>NW_026991726.1:1587814-3023873 GCF_029215605.1 Mirounga angustirostris | reverse complement strand
CACCTGGAAAATAAATGGCATCATATATTATATGAGCTCTAAACTTTGTATTTAGGAGACAGTAGATTTTTTATTCAGTCCAAATCCGATAGCAAGGTGTTCAAGGCCTTTCATAGCTAGAAATCTTTAGTTATATTTTAATTTACTTTCACAAATCCTGTTGTAGTATTCACCATTCTCTAGACTTACAGATTGGGCCGGAAGCAGAAATGTAGTATGCTTAGCTAATCTCCACGCTTATCCCTATTTACAGTTCTTCCTGTATTTCCTATCCTGGTCAGTGGGATTACTGTTAACCTTGTCATCCTATGTAGCAGGCTCAGTGCTAAGTGCTTTACATGCATTCTTTTCTAATTCAGCCTCATGACAACCCTATGATATGTCAGCACTATTATTACCTCCATTTTACAGAGGAAACGGAAACCCGTAGAGATGAAGTCATTGCCCAGCATACACAGCTGAAATGAGTCGAAGCCAAACCTCTCACCCAGGAGTGTTTTCAAAGCATATGCAAGCCTTAATTTCTAGGTGATATTGCCTTCTCTCTATGCAGCTCCCAAGTCCTGTTGATTCTACCTCGTAAATAAGACTTGAGAGCCTTTCCTCATCTGTCCTTCCCTTGCCCTTACTTTAATTTAGATTCTTCATCCTCATCATCCAGACTATTGTGTGAGTCTCCCGTTTGGTCTTCCTGTACCTCTTCTCTCCTTGCCTAACATAGGAGTAGATGATTCAGATCATTTAATGCTTTCCTTACTACCTATAGGTTAAATTATAAGATTCTCAACATTTGTAGTCTGTCCCCAGTTTATATTACCTGCTCACTTTCATCTTGTATTATACTGCAGACTCCTTGAGTCTGGGGGCTAATATCTTTGTATTCCTTGCAATATTGTGGACATAACTGCTTAGAGAATGGTTGTTGACTTAATGAGGTAGACCTAGGCAGGTTCTTAGCTTGGCAATTCAGAAAATACTTTGCTAGAATTAAAATGAATTACTCTCTGTAGTAGCTATAGTAAGGTTATTTTAGTATATTAATAATTCACACATTATTATTTTCATGTAGTAATAATTCATATAGTCCTCCAGTAATATTAATTTGAATTAATCAGATTTCAAGTTATTACCTACAGTTGTTCTGAGTTCCTGTAGAATTCTTTTTTCCAGAAGGGAATTAACAGAATTGAGACATAACAAAAGCTTACACATTAGGTTTTGGACATTTATTGTGGTACAGAATAAAAATTAACAGTCATTGACTTCTTGGTAGAAATCTGATTGAGTCAAAAATTTATGTTATTTACTTTGTGTAAGTAAGTCTGTAATCAGGATCTTTTACGGTATTCAAAATGTACCAATGATTCATGAACCACCCCTAGAGATAATGCAGATAACTGGTGTAATCCTATACTTGGTTTTGTTTTAATTTGCAACACGTCTTTTTAAGTCTTTTTAAATCTAAACTTTTGGCAGATACATTGAAACATGGTAAAAGTTATTGGCTGCCAGTTGTGACTTTTTTTAATAGAAATGTTTACATCATAAAAAGTTTCTTAACAGATGTATAGGTGGGTAAGTTTTCATGATAGATAAAATATTTAAAATAGGCTTCATTTAATATCTCCATAAGTGTCAATAACTGTATTTTTTGTGTGTTTATTCATGACTTTTAAAAATCGAGGTATAATTCACAAACAGTAAAATTTACCCTTTTACAGTGTGCAATTCAGTGGCTGTTAGTATATCCACAGAGCTGTATAGCCATCACCTATCTATAATTCCAGGAGATTTTTTTTACCACCCCACAAAGAAACCAATGCCCATTAGCAGGCACTTCCTTTCATGTCTCTGGCCAGCCCCTGTCCCTATTGATTTGCCTATTCTGGACATTTCATATGGATTTACACAATATGTGGCCTTTTGTGTCTGGGTTTCTTTCACTTAGCATGTTTCCAAGGTTTATCAATGTCATAGCATGTATTAGTTCTTCATTCCTTTTTATAGTGGAATCCTGCTCCATTGTATGGCTTTACCACATTGTGGTCATCCATTCATCAGTTGATGGACATTGGGAGTTTCCACTTTTTGACTATTACAAATAATGTCATTATGAACATTTGTACACAAGTTTTTATGTGAATATAGGTTCTCTTTCTCTTGGATATAATCCTAGCAGCAGAACTGCTGAGTAATGTGGTAAGTCTGTATTTAGCCATTTGAGAACATGCCAGACTGTTTTCCAAAGTGGCTGCGATATCTTGCATTCCCACCAGTGGTGTAGTGTATGAGGAGTCCAATTCTTCCATATCCTCACCAACACTTGGTATTATATGTCTTTTTGATGATAGCCATTCTAGTGGGGGAGAAATGATCTAAGATAAGTGAGTTTCCTTATAACATAGTATTAAATTAATGAAGGCAATAATTATTTTCCAGTTTGCAGAAAACTAACTCAATTTACATTTTCTTCTATAATTATTAAATAATTGAAACCTATTAATTATACCAGCTCCAGATACATAAAATTAAATGTTCTTTAAAAAGTTGCCCATGGGCGCCTGGGTGGCTCAGTTGGTTAAGCGACTGCCTTCGGCTCAGGTCGTGATCCTAGAGTCCCGGGATCGAGTCCCGCATCGGGCTCCCTGCTCGGCGGGGAGTCTGCTTCTCCCTCTCCCTCTCCCACTCCCTGTTTGTGTTCCCTCTCTCGCTGTATCTTTCTCTGTCAAACAAATAAATAAAATCTTAAAAAAAAAAGATAAATTAAAAAAAAAATAAAAAGTTGCCCATGTAAATGTTTCATAAATGTTTCTGGTACTCCATCACCTAAATACATGTGAGAACTACTATTTTTATACACTTAAGGCATAAGTGCTTAAGCTCACAGAACACTTGCTTTTTCTTTCATTGTTCATGTTGATTGTGAAAGAACAATTCTTTTGTCAATATATTCACATTGTGATTCAAATAGGATTAGAAGTGTAATTGAAAATAGCATTTTAAGTCTTTCCTTTTAAAAATATGCAAATGTTGCATTTTAGTAGGTTCACATAAATGGGTAAGGCAACTTTAATGAAAGGAAAATAAGCTATAATAAGAAATGTCTTGTGCTAGTTTTGGTAGTATTCACTGTATTTTAAGTAGACAAATACTAGTAAAGAATGAGCAAATAATGCTTTTAATCATTTTCTTCAATTGGACCGAGATAGCGCCAAGAAGCTTCTTTAAAGGCAGTTAGTGAGAGAGAAGGCAATTAGAGTACTTTGAATGGTTCTCTGTGCTAAAAGTCATACTTGGGCTTTTTGTTGATTTGTTTTTTTTGGTTTTTTTTTTGGGGGGGGCAGCATATACAGCTAATTTGACTAATTTTCTCAAATATTTTTTGAGGATGTATGTAAGAATAAGGATTAAGTTTTAATATTAGAATAGGCCTTGTGCATGGGGTAACATGATTACTGTAGTAAAGAGCCTTTCTTTACCCAAGCTGCTGATTGGGAGTTAAGTAGACCTCAATCCATGCCTCTCCTTTAATAGTACTAATCACCAGTGTTCCTAAGGTTGTAAGAGCATAATTGTCGGTATTCTCTTACATAATGGGTAGGAAAAGTTGTTTTAATTGATAAATAATCTGTGTGTGGTAGTACATCTATATTCTTTTCCTTATTTGTTAGTAGGTATGATGTCCTGCAAACTAATCTTATAGCTCTTAGGTTACTAAGACATGTCTGCTCGGAATAATAGTGATATTTCTTCATATAGATAAACCTCGTTTCTTTTAAAGTAATGATTTACAGGGTGTCTGGTTGGCTCAGTTGGTTAAGCGACTGCCTTTGGCTCAGGTCATGATCTCAGGGTCCTGGGATTGAGCCCCGTGTCAGGCTCCCTGCTCAGCAGGGAGTCTGCTTCACCCTCTCCCTCTGCCCTTCCCCCCTGCTCCTGCGCACACTCTCTCTCTCTCAAATAAATACATAAAATCTTCAAAAAAATAAAGTAATGGTTTATGGTATTATCCAAATGCATTAAGAAGTTTTCTTTTTTTCATTAAGTAATCTCTGTGCTCAACATGGGGCTCAAACTCACAACCCCAAGGTCAAGAGTCACATGCTCTACTGACTGAGCCAGCCAGGTGCCCCAATCCAAATGCATTTTTTTAATGTTACATTAGTTGCTTAAAAGAAAAGAACATTTGCAGGGGCAGATGGCAGTAATGTGACATACTGGATGGTAAAGGATCCGTGCTAACATAGGTGCCTAGGCCAAATAAAATAGATAAGGAGGAGCTGATCGTGCTTGAGGATGAGAGTGACATCACAGTGGCATGGCAGAGGAGGCGTGAGTCCTGAGTTTCCCTCATTCAGGCTCATGTTAGGGCAGGTAATGAATTCTTTGTAAGTGTTGTATTACATTTGGGGTGTGTGTGTAGGCTTCCATCCTTAAGTCATACAATGTTAAGAAAAGACAAGATAACCTGTCTAGAAGATTCGGGGGTTGGAGCTACATGTTTCGTCATTGTAACATTTTAGGGTTATAATTTCTAAACAGTTGGAAGGATTTCCATCCAGAATAACTTGGAAATTCTGGGGAGATTCTCTGCAAATATATTATTTCTTTCAGTCAGTTCAGTTAATATCTGTACTCAATTTGCTGATTGTTTTTTAGAAGAAAAATGTATCTGCATAAGTGAAATTGGTTTGGCCTTTGTATTTAGGCAGGCTCTTCTTAAATTTTGTTATCAGGATTAGGTCAGTCTATAGAATGAGCTGATTAACTTTATATAAGGATTATGTATTATTTTAGGCTTTAACTTCTAAAAATGAACTCATCCTAAATGACTTTGAGGGTATATAGATAAGTGACTGTTTATTCCAGTCTCTGGCTTTGAGTCTCTTCAGATGGTCTTTGTCTTCTTGAAATACTTTTTGTAACGTATGTTTTCCTAGAGCCAAAACTCTGTAGATTTTTAAATCTTTAAAATAAATTTGTATACAGTATTATAGACTTTTTTTTTAAGATTTTATTTATTTGTTTGACAGAGAGAGCACAAGCAGGGGGAGCGGCAGGCAGAGGGAGAGAGGGAAGTAGGCGCTCCCCGCTGAGCAGGGAGCTGAATGGGACTCCATCCCAGGACCCTGGGATCATGACCCAGCCGAAGGCAGACACTCAACTGACTGAGCCACCAGGCGTCCCGGTATTATAGACTTAAAAAAAATTTCCCATATATGCAGTTATATCACTCTTTCATTTATGATGTTCCATAAGGCTCACTTTTTGATACCAGTCTTCCTGAAAGTGTCATGATGAAGATCACTACAAGAACAATGTTTAACTAGAAAATCCTCCTAAATATTGTTTCCTCTGTATAGTGGGATTGTGGGTAGTTTTAATTCTGTAACATTTTCTTCTCTATTTTGGTTCATTTTCTACAAAGAAAATAAACACGTAGTAGAAATAAACGTGATCTTAACTGCCAGGGCAGTGGGTCTGTACACAGTAGTTTTTCCTCTCTGCCCATCCCCCATTGTCAGTCCCCCGACTGGTTAAGCAAAAATGAGGATGGGTGCATAATGAATGTTTCTTCATGATTGCTTTCTTAGCTCACAACAGGGATTCTGAAGTATTCCATTTCATAAAGTAGCCAATTATAGACATACTGAAATCATCATTTTTTTGCTCCTGGAAGGATGGTCTTTGCTTACAGAGAGGAGAGAGAGATCACAGTGTCTTTCTTTCCTGAGCAGAAGTGTAAACTGTTGACTTCTCTTTCTCCTGCAAAGAGAGGACCTTGCTTACTTCTCCCAACTGCCCCTTTCAGGAAGAGGGAGGAATAAGAGAGGAGGTAAACTGAGTATAGTTAGTACTGACTGCAATAATGTGTCAATCCTGGAGATCTGGTGTGCAATTTTTAGGTAGTCAAAGTATGTAGCCATAAGGGATTCTATCTGGGAATTAAAGTGCAGTGAAGTCATTTGGCATTAGTTCATTTTGGAGTTTTGAGACAATTGACTGGCTTATTGCAAAATTTTAATTTGAAATCTGTTTTGAGGATTGATGACCTCTCCGAAAGATCTCTCGTAACTATTCCATTAGGACATGAGATTTATCCAAGTACTGATGCGTTAATTATACTGGTTTAGCTTCTGTGCATACACATACACACGCACTGAAATCTCATTGTCCTCTAAAAATGTTATTTTTTAATGATTTGACCTCTTTTTATATACTGTTAAGAGACATTAGGATGCAAATGCGGTACTGTGAGTTTTACCTCAACAATAAAGGTATTCTCTTTTTTCTTTAATCTTTAAGAGTATACCAAAGCCTTTTGCAGTGACTTCTGATACAGGACAATCTCTTAGAAGTACTGCTTTAATATTTTATAGTGACAAGGAGAGTCACAAACACTGTAGTTATATATTTTTTTCCTCTGTTGCTTTACATAGGATTATACAACCTCTAGGGTGAGGTGCCAATTCAGCAAAATGGCACAGACCAAAAAGTAAGGAGGTTAATGTAAGATGAGGGAGAAACAAAAAAAAAATAGGACAAAAGAAAACGCAAGATGAGAAAAATTCAGTGAGGAAGTTTTACTCTGGTACACGAAAAGAGTTTTTTTCCTCACTACCCCCAAAGAATATAGCAGGAATTTTTACTTTGATTATTCATTATTAAGCAAATAAAAGTAGTGGCCAGAATGGATACAGGAACCCATAGCAAATCTAATAGAGAAAAAGAGAAGGAAATGAATTTACAAATCTAAAAAGGAATACCAGGGGAGGCGCCTGGGTGGCTCAGTCAGTTAAATGTCTGACCCTTGATTTCAGCTCAGGTCATGATCTCAGGGTTGTGAGACTGAGCCCTGTGTTGGGCTCCATGCTGGGTGTGGAGCCTGCTTAAGATTCTCTCTTTCCCTCCACTCTGGAAAACAGTATGGAGCTTCCTCAAAAAGTTAAAAATAGAGCTACCCTACAACCCAGCAATTGCACTACTAGGTATTTACCCAAAGGATACAAATATAGTGATCCAAAGGGGCACCTGCACCCGAATGTTTATAGCAGTAATATCCACAATTAGCCAAACTATGGAAAGAGCCCAGATGTCCATCGACAGATGAATGGATAAAGAAGATATGGTAAATGTGGTAAACGATAAAATCAACTCCTCTGTGAAATTCCCTTAGCTGGCTTCCATTGTTCGCAAGGTAAGTTACCTTCTTCTTTCTTCAAATCGTGTGTGACTTCTGCCTGCCTCTCCAGGCCTGTGGCCTTACTCCTTTGCTTCCTGCACTCTAGCCAGACCGATTTTTCTGTTCGTCTCGCACACACTGTCCTCTTTCACTCCAGGACTTTTGTACATCCTACTTGTTTTGCCTGGAATGCTGTTAACGCTTGTTTTGAGCAGTTAATTTCTTCCTATCTTTAGGTTTTAATTCAAAATTTCGTGTCCATGGGGAAACTCTCCCTTAATCTTTACAGACTTGGTTTGGGTATTTATGTCATATGTTTTCATAGTTCTATACCTATCTATCTATCTATATATATATCTGTGCCTTCTCATCATATACTTAATGTGTTAACAATGATTGTGATTATCTGTGTCTCTTTTCCCCCAACGAGACTGTAGTCTCTTCGAGGGTAGCGTTGATGGCTGTTTGGCACAGCGTTGGAACTCTAGTGCCTAGTGCATAGATGGGTACTTAATAAATACTTGCTGGATGAATAAATACCTGTATGGTCAAATAACTTTTCCATTTCTTTCATTATGAGAATTACCCATTTTGTCCAAACAAAACAAAACTAAACTAAACGGGTTTATGGACACATTCTTCCAAGCTTTTCAGGAAATCATTTTCTATATTAAACTGTTTCATAGTATACCTATATACATATGGAAAGCTATTCAGTTCATTATGTGCCAATATCAAATTTGACAAAGCACCAAAAAGTAGTTATTACAGACCTAGTTCAGTTATGGGAAGCCAATATGAAATTCTAGCAAATCAGATTCAACAGGATATTAAAAGAATAATGTCATAATCAGATAGAATTTCTCCACTGAATAAAAATTGTGTGTGTATATGGGGTCAAATATGAAAAACTATATGATTATCTCAACCAATGCCAAAAGAATTTGATAAAACTCAGTATTTATTCTTTAATAGGATGAAGATTACTTTAGTTAAAAATTTTAAAAAAGAATTTCTATCAAACCAGTAGCCAACATTATGCTATGTATTGAAATGCCTGAGACATTTCTGTAGAAATAGAATAAAACAAAGCCTCAGTAATACCATCATTAGTTCACTTTTTGTTTTGTTTTTGCCAAGGTCAAGACAACATAATGAAACATAACAGAAATTAGAAGCAGGATTTATGGAAAAATAGATACAGTTTCCATTATTTGCAGGTGGGATGATTATACCTAGAAATGAAAGAGAAAATGAAAAACTTAGAATAGATATGAATTCATGTGAAAGTTGACATTGGATAAAAGATAAGGTTAGTGCTCCATTTACTGTAGCATCAAAGAATACTTTAATGAAAAAAATAAGGCTAATCAATGAAGAAAAATATAAAATTTTACTGAAAGATAAAGAAAATTTTAATGGAAAGTCATACTATGATCCTGAATGGGATGGCAGAATAAAAATATGCATGCTTCCAAAATTGGTTAATATTCACTGTGCCAGAATCCCGAAGTGTTTCTTTTGACATTTGACCAGAAAATTTAAGTTCATTTGGAAGAATAAATAAAGGATAAAAACAAAGACAATTTTCGGTGAACAGTAATTAGGAGGAAATAGTATTACCAAATACCATTTTTTTTAAATAAAAAAGCAATTTAAACAATATAATACTGAAGAATAAGCAAACCTATCTGAATAAGCCCAGAAAGACCTTTCACTGTATGTAAGAAATTAGTACATGCTTTTAAAAAGAAAATGCTGGTGGGGTGGCAAAAAAAAAAAAATTTTTTTAATAAATAAGTAAATAAAAAGAACCTTAAAAACCAGGCAGTTCGCTTCGTAAAACAAAAGATGTATGAATGTTCAATAAGCATATGAAAAGATCGATATTATTATTATTATATTATTAATTATCAGGCAAATGCAAATTAAGACTCCAATGAGATACTACCTATATATACCCATTAGAATGGCTAAGTTAAAAAACCTGACAATACCAACAGTTGATAAAGATACAGAATTCTCATTAATCACTGGTAGAAATGTAAAATGTTACAACCACTTTAGGAAACTGTTCAGCAACTTCTTTTAAAAAGTTAAACATACACCTAATCGTACAGTCCAGCTATTTCATTCCTATTTACCCAAGAGAAATGAAAACATATGTTCACTCAAAAACTGGCCCACAAATGTTCATATCAGCTTTAGCCACATTAACCCTTACTACTAAGATCTGTTCTTTGCTCACAACACTTCTGACACCAAATGTGGTTTTTCCACGTCAAGTAATTCTCCAATTCTCTGCAAGTTAGCACAGACCTCCTGGTTAAGGGTTCAGGCCCACATGACTGCCCCCTACTTTAGGCACCGATCACATGTAGTGGGTCCCCAGGTTACCCACACTTCAGCCTGACCTGGCTACAATTGGGGGTTCTTAACCCCCTTCTCAGCTTCTGTAGTTTTTGTTATATCATGGCTTATAGAACTCCTTGAAAGGCTTTACATATAATTACTGGTTTATTACAAAGGATACTATAAAGGATACAAATGAACATCCAGATGAAGAGGTATGAGAGATCTGGGAGTCCCAAGTACAGGAGCTTCCTTCCGCATGGAGTTTGGGATATACTACCCTGCTGATACACGGATATGTTCACCAACCTCGAAATCCTCCAAACCCCATCACTTGGGGTTTTTGTGAAGTCTCCGTTATGTAGGCATGATGGATTAAATCATTGGCTGTTGGTGGTCAAACTCTGTCTCCAGGACAGACATCAGGGTTAGGGCTGATAATTTCAACCCTCTAGTCATACAGTTGGCTCCCCTGCTAACCAGCCCCCATTCTGTAGCTATCAAGGAAACCACGGCAGTCACTTAATTAACATGAACTCAGATATGGTTGAGAGGGGTCTCATTATGAATAACAGAAGATGTTCCTGTCACCCTTACCACTTAAAAAATCCCAAGGATTTAGGAGCTTTGTGCCAAGAACTGGAGGAAGACCAACAAAATATGTATATTTTAATTGAGGTACAATTGACATATAATGTACACAACATATTGATTTGAAATTTGTATACATTGCAAAATGATCACAATAAGTCTGATATCACTGTACATAATTACAGAATTTGTATGTGTGTGTGATGAGAACTCTAAGATTTACTCTTAGCAACTTTCAGATATGCAATACAGTATTATTAACTATAGTCAGCATGCGGCACATTACATCCTCATGACTTCTTTATTTTATAACTGGAAGTTTGTACCTTTTGACTCCCTTCATCCATTTTGCCCACCTCCTTGCCCCCCTTGCCTCTGGCAACCACCAGCCTGTTCTCTGTGTCTATGAGTTCAGTTTTTTTCTTTGCTTAGATTTGACATGTAAGTGAGATTATATGTTTTTTGTCTTTCTGTGATTTCTTTTTTTTTCTTTTTTAATTATTTTTTAAAGATTTTGTTTATTTATTTGACAGAGAGAGACACAGTGAGAGAGGGAACACAAGCAGGAGGAGTGGGAGAGGGAGAAGCAGGCCTCCCGCAGAGCAGGGAGCCCAATCCGAGGCTCGATCCCAGGACCCTGGGATCATGACCTGAGCCGAAGGCAGATGCTTAACGACTGAGCCACCCAGGCGCCCCTCTCTGATTTATTTTTCTTAGCATAATGCCCTCAAGGTCCATCCATGTTGTAACAAATGGCAAGATTTCCTTCTTTTAATGGCTGAATAATATTCTCTTGTGTAAATATACCACATTCCCTTCATCCATTCATCCACTGATGGACGCTTAAAGTTGCTTTCATGTCTTGAAAATGTGTATTTCTTTTTTTTTTAAGATTTTATTTATTTAGTTATTTGAGAGAGAGATCACAAGTGGGGGGAGGAGCAGAGGGAGAGGGACAAGCCAACTCTTCCTGAGTGCAAAGCGTGACGTGGGGCTCAATCTCATGACCCTGAGATCATGACCTCAGCCAAAATCAAGAGTCAGATACTTAACCAAATAAGCCACCCAGGCACCCTAAAAATATGTATTTCTTATACCACAATATCCCAGACCCAAACTGAAAACAACCCACGTGTCCATCAGTGGTTGAATGGATTATAAAAAGTGGTGTAACTATCTAGGGGATATACCACCTTTCAGGAATACAAGAGAATGATCCAGTGAGACATGCAACAGTGTAAATAAATCTCATAATTATTATATTGAATGGAAGATGCCAGACTCTAAAGACTTAAACTGTTAAGATTCCATTTATATAAAATTCTAAAAACTGCTAACTTACAGTGACCGAGAACAGCAGATCAGTGCTTGCCGAGGGACTGAAAAGGAGTGTGAGAAACTTTTGGGGGTCAAAGAAATCTGCTTCTTGATTGTGGCAGTAGTTTCATAGATACATACATCTGTCAAAACTCTTTGAATTGTACACTTGAAATGGATGCAACTTATACATGTATGTCTGTATTGTATGTATCATGATATATTGTACGTTTCTAGGTTTCTCTCTTCTACCATATCCTGTTTGTCAGAACATCCTATTGACTGTACTTTCAGAAAATATCCAGAATTCCATGACCTTTTGTTATTCCAGTGCTACTCCTCTAGTCCAAGCCTCCAGGATCTTTTGTTTAGATAATTGTTGTAGACTTTCAACTGGTCTTGAGATGCTACACCTGCCTTCGGTATATCATTTTATCCTATTAACTTGTTAGTTGTATCTTTTTTTACTATTCTTTTAGTAATTTCCTAGAGGTTAAAACTTGCATTTTTTTTTTTAAGTCTGATTATCACTTTCTGACAAAGTGAGGACTTTGGAACACTTCAACTCCATTTATTACCATTTTGCCTTTAGGCTGTTCTTGTAGTGAATTTAGATTCTCTGTATATTTTAAACTGAAGATATGATTTTTGTTGTTTTATATAATCATTGAGATTTACCCACATTTTCACCCTTTCCATTGATCTGCATTATTATCATATATCATTCCTTCTCTCTGGGATTATTCTTTGTTTGCTGGAAGAACTCCTTTCATTATTATTCCCTTTAGTACAATTCTGCTGATGATAAATTCCCTTGATTTGTATTTGTTCAGAAATGTCTTTATTCCACCTCTTTTTCTAAAGAGTATTTTTACTAGGTATAGAATTTAGGTTGGGCATTATTTTTTCCCAGCTCTTAAAATATTTATTCAATTTTCTTCTGATTTATATTTTCCATTGAGAAGTGGGAGTTGCTCTTTTGAAGGTACCACCCTGCTGCTTTTCAGAGTTTCTCCTCCTCATTTTAACAGTTTGTACCATGATATGCTAAGTATGGTTTCTGTTGTGTTGACTATCCTGTTAAGTGTCCGTATTGCTTTGAATCTATGGTTTGGTGTCTAAGGTCAATTTGGGGAAATTCTTGGCTGCTGTTTCTTCATATATGACTTCTGCTACAGCCTCTTTCTCCTCTGGGACTACAGGTACATCTATGAGACCTTTTCACCATGTCTCATGCTCATACACGCATTGCCATACTTTCTTATCTTTTTTCTGTATTTTTAGTCTGGATAATTTTTTCTGACTTACCCTCCAGGTCACTAATTTGTTCCCCTGTTCTGTCAAATATGCTTGTGAACCCCTTCTATTAAGTTCTTAATTTCAGTTATTGTCTTTTTCAGTTGTAAAATTTGCATTTGATTATTTTCCCCCTGTCTATTGTGAAAAGTTTTCACAATTTGAAAATTTCAAATTTTAAAGAACAATCAAGACTCATATACTCTGAATTTATCATTTGAATACATTTTCCACATTTGCTTTATCTCTGTATATAAATCCTTTTGTCCCCACCCCCAACCATTTGAGAACAGGTTCAGACATCATGACTCTTCTTCCCTAAATATTTCATTACGTTTTTCCCCCCAAATACTTTGACATGTATTTCCCAAGAACAAAGACTTCTATATAAGTATTATATAATTATTATAGAGAATATAATACACTAGAGAATTTAATACATATGTAATGTATGTAATATAGAGTAATATGTAATACAGAGTCTATATTTAATTTTTCCCAAATGTCCCAGTAAAATCCTTTATAGCTGACCCACCCCCTGAACAAGGGTCACATATGGCATTTAGTTGTCCTATTTGGTCTCCTTTAAATTAAAATCATTTCCCAGCCTTTTTTCAGTCTTCCTTGGCATCCACATCTTTAGGTTCTAGGCTGGTTGTTTTGCAGAAGTTTCTCCAATTTGGATTCATCTCATTGTTTCTTCATGATTAGTCTTGGATTAAACATTTTTGACAAGAATACATCAGAAGAGCATGGTCAGTTTGTCTCATTATTGGTGGTGTTAAGTTTGATCATTTATGACTAAGGTGAAAATGCTTATAAAAAATCACAATCTCTAAATTAGTGATGGTTCATACATGTTAAATGATGTATCAAAGTATCTCTTTCCCTAGAGTAGGAAACTTGTCAGAAACCTTAGATCATTTCCAGTACTAGAGTATTTCAAGTCGAAGGAGTCTTAAGTACTGTTCACATTTTATGCCTGACTCACTGACAACTCAGTTAACATGTCCACAAACAACTCTGTTTTAGTTAGGGGTCTTTTCCCTTTTGAATTTCGATTGCTCAGCTGAAGGCTCTTTAGTGAGTGGTGATGTGAGTACTTTTATATACTTAATACAAATTAATGAGTTTTGTTAATAATGGTTTAAACAAGCTAGGTTGTGTTTACATGTTTTGTTATGTGTAAGAAATCCTGATTCAAGATCTGCTATGCTAGCTTAAATAGATCCTCAAAATAAGACCATACATTAAAACAAAAACAAATTTAAAAAATCCCATGTATGTTAGAAAGACTCTTTATAGTCTTTTGTTGTACTTGATTTTTTCTAGGTTTTCATAGGAATCAATTTTTATAAAATGCCTCTTAGACTATATTGTCTGCAGGCAGATGCTCCGTTTACTTCAAGAGATGCAAAAACATTTGGAGCTAGTATAACTGATAATTGATTAGAAACAGTACTAAATACATGGATTTAAGGAAGTCATAGAGTATCTAAAGATTTTTAAAACCCATTTGCCAGGCTGTCCTATAAATGTAACACTTGATAGAGAAAGTTCCACAAGCTTTTTTAGAATTCAAGAAGATACTTAGCTTGTAGATTTCCAAAGAATGTGACGTTGTGTTTTGATTTAGTTCTTGAGGATACTGTCCCTTTCTTTTAATGATGGTTTATAATCATATTTGAACTTGTAACGTTATAATTCTATGAAGGTAAGATAAACATAGTAGGAACTAAACTGATTAAGATCCTGTTTATGCAATATCATTAATAAAACAAACTGAATTATCATTTAAGACTAAAGTTTGTGTTTGTTATTAGGAATATAAAGTCTTACCTCTAGGAGCTTACAGACTAACAGAGACAGAGGTGTAAACAAATACTTAAAGTATATATAATCATCGTAGAAGATATGGAAACACAGCAGAGAGCTCACTTAACTCTGCCATATTAAAACAGAGCTGTATTATGACTATGTCAATCAAAACAGCTGATATCATCAGACCTGCAGTGATTCACAGAGGTCTTGGCCTTGGCAAATACTTGTGTTATCCTCTAATGTATTCCTGGGTCTTCTTTAATAGACCAGATTGACCAGATAAATGGCTTTGAAGCTTTTAAATATTCTAAAATTGAAATTTAAATCTCTTAAAAATCTTTTAAAATCTTTTTTTCAGCTTTGTGTTTTCCTTTATCTGATGCTATTTTAGGCTCATAGTCTGATAAAGGAATTGTGTTTTAACTTGCTACTTTTTTGCCTGTTATTAGTGCTATTTATGATTTTCAAATATTTTGACTTTAGACAATTTTCAGGTAGATATTATACTTGAATTGATTACTACTTCAATATAAAATTTGTTGGAATTTGTCTTTGCCAAGAATAATATTTCTGGTCAATATAAATAGAATTCTCTTGTGTTTTTGTTCTAGAAGAGGTTGCATGTTTCTAAGTTTGATGTTAGAATTAGGAATTGGGTGTGCCAGTTGGATGGAAGGATGGATGGATGGATGGATGGTTGGATGGATGGATGGTTGGATGGATAAATGCTTGCAATAGCTCATTGCCTCTGAAGTCCTACAAATGTCTGTTTAATGTGGCTGTCAGCATTGAGTAAATCAGGAAGCAAATTACTCTCCAAACCCAGGTAAGGATCTGCAAAGTTCCTTGGAATTTCACGGAAGGAGCAAACCGCTGCCTTGACCGAATAAGCACTGATAATCAGCTGCTTGTGTATTTTCCTAGCACTTTGTTTATTTTATCTGTTTATTGATTTATTAATTTCTTAGTATTTATCAGGATTGCCTTTTATTGGGAAATATTTTCCCTATTTTTTATGACATTGAACCAATCTTCAGTTGTTTAAATTTTCAAGATGTGTAAATGTTTGTATTTATATTTTTCCAATTTTTTGCTCAGTACTGATTAGCAAAGAAAACCTGGCCCTTAATAAGCAAGCAAATTTGCAGGCTGGAAACATTTTTTTTAATTAATTTTTATCTAGGCCAGATTACTCTTCAAGACACGTGATTTATTGCCTGAGGCTTCTTAGATTTCTTATAAAATGCATTATATTGCCTGACCAAAATATAATATCATCTAGGTAATACAGTTTAATTAGAGCTTAATTGATTGAATCAAATTCAAGAAAACCGTGCTAAATTTTAATTTTCTCAATATTCTAAATGTCCTTTTCAATCTTCAGCTTGGTTAACTTCTATAATTTGCAATTATTCCAGTTACTACCTAATATATGCGCTAGAATTCCTTAAAACAGATCTTGAGAGGCATTTTCATTGTACAGTATTTTCCCTTCATATACAATATATATATTCAGATATATGCATATATACATTAACTACATATTACTTTTCCATGACTTTAAGGTCAGAAGCTGTATTTTTGTTATCTTTGTCTTTCTTTCTTTCCTTTCCTTTTTTTTTAATAGGCTCCACACCCAACGCAGGGCTTGAACTCACGACCCTGACATTGAGAACTGAGCTGAAATACAGGGTTGGACACTTAACCAACTGAGCCACCCAGGCTCCCCTTTATCTTTGTATTTCTAATATTTGGCATAAAGTAGCTACTCATTGGAAGGAAGGGAAGAAGAAATTGAATAATCTTCAGGTACTGAGAACATCACCATTAAATTACTGAGTCCAGTTTCCATTCTCTTCTATATTTACTTAGTTAGGTTATTTCAGTAGGAATATGAAAAGTACAGATATCACTCCGAAAGAAATGAATAGAAACTTCTGGAAAGTTCAACAATTCCTGTTAGTGGAATGGTAAGGTCTAGAGAAGTGATAAGTGTCTCCTCACTGGAAATGAGCAAGCAGAGATTAGATTATTCTTTGACAATGATGTTGAAGCAAGTCCCTGTAATGGATAGAAAGTTTAAGGTGACATCTAGTAAGTTTTTTATCTTCACATTTCTGTGAAAAGTCTGTTTACTTTAGTAATTAGAAACTCAGATTTTACAGCATGCTAGAGAGTCCAAAGAACTAGATGTAAAAAAAAGCAAAGGGTATGGTTCTTAAAGTACAGTTTAAGGAGGATTTCTCATATTTTATGTGGGAAGGAAGGAACTTTGATATTTAAGTAGAATTCATCCCTTAGAGAACCTCCTTAATTAAACAGGAAATCTAGATGTTAGACAAGAAGAAAAAATAATTTTGGCAATATAAAAGTTAAAACTTATATTGCAAATAGAACATAAAATTAATACTTCCAAATTTGGAAAATATTTGCTATAGGGATGTCAGATAAAAGGGTTTGTATGTATAATGTGCAAAGAGCTCTTACAGCTTGATAAGATAATCAAGTAGGAAAATAGGGAAAGGATATGAATTTTAGGAAAGCGAATTGAGATGGTCAAGAATTTCAAAAGATGGGCAGACTTATGAGCAGTCAGTGAAATGCAGATTAAAATAATACCAAACTATTATGTTATATCCATAAGATTGGCAAAAATTAAAATGATCCAAAACACCTGTTACTTGGGATGGGGCTGTGGGAAGTTATTTGCATACATTGCTGTTGGAAATGTGAGTCGTTATTGCCTTTCTAGGAAGGCAATCTGGCGATCTCTATTAAATTGAAAATACACATATTCTATGCCCTGCTAATTCTGCTTCAGGAAATCTGCCTCTAAGGAAAAAAGCACTGGTATGTATAAGAATGTTTATTTCAGCCCTATTATAATTTGGAAAGTTACAAACAATTCCTGTTAGTGGAATGGATACATAAATTATAGTATATCACAATGTAAAATATTATATTGCCATCAAAAACAGCATTATATGAGCTAACTTAGAGGAACTTTCTGTGAGGTATTATTGAATGAGGAAGGAAATATGTACAGAAATATGTATTAATATCCTATTCTTTTGTAGAACAACAAAAAAGTGGGTTTATGTGTGTATGTCTACCTTCATATGAATGTATTAGCATGTGACAATGTAGAAGAATGCATTACTAGAGGGGTAACATGTTTGGGGGACTGATAGTAAGGTGGCAGGAGTAGGAAGAGGAGAGAGGAATGTGCATTACCAGGCAATTAGACATGAGAACGGAACTCAAGGGGCAAGTCAAGATTCCAAATCTAAATTTGAGAGCCTATTATGGCGGTAATATTAGATGCTGACAAAAACCATGGCTGCTGACCTCTTAGCATTTATCTCTATTTTCTGCCATATATTTTACCACTATCTGCTTTGCCTTTGCAAGAGCTCAGCAATAGGTTTTATAATATTTTCCACTCCAGGCAGCTTATATAAAAACAGTGTCCCTCAGATGACCTCTTTACATCCAGGAGTTACACAAAAATCTTTGAACTGATAAGGTCTTGATTTTTTTATTCACAAAATAGAATCATCATACTGCTTTGCTTTCATGTCCACACTGCCCAGCACAACACTTAGCACAGAGCACATATTCAGCAAATGTTAACTGAATGACTAAATGCAGAGACCAATTTCTTTGTAACGTGGTATCATCTTTATCTTCTAAAGAAAGGCAGGTTTGTTGGGAGACAGGAAAATACAACTACTGACTGTTCCCATTTAGCCACCCTAGTGGACAGAGAGAGGTCCGATCTCCCAGTATTTACCTGTCAGCCTTATTGAGCATCCCGGGCTCTTGGGACTGTCAGTATGGCCAAACGAAGAGAGATTTTCCAAGCAAGTCTCTTTCTTAATCCCTGCTAATTCCTGAAGAAGTGTGAAGACAAAGATTTTAAAAAGAAGGAAACGTGGTACATAAACAACATAAACATAAACACTGGGAAGTGTACATGGAAGGAATTTTTTTTTTTTAAGGGGAAAAAGAGAGACAGAAGGTGGACTCTGTAGAGTGATTGAAAGATGGGAATCTTAAAGGTGAAAACCTCTCTTTTCAGGTTTCCTTATGCCGGTCTTAACCTCTCTGGGCAGAGGTCTGGAGTTGGGGCTGGGTTTGCAGGCCTTGGCTCATTTTCCACTGTTTTCCTCACAGGCTGGAAGCTATCACAACTCACCTTGTTAGCTGAACTTGGCTCAGGGGCAATTATCACAGTTTCCGGTCAGCCAAGCTTGTTTGTGTTAACTGTGGAGAAGCTGTGAGAAAGACAGAAGAGAACCAGACAGGGAACCATTTGGGAGATGGGAGAGTGTGAGTGCTGATCTGCTCTCCCCTCTGACAAACGGTGTGCTTCTCCTTGTTGCTCTAAATGGACCCGTGTCATACTTTGCCATGTGCAGGAAGCATTCCCTGATGGGAGAGCGCAGTCAGAGCAGGAGGAAACATCTAAGCTTTATTGATCTTTGCTTATCCTACATCACTCCCCCCCACTGTGAAAGGGATTGATGTTTTAAAAAACCTTCAGGAGCCTTTGTTGGATGTTGCCATTGCTCTTTCAAAACAGGAAAACAATTATGCATATATGATGGGGAGAAAATATTTTTCTTGATTTTTTTCCCCCTCCTAACAATGAGTGAGAGGAAATTACACAAAGTGAGTAAATTATGGTATCATTTATAAACCATTCCATTTTCACTCAGGCAACTGTAATGTTAAGCAAGAGGGGCTTTGTGAAGACTTTGCTGTTATGTTTACATATATACCAAAACTCTTTGATAGAGAGGGGTTTGTTTGTTCTTAAATTACCATTTTGAGATCTAGAAATTTTTTCCCAATGCAAAACAACAAAGCCAGCCCCCCACCAAAAGAAAAGAAAAAAGGAAAAAAAAAACTATTATTTAAAAAACCTATTTCTCAATCCTACAGCAAGTGACTCCGTGGTTACTTTTGCCTTACTATGGATTCTCTCAGCTGAAATTAGGAGAAAGTTTCAATTTCAGTCATCACTAATGAATGCTCCTCAGTGATCTTTTCAAGTAAATTATGTCATGGTTGTACACATGCAGTCTCTGTGGCGTGAGATGATTATTCCATAATTCATACAAATATGTCTCAAAGGTTGCCTGTGAAGAGCATTTTCTGTATTGTTGTTCATCAGTTATGGCCCCATTTTTTCTGCAATTATTAAGTTCTTTTAACCAGATATTTGCAAACCATAATCTGTTGAATATTGTTGATATCGTAACTGCTACTTAAGTAATAGGAACTGAGTCAGTATTTGTTAAGATGCTTCTAGACATGACACAGAAGAACAATAAGCTTCTAAGATAAACAGAGGTGTCATACAAAGTTAATCCTAGACCTTGACTGAACTTGTTTTCTTTTTCATTCGGGAGACTATTATCTACCCCGTGACATTTCAAGTGTGTAAATGTGCACATGACTCAAATCACCAAATATCTGTTTGGTCTTTTCAGTATGACTCTTGAGTCTGCCCCTTCTGCCAATAACTTCATCTTTCACCAAGGCAAAAAATAAACTGTAATTGGGATCTCTCCGTGAAGTTTTTTCCATCCTTCAGCTGTTTCTCTTTCAAGCTGTTGCCAGATTATTTTGCCAAATCCTAGGTCTTGGTCATGCCACACTCATGCTGAAGACCTCCAACATCTTAAATTGTGTAGGGGAGAAATTCTAAGCTCTAGATTCACATGGAAGTCCCTCAACTTTCTGGCCTCAGCCTAATTTACTGGTTTCATCATCTGCCCTGTGATCTTCCCCTTCCCCCATCACATCATATTAAAGCCATATTGAACAGCTTCTCTAAACTTACCTCAATGAGTCCACCTTCACGGGCACTGTTTTCCCTGAGTGTCATTCTCTCATTTTGCTATTCAAATGACCTTTGATTTCTCTAGGAGAAATTCTCTGTATCCTTATAACACGTGTCCAAATCTCTGTTATAACATTAATACATTACCTTATGATTGCGTCTATCTTTCTCACTAGATTAGGGACTCTTTAAAGATATGGACTAATCATTATTTTTGTAAATTCTCCCTCCTGTGTCAGTTGCAGTGCCTGACATATAGTAGGTGTTCCATATGCCTTTGAATGTTGAATTGAGTGCATATATATGGTTTAAACACCTTTTCACTCCCCAAAGCATTTGTTTCAGCTGTAAAAATGCCTAAGGAATATAGTGTCCTCTTTGATCACATTCTTCCAAAGTAGCACCTGTTCAGAATATTCTGGTATTTTAGTTGTGGGTGAGGAGAGGCATCCTTAAAAATATGATCTATAAAACCTTGTTAAAATTTACCTGGTAATTTTTACAGGAGAGTGATCATATGTGAGCACAACCTGGGAAAGAATGAAGGGATAGTTATTTTTAAGCAGACGAACTCTTAAGTTATAAAGTTGTCCTTCCTTGAGTTATTTGTGTGTTTTGTTTTTGCTTGACTAGAAAATAGTTGAGTTTGGAGTACCAAGTGTTGATTACTTGGAAGCTAGTCAGTTGAAGCTTAGTGTGTCCTTGCCTCAAGGGGGAAAAGAAATCAGTTTTGCCTTATATCATCTGATTTGTTGTTTCCTTTCTTTCAGTCAGCAGCAAATCAGTTTCAAATTTAAACATAAGTATGACTGAAAAGTATTTGCTGTGCAAATGTTCTAGGTGTGTACTTTTCACTTTTATGTCTCTAGGTGATTAGTTTAGAAGATTCTGCTTCATGAAATGGCAGATGTCTTCCCTGCCTCCATGAGGTAATTATAGGTTGATTACATTTTTACGTTCTATCTGCATAAAAATTTGCTTATCACTGCATAAAAATTTGGCATAGGACTACATTGAATAATTACATTCATCAGGCGAATATTTATACTAGTAGTCACCTCCCACCCACAAAAAAAAGACCCACACATCTTTACTTAAGTAGAATCAAGTTAAGTTGAACGTCACAAATAGTATTGAAGGAAAAAAGGAAGCCACCTCCTAGCATACAGCCTGAAGGTCAACTGCTGAAGAGCTCCGAGGGATAGCCTTACCCTGTTACCAGAGACATGACCGCCAGTTGTCTTGATCACGTATCACAAGGCTTGGCACAAGCGGGGCACTCAGTATGCATTTCAATGAATGGACGGCTGAGAGTTTAGATTATTTTAATAGCAAAATTGGTAGTACCATCCCCACCTACCACCTCCCTAGTTTTTGCTAAACTGTAAGGATGTTCTCTTACCTGAAGTCAAGGTAGGATGGTTTTATTTGTTTCGTTGTTGTTGTTGTTTTGTTCTCAATATTTTCTTGCGGCTTTAGGCCCCTAAAGCCCAGTATTACAATTTATAATTGTATTAGGTAGTAATTAATAGGAAGTGGAAAGAAGATAATTTTGTAAGAAAGTTAGGTATTTGAAAACAATGAATCGTGGATCACCATATCAAAAACTAATGATGGGGTGCCTGGGTGGCTCAGTTGGTTGGGTGACTGCCTTCGGCTCAGGTCATGATCCTGGAGTCCCTGGATTGAGTCCCGTATCGGGCTCCCTGCTCGGCGGGGAGTCTGCTTCTCCCTCCGACCCTCCCCCCTTTCATGCTCTCTCTCTCTCAGTCTCTCTCTCTCAAATAAATAAATAAATAAATAAATAAATAAATAAATAAATAAAATCTTTTAAAAAAAACTAATGGTGTATAGTGATTAACATAACATAATGAAATAAAATTAAAGATTAAAAAAAAGAAAGTTAGGTATTCACTGTCTAGGCAACCTTGCATAAGTCCTTCATTTTTTCTGTGCCTCAGTTTCTTTGTACAATACAATGAAAGGATTGACTTAGGAATCTGAAAGAATTCTTATTGGGGGGTTATAAGTGGCTAGTTTTATGAAAATTAATAAGGATATTTAATGAAGCTGATATTCGACTATAATTTAATTGGTTTTGACCCAATGGAATTTGAATTAATTGAGGAAGAAGCCACCTTTCAGGAGCATTGCTCTCAGGGGGCAGCAAATTGGAACCGTAAAAGCAGTACAATTATAGTCAAGTATAAACTACTTTCTTACTTGTTAGTTAGAATTAATCAGTTACAAGTGTGGAAGATTTAACTATTTGGAATGTATGGGGAAAGTTGCGGTGAATGGGGAAGGCATGATTTTCAAAGTTACGGTAGCATCAGTAGCATCATTGCAAATAATTATGTCCATTACACCCTCCCAAGCCCCCTCATGTAACCGTAGGAGAGGCTGAAGTTCCTGGCTCGAATTTCCTGGCCTTGTTCTATATGCATGATAAATTTTAAAAAATAACAAAGTTTCCCCTTTAGTCTTCTTTATTTCTCTTTAAAGTTGGAAGTCATTTTGTACTTTAAGTACATTTAAAACTTTAAGTTTTAAATTATAAACTTTCATTTGAAAATACTTAAATGGGAAAAAAAAAACCCAAACACTCCACATTTAAGATCAATAAAATAACTATTCTTAGGGTAAGACAGATTGGGTAAAAATGATTTGTATATCTTTTTGGGATTAGGGATTCATCATAAAAAAAATCTTCCTATATGTCAAGTGTTAGATTTTTAAATCAAAGTCCTATTTTGCAGATGTTTAAGCACATTAATCTTCTATTCTGAAAACTAAAAGACTTAAAAATGAAATGTTAAGATCTTTCTTTATTTGGCTTTAATTGTAAATTTCAGGCCTTGAAGAGAGCATAATTAACTCTATTACTGCAGCAAACATTTAAAGATGTAAATAATTTTGAATGCTCTATTTGAAAATTAGGGAGAGAATTGCTCTCTACAGAGCTATCCATAGCTCTCTGTGTTCCTTTTATTGTGTTTCCTTAGAAAATTATGTTTGTTACATCTATAAGGAAGAGGAAGGAAAATAAGCTTTGGGGAAATAATGTTTAAAACTTTTATTTATTTACTTATTTTATTTTATTTTTTTTTTTTTTTGGAGAGGGAGCAAGAGAGAGGGAGGGAGAGGGAGAATCTTAAGCGTGTTCAATGCCCAGCACAGAGCCCAACGCGGGGCTTGATCTCATAACCCAGAGATCATGACCAGAGCTGAAATCAAGAGTTGCACACCTAACCCACTGAGCTACCCAGATGCCCCACAATGTTTAAAACTTTTAAAACCTGCCGCCTTCGCTATCCTCTTCTGAGCGGTCTGCTTAATGATGGTGCACAAAACATTTGTACTCCTATAGCTTTCTTAAGCCACAGATGCAAATGCCAAACACAGAATTACCTCCAGCATATGAAAGATGGCAAAGCATAATGCTAAAATGTAAAATTTGAGGAACAAGTAAGAAACGAATTTTCATACTGTAATGAATTCTGACATCTAGTAGTTTTGGGTGAGTGCCCTAATTGCCAACCTTTGCCTGATATTTGTGAGCATATATGATAATGTCGTTATAAGTAAATCTGATATGGATACAATAGAGTTTTTCAGGTAGATGTTGATTTTGGTCTCTGAATAAAAGTTTTGCTTCTGTAGACCTTCACAGTGGCAAAATGAAAGTATGGGAAGGAGAAAAACATTTCTTCAGTAAAAATGGCAAAAAAAAAATTGTGATGTCCTTGCAACAAACTCTCAAAGGCTTCTGATGTTTATCATTTTGTTGTGGTATTTGAGCGATGTGAGTAATATTTGGGAAATGTTTGGTTTTTGTAATGTGACATTTGTTGTAATGGAATCTAACCTGTAAAGCGGTAGCAGCAAGGATGCTCTTGTACATGGTGCCGATCTTTATGTCCAGGGTGATGGGGTTGACGCAGCAGCGCCCACCTGCTGCATGGAGAGTGGCAGCGAGGAGCCGTGGTTGCAGACCCCGAGACACGGCGCTCGTGTGAGTCCGAGGCTGCCACAGATGTGATGGAGGCTGAGGAGGGGGAGGTGCTGACAGAGGCTGAGATGATGCCTGAGGTCTCCAGTGACAACTGGGAGGTCAACTCCGGAACTTGAGGAACGGCAAGGCCAGCAGGAACACCAGACTGTGTAAGGCAACCCCGGTCAGCATCTAGCCCAGAAGCTTCTAGAGACTGAGCCTTCTTGGCCCCTTGTGGCTGCAGAGTGGGGACCCAGGCTCCAGGATGGGATGTCTGTCAGGGAGAAAGGGTGGGACAGTCACCTCCTTTTCCTGGCCATCAGGGATCCTGGGACAAAACCCACACTAATGTCGTCCACATCTACATCGGGCTGGAGGAACATGCAGAGCAGGTAGGCGATGTCCCTGCTGCGCAGGTAGGGGCTGCATCTGAGCTGGTCCCAGGACTTGGAGTGAGCGCTCCTTTTGGTCTTGGGTGTTGTGTTGGGGGTGTGGTGGCAGAATTGAAGGGCTGACTTTGCATTGATCCGACACCCTGGGTGAATGGGTGCTCTAGGGTGTCCATGGGGACAGGTGGCTGTGACCCACACATGGGAAGGTGTGAAGGAAGCACACAGAACACAGTGCCCTGAGTTATGCAGGTTTTCTGCTCATGGGCAGTGCTCCTTGGCAAAATTCAGCTAGTCTGCTTGTTCCTAGAGCACAGAAGGCCCCTAAGGTCGTGAGTGGTTCATGGGAAGTCAGGTCAGTCTGTTGCTGGGCATCATGCCTGGCAGGAGGAGAGCTTCAGCCTGAAATGACGGTCTGGGGGTGACCTGGAATGCCAGGTGAGGTAGAAATTGCCCAGGTAGCCTGATCCACTCCAGTCTGTATTGCTTCTCTACCCAACAACCCAGACCTAGACAATGGCCCTCTGGCTGGCTGGCATCTGGAACAGTTAGAATGTTCCTCTGGTTCAGTCGAAGGAGAAGATCAAAGTTAGTAGAGCAAAGGAAACTATGAAGATTAGGGCAGAGATACATGGAAGAGAAGAGCATGTGAGAAAAATCAGTGAAAACAACAGTTCTTTCTTTTGCAGATTTACCAAAATGGACAAAGAGCCAAAAATGGAACCACTTTATACCAACCAATTGGCTCCCTGAGATGAAGCAGATCATTCTGAGAAGCACACAAACTACCAAAGTGACTCCAGAAGAAATGGAAACCCTGAGCAGACCTATAATAAGTAAATAGACTGAAGCAGTCATGAGAAATTCCCAAGAATGAAAAGTCCAGAACCTGATGCTTTCCCTGGTGATTTGTCCCACATGTTTAAAGAAGACAGAATACCAATCCTTCTGAAAGTCTGAAAAAAGTACAAGAGGAGGGAACACTTCCCACGTCACCCTAGAATGCCAGCATTGTCCCGATTCCAAAGACTGACAAAGACCTTACAAGAAAAGAAAGTTGCAGGCCAAAATCCATTATGAAGAGCGAGGCAAAAATCCTCAACAGAATTCTAGCAGACAGAATCTAGCAGCACATTGACAGGACTCTACATCCTGACCAAGTGTGATTTACACCGGGAATGCAAAGGCTGTTCCACGTAGCTAATCAGTGTCCTAGACCACATCCAGAAGAAACATGATCATGTCAATTGTTGTAGGATAAGCTTTGACAAAATCCAAACCTTTACATAACAAGTGTTCTCAATAAAATAGAAATAGAAGGTTAAATTGTGATAAAGGAGAGGTGCCTGGGTGGCTCAGTGGGTTGAGTGTCCGACTCTTGGTTTGGGCTCAGGTCATGATCTCAAGAGTCTTCAGATTGAGCTCCAGGGAGGGCTCTGCACTCAGTCGGGAGTCTGCTTGGAGATTCCCTCCCTCTGCCCCTCCCCACTCTTGGGTTTGCATGCTCTCAAATAAATAAATAAATAAATAAATAAATAAATAAATAAATAACTCTTTAAAAATTATGATAAAGGATATTTATGAAAAATAACTCATATGTATATCATTCTCTGTGGTGAAAGACTGAGAGTTTTCTCCTTAAAAATCCCCAAAAAGTCAAGGATGCCCATGTCCACCACTTCATTTCAATATTGTCATGGAAGTTTGGTCAGAGAAATTATACAAGATTAGTTACTAAAAGCTCACAAATGGAAAGGAAGAAGAATAAGTTTATTCATATAGGACATGATCTTCTATGCAAATAATCCTAAGAATTGGAAAAACTCTGTACGAGATTATAATATTTCCCGAAAGGTATGAGCAGAGAAGACCAACACATATGGATCAATGGGATACTGCTGAGAATCAAGGAATACATACATGTACAGTCAGTTGTTTTCGAACACGGAGACCAAGATCATTCAATGAGGCAAAAACAGTGTCTCTAACAAATGGTGTTGAGAGACGGGATATCCACATACGAAGGAGTGAAGTCAGAGCATTCCCTTCCACCCTATAAAAAATGAACTCCACATGTATCCAAGAATGAACTTTAAGAGCGAAAATTCTTAACACTCAGAAGGAAACTAAGAGCACCTAGGGGCAGATCTTCTTTCCCTTGGATTTGGCAATATGGTGTGTCTTGTATAGCACCCGAAGCCCAAGCAACAACAGAGAAAACAGAGACACTGGACTTCAACGTTGCTAACAACTTTTGTGAATGAAAGGGTAATCTCAAGAGGATGTAAAGAAACCCAAAGAATGGTGGGAAATATTTGCAAATCTCATACGAGTCTTGCATCTAGATTGTGTACAAAACTCCTCCAACTTAAGAACCTAAACAACCCCACTTAAAATAATAGACATTTCTCCAAAGAAGATAGTCAGACGACCCAGTGAGCACATGGGGCGATTTTCCTCATGAGATCGTAGGAAATGCAAGCCAACACCACAGTGACATGCCTTCCCCCACCCAGGAGGAGGGGCTCTAGTGAATAAGCAGAAATAACAAGTGTCGGAGAGGATCTGGGGAAACAAAACCCTCCTCCATTGCTGAGGGAGATGTAATATGGCGGAGCCAGTGTGGCAAAGGGTGTGGCATGTCCTCCACACGTTGAGCATACTGTTCTCATTTGGCCGAACTCCACTCATTCTCTAAACAGAAGAATGGAATACAGGCCCTCTAACAACAGCCTGCACGTAAGTCTTCGTAGCAGCACTCTGGACAATAACCAAAAGATGAAAACAACCCACAGGTGCACCCACACTTGAATGGACAAACACAACGTGGTCTGTTCATACAATGGGATTCATTCAGCCACGCCAGGAATGAAGTAGTGATACACGCTATCACGTGGGTGAACTTCGAACACATCCTACTCAGTGGAAGAAACTAGACCCCAAATACCACATACGGTATGATCACACGTGTATGAAAAATTCATCCCAGGTAAATGACAGGTGCCAGATCAGTGGATGCCTGGGAGCAGGGGGATGGGGAATGGCCAGTGACTACCTGCTCAGAGGGTGCGGGGTTTCTCTCCAGGGCATTAAATGTTCTGGGACTAGATAGGGTGATGGTGCCAGCACGGGAAATGGAGTTGATAACAGTGGTTTGCACACTTTGAAATGTTTAAAAAGATAAAGTTTATTTTATCTTAAGCTACAAATATACCTGGAGACGTGAAAAGAAACCAAAGCCAAAAGAGAAGAAAAGGAATGCGTTCGCTGGTGAGGACAGGCCGAGTCTGGTGCTGGAACTGACCCTGGTTGGAGCTCATCAGCTGCTCCGGGAGGTGGGGCCGGAGCTGGCTGGAGCTGGTGCTGGATTGGGTCTTGCTCCCACTGTCCCTAGCTCTGCAGGGGGAGCCAGCGCTGGCTCCAGGTCGGAGGTGCCGCCGGAGCTGCCTGTGGAGCCGGTCCAGCTCGGAGTCTTGCCTTGGCTCTAGCTCTGCAGTCGGCGATGGAGCCGTAGGTCCAGGGGCTTCCTCCCACTGGGGCGCACGTGGCTCCAGCTCCCGAGCTCCTGGCGAAGGCCCCGCAGCAGGACATGGAAATGCCTCGAGCTCTGCCGCGGGCTTTGGGTCTGCAGCTGCTTCTGCAGCCACGTCGACTCTGCAGCGGTGACCGGCCCCGGGGGAGAGGCCAGTTCTCCGTCTCGAGATGGTGCCGAAGCAGCAGGAGGAGAGAAGATCACCACCCTGCCAGGGGGATCACCCTGTGCTGATCCCCACAGCCCGTCCCTGTGCCTTGTCAGAGGAAACCGGCCTCCCCCAGCAGCGCTGAGCTGCCTCGAGACCTGGCTCTAGTTCTCGGGCTGCCTCTCACTCTGCCAGTGGTGCCGGATCGGGTGGGAGAACTGGTGTGGAGGTGGCTCTGCTCTGGAATTCACCCCGGAGCCGCTTTTGCCTCCAGAGGGGGACCGCGGGTAGGAGCTGGAGGGGCTCTAGTGTGCGGGGCCCTGGCTCAGGCTCTCGAGCTGCTTCCACGGCTGGCTCGAGTCAGCGCCGGGGCACGTTCTGGTGCGTCAGATGGTTCGAGATCTTAGCTGCCCCACGGCTCGTGCAAGGTCTCGTGCTCGAGGTGCTCTAGCTCGGTATCGCCCACTTGCTGACCGTGGGTGAGATGCTGACCCACCGGTTAGGCTGGGAGCTCCGAGGGCAGGGAGGGTGTCTGGGGGTCCCCTCTGCGTTCCAGCGAACAGACACAGGTGTGGGTGATGCCCGTGTGGAAGAAAGCGTGAACACAAGAGTCTGTGGCCCAGACCTCTCATCTGTAACAACATACGCCGCATCATGGTGCTGCTGGGGGAATCCCACCGACTCACTAAACTTTGAAGTGCTACCACCTCCCAGGCACTGTTCTGGGGGTTGGGGACCCAGCGGTGAGGAAGCACGGTCCCTGCTCACGTGGGGCTGGCCGGAGCAGAGGTCAAACGAGGACTTCAGGTCCCCGGCAAGTGTCTCTGCTCAGCTGGGGGCAGCTGCCGGGAGTAGCGGCTCAGGCCCTTGTCCCCGTCTGGCAGCTCAGGACTGACACGCGGGGGGCGCGTGGTGAAGGGGATGCAGGATCCTTGGTCTGAATCTCCCCGTAGCCATTACCCCCATGTAGCCGGTCCCATCACTGTCCCGAGTTTTGTCATCCATGAAGTGGGCAGGGGAGGAAAGCCGTTCCTGGGTTCGAGAGCCCTATCCAAGTGTGGAACCGGGTCTGGATCATCTCTGGAGGGGGATTCAGCTCCAGCACCTGCCCCAGAGGTCGAGCCAGGTCGTCCACCGATGCGTGCCGCAGCTCCCGAGACTGGGGCAGCTGCAGCTTCGGCTCTCGCGCCAGCTCTGGGATCAGAGCCCGGTTTGGAGCTTGAGCAGCTCCAGCACCAGCTAGGGAACTCGCCAGCCAAGGGCCAGCACCTTCACCGTCACACCCTCGCCATCGTGCACGAGGTCAGGAGAGGGGCTGGGGGCGGGAGGGTCCCTGCTGGGCAGGTCACCTCGGGTACCTTGGTCACTCCACTCAGAGCCCCCCTTCCCCACCCCTCCCACAGGTCACAGCCCCAGGGATCCCCACCCCTGCTTCCCAAACAAGGCTCAAGGTGGACAAGCAGACCTGGGATGTTGGAAGTTGAGGCTTGTACCTTCAACACTGGATACGTGTTGACCTAGAAACTCCACTTTAGGGATTCTGTTGCAAAGAGAGGTTGATGGACACGGTGTTCCCTTCGACACGGTGGGAGTGAGCTGCCCACGCTAGGTGATGGGTGCACCTGTGGCCTGGGATGGGTGCTGCTCACTGTTCTCCCAGACAGGGGTGCCCGTCACCCTTCTCTCCCGGGACCTCCGTTTCCCCATGTTCTCGCCAGGGCTGCTGGTCCCCAGACCAGACATCTGCCAGTCTGAGGGCGACCAGTGCTGCCTCCATAGGGTTTCCTTTGCCAGAGTCCTTCCCCGGGAGCTCCTGCATCTCTGACTCCCCCCATGCCCGTCCCCCTCCCCTTGGACTTGCATGCATTTCGTCTCTGTCCCTGTGGAACCCAGTGACTTGGAGCATGGTTTGGACCAGACGCATGGGAAACCTTTCTGTGGCCTTGGGTTGTGAGCAATGCTTTGGCCCTTTGGGGTGTGTCTTCCAGCTTTCTGCATTTCCCTGGTTTCTCTGTGGGTCACAGGAGGAACCAGCCCTTTCCTGTCTGGGGTCAGGCTGAGGTTCCCAGCAGGAACAGGAGTATCCGCCCCGAGATTGTGTCCATATTTTCCAAAGGGGGCTCTATGGTTACATCTCATCTGTAATCCATCGGGGATTTCAACATCCAATAAGGGAAATTCTATGTCAAGTCAACCCAGAAAAGAAGGAGTCCCCTTTGAAAATAGGGGGGCAGACACAAAGGCCCATACTGTGTGATTCCACGTACAGGAAACCTCCAGAACAGGTAAAGGAACAGAGAGAGGAAGCAGCTTATGGGTTTCCAGGGAGGCCTTCTGGTTCGGGGACTCCTTTGGGGAAGCAGATATTCCAAAGCCATGTTCTGTGGTGTGGTGGCCCAGCGTTGGCAATGTACTTGATTCTCAGGACTTGTTCAACTGAAAACAATTCATTTTATTTAAAATAAATAATAAACAGCATATAGGACATGGAAAGAGAATAGAACAGTTAATACGAACCAGAGAGAAAGAACATAGGGGGAGGGGAGGAAACAATCTGGCGGGGCAACGGGGTCGGGTGATGGAGCTAAGGGTAATGGTACAAGGAGCTCTCCCCATGAGGATGTGGGCTCTGCATGTGGTTCTGGGAGCCCTGCAGGAGCAGGAGGAGGGGCAGGGCCAGATGCAAGAGCAGGGCCAGGGGCAGGATCCACGGTAAGAGATAGGTCAGGGGCAAGTAGAGGAGCACAGGCAGGGCCAGGGGAAGGGGCAGCGACCCTGGAAAGCAGGGGAAGGGGCATCGGCTCTGGCAGGGGCAGGGGCAGGAACAGGGACACCGGCAGGGGCAGGGGCATTGGCTCTGGCAGGGTCAGGAACGGGGACACAGGCAGGGGAAGAGGCATCAGCTCTGGCAGGGGCAGTGGCAGGAACAGGGACACTGGCAGGGGAAGGGGCATAGGCTCTGGCAGGGGCAGGGGCAGGAACTGGGCCGCAGGCAGGGGAAGGGGCATCGGATCTGGCAGGGGCAGGAACAGGGTCACTGGCAGGGGAAGGGGCATCGACTCTGGCAGGGGCAGGGGCTGGAACAGGGACGCAGGCAGGGGAACGGGCATCAGCTCTGGCAGGGGCAGGAACAGGGACGCAGGCAGGGGAAGGGGCATCGGCTCTGGCAGGGGCCGGAACAGGGACACAGGTAGAGGAAGTGACAGGTGCAGGGGCAGTGGGTGGGTCAGGGGTAGGAATGGGCACACACGCAGGGGCAGGGAAACGGGTAGGGAAAGGGGAAGGAGCTGGGTCAGAGGCAAGGATAGGAGCACAGGGAGGGGCTGGGGAAGGGACAGTTGCAGGGGCAGAAGCCGAGTCAAGGGCATGAACAGGCATACAGGCAGGGGCAGGAGAAGGGGCAGGATCCAGGGCAGGAGCTGGGTCCGGGGAAAGAACAGGAACACAGGTAGGGGAAGGGGCAGGTGCAGGGGCAGGAGGTGGGTCAGGGACAGGAACAGGACCACAGGCAGGTGCAGGGGCAGAACCCGGGTCAGGGGCAAGAATAGGAGCACAGGCAGGGTCAAGGGAAGGGACAGGATCCAGGGCAGGAGCTGGTTCAGGGACAAGAACAGGAACACAGGTAGGGGAAGGGGCATCAGCTCTGGCAGGGGCAGGGGCAGGAACAGGGACGCAGGCAGGGGAAGGTGCATCGGCTCTGGCAGTGGCAGGGGCCGGAACAGGGACACTGGCAGGGAAAGGGGCATCGGCTCTGGCAGGGCCAGGGGCAGGAACAGGGACGCAGGCAGGGGAAGGGGCATCGGCTCTGGCAGTGGCAGGGGCCGGAACAGGGACGCAGGCAGGGGAATGGGCATCAGCTCTGGCAGGGCCAGGGGCAGGAACAGGGACGCAGGCAGGGGAAGGGGCATCGGCTCTGGCAGGGTCCGGGACAGGGACACAGGCAGAGGAAGGGACAGGTGCAGGGGCAGGAGTTGGGTCAGGGGCAGGAATGGGCGCACACGCAGGGGCAGGGAAACGGGTAGGGAAAGGGGAAGGAGCTGGGTCAGAGGCAAGGATAGGAGCACAGGGAGGGGCTGGGGAAGGGACAGTTGCAGGGGTAAAAGCCGAGTCAAGGGCAAAAACAGGAATACAGGCAGGGGCAGGAGAAGGGGCAGGATCCAGGGCAGGAGCTGGGTCCGGGGCAAGAACAGGAACACAGGTAGGGGAAGGGGCAGGTGCAGGGGCAGGAGGTGGGTCAGGGACAGGAACAGGACCACAGGCAGGGGCAGGGGCAGAACTGGGGTCAGGGGCAAGAATAGGAGCACAGGCAGGGGCAAGGGAAGGGGCAGGATCCAGGGCAGGAGCTGGGTCAGGGTCAGGATCCGGATCAGGGGCAAGAAGAGGTGCACAGTTAAGGGAAGGGGCTGGTGCAGGGTCAGGAGCTGGGTCAGGGGCAAGAACAGGTGCACAGGCAGGTGCTGGGGAAGGGGCAGGTGCAGGGGCAGGAGGTGGGTCAGGAGAAGGGACATTGGCTCTAGCAGGGGCAGGGGCAGGGGGAGGGGCAGGGGCAGGGGCAGGGGTAGGAGTTGGGACAGGGGCCGGAACAGGAGCACAAGCCGGTGAAGGGGAGGGGGCGGGTTCAAGGGGAGGGACAGGGTCTGCCGCATTGGCACGTACAGGAACCGGGGCAGTATCTGGGTCAGGGGCAAGAACCGGGGCACTGGCAGGGGTAGGGATGGGTCAGGATCCAGGGCAGGAGCTGGGTAGGGGGCAGGAGCACGGCCACGGTTCGGGGCAGGCGCAGGGGCGGCGGCTCTGGCAGGCACAGGGGCAGGCACAGGGGCAGGCTCTCCGGAGGCAGGTTGTCCAGCAGGCCCTTCCTGGCCCCCGTCAGGCTCTCCGTGGGCGGGTGCTGGGTCACCTGTTGGCTCCTGGTCTCCTGCTGAAGTCGCAGCCACCACCCCTCCGTCCAGAGCTGCCGATGGAGTTGGAACCAGCTCTAGCTCCTCAGGTGGTGGAGCAGCTGTGAGAGGAGAAAAGCTCAGCCCGAGCCTGCTCTCCGTGGAGACAGAACCCAGCCCAGGGCCTCCCAGAGAAGCCGCAGCCAGGAAGGAGCCCTCCCCGGGGCGTCTCCCCGACCGCAGTCCACCCGCTGGGCGCTCTGAGCCCAGTCGTTGTTCCAGGCCCCACACCAGGCTCTGGGGGCTCCTCCCTGTGGGGCCAGCCCCCACCCTTCCGCACACACCCACGGGCACCCAGCCCCGGGCTTCTCAGCCTCAGGCTCGGCCTCCGTGGGCTCCGGCTCCTGGAGCACAATGCAGTCAATGACCACCAGGGAGAGCGGTCTGGGTGGTGTCGGAGGCCTTTCCCCGCAGTCCCCAGCACCTGCTCCAGGGGAGTCCTGTGGGGTCACGCTCCGGATCCCGGACATGGAGTGGGTGTCCGCCAGCCTCGTGCCGATCTCATCGGAGGTCTGCAAAGACAGGGACGGGTAGCCGGCCCGGAGGCATCCCAGTCCTGCCCGGCCAACCTCCCTGTCCCCTGCCCAGTCGCCCTGCTGCTCCCAGATCAGACACAGACCTGTGGGTGCAGAGCCCTGCACGCGGGACAATGACCCATCCCTGCAGGGCGATCGAGAGAAACCCTGGGCAGAGGCTCACAGCCCCCCACACCCCGTCCCACCCAGGCAGCCTTGACCTTGAACATGACCTGCCCACGGGTTATCTGACCCCTCATCAGCCTGATCTTGAATGGCGTTGGCCCACCCCACATGACCCCTCTTCACACACACACACACACACACACACACACACACACACACACACACGGAGGGGAGGGGACCTGGGGCTGCACAGGTGGATTAGACCCTGTGGGGCTGGGTGGCCGGCTCTGGGCCTCCTGGTGTCACCTTTCGGGCCTTCCGGCCAAACGGCCAGAGGCGGTGGGGAGCCCTGATCGGACATCCCCAGCGGGGGCCAGCGTTTGCAGGGCGGGCTTTCTTCAGCCTGCAGCATCCAGACTTAGGGAGGCAACAAGCCCACATGTTCATGGTTGGATGATCTCCAACGAAATGAGCTGGGCAGGGGGCTGTCTCTGGAATGTGGGTGCCTGGTTACCTGGGTTCCAAATTCTGTTGGACTCTGTTGTCAGGGAAATGAGGTCACCACTGCCTGGGGTCCCCTTACCCACCTTCCTCCTCACACAAGACCCCCACCCCCGAGGGCCCCCTCCCCCAGCTGCTCAATGCTCCCCCTCCCCCCATGCCCCATCCATACAGTGACTCCCTCACAGCACCCCCACAGCCTTCCCAAGGCCTGGGTGCAGCCGGTGTCCCCACTGTGAGGACACAGAGCTGGCTTCAGACTGGGCTCCAGTGCCTGGATCAGGCCTTCATTGCAACAGCTGCAGGATGAGCCGGCTTAGTGAGGACCTTGCCCAGGACACTAGCCCCATGACACTGTGAGGGTGTTCCCAGTCCCCAGTTAAGTCGTGCAGTGCAACAAGTGATTATACATCAGGGTGGATGATGCAAAGTACAGTGCAGTGAGAACATGACAAAAACGTTTAAATGACAGAATAGTATGTAGGTAAACATACTATATACTATGTAAGTGAAGGGAAAAGTAAACAACGGGGTCAGAAAGAGGAATGGGAGTTTCGAGAAGCAGGCTGGGGTAGTCAGGGGGTGGGGGGTGGCTCATGGAGGAAGTGACCAAGGAGACCCGTCACCAGTTACAACAGTGCAGCAGCAGGGTTTGTGCTCTGCTTGACCCACGACCCCCAGGGGCATTGGGGGCATTCTAGCTCCAGAGGACCTACAGGCTGCAAATCAGCCTGAGCCTAGCATCCGTGGTATGTCTTCTTTGCTCCCGGGTCTGGCTCTTTCTCTGCCTCTTGAGGCTGTTGAATCTCCTTTTATTTTCCTCTGAAGTGCACTATTTTGTGTGGGTTCAGTACTGTTAGTTGACACAAATTCTTTGTGAAAATAAGTGGAGTATAAATCCTACTTGTTTCCTAATTAGATCTGAACATATTCAATAATAACAGCTTTTCCCCAGGCCCCTGGGTCTTCATCTGCTCACCAACGCTGAGATTTTTAAAAACATTATATTTTTAACAGTTTCAAAGAATTAGTTTGGTTTTTAAAAAATTCCAGAAAGTCACACTTTTAATACTCTATAGAATGATCTGTAAACATTGAATGAGCAAGGTTTTACAGGATGAGGGAAGAATTGGCTTTGTGGCCGGGTTTGCCCTAATGTTTACTCCCTGTTGCCCCCGTGTGGCCACTCTCCAGATAGCATGTGGCCGAATGTGTTCCAACCTGTCTAATTCAAGGGAGAATAAGATAGAAGAAGGTTGGTCCTCGGATCCCCCAGCTCCTAATAATCATGAAATAATTTATGAGCTATATTCTAAATCAGAGTATATGTTAACTTGATATTAGGGTTAGGTTCAGGGTCAAGTTGAATACAGTAATTATGTACAGCTTTTTGTAGGTCAGTCATACGTCCATAAACTGTTTTTAAAAAATAAAACGGGAGAGAATATAGTCACTCAAAGCACTGAGCACCTTTCCTGTCACAGTAAATATGTAACAAAACGTATTTATTGTTTAACCTTAGCTGAGGACCGGGAGCTGGTCCTACAGGTACTTGGCAGGTAACATCTGTGGCCAGCTGCCCATCTCTTCCCCCGACACCCACACCCAGCTCAGCACATCCTCTGCTCTGCTCAAGGGCAGCCCAGAGAGACCAGGTCCAGGTGTGGCTCCCTCCTGTCAGGCATGGCTTCCTTCCGACAGGTAGAGAAGGTGGCCAGCTCACAGACACATGACATCTTCTTTTGGTTACTTGCTATCTGCGTCACCTTTTTGTCACCTGGTCATTAACATTTAGCTCCTGTGAGAACCTGAGTTTGCAGGTTTCTGTTCACATTTCAAAGTGTGCAGATATGTGTTGACTTTGTTCGCTGTCCCTGGGGAGGATATACAGGGTTAGGGTATGGGTTAGGGTACGGGTACAGGTTAGGGTACCGGTTAGGGTACGGGTTAGGGTTAGGGTTCGGGTACGGGTTAGGGTATGGGTTAGGGTTAGGGTACGGGTTAGGGTTAGGGTACGGGTATGGGTTAGGGTACGGGTACGGGTTAGGGTACGGGTATGGGTACGGGTTAGGGTACGGGTTAGGGTTAGGGTTAGGGTACGGGTTAGGGTATGGGTTAGGGTTAGGTTAGGGTACGGGTTAGGGTACGGGTTAGGGTACGGGTTAGGGTCAGGTTAGGGTACGGGTTAGGGTTAGGGTTAGGGTACGGGTACGGGTATGGGTTAGGGTACGGGTCAGGGAACGGGTTAGGGTTCGGGTACGGGTTAGGGTTCGGGTACGAGTTAGGGTTCGGGTACGGGTTAGGGTACGGGTTAGGGTTCGGGTACGGGTTAGGGTACGGGTTAGGGTACGGGTTAGGGTACGGGTTAGGGTTAGGGTACGGGTATGGGTTAGGGTACGGGTACGGGTTAGGGTACGGGTATGGGTACGGGTTAAGGTATGGGTTAGGGTTAGGGTTAGGGTACGGGTTAGGGTATGGGTTAGGGTTAGGGTACGGGTACGGGTTAGGGTAGGGGTTAGGGTACGGGTTAGGGTATGGGTTAGGGTACGGGTTAGGGTATGGGTTAGGGTTAGGGTACGGGTTAGGGTACGGGTTAGGGTAGGGTTAGGGTTAGGGTTAGGGTACGGGTTAGGGTTAGGGGTTAGGGGTTAGTGGTTAGGTTAGGGTTAGGGTTAGGTTACGGGTTAGGGTACGGTTTAGGGTAGGGTTAGGTTTAGGTTTAGGGTACGGGTTAGGGTTAGGGGTTAGGGGTTAGTGGTTAGGTTAGGGTTAGGGTTAGGTTACGGGTTAGGGTACGGTTTAGGGTAGGGTTAGGGTACGGGTTAGGGTTAGGGGTTAGGGGTTAGAGGTTAGGGTTAGGGTTAGTGTTAGGGTTAGGGTTAGTGTTAAGGTTAGGGTTAGGGTTAGGGTCTCCCTGTCCTCTGCTGTATAGAGACCATTCTCCTCCGGTAACCAGATTGATCATTTCAGAACATAACCTTTGAGCCTCTCTGCGATCCGCTCCCCACCTGTCTGTCCTCTCCAGCCTCACCTCTCCCACTGCAGCCCCCCTCTGTGGGCCACCAAGCTGTGTGGTTGTCCCACATGTGCCTTGGGCCTGACTCCAATCCTTTACATTCTCTGTGCCCTCTGCCAGGAGCACTCTTCTCTCCCCTTGCATCATGTCTGGCTTGTTCCCCCATTGGCTGGGCCTCTACTTGCCCCCTGGTGACCTGACTCATGTCTGCTGGGTGTATGTGCTCGTCCCATATTTTAATGTAGTATCCACCTTCCCTGTGTGAACGATTTACTAACCTGCGAGGTATGGGGTAGGCACAGAGAAGTAGTCTTAGTGCCTGTGTAAAAAAGTCAGTCTCAGGGCGCCTGGGTGGCTCAGTCCTTAAGCGTCTGCCTTCGGCTCAGGTCGTGATCCCAGGGGCCTGGGATTAAGTCCCATGTCAGGCTCCCTGCTCAGCGGGGAGCCTGCTTCTCCCTCTCCCCCTCCCCCTCCTTGTGTTCCCTCTCTAGCTGTCTCTTTCTCTGTCAAATAAATAAAATCTTATAAAAATTCAGTCTCAGAGGGGCTCACCACACTTGCTGACAATGGGGGGAGCTGCTGTCCCCACAGTGAGGGGCAGGTAGTCCCCTCAAAGGGGGACCAGCCATGTGAGGCAGTTGGACAAGACTTCCAATGTTTTGGGGCCAGGGAGATGTAGACCTGGACCCAGAAGCTCACACCCTTGGATTCAAGGCTGGGGCCTAAGCAAGCCCCCTTTTTCCAGGAGTCATCTTTCCCCTTCCCTGCCCATGGGCTGAACCTGATTCCTGATCTGGGGAGTTCGAGGGTGACCCCTCCTAGGAATACCAGTGGTTTACTGATGGACCTTGTCAGCCAGAGGCCCAGTAGCCTTCGAGGGAGGACCCTATAGGGGGTGGAGACAGCTCTGTTGGGGACCAGCGACAGTCCACTCAAGGTAAAGTGGGGCAGCTGGCCGGCCCTGCTGATTCTACCCAGTCTGTAGGGCATAGAAACAGGGGCTGTGACCAGAGGTGCTCAACTCATGGCAGGTGGGGACAGAACCTGCAGGGGTTCAGCCAGGGGAGGGCACCTGCAGGGTTTGCCTGGGAGCTCAGGACAGGGGGGTGTTCCTGGCTCCAGCATGCTGACTGTGCGGCTGCATGGGTTTCCAGCCTCCCAAGCCTCAGGCTCCCCTTTGTAAGATGGGGCACTGATGGCCCCCATCTCTGGGAGCAGAAGGTAGGGAGGCCCTGCCAGCAGATTCACTCAGGACAGGTCAGGAGGTGGCTGTTGCTTAAAGCAGCCCAGGGCCTGTCCCCATGAAGAAGGTGCACACGTCCATGACCCCCAGCTCTGGGGTCCTGCTGCCAGCCTCTGGCAGTGACCCTCTTCCTGCCCTGTCCCCTGCCCCTGTGGATACGGGGTCTTCCTGGAGCTGTTCCTGCAGAATCACTTCCTGGTGGACACAGGGTCATCTACTATGTCTTCACCGACCAGCAGGTTGCTGGTGTCCCGTGTGCCCCTCCAGGAGCACTGAAGGGTGGTGGTTCTTGAGGTCTGCGGTGCCCCACACTGGCAGGATGTGTCCATGCAGCAAATGGCGATGATGAGCCGCTTCTGTGAGGAGCCCTTCCTCCATGAGGTGGATGACATGGTGTGCGGGGATGTGGACATGAAGTTCTGTGACCACGTGGGCGTGGAGATCCTGTCCCCCCTCTTTGGCACCCTGCACCCCGGTTTCTACTGGGTGGCCCGTGAGGACTTAAGCTATGAGCGCTGGTCCCAGTCCCAGGCCCACATCCCCAAGGACCAGGGTGACTTCTACTACATGGGGGCCTTTTTTGGGGGGTTGTGGCGGAGGTTCACCGACTGACCTCAGCCTGTCACCAGGTGATGGTGGTCAACTGGGCCAATGGGATCGAGGCCATGTGGTACGATAAGAGCCACCTGAACAGGTACCTGCTGGACCACAAGCCCACCAAGGTGCTGTCCCTGGAGGACCTGCGGGACCCACAGCTATTGGGCGGTCCCTGGAGGACCTGGGTGCAGCTGCTGGGCTGGCCCCAGGTCATGAAGAAGCTGAGATTTGGGCCGTGCCCAAGAATCACCAGGACACCTGGAACTCATGAGGGGCTGTCCCCGTCTCCAGCAGCGGGTGCTGACTTCAGCGGAGCCATCAGAGCAGGTTCCTACTTCTGTCCCCTCGAGGGACACTGTGGAGTCCAGTACTGTCTGCACGGGCACGTCCAGTGCCCCAGCCGCACCTGCTCACAGGAGGCCTGCCTGGGGATACAGCGTCCTCTCTTTGCGTTCACTACATTTTCTTCACTTCTGGGTCATTTGCAGCTGTGAACGGCTCCAGTTTTATGTCAGATGTTTTTCTGTGTCAATGCTGAGCAACCATTTTTAAAAAGAACAATTGAGGGAAAAGGTTTTCTCCCTGGTTCTAAACAGACACCGCCTGGTGGGGCTGGGAGCAGCCCTGTAGCAGCCGTGGAGCCAGAACGGGTCCTGGCTGGGTCTTCCCTCCCAGTCCTTGCACCTTGCCATGGCCATGGGGCTTCAGGGTCAGGGGTGCACCGAGCCACCTCTCAGAACCCCGGTGCCCTCACCGCCAGAGGTCTTGGCCGTGACCGCTAGCTCAGCCTCCAGGAGCATGGTGCCCTCTGGGTTATTTCCATTTCCTGCCGTGGATTTATTTTTTATTTATTAATTTTATTTAATTTTTTAAATTTAAATTCATTAGCCAACATATAGTACATCAGTAGATTTTGATGTAGTGTTCAGTGATTCATTAGTTGCGTATAACACCCAGTTCTCATCACAACATGTGCCCTCCTTAATACCCATCACCCAGGTACCCCATCCCCCCACCCTCCTCCCTTCTGTAACCCTCAGTTTGTTTATCGGAGTCCAGAGTCTCTCATGGTTTGTCTCCCTCTCTGATTTCTTCCTGTTCAGTTTTCCCTCCCTTCCCCTGTAGTCCTCTGTGCTATTCCTGACATTCCACATAGGAGTGAAACTATATGATAATTGTCTTTCTCTGATTTATTTATTTCACTTAGCATAATCCCCTCCCGTTCCATCTATGTCAATGTAAATGGTAGGTATTAATCCTTTCTAACAGCTGAGGAATATTCCATTGTACATATATACCACATCTTCTTTATCCATTCGTCTGTTGAAGGGCATCTCGGCTCCTTCCACAGTTTGGCTATTGTGGACATTGCTGCTATGAACATTGGGGGGCAGGCGCTCTTCTTTTCATTACATCTGTATCTTTGGGGTAAATACCCAGTAGTGCATTTGCTGGGTGATAGGGTAGTTCTGTTTGTAACGTCTTGAAGAACCTCCATACTGTTTTTCAGAGTGGCTGTACCAGCTTGCATTCCCACCAACAGTGTAAGAGGGTTCCCTTTTCTCCACATCCTCACCAACATTTGTTGTTTCCTGCCTTGTTGATTTTTGCCATTCTAAGTGATGAAGGTGGTATCTCAATGTGGTTTTAATTTCTTTTTCCCTGATGGCTAGTGATGTGGAGCATTTTTTCATGTGTCTGTTAGCCATTTGTATGTCTTTGGAGAAGTGTCTGTTCATGTGTTCTGCCCATTTCTTGAGTGGATTATTTGTTTTTTGGGTGTTGAGTTTGAGAAGTTCTTTATAGATCTTGGATGCCAGCCCTTTATCTGTAATGTCATTTGCAAATATCTTCTCCCATTCCATGGCTTGCCTCTTAGTTTTGTTGACTGTTTCCTTTGCTGTGCAGAAGCTTTTTATCTTGATGAAGTCCCAAAGGTTCATTTTTGCTTTTGTTACCCTTGCCTTTGGAGACGTGTCTAGCAAGAAGTTGCTGTGGCTGAGGTCGAAGAGGTTGCTGCCTGTGTTCTCTTCTAGGATTTTGATGGATTCCTGTGTCACATTGAGGTCTTTCATCCAATTTGAGTTTACCTTTGTATATGGTGTGAGAGAATGGTCCAGTTTCATTCTTCTGCATGTGGCTGTCTAATTTTCCCAGCACTATTTATTGAAGAGACTGTCTTTTTTCCATTGGGTATTCTTTCCTGCTTTGTGGAAGATTAGTTGACCATAGACTTGAGGGTCCATTTCTGGGGTCTCTATTCTGTTCCATTGATCTGTGTGTCTGTTTTGTGCCAGTACCATACTGTCTTGATGATCACAGCTTTGTAATACAGCTTGAGGTCACCTGCTTTTGTTTTATTTTTATTATTTTAGTGAATTTTAAATTAATGTATAATATATTATTTGTTTCAGGGGTACAGGTCTTTGATTCATCGGTCTTATACAATTCGCAGTGCTCACCATAGCACATACCCTCCCCAGTGTCCATCACCCAGTCACCCCACGCCTCCCAACCCCCTCCACTCCAGCAACCCTCAGTTTGTTTCCTGAGATTAAGAGTCTCTTATGGTATGTGCTCTGGTAAGCGCTGTGAATTGTGCAAGACTGTTGAATCTCAGATCTCTACCTCTGAAACAAATAATGCAATATATGTTAAGAAAAAAAAAGAAGAAGAAGAAGGTAGCAGGAAGGGAAGAATGAAGCAGGGGAAATCGGAGGGGTAGATGAACCATGAGAGACGATGGACTTTGAAAAACAAACTGAGGATTCTAGAGGGGAGGGGGGTGGGAGGATGGGTTAGCCTGGTGGTGGGTATTGAGGAGGGCACGTTCTGCATGGAGCACTGGGTGTTATGCACAAACAATGAATCATGGAACACTTCATCTAAAACTAATGATGTAATGTATGGGGATTAACATAAGAATAAAAAAAAAGTCTCTTATGGTTTGTCTCTTTCTCTGGTTTCGTCTTGTTTCATTTTTCCCTCCCTTCGCCTATGATCTTCTGTCTTGTTCCTCAAATTCCTCATATCACTGAGATCATAGGATAATTGTCTTTCTCTGAGTGACTTATTTTGTTTAACATAATACACTGTAGTTCCATCCACGTCGTTGCAAATGGCAAGATTTCATTTTTTTTGATAGGTGCATAATATTCTCTGTATATATATATACACACACCACATTTTCTTTATCCATTCATCTGTTGATGGACATTTAGACTCTTTCCATAGTTTGGCTATTGTGGACATTGCTGCTATAAACATTGGGGTGCACGTGCTCCTTCGGATCCCTACATTTGTATCTTTGGGGTAAATACCCAGTAGTGCAATTGCTCGGTCATAAGGTAGCTCTTTTTTCAACTTTTTGAGGAACCTCCCTAGTGTTTTCCAGAGTGGCGTCTGCCTTCGTTTTAAATGGCTATTTATGCTGGTGTTTGTGAAATGTGGGCACTCACTCAGTCTGGATGCATGTGCCGCTGGGATTCCTCAGTGCCCACAGATGGTTTGTGCACTCTCTCTGGACCATCTGCCTGCACTGTGTCTTAGCAAGCATTTAGTGATGCCACTGTGAGCTCAGGCACCCAACAAGGCGCAGAGCATGAGAGCAAGAACTAAGATACAGGATCCCTGCTCTTGGGCCTTCCTGGGACTTTCGATGGACCCGTCCTCCTGACTCACTACTCTCCTATTGTGTAATAGACATACAACTGATACCATTAAGCACGTTTCAGGGTACAATTCAGTGGCAATAAGTATATTCACTCTTCTGCACCTGCCGCCTCCATCCACTGCCACAACTTTGTCATCCTCCCAAACTGAACCTCTACCCAGGAGACACTAACCCCCCATTTCCCCTCCCCAGCCCCGGCACCCAGCAGCTCCTTCCACCTCTATGAATCGGAGTGCTCTCTGTCCCTCACAAGTGGGGTCCTCCCGTATTGGTCCTTTAGGGACTGGCCTATTTCACATAGCCCAATGGCCTCAAGGTTTGTCCCTGTGAGCCTGGACCTGACCCACTTTCCCCCCAAAGGAGTGTCTCAGCCCTCTCCTGTCTAAGCCAAGCCTCCTCAGTCCCTTCTGCTCCCCTCACCTTCCTCCTCCGCCTGAAGATGATCCCAGCCAATCTGCAGCTTTGAAGACCTATTCAGTCCAGATGCCAGGCACATACCCCGGGGACCTCGGGCCTCACCTACCCCATCTGTCCACGTCAGGTCCCTGCCCACCCCCCACCAGCTGGCCACCTGCTCATCCCACAGGTGTCCCCATCTCAGGAGAGGGAAACACCAAGTCCAGACCCTTGGAGTCCTCTGTGACTTTTTGCTTTCTACCAACTCTCCCAGTAGTGAAGTGGCTATGTACTGAAGTGGACATCCATTGTCCAAAACATTTAAAGGCATATGTGAGTCTCTGCTGCCTAGGCAATGGATGACAGTTGGGGCAGATAGAAACCGAACAGAATCACTGGAAGAAAGGCTGAGGAATGAGGAGCTTTAGGGAAGAAGGGCCTGGAAGCTGTGACTGCCCGTACCTGACCTTCAGATGCCCCTCAGTGACTCCTGTGCCTCTGGTGTCTTCCTGGAACCCTGACCTGGCTGTTTTCAGACAGCTCATCCAGCGGTACCCTCAGTTTCTGGCAGGGGGATTTGCTGGAATCTGCAGTGTGTCCTGCTGCCCCACCAGGATCACTTTCTGAAGGCACATTGTCTGGGACCCAAGACTGTGGGTCTGTGGCTTGGAGGGATTCTGAGCAGAGCTGGTGGGATGGGAAGGCTGCAAGGCACAGAGGTAGGTTTCCAGAAAGCCAGCTGGGGTCCCCGGCATCCTACTGTTTTTGATTCAGAGCCCTGAGATCTTTAATATGCCAGCAACGTTACAGCATGGGCCAGAAAAGCAAATTTCCCTGTGCAACCAACACCACCTAAACTATTGGCCATTTCTTGTCACTTGAGCTGAGTACAAAGGATTGGGAGTCAGGACTTGGTGGGGGGGCCCTGGACCAGACTTTGTATTTGGGGGACAAAGGCCATCCAGAGAAGCTTGTGCTGAGCCTAAGGAGAGGGTCTGTGTGGAGACCCCAGCTGCAGGCACTGCTGTCCAATGATGCCCCCTCAGCCCGACCCAGTGCACCTGCTGCTGGGGGAGCACCTGCCCCCTCCTCTCTGCCTGAGGGCTCTCTCCTGCACTAGGTGCCTCTTCTCCTGCCAGCCACTGCCAGCCTGCAGCCTGGGAGGGTGGATACCCCGAGTTCCTCCAGCTGCTGGGGGAGCACCTGTCCCCTCCTCTCTGTCTGAAGGCTCTCTCCTGCACCAGGTGCCTCCTCTCCTGGCAGCCACTGGCAGCCTACAGGCTGGGAGGGTGGATAGCTGGACGACCTCCAGCCCTGGGGACAGAGCCAGTGAGGGTGGGATGTGGTCTCCCAGTAGGCCTGAGCGCCAGGTCCCCACGGTGTTCACTCTCCTCCTGCAGGCTCACTGTGCCATGTCCTCCCTCAGGCTTCCTAGGCTCAAGTCCTCCTCTGCTCGCTGACCATCCTTGGCCCAGGCTCCACACGTTGGGACTGGGAGCAGGTCATCTGGACCTTCTGGACTCTCGCTTCCATGCCCGTGACACGGACACAGGTTGGTCTCACAGAATGCTTGGAGGAGACCCAGTGCAGGAAGATGCAGGCAGCTGCAAGGGAGATGCCATGTGACCCCAGAGGGAGCGCACAGGCTTTGCACAATGCACCGGGCTCACAGGACCCCCATGGGATGCGGGCGCCAGGCCACGGGGCACAGGAAGTCCTGGTGGGGGTGGCCCTGGCGGGGAGGCCAGAGAAGGGTCCCAGAAGGGGCAGGAGACAAGGAACACGACAAGACAGAGCTTCCCAAGGAGGTCAATGGAAGGATCAGAGGATCGCAGAGGCCCTTGGGGAAACTCGGAGGCCCTGGAGATGTTGGCTGAAATGCCGTCATTGGGTCAGAAAAGTTAGTCACAACCACCCAGTCGACACTGGGTAATTTACTTTGTGGTTCTAAGAATCAGTGCGTACCTGCCATTAGAACTCACACTGCAGGAAGTCTAGGATATACTCACTCTTCATCACTTTTCAGGACTCGACTTTTCTAGAGGAAGTGCCAAGCATTGGCCTCTGTTTTCAGGAGCAGATTCTTGGTGCTCATCACCACTCCTAGCCGTGAGGACTGACCCCTGTCACCTCCCACAGTGGACGTGACCATGTGGGTTGGGGGGTGCTCACTGATGAAGCCCCAGTGCTCAGTACACAGCAGGGACCCCCGGTCCTCTGCTGAATGAGGGAGGAAGGGGGGAAGGAGGGAGGGAGTGAGAGGGAGGGAGGATGGGAGAAAGGGAGGGAGAGAGAGGGAGTGAAGGAGGGAGGGAAACCACAGAAGTTGGGTCCATCCATCAGGAGCCCTTATTTGGGGTGAGGTCCGAGGGCACCACAGCCCCGGCCCTGGATGGTGGCTCAGGTCCTCCCAGTGCTGACCTTCCTTCTCCTTGGCCCTCTGTCATCCTGGATCCTCTCCACCTCCTCCTCCTCCAATTCTGAATGTTCCCAGGAACAGGGTGGCAGGAGGGGTCTCAGGAGGGGCTTCCCAGATCCTGTGCCCCGAATGACAATGTGACAGTGGCTACAGGACATTCTATCATGAGGACTGGGACTGTGGATCCCATCCATCTCCTCGGGCATTAGCGTTGTTCCATTCCCTGCTCTCTCCACCACTGCTGTGATAAACACTCCTGAGAGCAGATCTGTGAAAAACCGAGCCAGAGTTTCCGGGGGTTGGTCAGAGGCCAAGCATGCCAGGTGCACCTGTGGCCTGGGATGGGTGCTGCTCACTGTTCTCCCAGACAGGGGTGCCTGTCATCCTTCTCTCCAGGGTACCTGCAGGGGATCTCCGCTTCCTCACGTTCTCCCCAGACCAGACACCTGCCAGTCTGAGGGTGACCAGTGCTGCCTCCTTAGGGTTTCCTTTGCCAGAGTCCTTCCCCGGGAGCTCCCTCATCTCTGACTCTGCACGTGCCTGTCCTCCCCCCTTGGACTTGCATGCGTTTGGTGTCTGTCCTTGTGGAACCCAGTGACTTGGTGTGTTGTTTGGACAAGAGGCATAGGAAACCTTTCTCTGGCCTTGGGTTGTGAGCAATGCTTTTGTCCTTTGTGGTGTGTCTTCCAGCTTCTGCATTTTCCTGGTTTCTGTGTGGGCCACAGGAGGAGCCAGCCCTGTCCTGTCTGGGGTCAGGCTGTGGTGTCCCAGCAGGAACAGGGGTCTCGGCCCCAAGATTGTGCCCATAATTCCTAAAGCGGCCTCTCTGATTACATCTGATCTGTAATCCATCAGGCATTTTAATATCGAATAAGGGAAATTTTATGACAAATAAACACAGACGAAAACAAGTCCCCTTTGAAAATAGGTGGGCAGACACAAAGGCACCTATTGCGTGATTCCACTTACAGAAACATCCAGAACAGGGAAAGGAACAGGGAGAGAAAGCAGCTTAGGGGTTTCCAGGGTCTGGGCTGGGGGAGAAATGGGCAGGGGGACTTCTGGTTCGGGGACTCCTTTGGGACACGAGATATTCCGCAGCAATGTTCTGGGGTGTGGTGGCACAGCGTTGGGAATGTACTTCTGCTCATCACATGTTCAGTTGAAAACAAGTAATTTTATTTAAAACAAATAATAAACATTATACAGAACATGAAAATGAACAATATGAACCAGAACAATATGAACCAGAGAGAAAGAATATAGGGGGAGGGGATGAAACAATCTGGCGGGGCGTCGGGGTCCGGCGATGGAACTAAGGGCAATTGTACAAGGAGCTCTCCCCGCAGGGCTGTGGGCTCTGGATGTGGCTCTGGGAGCCCTGCAGGAGCAGGAGTAGGGGCAGGGATTAGGATAGGGGTAGGGCCAGGGACAGGGCCAGGTGTAAGAGCAGGGCCAGGGGCAGGGCCAGTTGTAAGAGCAGGGCTGGGGGCAGGGGAAAGGGGAGGACCAGGATCAGCAGTTATGGCAGGTGCAGGATCCAGGACAGGACCTGGGTAAGGAGCAGGAACAGGAGCTCCGGCAGGCGCAGGGGCAGGGGCAGGGGCAGGGGCAGCAGGTCATGCAGGGGAAGGGGCAGAAGCAGGAGCAGGAAAAGGAGCAGGAACAGGAGCTCAGGCAGGGGCAGGGGAAGGGGAAGGGGCAGCAGGTCTGGCAGGGGTAGGGTTATGAGCAGGAGCAGGGTCAGGGACAAGAACAGGAGCCCAGGAAGGGTCAGGGGAAGGGGCAGCGGAGTCTGGCAGGGGCAGGGAGAGGAGCAGGAGAAGGAGCAGGAACCGGAGCTCAGGCAGGGGAAGGGGCAGTGGCTCTGGCAGGGGCAGGGGAAGGGGTAGGAGGAGGATCAGGAGCTGGGTTGGAGCAGTGGCAGGTGCAGGATCCAGGGCAGGAGCTGGGTCAGGGGCAGGATCCAGGGCAGGAGCTGGGTCAGGTGCAGGAACAGTAGCAGGAGCTGGGCCAGGGGCAGGTGCCAGTTCTTCCTGGTCCACGTCAGGCTGTCCGTGGGTGGGTGCCGGGTCACCTGCCGGCTCCTGGTCTCCTCCTGAAGTCGCTGCGGTCACCACCCCTCCGTCCAGAGCTGCCGAAGGAGTTGGAGCCGGCAATAGCTCCTCAGGTGGTGGAGCAGCTGTGAGAGGAGAAAAGCTCACCCCGAGCCTGCTCTCCGTGGGCCTTTGCGGAGACAGAACCCAGCCCAGGGCCTCCCAGAGAAGCCGCAGCCAGGAAGGAGCCCTCCCTGGGGTGTCTCCCCGACTGCAGTCCACCCGCTGGATGCTCTGCGCCCAGTCTTTGCTCCAGGCCCCACTCCAGCCTCTGGAGACTCGTCCCTGTGGGGCCAGCACCGACCCATCCCCACACACCACAAACACCCAGCCCCAGCCTTCTCACCCTCGGGCTCAGTCTCCGTGGGCTCCGGCTCCTGGACCACTGTCCGGTGACCAACCACCTGGGACAGTGGTCTGGGTGGTGTTGGAGGTCTTGCCCGGCAATCCCCAGCACTTGTTTTTGGGGATGCCTGTAGGGTCAACCCCTCCGTCAGGGAGGAGGGCATGTCCGCCAGCCGCCTCGGGAGGTCATCCGTGGCCTTCTGCAAAGACAGGGACGGGTAGCCGGCTGGAGGCTTCACAGCCCTGCCCGGCCATCCTCACTGTCCTCCTGCCCAGTCCCCCTGCTGCTCCCAGATCAGACACAGACCTGTGAGTGCACAGCCCTGCACCCGGGATGCAGCGACCCATCCCTGCAGGGCTATCGGGATAAACCCTGGGTAGAAGGGGCAGCGCCCGCACACCCCATCCCACCCAGCCAGCCTTGACCTTCAACATGACCTGCCCACTGGGAATCTGACCCCTCATCAGCCTGCTCCTGCTCAGGGTGGCCCCACCCCGCATGACCCCTCTTTACACACACACACACACGCACACTCACGCACAGACACGCACAGACACACACATACGGAGGGGGGCCTGGGGCTGCACAGGCAGATCAGAGCGTGTGGGGCTGCGTGGCAGGCTCTGGGCCTCCTGGTGTCACCTTTCTGTCCTTCCGGCCAAATGGCCAGAGGCGGTGGGGAGCCCTGATTCGACATCCCCAGCGGGGGACAGCGTTTGCAGGGCGCTCTTTCTTCAGCCTACAGCTTCCAGATTTGGGGAAGCAGCACCCGAACATGCTTTTTGTTGGAGGGTCTCCAAAGAAATGAGCTGGGCAGGGGGCTGTCTCTGGAATGTGGGTGCCTGGTTACCGGGGTTCCAAACTCTGTTGGGCTCTGTTGTCAGGGAAGTGAGGTCACCACTGTCTGGGGTCCCCGTATCCAACTTCCTCCTCACACAAGAGCCCCCGAGGGCCCCCCTTCCCCAGCTGCTCCACGTTCACCCTCCCCCCATGCCCCATCCATACAGTGACACCCATACAGTCCATCCACAGCCCCTGGGAGGCCCGGGTTCAGACCGGGCTCCTGCGCGTGCCCGGGGCTGTGACCCAGGACAGACCCTGTGCCTCTCAGGGCCTACCCAGTCTGCCCATCTGCCCATTGGGGGTATTCTGGCTTCTACTTCTAGGGACGCCATCAGGGCTAGGACCTCTACACATGTTCCATACCTGCTCTCACAGGAGGCTGGGGCACACTTGGCAATGCAAGGATGAGCCAGGGGCTGGGCGGGACATGGAGCACAGCTCAGAGGGGCCTGGGTCTGCTCTGGGGTCTGGGCAAAGCCACCCCCTTCTTGCCTGTTCCCAGCCCCTGTGGGAACGTTGCAATGAACGGATTCCGACCTTGTCCCCTGGTGACACACACTTCCAGGGGCTCCCATTAGGTTTAGGCTCAGGCCCCGGGGCCTCGTCTGCGCCCATGTGCTGGGCAGTCCCCACAGTGGTTCCCGCGCATTCCCGCATCCTGCTCACACATCCCTGTGGAATCCCCTCCCCTCCGGGGTGGATGGCCTGTGTGACCGCGCTCTCAGGAAGAGAATGGGGCCAAATGCTGGGATGTCATTTCCAAGCTGATGGAGGAAAGTCTGTGACTTCTTCTGGTTCCCTCTCTCGTGTGTTCATTCTCTGTCTCCTTCTCTGTTTCTGTCTCTGTCTCTGTGTCTCTCACAGGAGCAGGATCTGTGGACTCCAGGGGTGATGTGAGAAACCTCAGAAGCCTCCCCTGTCCGTATTTCCCTCTTCTGTCCCGGTGCTCCATTCCTTCCTAAGGCCTTGTCACCCGGACCAGAGCAGTGAATCTGGAACCTCTTCCAAAGGGAGACCCGGAGGCTGCAACAAGGAGGGTCTTGGCCTTGGTCCCCAGACTAGTGGTCAGTGCTCTGCCACGTTCTGCGTACCCAGGTCCTCAGCCCCCCAAGCCCCCAGTCTGTCCCCTGCTCTGAAGGACCTCGAGGGAGGACAAAGCATTTTCCCAGGACTGGGAGCACAGGGGGTCGGGGATGGAGATCCAGGGCCAACAGGCTCTCCCACAAGCCTGTGGGACCCTAGGGACACTGCATCTCTACAGCCCAAGTGACAGAAGAGTAAGCTGAGGCCTTTGTGCTGTAGCCCCTCTGGACTTGGGGTGGGTATCTCTTCCTGCTTCCAAGTGCCCAGGCTGGTGATGGACACCGGAACCCAGACCCTGTCCTCTCCCAGTGCCCTGGCAACCTCCCTGGGCCCCTCGGGGACCCCTGACCCTCAGCCTGGCCTGTCTCCCCTCCCCATGCTATGGATCTGGGTCCTTGCCAGGAGTCCTGATGCCCTGCCCCATGGCCCAGCTGTCTGCAACCTATTTCTTCTTTCCCCCTTGTCACCCACCTCGCTCCCAGGGTGTCCTCCCCTTCCGACCCCCAGCTGGGCAGTCAGAGTGGTGTGTGTGTGGGGGGGGGGGGTTGTGGGGGGGCTGGGTGTGCAGGTGCACGTGCCTCTACGTGCCTGGAGATGCCAAGGTCATGTCCCCACATGGGACGGGGTGGGTAGCTCTTCCCGAGGATCTGAGGGGCTCTCACCCCCAAAGCAAACCTCATGGGAGGGTTGGGACTGGCCTAGGAATGGAAAGCAGCTCCTTGGACTCTGCACCCCTCATTTGTCCTGGGCCAGTCCCTGCCTCTCTTGACCCAGGTTCCCAACTGTCCCTGAGGGTCGGACATGGAAAGGCTTGAACGTGGCTGCTCCTCCAGGGGTAGGTGGGGGACAGGTGCACCAAGCACGCAGGCCTCCCCACCGAGAAGGCCAGCCAGGTGTGTCATGGCCAGGTGTGCACAGACGACCTGCCCACACCTCCTGTACCATGACCCAGCCCTGCGGCAGATGTGCACGAGACCCATGGCTCCGCACCTGACCGGTCCCCCACGTTCCCTCACCACCTCGGAGACAAGGGCTCTTCTTCGTCCTAGGGCCCGTCATCCTTCGGACAATGAGAGCAGAGGGATCCGTATGTAGAGGAGGCCGGCAGGGCGTCCCACGGAACGTCGTGTGCCCATCTCTGCTTTGTCGTCTAGGCTTAGCGGCGGACGCCCACCTAGAAAGAGGCCCGCGGGGCAGGGACATTTGTCTGCCCTGTTCCCTGAAGTATGGGAAATGTCTAGAAGGGGCTTCCTGTCCATGTGTGGAGTCGATGAAGCCCAGCCAGCACCTTTCAGATGTCTGAGTGGCTCTGGGGCCCCTCTGCCAGCCCCCAGGGATCCCTGCTCTGGCTCAACCCAGGATGGGAGCCCCAGATGGAATCTGAAACCTCCTCACAGCCAGGAATGCGGCTTTGCCCCGGACACAGGACAACGAGGCTTGGGGCAGAGAGCTCCTTCACGGTGGAGAGGAACGGCCTCAGCCCCAGGCCACCCTCCCCATGGGCCGGCCACAGGGTCGGGGAGCGGTCCCAACAGGCCCGACGGCAACCCCGTGTGTGGGGCCTGGCCTCGTGGCACGCAGGGTCCCCAGGAGACACCTGCGGTTCGGAGAGGGGACTTGCCAGGCCCGAGACACACAGCCCGCAGGTGAGGGGGAGTCTCCGGGCGGGACGGGGGGCCCTGCTCACCTTCGTGAGCAGCAGGTGTGGGAAGGGCTGGGGAGGCGTTCCTCTGGGAGGTGCTCGGCGAGAGGGGCCACAGGAGAGGGCCTTCCCGGCTCCACCAGCTTCCTCAGGCTGTCAGCACGGACCGCCCACCGCCTCTGGCTCGCCCCCAGCGGCAGGGCCCACTCAGGTTCACGGTGGGGCTGATCTGTGGTAAAGGAGGGACAATTCACAACACAGAAACTGCAAAACTATTCCTGTCCGTGTCCTGAAGTGCAACAGAATATCCAAATTGGTTTGGATCATCTTCCACGTATGTAAAGGGTGATTTTGTACCTGGCCAAGGCTGGGGCTGGACCGGGTGTGTGTGTCTGTGTGTGAAGGACCAGGTTTGTGTGTGTGTGTGTGTGTGTGTTTGAAGGACTGGGTGTGTGTGTGTGTTTGGCGTGTGTGTCTGTGTGTGTGTGTCTGTGACGGGAGCAGCCCAGACCCCTTGGGTTGAGATCATGGCCACGTAAGGGGCACAGCCGTCGTGGCACCCCGGGTCGTCAGTGTCCCGAATGGCGTCGGGGCAGGAGACCCTCCCGGCCCTCCCCGAGCCCGGTCCTGGAGCGCCCTCGTCCCCACACTCCCCCTGAGCCCGCACCAGCCCTTACCGACTGCCTGGTGCACGTGCCCCATGCCGGGGAGCCGTCGAGTGAGGCTCCTGTTGACGAGCTTGTCCCCCATTTCTTCCATGGGGCTCTGCGAAGACAGTGAGCGGCGCCCGGCCCGGAGGCATCACAGCCCTGCCCGGCCGTCCTCACCGTCCTCCTGCCCAGCCCCACTGCAGCCCCCAGATCAGACACAGCCCCGTGCGGGCACAGCCCTGCGCCCGGGGTGCAGTGACATGTATCGACAGGGCTCCGGATCAACCCTGGGGAGAAGGAGGCCGCCCCAGCACACCCCGTCCCTCCCAGCCAGCCTTGACCCGGGGTGTCAACATGATTCACCCATCAGGCATCTGGCCCCTCATCACCCTGCTCCTGCTCAGGGTGGGCTACCCTGCCTGAGACCTCTGCACACACACACACACACAGAGGGGCGCTGGGCTGCCCGGTCGGATCACAGCGGTGTCTGGCTGGCATGGCTGGCTCTGGGCCTCCTGTGTTCCCTTTGGGCCCCTCCAGGCAAATGGTCAGAGGTGTCAGGGGTGGGACCTGACCCCAGGTCTGCAGTGGAGGCAACGGCTCTCACTGTCGGCTTCGCTGAGACCACATCCTGGGGACCTCGGGATACAGCAGGATTGCAGCATCTCCAGCCAAGTGAACTGAGTAGGAAGGGTGCTGTCTCTAGAATGTGGGTGCCTGTGACAGCCCTTGGGCATCTTGGGGACGCCCTGGCCATCAGCCTGGCATGTCTCCCCCGAGCCCCATGCTACGGCCCCGGGCATGTTCCCATTAGACAATGCCCACAGCCCACGGCCCAGCTGCTTCCAACCTCCTCCTTCATTCCCCTTGTCCCCTCCAGGGTCCACGCCCCCTTGGACGCCCCTGGGGAGTTTGTGTGTGTGTGTGTGTGAGTGTGTGTGCGCTTGCGCGCGCGCACGCAGAGAGCCTTGTGCGTCCGTGTGCCCGCGCGAGGGTGACCAGAGGAAAGGCCCCTACATGGGAGTGTGGGCAGATCTTAGGGGCCCTCGTTCCCAAGGAAACCCCCTGCGAGGTGAAGCTTGGCCTCGGAAGCTGGAACCGTCCCTGTTCCTCTAGGCTCTGCTCAGCTGGTGGGTCCCAGGCCAGTCCCTGCCTCTCCTGCCCTCAGTTTGCCGACTGTCCCATGAGGGCTTGGAGGAGGACCTTCATTAGCATGGCTCAGCATGGCCGGTCGGCTCCCACCTTTTGGGTGGACGTGGCGCAGGTGCACTCTGGGTGGGCGGGGCCCTCCCACCAACGGTGGGTCGGAGGCAGGTGGATCCTGCGCAGGCGCACACGGCCCAGCAGACGGCGCCTGCGCGGGACCCCACCTGCCAGCAGGCCTGCGCAACCCCGAGGGGCTGGCTGTGGCCTTGGTCCTCCGTGTCCCGATCTCCACTGCCTGCTCAGTGACCCTCACGTCCTCTTAGGCCGGGGGCCAGCCCCAGTCCCGCCAGGCAGGGCCGCTGGACTGAGTGGACATGGAGACCTGGGGACTAGAGAGAAATGAAATATACCCCCGCTGCTGTCCTGGCCCCCACGTTCCACTTCAGTGTTCATCTCAGTGCATGGCGGGGGGGTCAGGGGAGGGTGATGGGGACACGTGTGGCAGGGAGGAGGTCAGGCTGCCTTTTCCTCCTCTACATCCCCTCCCCCTGTCTTCCTGGCAGCAGCCCCTCTCCCCAAAATCCAGGACTCACGCACCTTCATCTCCCTGCTTTCAACCCCAACCCATCCTCCTGAGGTGGGAGTCACTGACCCCATCTCCAAAGTAGAAAACTGAGGTCCCAGGCGTTCCCACAGGAGCTTGCCAGTCACAGGGCCGTGACATGGCCCTGCTGTGGGTTTGAACCCAGCTCAATCTGACCCAAAGCCTGAGCTTACAGAGGAGCCGGAGGAAGGAGCCTTTGAGCCCAGGCTTGGAGGTGAGGCCATCCTGGATGGGCGTCATAAGGAGGGATGGGAGGGGTTCTGAGGGGCAAATTCCTGCCGGGCTCCCTGGGGGACGAAGGCCCTACAGAGGCTGGAGTGGGCTGAGGGGTGCACACTGGGGAGCATGTCTAGACCAGATCACGCAGGGCTCTCTGGATATTGGGCGAGGAGTTAGGGGACACTGCGGGTTGGGGGGTTCAGGGGACACAATCCGGCCAGTCTTACCAGAGCCACAGCATCGTAGATTTAGAAGGAGCTTGGTGGGCATGTTATTGTCCCCACCCAAGCATGGATCACCAAGCAAGCACCAGCCGGAGGTGAGGAGGCTGCCGCAGTTTCCTCCTGTGTAGAGTGGGGGCCGTGGTGGTCGTCTGCGTCCTTCCAGGCCTGGGCATGCTGCCTGGAAGTTCCAGAGGTGGCTTCTTGTCAGAGTAGCTAGCTGTTCCAGTGAGGTCATTACTCAGAGACGTCTGAGTCAGGAGACCAAAGGGACGCCCCACGTGCCCAGTTCAGCGGGATGCTCTTGGACATGGTGCCGATCTTCATGTCCAGGCTGATGGGGTTGAGGCAGCAGCGCCCACCTGCTGCATGGAGAGCGGCAGCGAGGAGCCGTGGTTGCAGACCCCGAGACACGGCACTCGTGTGAGTCCGAGGCTGCCACAGATGTGATGGAGGCTGAGGAGGGGGAGGTGCTGACAGAGGCTGAGATGATGCCTGAGGTCTCCAGCGACGACTGGGAGGTCCACTCCGGAACTTGAGGAACGGCAAGGCCAGCAGAAACACCAGACTGTGTAAGGCAACCCCGGTCAGCATCTAGCCCAGAAGCTTCTAGAGACTGAGTCTTCTTGGCACCTTGTGGCTGTGGAGTGGGGACCCAGGCTCCAGGAAGGGATGTCTGTCAGGGAGAAAGGGTGGGACAGTCACCTCCTTTTCCTGGCCATCAGGGATCCTGGGACAAAACCCACACTAATGTCGTCCACATCTACATCGGGCTGGAGGAGCATGCAGAGCGGGTAGGCGATGTCCCTGCTGCGCAGGTAGGGGCTGCATCTGAGCTGGTCCCAGGACTTGGAGTGAGCGCTCTTTTTGGTCTTGGGTGTTGTGTTGGGGGTGTGGTGGCAGAATTGAAGGGCTGACTTTGCATTGATCCGACCCCCTGGGTGAATGGGTGCTCTAGGGTGTCCATGGGCACAGGTGGCTGTGACCCACACATGGGAAGGTGTGAAGGAAGCACACAGAAGACAGTGCCCTGAGCTATGCAGGTTTTCTGCTCATGGGCAGTGCTTCTTGGCAAAATTCAGCTAGTCTGCTTGTTCCTAGAGCACAGAAGTCCCCTAAGGTCGTGAGTGGTTCATGGGAAGTCAGGTCAGTCTGTTGCTGGGCATCATGCCTGGCAGGAGGAGAGCTTCAGCCTGAAATGACGGTCTGGGGGTGACCTGGAATGCCAGGTGAGGTAGAAATTGCCGAGGTAGCCTGATCCACTGCAGTCTGTATTGCTTCTCTACCCAACAACCCAGACCTAGACAATGGCCCTCTGGCTGGCTGGCATCTGGAACAGTTCGAAGGTTCCTCTGGTTCAGTCGAAGGAGAAGATCAACGTTAGTAGAGCAAAGGAAACTATGAAGATTAGGGCAGAGATACATGGAAGAGAAGAGCACGTGAGAAAAATCAGTGAAAAGAACAGTTCTTTCGTTTGCAGACTTAACAAAATTGACAAAAAGACAAAATGGAACCACTTTATACCAACCAATTGGCTCCCTGAGATGAAGCAGATCATTCTGAGAAGCACACAAACTACCAAAGTGACTCCAGAAGAAATGGAAACCCTGAGCAGACCTCTAATAAGTAAATAGACTGAAGCAGTCATGAGAACTTCCCAAGAATGAAAAGTCCAGAACCTGATGCTTTCCCTGGTGATTTGTCCCACACGTTTAAAGAAGACGGAATACCAATCCTTCTGAAAGTCTGAAAAAAGTACAAGAGGTGGGAACACTTCCCACGTCACCCTAGAATGCCAGCATTGTCCCGATTCCAAAGACTGACAAAGACCTTACAAGAAAAGACAGTTGCAGGCCAAAATCCATTATGAAGCGCGAGGCAAAAATCCTCAACAGAATTCTAGCAGACAGAATCTAGCAGCACATTGACAGGACTCTACATCATGACCAAGTGTGATTTACACCGGGAATGCAAAGGCTGTTCAATGTATCTAATCAGTGTCCTAGACCACATCCAGAAGAAACATGACCATGTCAATTGTTGTAGGATAAGCTTTGACAAAATCCAAACCTTTTCATAACAAGTGTTCTCAATAAAATAGAAATAGAAGGTTAAATTGTGATAAAGGAGAGGTGCCTGGGTGGCTCAGTGGGTTGAGTGTCCGACTCTTGGTTTGGGCTCAGGTCATGATCTCAAGAGTCTTCAGATTGAGCTGCAGGGAGGGCTCTGCACTCAGTCGGGAGTCTGCTTGGAGATTCTCTCCCTCTGCCCCTCCCCACTCTTGGGTTTGCATGCTCTCAAATAAATAAATAAATAAATAAATAAATAAATAAATAAATAATTCTTTAAAATTATGATAAAGGATATTTATGAAAAATAACTCATATGTATATCATTCTCTGTGGTGAAAGACTGAGAGTTTTCTCCTTAAAATCCCCAAAAAGTCAAGGATGCCCATGTCCACCACTTCATTTCAATATTGTCATGGAAGTTTGGTCAGAGAAATTATACAAGATTAGTTACTAAAAGCTCACAAATGGAAAGGAAGAAGAAAAAGTTTATTTATATAGGACATGATCTTCTATGCAAATAATCCTAAGAATTGGAAAAACTCTGTACGAGATTATAATATTTCCCGAAAGGTATGAGCAGAGAAGACCAACACATATGGATCAATGGGATACTGCTGAGAATCAAGGAATACATACATGTACAGTCAGTTGTTTTCGAACACGGAGACCAAGATCATTCAATGAGGCAAAAACAGTGTCTCCAACAAACGGTGTTGAGAAACCGGATATCCACATACGAAGGAGTGAAGTCAGAGCATTCCCTTCCACCCTATAAAAAATGAACTCCACATGGATCCAAGAATGAACTTTAAGAGCGAAAATTCTTAACACTCAGAAGGAAGCTAAGAGCACCTAGGGGCAGATCTTCCTTCCCTTGGATTTGGCAATATGGTGTCTCTTGTATGGCACCCGAAGCCCAAGCAACAACAGAGAAAACAGAGACACTGGACTTCAACGTTGCTAAAAACTTTTGTGAATGAAAGGGTAATCTCAAGAGAATGTAAAGAAACCCAAAGAATGCTAGGAAATATTTGCAAATCTCATAGGAGTCTTGCATCTAGAATGTGTACAAAACTCCTCCAACTTAAGAACCTAAACAACCCCACTGAAAATAATAGACATTTCTCCAAAGAAGATAGTCAGACGACCCAGTGAGCACATGGGGCGATTTTCATCATGAGATCGTAGGAAATGCAAGCCAACACCACAGTGACATGCCTTCCCCCACCCAGGAGGAGGGGCTCCAAGATCGGGTCAACCTTCCTCTTGTAAATTTCCACAAAAGGAAGCAAGCAGAATCCTAGAGATGTTCTTCCAGTGGTGACCCCTGTGACGCTCCTGGATCCGAGTGGTGCCAAGGTGGACTGCAGCCAGCGCTACAGTGTGCTGCCCAGATGCGCTCCTTGGGACAAAGGCTCTCATTTCCTCCGTGGCCGGGAGTGCTAGCTGCTGATGGCTCAGAGAAGTCCCTCTGAGGAGCTGCCTGCAGCTGCAGGGCCCCCCTCCCAGGGGGCAGCCGTGCAATGACTGGTTTGTGCACAGTGCAAAGGCTCCACCCTCTGGTCTCAATTCAGGATCTCTCTCCAGGTGGCCCCTCACCGTTCAACCTCTCCTCCCCAAGAAGCTGCCTGCACGCAAGGATCAGCCATGCCCAAGACTCCCCTGTTACCCAGCGCTCCAATCTTTGTCTCCCTGCTGCAGCTGTGATGCTCCCTCTCCCTGGAGCCACTCCTTGCATTTTGTCCCATCTTGCCCGCTCGCCTTAAACTACAGTCACAGGTCTCATCAATTGTCCCGACCCCTCCACGCCTCTCAGTGAACGCTGCTCATTCATTGTCTCATCCTTTTCCAAGAGTGTGCTCACAGACACAGCAGTAAGAGCTCCGTAATCAAACATTTTATACATGGGAGAAGTCATAAATAATATAACAACAGCAGCATACATTCCCTCGGCCATCAGAAATAAAGCATAATCATAAAACTGAAGCCCCTTGACTTCCTTACTTACTGATCAAAGTCCCCACCAATACCCAGAGGCAACCACTCTCCTGAATTTAGTGTTTAGCATTCTTTTTTACTCTAAAAGAATGGAATTAGGGGCGCCTGGGTGCCTCAGTCGTTAAGCATCTGCCTTCGGCTCAGGTCATGATCCCAGGGTCCTGCGATCGAGCCCCGCATCGGGCTCCCTGCTCCGCGGGAAGCCTGCTTCTCCCTCTCCCACTCCCCCTGCTGGTGTTCCCTCTCTCGTTGTGTCTCTCTCTCTCTCTGTCAAATGAATAAATAAAATCTTAAAAAAAAAAAGAATGGAATTAAACAGTGCATGCATCCATATTCAACTTTTTTTTCATTTAACCTTGTGAAAATCATTTGTGTTGATATATGTAACTAATTTATTCATTTTGTTACCATATACCATCCTATTGGATAGCTATGTATCATTTACCAATTCTCCTAGAGATGACTTGATGACCTTCCCCGCTGCCAGCAAAAGCAGCATGTTTCAGTGAATGTTCTTGTCTTTGCACACTTGGGCAAGCTGCTCTAGGGTACACACCAAGGGTGGAATTGCTGGGTTGTAGAGTATATGCATCCTTAACTACTAGAAATTGCTAGATGGCTGTTGAGAATCACTAAATCAATTTATACTCCCACCAGCAGTGAATCAGTTCATTCTGCACCGCTCACAAATCCACATCCTTGTCGATTTTGGCATTGACAGATTTTTAAGTTTTAGCCCATCTGTCATGTGTGAAATGGCATGTCCTTGGATTTAATTTCCATTAGCTTAAATCTTAGTGAAAGTGACCTTCTTGTTTGTTGGGGCACCTGGGCAGCTCATTAAGCATTTCCTTTGGCTCAGGTCATGATCCTGGGGTACTGGCATCGGGCCCTGCGTCAGGCTACCAGCTCAGCGGGGAGTTTGCTTCTCCCTCTCCCTTTCCCCCCTCCCCCTCTCGTGCTCTCTCTCTCTCTCAAATAAATTAAAAAAAATTATTTGTTGCACAGGGGTGCCTGGGTGGTTTAGTCTGTTGAACTTCTGACTCTTGATTTTGGTTCAGGTCATTATCTCGGGGTCATAGGTTTGAGCCCTGTGTGGGCTCTGCGCGCTCAGCAGGGAGTTGGCTTCTTCCTCTCCCTCCTCATCTGCCACCACCCCCCATCCCCTCTCTCAAATAAATAAACAAATCTTTTAAAAATTATTTGTTGCACAAATAAATACAAAGTGCTCCACTCATTCGTTCTGGTTCATGCATCTGTCCTGTTTGATGCCTGCAGAGATCCCATTCCTAGACTGTACATATGTTATACTCAGTTTGTACACCTGGCCTTCTACCAAACGCTCCTTTTACATCCTATCCTTACCAAGCTCCCCAGCCAAAATCTATTTCTGGGGATTGTTTCTTCTTGGCTTTGTGTTTTGATTATGTTTGCTGACCTATTCCTGTGACTTTGCCCTGGCAGATCCTCCCATCTCCTTGTCTGGACACTAATCTGTCCTCTAACCTCGTGCTTGGCTGAGGTCTTACATCCGTGACCTTGACCCATGTCATCCTAAACCAATCATAAACGTAGGCTGCAAACAGGCTGACCCCTTGCTCTCCTGTTTCTGATTGGCACTACTAACTCTTTGCTCAGTGGGTCCTGAAGCCTTCATCAATCTTGGTGTCAGTCTTGCTCCTTCCCCCAGGAGACCTGAGGCAGGAAAGCATCCTCAAGCTATAGGGACAACCGATCTAAGATGCTATAATTGCATCCAGCCAGTCACTAACTACTGTCCATTTTTTCTCTGTGAACTCTACTTCCATCATCTTCGGTCCTGCTGTCACCTCGCTGATTATTATTTTTTTTTATTCTTATATTAATCCCCATACATTACATCATTAGTTTTAGATGAAGTGTTCCATGATTCATTGTTTGTGCACAACACCCAGTGCTCCATGCAGAATGTGCCCTCCTCAATACCCACCACCAGGCTAACCCATCCTCCCACCCACCTCCCCTCTAGAACCCTGTTTGTTTTTCAAAGTCCATCGTCTCTCATGGTTTGTCTACCCCTCCGATTTCCCCCGCTTCATTCTTCCCCTCCTGCTACCTTCTTCTTTTTTTTTTTCTTAACATATATTGCATTATTTGTTTCAGAGGTACAGATCTGAGATTCAACAGTCTTGCACAATTCACAGTGCTTACCAGAGCACATACCCTCCCCAGTGTCTATCACCCAGTCACCCCATCCCTCCCACCCCATCCCCCACTCCAACAACCCTCAGTTTGATTCCTGCGATTAAGAATTCCTCATATCAGTGAAATCATATGATACATGTCTTTCTCTTTTTGACTTATTTCACTCAACATAATACCCTCCAGTTCCATCCACGTCGTTGCAAATGGCAAGATCTCATTCCTTTTGATGGCTGCATAATATTCCATTGTATATATATACCACATCTTCTTCATCCATTCATCTGTCGATGGACATCTTGGCTCTTTCCACAGTTTGGCTATTGTGGACATTGCTGCTATAAACATCGGGGTGCACGTACCCCTTCGGTTCCCTACTTTTGTATCTTTGGGGTAAATACCCAGTAGTGCAATTGCTGGATCATATGGTAGCTCTATTTTCAACTTTTTGAGGAATCTCCATACAGTTTTCCAGAGTGGCTGCACCAGCTTGCATTCCCACAAACAGTGTAGGAGGGTTCCCCTTTCTCCGCATCCCCGCCAACATCTGTCGTTTCCTGACTTGTTAATTTTAGCCATTCTGACTGGTGTGAGGTGGTATCTCATTGAGGTTTTGATTTGGATTTCCCTGATGCCGAGCGATATTGAGCACTTTTTCATGTGTCTGTTGGCCATTTGGATGTCTTCTTTGGAAAAATGTCTGTTCATGTCTTCTGCCCATTTCTTGATTGGATTCTTTGTTCTTTGGGTGTTGAGTTTGATGAGTTCTTTATAGATTTTGGATACTAGCCCTTTATCTGATATGTCATTTGCAAATATCTTCTCCCATTCTGTCGGTTGTCTTTTGGTTTTGTTGACTGTTTCCTTTGCTTTGCAAAAGCTTTTTATCTTGATGAAGTCCCAATAGTTCATTTTTGCCCTTGCTTCCCTTGCCTTTGGCGATGTTTCTAGGAAGAAGTTGCTTCGGCTGAGGTCAAAGACGTTGATGCCTGTGTTCTCCTTTAGGATTTTGATGGACTCCTGTCTTACATTGAGGTCTTTCAACAATTTGGAGTCTATTTTTGTGCGTGGTGTAAGGAAATGGTCCAGTTTCATTCTTCTGCATGTGGCTATCCAATTTTCCCAACACCATTTGTTGAAGAGACTGTCTTTGTTCCACTGGATAGTCTTTCCTGCTTTGTCGAAGATTAGTTGACCATAGAGTTGAGGGTCCATTTCTGGGCTCTCTATTCTGTTCCATTGATCTATGTGTCTGTTTTTGTGCCAGTACCATGCCGTCTTGATGATGACAGCTTTGTAATACAGCTGGAAGTCCGGAATTGTGATGCCGCCGGCTTTGCTTTTCTTTTTCAATATTCCTCTGGCTATGCGGGGTCTTTTCTGGTTCCATACAAATTTTAGGATTATTTGTTCCATTTCTTTGAAAAAGGTGGATGGTATTTTGATGGGGATTGCATTGAATGTGTAGATTGCTCTAGGTAGCATTGACATCTTCACAATATTTGTTCTTCCAATCCATGAGCATGGAACGTTTTTCCATTTCTTTGTGTCTTCCTCAAATTCTTTCATGAGTATTTTATAGTTTTCTGAGTATAGATCCTTTGTGTCTTTGGTTAGATTTATTCCTACGTATCTTATGGTTTTGGGTGCAATTGTAAATGGGATGGATTCCTTAATTTCGCTTTCTTCTGTCTTGTTGTTGGTGTATAGGAAAGCCACTGACTTCTGTGTATTGATTTTATATCCTGCCACTTTACTGAATTCCTGTATGAGTTCTAGCAGTTTTGGGGTGGAGTCTTTTGGGTTTTCCACATAAAGTATCATATCATCTGCAAAGAGTGAGAGTTTGACTTCTTCTTTGCCAATTTGGATGCCTTTGATTTCTTTTTGTTGTCTGATTGCTGTGGCTAGGACTTTCAATACTATGTTGAATAGGAGTGGTGATAGTAGACATCCCTGCCGCGTTCCTGACCTTAGGGGGAAAGCTCTCAGTTTTTCCCCATTGAGAATAATATTTGCTGTAGGTTTTTCATAGATGGCTTTTATGATATTGAGGTATGTACCCTCTATCCCTATACTCTGAAGAGTTTTGATCAAGAAAGGATGCTGTACTTTGTCAGCTTTTTCTGCATCTATTGAGAGGATCCTATGATTCTTGTTCTTTCTTTTGTTAATGTATTGTATCACATTGATTGATTTGCGGATGTTGAACCAACCTTGCAGCCCAGGGATAAATCCCACTTGGTCATGGTGAATAATCCTTTTAATATACTGTTGGATCCTATTGGCTAGTATTTTGGTGAGAATTTTTGCATCCATGTTCATCAGGGATATTGGTCTGTAATTCTCCTTTTTGATGGGGTCTTTGTCTGGTTTGGGGATCAAGGTAATGCTGGCCTCATAAAATGAGTTTGGAAGTTTTTCTTCCGTTTCTATTTTTTGGAACAGTTTCAGAAGAATAGGTATTAATTCTTCTTGAAATGTTTGGTAGAATTCCCCTGGGAAGCCATCTGGCCCTGGGCTTTTGTTTTTTGGGAGATTTTTGATGACTGCTTCAATTTCCTTAGTGGTTATAGGTCTGTTCAGGTTTTCTATTTCATACTGGTTCAGTTTTGGTAGTTGATACATCTCTAGGAATGCATCCATCTCTTCCAGGTTATCTAATTTGCTGCCATAGAGTTGCTCATAATATGTTCTTATAATTGTTTGTATTTCTTTGGTGTTGGTTGTGATCTCTCCTCTTTCATTCATGATTTTGTTGATTTGGGTCATTTCTCTTCTCTTTTTGATAAGTCTGGCCAGGGGTTTATCAATCTTGTTAATTCTTTCAAAGAACCAGCTCCTAGTTTCGTTGATCTGTTCTACTGTTCTTTTGGTTTCTATTTCATTGATTTCTGCTCTGATCTTTATGATTTCTCTTCTCCTGCTGGGTTTAGGCTTTATTTGCTGTTCTTTCTCCAGCTCCTTTAGGTGTAGGGTTAGGTTGTGTACTTGAGACCTTTCTTGTTTCTTGAGAAAGGCTTCTTTGCTATATACTTTCCTCTTAGGACTGCCTTTGCTGCATCCCAAAGATTTTGAACAGTTGTGTTTTCATTTTCATTGGTTTCCATGTATTTTTTTAAATTCTTCTTTAATTTCCTGGTTGACCCATTCATTCTTCAGTAGGATGCTCCTTAGCCTCCATGTATTTGAGTTCTTTCCGACTTTCCTCTTGTGATTGAGTTCTAGTTTCAAAGCATTGTGGTCTGAAAATAGGCAGGGAATGATCCCAATCTTTTGGTACCGGTTGAGACCTGATTTATGACCTAGGATGTGATCTATTCTGGAGAATGTTCCATGGGCACTAGAGAAGAATGTGTATTCCGTTGCTTTGGGGTGGAATGTTCTGAATATGTCTGTGAAGTCCATTTGGTCCAGTGTGTCATTTAAAGTCTTTATTTCCTTGTTGATCTTTTGCTTACACGATCTGTCCATTTCAGTGAGGGGGGTGTTAAAGTCCCCCACTATTATTGTATTGTTGTCGATGTGTTTCTTTGCTTTTGTTATTAATTGCCTTATGTAATTGGCTGCTCCCATGTTAGGGGCATAGATATTTACAATTGTTAGATCTTCTTGTTGGATAGATCCTTTAAGTATGATATAGTGTCCTTCCTCATCTCTTATTACAGTCTTTGATTTATAATCTAATTTGTCTGATCTAAGGATTGCCACCCCAGCTTTCTTTTGGTGTCCATTAGCATGGTAAATGGTTTTCCACCCCCTCACTTTCAATCTGGGGGTGTCTTTGGTTCTAAAATGAGTCTCTTGCAGACAGCATATCTATGGGTCTTGTTTTTGAATCCAGTCTGTTAGCCTGTGTCTTTTGATTGGGGCGTTTATCCCATTTACATTCAGGGTAACTATTGAAAGATAGGAATTTAGTGCCATTGTATTGCCTGTAAGGTGACTGTTACCATATATTGTCTGTGTTCCTTTCTGGTCTATGTTGCTTTTAGGGTCTCTCTTTGCTTAGAGGACCCCTTTCAAGATTTCCTGTAGGGATGGTTTTGTGTTTGCAAATTCCTTTAGTTTTTGTTTGTCCTGGAAGCTTTTTATCTCTCCTTCAATTTTCAATGACAGCCTAGCTGGATAGAGTATTCTTGGCTGCGTATTTTTCTCATTTAGTGCTCTGAATATATCCTGCCAGTCCTTTCTGGCCTGCCAGGTCTCTGTGGATAGGTCTGTTGCCAATCTAATGTTTCTACCATTGTAGGTTACATATCTCTTCTCCCGAGCTGCTTTCAGGATTTTCTCTTTGTCTATGAGACTCGTAAGTTTTACTATTAGATGTCGGGGAGTTGACCTATTTTTATTGATTTTGAGAGGGGTTCTCTGTGCTTCCTGGATTTTCATGCCTGTTTCTTTCCCCAAATTAGGGAAGTTCTCTGCTATAATTTGCTCCATTATACCTTCTGCCCCTCTCTCTCTTTCTTCTTCTTCTGGGATCCCAATTATTCTAATGTTGTTTCGTCTTATGGTATCATTTATCTCTCGAATTCTGCCCTCGTGATCCAGTAGTTGTTTATCTCTCTTTTTCTCAGCTTCTTTATTTTCCATCATTTCATCTTCTATATTACTGATTCTCTCTTCTGCATCATTTATTCTAGCAGTTAGTGCCCCCATTTTTGATTGCACCTCATTAATAGCCTTTTTAATTTCTACTTGGTTGGATTTTAGCTCTTTTACTTCTCCAGAAAGCGTTTCTCTAATAACTTCCATATTTTTTCAAGCCCAGCTAGTATCTTTAAAGTGATGATTCTGAACTCTAGATCTGACATCGTACTAATGTCCGTATTGAGTAGGTCCCTGGCAGTCGGTACTACCTCTTGTTCTTTTTGTTGCGGTGATTTTTTCCATCTTGTCATTTTGTGCAGAGGAGAATAGATTAATGAGAGAACAAAATGCTAGCAGAATAACCACGTCCCCAGAAAATATACTCTAAACAAATCAGAAAAGACCTAAAGCAGTGGGATAAGAAAGGGAAAGAGAGAAAAAAGAAAAAGAAAAAAAAAAAAAGATAAAGATAAAAACAAAAACAAACAAAACGAAACAACAACAACAAAAGGAAAATCAGAATATGATCAAATATGATCTATATGGTATATAGATCAGTGCCACACACTAGATTTGGGGTGTATTTTGGTCTTTTAGAAGAAAGTGCCTCCCAAAATTTTAAAGAAAGAAAAACTTATATATGTACAAAAATAAGGGTTGATATGATGAAGGGATGGAATATGATTGTAAAAATGGAAATTATAAAAATGTTATAAAAGGAATTGATAAGAAGTTGTTTGAAAAAAGAAAGAAGAGGATTTAAAAAAAGAAAAAACAAAAAGAGAAAAAAAAAGGGAGAGGATGTGATCAGGCAAGGGAATAGAAAGCACCATATACTAGAGATTTAGGGTATATTTTAATCTGTTAGAAGAAACTATCTCAAAATTTTAAAGAGAGAACAACTTATATATATAAGCCAAAAATATGGGTAACTACTATGAAGGGATAGAATATGACTCTAAAAATGAAAAATAAAGTTTTTTTTTTGTTGTTTTTTAAAAAGGGATTGATAAGATGTTGGTAGAAAAAGGGAAAAAGAAAAATTCAAAAAGATATAATAAGACAAAAAGACAGTTAAAAAAAATTGACTTTAAAAGACTAAAGAATCATGGTAAAAAAGCCGTGAATTCTATGTGCAGTAGTCCCCTAGCGCCGGAGTTCTGCCGTTCTCATTGATCGGTAAACTTGGTCTTGGCTGGCTGTTCTCACTGATCTTCTGGGGAGGGGCCTGTTGCCGTGGTTTCCAAATGTCTCTGCCGGAGGCGGAATTGCCCCGCCCTTGCCCCCTCCCGGCTAAGTAATCTGCTCGGGTTTGCTCTCCGGGGCTTTTGTTCCCTGCGAGCTTTCCGTACAGCTTTGGGGGCGGAGAGTGAAAATGGCGGCCTCCCAATCTCCGCCCCAGAGGAGCCGAGAACTCGGGGCCCCGCTCCTCAGTGAGCCCCCAGAGAAAAGCCGTCAGTCACTCCCGTCTCCCCGGTCTCCGCCGCACTCCGTGCTCACCGGGCCTGCGACCGCGCGTTTCTCTCTCTGGCACCCGACCGTGTGTGGAGTCTCCAAACCCAGCAGATCCCTGCGGTGCGCTCCTGCGCCGCTCCTCCCAGGGGAGGAAGGGGAGTTACCCCGGATCTGCCGCTTGTTGGGTCCCTGCTGGAGGAGCAGGGGCTCGACTGGGCCGCGGATCGCGGTTTATGGCCACCCCGAGCTGAGAGCCTGCGCCTGGGCCCCACCTCTGCAGCCGGCTTCCCTGCTCCGATCCCTGGGAGCTCTGCTGCACTCAGGCACCCCCGGTCTTTCTGTGACCCCGAGGGTCCTGAGACCACACTCTCCCGGAGGGTTCCACCCCCCGCTTAGCCACCAGAGTGACGTCCCTCAGCGGAGCAGACTTATAAAAGTTCCGGTTTTGTGCTCCGCGGCTCTATCACTTGCCAGAAGCGGCCGACGGAGGCCCCTCCCCCGCCGTCTATCCTCCCGAATATCGCCGCAGATTCACTTCTCCGCACGTCCTACCTTCCAGAAAGTGGTCGCTTTTCTGTTCAGAGAGTTGTTGCTCTTCCTTTCTTCGATCTCCTGTTGGGTTTGTAGGTGTTCAGAATGGTTTGGTCCCTATCCAGCTGAATTCCTGAGAGGAGACGAAATCCAGGTCTCCTACTCCTCCGCCATCTTGCTCCGTCACCTCGCTGATTCTTGCAATGAGCCAGAAGAGCTGCACAGAACCCCTGAGGTCCCCAGTGATGTCCACAGGGGACCCGGAGGCTGTTAGGAGCCAGTCTCTGAGAGGCTTTCTGAGGCCTCGGGGCTGTATATTGGGAAGAGGTCCCTGGGGCCTTCCTGAGCTCCACTAGGAGACAATCCCAGGAGACTGCCTGAGGTTGTGTCAGGAGGGAGTCCCTGCGGATCCACTGAAACTTTATTGGAAGATCTCTGGAGTTTCCCTGAGGTCATGTAAGGACAGGATCCCGGAAGAGCTCATCAGGCTATGAACAAAGGAGCCCTGAGGATCTAGTGAGGGTTTGTTAGCTGGGGATCACCAAGGATCCATTAAGATCACACCAAAGAGAAGATTCCTGGAGTTTCTATGGTGACAAAAGGGGGTCCCTGGAGAGTTCCCGTGGTTGTCATTCATCCAACACACACTTGCAGAGGCAGAAGACCTAGGCCCCACTGAGCAGGATCTCACAAGCTACCTGTGGACACAGAGATCATAAAAACAGTCAGGTAAGTGTTGCAGGGGGGGGCACAAGGACCTGTGGAAAGGGCATAAAATTCGGTGTCCGAGAGGTGAGCGAGCCATTCTGCTCTCCCGGGAGGGGCAGCCTTTGGGGGTGGTGGGCATACGGCTGCCGTACTGCATGTAAAGAACCCGGCGCAGATCTTGCGTGTGGCAAGAACTCCATCAGTGCTACCCATCAGTAAGCGAGGGGCACGGGCACACTTACACATGCAGCCCAATTCTTGTCTCGCGAGAGAACTGGCGGAGGTGTGTCCGCGGACTGTCCTGCAGTCGGGAAAGGGCAGGACCTGGCTTCTCGGTCCGGGTCCGCGACCAAGAGAAATCCAGCGCCAGTCACGCACGTCACCCCACATCTTCGTTGGCCACGTCGAGTTAAAAGAAGCAAACACCGAAACACCGAAACATAACCTCAGCAGCTGTCATTTCACCACGTAACCAACGCAGACTCGCTCTTTTCAAAGATTTCATTCACTCGAGCGAGCTCTCGAGCGAGCGAGGGCACCAGTCGGGAAGGGGCAGGCGGAGGGGGAAGCGGAGTCTCCCCGCCGAGCGGGGGGCCCGACGCGGGGCTCGAGCCCAGGGCCCTGGGGTCACGACCCGAGTCCACGGCAGACGGCGGGCCGACGGAGCCGCCCGGCGCCCCACCAGTGTAGACGGACTCTCCCTCCGCTCCGCTTCGTGCCGACTCTTCGAAAACCCTGCCGGGGGCTTCCTGCGCCGGGTTCCGCGACCCCCAGGCGCCCCCCCCCACCCCCCCGCTCCGCCGACCCCGCTGCCCCCCGCTGCCTCCGCGCGCCCCGGACCCTCCCGCCGCCTCGCCCGGCGGCAGAGCACAGAGCCGGACGGGGGCCCCAGCCAGCCGCCACCACACGGACCGCAGCCGCCCGCACCGCAGCCACCACACCCCTCCCCGGCGTCGCCCTTGAATGCCGTCACGCCCGCGCCTTGCGTCCGGCGCGCCTGGGCGGAGGCGGGACTTCCGGGCGCGCGGAGGCGGGACTTCCGGGAGCAAGCGGAAGAGCCTCTGGGCTCTGGGGTCATGACCTGAGTCCAAGGCAGATGGCGGGCCGACTGAGCCGCCCGGCGCCCCACCAGTGTAGACGGACTCTCCCTCCGCTCCGCTTCGCGCCGACTCTTCGAAAACCCTGCCGGGGGCTTCCTGCGCCGGGTTCCGCGACCCCCAGGCACCCCCCCCCCCCCCCCGCTCCGCCGACCCCGCTGCCCCTCGCTGCCTCCGCGCGCCCCGGACCCTCCCGCCGCCTCGCCCGGCAGCAGAGCACAGAGTCGGACTGGGGCCCCAGCCAGCCGCCGACACACGGACCCCCGCCGCCCGCACCGCAGCCGCCACACCCCCTCCCCGGCGTCGCCCCTAATGCCGTCACGCCCGCGCCTTGCGTCCGGCGCGCCTGGGCGGAGGCGGGACTTCCGGGCGCGCGGAGGCGGGACTTCCGGGAGCAGGCGGAAGAGCCTCTGGGCGCTGGGCTCAGGAGTCCGGGGGCCGCTGAGGGGCCGCTCGGGGTGCAGGAGAGGGCCGCCGGGCCTGGCCGGCCGCGCTCGAGGTGTCGGGCCGCGGGCCTGAGGGAGGAGGAGGGGCCGTGCCCGGCGACAGGGCCCGGAAGCAGTTCTGGAGGCGCTGCAACGGCGAAGTCCCGGGCAGGTGGAGGAGGAGGGGCTGTGGCCGGCGACGGGGCCCGGAAGCGGTTCTGGAGGCGCAGCAACGGCGAAGTCCCGGGCAGGTGGGTGTGACGGGGAGGCCGGGTCGGGGTCAGGGCTCGGAGGTCGGGCGGGCGCGTGGGCCCGCGGGGCTGCGGGTGGAGTCGGGGGTCTGGGGAGGGCTGCTGGGGACGAGAGCGACGTTGGGGGGCCGGGGGGCTCGAGCGCAGGGTCTGGGCGGTGACGGGGGCTGCGCGCAGACCGAGGCTTGAAGGGAGGAGGAGCAGCTGGTCGCGAGGCTTCCCGAGGCCGCAGGCTCCCCTTGGTGACACTCCTCGGCAGGCTCTCCTCGGTGACACTCCTCGGCAGGCTCTCCTCGGTGACATCCCGGGCGCCCTGGGAAGCCGAAGGGGACCGACTCGGGTCGCGCTGCGAAGGGTTCGGGGAGTGCGGACCTGGCCCGCTGGCCGCACGGGCTGCGCTTGCCGGGCGATCGCCTCTCCGGGGGGCGCGGCGGTGGGACCCACTTGAATGGCCTTCTTGTCCCTCCCGCGCTCGGCTGCGTTTGGCCTTGAGCTCGAGGACTCGCTCCGGTGGATTTGAGCCTCCCTGTGAATTTCCACGTACCCCACCTTCCGGCCGCAAAACCAACTCCTTTCTTGAGTCCGCAGCAGGAAGCGAATTAAGAAAAAGAAATTAAACAAAAAATGAAGTGCGTGCAATGACCCGGGTGCAACCTGGAAGCTGTTCGGCTCCAAAGTCCTGATCAGCGTGCGGCTGATCCCCGGCCCGCGCCCCGGGGAAGGTGAAGACAGTGCGTGGACAGTGCCTGGCGAACGTAGATTAGAGAGAAACGGATGTCAAGATTACTTTTTCTTTTTTAAAGATTTTATTTATTTATTTGAGAGAGAAAGAGAGAGCACATGAGAGGGGGGAGGGCCAGAGGGAGAAGCAGACCCCCCGCCGAGCAGGGAGCCCGATGCGGGACTCGATCCCGGGACTCCAGGATCGTGACCCGAGCCGAAGGCAGTCGCCCAACCGACTGAGCCACCCAGGCGCCGCCACACTGAGGATTTCTTTTCTTTTTTTAAATATTTTATTTATTTATTTGAGAGAGAGAGAATGAGAGAGAGGGGGGAGGGTCAGAGGGAGAAGCAGGCTCCCCGCCGAGCAGGGAGCCCGATTCGGGACTCGATCCTGGGACTCCAGGATCATGACGTGAGCCGAAGGCAGTCGCCCAACCAATTGAGCCACCCAGGCGCCCCCGATGTCAAGATTTCTTTTTCTTTTTTTAAAGATTTTATTTATTTATTTGAGTGAGAAAGAGAGAGAGCGTGAGAGGGGGAGGGTCAGAGGCAGAAGCAGACTCCCCGCCGAGCAGGGAGCCCAATGCGGGACTCGATCCCGGGACTCCAGGATCGTGACCCGAGCCGAAGGCAGTCGCCCAACCAACTGAGCCACCCAGGCGCCCCATGATTTTATTTATTTAAGAGAGAGAGAGCATGAGAAGGGGGAGGGTCAGAGGGAGAAGCAGACTCCCTGCCGAGCAGGGAGCCCGATGCGGGACTCGATCCCGGGACTCCAGGATCATGACCTGAGCCGAAGGCAGTCGCTTAACCGACTGAGCCACCCAGGCGCCCTGCCATCATCTTTTAAATTATGGAGTCTTACCAAAGAAACTGTGTCACTGGTGTATCTCTAGTAGGTGATTTGGCCAGGGTCTCACACTGCATGAGAGGTGGTCTTGCCAGTAGCCCCCCCTCCTCTATTCATGCTGGTCCTTAGGTTGTCTATTTGGCTGGGGCTTTCTTAGAAACTTCTGGATGAAGCAGGATGTGTGATGTGGTGGAAGCACCTCTGAGTTGGTTCTGTGGTCTGGGTTTCAGCCTTTTTTTTTCTATTAATCTCTGTGTGACTTTCACCAGGTCATGTCACCCCTGGGGCCATCAGTTTCTGCCAGTGTAACCTGCTGAAGCTGGATGAGACCTAAGTGGCTGAGATCTCCAGGCACATATTTGTTCGGTCTGGTCCGATTCTCTTTGATGAGCACGAGAGAGGGCCTCTTGGAGGAGCTTTGAGAGTTTGAAAATCCATTCATTCAGTAGATATTTGTTTAACCAACTCTTGGTGCCAGTAACAGTTCCAGGGGCTAGAGATACACCAGTGAACAAAACAGATCAGAACCAGTGCTGTCTCAGAGCTTACAGCGGAGCTGGAGGGGCAGAGAATAGAGACCATGACTAAGTTAAGAAGAGAGTTACCCCTGAGAAGGTGGGAACTGTTATCCTGTTATTGAAACCTCAAGCAGAGAATTGGGATTGGGAGGCGTGTGGAGTGGGGAGGGTTTCCCGGTGATAAGGTGGCCAGAGAAGGTCTCACAGAGGAGGTAACATTTGAGCAGGACTCACAGGAGGGGAGCGAACAGGCCCCCTGGGTGGCTGGGAGGACAGTGGTCTGGGCAGAGGGCCAGTGGAAAGCCCCCGGTTGGGAGCGACAGCGGTGTGCTCGAGAAGAGCGGGGGGCCTGGTGCCTGGAGCCAAGGGAGTAGGGGGAGAGTCCTGGGGCACGAGGTCCGGAAGCTGGTGGGGGCGGGCCTCGTGGTCACAGTGGAAAGACGTGGGCTTCCTGTCTCTTACTCTGATGGGGGAGCGCTTTGGAGGGTCTTGGCAGAGGTGAGGCAGGATCCCTTTGGCCTCTGGGTGGATGGCAGGTTAGGGGCTGGGAGGGAAGGACGGACGCAGGGAGACCAGTTCGGAGGCTGTGGTGAACGTCCGGGTGAGAGAGGACGGTGGTGTTGCAAGAATCAGAGGGCGGGTGGTGGGGATCAGGACGTGTTCAGTCTGTGACTCTCTGGGGCTGGTTCTCTCTTGGGCCAGCGACCCACTTGGCTCCGAGGGGCGGCTGCCCTCTGCAGTTGTGGGTGGCACTCTTGCCACACTTAGCTGTCAGTGGCAGGACGAAGTCACCGCCCACCGCGGTGCGAGCGCAGACGGCCCTCCGGCGTGGGTCCGCCGGGGCCGCGAGCGCTGTGCACAGGAGGCCGTGCGGGCGGTGGGGCCTGTGGAGGGCGACCTTTGTGAGCGGGATGGAGGCAGGAAGGGCCCAGACTGAATCGGCAAGGCTGTGGGTGCTTGGGGTGGAGCTGGAGGAGAAGACAGCTCACGGTGTTGTGGCTCCGACAGCTTTCAGCTTCCAGCGGCCACAGCCCGAGGAGTCTCCGAGCCGGTGAGACATCAGCTCCACCGTCACTGTAACAGGCCGCCATCACTCATCAGCTGAGGGGAGGACTTGTTGGGGGGACAGTTCATTCGTTCAGAACGCATTCTGTGTGCCAGGTCCCGTGCTGAATGCTGAGCCAAGAGATGTGGCTCTCAGAGGCTGCTGGGGTGAGGGAGACGGTAAGCACATTGGTATGTTCTTCGAAGGTCATCATTGGGGGCGTTGGCAGAAGCACAGGACCCTGCGTCAATGGAAGGCCATGCCCTTCCAGAAGAGGTCATGCCTGACCTGAGACCTCTAGGTGGAGAGGGAGCCAGCCCACAGAGATGCACAGATGCGGAGATGCAGGGTGGGCGTCAGAGCACTCCTGGCAGGGGAAGGGTGCTGCGGGGACCCTGGGGCTGGGGAGGAGGACGGCAGGAGGGGAGCCTTGTGAGAAGAGGGGTGGGAGGCGGGCAGGGCTCGGAAGGCCATAGAAAAGGGCCGCCATGAAGCACTGAAGGGTGGCGATCACCAGGGTTCTGGCCTGAGGGATGGGGCGTGGTTGCAGAATGATGAACCCCAAAGATGTCTGCATCCTTATCCCTGGAACCTGGAACCAGACCACATGGCCAAAGAGTGGAAGGTGCAGATCTGCTGACCCTGAGGTGGTACCTTTTCCTGGGTGGCCTGGTGGGTCCAGTAGAATGGAGTGAGCGCTTAAAAGTGGTCAGAATCAACAGCAGATGGACGCTTGTCTTGTCGCTGGCTCTGAAAGTGGAGGCGGGGGCCATGAGCCGGGGGGTGCGGTGGCCTCCAGCATTTGGAGTGACCTTCTGCTTGCAGCCGGCGGGAACCTCGGTCCTACAACCGCAGGGAACTGGATTCTGCCAACAGCCTGCATGAGCAGGACGTGGACTCTCCCCAGAGCGTCCAGAAATGAGTGCAGTGGCCAACACCTACACTTTAGTCCCGTGAGAACTGCCTTGGACTCTGACCTCCAGACTTTAAGATAATAAGTGCGTTTCAGGCTGTGTGTGGAGGACCGTTAGAGCAGCCACAGAAAAACCCTGAAGTGGGAGGAGGAAGGTTGGAGGAATGTGCGGGAGGGATGTTGGATGGGAAGGGTTGTGGGTCCGGGTGAGAGAGGTCCGCACCTGACCCTGCAGAGTCTTGCCCTTGAATGTGGACAGGGCACCTGCTTCCGTCTTCCCGGGTGGGCTGGCCCCTCACCGCCCACCTCTGCAAAGTGCATTTAGTCCCGAAGGACTGGAACAGCACTGGGAGGGCTCTTCCTCATGTCTCCTTGGGTCCAGGAACCAGGTGGAGGCCCTGCCTCTTTTTCCGGAAGCTCGGATCTGCTGCCCTGACCAGCTTGCTCTTGTGTTTTCAGAAACCTGTTTGTTTCCTTGCTTGTATTTTTGAAGTGGCTGTTTGGACGGAGTGCCTTTTTATTCCTCTCTTCCCGTGTTGCGAGGAGCCCGGGAGTCTCTCGGGTGGGTCTTTGTGTCCTGTGCGAGCGGGTCTCTCTGGGCTCCGTCTGTAAGTGGAGTTGGTCTTACTGTGCCAGCGCCTTGGAAGCACCGGGGGTGGGGGTGGGGGTGGTTTGCTATGCACACAGTTCCTCTTGCTTGTTTGTTTCTTGGTGGTCCTGTTTGATGTTACTAAATGCCTTTTTAGCTGGTCTGGAAACATTTTGAAAGATGAACTTGATGTGAATCATGTTTTTTCTCTTTTACACATTTGTCTAATGTAGCAAGTCTAGACTCTTATGGGTTAATCTTAAGTGAGGACAGAAATGATTAAAATAAATAAATCCCTGATGATTTTGATTAAACTTTTTTTTTTTTTTAAACTGAGAGCAGGGGCAAGTATTCCATTCCCCGAGGGCTGTGAAGACATGGTCGGAGGTCATGGGTGGGAACGAGTCAAAGTGCCCTGGGAGCCTACGTCTGTTTCTCTGTTCCCCAGACTGCCCTGGGCCAGCCCTGCCTGTGTGCAGCACGGAGGAGGATGGTGGCGCAGTGACCGGGGCCAGTATGGGACACCCGCCCCGCCCCGGCCTCTCCAGCAGCTCCGTCTCTAACCGCTCCTCAGCTTCCTGGTGCTCAGACATGTGCAGTTTGGAGACTGGCCCTGCAGGCCCTTCGGGGTGCAGCACGGGTCCGCCGGGGGTCCTGCAGACAGCCGGGTGTCGGGATGGCCCTGTGCCGGGCCCTGGGAGCGCAGACAATGCCGAGCGAGGCTGCGGACAGACGTCCTGGGGCAGGGTTTTGTGCCACACCCCGGACGAGGCACCGTGGGCCTTGTTGTGACACTGTACGCTCGAGACTGCTTCTCTCCTGCCGGGGTCCTGACACGCGCCGCGCCGTCGGCCCTCCCTACGGCCGGGGGTTTGCAGACCCGGAAGCCTCGGCTGTGGGTGGGTGGCAGAGCTGGCTCCCACTGCTGGCCCCTGGGCTCGGCCCTCGCCCGGCTCCTCTGGCCTGGGGTTCAGGAACGCGGTTCCTGTGCGCTCGGATTTGCACAGCGTGGGGGTTCTTCAGGAGGAGAGGAACAGCTTCTTCTAATTTCACCCTGATATTCCCTACACAGGCCAGAGGCGGAGGGGTTGGGAGGCCCAGAGGGAATGGGGCAGCCTGGGTTCTTCCCGTCTGTGGGGCCCTGGGCTTGGGGGACTTTCATTTTGAGTATCCCTAGTCTTTGTGTTCCCCCATTCTGAAATGCTGTTTCCTCTTTTCTGGGGGTTACCATGGCAATTCCAGCCTGAGTGCTGAGGGTCACAGAGGTAGGTGCCCGTGGTCGTCAGTGGTTAGAACAGTGTGGACCGCCTGCAGTCACGTGAATTAAGGGTTGCAGATGCTGTTGCCGGGGCTCGCACAGCCGGCCGGGGAGCCCGCGCACCAGGCCCTGTGGCAGCCCTGCCCGAGTGTGCTCCCATCTGCCCAGTCGGTGCTGCCGAGCTTGCGTCTGTCCCAGGCCCGTGGCTTCTAAGCGAGTGAGCCGCCTCTGAGCCCAGGCATGCTAGTTCAGGGCAGAGCTGGACACTTCTGGGTCCCCGACGGCATTAGCTCTGTTCCCTGGGGACCCTCCTGGGTGTTCTTGCCCGTCCTGGCATCCATCCTCTGGGGGTCTGGAGTTCGCCGGCGCTGGTGTGTGCCCACTGCCCCGGCTGGCATGTCTGTTGTCTGCTGTCTTCCTTCTCACACAGCCTCTGCACTTGAGCTTGGCCATGCTGCTCGTGGCCAGCCCCCCTCGGTACGCTTCTCAAATGTGCCATGGAGCAGCTCTCCACCTGTTCCCGCGTATACCTTGCTCCAGTTTTGAAAGGACCCTTCTTTCAGTGAACCTTTGTACTAAACTAAAAGAATAAGGCTTGCTGGCTCTAAGGCTTATGCCCAGGGGAGACAAACAGCGCTTAATTCCTGTCTTCTGGATGAGCTCCTGATCCTTCACGGAAAGCCCTCCGCAGGGTGACTGGGAATGTCACGGGGCACTGGGCATGATGTGTGTGGAGAGCAGGGCAAAGGGCAGGGTCTTGGAAAGGGGACGGGTCCCTCGGCGCCACTGTGAACATTGGAGGCAGGGGGCAGTCCGTTTGAGGGTGTTGATACACGGGGTTCTCTAGTTTTTCCAGTGAACTTGTTTGCAGGGGCTGAGGCCAGCCAGTTGGTGGGACGATGTGTTGGGCTGTCGGCGTGGGGATCTAAAGGGGGCCTCTGGCCACGCTGCTTTCAGAATTCAGGCCGGCTCTGGGAGGAGAAAAGCATTTTCCTCCTCCTGTCGGGGGCGCTGGGCAGTTTGATGGGGTGGGGAAGGAGCACATAGGCCTGTCTCCGCCGACGGTAGCCGTCTGCCGGGCCGTCTGCCGGGCGAGCTGGTAGTGCCTCGGGTCGGGCCGCCGTGGCATGGCTCTGGGCCCCGTTTTGTTTTCTCTTTAGGATTGTGCTCTTTCTTGGATTAGTTTTCTGTTCCCAAACCACTCACTAGAGCTGTGTGGCATTTTATTTCCAGACCAAATGTGGATTCAGAGACCGGCCTCATTTTCAGTGGCTCAGTTGGGATGGGTCAGGCCAGGGAAATGCAGGAGCTGATCAGAGGGTGCTCTCCTGTTGGGTTCTGAGAGAGTGTGCTCTGTCCTGTGGAACTTAACTCCTTCACGTGTAAAAGGCTCAATCATTCAAATATTTGTATAACGAAGAAGCATTAAATGTCTCAAGCATTTATTGGATGCCTTCTGTGTGCACAACAGGCCCTAAAGTTTGCTGGCCTGGGCCCCTGCAGGGCAGTCTGGGGGGTGCTCCCAGTTCCTGGGGCAGCGTGGGCGAGGGACGGGAGATGCTGGTGGAGGAGGGTGGGGGTGACCTCAAACTGGACCTTGAAGGACCGTCCGTTCCTATAGGTCCGTACTTGGTTGTGGGGGTGTTCTGTAGACAGGGCCCGGGGCTGGCCTGTGTGGCAGCCGAGTGGCTGCATGAAGGCCCGGCCGAGGAAAAGGTGAGCAGGAGAGAAGAGCATTGCTAGCAGGGACCTGACCGAGGGGGCTGGGCGTTCAGACGGGGTGGGCTGGAGGCCAGCGCTGGCCCCAAGCGGGGGTGTTGGTGTGGGGATGGGCGGGAGAGGAACAGGGAAGGTTCCAGTTGTTCCCCAAGGGCGACAGGAAGACCTTGCAGACTTTGAGCTGGGGAGTGAAGCTGTCCCCTGACTGGCAGAGCCGAGACCAGAACCAGAGGCAGCCGCGTGGGACAGTGACAGAGGGGAGGGTGGAGCTGTGGGAAGTGGTTCAGGGTTTAGGAGGACGTGGAGATTGGCTGAATGCGGGTGGCCTGCTTCAGGGAGGAGGGGAGGGGGGCCCTTGGGCTCCTGGATTGCCATTCATGGAGATTAGGTCATGGAGGGAGTTGGTGACCTGGGCAGGAGGAGAGACCGAGCCCCGATCCAGGGTGGTGGGGATAGCAGGTGGGTTTTGACGCCACAGACGTTGGCGGCCCAGGAGGGCCAGGAGCTGCTGGTGGCAGAGGGGCGTGAGGGGGTGCAGGAGGCAGGGTGCGCTCATTAGTCTTCTGCCTGATCCGTGGGGGTTGTCCCGGGGCTGGACACTGTGAGAAGTGGGCATGAGGTGTGGCAACTGGGGCAGAGCTGACTTCCGTAGTGGACCCGTTAATGTGAGGAGGGGAGCGTGTGGCTGAGTTGCCAGTGGTGCCCCAGAGGCAGCGGTTTGAGAACCCTTTACCTAGAGACGGTCAGGAGCATCAGGAAAGAGCGTGGTTTCCCGTGAAGTGGGAAGAAGGCAGGGCTGGGGCCTCGGCTGTGGGGTGTGGAGGTCAGGAATGTGCAGAACAGTCTGAGGAGCCCCTGGACAGGCCGGCAGGAAAGGGGGTGCGGTGGCATGGGGGGATGGAGAGCAAGGTCGGGAGGGCTGGACGAGGTGCGTCTGGAGGCCAGACGAGGGCAGGAGGATTGAGGGAAGGTGGGATTTGGGGGTGGCTGGCCACCACGCTATACACTTTCCCTGCTGATTCCAAAGCCTCCTTTCTTCCTACTCATCGTATCTTCTGTTTTCCATAATACACACCCATCACTTTTGTCTGGGTGGAGGTCTCGTGGACGTAGAACATTGTATGAGTTTTGGGCGACAGTGTAATGATTTGATACGTGTATATCTTGTGAGATGATCACCACAGCCTGTCCTTAACCTCCACCACCACACAAGGTTCAGATTGCTTTTCTTCTGGTGAGAACTTGTGAGGTCTTCTCTGTCAGCTGTGGTCAAGTCTGCGACACCGTGTTACTAACTGTAGTCACCGTGCTGCCCACATCACTTCCCCAGGACTTATTTAAGTTTGTGCCTCCTGCCCACCTTCACCCTTTTGCCTGACTCCCCCCACATCAGACAGCCACCAGCCTGTCCCCTGTATCTGTGAGTTCACACGTTCCTCTTCTCATGTGGAGGAGCACTTTTTTGTAAACATGCTCATTTCCAAGATCTATTCCAAGAGACTCTCCATGGAGCAACCTGCTGACCGACTCAACAGCTGCCCGAGTCTCTGCTGGGTTCTGGGGGCCCCAAGGAGCATGACAGGAGACAAATCCTGTCCCTTTCACGGGGAGCTCTGGCCCCGTGGGGGCACTGGACGGCCAAGAGCGTGTGGGACAGGCTGAGCGGCAATGCCGGGTGGGGTGGCGCGGGTGTCATTGCTGGGACAGCTCGAGAGGTGCTCCGGTCTGGGTCCGTGGGGCCACGTGTGCCTGCAGCTGGCTCCGCGGGGGCCGAGAGCTCCAGACTCTGCTGTGGGTGGAGGGACGATGGAATTGTTTGCTGTGGTGATAATGGTGTTTCACACATTTTCCTCTGAAGCCCTCTAAAGTTAATTTCCTTGGAAAACTTACTTCTTCTGAATATTTTATAAACCTGGGGAACATTGCTGTGTGTTAGAGCGAGCCTAATGGTAAATCAGTCGCTAATTGAGTTCATATTTCAGAAAAGCATGTTGAGCGCAGAGGGGGCGCAGCATGGTTTGTGAGCCCGGCCGGGGAGGCTGGTGGCTGGGGAGGTGGTGGCCGCGGGGGGGCTCCCGACCTGCCCACTGATGCCCCGCGCCCGAGCTGCGGGCGAGCACTTCATCCTAAACCGGCATAGGTTCTTGGTTTCCTTTTAGGTGCTTAGGACACTTCTTTTCCGTACTTTCCCTTCCTCTCACGCTTCACTGTCTCAGGGCTGAAAGCAGCCCTGCTACTCCAGCCTTTCACTGAGGAACAGAGAGCCATCCTGGTCCCTGGCTCGTCAGTTTTGTTGCCACGCCAGGGCCTTGGTGGTGGGGTGTCCTAGTTAGACCAGAGACATGTTTGCCAGGACACGCGGGAGAGAATCGCCCTCTTGCTTCTCCCGCTGCTCTGCTCACCTGTGTTCAGATGATCGCCTGCCATCGTGGGAGCCGGGGGCGGGCAGGGGTTGTCCCTGTGTCCCTGGCTCCCTGGCGTCTCTCCAGCTCCGGTGCCGCTGCCTGCAGCAGGTGCTCAGCCAGTGTCTGCCGAATGAAGGGTGCTCTCCAAGGGGGACCAGGCTTGAGCACTTGGCCATCCACAAGTGGGCACTCAGACAGCCTTAGATTCTGGTTTTTATTATACTTTCCCTGCCCGAGTTGTAAAGGTGGTGGAGCAGAGTCCTGAGGAGCCAGCGGTGATTGTTCAGGGGTCCCCGTCTCTCTTCTGTGGGCCTCCCCCAGCTGACCCGTGTCTCCAGCCTGTCCTCACCTGTGGCCTCCTCTGCCTGGGGGCGCCCCTCGCTCCCACCTCCTGCTTGTGGTGAATCTCAGCTTTACTGTCTCTGTCGCCTGCCTTCCCCTTCCTGGTGGGGGCGTTGCAGGGGTGACTCCCTGTGCCTCATGCAGGAGGGGTGTGCTCTGTTGAGAACTCAGGGGCTATTGTCGGGGGGTCCTCTTCCGGGCGCCATCCTGGGGGGCATCTCTCCACCTGCCTGTCCCTGGGCTGCCCTGTGGGGTACAGTCCTTGGTCTGGGCGCCTCCCTCTCAGCTGGATGGGAACCTCTGTGGGGCCAAGGGTTGGGTCCATGACTCATCGTGAGTTCTCGTGCATTTGTTCTTCCATCTGAGAGTCCTTCCCGGCCACCCAGTTGTGTGGTCGCTAACGCTATACACTACGTATACTATATACAGGATGGAGACCCGCCCGCCCAGATTATGTAGCTGTGGTCCCCACTGTTGGCCTGCTGATAACCAATGAATCCTTCTGAAGTTTCATGGTCTTAGTTCAGGGGTGATATCATGTCTGTCATTTTCACTTGAAGCTACTAAAATGTTTTGTTCTGGGCTGGTGGCATTAGGGACTTCTGTCATTCGGGGCTGCAGAGGTAGACTCGGACCTGTTTAAAGGCCAGCCGGGTGGCTGGTGCAGAAGGGCTGCCTTGCCCCAGCCTTCGCCCCCCGCGGCACAGCGGCCTTCCCGGACACCCGGTCAGGGAGGAGACCCTCCTGCTTCTTCCGCCTCTCCCCGTCCCTCCCTCCCTCCCTCCCCCTTTCCTCCCTTCCTTTCAGCATCTTTGTGGAGACGTCATTTACCTGTCCTCTATTTCACTCACTTAAAGTGTACAGTTCAGTGTTTTTAGTCTGTGGAGTTGGACGATCATCACCATAGTCAATTTTAGAGCATTTGCCTCACCAGCCGTGACTCCCCAGTCCCTCCTCCCCAGCCCCTGGCTGCCACTCATCTGCTTTCTGTTTCTGTAGACTTGCTTATTCTGGACATGTGCTTATTCATGTGTGTGGGATCATATGAATGTGGTCTTCGTGACTGGTTCCTTTCGCTGCGCATGATGTTTCCAGGCTTCATCCACGTGGGAGCGGCTGTCAGCCCTTCATTCCTTGTTGGAAGCTGACGGTATATTCCGGCGTGTGCCTGGTCACCCACCGATGGGCCTCGGGACTGTTTGCGCACTTTTGCTCTTCGGAGTTGAAGCCGTTGCATCCTCTTCCCGGCCCCAGAGTCCCCTCCACCCCCAGCCCTCCGCTCCCATCCTGTTCTCCGTTTGTTTTCATCACCATCATGAGCTGGGAGTTTTGACCACCATGTATGTATCCGACACGGTAGATAGTTTCATTTTCTCGTTTTAAAAACATTTTATAGATGACATCATACTGTGCATATTCAAGTTACTCTTCAGTGGTAGGCTTGTAAGTTCCCCGATCTTGGTTCTTGTAGTTCCTTCGTTTTTATTGTAGTTAGTATTCCATTATAGGTGTATGTTCCAGTTTGTTTATTTGTTACTCAGTTGATAATGGACAAAGGGATAATGTGAATTCATTCTTCAGTTGATGATGGATAAAAGTTTTTCTTAATTTTTTTTTTCTTTTTAGCGTTAGTGACATCGCTGAACCTGCCTCCTGCGTCCTTACACAAGGGGTTTTCATGGCGTGTGCCTAGAAGTGGCATTATGTCGTGTGTATCTGCTTTTTGTGAGGAATCACTGGGGTCCTCTTTAAAGCAATGAGTTACTGTGGTGTTTTTAAGCAGTACAATTCATTAAAAAGTTTATTGGTGAACATATTTTTTAAAGAAAGATTTCATGATGTGCTACTTATTCTTTTAAAATGGCTTTAGCTGAAGCCTGTTTTTCTTTTTGGCTATGCAAGACCAGATAAAAATGCAATTTTAATAAGATAAAATGAGATGCCTTTTAGTCTGAGCTTGAACTTTGCTGGAACATTTTCTGCTCAATAAACACAAGTGGTGTGCCCATGAAGAATTAATGCACTGGCGCTTTCCTGGGAGGCAAGGGGCCTGCAGCGTGTGGTAACACTGCAAGACCCATGGAAATGCCTTGCACATAGAGGGCAGAGGCCCACTGCCTGCTGGTTTTGAGCCCTATTCGTGTACTGAGACATAAGGGAAGGGTGCAAGCCAGCAAGGTAGGTGCATAGTACCGGTGAATGCTGTCTGTAGGTCACTTGGCGGTAGTCAAGCTGCTGCCATTTATGGCTGTCTCATTTCTTACACGTTCTTATTCCCATTTCCGAGACGAGGAAGCTAAAGCCTAGAGCAATTACCCAGGCCCTTTGGTTCTTAAAACAGGAAACCTACCAAGGTCGGGGAAGCCTCCAAGAGATTTCTGGAAAGGGACCACGACAGAGGGGTTGTGCATGACCTCCGTGGGCTGATACTCTTTCTTTCCAACAACAACAACAAACCCCCAAACCCTCCTGGATTCTGTGGGTCAGACTGGTCTCTTTTCCATGGTGTCACTGGGAAGGTTCAGAGGCTGGGAGGGAAATCAGAAGAAGGCTGGTGACTCACGCCTGTCGAGGTTGATGCCGGCCATCATCAGCTGGGACACCCCCTGGAAGCTGTGGTTCTAGTGCTTACATGTGGGCTTCTTCAAAGCCTGGTGCCTGGGTTCCAAGAGAGAACCCAAGAGAACCAGGTGGAAACTGTGCTGCCTTTAAAAGCTTACATCTTCATTGAGACTCACATATAATAATAGTTCACCCATTAAAATTCACGTACAACACCATTCCCTCATTTAAGGGGTGAAAGTCAGTGGTACTGCGGTGTATCCGTCACCACAGTCAACGTTAGAATATGTTTGTCCCCTCAGGAAGAAGCCCTGTAGTCTTCTGCTGTCACCCCAGTCTCCCATCCTCCACCCCAGGCAACCACTAGTCTCCCTTCTGTCTCCCTTCTAGACATTTCATGTCAGTGAGATCATAGAATAGGTTTTTTTTTTAAAGATTTTTATTTATTTGACAGAGAGGGAGTGTTAGAGCAGGAACAAGCAGGGGGAGTGGGAGAGGGAGAAGCAGGCCTCCCTCGGAGCAGGGAGCCCGATGTGGGGCTCGATCCCAGGACCCCGGGATCAGGACCTGAGCCGAAGGCAGACGCCCAACGGCTGAGCCACCCCGGCGCCCCAGAATAGGTGTTTTTTCATGACTGGCTTCCCACGCGTAGCGTGATGGTTTCAAGGTTCTTCCGTGTTACAGCGTGAGCTAGCACTTTATTTTTTAGCTGATGACTATTTCACTGAATAATATTCCAGTTTACCATGTTTTTGTTGTCCAAGAACATTATAAACGCCAATTCATTTTTTTTTTTTATTTTTGTAGGTAAACTTAAAGGTTCGTGCGAGTTTGGAGTCCAGTGTGCTTGTCTTTGCCTGCCTCATACTCCTCACAACCCCGTCGCAACGTGGGGGCTATCGAATGTACGTTAAATTTTGCTGAAACATTTTAGGATATAAAAGGGAACATTTTCTGTAATTAAAATGTTGTGTCACAGGCACAGACATGGAGGAATGAATGGAAAACTGAAAAAATGCCCCAGCATAGAGTAATCTCCTGCGTATTGAAGACAGTGTCCGCAAACCAGTAGGGAATAGGATAGGTTTTTAACCAATGTCATTGGAGCAGTGGATTATTTTTTAAAAAAGTTTTCTACAGGCGCCTGGGTGGCTCAATCCTTAAGCGTCTGCCTTCGGCTCAGGTCATGGTCCCAGGGTCCTGGGATCGAGCCCCACATCGGGCTCCCTGCTCGGCGGGGAGCCTCCTTCTCCCACTCCCACTCCCACTGCTTGTGTTCCTGCTATCGCTATCTCTCTCTCTGTCAAAAGAAAAAAAAAAGTTTTCTACAGTCTGTAGCAAAATAAAATAAATTCTAGGTGACTCAATACTCAAGGGTAAAAAATAAAACCACACAAGTGTGGAACTAGGACACAGTTGGAGATTTATGCCATCTCAGTAAGTCGGCTGGGCTGAATGTTCGTGCGCTCCCAAAACTCACAGGAAGCCCTACCCACCAGACTGAGTGTGTTAGGAGGTGGGGGTTTTGAGGGGGTGAGGAGGTCCTGAGGCTGGACTCCCCCAGGGTGGGATTAGAGCCTTTATAAAAGAGACCCCAGAGACCTTCCCTGCCTCTTCCGCTGGGTGGGGACGCAGCAGAAGGCACCAGCTGAGGCCCTCACCAGATACCAAATCTGCCAGCACCTTGATCTTGGACGTCCAGCCTCCAGAACTGTGGGGAATAAATGTCTTTGTTTATAAGCTGCCACATGCGTGGTATTTTTGTTATAGCAGCCGGGATGGACTAAGACAGTTGGGGGTGGGCCTTTTTAAGTAGAGTCCTCAAAGGAGAGCCCCGTGTAACGCATAAAAGTGAGGTTGACTTAACCACAGAGACCTTTAAGCTTCCATAAGCCAAGAGGATGGCTTTGTCACCTGTCTGTCACCATTCTGTTCTCTTTTGGTTTTCTGCTGCTGCTGTAACAAATCAGCATAACCCTATTGGCTTATAATACACACTTGCTGTCTTATAGTTCTGGTGCTGGGCTAAGATGAAGGTGTTGGCAGGGCTGCAGTGCCCCCGAGACCCGTGCTCTTTCTCATCTTCCTGCCGTGCCCGCGTTCTCGGGTGGTTGATATCTCCTGCTCATTTCTCATGGTGGCATGAGGCTGGGGAACCTCTAGGCCTCACATGTGTGTTCCAGGCAGATGAGGAAGGGCCCACACTGCTGGTGACTGAGCTGCGCTGGGTCACAGGGCCTCCCCTGGCTGGACGCCCCCGCCGAGGAAGGGGTGCGGGTGCAGCCACTCAGTGGACCGCCCTGGTGTCTGCCACGGGGGCTGTTTTGTTTCCATCTGTTTTCCAAGTTTACTCTGATGAACAGAAGACTTTATTTTTAAATTTAATTTTTATCTTTTTTAAAAAGATTTTACTTAATTAGAGAGGGAGAGAGAGAGAGAGAGAGGGCACGAGTGGGGGAGCAGCAGTGGGAGAGGGAGAAGCAGGCTTCCCGCGGAGCAGGGAGCCCGATGTGGGGCTCGATCCCAGGACCCTGGGATCATGACCTGACCTGAAGGCAGACGCTTAACTGACTGAGCGCCCTGGGTGCCCCCAGAAAACTTTTATAATAAAATCATTAAGTCTTTAAAAAACACATTTATCTTCTTTTTGTGATTCTGCATTCTGTCTTTGACGAAATGGCAGCAGATGGGAATTTCCAGACGGGCATTTCAGCATTAGTTCGTAGTCCTGCCGCTGGCACACGGTCCGGGAGCAGAGGCTGCTGGAACTGGGCGATGCTGAGTGGCTCCCAGCTCCCAGCAGCCTCGTCGGCAGCGGCGCCTGAGGCCCTGCCGATGCGGTCAGGGCTGCGGCTCCCTGGGCTGAGGCCCATTTGCCCGGCAGGCTGAATGCCCCGTTGTGTGTGTGGCGTGGACCTGTGTGGCGCCATTCATCCCTTCCAGACGGGCCCTCGGGACCCGTGGCAGCTGAGGGAGAGTTGCTGCTCAGGCGTGTAGGTTACTGGGAACTGGTCCTTTTCCCGAGTTAGTGTGGGCTCTTGAGGAAGCCGGAGAGAAGCTAATCGGTTTTCCTTTCTTTTTAAACAGCATCCAGCATGTGTACGGCGCCCAGCACCCCCCCTTCGACCCACTGTTACACGGCACGTAAATGAGGCCTGTGGTCATGCTGCATCACGCACGCGCCTGGGCGTCCTGGTGACCCGCCGGCCTCCTCGGGGTCCTGAGGGGAGCAGCGTGGTCTTCCCTCGAGCAGACACGCGTCAGGGCCTCGCACGACTGGTCCTCCGGACAAGGGCAGAGGAGGAAGCCCAGCCCAAAGTGGAGGAGAGCACGAAGCTGGCACCCCCTTAGCTGACGGGAGGGCCTGGCCCCGGGCCTGTTCTCGGTGGTCAGCTCACTTCCCTTGCCCTCCACTGCACGCTCTGCCCCTGTGTCTGGCTCCTCCACCAGAGCCACGCAGGGGGCTGATGTGACCCCCCGCCCGTGCTGGCGGGTGTCACTGGGCCCCCCGCGGGGCCTCTTGCTCTAGTGGTGCTGTGTCGTGTCTGCACACCGAAAGACAGCCGCTCCTGCCCCCGCCGCCCCCACTGCTGCCTTAGGAGGTTTGCGGGCACTGGCCCGGGTGAGGTTTGGGGACTCCCTGTGAATGCCGTGACTGCGGTGCTGGGGTTCCTCCTGAGTGGCTTCTGTCACTGAGCAGAGACTGCTCAGCGGTACTGCCCCTCGAGAGCCTCTCCTTCCTGCCCCCGAATCCTAGGAGTCCTCTTCTGTTTTTTTTTTTAGGATTATTTATTTGAGAAAGAGAGCGAGAGCACAGGAGTGGGGGGGTAGGGAGGGGGGCGAGGGAGAAGCAGACGCCCCACCGAGCAGGCAGTCCGATGTGGGGCTCGATCCCAGGACCCCGGGATCACAACCTGAGCCGAAGGCAGACGTTTAACCGACTGAGCCCCCTGGGTGCCCCAGGAGTCCTCTCTCGGATGCCTCTTTGGGTTGTGCTTGCTCTTCACCCTCAGCTCAGTTGACACTGGAAGCTTGAATGTGCACCTTTCATCCATGGGCTCCTTTCTGACCGGTCGTGGGGTGAGTCCGCTCCAGCCTCCGGGGGGACAGCTGAAGTCTGCCTTTGCTTTGCAGCTTGCTCAAGGGCGCGCCCAAGGCGCCCGCCACACCCGTGAAGGCCAAGAGCATCAGCACCTTCCCGGAGTTTGAGAGCAACACCAGCGACGCCTGGGATGCCGGCGAGGACAATGACGGGCTCCTGGCCGTGGCAGCCGAGAGCCTGAACACCGACGTGGTCATGGAGACGGCCCACCGCGTCCTGCGCAACCACAGCCAGCGGCAGGAGCACCGCAAGCCGCAGGAGGCGCCGGGCCCCGAGCAGGAGCCACAGCCTTCGGCAGAGCCTCCTTCGGTCCCGAGCGGTGACCTCGGCTGGTGAAGTCCGTCAGCGAGAGCCACACATCCTGTCCTGCAGGTGGGCGGGGGCGCGAGGAGATGACGCGCAGTGCTGCGAGGGAGAGGGGCTGGAGGCCTCTCGGTGCGGGAGGTTAGCGGGCGTTCCGTCCTCTTTGCCACAGGAGCTCGTGCCCTTGGAAGACCTTGGGGTTGTGATCCACGTGCCCACAGGCCTTCCCAGGCAGGAGAAGCCGTAGACTTTTCTTTGTGTCCCCAGCTGAGTGCTTCTCTCCTCCGGGTGGAGGGTGTGCTGTGTGGCTTTCGTGGCCTGGCTGTGAGAGGCCCACAGTGAGCACCAGGCCCCAGGGGACTGTGTCTCCCTTCTAAGTGTGCCCCGGTTGTCCCAGGGGGACATTTCCAGCTCAGGGGCCCGGCCAACTGCACATTCAGAGGCTGCACCTCCTCTGGCAGCTTCCAATGACACCCCCTCCCCCGCCGGGACACCTGCACGTGGCTCAGAGTCTGTAGGGGGCAGAGTCTGGGGTGTGGAATGACTGCCTCCAGGTCATACACTCAAGGATGCGATCAGCGCATGTCTCGTACCCCGTGCCTGGTGCTCAGTAGCCTTTCTGGAGACGGCTCTCAGTAGCTTTGCTTTTTGTTTTTGGGGGTGTCTATGATGTAAAACAACACAGTGTTTGATGAGCCTCTGTGATGGGCCAGACTCTTAGGGCTTGGGGTGCCCCCAGGAAGTCCCTGGCCTGGAGTGTGTGTTCTGGTGAGGGGGACAAGCACTGACCTACACGTTGGGTCAGTAAGGAGGCCTGGAGCGTGCGGGGAGGAGACAAGCGCCCTGGGTCGAGACAGAGGTGGGAGGTGGTGACAGCAGCCTGGACCTGGGGCGTAATCTTCAGTCAGAGCATCCAGATGCCCTACTGAGAAGGTGACACGTGAGCATCAGTGAGGTGAGGCAGTGAGGCGTGGGGAGCTGGTGGCAGAGGGGCCGGCCTGCACCGCGGCGGACTCACGGCCTCCCTCTCCCAGGGTCTCTGGGGGTCAGGGGGACTGCCCCTTGTTTACAGAGGAGAGAAGAGGGCATCGGGCAGCCTCAGCTTGCCCTGCTGGGACCACGGAGCTGGCGTTCATCCCCCTGTCTAGTTTTCAGAAACCCTTCCCGGGAGCTGACTAATGTTTGGAACATCACACGTCTTCGTGGGTGAGAACGCGGTGAATTAGTTCCTTTGACCAGTTTTCATATTGGAATCTGAACTGTTTTTCTCCAAAATAGGCTGAACTTCAAAGTATTTGAGTTTAAAAATGAAAATCTGTTTAGGGCTTCTGCGAGTGGGTCGGGGTTCCCCGAGACTGACGCATCCTATGCCGATTACCGCCTGCGCGCCCCGGCCGGGCAGTGCCCTCAGCCTGGGTGCCTGTTCAAGTTGGCAGGTGCCCCGGATTCCTCTGCCCTCTGCTGTGCCCCACGCCTCTGGGGCCTGGGTAGAGCCTCTGTGACACCTGCCATCTGAGCAGTTGCTGGGGGGCGGGCCTCAGCACCCGTAGAGGTGGGGGCCCATCTCGGCTGAGCGGGCAGGCTCCTGTTCTCTCAGGCCGTGGGGCTGCTGCGAAGAGCACCACAGGCCGATGGTGCATGAGCAGCAGAAAGTTAGGTCTCCTCGTTCTGGAGGCCGGAAGTCAGGTCAGGCGGCCAACACGGTTGGGTCCTGGCTCTCTTCGGGGCGCAGACAGCTGCCTTCTCACAGTATCCCAACATGGGGGAGACTAGAGAGGGGAAACGGGCTGTCTCGTGACTCCTCAGGAGCACCGATCCCATCAGGGGACCCCACCCTCCTGACTTCCTCTAAACCTGAGGCCCTTCTTCCTAACACCGTCCCGTCTGGGGAAGGACTTGCGCATACGGACTTTGGGGCCTCACGGCATTCAGCCCATGGCCAGGTATGCAGTTGGGCTGCATCCTGCCAGGGTGGGGAGCCTTGGGGTGGCCTCCTCCTGTAAAAGCCAGGTGAAGGATACCCCAAGCGGCTCATGCTGGGGAAGGGGCCGATTACTGTGTTTGCCTTCTGCCTCCACCCGCTTGCGCATCAACCATCTTTCCTTTGCTTTCTGAGCAGGCTTTTTGTGAGCAGTTCATTTCATGATAGCAGCTAGTGTTTGTCCATCGCTTACTGTGGGGCAGAGACTGTGTCGGGCCCTCGTCATGAACAGATCCCTCTGACTTTGCAGCCAGTCTAGGAGAGAGCTTACGGGGGAGGTATAGGGAGGTCACGTGGCTCGCCCAGCATGCTGAGCGGTGGGGTAGGGTTCAAGTCCAGGGCGTCTGAGGCCAGGGCCTGCTGCTAGCTGCTGACCTCCCCACAGAGAGCAGGGCCTCTTCGCTGGTGATGCCGCCCCCAGGGGACATGAGGTCCTGTGTTAGGACCTTTCCTGTTAACATCTGGGGCAGGGAGTGTGTGCTCCTGGCATGAAGTGGGCAGAGACCAGGGTGCCTGGCCCCCAGGGGACTCTCTGGCCCGACCGTGCACAGTGCCAAGGGGGAGAGGGCCGCTCTGGAGCCCGAGGTGGCCTCTCAGGGAGCCGACCCCACGGGTGGCTGGCAGTGGTGCGCAGAACTCGTGGGCCTGTGTTCAGTTCCCTTGGTGGGCTGTTAGTCGTGGGGCTGGCTTACTCGGTGTTGGCGCTAAGATGACCACGTCAGCCCTCATTCTTACTGGGCTGGGCCCGGCGCAAATGTGTTGACTGGCAGGCAGTCTAGTGGGGAAACACAAGGATCTGAGTCTTTCACCTCCCTGGGTGGAATGGAGCCTTGGAGTGATGGACAGGACCCAGAAGCACCCAGGGGTAGAAGTCCCAGTTCAGTCTTGTTGGGGAGGGCCAGGACGTGTCAGGGAAGGCTTCACGGAGGAGGTGATGTCTCTAAGGTTACCGGTAGGGTGAGGCTCCAGGCTTAGGAGGTGGGGCCATCCCAGCCGAGGGGAGGTGCCGGGTGGGCTGGGCTGGCTGACTGCACACCTCATCTACGTGGTTTGCAAGTTCCCCCAAGGCAGGGACCATGCCCCATTACCTTTGTTTCCCTTTGGGGTCCTGTGTCATTATGTGAATGTTGCTGAGCTAAACTGAGGTGTCTTCAGGGCCTGGTGACCGCGGGCTCTCCCCTCCTCCATGTTCTGCCCCACTCTTGTCCCTGCACCGGCCCCACGGCCCAGGGCCAGGCCAGGCCTCTGTTGAGGTGAGGGACCTTTGAGTGCCATTTCATGTGACTGTGCTCCTCGGAGCGGAGTTGTGTTTCTGGGGCCTGGACGCTGTGTTTCACGGGGCCCAGTCTGATCAGAGTGCTGCCTGCCCTTCCCACTGCCGGCATTGTGTCGGTGCCTGTCCCTTTATGGTGCGCCACCGTGGGAGCTCACGTCACCCCACGCAGCGTCCACAGGGCCTGCTGGCTGCCCTCGCCTTTGGCCTTCAGCCCTGGGTAGATGGCAGCCTGAAAGTTCCGGGATGCTGCAGCAGGGGTCTCCGGCTGGCCTTCCCCGCGCCTCCTGCTTACCTTTCGACTGTCCTGACTTTCTTAATCAGCGTCTGAGGTATCTGTACCTTTGTATCTGAAGTCAGATGCCCTTTGCTTGGTCTAGGGTGCCGCTGGCGTAATGGGGAGCCTGCGCCTTTGGCTGCGAAGGGCTCAGTGGGCGTGGCTGGGGAGGACTGTCCATCGCTGATGGGGACTGAGCTGCAAGTGGGTCCTGGGTGGACACTGGCTGCCCCGGAGGGGGACACTGATGTGTTTTCCACTTACAGTAGCAGGGAGACCTGCTGTTGACCTTCCTGCTTCCTCGGGGGGCAGGGGGCATCACTGTGCCTTGCAAACCCTGCCCGTCCCATCTTAGAGGGGGACCGGATGTGTGCTCTCCTCAGGACGACGTGGTCCTTACATGTCGGAGTAGATCACAGGGATGCTCTCTAAGATGGCGGAGAAGTAAAACTCAGCACGTTTGGTTCCGCGTTAGAACGAGGAATCCCTCCTCCCGCCCATCGTCTTTCCTGAGGAATCATGACGCACAGCGGAGTGGCAGATTCCGAGGGCGGGGAGGAGGGGGTCTGAGCATCGCTGCCCCGGGGCCTCCCGGAGGGCAGGCCGGTGGGGACACCTCCTGCAAGCGAGGGGTCAGCCCTGCGGAGGGGCTGGGACTTGCCCTCACCTCGACGCCCACCTCTCCAGGCTTTTCTGGAAGCTTAACTGGGCCAGACACTGCTCCTCTGTAGCCTGAGGGTTTCTGTGTGAAGCCTTTCCGGGCCTCGATTTTAGGGTAATGAGTCAGCTCTGCGGGAAGGAGGGGGTCGGTGGGAGTCTGATAGCGGCGGCCAGGAGCCGGCATGTTTTCTTCACTTTGTTTGGTTCCCGCCCCATCTCCTGGAGTTGGTTTTTTCCTCTACTTTAAATTTCAGTTCTGGGAGATGTGACCATTCAAGGGTATTTAGACCTGGGGGTGTACAGCCTGGTGCTGCCTGTTCCTGTGGGCCCCTCGTTGGTCCCTGGTGGCTCTTTCTGAGTGGGTGTTGGGCCTTGGGCTCTTTTCTGTGGCTCTTCCTGTTCTGGGTTCCTGGATTTAACGCACGGTTTCACTTCGGCCCTGTGTGTCCCTGTCGGTGGGCCTTTGTGCGTGGTGGTAGGTGGTGCCCTGGGGCGGGGGGTGCTGGGCAGGCCTGCAACCTGCTGCCCCTCCCCTGCTTGCATGCGCTCTAGCTTCCTGTGCTTTCTCTTGGTGATGGTCCCTGCCCGCCTCCCTCATGGGGCTTGGGGAGATCCAAGGGGTGCAGTGCCTTTGTGGGCTTCATGCTCCTCCACGTGTGGCTCGGTGGCTTCCTTCTGTGCTCAGGCCCAGGTGAGCCCCACAGGCACCAGCAGATCCTTGGGTTGTGTCACCTGGGCAGGCCTGCTAGCAGTGGGGGAGCCGGGGGGGTCTGGAGTTTTCTGGTTGTCGTTTTGCTTTTGTGTGAGGCACGTCTGTTTTCCCATGGAGTAACGCTCTACCAGTAAGGCCAGTGGGCTTCTTGGGTGTTCACTAGTTTCACTTTATTGCCCCGGTCACGCGGGTCTGCACTGGCCGGTTACGGGAGGAGGGGATGGCTGTGGCACGGTGGCGTTCCCGAAGGGCAGGTGGCGCGGGTGGGAGCCTTCTTACTGGGGAACAGGGCCATGGGGGGGGGGTCCAGGAGGCCATCCTCACCCCCTGCGCGCTCTCTCCCCAGACAGCGCCGGCGACACTGCTCCTCTGCAGTGGTCCCAGTCTCTCCCGCACTCGGTGGCGGCCGCCGTGGGTGGCGCGTCTGACCCCAGCGCCCTCAGCAGCTCAGCGTTAAGTGAACGAGAGGCCTCCCGGCTCGACAAGTTCAAGCAGCTCCTTGCCGGCCTGAACACAGACCTCGGTGAGTCCCTCGCCGGCGGAAGGCACGTGCACCTGCGCCCCCACGTGTGGTTTACTTTGTCAGAGGGCGATGTGTTTGTGCCGTCCTGCGCGAGTCACAGAGATGAGCCGTTTGTCCTTGAGGTTTACTTCAGCTGTGTGTTGGTCATGGGCTTCCGGGGCCATTGATCCGGTATTTTCTGTTCTGTTCTATTTTTTAATGCTCCGATTGAACTCCTTTGGCTTCTTGGGGCTGAACTGGTTTGCTCCACAGGACTGGCCAGCTTGGTGTCCCTGCTTTTCAGAGTCTTCGTGGGGACACAGAGCTGGTGACCGGGGTCCTGAGTGCTGCTGACTTTACACCTTCCTTGGTGTAAAGTGTGGGATAGGCTGTGAACACCCCGGGAGCGCAGGCGGGGCTGGGGTGGGCGGGCCAGCAGGGGGCCGTACAGTCAGCAGTGTGGTTCTCGGGGGTCACCATGGCCGCGGGGCCGCTCTGCCACCAGGCTCTGAGGCGGGTGCTCGCCTCCAGGTCCATTTGCTGGGCTTCCCCTCGAAGCTGCGTCCTTTCCTCGGTACGTCTCATCTTTGCGGAGTGCCACGCTGCATTGGGCATATTGCTGGCTGCGGGGGCTCTCCGGAAGGTGGTATGTGGCCGCGGTCACGAGATCACGCATGGTGGAGGGTGGGTGCCAGGGTGGCACGGAGGGCTGGCGCGCCTCGGCCGCAGTGGCCCGCTCCGCCAGCAGGTGGCGCGTGAGGCACGCGGCTGGGCTGCCCAGGAGGGAGGCGGGCGGAGGCGGAGCGAGCATGGAGCTGAAGGATAGGCCGTGTCCCTGAGGATGCTGCTCCCCTTGTGGGTGCAGAAGGGTTCCTCCCGCGAGTTTCTGCGTTTTCATTTTCCTGATTGATTTGCTCACGCACACGTAAGACAGTCACGCGGCACCAGAGGATGTGCGGTAAAAATGGGTCGCTCTCCTCTTCCCCAGCCCTGCTTTCCCTCCTTCGCGTGATTCCAGGTGTCTTCTTCCAGGGACAGGAAGGGAGGCCTCTCGTTCTCTTAACGCTGAGCTGCTGAGGGCGCTGGGGTCAGATCTCGCACATGACGATGCACGTGACGTCTTAAACCTTTTATTTAGGTGTAATTTCAAATGTAGAAGAAAGTTGCAAGAACGGGTTAGGGTTAGGGTAGGTGACCCTGTGACCCATGCAGCCCCACAGTCAGCATGTTGGAGCCAGGAACACTCCCCCTGTGCTGAGCTCCCGGGCAAACCCTGCAGGTCCCCTCCCCTGGCTGACCCCCTGAAGTTTCTGTCCCCACCTGCCATGAGTTGGAAGTCCCCACAACCTCCTCTTCAGGTTTGGATAATCTGCTCCAGTGGCTCATGGAACTCAGAGAAACATGTGTGATTCTTGGGCACAGCCATGAATCTCAGCTTCTTCATGATGGGGGGCAGCCCAGCAGCTGAGTGACCATGCAGGGCTGCCTCTGCTTTTATTTCATTTTTTTATCAGAAAATCAAGGGCAGTTGCCTCAAAGCGTGGGAGAGGAGGACAAAGGGATGGCAAGTATCCTGAAGCGGTAAAGCAGTCCTGCACCCTCCCCTAGGGGCAGGCACTCAGGGAGGCAGTCATGGGATAAGGGGAAAGTGGGATGTTTGTGCTAGCAAGCACCAGGTGCAGAAAGGGGACCTGAGGGTTACATTCTTTCCTAGCTCCTAACCTGTGCCCTGCCCCTGGGGATCATGGGATCCTGCTCCTACTGGGCCCTTGCGTTCAATAGTCTGAGAACAGGAACGCTGTTGACCTTTCAGCTGCTTCCACAATCACTCCTGTGGGCTTACAATATATTTTCTAAGAATAATTCCACACTTCCTCCGTGAGGTGGACTACCTGGTATGCACAGAGGTGGATATGAAGTTCTGCGACCACGTGAGTATGGAGATCCTGTCCCCCCTCTTTGGCACCCTGCACCCCGGTTTCTACCAGGCAGCCCACAAGGACTTCAGCTACGAGCATTGGCCACAGTCGCAGGCACACATCCCCAGGGACAAGGGCGACTTTTACTACATGAGGACCTTTTTTGCGGGGTCGGTGGTAGAGGACCAACTGACCTTGGCCTGTCACCAGGCAATGGGGGTCAACCTGGCCACTGGGATTGAGGCTGTGTGGCACAATGAGAGCCACCTGAACAGGTACTTGCTGGACCATAAGCCCATTAAGGTGCTGTCCCCAGAGGACCCGTGGGACCCTCAGCTGCTGGGCTGTCCCCGAGAGGACCTGTGGGACCCACAGCTGCTGGGCTGCCCCTGGAGGACCTGTGGGATCCACAGCTGCTGGGCTGCGCCCCATCATGAAGAAGCTGAGATTCATGGCTGTGCCCAAGAATCACCAGGACATCAGCAGTGGTTATTACTTGAGGAGTCATTTTGGTGCCCACCAGGTCTTTCACTTGAGTTAACAGATGAGCCCGAAGGAAGGACGTCATCAGTTAGGAAGTACAGACGAAGGTCAGAGTGGAGGTGGGCAAAGGCCTCTTTAACTCAGAGAGCGGGGGAGCCCCGAGGTTCTTCTACACACCTTGCCCTGCTCATCGATTCCAGCTGCCTGGCTCTGAGTTCTGTCCTTTTAATGAACTGGTCATCTAGTAAGTAACATGTTTCTCTGAGTTCCATGAGCCACTGGAGCAGATTATTCAAACCTGAAGAGGAGGTTGTGGGGACTTCCAGTCTGTAGCCCATAGCTCGGAAACAGGGGTGACCTCTCTGCCCAGCCACTGGCTGACCACTGAGTTAACAGCACAGGGATTCAGTGGCCACACACGGCAAAGAATCAGACTTGACAAAGTGAGTTCAGAAAAGTCACTAAGCCAACAGTAGCAACTACAACGAGCAGCAATCATGAAGCCTGGAGTGGGGAAGGTCTGATGTTCAGGATGCTTCCATTATAATATTCATAATCACACCCTGGACTTGTCACTGGGGCCAAGTCCCCCGGCTGGGGGTCAGGTAGCTCCTACATGTTCCACGTGCCTCTCTCTGGCTCCCCCAGCCGTGCACAGTCCTATGCTGCTTCCCAGCAGAGGTCAGTTTTAACCAAAGCCAGGAAGATGGGATGGGTTTTCCTGACTCCCCACCCCTGCCCCACAGGGCTGCAAGAGAGGAAAAAGGTTTCCTCAACCCTGTTAAGGTCCCCGGCTGAGTCTGGAAATTGACAAAGACAGATGAACAGGAGAAAAGCAAGCAAAATGTATTGATTGCTTTGGTGGGAGCCTCACAAGACCATGAAGACCAGCAGAGGTGACTGGAGCAGACAGCTCTTCTACCTTTTAGACAAAGAAGCAGTAAGTGTGTGAAGAATTGACAGACGCAGGGGTTTGGACTAGGGCTCGTAAACGGTAAAGAAGTAACTAGGAAGATAAGGGTTAGTTTAACCAGGTGTGTGTGTATAGACCCCGTGGTCCTAAATTCCTTGACTCTGGTGATAAGCACGTCATCTCTGTGGTCCGGGGAGAGAAAGTTCCACATGGCAGTCTTCTGACCTGCTTAAGGGAAAAAGGGCTGATGGCTGGGGGTCAGAGAGACCTTCTTGCTTTGCTCTATGCAAAAGTTCTTTTAGCTTCTGTATTTATTTTGCCAAGGTGCCGTATTTGGGGTAGTGTGTCCTAACCCTCACTGGCCTGGTGCTGTACTCTGTCTCCTAGTATCCAGGACATTGGATGTGCTGCTGTGGAGACCTTCCAGCCCTGGGGTAGCCCCTTGTCCAGGGAGGCACCTGCCTCAAGGGGAGGGTCGCTAAGGGTGGCCGCCCCTCCTCAGGGAGATTGGGTGGGAGAATGCAGATCTTACTTCGAGAAACTGACTTTATTTCCTGAAAAGGTCTACCTGATAGTGGGATCATACGGGAGTTCTTTTTTTAGTATTTTTGGGAAGCTTCATCCTTTTCCCAGCATGGGTGTGCCAACCAAAGTCAATTCCAGATGATTTTTACCTATAAACCAGAGATTTTGCAAGAACCTCTCCAGCAGAGAACATGAGGAGAACAGTTTCAAGACCTTAGACAGGCAGAGATTTCCCAGGATGCAAAATATACTAACCGTAGGAACAAACCGGTGACTTAGAAACTATGAAATGAAGAACTGGCTCTCCTTCTTCCATTTCTGGCTAGTGTGCTGGTCTGTGGCTCGATCTCACCTCAGGCAGCTGAAAGGTTGACCTCCCAGGTCAGCTACCACTGAGATGGCTACTGTTTCTAGAAATTCTTCGGGGTGTGGCCGGTTTTCCCCACCTGCGCACTGATCAAGTCGGCGACCTCGGACAGTGGAGCCACGGGTCCTCCAGGCATGGTTCCCCCCCCAGTGCCCCAGTAAAGCCATTCCACTGAGGGTTTAGGGGGACCGGAGCTGCCCCTAGGCAAAAACACCAGAGGTTCTCACTGTCCCTACCTGGCCTTCAGATGCTCCTCAGTTACTCCTGTGCCTCTGGTGTCTTCCTGGAACCCTGACCTGGCTGGTTTTGGACAGTTTGTCCAGTGGTACCCTCACTTTCTGGGAGGGGGATTTGCTGGAATCCGCAGTGTGTCCTGCAGCCCCACCGGGATCACTTTTTGAAGGCACGTCGCCTGGGCCATCTGAGGACTCAAGACTGTGGGTCTGTGGCTTGGAGGGATTCTGAGCAGCTGGTGGGATTCTGAGCGCTGGTGGGATGGGAGGGCTGCAAGGCCCAGAGGCAGGTTTCCAGGAAGCTGTCTGGGGTCCCCGGCATCCTGCCGTTTTTGAATCAAAGCCCTGAGATCTTTAAAATGCCAGCAACGTTACAGCATGGGCCAGAAAAGCAAATGTCCCTGTGCACCCAACACCACCTAAACTATTGGCCATTTCTTGTCACTTGAGTTGAGTAGAAAGGATTGGGAGTCAGGGCTTGAGGGGGGTCCTGGGTCAGACTTTGTGTTTGGGGGACAAAGGTCATCCGGACAAGCTTGTGCTGAGGCTGAGGAGGGGGTCTGTGTGGAGACCCCAGCTGCAGGCACTGCTGTCCAATGATGCCCCCTCAGCCCGACCCAGTGCACCTGCTGCTGGGGGAGAGCCTGCCCCCTCCTCTCTGCCTGAGGGCTCTCTCCTGCACGAGGTGTGCCTCCTCCCCTGCCAGTCACTGCCAGCCTGCAGCCTGGGAGGGTGGGAGGGTGGCTACCCCGAGTTCCTGCAGCTGCTCGGGGAGCGCCTGCCCCCTCCTCTCTGCCTGAGAGCCCAGGCTCTCTCTCACACCAGGTGCCTCCTCTCCTGCCAGCCACTGCCAGGCTGCAGCCTGGGAAAGTGGCTATCCCGAGTTCCTCCAGCTGCTGGGGGAGCGCCTGCCCCCTCCTCTCTGCCTGAGGGTGTATCCTGTACCAGGTGCCTCCTCCCCTGCCATTCACTGCCAGCCTGCAGCATGGGAGGGTGGATACCCTGAAAACCTCCAGCCCTGTGGACAGAGTCAGTGCAATGTGGTCTCCCAGCAGGTCTGAGCACCAGGCCCCCACATTGCTCACTCTCGTCCTATGGGCTCAATGTGCCACATCCTCCCTCAGGCTCCCTGGTCCGAGTCCTCCTCTGCTCGTGGACCATCCTTGGCCCAGGCTCCACACGCTGGGACTGGGAGCGGGTCGTCTGGACGATCTGGACTCTCGCTTCTGTTCCCGTGACACGGGCACAGGCCGGCCTCACAGACTGCTCAGAGGAGACTCAGCACAGGACGATGCAGGTCGCTGTAAGGGGAGATGCCAAGTGACCCCAGAGGGAGCGCACAGGCCTTGCAGAAGGCGCTGGGCTCATGGGGCTCAGTGTGGGATGCGGGCGCCCAGCCAAGGGGCATGGGGAATCCTGGTGAGGGCGGCCCTGGCAAGTGGGGGAGGGGGAAGCCACAGAAGGGTCTCAGAAGAGGCAGGAGACAAGGAAGAGGACAGGACAGAGCTTCCCAAGGAGGTCGATGGAAGGATCAAAGGATCACAGAGACCCTTGGGGAAACTCGGAGGCCCTGGAGATGTTGGCTGAAATGCTGTCATTTGGTCAGAAAAATTGTGTCACAACTCCCCAGTTGACACTGGATGATTTACTCTTTGTTGGTTCTAGGAATCAGTGCATACCTGCCATTAGAACTCACATGGCATGAAGTCTAGGACATACTTACTTTTCATCACTTTTCAGGACGAGATTTTTCTAGAGGAGGTGCTAAACACGGGTCTCTCCATTCTTTTCTTTGTGCGACTGGCCTGTTTCCAGGAGCAGATTCCTAGTGCTCATCGCCAGAGCTAGCCGTGAGGACTGCCCCCCATCACCTCCCACAGTGGACGTGACCATGTGGGTTGGGGGGTGCTCACTGATGAAGCCCCAGTGCTCAGTACCCAGCAGGGACCCCAGATCCTGTGCTGAATGAGGGAGGATGGGAGTGAGGGAAAGAGAGAGGGAGGGACGATGGGAGAGAAGGAGGGGAGAGAGGGAGAAGGGAAGGGAGGATGGGAGGGAGGCAGGATGGGGAGGGGGAGGGGAGAAAGGCAGGAGGAAAGGGAGGATGGGAGGGGTAGAGGGGAGGGAGGGAGGCAGGGAGGATGGGAGGGAGGCAGAGAGGCAGGGAGGGAGGGAGTGGGGGAGGGAAGGGAGGAGTGGAGGGGAAGGAGAGAGAGGGGGGAATGAATGAGTGAATAAATGACGTACGGAGGGAGGGAGTGAAACCACAGAAGCTGGATCTGTACCTCAGGAGCCATTATTTGGGGTGAGGTCCGAGGGCATCACAGCCTGGGTCCTGGATGGTGGCTCAGGGCACGTCCATCTGTCCTCCCAGTGCTGACCTTCCTTCTCCTTGGACCCGGTGTCATCCTGGATCCTCTCCATCCCCTCCTCAAACAATTCTCAATGTTCCCAGGAACAGGGTGGCAGGACGGAGTCTCAGGAGGGGCTTCCCGGATCCTGTGCCCCGAAGGACAATGTGACAGTGGCTACAGGACATTCTATCATGAGGACTGGGACCATGGATCCCATCCATCTCCTTGGTCATTAGCGTTGTTCCATTCCCTGCTCTCTCCACCACCGCTGTGCTGAACACTCCTGAAAGCAGATCTGTGAAAAACCGAGCCAGAGTTTCCGGGGGTGAGTCCGAGGCCGAGCATGCCAGGTGATGGGTGCACCTGCAGCCTGGGGTGGGTGATGCTCACTGTTCTCCCAGACAGGGGTGCCCGTCACCCTTTCCTCCAGGGGACCTACATTGGACCTCCGCTTCCTCACGTTCTCCCCAGACCAGACACCTGCCAGTCTGAGGGTGATGAGCGCTGCCTCCATAGGGTTTCCTTTGCCGGAATCCTTCCCCGGGAGCTCCACATCTCTGACACATATTCCCTGCGTGCCTATCCTCCCCCTTGGACTGGCATGTGTTTGGTCTCCATCCCTGTGGAACCCAGTGACTTGGAGCGTGGTTTGGACCAGAGTCAGGTGAAACCTTTCTCTGGCCTTGCTTTGTGGTGTGTCTTCCAGCTTTCTGCGTTTCCCTGGTTTCTGTGTGGGCCACAGGAGTAACCAGCCGTTTCCTGTCTGGGGTCAGGCTGTGGTGTCCCAGCAGGTACAGGGGTCTCTGCCCCGAGATTGTGCCCATAATTCCTTTTTTAAAAAAAGATTTTATTTATTTGCGAGAGAGAGTGAGAGGGAGAGAGATCACGAGCAGGGGGAGTGGGAGAGGGAGAAGCAGGGTTCCCATGGAGCAGGGAGCCCAATGCGGGGCTCGATCCCAGGACCCTGAGATCATGACCTGAGCCGAAGGCAGATGCTTAACGACTGAGCCACCCAGGCGCCCCTGTGCCCATAATTCCTAAAGTGGCCTCTATGATTACATCTGATCTGTAATCAATCGGGGATTTCAATATCGAATAAGGGAAATTTTATGACAAATAAACAGAAGAAAACGAGTCCCCTTTGAAAATAAGTGGGCAGACACAAAGGCTCCTATTGCATGATTCCATGTACAGAAACATCCAGAACAAGTAAAAGAATAAGGAGAGAAAGCAGCTTAGGGGTTTCCAGGGTATGGGCTGGGGGCGAAATGGGCAGGGGGGCTTCTGGTTCGGGGACTCCTTTGAGACATGAGATATTCCGCAGCAATCTTCTGGGGTGTGGTGGCACAGCGTTGGGAATGTACTTATGCTCATCATATGTTCAGTTGAAAACAAGTAATTTTATTTAAAACAAATAATAAACAGTATACAGAACATGAAAATGAACAATATGAACTAGAACAATATGAACCAGAGAGAAAGAACATAGGGGGAGGGGATGAAACAATCTGGCGGGGCGTCGGGGTCCGGCGATGGACCTAAGGGTAATTGTACAAGGAGCTCTCCCCGCAGGGCTGTGGGCTCTGGATGTGGCTCTGGGAGCCCTGCGGGAGCAGGAGTAGGGGCAGGGGTTGGGATAGGGGCAGGGCCAGGGGCAGGGCCAGGTGTAAGAGCAGGCCCAGGGGCAGGGGCAAGGGGAGGGATAGGATCAGCAGTCGTGGCAGGTGCAGGATCTAGGGCAGGACCTGGGTAAGGAGCAGGAACAGGAGCTCCGGCAGGCGCAGGGGCAGGGGCAGCGGCAGAATGAGCAGGAACAGGAGCTCAGGCAGGGGCAGGGGCAGCAGGTCTGACAGGGGTAGGGTTATGAGCAGGAGCAGGGTCAGGGACAAGAACAGGAGCTCAGGAAGGGTCAGGGGAAGGGGCAGCGGAGTCTGGGAGGGGCAGGGAGAGGAGCAGGAGAAGGAGCAGGAACCGGAGCTCAGGCAGGGGAAGGGGCAGTGGCTCTGGCAGGGGCAGGGGAAGGGGTAGGAGGAGGATCAGGAGCTGGGTTGCAGCAGTGGCAGGTGCAGGATCCAGGGCAGGAGCTGGGTCAGGGGCAGGATCCAGGGCAGGAGCTGGGTCAGGGGCAGGAACAGTAGCAGGAGCTGGGTCCGGGGCAGGTGCCAGTTCTTCCTGGTCCACGTCAGGCTGTCCGTGGGTGGGTGCCGGGTCACCTGCCGTCTCCTGGTCTCCTCCTGAAGTCGCTGCAGGCACCACCCCTCCCTCCAGAGCTCCCGATGGAGTTGGAACCGGCTCTAGCTCCTCAGGTGCTGGAGCAGCTGTGAGAGGAGAAAAGCTCACCCCGAGCCCGCTCTCCGTGGGCCTTTGCGGAGACAGAACCCAGCCCAGGGCCTCCCAGAGAAGCCGCAGCCAGGAAGGAGCCCTCCCTGGGGTGTCTCCCCGACTGCAGTCCACCCGCTGGATGCTCTGCGCCCAGTCGTTGCTCCAGGCCCCACACCAGCCTCTGGGGGCTCGTCCCTGTGGGGCCAGCACCGACCCATCCCCACACACCACAAACACCCAGCCCCAGCCTTCTCACCCTCGGGCTCGGTCTCCGTGGGCTCCGGCTCCTGGACCACTGTCCGGTGACCAAGCACCTGGGACAGTGGTCTGGGGGGTGTTGGAGGTCTTGCCCGGCAATCCCTAGCACTTGTTTTGGGGGATGCCTGTGGGGTCAACCCCTCCGTCAGGGAGGAGGACATGTCCGCCAGCCGCCTCGGGAGGTCATCCGTGGCCTTCTGCAAAGACAGGGACGGGTAGCTGGCTGGAGGCATCACAGCCCTGCCGGGCCATCCTCACTGTCCTCCTGCCCAGTCCCCCTGCTGCTCCCAGATCAGACACAGTCCTGTGAGTGCACACCCCTGCACCCTGGATGCAGTGACCCATCCCTGCAGGGCTATCTGGATAAACCCTGGGTAGAAGGGGCAGCGCCCACACACCCCATCCGACACGGCCAGCCTTGACCTTGAACATGACCTGCCCACTGGGAATCTGACCCCTCATCAGCCTGCTCCTGCTCAGGGTGGCCCCACCCTGCATGACCCCTCTTTACACACACACACACACACAGAGACACACACGCACGCACACACACACTCACACACAGACACGCACAGACACACACACACGGAGGGGGGCCTGGGGCTGCACAGGCAGATCAGAGCGTGTGGGGCTGGGTGGCAGGCTCTGGGCCTCCTGGTGTCACCTTTCTGTCCTTCCGGCCAAATGGCCAGAGGCTGTGGGGAGCCCTGATTCGACATCCCCAGCGGGGGACAGTGTTTGCAGGGCGCTCTTTCTTCAGCCTGCAGCGTCCAGATTTGGGGAAGCAGCACCCGAACATGCTTTTTGTTGGAGGGTCTCCAAAGAAATGAGCTGGGCAGGGGGCTGTCTCTGGAATGTGGGTGCCTGGTTACCGGGGTTCCAAATTCTGTTGGGCTCTGTTGTCAGGGAAGTGAGGTCACCACTGCCTGGGGTCCCCTTACCCAACTTCCTCCTCACACAAGACCCCCGCCCGAGGGCCCCCTCCCCCGGCTGCTCAATGCTCCCCCTCCCCCCATGCCCCATCCATACAGTGACTCCCTCAAATGGTTCTAGTTAAGTTGACATTTCTAACCTGGTAGGAGTGAAGAGCAGATTGCTGCTGCACATCTTCAAGTGTGATATCGGTCATTTCATTTGGCATTAGTGTACAATGTATTTAGTGAATATCCACTCTCTACCAGGTAGTATAGATTGGTCTCTTGAATTCCGTGTTGACACCTTCTGAGCAGGAGCTTGGGAGTTAGGACAGATGCTGAATGGAAGACTCACACTTAATGTTTGTGATTCTTTCCTCTTATGTGTCATATGCATATACACACAAGATATGGTATATCTAGTAGTAAACCTTGGCATTCATTTAAATGATCACTTATCCTTTTCTATGCTGGTTGCCTAGGGGAATCTGATTGGATGCTCAGTCATAGTGTATCTTTCTCATATCTGATTTATATGTTTGGTTTTTTTCTCTTATTTTTCTTTCTATTTGATTAGTCTCATTAGACATGTATTTTTTTAATTATAACTAATAATCCAAGGTTATTTTTGGTTAAGTGTGGAATATTAGTAAATTATTAGTAAAAATTAAGTACTCTACTGAACGCTAATCTCAGAAAACTATGTTATGTAAGAACATTATGGTTATATTTTACTCACCAAGTTATTGAATTTTGCTAATAATTTAATATTTGCAAAGCAGTTTCAGAGACTATCAGTATAAAAAGATCATGTGAATTTCTAAATTTAGTTAAATGTTTTTAATTTTATAAAATACTTCGTTCCATTATTGATGGTCTTTGAGTTTCTTTCGTAAGTTTTTATATTGTGAATTGGAACTTCTCGATAACCCTAGAAATGAAAATTGGAATACTGGGTAAAAAGCACATTAGTCATTTATCACTGATTTCTTAAGCTTGGCATTACAAACATAGAGAACTACTCTGAGTTCTTCATCCGCTTATTTAATTTCATTTTTATAAGCCATTCCTCTTAAATACTTTGTATTCCTAGACTTCCTCAAATGGTACCCCGGTTCAGCATTCAGCAGTTCAACCCCAAAGGTTTTCTGCAGAATACTAGAATAATATGAAATATAAAAACACATCAGCACATTTAGTATTTAGCTGACCTTTGGACTCATGGGTTAGATCTGAGGAAGGTAGAAATCAAAAAAGCTATTTGATCTCCAAAACTTTATCTGTTGATCAGCCCTGAGAAGGACACTGACAGATATCCAGTTTATTGATGGCAGGTGTTAAGTGAGTTGTTTTTCTTCCGTTTGAAGAGGAAATCAGGTTCTATAATTGGTTTCATTCAAACTATTAATTTTTTTTATGTGTAATCAGGCAAGTTTAGATCAAATTAGAGAAAGGCATCTTGAGTCAAAGCCAACTTCAAAGTTTATATAGATAAGAAATCCTTATTGTCTTCTTGGACTAAATTATCTTAAAATACAGGCAATCTGGGATCCAGTGTCTATGGCCGGGCTTCAGGAGGCCATTGATGTTCCCAGTAATTTTATGTCAAAGTTGGTATGTGACTTTATTTCTCTAAGGATAATCCATTGGAAACCTGTGGGTTTTTCTCTCTGGTAAGAATTTATGAATATATTTTTTAGAAGATTTATTTATCCATTTTAGAGAGAAAGAGCAGAGGGGAGGGGCAGAAGGAGAGTGAGAAAGAATCCCAAGCAGACTCTGCGCTGAGCACAGGACCTAATGCGGGGCTTGATTTCATGACTTAGAGACCATGACTGAGCCAAAACCAAAAGCCTGGATGCTCAACCAACTGCGCCACCCAGGCACCCCAAAATTTATGAATATTTTAAGTGGATAATGAAAATTAGTATAGTAGTTTTAAAAAATCTGCCTTATAAATCATACTAACCTAGAATACAGGTAAAATATACAACAATTTCTTTTAACATAATACACTTTTTAATGAGTTGCCCCATTGTCCTTTTCTTAGTACTGTTCTTATTTTCCTTTTTCTTTTGTAGGGCTGAGATGCTTCTAGATCAGTACCGAAAGAAGTCAAAGCTCTTCCATACTACAGTTGTCCTGGCCCCACTAGGAGATGATTTTCGCTACTGTGAACGCATAGAATGGGATCATCAGTATAAGAATTATCAGCTGCTTTTTGATTATATGAATTCTCATCCTGAGTATAATGTTAAGGTAATTTGAAAATATTTAATTATGATACTGTATTTGAAGTTGAGCCTTCATTATTAAATGAGGCTAAAACACAACAGCCTTAGTTTCTTTGTCCCACATCCCAATATTTCCTAGAATATGTAGTTTGTATGTAAGAGTGTAGTTCTTAAAGAGGAAAATTATCTAGTACTATAGTTGCATTTCTGAAGTTGTCCCTTTCCCCCCATTCCTACAGCATTAAAGAGACTTTACTTTTATGTAGTTGTAAATATGCACCTACTAAGTTGTGATCTTCAGTTTTCAGTGATGTCCTGTTTTTCTACCAGCATCAAAAGTTTGTTTCTCTGACGGCTGCATCCTTGTGATTTTAGTAATGTGACGGGCAATGCAGATGAACGTGTCATGAATTTTGCAAATTAATGTCTTGTGTCCAGAGAATACACTAGCATCTTTCTTAGTTGAGAAGACTTCCAAAATTAATCATTTACCTGTAGTTCTTTCTCTCTTTTTTTGTTTCCCTTTTGGAAAATTTTGAATGTACCCTAAAGTTTTGAGAACAACTTAAGTACCCTTCCCCTGACCCCTGCCTCCCCATATCCATAGCTCAGCTACCACATTGATCAACTCGAGGTCACTCTCACTTCAGCTGTGCCTCACTGTCCTCTCTCACCCTCTCCCAGGGATTATTTTGGAGGAAATAGTAGTCATGTAGTTTCATCTGTAACCATTTCATTATGTATCTAAATGATAAGGACTCTGTTTAAAAATACAATCATAATGCCACTATTATATCTAAAAAATTAACAATAATTCAATATTATCATATATCCAGATAGATTCAGATTTTCCTGATCACATACAGGCATTTTTTTTTAAGCATATGTTTCATGAGTCAGGATTCAAACAAGAGTCCTATATTAGACCCTATATGAGAAAATTACCCAATGTGTTTATTATATTCACATACTAACCTATGAGACAGTAGAATATTTGTGGAAATACTACAGAAAGGAAGAGATGTTACTGTTTAGGAAATTAGAAAGCTGATGATAGGTCACATTTTATGTAGGGAGAATTCAAGTTTATTAAGTAAATGTAAATAATATTAAATAGTTAAATAAACTTAAATAAAATGCCAGGTGTATTCAAGATACTTACAACTGAATTTCTACCAAATTATGAACTTTAGGTCTATGTTTAAATCATCTCTATAATCTCCTCAAAGATGAAGCTGATACACAAACATTTACTTAGGGGATGGCATATGCAGATGGGTATTTTATCCCTAAGTACATCTTCCTAGTGAATGGTTTTGAGATCCATAAAAGGATCTACCACTCATTCTAAAGAATTAAAGTACTGATTTTTGTATTTTACCTATTTCCTTCTTTGCCCAGTAGGGCAATTTGTAAAGTCACTTTAAAAAGCATCCAACTCTTGATTTTGGTTCAGGTCATGGTCTCAGGGTCACATACTTAAGATTTCCTTCTTGTATCATTTCAAAAGAAAAAACACTAACCATGATGATAGAAGGGAAAATAAGGTTACTTTTGTAAGATTTGGCAATGATTTGAATGAGCGGGGGGGGGGGCAGGGGGAGGGGAGAGAGAGACTCTCAAGCAGACTCTGTACTGAGTGCGGAGCCCAATGTGAAGCTCATTCTCATGACCTTGAGATCATGACCTGAACCAAAATCAAGAGTTGGATTTCTTAACCAACTGAGCCATCCAGGCGCCCCACAGTATATTCAATTTTAATACTGTATATTATCTTTAATATCCATTTGATAAATACATCACGATTTGTCCATTGTATTATTGATGGACATTTGGGTTGTTTCCAGTTTTTGTGTATTACAAATAAAGCCATTTTGAATATTTTGTGCATGTTTTTATATACATGTATGTGAATTTATGTGGGTATAAAATGGGATAGAAATTTTTGGTCACTGGGTATGCACATGTTCAACTTCAGTAGATATTGCCAAATGGTATCCCAAAATAGATGCACTAGTCGTTGCATTGTATGACAATTTCAGTTGCTGTACTTCCTTACTCAGATTTTTTGTTAGGATTTTTTTTTCATTTTTATTTTTTTATGATCGATATGATGGTTTTATTTTATATTTCCCTGGTAGTTAATGAATTGAACCTCTTTTCATAAGTTTATTGCCATTTAGGTATCCTCTTTTGTGAAGTGACTATTTAAATCTTTTGATGAATTTTCCTTAAATTGGGTTGTCTGTTTATTTTGTACCATTTATAACTCTTTTATATATTTTGGTTTGAGTCTTCCTTCAGATAAAAGTTATGCAAATATTGTCTCCCACTATGTGAGCCTGTTTTTTAATTTCTTTCTTAATGCTGTCTTTTGATAAACAGAAATTCTTTGTTTTAATTAAATCTAATATAACAGTATTTTCCTTTCCATGTCATGTTCTGCTTAAGAAATTTTTGTTTATACCCCATAATTATGAAAATACGCTTCCTATGAAGCTGTCCTCCAGAAGCTTTATTGTTTTACCTTCAATATTTAGGTCTGTAATCTGTTTGGAATTGATTTTTTTGTGAATTGTATGAAGACAGGGATCAAGGTGCATTTTTGCCCATATGGGTATCTACCACCATTTATTGAAAAGACCAGTGTGCCCACTTTACTGCAGCATCATCTTTTTCATTAATTTTGAGTGAAACTATTTGTGTGGCTCTTGTATAGACTCTATTCAATTTTGTCTATTTAGTCTCGGACTGTCTTAATTACTATAGTTTTAGAATGGATCTTAATTTCTGATAGCATAAGTCTTCTAATTTTGTTTTCTTTCTCAAGATTGCATTGGTTTTCTTTATAGTTCTGTATAGGTTTAAGATCAATTTTTAAATTTCTACCAAAAAAAGTTGGAATTTTGATTGGCATTGCATTGAACCTATAGATCAATGTGAGTACCGTTAACTTCTTTACAAATATTAGGCCATCCATGAATGTGGTATATTCCATGTATAAAAATACACTTGACTTTTGCATTCTAACCTTGTACCCAGTAACCTTCATGCATTTCCTTTCTTTCTGGAATTTTTGTCACTCAAGTGTCGGCTGCTTTGATTGTCCTTAGATACCTTCAAACAAAAGCTTTTTTTCTCTCTGTGGTTTATCTAGTATCTGTTCTCTGTAGGATGTTTGAAGTTATTTTGTCCAAGCCAGAAGCTTCAGTTTATTATTTTCTTTTAATGAAAGGAAAAACCCAAGTAAGCAATTGAATTTAGATGGCTAAAAAATTGACATTGTACCAACCAAGCCAGTCAGTTTCCCATTGGTCATCACTTATTTAACAATTTATGTATTTTTCTCATATGTTGCTCTGATAGAGGAGTTTGATTATGTTTAAGATTAAGGTTATGTTAAAGATATAATTTGTTGCCTTTTGAAGTAAAAAACATCTACCTTTTTTTTTGGTTATTTGGAATACGTACTTTGAGCTACCAAGAGACTATAGAAAAATTCACTCTTAAATAATTTCTTTTGAAACTACTCTAGGATAGATACAGGATTATATATCAGTCCTTTGAGATTGAATTAAATTTGTGAGAATGCTCACCAGGCTACTTAAATGAACTTTGCCTGGGGCAATTGCCAAGAAGGAAATACTTTCATCTTGGCTAATACCAAAAATTAGTTACAATATTCTAAAAGGGTATACTTTGTTGTGAATATTAACTCTGTAGCATGCCACAGTTCCCTAAAATCTGAAACTGAAGGGAATTTTTGTTATCTCATAGAAATCCCTTTTTATATAGATGAGAAAGTGAGTCAGAAATTTAGATTGTTGAATATTTTTTACTTTTATCAGTATACTTCCCTGAGCTTGTCTGTACTATTGGGCCTGAAGTTAATGCTGTATTTCTTTGCATTTGTGACCCTCATGGTTATACACACACACTTATATTCTGCTTCTTAGAATGTGTTAAGTGAGTAATAAATAACACTTAATTTTTGAGTACTTACTATTTGCTATTAACGTTTTCTTTTAGAGAGAGAGCATGCACTTTGGGGGTGCGGGGGCGTGGGGATGGGGAAAGGGAGAGAGAGAATCTTAAGCAGGCTCCATGCCCAGCACAGAGCCCAATGTGGGGCTCGATCTTATGACCCCGAGATCATGACCTGAGCTGGAACCAAGAGTCAGGTGCTTAACCAACTGGGCCATCCAGGCACCCCTGCTATTAACTTTTTAAAGTGCTTCACTTTAGTTAACTTATTTAATTCTCTGAACATTTTCTGGTAGGTACTATAATTATCCCCATTAGAGATGAGGAAACTGAGGCACAAATATATTAACTTGCCCAAGATACATTGTATTTGGTGAAGCCAAGATAAGACTAGGTAATATTATTGAAAATTGCTTTTCTGTGATGTAAACATAAGGATTTAGAAATAATTATCTATTTTGCTGTTATAAAATTTATTGTGTCACAGGTACATGATAACTTCTATTTGTCTTACTAATATCATCATGTTTCCAGCTGAAATTTTGCCTTTGCAATAGAAAAATGATAGCTAAAACTTAGACCATTATTTCCCAGTTGTGTTTCTAAGCATTTTACTTAGATCCCTCTTAGCTGTAACACAGACACAGAGACAATATATAAATATGCTCAAAACCACATTGTTAGGTAAATGGTAGAGATGGAATTCAAACCAATGCTATCTGGATCCAGGTTCTGTGCTGTTCTTAACCACTCTTCTAGAGTGCTACTCACTGTTTTTAACTACTCTTTTTTTTTTTCTTAAGATTTTATTTATTTGACAGAGACACAGCTAGAGAGAGAACACAAGAAGGGGGAGTGGGAGAGGGAGAAGCAGGCTTCCTGCAGAGCAGGGAGCCCGATGTGGGGCTTGATCCCAGGACCCTGGGACCATGACCTGAGCCAAAGGCAGATGCTTAATGACTGAGCCACCCAGGCACCCCTGTTTTTAACTGCTCTTAATTATTTTTCTGCCACATTGAATCAAAGTAGCTTTTAGTATCTGTGTGTGTGTGTGTGTGTGTGTGTATCTGTGTGTGGTAGGAAACAACAAAAATAGCATCTTAATATTCAAAGAAATACATTCCCTGTTAAATTCTCTGTTTATCTCTAAAAACACTGCCTTTTAATATCTGTTTACATGGTGTGGTATAATACTTCTTTTTTCCTTTGATTTATGGAATAGTTTGGGCTCATAAAAATGGATTTATGTTCTGGTAATTTAAATCATTAGTCAAAAGACCTTTTCATTTGAGCAGTCAACCTTGCAGTTCTTGTCACTCTTTGTGTTTTACTTCTATTCAATGTTACCTGCTGGTAGAGCAAGTCCATTTTTTTAATGACCTGCTGTTCTTAAAGTCTCCCTTATGAGAGCTCAAGCAAGGGGGATGGGGAGGCCAGGGGAGTGTATGTGCATATGACATATGAAAATACTTAATGGTTAACCAAACTGTATGTAAATGTTTTATTTTTGCTGCTTCCTCCCATCTTTTATTCATCTCTGAATTATTCTATTCCCTGACCCTTGCACACTTTGAAATTCTGGAGATGGGTAAGGTGTTTTCAGATCCACAGATTTGTATATCTCAGTAGTTCTTCTAACTGCTTAGGGGTGTAAGTTTTATTTTAGTTTACTTTGGGACCTGATGCAAGTGAAAGAGCTACTGTATATTTTTCCCCCTGCTTTTGAGTTTTGTAAAATCTGAGCTAGAATTTCATCTTAACTGGAAAGCGCATCTTAAATATTTACTGTTAACTTTTCCTTTTAGTGCTAGAAGTAATTTTAAGGTAGAGATGAATAAGTGTCACTTTTTTTTTTATTAGATACAGTTTGGGACTTTATCAGATTATTTTGATGCACTGGATAAAGAAGATGTAACCATTAGAAAGAATAGCCAATCCATGTTCCCTGTTCTAAGTGGAGATTTTTTCACTTATGCTGACCGAGACGATCATTACTGGAGCGGCTATTTTACATCCAGACCCTTCTACAAACGAATGGATAGGATATTGGAATCCCATCTAAGGTACAAAATTTACGTTTAGAAAGCTACATTAATTATTCACCTTTTTTATGTGATCATAGCACATAGCATAGCATAGAGTTTTGCATAATATACAACATGTATGCAGTATTGGGATGTGTTTAATGTAATTGTGAAATTTTAATGCAATCAGAGCTATGTCTCCAGTGCATAATCAGATTATTATATGGGCTTTTGTTCTGAAAAAAGCAGTTTATCTGATTAGACTTTCTCCTGTATCTTATGTTTTATATGTTTCTAATTAATTACTGGTATTGTTTGCACACCGTGATAATATCCAGTGGCATTGTTATGTGTGTCTGCAGGTCAGTAGCCAGACAGACTAAATTGCTGGAAACAAGCAAGGGTCACAAGGAACAAACAGGGCCTCTCTGTGGCTAAAATGTGGGCCTCAAAGTACACAATCTAAAACTAATGTATTTTATATGTGGGAGAACTTCAGAGGCTCCACCTCAGTTCTCATTTATTGAAACATATTTCTATAGGTGTGATTCTCTGCTTAGAAGAGCAAAACTTGAAAGAGATGAGAACTGATGGCGGCAGAGTGATTGGCTGAAAAAGCATAGTGACAGGGAGAAAGCAGAAAAGTCAGGAGAAAACAAAAACGCTCTAACCAGCGTTGTCCAGTAGAACTTTCAGTCACTGTCCAACAGAACTTTCTGCAGTGGTAGAAATCTTCTGTTTCTGTTTTCTGCACTGTTTAGTATGGCCACTTGCCACATGTAACTGTTGAGCACTTGAAATGTGACCAGTGTGGCTGAGGAAGTGAACTCTTAATTTCCTTTAATTTGAGTTGATTTAAATGTAAATAAATAATCACACGTGGCTAGTAGCTATCTTTGTGGGTCCTGTTGCTTTTTGGTAAGGATGAACCACCCTGGGGGCTCCTGGGGCTCTCTCTATGTGTGTGTAGCGTGGGAGCTTAATTCATTTTCAGGATGAGTTCACTTTCAGCTTAGTTCAGATCATGAATTCATGATGATTAATTTTCATGATGAATCTCAGTATTAAAAATAAAAAGTCATGTTATATCTACCTTCTTCTCCGTACTGGTAGAAATAGTACATTTTGGAAAGCCCTTTTATAAAGATCATGAATTTCTCCCAGAGTTGTACTTTGGTATAGTAGTGTGTTTTTTTTTATTTTTACTGTTTCATGCTGTCAGCATTATTTCAAAAGCCTGACCTTTGCCTTTTTTTTGGGATATTCACAAATGTGCCAGATGGATACGTATTCCTGTATTTGTAATAAAATAGTATTTCTATATTAGAGAGATTGATGCATTCTTGCCCAATAGAATATTAATTCTCTATTATGTTACTCTAAACTACCTATGATAAAAACAGAGAAAGTACTAAGTAATGTAGAGATTCTTTTGGACTACTGCACTTTTTTAAAAGTGTCAACTATTTTTTAGTGACAAAGAGTTACAAATATTGATTCAATTTTAATTTATTGAACATATTTAAGGTGAAGTACTTAGTGTGAGTAATAATATATTTTGAAAATTCTGCTTTAAAATAAAATGACAAAAAACCATATAATAATGACAAATTTCAAAATGTAATCAACTTACTTGAAAATAAGTTTATTGTCTGATTATAGATATTTCATCTTGATGCTCATTTGTAAAACATTTGGATAGGATAGAGGAGTATAAAGAAGAAAATATTTTTTAAACCCCCTTTTTACATTTTGGGATATCTATATGTATAGGTACTCTTTGCAAAGCCAGGAATATGTGCTATGGGTATAGATGGACATATATACACAATTTCTTTAATTCAAACTTAGTGTTTCTCCTGCCATGAATTTTAGAAAGATTAGAATTTAAAGGCAGAGATTATTTAGTATCTTCTAATTATTTCAAAATTTAAAACAATTCTTTTTTTTTTTTGAGTACTTTAAATTTGTCCTTTTCCTTATATTGTGATACATTTTCAAGCTGCCTTGGTTTTCTCTCCATCCTTCTTAATATGTTTGGCATAAAGAACCTTCTTAAACTTTTTACTTCATCAAGCCATCTCTCTTTTTTTTTTAAAGATTTTATTTATTTATTTTTAAAGATTTTATTTATTTATTTGACAGAGAGAGACACAGAGAGAGAGGGAACGCAGCAGGGGGAGTGGGAGAGGGAGAAGCAGACTCCCCGCGGAGCAGGGAGCCCCATGTGGGGCTCGATCCCAGGATCCTGGGACCATGACCTCAGCTGAGGGCAGACGCTTAACGACTGAGCCACCCAGGCACCCCAAGCCATATCTCTTTTTTAAAGAACTTTTTCGAAACCTGTCTTGAACCATATCCTCTGATGAAAAAAATAAAGCATGAAAATGATAAGTCCCCATATTCTTGCTCAAAAACTACTCGTAAGCCCAAGTGTTTTTTCTTTAAAATAAACGAGAAGCGACAGCATATGTTTTATCACCTTTCAGTTTATATTGTTACTTTCCCTCTAGTTGTTGAATGTTCTCATTCAGCACAGAGACTAGCTGTTGTCACTGAGCTGTCAGGCCATCGCTTTCTGCCTCTCCTTCACTGTTAGTCTCCCACTCATGTGACCATTTCTGCACCGTCTCTCCTTTAATGTATGTATGTGAGAGTGAATGGCTTTCTGGTGATGAAGTTCCTGGTATGTGTCTGGGCTGATCTTGGAGAGAAGAAAGGGCAGCAACCATTATCCACTTTTTACTGCTGTTTCGAGCTTTTTTTTTTTTTTCCACTATGTTATACATAAGTACACCTATCTCGCTGCCAGTGGGTACTGGCTTCTTTCCAGGACCATCTAGAACAAGCGTCCTTTATATCAATTTAGACATGATGTTCTCTGATGATTGATAATCTAGATATATTAGATGGATACCTAGATGGTTTTATAGGAATGTTTATTATCAATATCTTTTTTATCAATTGTGCTGAAATGTGGATTTTTTAAAAAATGCATTTAAAAATTGTATCAGTACCACATATTTTAAATAGTAAATGTTTGTTTTGAAATAAGAATTAATGACTGTTTTATACAATTAGGGCTGCTGAAATTCTTTACTATTTCGCCCTGAAACAAGCTCAGAAATACAAGATAAGTAAATTTCTTTCATCATCCCATTACATGGCACTGACAGAAGCCAGAAGAAATTTGGGACTGTTTCAACATCATGATGCTATCACAGGAACTGCAAAAGATTGGGTGGTTGTGGATTATGGTACCAGGTAATATAATTATTAAAAAGTGATTATAAAACAATTTTTTTTTAATTTTGGGTCACAGGCTTATATCTTTGATGAAATTGTTAATGTACATCAGACCATATCAATAATGACATCCCTTATAAGTATTGCTATAGAAAAACAACATCAATATTCAAAGCATTTTTCAAGAATTGTATGGAGAATGTACTAGCTGTCCTAACTTTTTATTGCAGTGCATTTCTGCAAATGGAGTAGTAAAACATTATTATAAAGCTGATTCTGTTTTCTCCCAAGTATAATGTGGTAATTGGGGTTACCTTGTTGACCAGGGATTTGGTATCAAATAAATCATAGCTGTAATCCAAGGAGATAAAGACCCATACTTGATTGTATAGCAGTTTAATTTCATCCTATTTCATATCCAGTTGTTCTCAGCCTAGAGTTTAGCCAGGAAGTAGAAGAACCTAGAAACTTTGACATATATAGATGATATAAGGAATTGGGATGAGAAGGGTTGGCTTGGGTATTGATATCAAAACCATCTTCAACTCTTAGAAGGTCTGTGAGATGAGTGAGGGAGGGGAAGCTCAGTTATTTTCACATTGCAGGATTGGAAACAGTGAGTACAGGCTTTAGCTCAGAACAGCAGGAGACTTTGTAAATAGTGCTTCCCAATAATCAAAAGGCTTACCTTTTGTGATAGTGAGATTTCCATCATCATGCCCTAGTTTGGGTAACCATTCATTAGGATCATTGTAGAGGAGATTCCTATGTTGGGGAAGGAGTTTTGACTATTATTTCATTATGGCTTAGTTATTATTTCTTCCAGATTTTTTTCCTATCAAAAATGGTGTACTTCAATAATATTTTAAAATTGTTAAAGTGTGCTCTGATTTTCTTATAATACAGATTTAAGAAGTGAACCTCTTTTTTTAATAAATGCTCTCTCCCGTATGTTAAAAGTGTATGCAACGTATAAAGTCAACATTACAGATTGATCCACAACTGATATCACTAATCATTATAAGTGTTAATTAAAATTTTAGTTATAGTATTTTGACTGCCTTTCTAGATATTTGAAAAACAAATTCTTGAGGTTTCATTAGTTGACTTGAATCCTTGAAAATATATTCATGGTAGCATCTTGAATATCTTCTCAGTTTTCTTGTGGCAAATGTATTTGGCATCTGTTGAGGTTGAGCTGGGCTTAAAATGGAAAACATTCATTGGCTGATAATGATAATTGGTTTTTCTCCCACAGAAGGCATTTTTTAAAATAAGGTCAGATCCTCCATTTTTTTCCTTTTCACCTGCTCCTGTCTTCTTGGTTTATTGAATTTAAAAGTGAGGCTTATATTCAGAAAAGAGTTCCTAAGAGGAAATGAAGAAGTCATTCTCCTATACTGTCTACCTGCTCTCTCTCTGGCTGCCATATTGAAAGAGACTTGGGTACAGGTCATTGAGTTTTTGCAACTGAACATTTTCTATCTCATAACCTTTCCAGAAGGGCTGTCATTAGTTCCTCCATATGTTTGGTTATGCTTTTAGCTTATAAAAACATCACCATACAAAATTGCATCTTAGAGAAAAAAGACAATAATTCTCAAATTATACTTGACATTTGTAAATTTGCTTTGCGAGCACTTCACACTTCATTGAGAAGTCATACACAATTATCAAGTCATTAGCATAGACATTTTAAGTAGGAAATTTCAAAACACAAGTTAGAGAGTTATAAACAAAGAGGCAGCTAGCATTGGGTGCTCTCTTGTTCTTAGACTGTTGACTGTTTATTCAAATGTTGGCAGAAGTGTCCCTGTGAACAAGTGTATGAGTTCAGGATTGCATTTGGCTGCTAGTAATAACAACTTAAAACTGAATAAATCCTATCCTACTTATTTTTATGCCACGTGGAAGAAGTCTGCAGGTCCCCAGTTCAGGTATAGCAGCTCTACAGTGCCGACAGGGGTCCAGACCCTTCTAGCTTTCTCTTCTGCCATCTAAAGGTGATTCTTACTTAGAGTACTGCTCTCAACAGTAGATTGAATGTTTATATAATTATCACCTGGAGAACAAGAATACATCATGGCTATTTGAAGGTTAATTCTAATCATGGCATGAAAAAATGAATTAGAGGGGGACAGTGTTTGTGATGGATGTTCAGCCTAAAAGTGGATAATGGGGCTATGTGCAAGAGAAGAAATGGTAATGAGATCAGTTACAGAAATATTTAGAATTCTGCCTATTTCTATGTTGTAGTTAAGGTAGGTAGGAGAAAAAAATGAACAAAGGGTAAGTATGAGGGCCCATATGTATAGATCAAACTTCACTGACAAACATGATAGTATCTGCCTGAAACAGTAGTAATGATACCAGAGTAGAAAACTGTGATTTCTAAGTGATGGTCCGGTTCAGTGATAATAAAATACGGGCATGTTAGAAAATTAGAGGCTCTGGGAAATCCCACAATGATGAATTGTTGAAACATTAAAATTTTGCTTTACCCAATGTTTCCCAAACTTATTTACTGTGTTTAGTCTTGTTTTGCTTTAAACAGAATGGCTTTATGCATCCTGAGAAAGCATTTGGGGAATACACTACCAGTTCTTAGTGCTTACCTCGTTAGAAGACTGTGCATGTGCCTTTAGGATACAAACATTGATGTGTGGCATTCCCTCAGTTTAAGCTCCAGTGCACTGTAATACATATAAGGTTTTAGCTGATGGAGAACGTGACTTTTTTTTTTTTAAGATTTTATTTATTTATTTCACAGAGAAAGAGACAGTGAGAGAGGGAACACAAGCAGGGGGAGTGGGAGAGGGAGAAGCAGGCTTCCCGCTGAGCAGGGAGCCTGATGCGGGGCTCGATCCCAGGACCCTGGGATCATGACCTGAGCCGAAGGCAGATGCTAAACGACTGAGCCACCCAGGCGCCCCAAATAATAGATTTTAAAGAATAGCATTGACCGTTCTAAGGAGTCTAGTTTTTTGTTGTTTCGATTTTTTTTTTAATCAGTGAGGAATTAAAGGTAAACTACAGCTCATAGTAGCCGTTCTAGGAAGGGTAGTGGATCCTAAGTATAAGCTGTATCAGTCTGTTCTCAATTGGACAAGAATTTGGGTTTGGGGTTGTTTTTTTTTTTTTTTAAGATTTTTATTTATTTATTTGAGAGAGAGAGTCAGAGAGAGGGCACAAGCAAGGGGAGCAGCAGAGGGAGACGGAGAAGCAGGCTCCCTGCTCAGCAGGGAGACCGACGTGGGGTTTGATTCCAGGAACCTGGGATCATAACCCCAGCCAAAGGCAGACGCTTAACCGACTGAGTCACCCAGGCACCCCAGGAATTTGGTTTTGATTGACTGTTCTTATACCAAAGAAAAAATGAAAAATAACAATACTTCTGGAATATTATGCATGGGCAATTGTGACTAATTTATTTAAAATTATTCTATCTTTAAATAGCTCTAATATTAAATTAAAAAACCAAGAGAATTATCATATATTTACAAAGAGAAAATAAAAGACTATCAGGGAGGCAGGTGGGTGCATCAGAAACAGGTAGGAGCCCAGAAATCCCCATGCCAGCTTTCATGTTCTTCCCTTACTTTTTAGCTATATGGTAAAATTAGGTCCAAGAACTTTGTAAACTCTTAATGCATTATATTAATTTCAGAATATTTTTTCTAGAACCAGAGAGGTACATTTGGAAGAAAATTTCACAGTTCTGAAAATCTGATGCTACTTAAGTAGTTCGCAATGCAAGCCTAGCTCGTCATGCCATTGTTGAGCTTCTGCAGCCTGTAATGCTTAAGAAAATATAATTCCTTCAAAAAAAAAGAGAAAATATAATTCTTCATAAATGCTTTCAATGTGTTCCTATGTCACAGAAGTATGTTCTGTTCCTGATTTTTCTTGACAACTAGATTCGAAATGACGAAACCTTAAACCAGTGGTTGCCATAGTTTTTTCAAGTTTGTAAATTTGCTTTATATTCAGTTCTTTCTAGTAAAAGGGCAGTGTGTTTTATAGACTAGTAAACCTAAGTGTGATTAAGCAATTCTCTGAATCCTGCTTTCTGTTTGCTTAGATGACTCCCTGTGGTCATCCTTGCCACCTGCCCGACCCCTGAACATTAGGGGGCCACGGTTATAATAAACGTTTGCCTGGGAAAATGTCACTGCTGTAGAATGAATGGTATTTCTAATAAATAGCACATGGACAATATAGAAGGGTTTTAATTAGAAATTTTTTTTAAGACTTTTTTTTTTTAAAGATTTTATTTATTTATTTGAGAGAGAGAATGAGAGAGAGCACATGAGAGGGGGGAGGGTCAGAGGGAGAAGCAGACCCCCCGCAGAGCAGGGAGCCCGATGCGGGACTCGATCCCGGGACTCCAGGATCATGACCTGAGCCGAAGGCAGTTGCTCAACCAACTGAGCCACCCAGGCGCCCTAATTAGAAATTTTTATAGCTGGGAGGGAATGTTTGTAGATCACCTAGGCCAGTCAAGTTGTAAACATTTTTATTTTCTATTTTCAGCACTTTTTGTCTAATGAAAAACCTTATACTCCATTTTTATAGCATGCGCCTGTTCTGATACCTTGTAAGGTTTTGTTTTCACTTGAGATTGCAAATATCAGGTGGTATGTATTTGCCATTTGGGAAATGATAATAAACATCCCTTGGAAAAGTTAAAAGCTGAAATTTTTTCTTAAAAATGTCATTTCCTCCTCAGCCTTATGTTTACACAACACTGCCCTTTGTCAGAGTGCAACGTGGAAGGTTTTACTCAGACGTGACTTGCTTTTTGGAACATGTTACCCATAGGGTCCGACTGTACAACATCCAAGGTAAGAAAACAAAGCAATAGCTGTGAAACATGTACTCTGGTTCTGGAATTCTTTGTGTGTCATTTTTAATAAACTAGCAATTGGTTTTTTGTGTGGGGTTTTTTTTGTTATGTTATGTTAATCACCATACATTACATCACTAGTTTTAGATGAAGTGTTCCATGATTCGTTGTTTGTGCATAACACCCAGTGCTCCATGCAGTACGTGCCCTCTTTAATACCCATCACCAGGCTCACTCATCCCCCCACCCCCTCCCCTCTAGAACCCTCAGTTTGTTTCTCAGAGTCCATCGCCTCTCATGGAGCAATTGGTTTTTGAACATGGTATTTATGGTGGTCTTTCCTAAACTTGTCATTATACTCACTGTGTGGTTTAAAAATATACTTAGCCTTTTGATAATCAGAAATGGTAAAACATTTAACTCTACATATGTATGTTCTTTCCCTATATATATCTCCTCTTACGTCTCATAATATTTGTCTTGGTCATGAGTTCATTAATTGGAATCTTTATTTCTAAGATCTAAAAACAGTGGGGTTTTTTGTTGTTGTTTTAATTTTACAAAATGGGAATTCTGTCAATTACGGCTTTCAGTTAGTAGATCATTGACCGTCTCTGACATGCACACACCCCCCCCACGTATGGCCTGCCTTAAATATGGAATGTATTACAATAGCAGGTGTTACTGGAATTTAACTTTCTTTTAAGAAAAACGTTCGTTACTAGTTCTTTCTGTTTACAAGTCTTTACCTGGGAGAGTATAAAATCGGGCGATTGTTTATTGCTTTTAGGATGGGACTGATGAGCAGCATCTTTATCAACCAAGTGACAGTAAATAGGCTTTTAATCCTCTTAGGGACTTAACCATGGGCAGTGGTTCTTGTCCTTCCTTAGGATTTGGATGGAGCCGTGGCTCCCAGACACCCTCAGAGTTGCACATTTATGTTGGTTCATGTTGAATTCACTTTTTTTAGAATGGAGTACTTTTCCAACCACAAATGTAATCCTAGTAACCAGACCACTTAACCATGGTATCAACTCTCTTAGAAAAGGACCTCATAAAAATGCCACTTTAGATTCTTCTTTGCTGTTAGCTAGGCTGAAAAAGTTAGAAAAGGAAATATTGTTTCCTTGAATCTTTATACCAGTAGATAATAAAGCGTTTGAAAACTAATGATAAAATATATGGGCAGGCGCTGTTTGCTTTTTGGGTTTTGTGGGGAAGCAAAGGGTACTGTGTTCAGGGAATGTTCACTTTGCTACCTACAAGAAAGTCTGAAATAATCTTTTATTGAGTTTTATTGAGTTTTCTAAAATCTCTGGTAAGCCAGAAACAATATTTTTGACCATCCTTTTCTACTCTTGCATAAGCCATTGTTCAACATCTCTGAGAGCTCTAAAATTATACCTTCAGCTACGGCCAGAGGTTTCATTTTATGGGTAGAAAGTAGCATCCCCATCACACAGGAGATGTGCTTATCTGCTTTTAGATTTGCTTAAAAAACTGTTGCTTGTAATGGAATGTTTCTTCCTTGAGTACAGCATGGCCCCCACTTTGGCCCAGGCCTGTGTCATCAAGCATGGTTTACTGTTGTTTTTCCTTAGGTCTACTTAGGAGGTAGGCTGTGTGACAGAGTTAATGCTGAAGCAGCTCGCCAGAGAATTCCTACTTCTCAGTCAAGTCCGTTTGCTTAATTGCTTTTCTTTTTGTTTAAATGAGTCTGTCACCATCATTGCAGCCTCAGAGTTTTCGCAGGTTGTCCAGGGGATCTGGAGCTCATCACAGAGGATGGTTTCCGTAAATTAGAGGGCCCTCTTCTGCTGCTGTGACTATAAGCTTAGTTTGCCGTCATAGCCCAGTGGTTGATTTGGAAATTAATAGGCTCTGACTTGCTGTGTACTCAACCCAACAAACATGCATTTACCAGGCCCTAAAAGCTTTTCTTTTCTCCTCTTTCCTTCTCCCCAGCTAAGCAGTCCAAAATGTCCAATGGCTGACTAGTAGCCCCTTTGCAGAACCAGGAACCACCAAGATTTAACTGCCTCCCAGCCCTCCAAGGTGACAATCCCAGTGGATTGGTCAGTTAAGAAAGAGAAGTTGTTCTCAACTGGACGCTTAGAGTATTAGCATAACAAAAATAATAATAATAAAATAAGAATACAGACCTCGAATTGCCTCTGGATGTCACATGGGTGGAATAAACAGGGTGAAGCATTTGGATGAGATTTCTGTAGCTTGAAAGCAGAAAGCTTCAGAAGTTGGTGGGAAACAACAGATAAATAAGTTAGGTATAACGTGAAGTTAACTTAGAGTGCTTCTCCAGATGGGTTTTACTGTTCTTGGCCTGGATTGAACCTGAAACCAGCGTGTATAACCATTCGAAGTGACATAGCGATCTTTATTTTTGCTCTCTCAAGCCCAGAGTGTTTATATTTTTTGTTTTTTTCCAACATGAAAGCGATCGGTGGGAGATGGAGATACCAGTTCACCTGAAAGGCTTTCATTCAAACTATACATCCTTCTATGTTTGTATCTGAGCCCCTCTCAACAAATCTCCCTCTTGGAAAAAATAAGCCCCGTTGTGGAGAGAGAGCCTCTTCTCAGTCGCCTTCCTGACCTCCCTCCATCTATCGTTTTCTTTCACATACCGGTGCATGAAGGCTCAGGTTGTCTGGATCCTGGCTCATTGGGGTTTTAATTAAATCACTGGTCGAAACCTAAGGAAGAGATGTGAGGTCTTCAGGGTGTTTGGATGTCGACGAGTTCAAAGTGCCTGAATGGGGTCTGGTTATGCTGCACCAAAGCAGCCATACTGTGAAATACTTGAAAGCTCTTCGGTGTTTTAAACTTCGGCCTCATGTAAACCAGGTATCTGGGCGATTGATCAAAATCCATGGACAGGATGTAGCTTTTCGTCTTAGGTGTAGAGAAAACATCAGCCAACTTCCATGCTTTTGTCGAGTGGCTTGTGTTTAATATTTCTTGAAAGAACGTAAATACCTACTTTCAAATTTAACTTTCTAAATTGTCTTTGGATGCATGCTAATTGTGCCCCCTTTAAATAAACTGACCAGATGCAGTTATTCGGATGAGTATTAATGAATAGAGCTTGTTTGTTGTTAGTACCAAATTTATGAGCCAGAAAAAAATGGGGCTTGGGGGAGAGAAACTATTAATATTTTATGATTAGGTACTATAATGGTATTAGGTTACTAAACCATTAATTATACAAAAGATTTTATTACCTCTCAGCAACAAGGATAAAGAAACAGAAAGAGTTGATATTATGGAATATCTGTCTTTGTTGAGAGTCTATATTAAATGTTTCAAATTCAGTTTACTTGAAATATTCTTTTAAAAAAACTAAAGTAATACAAACCTGATAAAGTATCCTTAAATTCCTCAGTCTCTATTTTAGTTACTCTTTGACCGTTTTCTCCCCCAAAGTAACCTTTGGCTCCAATTAAGCTTTGGGAGAGAAAACAAAAGCAAGAACAGAAATCAAACAGCACTTCCCAGATTATAAAAACTGTGTGGTCATCATTGATTTTGCAACAAACTGAGTTGGGAGGCGTAGGTTCAACCAACTTTGTTTTTTTGTTTTTTGTTTTTTTCTTGGTGTTTTATATTTAAGTTTTAGTGTCTATTTGTGTTCTCTCCAGATTCTGAAAATGGTCAGAGGTGCAGTTTAGAGTCCTCTCTTAACATCATTTAAGCTATTAAAAAACACTCTTGTGTTTCTTTTCATTATTGTTCAAACATTACATTCAAAACGTTTCTAGAAATATTAAATTAGAGGAAATCTTGTGCTCACTAGCTTTAAAAGCTCTACAAGATCAGAGGGATTTGAAAGAGTTCTAATGCAACACAATGTATCGCCTTCTATCAGGTTAAATAAGAAATCCATTTTGTAGCACCCATAATTTAATGAAATGCCCCTTTGGAACTATTTTTTTTTTAATTTTTCAAAGATTATATTTAGTTTGTAGAAAATAACATTTTTCTGGAGGAAAAGATGGGAGAAATGAGGATTAATTTTTCTTGCACTATAATCATCTTTCATTAAATTGAAGCTTTTCGTGTCACTAAGGCTACTTTAGCTTTTTTTTTTAATCTTGATATGGAAGATAGAATGTGATACAGGCAGAAGCCCCTGTATCCCCTTACGTTATATTTGTTTCATCACAACAAGTGCATACCTTGCAGTGACATCATGATCAGTAAGTGACATTTGCTAGCTGTGGCTTCATTTGTCTTTGGAGTTGTAATTATTAGACTTTGGTGCCCTAGTTTTTTGACATCAACAGCTACTTTGAAGAATGAGGTTGCTATGGGTTACCAGTGTGTCCTGTACATTTTCACTAGCACAAGGTTCAGGTTCCAGATCGGTTAAAATATATACCTTCAAGCTTCCCCCCGCCTCTCCGCCCCAGGACTACGTTCTCCTAGGCGGGTGTTTGTGAATGAATGAGTATGTGTGCAAACCATGTTTCAACCCTTAAGAGAAATATCTAAATGCAATACTTTTGCCTATTTTCCACCAACATACTATGAAAGTACTATATGTAATGGATCTTGCTAAAAGAAAGCAAGTAGCCTGGAGGTAAAATGTAATGAACTGCCATCAAAAAGTATGGAAGAAAAGACTTTCCTTTGGCTGCAATGACTGAGTAATTTCCTTGCATGGGCACATTTAGCATTCAAAAAGAGGTCGCTTAGTTTTTCTCTGTTTTGAATATGTAATGTGATTGGATTCATAACATGACCCTTGACTTTTAGAAAGTCAAAATGAACTCCATCTAGTTAAACACATAAGAGAATCACACTGGGAATTAGAGGTCTGAATCCTCAGTTGTGCCTTGAAGCCAACCAGTGACCTTGAGTTTGTCCTTAGATTTCTTACGGACTCAGTTTCTTAAACTGTAGAAAGACTAGATAGATGGCCAATTAGGTATAACCATTAAAGAGTCTTCACAAAACTTAGTATTACATAAAGTCTCTGTTGTGCTTAACTCCTTGCTCCTAAATTCATCTTCTAAGGATGGTTGAATCTGGGCCTTCCATCCCTGGAGTCCTCCTCCTTGTAAACAAGGTCTCAGAGCTTCACTGAAGTTGTTTTTATTTCCATGAAAAGATTCATGAGGATATTAAAATGGTTTGCAATCAATCTCTCATTTTTTTCCCAGGACTGCGTTCCATATTTAGTTTAAGAGTAAAAAGCATTAAGTAAGTTATGGCTAGGCAGACTTAGGTAATTCAGACATTTTTGGAATACCATAATATGCAATTGACTGCTAAGGATTTTTCTTTCCTGTTAATTGGAACTTTTAAAAATTGAATTAAGTAGCTATGTGTTGAATCTGATTATTCCCTACAGGCATGAAAGAGGAGGTTATTTTAAGGGACTATAAGCACATTCTGGCTACACAAATTGAGAACTCAGAGGTTATCTTGGGGGCTCGTTGACAGCAGCTGCTGTGTTGAAAGCATAGCTTCTTAGCAGGGAAGCATCCTCCCCTACAAATAAGTGTTGTGCTAAACTCAGATGAAGGGCAGGGGGATGGGAAATATAGGGGGAGTATGGTGGTTAAGAGCTCAGACTCCAGAGTCCACGTACCTGCATGTCATCTCCAGCTCCTATCCCAGCTCTGCCGCTTACTAGCTAGCTGCTTGACCTTGCGCAAGTTATTACCTCTCTGTCCTTGGTTTTGTCATACTGAAAAAGGTGACAATAATAGAATCCACCTCACAGAAGTGTTGGAAGATTAACTGAGTTAATATACATAAAGCCTGGCACATATTGAGTGTTGTGTCTCCTTAAGAGGTTGTGTAGGCTTTGGGCACCTGGGTGGCTCCGTCGGTTAGGCGTCTGACTCTTGATCTCAGCTCAGGTCTTGATCTTAGGGGTTGTGAGTTCAAGCCCCACATTGGGCTCCGTGCTGGGTGTGGAGTCTACTTAAAAAAAAAAAAAAAAAGAGGATGTGGGCCAGATGAATTAGACATAAGTGTTACAAAAGACAGTAGCCATTGAGGGTTGGGGGTGTTGGGGAAGATTTGATAAAGGAAGTGAGCTGTTGAGATGCTATGTCTTAGAGAAATGTCATTTATATAGGCAGAAAGGAGGGAAAGAACATTACAAAGCGTGAAGTGGGTTTTTTTTTTTTTTAATCAGACTCCTTTGTTCCTATTAGAATTTGAAAAACTTACATATATTTAAGTTGGCATCTAGTTTTTATACATTTAAAGAATTGCAGATGTTTTTTTCTGGAATATAATAAATATTGACATTTTAAAATAAGCATATCCAGTGAGTAGCAATTTGATTTCCAAATCATGCATTTTTAAAAAGGCCTGAATAAGATCTTTAACAGTCAAATTTCGCATCCTTATTTTCTCCTTGAACTCGTATTTCCATTCTACTTCCACAGAATTTTATCTTAATGTAATATTTTTATGCTTGAGAGTCTTGTTATTCATCAACCTTTCATTACTCTTATGAAATACATATGTATGTGTATATTAAGTTTAAAAATTCTATCATCCTAAAAGTAAGTATTAAATTTTTTCTGGATTGAGTTATAAAGATTATTAGTAGTATACAGTTGATCAAAACAGTCCCTGTATAGGGGCACCTGGGTGGCTCAGTCGTTAAGCGTCTGCCTCCTGTATATTGCCATTTTGGTCATTTATTTCATGAACTTATAGGAAACTTTTTGCTCAGTGGATGAATCGTTTCTACCCTTTGTATCCCCATATGTTCATGTATCCATTGGTGAATGTTACTTATTGCTAGAATGAGATAGGTTTCAGCATCGATTTTCTTCTTAATTTTTGTTTTTATAAAGGTAAGGCCAAAAAATGATGTTACCATAAATAGGTGGGAATGGAAGGAGTTCTATTATAAGAATGTCATTCAGTCCCTTGAACTCCTTATGAGTTATGGTCCATAAATCACAGAATTGTCTATTGTCAAACTTGAGTTTCAATCAATTATTTTTAATGATCTACTGTCTGACAAATTGATTAGATACACCTTCAGTTTTGTTGAAGGCAAACAATAGAAAATCACATGTTTTGGAAAATATTTGTTACCCAGCCTTTAAAGTTCAACCAAACACCAGTATTGCAAATTGTCTCTGTTCAGCGTCCACTGGAGTTAGGATGAATGAGTGGTATGCTACTGATTCTTTTTTGTTAATTCAAGAGAAGGAACGGTAAAAGTGTGATTTGAAAAAAACAAGGAAGAACTGCTTGCCTCCATAGCAAGATCAACTTGAGAAGTAAGAGTACACAGAATCCAGGCTTCCTGCATTAAGCTACCTTGGAAAGGAGCATGTTTGGGAGAGCGGGAAGTAGGCAAGTTCAGAGTGACTGTCAGTGTGGAGAGTATGCGAACAGACCATTATGAGTATTCTAGCATTCTTCCCTCGCTTGTCCTGGACCAGCCCCAGCTTGGATCCTTGGGAAGGGAACAGGAAAGCTCTACAGTGTTGTGAGCTGTTTTATTCACTCCCCATGGAAGTGCTTTCGTTAGATCTTGTCTGTTTTGGATTTAAAAAAATGTTACTGATGTAGATGTTGTATTCCCTCCAAGAGAGAGCTTCCAAAAAACCTATTGTTTCTTTTTTTTTTTTAAAGATTCTATTCATTTATTCATGAGAGATAGAGAGAGAGAGGCAGAGGCAGAGGGAGAAGCAGGCTCCCAAGGAGCAGGGAGCCTGATGCGGGACTCGATCCCAGGACCCTGGGATCATGACCTGAGCCGAAGGCAGACGCTTAACGACTGAGCCACCCAGGCGTCCCAAACCTATTGTTTCTTAAAATCAATGCTTAATAGGACAAAAAAAAAAAAAAGACAGCTTTCAGTGTTATTGTGTGTTTTTTTTCTATTACTAGGTCTTCAAGTATATTGTAGTTAATTGGTGTCATCTTTAACCAAAAATTGCAATCCATGGAATCAAAATGCTCTACTTTTCCTATTATGCATTTACTTTTGTGTCATTTTAAGAATTACTGAAATGAAAAGCCTAAAATATGTAGACTAGTGCCTTGCTCATGATAAGTTGATCAATAAGTCGTAGTAGTTATTTATCAAGTGCTTTAGAAATGAAACGAAGTGGTGCATCATCATTTTCTTAAATTCAAGACTTGGAATGAAATTTACTCAAATTTATATTCATGAAAGCAGATGTTAAAATTTTCACTTGTGGAGAAATAGTCAATATGAACATTTACAGACCTGGAAATCAGCAAGTACCTCAGAGGATAAATTAGATCTTACAATGGATAGGCAAGTTGAATAAGTCAACATGGACAAAAAGGTCATCTAGTTATGGGAGTTATTACCATTTTTATTCTTGGTACTTTCAGATATGAGTACAGTTTTTAAAAATGATAATATTTGCTTTTTTAGAAACATCATCTCCATATTGTCCTACTAAATTTATCATTGTTGCGAGAATTGTCGTTTATGTGTTGAGTGAAGCAGTGTGTATTAGTTAATAACCCTAAGCGTCAACTCCTGGTTAAGTTGGGTAAGTTCGGGGGCACCTGGGTGGCTCAGTTGTTAAGCGTCTGCCTTCGGCTCAGGTCATGGTCCCGGGGTCCTGGGATCGAGCCCCGTATCGTGCTCCCTGCTCAGCGGGAAGCCTGCTTCTCCCTCTCCCACTCTGCCTGCTTGTGTTCCTTCTCTTGCTGTGTCTTTCTCTGTCAAATAAATAAAATCTAAAAAAAAATAGAATAAAAAAGATAATAATTTTTATGTATACAAATAATATATATGTATACTCTTTTGACAAAAGTGTCACACATTATAGTATATGTATATAATGTAAAATCCCTCTAGAATCTGTGCGTGGTCCCTATCCACTACTCAAGAGAGGTAATCAGATACCTGTGTGCACCCTCGGATCACTTGCATTCTCTCTCTCTATCTCCTCTCTCTCTCTCACACACACCTCTCTTGCATGCATATCTGCAGAAAGGTATAGTATTGTGTTTGGTTTTAGCAAAAAGTTCATCACACTGTGCAAATGCTCCATTCACCTCTTGCATCAGATATCTTTCTTTGCCGGGGCAGAGAGCTACCTCATTCATTTGCTACAGAGCAGTCCAAAACGTGGATGTACTGGTTTTATTATTCATTTGTCTGTTGGTGGGCATCTAGCCTGTTTCCCCATGTTTCTACCCTTGGCACCAGTGCACAGTGAACATGCTTGTGCTTGTGATTAGTGTTCATCTTAGGTAAATACGTGAGATCACAGTGTCTTTAATTAGTATATATTACTTTATTGGCTTCTAAAGTGACCGTGACATTTTTAAAGAAAAGATTTCGGATTGTTTTGAAGAAGTTTTGTATTCTGGCAAGCCTGTCCCATAATTATTTTTTATTATTTTTATTTTATTTTACTGATAATGTATTTGTCTCCTTTAGGTAGCACTTGCAGCATATCATCCCAGATCAGTACCCTCTCCCTTTCTTAAAAAATAACCTGGAGGTCTCCTTTCTACTTAGAGTCACTGCAAAGCTTCTCTAATCCATGGTCCCAAAGTAACTTTAACATTCTCTAGTGGTCAATTTGCCAGTGAGACATGATGGCCGAGAGGCTTAGTGCTGGTTCTGTCAGCCTTGTGATCTGGGGCAAGGTATGTTCTCCTAGGCTTAGGGTCAGGATTGAATGAGTTACTGTATGTAAAGCATATGGCGGGGCATATGGTACATAGCGGGGACTCAGTAATTGTTGGCTGATTCTTCCATGTAGCTGCTGCCCGTTACTCAGCAAACACTATCTGCCTATTATGTGCTGGGAGCATAAAGATAAATAAGACATGGTCCCAGTGCTTGAGGAGCTTACATTCTAACATGCATGTGTTTGCTCAAAATCTAAGTACTTATTCCCTTCTTTCTATTTAAACTCTGTCCATGGCCTAGTTTGCTTTCCTCCCATGTCAGCTGACTTCTGCATCATGAAGGACAGCCTCTCACATCTTAACTCATTCTCTTTAATGGTGATTCAGCACGTACTACATCCCCAAATTATTGTTAAAAACTGGAATGCAGAGATGGTGTGTAAGACAATCTGTAAGGAGCTAACAGGCTCCAGGGAGGAGAAAAAAAAAAAAAAAAACAAAACTTCAGAGTTCTGCAAGACTCTTTCCGCTTCTCTATGATGGCTTTCCACCTGTGGACTTGCTCTGTTTTTACCTTGCATTGCCTCTGTTAATAAAGATAAATAATCTCCATTCTCTCTTTCTGGGGACAGAGGGTGAGGTGTTAGCAGCAAGGGAGTTCTTAATTCTCTGTCTTTATCAATGACATAACTCTTTGGACTACGCTTGTTAGGTAGGAGCTGTTTTCTTTCCCAGGACTGAAGAAAAACCAGAGGGGCTTAGAAATTCCTGGCCATCCATGCCCAGGTGGAACCAATTTGGTAAAAGAACCTTTTGCTGCAAAGGTTCTGCAGGTCACTGAGACCGATCGGTTCATACCCATGCTTCCCAGGGAGTTCTCCCCTCAATCCCATGAGCTTCTTTGGGAATGGCACACTTTAGGGAATTCTTGACCTAGAGTAGGAAAAGGTAGCAGTCCTTTATCCCCCTCACATAGATTCTTCTTTAAAAAGTAATAAATTACCGTTGATGACTCAGGGATACCTCCTTGCTTTGATTACCATTACAAGATTTATTTGGTTTGTTCGTAATAAGAGTATTAGGTTTGATCTTACTTTAAAAGCCTGTCCTGGCACAGATGTCTTGCTGAACTGTGAATGGACATCGAGGCTCCTTTTAAAGGAGACTTAAGCATTTGTTGCCACAACCGGATCTGAGCATAATACTGAGCTCAAGAAAGATCATTTTCTCAACAGAAATAATTTATTATTGCCGGAGGTAATGTGAAATTATTTATTTTTTCTTGAAGCATGTTTTTTGTAAATGTTTTCCAGAGATACGTGACTTGAAATTAATGACACTCTCCTTTGTAAAGACTTTATTTCATTTCATGTACTCTATTGACCCCCTGGGAGAATATCCAGTCTAGAGAGGAGAAAACGGACGTGGTGCCAAACAGCCACGAATGCCTCCAGTAGATGAGGTGTTCGCCTGAATGCTTCATGGGGGACTTCATCCCTATGCTGTATTTTGTGTTTTTTGGCATCTTTGGTTCATTTGTGGAAGCTTGTCTGTTAGAATTCCATATACATTTCATTGGCTTTGAAAGATATTGGGGTTGACATAAACCTACTGAAAGGAAAGTTTGCATCGAAAGTAATACATTTCCTAGTCAAAGAAAACACCGTTGTTCTGGCATCAGTGGATGTGATTTTTGTTTTCTTTTAACTTCCCAGTAGTAGTGAAGCTATTTGGGTCAGTTATCTGGTAATTGTCAGAAGGAAAGTTATATGTATATTTTACTGGTTAGTGGTTCAGACTGGCCATAAAGTGGGAGGGAAAAGAAAAGGACCTTCTTCCCCCACACATGAGGTCATACTGCTCATCACAGCTTTATGAACATAGTAAGAAACTGAAGTCATCTCTGACTGAGGTTGTCGAGTTGGAGGCGTAACATCTCCCAGAAAAGAACTTCTGTGAGAATTCTGAAAAATCTGTTGATGGAGGCTTCTGCCCATTTAGTATTGTCAGCATATTACTATTGATGTCTTACAATTTCCGGTGTACTTCTCACATAAACCTATAGTGCCTCAGCTAGCTGCATTTTCATTATTTTCCACCAGTCCCACCGATTCAAACTTCCTTCCTTTAACTGTTTGCTTTCATCTTCTCTAAGCCCTGGGGATTCTTCTTGGCTTCCAGAAAAAGTCCTCCTTACTCCCTTCTCCCACTCCCCATTTCTCTTTACATAGCCTTCTTTGTCTAAAGAGTGTCCTGGTGATCAGCACGCTGTGACAGAGTGTGTGTGAGGCCTGGTGGGTAACGACTGAAAACTGCAGGTACGTGTCCAGGGCTCTTAGAACCTTAAAAACCTTCTGCCGTATGAAATAGGATAGGGCCGGTCTTTCTTCTTTTGATTGCTTGCTTTCCTGATTGCTCTTTTGTAGGAGATCCAGTATCTCTTCTACATACTCAGTCTGTATTAGGAGTGTTGGATAACTCCATAACTCCCCTCTCCGTCTCGGAAATAGAACCAAGGCTTCACTCAGGACCAGAAGATATAGTTAGGGTGGCATGACAGATAGAAATTAGTGAAAAGTTTAGGCTTATCCAAAAAAATAAATGTTTGATACATCTGGGACTTCTTCAAGCTGTCCTCTGCTTCATATAGCAAAGGGCAAAATGAATCACTCCATAACAAGGGGTCCTAAGAGATACCAAACTCAATTAAAATTGATTTAACTTGGGGCACCTGGGTGGCTCAGTCGGTTAAGCGGCTGCCTTCCGCTCAGGTCATGATCCCAGGGTCCTGCGATCGAGCCCCGCATCGGACTCCCTGCTCGGCGGGAAGCCTGCTTCTCCCTCTCCCACTCCCCCTGCTTGTGTTCCCTCTCTCGCTGTCTCTCTCTGTCAAATAAATAAATAAAATCTTAAAAAAAAATTGATTTAACTTCTGGGGAGCTGTCCAGATTATACTCCACAAATACTAATATGATAATATCCATTTTAGCCATAAAGCATCTCATTGGATCTCGTGTCTCTTTTCCTAGATTATAGATCATGGGCAGTAATAGACTGTCTCTTGAACCAACAGAGTGTAGATCTCACTGCTTCAGATTTCCAGCACGGAAGGCGAGCCGTGAAGAAATAAGCTCACATGGCTCTGTTGGAGAATGGCCGTACACGTGACAGGCGGCCTGGCCTGGAGTGGGGCTAACCTTTTCTCATTTAAAGTTCTCTTTTCCCTCCAGAACTCATTGGAGAATCATTTGCATGTTATATTTCATCTGCGTTTATCTCATCCCAAGCTCTTCATCCTTCTGTTGAGTTACATGTTCTCCGGAGTAAATGTTTTCTACTGTCTGACAGTGTAAAAAAAAAAAAAAGAAAGAAAGAAAAGAAAGAAAAAGGTGAACGGTGGCACAGTTAGCATGAAAAATGGTGAAGATAGGAATAGAAAACGGGAAAATGTATGTCACTCTGGAAGTTCTGTACAGTATAAGAAAAGTGGAGCAATCAATTTCTATTAACATATATATTCTTTTAAATTTAGGAATAGACGGACAGTCTGTGGAAGTGTCCAATATCGTGGACATCTGAAAAGAACATAACCGTGAGATTGCAATGAGAATTTCTTCTAGCATAAACAGTCAAAACAAATTCTATACTGACCTGAATGGATATCAGGTAATTTTCCCTTAAAATGTCTAAGTAATAGCTGTGTTAGTGTGTAACTTTTATATATGGTAGTGGGCCAGTTAATTTTGGATCCTTTGAAAAATATGCTTAAGTTTACAAATTATTTCTAAAGGAAAACTGAATTTTAACAGGTACTTATAGGTTCTATATTCAACCAGATGTCCAAAGTTAGAACAGATATTTGAGAGATTGGTTTGTAGAGCATCTGATTTACGGAGGTAGTTTTTTCAAAGGCAGATTTGGTGACCATTTGCATGTTAAATGCCTTGACACCAAAATATATCTGAATTTGTTTAATAGAAAGGAAACATAATTAGGGATTGGTGGAGTATGTATTTTTCCCCTCATAAAGAAATGGTATGTGTGTATTTAATCTATTACATATATACTTTTAAATGTATAATGTAATAATGGGCTCTTTTAAATTTCAGGAAAGCTCTTTCCCTCTTTTTATCAATAATGTATGTGTATTTACCTTTATGCACACACTTGTGTACATATACATAGACAAAGAAATACAAGCACATATATAGAAATGTGGGCAGGTATGTATTTAATCAAAATGTTCACAAAATAGTTTGAAATAGTAATGAGAAAATTGACTCAATTTTTTTCAGATTGTTAGCTCTTTAATTTAATAGGGCTCTTTTGATTGTTACATAAATTTCTATATTCAGAGTATATGTGTGTGACAACATAGCTTTGAAATACTACCACTAAAAACATTAGCATGTTTTTGAGACATTAGCATTTTAGAAATTTCTGGCTATGAATAGAAATAATTTCACAACAAATGATTTTACTTTGTCTGATTTTCAACTGGGATGAGTGGAAGGGGTTGTGATAATTTTCTCTTCTACAATTTCCTGCAAAGGTTAAATTTAAACCTTTTCCAAAGCATAAAAATTGCATTATACACTTTGAATTTACATGTTAATTCTACCACAGCTGTTTGGTTTTCAAATGAAGCCCTGACTTTATGGTGATTCATTTTCCTTGTGTACAAAAGAAACTCTTTTCTTAAAATCTTACAAAAGCAATTATTTGTATGTGTGGGTGTATACATGAATGAAAAAAACTTAGTAAAAGTGAATAAACATGTGAATTTTCTTTTCAAGGATCAAGCATTTGAATAAATGGGAAAATATTATTTCTAAACTTCTAAATTTCTAAATTTATGACCTAAATATTTCTGCTTCTAAAATAGGCCATTTTTTAAGCCTTGGAAAGAGTAGTCCTTGAGCAAAACTAGAAATCTAGACTAACAGGTAGGGAGTGAGGGTGGCAGCCCTATAGTCATGACAGTGTGAATGTCCTTTTCAGTGAGTATACAAGTTAATTTGATTGGGAAGATCCAGATTGGAAAGGAGAAATGGAAAATTCTTTGAAACTCTCTCTTCTTTTTTCTTTCTTTCTTTCTTTCTTTTTCTTTTTTTTTAACATTTTGCAGTTGTTTCTTCAGGTTCATAATTTCCTGGGCCTGTGATACAAATTACCACAAAATGGGTGGCTTAGAACAACAAGAATTTATTCTGTCATAGTTCTGGACACCAGAAGTCCCAAATCAAGATGTCTTCAGGGCCACACTCCCTCCAGAGGTTCTAGGGAAATACTCTTCCTTGCCTGTTGGGGCTTCTGATGGGCTTGTAGACCCATCACTCCACTGTCTGCCTCTGCTGTCCCAGAGTCCCTGTCGCATTCTCCTTGTGTTGCCGTGTGTGTCCTTTCGTGTCCAGGTTTCCCGCTTAGAAGGACACCAGCCCTTGGATTAGAGCCCACCCTAATCCACTATACCTTATGTCTGTAGAGATCCTATTTCAGAACAAAATCACATTCACAGGTTATGGATGACCATGAATTTGGGGGACACTATTCAGTACAACCAGTAAGTTAAAGGATGCACTACAGGGTTGTTGTAAAGATTAAAGATCATATTTGTGAATGCCCGTACTTTGTCTCGTTATAATGGGCACTCAATACTATTACATTAACTTTGTACTCCTTTTCTTCTTGAGTGTCATGTCAGACTTGCATGAGCTGAACAGGAGAGATGTCATTTTTATGTGGTGTGAATAAGATACCTCATAACAAAGTCTCTGTTTGATGTTTCCTCCTGAGGTTTGAGGGACTCTCCTCAGCCCCAACCAGCTTAGTGAATTTTCGGTCAAAAAATAAAATAATGTATTTCATGCATTCACATACCAGACCAAGAGAAGTTAAAATATGGAACTACCTACATTGACACTAAACAGGAAGAATAAGCACTGAAGAGTTTTTAAATATAAATATTAATTTGATTATTTTAATGTAATATGTTAGAGGATTTGATAAGGGGATCTGTGGTATTTATTAAAACTGATTCAAGAATTATAAGAGAGATTTTTTGAAAGGGGATAGAGAGCTATTATGCTTAGCATTCATTACAAAAGCAGTATGTTAGATTTAGATGAGAAATGAATACTTGCTACCTTTATAATTTGTTTTATGCAAATATTGGAAAGCTAGAAGACTTTTGTTAAGGATTTTTATTCTGAATTTAAATAGGAATGCCTATTTTAAGAACCTGGATAAGTTCTACCTTTCTCACCTAAAAGTTTTCTAAGATCCTCATTTTTTTTTTTCATATTGTTTGAAAGAATGTTTTAATTCCTAAATTAGCTCTTCCTTTGAACAAGAAAGGAAGCTATACCTTTTTCTTTTTGGAAGAAACGTCATCTGTAGTCAGTACTAATTTTTTAAAGTACATCTGTAAATATCCCTTGATTTCTTTTTTTTAAAGTGAACTGTTTGGTCTTATAGATTCAGCCCAGAATGACGATGAGCAAATTGCCTCTTCAAGCAAATGTCTATCCGATGACCACAATGGCCTATATACAGGACACCAAGCATCGCTTGACATTACTCTCAGCTCAGTCTTTAGGGGTTTCAAGTTTGAAAAGTGGTGCGTGTTGTTTGGATTCTTTTTTGCTCTTACAAGTTTCAGTTCCAAATGTATAATTTTTCTGTTGGTCATATTATTAATTATCATCTTCAGACACCAGCTATTAGTTAATTTTGGTTTTGTGAGAATAACATAAAATAATGTATTTCTTCAATCTTCTGATGAAGAATGAGGGACCTAAAGCTCCATGAAACCATGGCTTCTTAAAGATAATTTTTCTCTCCTGATAGCTCATTGTTTGCACAAGCCTCTGTCGTTGTCATAATGGAATGGCTGTGGAAACTCTCCCAGAAGCCAAAGAGGAGAGGGAGCTGGGGTAAAAGTTAGAAATTCCCAGAGTTGCCTAAGTTCGCAAAGGCGGGACGTAACAGTTCAAACCTAGGTCCTTCTCTGAATCGTATCGTTCTAGGGCACTTCTACCCGAAAGAAGAAAGGGAGTTGCAATGATACAGCTAGGCAGATAAAGAGGTGACAGACACAACTTTAAGGATTCCAAAAGATAGAACAAGATGGACAGAGAAAATAAATCGTAAACACAGATTAATTTTTATAAAACCTTCTATGGAGAGGCGTATGTCCTTTATAATACATATTTTTTCATTATCATTTATATGTAGTCAAATTGCTCTTCTTTCTTACATATTAAGAGTTGCTAAGACAAATGTCTTAAGGAGCCAGGCAGATAATAAAGGTGTGCAGGTACCTGACGTACCCTTTGCCCCAAACCCACTTTTTTAATTGGGCATATACATACATTCCATATGTCCACCCCCACAAAAAAGCATACTACTCATCTTCTTTTGTGGCTTTCATTACACAGACTCATGAGATGATGCCGTAAAGACATTAACGCTGTTAGAAAAATAATAATGGCCTCACATCAGGGATGCAGCGGGGAGTGGTGGGGCTTCGGCAAACTGGGGCACACCATTCCCAGTGAACGGTGGGGCAGCCGCTGCTCAGCGCCAGGTTGTTGTCACCATGGGGAAAGGGGCCCAGGGTTGCCAAATTTTTCTGCTTCTGAAGAGCCCAGGAGTCTGGAATTTTTTATGTTTTTATTTTTATTTTTTTTTTGGAGATTTTATTCATTTAGTTGACAGAGAAAGAGAGAGACAGCGAGAGAGGGAACATAAGCAGGGGGAGTGGGAGAGGGAGAAGCAGGCTTCCCAGGGAGCAGGGAGCACAATATGGGGCTCGATCCCGGGACCCCGGGACCATGACCTGAGCCTAAGGCAGCCGCTTAATGACTGAGCCACCCAGGCACTCCATATGTTTTGATTTTTAAAAAATTAAGTCAACTATTTATAGATTGGACAACTTCACATAAAATTCCTAAATGTGGTTTAGGGACAGAGGAGCTTTATTTCTCAGCTTGCCTTTGTCAAGGGAAGTGACATAACTGTCTACTCCATGATTGCTCCAGTCCTAATGTCTAGTTCCCTATTTAAGGACCCAGCTTTGAGAATTTAAGGCAACGTTTAAAAATGGGGGGCTCAAGAGTCACACCTGGCCCAGGTGCCCCTGCTACAGACAGCCAAGCACCCTAGCATTTCAGTACCTACAAACAGAAGAACAATTTGAGTACAGCCCAGGAGATTTACTGAGTGTCACATATTATGAGGGCTAACATTTGGAGGCAGGGAGAAGAGAGAAACTGCCAAGAGATTGATGTACTCATTTGGGTGTGACATGATCAAGCTCTAGATGGCCAATTCGTCCCAGTGCCTGAGGAGCACATTCTAGACAGTTGTGTTCTAAAATAAATATGGAGGTAGTAACAACGAAAATTCTGACCATCACTGGCAGTTTTATGTACTGGGTACCTAAATTGAGAAGAAAGAACTAAACAGAGTTGGATTGACTGTGTAAAAATAATAGTTATTAAAATATTTTATGTATTGCTCTTTTATGCCAAAAGATCATTTAGTACTGTAACAAATGTGAATGAGTGGATGGATGAATATGCATATATTTTTTTATGTATGACTAGGTTTTTTTTTAGTGTAAATATATGACTGTGGCTCTGGGTGGTTTTTTGCTTTGTTTTGGATAGGGTTTTTTGGTTTGTAGTCTCATAGCCTAATTCTTAGCTTACAACTTAACCTAGAGGAGGTGTGGAATTACTGCACAGCCAATGAAGGAACCAAATATGACCTCTTCTTGAACTAGAGGAGAGAGGATAGTTGATGCCACTAACTTAATACCAGGGAGGGAAGGGGGTACGTGCTGGGTGTCTCCAAATCCTGGGGTTTCTTCAGAGAATCAGCAGATACCAAGTAACCAAAACGCTTAGTCTTTCAAATCCTTTTTAGATTCTACACATCTGTAGTTGCCTTGTTACTCCAGGTGTGATGTATGTTTCCTAATGAACCTCGTAAATGTTTTTAAATTCCAGGTGCTACCACTAAAAATTTTAGAGGACATAATTTACTCTTCAGATTAATTCTTTTTAAATTTCACTTAAGTTTTGATCTGTCTCATTTTCAAATTTCTTACCAAATTTTACCAGACATTTATGAAGAAGAATGGAAATAAAGTCCTGTTTTTTGCATTTATCCTAGCTGTTTTGAGAAAGCCCTTGGTACTTTGGGCTATATGGATCTGTCTCCTTGGCTTAAATCAGGACCGTGCCTAAACTTATGTGATTGTCACTGGATGTTTGTATTAAATAACTCTGGCCAGTTTGTTTGTTTGTTTGTTTGTTAGGTCAGATTGAAGTTATCATGGATCGAAGACTCATGCAAGATGATAATCGCGGCCTTGAGCAAGGTGTCCATGATAACAAGGTTACAGCTAATTTATTTCGACTACTACTGGAAAAAAGAAGTGTGAATACGGTAGGAAAAAATAATAACTCATACGTTCTGATGTTGTTTGTTCTTTGCCACCCAAAATTTGAAATTATGACTGTCCACTTTTTTTATGATTTTCAGTTCCCAGGATTGAGATATCTTTATAATAGGTGTAGCCTATATTGACAAAAAAGAGAACTTCAGTTACACATATGTCAGATTTGCATTTAGGTCATCTTATTTTTTATTTTTCCTTATTATGTAGATGTAAAATGTTAAAGAATCAGTTTGGGTGAGATTTTCTGAGATTATTTTGAAAGAAAATAAGAGTTGAATTTAAGAATAGAACTTAATCACATACTTAGATTAAGTTTGATTAGTAAAATTTATGGGAAACCTTAGTGTGCTTATTCTAGTCTTAGACTCCTCAATTGAAAATGGATTTACTTGTCTATCTTCTTGCTCAGTTTTCATTTCTCAAGACAAAACCTCAGCATTCCATTAAAAAAATCTGGCTAAAGCTCAGTTGGATGTAAACCAACATGACAATACGCCTCTTCAAGGCTACACAAAAGTCATCATCACAGTCCTCCGTGCTTTACTGATTTCCCACCTCAGATGATCTGTACACAGCCCTTTTTTTCTCACTCTGCTCTCCTTCTTTCTTCACTGATCCATTTCAGATCTTTTCTACTCTTTTTAGCTGGTGGCCTCACCATCGACTTCACATCTGACAGGGCTCTCTGTTCTAGGTATCAACCATCTCCTCCCACCCTTTCCTTCTTCCCTCATGTTGCAATAGAGACATTTTTACCTTCCTTTCCTCCCAGGCCAGTACCTCCACTTGTCCTTGCAACGTACCCCAGCGCCCTCCTCAGCATCATCATCCTCCTTCCCTCTCTCTGCCCTTCATAGCTGACATTTCCCTAGGAAAGAAACCCTTTCTGCAGGCTTTTAGACACTCTTCATTTTCTCCTATTAAAAATAAAAACCAAGGGCGCCTGGGTGGCTCAGATGGTTAAGCGTCTGCCTTCGGCTCGAGTCATGATCCCAGGGTCCTGGGATCGAGTCCCACATCAGGCTCCTGGCTCAGCGGGGAGCCTACTTCTCCCTCTGACCCTCTCCCCTCTCATGCTGTTTCTCGCTCGCTCGCTCTCTAAAAAATAAATAAAATCTTTAATAAATAAATACATACATACATACATACATACCAAAAACAACCTCCACACAGACTCGTGTCCATTTGCCCTGCTCTCCCGTCCTGTCTTCCACACCCAGTTGAGCCGCTTTGGAAGATGGGTTTATTTCATTGCTTCCGTGTCACACTCGACTCATTTCAGATTTGCTTTAGCTTCCCCCACCACACACACACCCTTGCCAGTGTCACGAGATCCACCATCTTACTTCACCTTGCAGCAGCATTCGACACTGACCATGTCACTTCTTAGAAGACAGTCTAGCCAGGGCTTCCGTGGTGCCATGCTCATCTGGTTTTCCTCCTAGCTCTCAAGTGGTTCTTTATCTCTCTGATGGTTATTAAGCCATTAAATGTCAGAGTCCTCAAGGGTTGGCCCCACGCCTTCTCCTTTTCTCGTTTTATATGTTCTCCCTCTGCAATCTCTCCTACTCCTGTGGCTTTGGTGACCACCTCTACGCAGATGAAACCCACACATATATTTCACCTCTTAACTGCAGACCCATCTACCTAGCTGCATCCTGCTATTCAGACCCGACATATCCATGATCACTCTCATGATCTCTCTTCCCTTCCCCCCAGACCTGCTCTTTTCTAGTGTTTGCTCTCTCGGGGACTAGTACCACCTTCCATCCAGTGCCACATACATAGCAGTCATCTCTCATTGATACTTCTCCTTTGCCTGCCCCTTTCTTAAAACAATGATCACCAGTGTTGACTATCTTATTGCCTAAATATTTCAAATCTATAAACTCGCTTATTTTGACCACCATTATCTAAACAAACATCATGTGTTTCCTGAATCATTCTGCTCTTCTTTTCCTGCCGTATTTGTTCTCAAATCAAGTAAGCAAAGTGATTCATCTTTTCAAAATTCAATCTGACCTCACTGCTCCCTTCTTAACCCTCAGGTGTCTTCTCATTGCTCTCCTAATAAAAGCCAAAATCCTTCCCATGGCCTGAAGAGCCCCTCATGATCTGGGCCCTGCCTGTCCCCCAGCTTCATCCAGCATGACTCGTGTTATTTCTGCTCTAGGCCCACTAGTTTTCTTTCAGTCCCAAGTGCTCCCTACGCACCTGGGGCCCACAGCACCTTTGCATTTGTGGTTTCATTCTGTGCCCAGGGAACTCTTCATAATAGTTCAGGCCAAAGCTGCCTTGGTCAACTGCTTTTTCTTGACCAGGCCAGATCACCATCCTCAGTGCCTCCTCAGAATTGCGCATCTGTTCTCCGTGCATAGATGTGATTATATTTGATCATTGTCTCTCTCCTCTTTTGGACCATAACTTCATGAGAGTGGGGGCCATGTTCCTCTGCTTCTAGAATTGTTCCTGGTAGAGGAAGCACCCGATATGTGTTGCATGAATGAATGCACAAATGCATAAATGAGTGAGCTGTAATAGCGCATGGTGCCACCGCATTTATCCCAGCCCCTGCTTACTGCCTTGTCATACTCGGCATGTTCTCTTCCCCTGCTCCATTCCAGGGACTTGTCTGCTTCATTTTTATGTACCCCACAGGGCTCCATGCCTATGGTAGCTATTCTATAAATAAAACACTGGTTGATTGAATGAAATGGCAACAGCTCATTAAAGCCAAGAATTCTTTCAGTATCTAGAATCTTTTAGGAAAAAAGATTTTAATATCCATTTTTATTTTTTTTTTTTTTTTTTAAAAATTTTTTTTTTTTTTAAGATTTTATTTATTTATTTGAGAGAGAGAGAATGAGAGAGAGCAAGCACATGAGACGGGGGAGGGTCAGAGGGAGAAGCAGACTCCCTGCCGAACAGGGAGCCCGATGCGGGCGGGACTCGATCCAGGGACTCCAGGACCATGACCTGAGCCGAAGGCAGTCGCTTAACCAACTGAGCCACCCAGGCGCCCTAATATCCATTTTTAGATGTCAAGATTTAAACCAGTTCTTGGGACTCATGGTTTAAATCAATTACTGACAAGATAGCTTAATTTGAGGACTAAAACTGCACAGGAAAATTATTGTCTGAGTGCTGGCAGCTACTGTCTTTTTCTCCTCCCGAAAATGTCTCTGGCTTTTATGATTTTTTTTTTTTCTCTCTATATAGACACTAATTTGCAAAGCTTCTATTAACTATGGCAATAAGCATTTTCATGTCAGATCTATAAAGCTTTCACTTAGAAGTGAAATAATTTGTTTATTCCCATTCAAAACTCCTTGGATAGTAATTGATTGAAATTTGATCCAGTGTTTGTATAATCCTATGTTGGTTAAATTTTTCTTTTTGCTCAACTATAGATTCTTGGACTTAAATCAATAGTTTCTTTTCAATAAAAAATGAACTAGAGAAGAGAAAATACATTTTAATTTCTAGTGCAATTGATTAAAAAGGCATTTGATTAAGGAATGTTCCATCTCCTATAACTTAAACTTTATAGAAAGTGTTTTTATTTTCAACTCAGACTCTCATGTTTAAGATGTCGATGGTAGGAACCATGGTGAGGAGACAGTCTCTGTACAGGAAGGCATTTTAGTAGAAAGTCTTCAGCCTGCCAGAGCCTCTGGGAGGAGTTATCTGGGTGACTAAGTGGAACCGAATCCTGTTCGTGAGTGTTCTGCAGAGAGGCAGTGAGAACAAGGACTGGAATGATAATTGCTGTGAGATGTGCAGATGCCCAGTGGGTTACTGTAGCTATGTGAGGTGGACTATCATCCATGTGTAATGACCAACGGAAGCGGAAAGTGGGAATTGTCTCTTTGGCATTGACCCTTTAGGTTTTGTTTCTTTGACACTTACTCCCTATCCCTTCCTGCTGAAGACTGCTATAGGTAGAGGGCATTGAACCAGGAATTAGAAGTGCTGGGAAGTGTTCAGGTATTACAGTTGTGTCATTTTACCTGTGGATACCAGTTCTTTACATGTCAGGAAAAGGAGCTAGGAGAGATCAGATGAAAAGCTCAAATGCTGACAGGACTCAGAAAAGTGATGGCATGAGGGAGGTTGGTCAGGTTTAAGGGCAAACGCGTAAGTGAGGTGACCCCAGGTCTGTGATGAGTGAGGACACATCCCACCAAGGAGCTACAACTCAGCTGCGCTTGAGGGAATATGGGGGCCCAGGGTGACTTGGGTTTCCAGTGTTTTGGGTTTTAAAAAAAAAAAAAGTTACCTGTTTTAGGGAGTTTTTTTGTTGTTGTTGACAATTTCACTGTGAAATCTCCTGGATTTTTTTTCTTTTTTGAGAGTTGGCCAAAAAACAGACAACTTTTTAATACCATGCAGACCTATCAAAACCTATCTGTAGGCAGATTTAGCTCACAGATCACCAGGCTTCACCTCTGCGCTAAATGAGATATATTTCTAAATCTTATGATTCATTAATTTTCATCAATTATTTCTTCTGTCTCTTTTTACCACATCCTTTCTCCTACTGTATTTTTCTCTCCTTTATTTATATTACATTTACTTGTTGATAGATTAAGTTTAAAAAAACATTTATCCAGTTCTCACCATGTATCAGGTCATACTGAATAAGCCAAAGTGACTCAAAATATCATCTCTTATTGTCTTAGATAATTTATTTAGCAAGTTTTGCTGTAGATGGATGGAAACCTTTGATGTTTAGGGATCAGATAACTTAAATGGGCTTCATGAAGGACACCATGGAGCCTAGCAGGAAGTTCTGATTTATAAAATAAGGGCTGGAACCCAATGGAGATCTCAACTTCTTGTGGTTTGGATCAGAATGTGCTATAAACTCTTTATAATTTCATACAGAATGCAAGGAGAAAGCTAGATCTGAACAGCTTGAAGCCTTCCAACCCACAAGGAACCAAATAATGTTTAGAGTAGTATATTAGTACTGCAAGTCTGGAGAATTCATTTACAGCTTAAAATTTCCTATAGCAAACATGTGTTATAAGCTTTGGGTTTATCATAAAGGTTACAGTTAAAAGATTACCTTTCCAGGAGATTAATCAAAAGGTGATAATTCACCAGCTAAATATCTTGTCGAGCCCCTCGTTGCTATAAACATGTTAAGAAAGTGCATGAATCATGGAACCTTCTGTGAGATTTTGTCCCACCCTGCCTGGCCAGCTTCCAGCAGCGTTATTTGTTCGTGGTGCTTTTATAGCTCTGAACCACAAATCTTCCCTAAACTTCTCTCCCTTATCCTGCTTAGGACAGTAAATGGCACAGTTCTTGAATTCTCGAAGCACTTACAGTCATGATATTGTTTCCTTTGACGAGACTTAGCATTAACATGTTTCTGAGTCTGAATCATTTTCTTAATCCAAAACTAGTTAAAGGATGAGACTCAGACATTTGATTGCAAAGGCAGCGGTTTCTTCTACAAGGTTGGGAGGATGTCTGGGGTGATGGTTCCCAGCACGTGTCCACAGAGCTGTGTCAGACTGACCGAGATTTGAGATTCACTCTGGGGGCTGTTAAGCTTTGGCTTCCTAGGGCTCACCCCTGGAAATTCTGATTAAGTAGATTTGGGTTAGGGTTCGGGGATCTATGTTTAAAGCTCCCCAAGCCATTTTTATGTATGGTAGGTTGCAGGGGGGCACTGAGAGTCAAGGGAACTGGTGTGGTTGGGAGGAAGAGTATATATGCACATTACTGTTTGAAAGGTATACATAATCCATCAAGAAGTATCCCACCTATTCACTGAAGTGTCCAGGGATTCCTCCAAGAGCATAGAACAAAGCCAGAGAGCTTTCTCTGAATGTTACTTGACCTAGAATGGACTTAATGCCTTCTGATTCTGATACGGCAGGTGTCTTCTTTTCTGTTGGGATCTTTTATCTTTTATTATTGAAAAGTGATTTTGTCAGCAATCCTGACCTAGATTATGAAGTCCTTTGATCTTGGAGTACATTTAAAGTTTCCAGTTGAAACTGTTCCCTCAGTATTCAACAACATGCATTAAATTTCAGTATTGTTGGTGAATATTATTATATATGCTTTTTTAATCTTTCTTTTAAAAAAAGAGTGTGGGATGGGTGCATATTTTATTTACAAGTCATTTAGACCTTGTGTCAGTATCTCAGTATGCACTGTCCCTCTACTGCCTTTAATTTTTTTTCTTTCTCCATAGTCTGAATTGTAATGACATCTACAGTTCGCTGCTGGCAAGATGCTTGTCACTCTTTGCTCAATACCCTCTGTTCAGTGCTAATCTGACATTCTGAATTTTAAGCCCCGTATCTCCTATAAATCCTATCTTTTCGGCCAGATAAGTAGCCAAGCCTTTTATTTGAGCCCTGTATTGCAGAAAGGATGCAAAATCAGAGGATATCAGTGAAATGGACAGTTTAAAAATAAGATACAAAATTAAATTTGTTCCACATGTCACTGTTGATCAAAAAACCTTTCTACATAAATTATTTTCTCTTCTCAGTGTTTTTCTCTGTGTGCTCTTATACCTTAGGCATTATTGGTTAAGATTCTACTTAGTCATTGATTTAGTTAATTGAGTGTGTCATCTACCATATGCCTATCGCCAGCCCTGGCAGACTTGTTTAATGTTTGAACATGCAGAACCACTTGTCTTTAAGTATATACCATAGCAATGACTAAAGTACTTTTAAATTCTACTGAATAATTGTGTACTAGGTAAATATGTACTAACTATTATATAACATAATTTAACAGTTTCAGTTCAGTGGTAGTGATTTACCAAATTTAACAGATGATATAGGTATACTCCTTGTGTTATTTTAAAAACCTTATTTATTTTGAGAGTTTTTCCCCCAAAAATCCTGTCATTGGGTAACATGTATGGAGCATAGCTTCAGATCACAAGATGTTATGGTCTAGTTGAGTGTATAAATGAAACCATGAGTATATGGTGGGTAAAACCTGAGGGAGAAGAGATCACATTTGATGATGTGCAAGATGTGTGAATATCCCAGCCCATCTATTTAAGAATTTTGTGGTAGGTTGAGAAAGAGTTTCCGTAAAATGTTATGCCTTGTCCTAAAATGTTTTTTGGAAAATGTTATCAGGATTTTTAGTACTAAAGCAATGGAAAAAAGATCTTTCTAAACATGAGTTAGGTGGACACTGTTCATTTTCTTGTATTGCTTACAAATGGACTTGGTAATCTCTGTGTTGGCTAAGACTGTTATTTACAAAATATAAAATTAAAATATTTGTTTTTGTTTATATTTCTTTTCTATTTAAACCCTGTCAGGTAATTCCATTAATATTGTGAAAACTGCATATATATATATAACACTTAAGCATTTCTGTTTTTTCTTGATAGGAAGAAGAAAAGAAGTCAGTCAGTTATCCTTCTCTCGTTAGCCACATAACTTCCTCTTTCCTGAATCATCCTGTCTTTACAATGACAGAAAAGATCCCCGTGTCCACCCCTCAGCTGCTAGGTGAATTCTCTCCGTTACTGTCATCTTTGCCTTGTGACATTCATCTCGTTAATCTGAGGACAATACAGGGGCGCCTGGGTGGCTCAGTTGGTTAAGCGACTGCCTTCGGCTCAGGTCATGATCCTGGAGTCCCGGGATCGAGTCCCGCATCAGGCTCCCTGCTCGGCAGGGAGTCTGCTTCTCCCTCTGACCCTCCCCCTTCTCATGTACTCGCTCTCTCTCATTCTCTCTCTCTCAAATAAAAATAAATAAATAAATCTTTAATAAAAAAAAATCTGAGGACAATACAGTCAAAGGTATATCCCAAAATGTATCTATAAAGAATTACTTTTTTGTGATGTATTTGATATAAGGGGATGAGAAGCAGAAAGAACTGCAGCTGACCCTTGAACAGCATGAGCTGGAATTGCACTGGTCCACTTACACAGATTGTTTCCCATAAACACACTACAGGACTGAAAATGTATTTTCTCTTCCTTATGATTTTCTTAACATCATCTTTTCTCTAGCTTCTTTTATTATAAGAATACAGTGTAACATACATATAACATACAAAATGTGTGCTGATCAACTGTTCATGTTATCAGTAAGGCTTCCAACCAAGAGTAGGCTATTAGTAGTTATGTTTTGGGAGAGTTAGAGTCATGCGGATTTTTGACTCGGGGGAGGGGGATCATCGCCCCTAACCCCCTGCACAGCTCAAGGGTCAACGGTACTGTGGGTTTTACTGCGCCTCAAGGAGCCGTTAAGAGGACTTGGCCTTTAGGCAAAATCATTCTACCTTTCATTTGACTGTTGCTGTGTAGTTTAGAGCATATCCCACTACTAATTTATGTTATTCCCGGAAAAGTTCTTTGTGGTGAGAAGGTCAGGGTATATTATCTTTGTACAGATAAGAAAGCAAAAACTGGCCCTGGGGTCACATTATAGTAGGTGGGAGAACAGGCCATAAGATCAGCTCTTCTGGCATTTTCCATTCATTTCTCCTTGTTAGCCAGTGTTTCTTGAGGAGTTAGAGAATTAAGAAGCATAGCATTTAATTATTTCTGTATCAGAGGCCTTGTACATTCATATCTTTCTCTTGAAAATCACTGCAACTCAGATGTTTGCATTGAGAAACCCAACTATTTAGAGACATCCAAAGATATACTAGAGGAAGAGAGGGGAAGGTTTTATTAGATTTGGAATTTTAATTCAGTTAGACTGCTTTTGTTTACATGTATGCCTACTTTTAAAGTCAGAGATTGCATTTGAAAAGAATAAAAATTAGACATTTGACATCATTTTTATCTTTTGTAGAGCTGTTTTGTGATATTGTGAATTGACATATGTGTAGCTACAAATAGTCTTAAGTGCTTAGGGATTCTGCAGGGAATGTAATAAATGGTCTGAGTATGAAAAGAAGAGAATGCTCATGTTTGAAGACCACATAAGAAGAGAAAAATGTTTCGTTTAAGCACAAAGAACTAAAGCAAACCAAGTAAAGTAAGGATAAATGCCTGCAAATTTGGACATATAGGGCTTTTAAAACTGTATGACCAAGAGAAGGAACTTAGGCCTATGTAGGAATATCCATGAGGCTTATGATAATGAATACAGGTGAACACAGGAGGCCTGCGTATATCTGCATGTGTCAAAAGCCTTGTTTGATCATGCGAACGAACCAGGATTTATTTCATGCCTACTACGTGCCAGTTATAGCTAAAGGCACTAGGGATACTGTCATGAGCAAACCAGACAATCACCCCTGCGTTTCTGAAGCATGGATTCTGGTGGGAGGAGAAAAATAAGAAAAAATAAGAGAAACATATAATGTGTTAGATGGTGATAAGTGTTAGGGAAAATAGGTAAGGATGGTTCTGGAAGATGATGCGAGTTTGCATAGTGTGGTTGGAAGAGGACCTTGCAGAAAGGGTGTTAATGGAGTAAAAATCTGAAGGAGGTTAGAGAGTAAGTGACTCATGCAGATTTCTGGGGGTAGAGTGGTCCAGGAAGAGTTACAAGCAAGTAGAAAGGCCTAAACGTGGGTGCCGTGGTGAGAATAGAAGCTCCATGTGAGCTGGTCTTTTCTTTGATTCCTTGCTGCATCCTGTTGCCTAGAAGAATGGTTGCACATAGAAGGGGCTCAGCAACAATTTGCTGATTGAGCGAATCTCATGAGCTCTGTTTCTAGGATTCTGCTAGTCTTTTGTGGGTCAACTTTTTGACTCATGGAAAGAACACACCAGCGATGGATAGCCTCCCTGAGCTTTTCCTCTCATTAATTCATAAGCCAAAGGGAATGAGGGGATGGGGGGGTGGTACTAAAGACTCTGAGCCTCAGGTTGCCACCTCTGGGCATGATGGTAGAGGACATTAGCAACCTAAGGATCTGAAGGCTTCTGGGGCACATGGCGGCCACTGTTCCTTAGCCTCGTTTCTAGATGACTCTTTCCCATGATTGTTTTCTGGAAGCAGATCCAGTTGTCTGGAGTCAATGAATGTTGCTATTCAGTTGGTTCACACTCTGAAGAATTCGGCTCCGTGTGGTCTGGTCTCCACTCACTATGTCCGCTTGGCTTCCCCTTGTTCCTCACACCCTTCAACAGGTGGCCCACCTCCACTCCCTGATGGCTGGCCGAGTGCCGACTCAGCTGCCCGTTATAAAATGGGGCTGATATCAGATCTGCCTGCTGCGGGTCTGTTGTGAGCAACACATAAACTAATGCTTGTGAGAGCCCTTTGGAAACAGAAGTGCTTTATAAACATACGTTGTCCTGATGGTGCTTATGGTACTTGCCGGCTCAGGTGCAAACTAGGGTTTTAGCAGAGGAAATAGAAAGCAATTTAACAATTTGACCGGAAGAATAAAGGCTGAAATATTATGTGTAACCATAACTAGCACACTGGCACATGATCAGAAGTCGGTATTATTGGGGGCTGTTTTACTTTATCCTATCAATCAGTGCCGGTTCCTGTGTTAGTCTTTGACTCTTAGCACATATTTCTAACAGTTGGTTAAAAGCTCACCGGTAATCCAAGGGGATTGATTTGTCCATTCAAAATCACTTCTTTAAAGAATTGCATTCTGTCCCTTAACCTCTGATAATAGGAAAATAATCATTGAAAGAAGCTGACGTAGGTATTGAATCAAAGAAAGCTCGGTACTTAAAAAGGTGTCAAGTGTAATTTCATGGTTACACTAAAAGAAGACAAAAATCACTTGGAAGAAATCCAGAAACCAGACCTCAGCATTTTGGATTGCATCCCTATTTCTGTGTGCTGGCAGCTCCAAACATATAATAATGAATTGTTCCTCTGGAGGTTGCAAAGCATTTTTCCCATTGAAGTAGTGTGAACATAGCTCTTAGCTTCCAAGCCAGACCAGGGTCTCCACTGGCCTGTATGTAAGTAAGCATTTTCCTAACTACCACCTCCCACAAGAAACATGTCTGAGAACCACCTTCACACGATGGAGGCATGTCTTTGTTTCTGCCGCACCTCCTCGTCGGCAGCGGGATGGAGGAGGCCCCTGCTTGCCCAGCTCCCGGGTCACCGTCTGATGGTTCCTCAAGTTCTAAACGTCACATGGGCAGCCTGACTCCTCAGGGAGAAAGGGGTTATGGACTCGAGCAACAGTGAGAGAGGCAAGGTAGGGTTGGAGGTGTTGCTAACCCACCAAGGTGCTGCAGCATTTCCAGCTACCAGTCCTCAGAGTCCTATGTGTCCAGATCACACCAGGGAGATTTTGAAATAGAGAAGACTTACAAATTTCCCCATCTCTGAGATTCTGATTCCCTAGGTCTGGGGTGGGGCAACTTAGGAATCAGTAATTTTCAAAAACTCTCATGATTCTAGAAATTACTGTTATCTCCATTGACTAAATTGGGAAAGTAAAAGTTAGAAATTAAATGACTAAGATAAAATTACACAGTGGTACATGGCAGAATTAGGGCCCACATGCAGGTTTTCTGAATCTGGGTGCTGTACAGGGCCTCAGAGGGTGGCGTTTGACTTCTTAAGAGTTACTAAATCTGTTCCTCAGAGTCCAGTTTTTCAGGAATTATTCTGTATTGGTAGATGAGTTTATGGTTTTATATAAGCATATGTTGCTCTTATTTTATATGTTTTTGGAAAAAACTGATTGCATGTCATCTAGTTGCAGTCAGAGGACGATGGGAGCAGGCATCTCTTAAACCCTGCCTCGCAGCACCGCCGAGTGTGCCAGTGAAGTCCCGTCTAGCAGTGAACTGTCAGCCTTCTCCTCCTGGAGGCTCGGCCCCCTTCTCTTCTCTTTACCATCTCCTTTTCTTGTACTGTCAGAAGCTTGAGATATTAAAAAGAAGATTCTGTAAAGGCTTGAAAGCTGGGGAACAGGAGCACCAGTGAAGTGGTCGGGAACAGGAAAACCATGCCATCCTCAGGAAAGGGTATTGATTAGGGGGGAAGGGAGTCTTGGTAGAGAGGATACTGGGAGAATCTCACAGGGGCATGGATCATCGGTTGGGGTTCTGTAGGCTGGAGAGATAGCTTCAGCCTGGAATGCAGACATTCCAGGGACCAGAAGGAATTTGATTAAGCCATTTAATTAAAGGCTTCATGGAGCCATGCTGCCTTGATGTTTTGCACAATGATACGTTGTTCAACCTTTTTCTTTCCCCCAGCTTATTTCCACCTCTTTTATGTTCAGATGTATTTTTATTTAATTCATTTATAGATATGTATCTTTATATCTGTATCTACTTCTCTCTCTGTGTATTACATTTAGCTCTATCTCTGACATTTTATTCTGATTTCTACTTAACCATTTCTTGCAAATAGTTAAATATTATCATTTCAACATCACCACTTACTGAATAAGATTTTCTCTCTCCACTTGTTTACACACCCCCTTTTCTTATAAGAGGCAGTTTAAGGTTTTTACTTCATTTTGCCTTTCTTAGAAGAATTGATCGGTGCTTTATTAATCTCCCTGGCTTCTGGAAAGGTGAAAATTGTGGAGAAAATTTTCTCGTTGCACAGCCCTTCACCTTCTCTGTTCTTTCTGTCATCTTATCTTGTTGATCGAAACAGGATAACTGTTATTGGACATTTTAATGAATGCCCTGGAAAATGAATTCCTACTGGTTACTTCCTGTCTCAGGACTTAAAATGCAGTGTGCAGTTTTCCCACCTTTCCAGTTGCCAGAATACAGGGGAAGATGGATGTCAGTCGGCATTTTCAAGGAATCTGGGCAGGTTGGAGAAATTTCTCCACCAGCTGTTTAGCCATGCCTTAATTTGTATGGACCTTAGACATTCTTTGAGGAGGATAGAGACACATTTCTCTTAGGGAATCTAGTCGAAGTTATGGCTTCTCTCTTCCACAGAAAAAAAGGGTGCACACATAACGTTGACTACAGTTTCCAGGAGTGTGCTTATCTGTGAAGCTCACCTTATTAATGAGCAAGTCAGATTTCTTTTGGTGTGAGACGGGATGGCCACAGCTCTCTCTTCTGGGTTCTCACCCATGTCGATGGAGGGACACTTGCCTGCTGCTCTGCTTATGAGACACTGCCGTGTGCATATATGATTTTCAGAATGGCTTTAAATCCCGTTTAAAATGGGGCGGGTGGGTGGAAATGACAGTGTCCATGCCTTCCTTTCTCAACTAATGTATGTTCTGATAAGTCGTGGTTTTAGGCTGCTGGAACCTTGGATTAAATACTCCCTTTTTCTAAGCTCAGATCAGAGAGTGAGCTCCTTCGGGTTATAGCCTTTTCTTCTGTTACATTAAAAGTGATCTTTCTCTTTCCCCTCCTAGCGGGTGTCCTTGAGCGCCAGTCCATAGCTAGCGTGAAGGCAGGGGGGCGAAGCTAGTAGAGCACTTTGGAGTCCCGCTGCCTTTGTTTGAGCACATCACCTGTGCTTACCGGCCAGTTTGCTTAGCACACAGCCCCTCATTCTCCCATTTGCCTCATTCGCAACGTGGCCCTGATAACAGGACACACCTCAGAGGTGTCCTAGGGATCAAATGAGTTAATGTTTGTAGAGCACTTAGAACAGTATCTGGCACGTACTAAGCACTGAGTGCGTGACGAATGAAGGTTGTCAACAGTGAGAGTTCAGTCATGAGCAGTGGTGATTGTTGCTAAAAATGAAATAAAATGTAGGCACTTTTTTTTTAATAAATTGGAGGTTGAATTTTATTCCCAAAGTAAATCTCGATGTCACCTTGACTTGTATTCCGTATATATTTTTTGAAAAGTTAATAAGATACCTAAAATTGTGTGCCGGGCATTATGCTGAGTGTTTTCTTTGTAAAGAGAGCCTTATTTAGCTCTCCCAGCAGTACTGTGAAGGTAGGCAATATTGTGCCCCCCTGTTACAGAAGAGGAAACTAGCTGACCTAAAGATGGTAGGTAGCTTTCCCAGGTCATGCAGCCAGTAAATGGTGTGCTGAGAGGCGCACCCCAGCATGTTGACTGCAGATCCCCGCCCAGAACCTTCTACTCCTCTTGTATGGAAACAAAGGGGAGTGAGAGTGCTGAAAATGTTAGGGAATACTCTGCCTGTTTTTCTCTTGACCACTCAGTTATGATGGGACACCCTCAGAAGGATCCACCATCTGTGGGAAAGGTCATGAAGGACTAATGTAGGGTCGGTCAGTGATCATTGCTAGTTGACTATGAGAAGGCATGCTTCATGATTGCGATGTTCATGTGCACTTAAATATAATAATACAAACTTGTATACCACCTCCACTGTTTCAAAGGCTGTTATGAGATGAATTGAGTTCTTCCGTGAGAAGTATTCTGTACAGGGTCCCACACACGGCAAGTGCTCAAAAAGTGTTAGCTGCGATTACTGTTACTGTCATTGTGGTTGGGACTTGATCCTCAGAGGGGCGCTTCACGAGTCTCCCGAGTTTTCTGAGTTCTGAGAGGTTAAATGACGTATCTGCAGACACAGGACTGGTTCGTGTGTTTTGCCCCCAGTCCAGCTTCTTCTAGCCTTGATGGCATCGTTCTGCCAGCCACACCATCTTCTGTCCCCCCCCACCCCACCCCGTTGCCAGAGAAACCTCCTGGGCCCTGCTTAGCCTCAGAGCCACAGGTTGCTTTATCCCCTGGAAGTAAGTTCTTTGGTGGATTCTCCAAGTGACTTCGGAACACCCAGGCCTTCCCGAGGGGATTCAGTCTCAAATGTGATCTGAGGTCCGGATAGTACTCATACATTAATGAATATAAAAACAGGTCTTTCAGAGTCTGTTTACTCTCCTCGAGTGAACAGCATCTTTTTTGTGAAGGTATCTGTTTTCTTGCATGCATATTCAAGTTAAATTCACAGTTTCCCTACTTTGAAAAACAGTTTTCTTGGAAATAAAATGACGAGACAGACTTTGAAACTGAAAAACTGCTGTTTTGCCTCAGGTATTTTTGCTTGAAAACTGATACTTTCATGAATATTTAATTTTTAAAAACTTGGACAAGATGATTGCTATTTCAGTTGGTGTTCTGGTCCTTACGAAAGTGATGCAGTTTTGGTTTTTAGAGAAAGTGTAACATTTTTCCATCAGTGAAAATTACTCTTTATGACTTCAATTTCTACTTTTGCATTGTTTAAATCTCTTGTAAAACTAATGGCAAAATTCCAAAGATGCTTCCTTTTGCTTTTTTTTTTATTATCACCTCCAGTCTGGTAAAGGCCTCACACATTCATTATTTCAAGAGCAGATGTGTTGCAGGAATTTTCACAAAGCCTGCTGTCTGGTGGTTTTGTAAGGATGGTTTAGTGAGTTAAAATGGCTAAATGCTTCAGGTTATAATGATAAGTGCTTTTAAAAGAGCCTCATCAATAGACCATGTAAATAGTGAATCTGAATTGGGACTTAGTCATGATTTTGTTATGTTATGATTTTGATGCATAATTGTTGACATACAGTTTGGAGGGTCTCTGATTCCTCAGCTACAGAGTTATAATGTCACTAAAGAAAATTTGTGAATAAAAAATTAAGTGAGCTATTGGGAAAATAATCACCAGTACTTATCTGATAGATTACAATGACAGAAAGAATAATGGCTAAAATGTACCAAGGGCTTCCTCTGCTGCAGACACTGGGCTGAGTCTCTGTTACACAATTGAATTTCATCTCCATTTTATGCTACAGGAGAAACCAGGTTTTGCTAAAAGCATCTAGGAAATTGCAGAGCTAGGATCTAGATGTCGAGCTGCCTGACTCCCAGCCCAGGTTCTGATCCATTTTCTGTAGCTTCTACACCAACACATTCTGTCCTATAAGCTAAGCCACCATACCTCGTATTTTCAACGTCTTACTAGACGCCATGACTCCATGAAGAGGGGAAACCTGCATTAGGTCCATTTTATAGGCAAAGAAACTGATGCTTAGGTGATCAGTAACTATTCCAAGCCTATACACTTAGCACACGAGAGACTTGTCCTTGTCCTTCTGGAGACCTTATGTATGTCATAAATGAAGGATTTTTTTTTTTTTTTTTTTTTTTTTTTTTACTATGCTCTTTTCATGCTCTTTTGGGACTGTGTGAAACACCTTGAAATTTTATTTTTTTATTTTTTTATTTTTTTAAAGATTTTATTTATTTATTTGAGAGAGAGAGAATGAGAGACAGAGAGCACGAGAGGGAAGAGGGCAGAGGGGGAAGCAGACCCCCCGCTGAGCAGGGAGCCCGATGTGGGACTCGATCCAGGGACTCCAGGATCATGACCTGAGCCGAAGGCAGTCGCTTAACCAACTGAGCCACCCAGGCGCCCCACCTTGAAATTTTATTAGAAAACATTGTCATATGATTTAAACTTGCTATGTGTATCATGTTGGTCCTGTGATGACTCAGAATTCCTTAAATGACTTTTTCCTCTCCCTTCAAACAAAATCTTAGCAGTACCACTGCAGAATACCAGTGTGAAATATCATAAAGCAGGTTATTCCAGCCAAGAATCCGAGGTGAGGCCAGCTTTAAATTGTTGAGGCACATTAAAGTCAAATCAGTGGTGAGAATGCTGACAGCTCCTCCTCAGAAAAGATGTCTCTGTGGCACATTTAAAAATCATATCCCCCAGTGAAGATGATTAAGAACTTGGACATATTCGTATCTGTGGCCACAGAGGAGAAAAAGGGATCATTTTCATCACAGGTCAGTGCTGAGCACACTGAACTCCTTTGAATAGCTGTCCCTTTCTTAATTCGTCCAAGGATTCTTAATTTATTTTGCTTATTATCAGAGGCGTCTCCCCCCTTGAGGAAACATAAAATTTATTAAGAGAATTGTAACTTAAAATATTCAGAGCACTCCTGGCATCTTTACTTAAATGGATGCAAGAAATTTTACTGCAAGAAAGTATATATTGATTCCTGTAGCTGACTTGTCATGTTTAGTATTTTTCTCTTTGCACAAGAAGAATAGCTTCTGTAATGTGAATTTAAATGATACATCAAGCTAATAAATGTGGTTGGCCTAGCAAGTGATAAGCATAACTAACTCAATTTAAATGTCTTTTATATAAAAATAATGAACCAGTGCATTAAAGATTAAAAATGTTAATGCAATTAGCAAAAATTAGCATTCAATAAAGAAGTGTGTTTCAGTTTTGAGATGGATGATACATCATTCAATGACCAGATAAGGACTAAATTCAGGTACACTTTATTCAGCTGGCGTGTATGTTAAAAACCAAATAAATAAAAATTAAATGCTTTATTTGCCCCTTTGCAACGACGTGGGTGGAACTAGAGGGTATTATGCTAAGCGAAATAAGTCAGTCAGAGAAAGACAATTATCATATATAATCTCACTCGTATGTGGAATTTAAGAAACAAAACAGGATCATAGGGGAAGGGAGGAAAAAGTAAAACAAGACAAAACCAGAGAGGGAGACAAACCATAAGAGACTCTTAATCATAGGGAACAAACTGAGGGTTGCTGGAGGGGAGGGGTTACAGGAATGGGGTAACTGGGTGATAGACATTTAGGAGGGCACGTGATGTAATGAGCACTGGGTATTATATAAGACTGATGAATCACTGACCTCTACCTAGACATGAAACCAGTAATACATTATATGTTAAGTAATTGAATTTAAATTAAAAAAAAGTAAATGCTTTATTTGAAGAAACTTTGATAAAACAGTATGTGGCATGTAGACAAAAGGACACGCAGGTCCTTGGGGACTGTGCCAGAAACCAGGGAATGAGGTGACTTAAAACATATTGTCACCTGCCTCCTTGTGGGGGAGGTAGAGGGGATGTCGCAGGTGTGACAGTGAACGTGGGACTGGAGGGGAAATGAATTTTCCTGGCTTCACTGCTAAATAAAGTGAGCATTTTTGGTTTGGGGACGCTGACTTTAAAACAGTGGAGTATACAGTGGTGTCGCTATTTGCCTTAATGTCGCTGTGGCGTCTTGTCACTCTATGCTCATCTGCAGGTGGATGGCAAGCATTCCGATGAGGCAGCCTTGATCCTCCACAGGAAGGGGTTTGACTGCTGCTTCTCGAGCAGAGACACGGGGCTGCTTTGTTCCACAACCCAGGGAAAGGTGAGCTGAAAAGTGGTTTTTGCTTGTTGATTTCATGTGCTTTGAAATCCTTGCTTTCTGCTAATCATTCTGACAATAAGATAATGTTTCATTGCCTCTTCGTGGACTCATTCCCCTCAGCTGCTGTAATTTAGCTCAAGTCTCTCCATCTTAAGAAAGCACTTTCTCAACCTTCGATCTCTTCTCCTTGTCAGCATCAAAATGCACGTCTGGAACATGGGCACGTGTAGGGGCAACATTCTCCTCCATTCCTAGGCCTTCCGTTGCCAGCCGACAAAACATCCTCTCCCCACCCCCCATCCCCCAATATTCCCTCCTCTCTCACACATGCTCATGTAGGATCTAGGTCCATGAAGTCTCAGAGGGGCAAAAGCAGGTTTTATAATAACTAAAGGTGGGGTGGGGTGGGGTAGGGAAGTGGTGACACTGGCCAGTCGGGGAGTTTCACCACGGCCCCGAAGCAACCTTACTTAGCTCCAGTCAGTTGTTGTCCCAGGGGAAATGAGGGTCTAGATCTCCTGATCAAGACAGATTTGCATAGGAGTCCTCACTGTGCCAGCCAAACAGGTCTTCAGGCTGACCTGCCGGCTGCCCAGTTTTTCTGTCTCCTTTGAGCTGGTCTTTCTGATAGTTCCCTCAGGCTCTCCTTGGAAGGAAATGAACCTCCAGCCTTCTGCCTCTGGCTCTGAGCAGGTTGTGCTCAGAGAAGACAGCTGGATGGCACACAGGCAGGTCTGCCCCACGGGGCAGCTCAGCTGACCCAGCTCTTCTCCAAAACCTCACAGATAACCTGTAGATCAGACTTAAGAGATTCATTTCCAACCCTACCAACTAGAATGTGCATAGGGTCTGAAAAGGAGAGAAAAGACAATATGGTAGGGGGTCAAAATCCACTTAGGCAGATAAGCTTCTTCATTTCTCGTATCATGCCCTCCGTGGAATTGGTGCGAAGAAAGCACTGATGGTTTGGGGTTTGTTTTTCATGATATTTACGCTTTACCTTATTACTGATGATGTGAGTGTACTTGGTTGTAAGCATTTGTATATAGACATTAAGGCGTCAAGTTTTAAGGGGATTATATGGTCCAGAGAGACATGGGATGAGGGTAGTACTTTCTCAGCAACCCCCCAACCCTGAAAATGGGACTCACTGACATGAGGAGCCTGTGTCCTTTCTCTCAGCTCTTTGGGAACAAGAAGAACGACAACTGTTAGGTGTAAATGTTGGGTGTAAGAGGATACGGATGTTTTTAAAGCTTGCTGGCTCATAGATGTGTTTCCTTTTATTGAAAAAGTGGCCCCTGCACGTGATAAGTTCTCAAGAAATTCAGAAGAAGAATGTAGAGTGAGCTGTCCTCTCCTGGTTACACTTCTCCTAGGTGTCCCTCCCAGGGTGGTCTGTGTGTCCAGGCATGCATAGCTGTATCTAATCTCCTTCCTCTTCCTCTTTTTATCATTAAAAGGAAACTTCAAATACACTGTTTTACTCTCCTACTATTTTCCACTGAATAAATATATAGATGTGCTACTAATCTTTCTTCAAAGTTGACCTAACTGTGCAATTTTTTTTATCATTTATTTTCTAGATTTTGGTACAGAAGCTTTTTAGCATGTTTACTGTCGCAAGTCTCATACCTTCATCATTATCCTTGATGCATTCACCTCCAGACGCCTGAAATATAAGTGAGATCAACTTGAGTCCCATGGAAATCAGCACATTCCGAATCCAGTTGAGATGAACCTGGCTTTCAAATTTGGATTGGGAAGCATTGTCTTTTATACACTTCTTGGTTTGACGTGCAATAAGGAAGCACATTATTTTAGCTTCTGGCTACTGTGAGGACATGAATTCTGTGATTGTTATTATAATTATTATTATTTTTTTTTTTTTTTTTACTAGTACAGAAAGGAAAAAAAAAAGCCATGCTATAGCCAGTTTTTCTTTAAGTTCCATCCATGAATCACCACCATCAGTATGAATCGATGCAACAATGAAGGAAGAAATGTCTAAAACAACCTCTCCACAGATTGTATCTCAGGTTAAATGCTAACTAACTATATCTGTGTCGGGAGTTGTGAAGAGATTGTTATAAGTATTCATGTTGCTGATCCTTCATTCGTTTTACAAAAATACCCATTTTTACCAAAATGGAATAAAAAGCTGAAGGGTAAAAGCTAATGGCCAAAATGGTTGCAATCGTTCATACGCATTCGAAAAATTTTGTGTATTGAAATATGTGGAAAAGTGCAATCCATCAACCCTTATGATATCTGTACATCATTGATCTTCACACCTTTTTCTAATGTACCACTTGACCCCTCCCTTCTCACTCTTTGTATTTCCAGAAATAGCAGATTTTGAATCATTCAATAGTAGAAAAAGAGGCATATTTTCATTACTTGACAATGTGGGATAGGTGCAATTTATTCTATTGTCACTAAGATAGAAAAAGCAATCCCATAGGTACCATAACCTCTTTTAGGTACCACAAGGTGTCTTTTTACACAGCTCATTTGAATACAGATGTTCGGAGAGGGGTTTTCTATTTTAAAAATAACCATATCAAAATAAATGTGCCTTATTTTTTTATAAGTCTTTTTAAATCTTTTGGTGTCCATATGACTGAGGAAGGGGGAGAGGGCGGGGGTGGGGAGGAGGTGAGTACTTTCTATGGCACGTAAAGTGTTATCGGTTTTGCCTGACAATGCTGGCCACATTCTGATCTGTTTCATTAAATTTGTGGTGATGTTATTCTAAACATTTTGACTATTTGAATGTACTGAGATGTCAGAAAACAAAACAAGGAAGAAAAAGTACTGTTCATTAAAATCCGCTGCTGCCAAGAAGATGGCAGCTTGAAGCAAGGATTTTGTGACATGCAAAATCCATACACTGTTTCCATTTCACAGGAGGTAACTCTATGAAAGAATGCTTTAAAAGGGACCCTGTTTTGAAATCCACTTATAGGTAGCTCATCCTGATTTCTTTTATTAAAGAACATGTGTGTTGAGTGAATTCCAAACTTTTGTACGTGCTAACCTCAAAGTGAAGTTCCAAGCCTATGTGCCATTACAGTACTTTTGATAAAATTTATTTGGGATCATGATTAACATGACATTAACACTGAAGCAACATTAGAAACATTTAGAATATTCAGTTTTAGGATAGAAAGGATTCACTGAGTATGTACACTTTTGAAAATTCTCTTTGTGTTACCTAATAAATTTAGTATTCTCTGACTTTAAACTTCCTTTTACCTCCTGCCATTCCAGCATCTTTATAGAGAAGTTGAAACCTAATTTCTGTTTCACCAGGTAGTCTGATGATCATCCTTTTTTTTTTTTTTTTTTTTTTTACCAAGATGCAGCTCCTACAATTATTGCTAAGTTATGTTAAGTTCATAAATTTTTTTCGCCTTTAATAATTAAGGAAACAATACTGGTGTTGATGAAGATATTATAAGGGAGTAATTTCATGCAATAAACATGTACTGTAAGTTTCCTTCCTCATTTTGGGGGATAAACAACTAAAAGAAAAAAAAAAAAACACTTCCTTTTTGTGGACATCTATAGATGTTAAGATTGCCAGAAGCAAATCCCAGGAATAAGATCAGTATTTTCATTGCATCTTAAATGTAAAACCTTCCTTTGGGAGTTCACTGTGTTCTGTGGTTAAGTGGGTGTGCTTAATCATTGTGGAAATTCTGATCAGTTGAAATAAAAAATCTTGATGCAATAACAGTGGTTTTGCCACTTCTGGTTGTTTGAGATGGATCTGTCCCATGTCAGTCGGGGTCTTAGTGTGTGTTGCCACCGTTCACAGGTAAAGCAGAAATTCTCTTTAAACCAGCAAATTTCTGCTTTTTATTTTTAGAATAAATCATCAGGGAAATGAGGAGAGGATGCTTTTGCTTTGGGTTGTGGTCACGAACTGATTAATTTAGTGTCTCTGGCACACCTAAAAACCATACATTTCTGTTGTGATCTCGGTGGCATATTTGTTTGCTTGGGTTTTATTACATTTGTTACCGCAGATGTTCAGTTGAGCGAGTAGGTCATTCCTGTGATTTTTTTTTTTTTTTTTTTTGGTAATTTGAGCTTTTACCTGCAGTGTTTGAGAACTCGGCATTCTTGTTTTCTTCAAATACTGATTAAAATAAAATGCTATAAAATGTGTTGTGAAACATTTTAATTACCTTCCCATGTCTTTGTTGTACTTGTGTCGAAATGTTTTCACATTCCTTTGGAAGAAAATCTTTGCTTTCATTTTGATTATGTTGCTTATCTTGGAATCAAATAGGTTTTGATATTTTTCTCTTGGAAGGTTTTATATCTTTTTGGGAATATGTAATATAAGATCTCTAATAAAAGATAAATCTTACCATGTACGTAGTCCTCCAGAGTGCTGCTTAAGTCTTATTTTGTAAACAACAAGAATTAGTACATTTTGAGGGGTAGGGTGGAAGAGTGAGGGTCTGTTCTTTGTTCCTTCAAGAATGAATCACTCCACCTTCTGCCCAGTGCTAGCTGGGAAATGCAGTTTGAGAGAGCAAGTGGCAGGCGGGGGTGGTGATGAGTTCGTCTGGGTTTGTGGCCACCTTTGGGTTTGGGGTGTGGGAACCTTCCGGACAGTGTGGTACCTGTGGGGCCTTCTGAGCCAATTGGAGGAGGAGGGTCTGGTCAGATTCCGTATGTTACAGGACAGTAGTGAGAGGAAGACGACACAGGAAGCCAAGAAGTTTCCTGTGAACTGATCAGGAGGGCGAGTGGGATCTGGAGGCACCCCGCCGGCCCCACCCGGCGCCCAGGGCGGTGGCTTTCAGAGACTTCCTTCAAAGCGGGAGGTGGGGCGGCTGAAGGACAAATACGCCGGAGGATCCTGTGGGTTAGCCAGGCAAGTGAGAACATGCTAACTGGGGAGTTTGGGCTTGTTTTGGGTGACGTAGTACAGAGGCTAGTCAATTTGTAGTATGCATGTGCCAAGCTAAAAACTCGGGAGAGAACTCTCCATAAGCATCTCATTAGCATATAAGGAAAATTGTGTTTGGCTCCATCACATTTGATTATCAACACGTCAAAATAATTTGACTATCAAGACTTGTAAAGAAACACGTAGTTTCGGTAGGTATCTGCTCGCGGACTCCCGCGAACCCGTGAGCGGCAACCAAGGGAGCGCGAGCGCGACTGGCCGGCTGAACGGGCGGCAGGACGGGGGGTGGCCGAGCGTCAGCAAGGCCCCGGCTGAAGCTGAACGAGGAGATCGATTGTTCCCGGTAAGGAACGGTCGAGGGTCGAAGGAGCTCCAGAGACAGGCAGAGCCAAGCACGAGATGACGTCGTCCAGGATCTGTCTTCGTCTCCTGGGTGCCCCGCTGAGAGAGCGCCTTCAATTATTCAGCCAATGTCCTGGCACTGACGTCACTGGCTTCCTCTGGCTCATATGCTAATGACCGTGGCCCCCCGGCTGAAGCGGAACGAGGAGATCGATTGTTCCCGGTGAGGAACGGTCGAGGGTCGAAGGATCTCCAGAGACAGTCAGAGCCAAGCACGAGATGACGTCGTCCAGGATCTGTCTTCGTCTCCTGGGTGCCCCGCTGAGAGAGCGCCCTTAATTATTCAGCCAATGTCCTGGCACTGACGTCGCTGGCTTCCTCTGGCTCATATGCTAATGACCGTGGCCCCCCGGCTGAAGCGGAATGAGGAGATCAATTGTTCCCGGTAAGGAACGGTCGAGGGTCGAAGGAGCTCCAGAGACAGTCAGAGCCAAGCACGAGATGACGTCGTCCAGGATCTGTCTTCGTCTCCTGGGTGCCCCGCTGAGAGAGCGCCTTCAATTATTCAGCCAATGTCCTGGCACTGACGTCACTGGCTTCCTCTGTCTCATGTGCTAATGACTGTGGTGAGGGCAGCGTTCGGCTCGCATGAATCACGCAGAATCGTGTGAGCGAGAAATAGCCCCCCCCCCAACGTGCACACCCATAGAAGATGGGGTTCTACAACCAGAGAAAAGAGCTGGGGACCTTGAATACGAGGTGGACAAAATACAGTAGAAACACATCGCGGAGAAAAACCAAATACGCAGATCGGAAGGAAGCAGCTCACCCACTTTCAGTTCCAGGAAAGTTCTGTAGAAGACACAGATTTGAGACAGTTCTTAAAAGATGCATCTGATTCGAACAGAGACAACACGTGTGTTCCTTGGAAAAGACAGAATAAGGAAAGATGGTAACAGGAGGCGTAGAGAACTAGAAATAGTTTCCTCTGCCTGGAGCAGCGCCACCCAGTAAAACTTTCTTTAATAAGGGCAAGTTCGTTATCCATGGGCTGTCCCATAGAGCAGCCACTAGCCAACTGTGGCTTTGAGCATTTGAGATGTAGTAGTGCAAATAAGGAACTGAATGTCTTATTTTAGCTTAATTAAATTTAGCAACATGTAGCCACTGTTTCAGTACCAGTCTGTACATGGTATGCACAGGACAGTAGTAGGAAATACAACTAAATATGTAAGTTAAGGTCACTTGTGCTAGAATCCTGCTACTGAGTGTGGTTCTCAGACCAGAAGCTGTGACATCACCTGGAAACTGGTTAGACAAGCAGAATCCCAGGCCCCACCTCAGACCTCCCGAGTCACAATCTGCACTTTACAAAGATCCCTAGAGGATTCACATGCACACTAAAGCACTGGCCTAGAACATTCCCAGGGAGTAATTTCTCTCTGCTCTTACCGAACTTTTCCAAGTAGCTCTTGACCGTAACTCCTATACCTCACAGTCTCTAGGAAGCATCCCATAATACCTGTCTACTTGTCCCACTGCCACCCAATTCCAAGTCACCTTCGTGCACCTGGGACTCTGCCTTACAAAAGAGTTGTAAGAGGGCTCCTGCCCCTTATGTCTCTTTTTTTTCACACAGAAGCCAGAAAATAAAAGAAAGTAAAATTTGAAAAATATCTTCCCTCTTGAAAACTGTGTGTTTCCCGTTACACCTGGAATAACATACAACCTTTCACCATGGCCAGAAGCCGTGCCTGGCTTGGTCCGTGTCCTTCTCCTTCATCTCAACTCTGAGAAGGGGGCGAGGGTGTTTAAGAAATCCTTTCCCGACCCAAATCAGCTTTATCTCCCACCACGCCCCCTTCTGACTGTTGTCTAGGATCCTTATGGGTCTCTAACATGCCAAGATTATCCCTCTTGGGGGCTTTGTACTTGTTCCTTCTGCTTCAAACTTGCTCTCAAATCCTCCCCTGGCAGGCACCTTATTATTCTGGTTTAATTCAAGCATCATCTTCTCAAGAATCTTCCTTGACCAGCCAATTTAAACCAGTCCCACCTCCACTCCCTCACTGAGTATTTTTATTACACTGCTTCCTTTCTGCTTAAACAGAGTCAAATTTGAAATGATGTAGTTTGCCTTCCCCACCAGAATATAAGCTCTCCTGAAGGCAAGAACCCCAGCATTTATTCAGCATTGCATCCTCACACTTGGAACAGCAGGCGTTCGGAAGATATTTGTTCAATAAATGAATGAAAATATGTGTACCACCAGTAAATGTTGTGAAACAAGAATTATAATTTTCAGAATTACCATTTTTCCAAATCCCTTACATCTTAATCTGCTCATGTTATTTCCCTGCTCAAAAGCCTTCAGGAAGTTCCCATTACCAGAAATTAAAGTATAGAGGTTTCAAACTGCATTCCTAATCTCCCTGAAGTATGTGACCTCCTTATGGAAGATACTGTCATTGCTTAATGACCAGTCATTGCCCCTCTGCCTTCCATGCTAATAAACCCTGATTTTATTCATAATCAGATACCCAGGAGCTTCAGGATGTGAATTGTTCTTGATCTAAATTAGTCATGAGAATTTTCTTCTCCAGGCTGGATGATGAATTTAGGAATTGGCATGTGACACAATTTTGGCCAACGGGAAGTCAGTTGGGGACTCCTGGGGGAGGCCTCCTTCCTCTTCAGAAGGAGGGAGCATCTTACCCTCAGAGTGCAATGTTTAAAGGTAGTATTGGTGTAAGTGTTGATGCTTGGGCTGCCGCAGCCACTTTTGCAACCTTGCAGTGGCAAGCCTGAGGACAAAAGTCAACTAGACGACCAAGTCAAAAATGAGTAGAGCCTGGGTCCCTGATGATATTGAGCAGCTGAATGAACCAACTCCAACCTTCTCGTTATGTGAAATAATGCCACCTTGCTAAATGTTTAAGCCATTTGAGCTTAGTGTTTTATTAGAAAGAGCTAAAAACACTTAAACTGGTGGTTCTCACCACTGCCCCAGTGCTGGGCTTTCTCCGTTAGGTACTTTCCTGGACGGGGGCATGTGTACTTGCACAACTAAGACTCGGTCGTAGTAGGTTCCTCAGAACACATCCTCTTACGTTGTCCCTGCTGCTCCCACCACCTTGCATATTTTGCTCAATATGTTTAATAAAATTGTGTTTAATTAATTATATCGTGAAGGAATTTTTTTCAAATGTAAGGAAGAAGAAGGTTTTTAAAAAATGATAAGTGAGTTAAGGATGTGTGTACTAGCAACTTGCCCAAAGATTGCAAAGTTCCTTTGGCACAGAGTCAGATTCACTTCAAGTGTGGGATTGGGGCTGGCTCCTGTGTACCGAGATGAACCTTCCAAATGTCAAACAAAATCTGGAAGGCAGAGGAGAAAAGGACCAAGGGGTTGGGGTGGGAACAACGAGTCAATGGGACTAGCTCCTTTGAAGTACGCCAGCTAACACTTTAAATATTTTAATATTTTTTCCCAATAAATGTCTATCATTGAAAGATTATAAGTGAATTTCTGAATCTCCGAACAGGCAAAGGAGGGAAATTGGAAGAGTGCTGTTTAAAAGGGCATATTTTAAGGGCTTTGGATGGAGCCTAGTGTTCTTGGCTCCCATGCTCCATATAGCTTCCCAATTTTTTTATTCACAAGCTTAGCCTTGGGGCTCATTTTCTGGTCCCAAATCTGAGTAGCGTTGCTACCAAGCAAGATGTGTCTCTAGGGTCTGGATGTATAAAACTCTTCACTAAACCAAAGGTAGCCTTCGTTGGTTGGCTTTCAAAGCATGATCTGAAGTTTCAGCAAGGTCTTTGTTTTGGTCCAAAACTCCCCTCTGGAGCAAAAGATCAGAGCACTTGCTTTTCTTGAGACAGATTTCCTTGCCACACGCAGGACTGAAATCATTCTGGGCTGCCTGTATGGAAGTGAGTTTTCAAGAAAAACAATTTGACTCATTCATTTGTCTTCCTAAATGGATTTTTTAAGTGCAGTTAATAAGATTACTTTGAAGTTAAAATCTATTTTCTTAGGTAAAAACTACAAATTAATCCCATTTAACTTATGGGGCTCCCCTTAACAGAGCCTGAAGGTAATCTGTTTTAGATTTTGCACTGAGCTTTCAATAAACATTAACTGAAGTTGTCATTTGGGCAGGGTACCTGTGCTAGGCTCCGAGGGAAAAGGATTTTAATAATCTTACCCTGTGGTCTAGTAAAGGAGAGAAGAAGTCCTGTATGGAGTCAAGAAGCCATACGATCAGAGATCAAGGGAATCACCTCAGCGCTGACTGCACGGGTGATGGATATTTGGATACAGGGGAAGGAGAGTTGGCTTCTGCCCCGAGTGATGCAGAGGGACAGCAGGGAGGTGGGAGGCTCTGAGCTGAGCCCGGAAGGATGGACGCATATCACCTACCAGGTGTGGGAGAGGAGGTGGCAAGGCACGAATGGCACCAAAAGTAGTTATCTCAAATCTGGCGGAAGTTTCATGAAGGGAAATCACTGGAAGTTAGACTGGAAGTGTCTTTGCTGAATTTAAAGACCCTCTGTAATGTGTATCTAAGCTTTGGACCCCACCGAAGAGGACGGGTATGTGGTAGTGTGCCCATGAAGGTTGATCTGTTGGCACATTGAAGAAAGTGAAAGGAAAGAAACACGTGTGTCATTTTCAGGAAACTTTAATGCAATGTCACATAGTTGCCAAAATTGTGAAGAAAAGGACACCTGTATCTCTGATTTTGTGATACTTTTTTTTTAAGATTTTATTTATTTATTTGACAGAGAGAGACAGAGCAAGAGAGGGAACACAAGCAGGCGGAGTGGGAGAGGGAGAAGCAGGCTCCCCGCAGAGCAGGGAGCCCAATGCGGGACTCGATCCCAGGACCCTGGGATCATGACCTGAGTTGAAGGCAGTCGCTTAACCAACTGAGCCACCCAGGCGCCCTGATTTTGTGATACTTTTATTGGAGCCATGCGCTGGTGCATTAAGGCAATTATGAGATGGATATTTCTTATATATGAACGTGTTGACTTCAGAGCTCCATGGCAATGATACGGTGAAGACTTCCAGTGTCGAATCCAAGCTTGGACAGAACAATTTTACAGGGTATTTCAGTAGTTTACAGTCAATCTACTTCAGGACTGTCTCTAGGGTTTAATTTGTCAACCATAAATTCAGGAATATTTGTCACCTAGATAAGAGGTTAAATAATTAATGAGACACATTATTAAATACTTTCAGCTTTAAAAGGGTTTAGTATTTTAAAGTTTAGTAGAACCTTGTCATAATGCAATCTCTGGGGCCTGTGTCATTGAAATGTAATAATGATGAAGTTTTATAATTCAGTAAAAACTACAGCAGGTGAAAGATAGCCCACCTTATCCTGAATCCCACCCTATTTGCATGAGGAGAGATGAGTAAGGTTTCAACAAAGCTGAAGCCCCAGTTCCTGTAGTTTTCACAAGCACTGGAAAGATGGAGCTCTGTGAAGTACAAAATCTCGAATGAGAAGGGAACAGAAGGGGCAGGGTGGAACCAGCAAAAACGACTGGTCTTTGAAACTATGCACCTGGCTTCATTAAAATCTCTAGAAATAAAGAGTGAAAGTGAAAGCTGTTCAATATTTTAAAAGAAACTACCTATTTGAGCACCTGGTGTCAGGGAGCCAGGAGGCTGTTGGAGCTCAGAACTTACCAGGGTTCCAAATAGAAGACACACTGTCTATCTGAGGCATACGGAGCCCTGGGAGCTCAGAGTGTGATGTTACCATCTGTGTGATTGTGATGATCAGCTACCCGATAATGTCCGTGAAGCAGTGGGGGGCTCATGGCAGTGGGCACATTTTGGTTTGTCTGGGGCAAGGGAAAAAGAAAGATCACTAAATGTTGATTCCTTTGTTTCTCTTCCTTTTCTTGGAAGGTATGGTAAAAAGTAAACTAGTGGTAAAATAATAATAAAAAAATAATAATAGGGGTGAATGGGTGAAATAGGTGAAAGAGATTGAGTATACTTATCATGATGAGCACTGAGTAATGTATACAATTGTTGAGTTACTATACTGTATACCTGAAATTAATATAACAGTATGTTAACTGTAGTGAAATTAAAAAAAATAAAAGGGGCACCTGGGTGGCTCAGTTGGTTAAGTGTCTTCATCTCAGGTCATGATCTTGGGGTTCTGGGATTGAGCCCCATGTTGGACTCCCTACTTAGCAGGGAGTCTGCGTCTCCCTCTCCCTCTGCCCCCCAATCCCCCCACTCAAGCTCTCTCTCTCTCTCTCAAATAGATAAATAAAGTCTTTAAATAATAATAATACTAATAATAATTGCCAACATTTATTGAGCGTTATGTGCCAGGTGCTATAAACAGATGACCTACTCACATCATTGAAGCCTTACAACCAACCTATACAGCTATACTGATTATTATACCCTTTTTACAGAACAGGAAAGTGAGGGTTAATGAAACTGGACTCCAACCTTAGTCTATATAGGGACCTGAGAACTACAGTCCACAGGCCAAAGCTAGCCCAATGCCTGTTTTTGTAATTAAAGTATTATTGGAACATAGTGATGCCGTTTGTTTACATATTTTCCATGGCTGCTGTACGGCTACACAGACAGAGTTGAACAGTTGTAACAGAGACCATATGGCCCCCAAAGCTGAAAATATTTACTAATGGTCCTTTAGAGAAAGCATAGAGTCCACTTGGTGTAGAATCCCTAGAGCTGTCACTCCAGGTAGTATTTTAGTTACAAGAGAATGGATGGGGTGCCTGGGTGGCTCAGTCGGTTGAGTGAGAGACTCTTGGTTTTGACTCAGGTCATGATCTCAGGGTCGTGGGATCAAGCCCCACGTTGGGCTCCGCAATCAGTGTGGAGTCTGCTCAAGATTCTCTCGCCTTCTCCCTCGCCCCACTTGTGTGCATGCTCTCTCTCTCTCTCAAATAAATAAATAAGTAAAATATTTTTTTTAAAAAAAGAGGGAGAATGGAAAATGTATCAGTAGTGGAAAGAGCACTAGACTGGGAGCCTGTAAAAAGTGGCCATGGGACCTTGGAAAAGTCACTCCACCTCCTAAGAAATCTTTTTTCTGATCTACTAATTAAAGCCACACTGCCAAGTTTCCAAATTAGAAGGTGTCCTAAACACTTCTTTCTGGTTTGCAAAAAGCTATTTTAGCAGAGGGAGAGAGAAAGAGAGAGAGCAAGCACAAGCAGGGGGAACAGCAGGCAGGGGAGAAGCAGGCTCCCTGCTGAGCAAGGACCCCGAAGCGGGGCTGGATCCCAGGACCCTGGGATCACGACCGGAGCCAAAGGCAGACGCTTCACCGACGGAGCCACCCAGGCGTCCCCTTTATTTTGATAGTTTTACATTTTAAATTTATCTACAGTTTTGAATGAATTTTGCTGTAAGTTGTAAAGCCTGTGTCTGCATTTCACTTAATTCCGTATGGTTTCTAATTAATTGTTTCCATTTCTGGAGAAGTCGGGGACAATTGGACTCCATTTCAGTTCGAATTTCCAAAATGTAATGGATTCAGCTGGACCCCAGGACAGGTGCCTCCGCTGAACTGCGGGCACCGCATCCTGCACTGCCCCCGCCTCCCGCAGGGGGCGCCCGAGTCCCGCTCCGAGACCCTGCGGGGCATGCGCGCTCAGCCCTTCTCCTCGGGGCGCGGACCGGCGTTCCAAAGCCGCAGAACCCACTGTGCTGACGCCCAGGCTTCGGGAGGACGTGGGTCCGCGTGCACGCTGACCGGAGCTGGGTCTCCTCCGGACCCGCTGTGGAGACTTCGGGAGGACGTGGGGCCGCTTCCACACTGACAGGAGTCCGGCCTCGTCAGGACCCGCTGTGGAGACTTCGGGAGGACGTGGGTCCGCGTCCACGCTGACGGCAGCCGGGCCTCCTCAGGACCCGCTGTGGAGACTCCGGGAGGACGTGGGGCCGCGTCCACGCTGACGGGAGTCCGGGCCGCGTCAGGACCCGCCGTGGAGACTCCGGGAGGACGTGGGTCCGCGTCCACGCTGACAGGAGTCCGGCCGCGTCAGGACCCGCTGTGGAGACTCCGGGAGGACGTGGGTCCGCGTCCACGCTGACAGGAGTCCGGCCGCGTCAGAACCCCCCGGGAGTAGAAGGTGAGGAGAAGCCGCCTGAGCGGGGACTGCGGGGGCGCGGGTGCGAGCTCCCGGGACCCCGCTGGGGAAGGGCGCGCTGTGTAGATGCGGGGCTTTGTGTGCGCTGCCGTGGGGTCCCGCGCGGGGCTGGGCGCGGGGCTGGCGGGTCTCCCCTTCCTGAGCTCGGATCCGCTCCGAGGCCCCGGGGTCTGTGTTTATGTGCCACTCGGATTCGGTTCCTGGGGCTGCTCAGACAGTCTGCAGGCAGGGAGGGGACACCCGCCGCGGGGCTCGGGCTCCTTCCCGCGTCCACGCGGTCAGGATCTGGGTAGGGCTCCGGCTCCGTCACGGAGGTTGGCGTCTCTGCTTCTCTGGGAGGTGCTGACGTGGGTGTTCAGAAGAGTCACCGACTGCGGCGAGCCTGTCCCAGCGGCACAAACACTTGGTCTCCGCACTCAGGCCCCCAGCTGTCGTTGGCTCAGCACATTCACCACCTCACACGGGGCGCTTGGGTGCCTTGGACCCCGAACAGGGACGCCGTCCCGCGGAACCGGCACATGACCCTAAGTGCGGAGATCATCCGGTGTCCACACTGCAACCCAGCCCGCAGGCCCGCTTCCACTGTCACCACCTGCCCCACTGTCTGAAGCGTACTTTTCCCCTCGCGTCCGGTTGTCTTCTTCTGGAACTGCTCCCGACACGTTGCCTTATGCGGGTAACCTTGGCGGATGTAAAGAGCAAGCTGGTTGCAATCTGGCCTTTCCTGTCTGGCTTCTGTCACTGCGGCTGTTTTCAGTGTCCACGCACGCTGTGACCTGCCTCAGTCCCTCATTCATCTTTTCACTGCGACTAAACATAATAGTATCGACCACTTACAACATTGCAGGTGCACAGTTCTCTGGCCTCAGCCGAGTTGCGCGGTTGTCCCTCATTCTCCAGCACTCTTTCCTTCTCCGCGAGGGGGACTCTGTGCATGAGACGCCAGCTCCCCTTTGCCCTTCCCCCTCGGCCCCTGCAGCCACATTCTACTTCGTGTCTCAGGATACTTCCTGTAAGTGGGATCACACAGTGTCTGTCCTCCTGTGACTGGCTGATTTCACTCAGCGAAGCGACTTCCAGGGTCAATCCGTGTTGTAGCCTGTGTCAGAACTCCCTTCGTTTTTAAGGCGGAATCGAGTTCCACACTGTATATGCCACATTTTGTCTATCCATTCATCCGTCAGTGGGCACTTGGGTTGCTTCCACCTTTTGGCTGTTGTGAAAATTGCTGCTCTGAATAAGGGCACTTGTACTTTCAGTTTTGGGGGGCATATATGCTGCAGTGGAATTCTGCGTTCAATATTTTGAGGAGCCACCCTATTTTTTTCTACAAATGAACCATTTTACTTCATTCCTTCATAGGGCAGAACAAGATTGCCATTTATGGATCTACCTCATTTTGTTTATCCTTTCCCCATTGATGGACATTTGCATAGTTTCTGGGTTTTGCCTATTGTGAACACTGCTGCTACGAATATTTCTGTATATTTTTGTTTGTTTTTATCAGTGTTTTCAATTTTGGGGGTATACATCTAGGAGTGTAATTTTTGAACCAAATGGTAATTCTACTTTGATCTATTTGAGTAAATGCCAAAATATTTTATACGTAGACTCACCATTTTTCACAAGCAAGGTGTAAGGGTTTCAGTTTCTCAACATCCTTTCCAAAATCTGTTATTTTAGTTTTCTTGATTAGAGCGATTCTATCGTGTGTAAAAGGACATCTAACTGGTTTAAATCTTCATTTCCATAAAGACTAAGGATGCTTAACATCTATTCATGTGCTGTTCACCATTTGTATGATTTCTTTGGAGGAAGGTCTATCCAAGTCCTTTGTCTATTTTAAAAAATGGGTTGTCTTTTTGCTGAGGAGTTGTAAAAGCTCTTTACATATTCTGGGCAACAGACTCTTATTAGATAAATAATGTACAAATATTTTCTTCCATTCTGGGGGCTTTCTTTTCACTTTCCAGATAGTATCTTATGATGTACAGATTTTTATTTTTTTTTTACATTTCTTTTTTTTTTAAGATTTTATTTATTCATAAGAGACAGAGAGAGAGAGAGGCAGAGGGAGAAGCAGGCTCCCCGCTGAGTAGGGAGCCCGAAGTGGGACTCGATCCCAGGACCCTGGGATCATGACCTGAGCTGAAGGCAGACGCTTAACCATCTGAGCCACCCAGGCGCCCTACATTTCTTTTTTTTTTTTTTTTAATTTATTCTTATGTTAATCCCCATACATCACATCATTAGTTTTAGATGAAGTGTTCCATGATTCATTGTTTGTGCACAACACCCAGTGCTCCATGCAGAATGTGCCCTCCTCAATACCCACCACCAGGCTAACCCATCCTCCCACCCCCTCCCCTCTAGAACCCTCAGTTTGTTTTTCAGAGTCCATCGTCTCTCATGGTTTATCTACCCCTCCTGATTTCTCCCGCTTCATTCTTCCCCACCCGCTACCTTCTTCTTCTTCTTCTTTTTTTTTTTTTTCTTAACATATATTGCATTATTTGTTTCAGAGGTACAGATCTGAGATTCAACAGTCTTGCACAATTCACAGCGCTTACCAGAGCACATACCCTCCCCAGTGTCCATCACCCAGTCACCCCATCCCTCCCACCCCACCCCCCACTCCAACAACACTCAGTTTGTTTCCTGCGATTAAGAATTCCTCATATGTAGGGGCGCCTGGGTGGCTCAGTTGGTTAAGCGACTGCCTTCGGCTCAGGTCATGATCCTGGAGTCCCTGGATCAAGTCCCACATCGGGCTCCCTGCTTGGCAGGGAGTCTGCTTCTGCCTCTGACCCTCCCCCCTCTCATGTGCTCTCTCATTCTCTGTCTTAAATAAATAAATAAATAATCTAAAAAAAAAAAAAGAATTCCACATATGTAATAAGAGATGAGGAAGGACACTATATCATACTTAAAGGATCTATCCAACAAGAAGATTTAACAATTGTAAATATCTATGCCCCTAACATGGGAGCAGCCAATTATATAAGGCAATTAATAACAAAAGCAAAGAAACACATCGACAACAATACAATAATAGTGGGGGACTTTAACATCCCCCTCACTGAAATGGACAGATCGTCTAAGCAAAAGATCAACAAGGAAATAAAGACTTTAAATGACACACTGGACCAAATGGACTTCACAGACATATTCAGAACATTCCACCCCAAAGCAACGGAATACACATTATTCTCTAGTGCCCATGGAACATTCTCCAGAATAGATCACATCCTAGGTCATAAATCAGGTCTCAACTGGTACCAAAAGATTGGGATCATTCCCTGCCTATTTTCAGATCACAATGCTTTGAAACTAGAACTCAATTACAAGAGGAAAGTCGGAAAGAACTCTAATACATGGAGGCTAAAGAGCATCCTACTGAAGAATGAATGGGTCAACCAGGAAATTAAAGAAGAATTAAAAAAAATACATGGAAACCAATGAAAATGAAAACACAACTATTCAAAATCTTTGGGATGCAGCAAAGGCAGTCCTAAGAGGAAAGTATATAGCAATACAAGCCTTTCTCAAGAAACAAGAAAGGTCTCAAGTACACAACCTAACCCTACACCTAAAGGAGCTGGAGAAAGAACAGCAAATAAAGCCTAAACCCAGCAGGAGAAGAGAAATAACAAAGATCAGAGCAGAAATCAATGAAATAGAAACTAAAAGAACAGTAGAACAGATCAACGAAACTAGGAGCTGGTTCTTTGAAAGAATTAAAAGATTGATAAACCCCTGGCCAGACTTATCAAAAAGAGAAGAGAAATGACCCAAATCAACAAAATCATGAATGAAAGAGGAGAGGTCACAACCAACACCAAAGAAATACAAACAATTATAAGAACATATTATGAGCAACTCTATGGCAGCAAATTAGATAACCTGGAAGAGATGGATGCATTCCTAGAGATGTATCAACTACCAAAACTGAACCAGGATGAAATAGAAAACCTGAACAGACCTATAACCACTAAGGAAATTGAAGCAGTCATCAAAAATCTCCCAAAAACAAAAGCCCAGGGCCAGATGGCTTCCCAGGGGAATTCTACCAAACATTTCAAGAAGAATTAATACCTATTCTTCTGAAACTGTTCCAAAAAATAGAAACGGAAGGAAAACTTCCAAACTCATTTTATGAGGCCAGCATTACCTTGATCCCAAAACCAGACAAAGACCCCATCAAAAAGGAGAATTACAGACCAATATCCCTGATGAACATGGGTGCAAAAATTCTCACCAAAATACTAGCCAATAGGATCCAACAGTACATTAAAGGGATTATTCACCACGACCAAGTGGGATTTATCCCTGGGCTGCAAGGTTGGTTCAACATCCGCAAATCAATCAATGTGATACAATACATTAACAAAAGAAAGAACAAGAATCATATGATCCTCTCAATAGATGCAGAAAAAGCTTTTGACAAAGTACAGCATCCTTTCTTGATCAAAACTCTTCAGAGTATAGGGATAGAGGGTACATACCTCAATATCATAAAAGCCATCTATGAAAAACCTACATTTCTTTTTTAAGAGTGAGTGAGAGAGAGTGTGCGAGTGGTCAGGGGCAGAGGGAGAAGGAGAGAGAATCTTAAGCAGGCCCCACACTCAGTGTGGAGACTGACGTGGGCTCGATCTCATGACCTTGAGATCATGATCTGAGCCAAAATTAAGAGTCGGACGCTTAACCAACTGAACCACCCAGGCACCCAGAACAGATTTTTAATTTTGAGGATATTATTTTATCTATTTTTTTCTTTCCTTTCTTATGCTTTGGTGTCAGATCTAAAAGCATTGCTAGATCCAAGCTTATGAAGATTTATCCCCATTTATTTCTTCTAGAGTTTATAGTTTTACCTCTTACATTTAAGCCTTTAATTTATTTTGAGTTAAAGTTTATATGTGGTGTGAGGTAAGGGTCCAGTTTCATCTCTCTGTACATGGATAGTCAATTGTCTAGCACCCTTTGTTGAAAAGACCATTCTCTCCCCCAGTGTAATGTTGCCACCCTTGTCAAAATTCAGTGGACCATAGATGAAGGGGTTTATTTTTGGGCTGTCAGTTAAATCCCACTGATCTGTATGCATATCTTTTTAAAAAAACTATTTTATTTATCTATTTTTAAAAACGTTTTAAATTTAAATTCAACTAATTAACGTATAATGTATTATTTGTTTCAGGGTGAATGCTACCTTTATGACAGTATCACAATGTTTTATTTACTGTTGCTTTGTATTAATATTTGAACTTTGGAAGTATGACCTTTCACATTTGATTTTCTTTTTCAAGATTGTTTTGGCTATTTTGTGGTCCCTTGAAATTCCATATGACTGTTAGGATTAGCTTGTGCATTTCTTTCCAAAGGCCTTTGTGAATTTCCTCGGGAACACATTGAATTTCCACATTGCAGTGTGTACTACTGCCATCTTATCAATAGTATGTCTTTTCATCACCATGGGGTCCTCAGATTTATTTAGGTTTCCCTTTCTTTCAGCAATGTTTTGTAATTTTCAGTGTACAAGCCTTGCACCTTGATTACATCTATTCCTGAGTATTTTGTCAATGTTAATGTTCCCTAAAATAGAATTGTTTTCTTAAATTATTTTTTGGATGATTCATGGCTAATGTATACAAATAAGAGAGATTTTTGTGTGTTGATATTAACTGGCTGTAATCATTTTTTGTTGATTGTTTAGGAAGCTCTCTATATAAGACAATGTCATCTCTGGTCTCTGAATAGACGTAGTTCTACTGTTTTCTTTCACAAGTGGATTTCTTGCCTTATTATTCTGGGTAGAACTTCCAGTACGATACTGAGCAATGAGTGAAAGCCAGCATGATGGACTTGTTTGTGATTTCAAAGTAGAGCTGTCAGTCCTCTAAATTGAGCATGATGTTTGATTAGAGTTAGGGTTGGGTTAGGGGTTAGGGTTAGGGTTAAGGGTTTGGGTAGGTGACCCTGTGACCCATGCAGCCCCACAGTCAGCATGTTGGAGCCAGGAACACTCCCCCTGTGCTGAGCTCCCGGGCAAACCCTGCAGGTCCCCTCCCCTGGCTGACCCCCTGAAGGTTCTGTCCCCACCTGTCATGAGTTGGAAGTCCTCACAACCTCCTCTTCAGGTTTGGATAATCTGCTCCAGTGGCTCATGGAACTCAGAGAAACATGTGTGATTCTTGGGCACAGCCATGAATCTCAGCTTCTTCATGATGGGGGGCAGCCCAGCAGCTGAGTGACCATGCAGGGCTGCCTCTGCTTTTATTTCATTTTTTTTATCAGAAAAGCAAGGGCAGTTGCCTCAAAGCGTGGGAAAGGAGGACAAAGGGATGGCAAGTATCCTGAAGCTGTAAAGCAGTCCTGCACCCTCCCCTAGGGGCAGGCACGCAGGGAGGCAGTCATGGGATAAGGGAAAAGCAGGATGTTTGTGCTAGCAAGCACCAGGTGCAGAAAGGGGACCTGAGGGTAACATTCTTTCCTAGCTCCTAACCTGTGCCCTGCCCCTGGGGATCATGGGATCCTGCTCCTACTGGGCCCTTGCGTTCAATAGTCTGAGAACAGGAATGCTGTTGACCTTTCAGCTGCTTCCACAATCACTCCTGAGGGCTTACAGTATATTTTCTAAGAATAATTCCACACTTCCTCCGTGAGGTGGACTACCTGGTATGCACAGAGGTGGACATGAAGTTCTGCGACCACGTGAGTACGGAGATCCTGTCCCCCGTCTTCGGCACCCTGCACCCCGGTTTCTACCAGGCAGCCCGCAAGGACTTCAGCTACGAGCATTGGCCACAGTCCGAGGCACACATCCCCAGGTACAAGGGCGACTTTTACTACATGAGGACCTTTTTTGGGGGGTCGGTGGTAGAGGTTCACCAACTGACCTTGGCCTGTCACCAGGCAATGGGGGTCAACCTGGCCACTGGGATTGAGGCTGTGTGGCACAATGAGAGCCACCTGAACAGGTACTTGCTGGACCATAAGCCCATTAAGGTGCTGTCCCCAGAGGACCCGTGGGACCCTCAGCTGCTGGGCTGTCCCCGAGAGGACCTGTGGGACCCACAGCTGCTGGGCTGCCCCTGGAGGACCTGTGGGATCCACAGCTGCTGGGCTGCGCCCCATCATGAAGAAGCTGAGATTCATGGCTGTGCCCAAGAATCACCAGGACATCAGCAGTGGTTATTACTTGAGGAGTCATTTTGGTGCCCACCGGGTCTTTCACTTGAGTTAACAGATGAGCCCGAAGGAAGGACGTCATCAGTGAGGAAGTACAGACGAAGGTCAGAGTGGAGGTGGGCAAAGGCCTCTTTAACTCAGAGAGCGGGGGAGCCCCGAGCTTCTTCTACACACCTTGCCCTGCTCATCGATTCCAGCTGCCTGGCTCTGAGTTCTGTCCTTTTAATGAACTGGTCATCTAGTAAGTAACATGTTTCTCTGAGTTCCATGAGCCACGGGAGCAGATTATTCAAACCTGAAGAGGAGGTTGTGGGGACTTCCAGTCTGTAGCCCATAGCTCAGAAACAGGGGTGACCTCTCTGCCCAGCCACTGGCTGACCACTGAGTTAACAGCACAGGGATTCAGTGGCCACACAGAGCAAAGAATACAGACTTGACAAAGTGAGTTGAGAAAAGTCACTAAGCCAACAGTAGCAACTACAACGAGCAGCAATCATGAAGCCTGGAGTGGGGAAGGTCTGATGTTCAGGATGCTTCCATTATAATATTCATAATCACACCCTGGACTTGTCACTGGGGCCAAGTCCACCGGCTGGGGGTCCGGTAGCTCCTACATGTTCCACGTGCCTCTCTCTGGCTCCCCCAGCCGTGCACAGTCCTGTGCTGCTTCCCAGCAGAGGTCGGTTTTAACCAAAGCCAGGAAGATGGGATGGGTTTTCCTGACGCCCCACCCCCTGCCCCACAGGGCTGCAAGAGAGGAAAAAGTTTTCCTCAACCCTGTTAAGGTCCCCGGCTGAGTCTGGAAATTGACAAAGACAGATGAACAGGAGAAAAGCAAGCAAAATGTATTGATTGCTTTGGTGGGAGCCTCACAAGACCATGAAGACCAGCAGAGGTGACTGGAGCAGACAGCTCTTCTACCTTTTAGACAAAGAAGCAGTCAGTGTGTGAAGAATTGACAGACGCAGGGGTTTGGACTAGGGCTCGTAAACGGTAAAGAAGTAACTAGGAAGATAAGGGTTAGTTTAACCAGGTGTGTGTGTATAGACCCCGTGGTCCTAAATTCCTTGACTCTGGTGATAAGCACGTCATCTCTGTGGTCCGGGGTGAGAAAGTTCCACATGGCAGTCTTCTGACCTGCTTAAGGGAAAAAGGGCTGATGGCTGGGGGTCAGAGAGACCTTCTTGCTTTGCTCTATGCAAAAGTTCTTTTAGCTTCTGTATTTATTTTGCCAAGGTGCCGTATTCGGGGTAGTGTGTCCTGACCCTCACTGGCCTGGTGCTGTACTCTGTCTCCTAGTATCCAGGACATTGGATGTGCTGCTGTGGAGACCTTCCAGCCCTGGGGTAGCCCCTTGTCCAGGGAGGCACCTGCCTCAAGGGGAGGGTCGCTAAGGGTGGCCGCCCCTCCTCAGGGAGATTGGGTGGGAGAATGCAGATCTTACTTCGAGAAACTGACTTTATTTCCTGAAAAGGTCTACCTGATAGTGGGATCATACGGGAGTTCTATTTTTAGTATTTTGGGGAAGCTTCATCCTTTTCCCAGCATGGGTGTGCCAACCAAAGTCAATTCCAGATGATTTTTACCTATAAACCAGAGATTTTTCAAGAACCTCTCCAGCAGAGAACATGAGGAGAACAGTTTCAAGACCTTAGACAGGCAGAGATTTCCCAGGATGCAAGGTATACTAACCATAGGAACAAACCGGTGACTTAGAAACTATGAAATGAAGAACTGGTTCTCCTTCTTCCATTTCTGGCTAGTGTGCTAGTCTATGGCTCGATCTCACCTCAGGCAGCTGAAAGGTTGACCTCCCAGGTCAGCTACCACTGAGATGGCTACTGTTTCTAGAAATTCTTCGGGGTGTGGCCGTTTTTCCCCACCTGTGCACTGATCAAGTCGGCGACCTCGGACAGTGGAGCCACGGGTCCTCCAGGCATGGTTCCTCCCCAGTGCCCCAGTAAAGCCATTCCACTGAGGGTTTAGGGGGACCGGAGCTGCCCCTAGGCAAAAACACCAGAGGTTTTCACTGTCCCTACCTGGCCTTCAGAAGCTCCTCAGTTACTCCTGTGCCTCTGGTGTCTTCCTGGAACCCTGACCTGGCTGTTTTTGGACAGTTTGTCCAGTGGTACCCTCACTTTCTGGGAGGGGGATTTGCTGGAATCCGCAGTGTGTCCTGCAGCCTCACCGGGATCACTTTTTGAAGGCACGTCGCCTGGGCCATCTGAGGACTCAAGACTGTGGGTCTGTGGCTTGGAGGGATTCTGAGCAGCGGGTGGGATTCTGAGCGCCGGTGGGATGGGAGGGCTGCAAGGCCCAGAGGCACGTTTCCAGAAAGCTGTCTGGGGTCCCCGGCATCCTACCGTTTTTGAATCAAAGCCCTGAGATCTTTAAAATGCCAGCAACGTTACAGCATGGGCCAGAAAAACAAATGTTCCTGTGCACCCAACACCACCTAAACTATTGGCCATTTCTTGTCACTTGAGTTGAGTAGAAAGGATTGGGAGTCAGGGCTTGAGGGGGGTCCTGGGTCAGACTTTGTGTTTGGGGGACGAAGGTCATCCAGACAAGCTTGTGCTGAGGCTGAGGAGGGGGTCTGTGTGGAGACCCCAGCTGCAGGCACTGCTGTCCACTGATGCCCCCTCAGCCTGCCCAAGTGCACCTGCTGCTGGGGGAAAGCCTGCCCCCTCTTCTCTGCCTGAGGGCTCTGTCCTGCACCAGGTGCGCCTCCTCTCCTGCCAGCCACTGCCAGCCTGCAGTCTGGGAGGGTGGCTACCCGAGTTCCTCCAGCTGCTGAGGGAGAGCCTGCCCCCTCCTCTCTGCCTGAGGGCTCTCTCCTGCACGAGGTGCGCCTCCTCCCCTGCCAGTCACTGCCAGCCTGCAGCCTGGGAGGGTGGGAGGGTAGCTACCCCGAGTCCCTGCAGCTGCTGGGGGAATGCCTGCCCCCTCCTCTCTGCCTGAGGGCTGTCTCCTGCACCAGGTGCCTCCTCTCCTGCCAGCCACTGCCAGCCTGCAGCCTGGGAGGGTGGCTACCCCGTGTTCCTCCAGCTGCTGGGGGAGTACCTGCCCCCTCCTCTCTGCCTGAGGGCTCTCTCCTGCACTAGGTGCCTCCTCTCCTGCCAGCCACTGCCAGCCTGCAGCCTGGGAGGGTGGGAGGGTGGCTACCCCGAGTTCCTGCAGCTGCTGGGGGAGCGCCTGCCCCCTCCTCTCTGCCTGAGGGCTGTCTCCTGCACCAGGTGCCTCCTCCCCTGCCAGTCACTGCCAGCCTACAGCATGGGAGGGTGGATACCCTGAAAACCTCCAGCCCTGTGGACAGAGTCAGTGCAATGTGGTCTCCCAGCAGGTCTGAGCACCAGGCCCCCACATTGCTCACTCTCGTCCTATGGGCTCAATGTGCCACATCCTCCCTCAGGCTCCCTGGGTCCGAGTCCTCCTTTGCTCGTGGACCATCCTTGGCCCAGGCTCCACACGCTGGGACTGGGAGCGGGTCATCTGGACGTTCTGGACTCTCGCTTCTGTTCCCGAGACATGGGCACAGGCCGGCCTCACAGACTGCTCAGAGGAGACTCAGCACAGGACGATGCAGGTCGCTGTAAGGGGAGATGCCAAGTGATCCCAGAGGGAGCGCACAGGCCTTGCAGAAGGCACTGGGCTCATGGGGCTCAGTGTAGGATGCGGGCGCCCAGCCAAGGGGCATGGGGAATCCTGGTGAGGGCGGCCCTGGCAAGTGGGGGAGGGGGAGGCCACGGAAGGGTCTCAGAAGAGGCAGGAGACAAGGAAGAGGACAGGACAGAGCTTCCTAAGGAGGTGGATGGAAGGATCAAAGGATCACAGAGACCCTTGGGAAAACACGGAGGCCCTGGAGATGTTGGCTGAAATGCTGTCATTTGGTCAGAAAAATTGTGTCACAACTCCCCAGTTGACACTGGATGATTTACTCTTTGTTGGTTCTAGGAATCAGTGCGTACCTGCCATTAGAACTCACATGGCATGAAGTCTAGGACATACTTACTTTTCATCACTTTTCAGGACGAGATTTTTCTAGAGGAGGTGCTAAACACAGGTCTCTCCATTCTTTTCTTTGTGCGACTGGCCTGTTTCCAGGAGCAGATTCCTAGTGCTCATCGCCAGAGCTAGCCGTGAGGACTGCCCCCCATCACCTCCCACAGTGGACGTGGCCATGTGGGTTGGGGGGTGTCACTGATGAAGCCCCAGTGCTCAGTACCCAGCAGGGACCCCAGATCCTGTGCTGAATGAGGGAGGATGGGAGTGAGGGAAAGAGAGAGGGAGGGACAATGGGAGAGAAGGAGGGGAGAGAGTGAGAAGGGAAGGGAGGATGGGAGGGAGGCAGGATGGGGAGAGGGAGGGGAGAGAGGCAGGAGGAAAGGGAGGATGGGAGGGGTAGAGGGGAGGGAGGGAGGCAGGGAGGATGGGAGGGAGGCAGAGAGGCAGGGAGGGAGGGAGTGGGGGAGGGAAGGGAGGAGTGGAGGGGAAGGAGAGAGAGGGGGGAATGAATGAGTGAATAAATGACGTAGGGAGGGAGGGAGTGAAACCACAGAAGCTGGATCTGTACCTCAGGAGCCATTATTTGGGGTGAGGTCCGAGGACATCACAGCCTGGGTCCTGGATGGTGGCTCAGGGCACATCCATCTGTCCTCCCAGTGCTGACATTCCTTCTCCTTGGACCCGGTGTCATCCTGGATCCTCTCCACCTCCTCCTCAAACAATTCTCAATGTTCCCAGGAACAGGGTGGCAGGAGGGAGTCTCAGGAGGGGCTTCCCGGATCCTGTGCCCCGAAGGACAATGTGACAGTGGCTACAGGACATTCTATCATGAGGACTGGGACCATGGATCCCATCCATCTCCTTGAGCATTAGCGTTGTTTCATTCCCTGCTATCTCCACCACCGCTGTGATGAACACTCTTGAAAGTAGATCTGTGAAAAACTGAGCCAGAGTTTCCGGGGGTGAGTCCGAGGCCGAGCATGCCAGGTGATGGGTGCACCTGCAGCCTGGGATGGGTGATGCTCACTGTTCTCCCAGACAGGGGTGCCCGTCACCCTTTCCTCCAGGGGACCTGCATTGGACCTCTGCTTCCTCACGTTCTCCCCAGACCAGACACCTGCCAGTCTGAGGGTGATGAGCACTGCCTCCATAGGGTTTCCTTTGCCGGAATCCTTCCCCGGGAGCTCCACATCTCTGACACATATTCCCTGCGTGCCTATCCTCCCCCTTGGACTGGCATGTGTTTGGTCTCCATCCCTGTGGAACCCAGTGACTTGGAGCGTGGTTTGGACCAGAGTCAGGTGAAACCTTTCTCTGGCCTTGCTTTGTGGTGTGTCTTCCAGCTTTCTGCGTTTCCCTGGTTTCTGTGTGGGCCACAGGAGTAACCAGTCGTTTCCTGTCTGGGGTCAGGCTGCGGTGTCCCAGCAGGTACAGGGGTCTCTGCCCCGAGATTGTGCCCATAATTCCTTTTTTAAAAAATATTTTATTTATTTATTTGACAGAGAGAGACACAGCGAGAGAGGGAATACAAGCAGGGGGAGTGGGAGAGGGAGAAGCAGTCTTCCCGTGGAGCAGGGGCTCGATGTGGGGCTCGATCCCAGGACCCTGGGAGCATGACCTGAGCCGAAGGCAGATGCTTAACGACTGAGCCACCCAGGCACCCCTGTGCCCATAATTCCTAAAGTGGCCTCTCTGATTACATCTGATCTGTAATCCATCGGGGATTTCAATATCGAATAAGGGAAATTTTATGACAAATAAACAGAAGAAAACGAGTCCCCTTTGAAAATAGGTGGGCAGACACAAAGGCTCCTATTGCATGATTCCACATACAGAAACATCCAGAACAAGTAAAAGAATAGGGAGAGAAAGCAGCTTAGGGGTTTCCAGGGTCTGAGCTGGGGGAGAAATGGGCAGGGGGGCTTCTGGTTCGGGGACTCCTTTGAGACACGAGATATTCCGCAGCAATCTTCTGTGGTGTGGTGGCACAGCGTTGGGAATGTACTTATGCTCATCACATGTTCAGTTGAAAACAAGTAATTTTATTTAAAACAAATAATAAACAGTATACAGGCCATGAAAAGATAAAATAACAATATGAACCAGAGAGAAAGAACATAGGGGGAGGGGATGAAACAATCTGGCGGGGCGTCGGGGTCCAGCAATGGACCTAAGGGTAATTGTACAAGGAGCTCTCCCCGCAGGGCTGTGGCCTCTGGATGTGGCTCTGGGAGCCCTGCGGGAGCAGGAGTAGGGGCAGGGGTTGGGATAGGGGCAGGGCCAGGGGCAGGGCCAGGTGTAAGAGCAGGGCCAGGGGCAGGGGCAAGGGGAGGGTTTAGGATCAGCAGTCGTGGCAGGTGCAGGATCTAGGGCAGGACCTGGATAAGGAGCAGGAACAGGAGCTCCGGCAGGCGCAGGGGCAGGGGCAGCGGCAGAAGGAGCCGGAACAGGAGCTCAGGCAGGGGCAGGGGAAGGCTCAGCAGGTCTGGCAGGGGAAGGGGCAGGAGCAGGAGCAGGAAAAGGAGCAGGAACAGGAGCTCAGGCAGGGGCAGGGGTAGGGGCAGGGGCAGCAGGTCTTGCAGGGGAAGGGGCAGAAGCAGGATCAGGAAAAGGAGCAGGAACAGGAGCTCAGGCAGGGGCAGGGGAAGGCACAGAAGCAGGATCAGGAACAGGAGCTCAGGCAGGGGCAGGGGAACGGGCAGTGGGTCTGGCAGGGGAAGGGGCAGAAATGGGAACAGGAAAAGGAGCAGGAACAGGAGCTCAGGCAGGGGCAGGGGCAGCAGGTCTTGCAGGGGCAGGGGCAGCAGGTCTTGCAGGGGAAGGGGCAGAAGCAGGAGCAGGAAAAGGAGCAGGAACAGGAATTCAGGCAGGGGCAGGGGCAGATGCAGGAGCAGGAAAAGGAGCAGGAACAGGAGCTCAGGCAGGGGCAGGGGAAGGGGCAGCAGGTCTGGCAGGGGTAGGGTTATGGGCAGGAGCAGGGTCAGGGACAAGAACAGGAGCCCAGGAAGGGGCAGGAGAAGGGGCAGCAGGTCTGGCAGGGGCAGGGCCAGGAGCAGGAGAAGGAGCAGGAACAGGAGCTCAGGCAGGGGCAGGGGAAGGGGCAGAAGCAGGAGCAGGAAAAGGAGCAGGAACAGGAGCTCAGGCAGGGGCAGGGGCAGGGGAAGGGGCAGTGGCTCTGGCAGGGGCAGGGGAAGGGGTAGGAGGAGGGGCAGGAGCGGGGCTGGAGCAGTGGCAGGTGCAGGATCCAGGGCAGGAGCTGGGTCAGGGGCAGGAACAGTAGCAGGAGCTGGGTCAGGGGCAGGTGCCAGTTCTTCCTGGTCCACGTCAGGCTGTCCGTGGGCAGGTGCCGGGTCACCTGCCGGCTCCTGGTCTCTTGCTGAAGTTGCAGCCACCACCCCTCCCTCCAGAGCTGCCGATGGGGTTGGAACGGGCTCTAGCTCCTCAGGTGGTGGAGCAGCTGTGAGAGGAGAAAAGCTCACCCCGAGCCTGCTCTCCGTGGAGACAGAACCCAGCCCAGGGCCTCCCAGAGAAGCCGCAGCCAGGAAGGAGCCCTCCCTGGGGTGTCTCCCTGACTGCAGTCCACCCGCTGGATGCTCTGCGCCCAGTCTTTGCTCCAGGCCCCACACCAGCCTCTGGGGCCTCGTCCCTGTGGGGCCAACACCGACCCATCCCCACACACCACAAAACCCAGCCCCAGACTTCTCACCCTCGGGCACGGTCTCCGTGGTCTCCGGCTCCTGGACCACTGTCCGGTGACCAACCACCTGGGACAGTGGTCTGGGGTGTGTTGGAGGTCTTGCCCGGCAATCCCCAGCACTTGTTTTGGGGGATGCCTGTGGGGTCAACCCCTCCGTCATGGAGGAGGGCATGTCTGCCAGCCGCCTCGGGAGGTCATCCGTGGCCTTCTGCAAAGACAGGGACGGGTAGCCGGCGGGAGGCATCACAGCCCTGCCCGGCCATCCTCACTGTCCTCCTGCCCAGTCCCCCTGCTGCTCCCAGATCAGACACAGACCTGTGAGTTCACAGCCCTGCACCCGGGATGCAGTGACCCATCCCTGCAGGGCTATCGGGATAAACCCTGGGTAGAAGGGGCAGCGCCCGCACACCCCATCCCACACGGCCAGCCTTGACCTTGAACATGACCTGCCACTGGGAATCTGACCCCTCATCAGCCTGCTCCTGCTCAGGGTGGCCCCACCCCGCATGACCCCTCTTTACACACACACACGCACGCATACCCACAGACACACACGCACGCACACGCACACTCACACGCAGACACGCACAGACACACACACACGGAGGGGGGCCTGGGGCTGCACAGGTCAGATCAGAGCGTGTGGAGCGGGGTGGCAGGCTCTGGGCCTCCTGGTGTCACCTTTCGGGCCTTCCGGCCAAACGGCCAGAGGCGGTGGGGAGCCCTGATCGGACATCCCCAGCGGGGGCCAGCGTTTGCAGGGCGGGCTTTCTTCAGCCTGCAGCATCCAGACTTAGGGAGGCAACAAGCCCACATGTTCATGGTTGGATGATCTCCAACGAAATGAGCTGGGCAGGGGGCTGTCTCTGGAATGTGGGTGCCTGGTTACCTGGGTTCCAAATTCTGTTGGACTCTGTTGTCAGGGAAGTGAGGTCACCAGTGCCTGGGGTCCCCTTACCCAACTTCCTCCTCACACAAGACTCCCGCCCCCGAGGGCCCCCTCCCCCGGCTGCTCAATGCTCCCCCTCCCCCCATGCCCCATCCATACAGTGGCTGCCTCACAGCCCATCCACAGCCACCGGGAAGCCTGGGTGCAGCTGATGTCCGCGCTGTGAGGACACAGAGCTGGTTTCAGACCAGGCTCCTGTGCGTGCCCAGGGCTGTGACCCAGGACAGACCCCGTGCCTCTCAGGGCCTCCCCAGGCTCCCCATCTGCACAGTGGGGTGTTCTGGCTTATAGTCCTAGGGACGCCATCAGGGGTAGGACCTCTACATACATTCCGTACCTGCTCTCACAGGAGGCTGGGGCACACTTGGCAATGCAAGGATGAGCCAGGGGCTGGGCGGGACATGGAGCACAGCTCAGAGGGGCCTGGGTCTGCTCTGGGGTCTGGGCAAAGCCACCCCCCTCCTGCCTGTTCCCAGCCCCCGTGGGAAGGTTGTAATGGACTGATTCTGACCTTGTCCTCTCACAACACAGACTTCCAGGGGCTTCTATTAGGGTTAGGCTCAGGTCCCAGGGACTCATCTGTGCCCATGTGCTGAGCAGTCCCCACAGTGGCTCCCAGCATCCCCGAATCCTGGTCACAGATCCCTATGGAATCCCCTCCCCTCCAGGGTGGATGGCCTCTCAGGAGGAGAATGGGGCCAAATGCTGGGATGTCATTTCCAAGCTGATGGAGGAAAGTCTGTGACTTCTTCTGGTTCTCTCTGTCGTGTGTTCATTCTCCGTCTCCTTATCTGTTTCTGTCTCTGTCTCTGTGTCTCTCACATGAGCAGGATCTGTGGACTCCAGAGGTGATGTGAGAAACCTCAGAAGCCTCCCTTGTCCGTGTTTCCCTCTTCTGTCCCAGTGCTCCATTCCTTCCTAAGGCCTTGTCACCCGGACCAGAGCAGTGAATCTGGAACCTCTTCCAAATGGAGACCCGGAGGCTGCAACAAGGAGGGTCTTGGCCTTGGTCCCCAGACTAGTGGTCAGTGCTCTGCCACGTTCTGCGTACCCAGGTCCTCAGCCCCCCAAGCCCCCAGTCTGTCCCCTGCTCCGAAGGACCTCGAGGGAGTACAAAGCATTTTCCAGGACTGGGAGCACAGGGGGTCGGGGATGGAGATCCAAGGCCAACAGGCTCTCCCACAAGCCTGTGGGACCCTAGGGACACTGCATCTCTACAGCCCAAGTGACAGAAGAGTAAGCTGAGGCCTTTGTGCTGTAGCTCCTCTGGACTTGGGGGTGGGTATCCCTTCCTGCTTCCAAGTGCCCAGGCTGGTGATGGACACCGGAACCCAGACCCTGTCCTCTCCCAGTGCCCTGGCAATCCCCCTGGGCCCCTTGGGGACCCCTGACCCTCAGCCTGGCCTGTCTCCCCTCCACATGCTATGGATCTGGGTCCTTGCCAGGAGTCCTGATGCCCTGCCCCATGGCCCAGCTGTCTGCAACCTGTTTCTTCTTTCCCCCCTGTCACCCACCTCGCTCCCAGGGTGTCCTCCCCTTCTGACCCCCAGCTGGGCAATAAGAGTGGTGTGTGTGTGTGGGGGGGGGGGGTGCTGGTGCACGTGCCTCTACGTGCCTGGGGATGCCAAGGTCATGTCCCCACATGGGATGGGGTGGGTAGCTCTACCCGAGGATCTGAGGGGCTCTCACCCCCAAAGCAAACCTCATGGGAGGGTTGGGACTGGCCTAGGACTGGAGAGCAGCTCCTTGGACTCTGCACTCCTCAGTTGTCCTGGGCCAGTCCCTGCCTCTCTTGACCCAGGTTCCCAACAGTCCCTGAGGGTCGGACATGGAAAGGCTTGAACGTGGCTGCTCCTCCAGGGGTAGGTGGGGGGCAGGTGCACCAGGCACGCAGGCCTCCCCACTGAGAGGGCCAGCCAGGTGTGTCATGGCCAGGTGTGCACAGACGACCTGCCCACAGCTCCTGTACCATGATCCAGTCCTGCGGCAGATGTGCACGAGACCCATGGCTCTGCACCTGCCCGGTACCCCGCGTTCCCTCACCACCTCGGAGACAAGGGCTCTTCTTCGTCCTAGGGCCCGTCATCCTTCGGACAATGAGAGCAGAGGGATCCGTATATAGAGGAGGCCGTCAGGGCGTCCCACGGAACGTCGTATGCCCATCTCTGCTTTGTCGTCTAGGCTTAGTGGCGGACCCCCAACTAGAAAGAGGCCCGTGGGGCAGGGACTTTTGTCTGTCCTGTTCCCTGAATTATGGAAAATGTCTAGAAGGGGCTTCCTGTCCATGTGTGGAGTCGATGAAGCCCAGCCAGCAGCTTTCAGATGTCTGAGTGGCTCTGGGGCCACTCTGCCAGCCCCCAGGGATCCCTGCTCTGTCTCCACCCAGGATGGGAGCCCCAGATGGAATCTGAAACCTCCTCACAGCCAGGAATGCGGCTTTGCCCGGGACACAGGACACCGAGGCTTGGGGCAGAGAGCTCCTTCATGGTGGAGAGGAACCGCCTCAGCCCCAGGCCACCCTCCCCGTGGGCCGGCCACAGGGTCGGGGAGCGGTCCCAACAGGCCCGACGGCAACCCCGTGTGTGGGGCCTGGCCTCGTGGCACGCAGGGTCCCCGTGCGACACCTGAGGTTCGGAGAGGGGACATGCCAGGCCCGAGACACACAGCCCGCAGGTGAGGGGGAGCCTCCGGGCGGGATGGGGGGCCCTGCTCACCTTGGTGAGCAGCAGGTGTGGGAAGGGCTGGGGAGGCGTTCCTCTGGGAGGTGCTCTGGGAGAGGGGCCACAGGAGAGGGCCTGGCCCGGCTCCATCAGCTTCCTCAGGCTGTCAGCACGGACCGCCCACAGCCTCTGGCTCGCCCCCAGCGGCAGGGCCCACTCAGGTTCACGGTGGGGCTGATCTGTGGATAAAGGAGGGACAATTCACAACACAGAAACTGCAAAACTATTTCTGTCCGAGTCCTGAAGTGCAACAGAATATCCAAATTGGTTCGGATCATCTTCCACGTATGTGAACGGTGATTTTGTACCTGGCAAAGGCTGGGGCTGCACCGGGTGTGTGTGTCTGTGTGTGAAGGACCAGGTGTGTGTGTGTGTGTGTGTGTGTTTGAAGGACTGGGTGTGTGTGTGTCTGTGTTTGGCGTGTGTGTCTGTGTGTGTGTGTCTGTGAAGGGAGTAGCCCAAACCCCTTGGGTTGAGATCATGGCCACGTAAGGGGCACAGCCAACGTGGCACCCCGGGTCGTCAGTATCCCGGATGGCATTGGGGCAGGAGAACCTCCCGGCCCTCCCCGAGCCCGGTCCTGGAGTGCCCTCGTCCCCACACTCCCCCTGAGCCCGCACCAGCCCTTACCGACTGCCTGGTGCACGTGCCCCACACCGGGGAGCCGTCGAGTGAGGCTCCTTTTGACCAGCTTGTCCCCAATTTCTTCCATGGGGCTCTGCGAAGACAGTGAGCGGCGCCCGGCCCGGAGGCATCACAGCCCTGCCCGGCCGTCCTCATCATCCTCCTGCCCAGGCCCACTGCTGCCCCCAGATCAGACACAGCCCCGTGCGGGCACAGCCCTGCACCCGGGGTGCAGTGACATGTATCGACAGGGCTCCGGATCAAACCTGGGGAGAAGGAGTCCGCCCCAGCACACCGCGTCCCACCCAGCCAGCCTTGACCCGGGGTGTCAACATGATCCACCCACCAGGCATCTGTCCCCTCATCAACCTGCTCCTGCTCAGGGTGGGCTACCCTGCCCAAAACCTCTACACACACACACACACACACATACACAGAGGGGCGCTGGGCTGCACGGTCGGATCACAGCGGTGTCTGGCTGGCCTGGCTGGCTCTGGGCCTCCCTGTATTCCCTTTGGGCCCCTCCAGGCAAATGGCCAGAGGTGTCAGGGGTGGGACCTGACCCCATGTCTGCAGTGGAGGCAACGGCTCTCACTGTCGGCTTTGCTGAGACCACATCCTGGGGACATCGAGATACAGCAGGATTGCAGCATCTCCTGCCAAGTGAACTGAGTAGGAAGGGGGCTGACTCTAGAATGTGGGTGCCTGTGACAGCCGTTGGGCATCTTGGGGACGCCCTGGCGATCAGCCTGGCATGTCTCCCCTGAGCCCCATGCTATAGCCCTGGGCATGTTCCCAGGAGACAATGCCCACAGCCCATGGCCCAGCTGCCTCCAACCTCCTCCTTCTTTCCCCCTTGTCCCCTCCAGGGTCCACGCCCCCTTGGACGTCCCTGGGGAGTTTGTGTGTGTGTGTGGGTGTGAGTGTGTGTGTGCAAGCGCCCACGCACACGAAGAGAGCCTTGTGCGTACGTGTGCCCGCGCAAGGATGACCGAGGAAAGGGCCCCAGCATGGGAGTGTGGGCAGGGGTCCCCTAAATCTTAGGGGCCCTCGTTCCCAAAGGAAACCTCCTGCGAGGTGAAGCTTGGCCTAGGAAGTTGGAACCCTCCCTGTTCCTCTAGCCTCTGCTCAGCTGGTGGGTCCCAGGCCAGTCCCTGCCTCGACTGCCCTCAGTTTGCCGACTGTCCCATGAGGGCTTGGAGGAGGAACTTCATTAGCGTGGCTCGGCATGGCCGGTCGGCTCCCACCTTTTGGGTGGACGTGGCGCAGGTGCACTCTGGGTGGGCGGGGCCCTCCTACCCAACGGTGGGTCGGAGGCAGGTGGATCCTGCGCAGGCGCACACGTCCCAGCAGACGGCGCCTGCACTGGTCACCACCTGCCAGCAGGCCTGCACAACCCTGAGGGGCTGGCTGTGGCCTTGGTCCTCCGTGTCCCGATCTCCACTCCCTGCTCAGTGACCCTCACGTCCTCTTAGGCCGGGGGCCAGCCCCAGTCCCGCCAGGCAGGGCCGCTGGACTAAGTGGACATGGAGACCTGGGGACTAGAGAGAAATGAAATATACGCCCGCTGCCGTCCTGGCCCCCACGTTCCACTTCAGTGTTCGTCTCAGTGCATGGCGGGGGTTCAGGGGAGGGTGATGGGGACACGTGTGGCAGGGAGGAGGTCAGGCCGCCTTTTCCTCCTCTCCTTCCCCTCCACCTGTCTTCCTGGCAGCAGCCCCTCTCCCCAAAATCCGGCACTCAAACACCTTCATCTCCCTGCTTTCAACCCCAACCCATCCTCCTGAGGTGGGAGTCACTGACCCTATCTCCAAAGTAGAAAACTGAGGTCCCAGGAGTTCCCACAGGAGCTTGCCAGTCACAGGGCTGTGACATGGCCCTGCTGTGGGTTTGAACCCAGCTCAATCTGACCCAAAGCCTGAGCTTACAGAGGAGCCGGAGGAAGGAGCCTTTGAGCCCAGGCTTGGAGGTGAGGCCATCCTGGATGGGGGTCATAGGCAGGGACGGCAGGGGTTCTGAGGGGCAAGTTACTGCCGGGCTCCCTGGGGGACGAAGGCCCTACAGAGGCTGGAGTGGGCTGCGGGGTGCACACTGGGGAGCATGTCTAGACCAGATCACGCAGGGCTCTCTGCATATTGGGCAAGGAGTCAGGGGACACTGCGGGTTGGGGGGTTCACGGGACACAATCCGGGCAGTCTTACCAGAGCCACAGCATCGTAGATTTAGAAGGAGCTTGGTGGGCATGTTTTTGTCCGCACCCAAGCATGGATCACCAAGCAAGCACCAGCCCGAGGTGAGGAGGCTGCCGCAGTTTCCTCCTGTGTAGAGTGGGGGCCATGGTGGTTGTCTGCGTCCTTCCAGGCCTGGGCATGCTGCCTGGAAGGTCCAGAGGTGGCTTCTTGTTAGAGTAGCTAGCTGTTCCAGTGAGGTCAGTACTCAGAGATGTCTGAGTCAGGAGACCAAAGGGACGCCCCACGTGCCCAGTTCAACAGGATGCTCTTGGACATGGTGCCGATCTTCATGTCCAGGCTGATGGGGTTGAGGCAGCAGCGCCCACCTGCTGCATGGAGAGCGGCAGCGAGGAGCCGTGGTTGCCGACCCCGAGGCACGGCGCTCGTGTGAGTCCGAGGCTGCCACAGATGTGATGGAGGCTGAGGAGGGGGAGGTGCTGACAGAGGCTGAGATGATGCCTGCGGTCTCCAGCGACAACTGGGAGGTCCACTCCGGAACTCGAGGAACGGCAAGGCCAGCAGAAACACCAGACTGTGTAAGGCAACCGCGGTCAGCATCTAGCCAAGAAGCTGCTAGAGACTGAGTCTTCTTGGCCCCTTGTGGCTGTGGAGTGGGGACCCAGGCTCCAGGAAGGGATGTCTGTCAGGGAGAAAGGGTGGGACAGTCACCTCCTTTTCCTGGCCATCAGGGATCCTGGGACCAAACCCACACTAATGTTGTCCACATCTCCATTGGGCTGGAGGAGCATGCGGAGCGGGTAGGCGATGTTCCTGCTGCGCAGGTAGGGGCTGCATCTGAGCTGGTCCCAGGACTTGGAGTGAGCGCTCCTTTTGGTCTTGGGTGTTGTGTTGGGGGTGTGGTGGCAGAATTGAAGGGCTGACTTTGCATTGATCCGACACCCTGGGTGAATGGGTGCTCTAGGGTGTCCATGGGTACAGGTGGCTGTGACCCACACATGGGAAGGTGTGAACGAAGCACACAGAAGACAGTGCCCTGAGCTTTGCAGGTTTTCTGCTCATGGGCAGTGCTCCTTGGCAAAACTCAGCTAGTCTGCTTGTTCCTAGAGCACAGAAGTCCCCTAAGATCGTGAGTGGTTCATGGGAAGTCAGGTCAGCCTGTTGCTGGGCATCATGCCTGGCAGGAGGAGAGCTTCAGCCTGAAATGACGGTCTGGGGGTGACCTGGAATGCCAGGTGAGGTAGAAATTGCCCAGGTAGCCTGATCCACTCCAGTCTGTATTGCTTCTCTACCCAACAACCCAGACCTACACAATGGCCCTCTGGCTGGCTGGCATTTGGAAGAGTTAGAATGTTCCTCTGGTTCAGTTGAAGGAGAAGATCAAAGTTAGTAGAGCAAAGGAAACAAGATTAGGGCAGAGATACATGGAAGAGAAGAGCACGTGAGAAAAATCAGTGAAAACAACAGTTCTTTCTTTTGCAGATTTACCAAAATTGACAAAGAGACAAAAATGGAACCACTTTATACCAACCAATTGGCTCCCTGAGATGAAGCAGATCATTCTGAGAAGCACACAAACTACCAAAGTGACTCCAGAAGAAATGGAAACCCTGAGCAGACCTCTAATAAGTAAATAGACTGAAGCAGTCATGAGAACTTCCCAAGAATGAAAAGTCCAGAACCTGATGCTTTCCCTGGTGATTTGTCCCACACGTTTAAAGAAGACAGAATACCAATCCTTCTGAAAGTCTGAAAAAAGTACAAGAGGAGGGAACACTTCCCACGTCACCCTAGAATGCCAGCATTGTCCCGATTCCAAAGACGGACAAAGACCTTACAAGAAAAGACAGTTGCAGGCCAAAATCCATGATGAAGAGTGAGGCAAAAATCCTCAACAGAACTCTAGCAGACAGAATCTAGCAGCACATTGACAGGACTCTACATCATGACCAAGTGTGATTTACACCGGGAATGCAAAGGCTGTTCAACGTAGCTAATCAGTGTCCTAGACCACATTCAGAAGAAACAAGATCATGTCAATAGTTGTAGGATAAACTTTGACAAAATTCAAACCTTTTCATAACAAGTGTTCTCAATAAAATAGAAATAGAAGGTTAAATTGTGATAAAGGAGAGGTGCCTGGGTGGCTCAGTGGGTTGAGTGTCCGACTCTTGGTTTGGGCTCAGGTCATGATCTCAAGAGTCTTCAGATTGAGCTCCAGGGAGGGTTTTGCACTCAGTCAGGAGTCTGCTTGGAGATTCTCTCCCTCTGCCCCTCCCCACTCCTGGGTTTGCATGCTCTCAAATAAATAAATAAATAAATAAATAAATAAATAAATAAATAAATAATTCTTTAAAAATCATGATAAATGATTTTTATGAAAAATAACTCATATGTATATCATTCTCTGTTGTGAAAGACTGAGAGTTTTCTCCTTAAAATCCCCGAAAAGTCAAGGATGCCCATGTCCACCACTTCATTTCCATATTGTCATGGAAGTTTGGTCAGAGAAATTATACAAGATTAGTTACTAAAAGCTCACAAATGGAAAGGAAGAAGAAAAAGTTTATTTATATAGGACATGATCTTCTATGCAAATAATCCTAAGAATTTGAAAAACTCTGTACGAGATTATAATATTTGCCGAAAGGTATGAGCAGAGAAGACCAACACATATGGATCAATGGGATAGTGCCGAGAATCAAGGAATACATACATGTACAGTCAGTTGTTTTCGAACACGGAGACCAAGATCATTCAATGAGGCAAAAACAGTGTCTCCAACAAACGGTGTTGAGAAACCGGATATCCACATACGAAGGAGTGAAGTCAGAGCATTCCCTTCCACCCTATAAAAAATGAACTCCACATGGATCCAAGAATGAACTTTAAGAGCGAAAATTCTTACAACTCAGAAGGAAACTAAGAGCACCTAGGGGCAGATCTTCCTTCCCTTGGATTTGGTAATATGGTGTCTCTTGTATGGCACCCGAAGCCCAAGCAACAACAGAGAAAACAGAGACACTGGACTTCAACGTTGCTAAAAACCATTGTGAATGAAAGGGTAATCTCAAGAGGATGTAAATAAACCCAAAGAATGGTAGGAAATATTTGCAAATCTCATACGAGTCTTGCATCTAGAATGTGTACAAAACTCCTCCAACTTAAGAACCTAAACAACCCCACTGAAAATAATAGACATTTCTCCAAAGAAGATATTCAGACGACCCAGTGAGCACATGGGGCGATTTTCTTCATGAGATCGTAGGAAATGCAAGCCAACACCACAGTCACATGCCTTCCCCCACCCAGGAAGAGGGGCTCTAGTGAATAAGCAGAAATAACAAGTGTCGGAGAGGATCTGGGGAAACAGAACCCTCCTCCATTGCTGGGGGAGATGTAATATGGCGGAGCCCCTGTGGCAAACGGTGTGGCACGTCGTCCACACGTTGAGCATACTGTTCTCATTTGGCCGAACTCCACTCATTCTCTAAACAGAAGAATGGAATACAGGCCCTCTAACAACAGCCTGCACGTAAGTCTTCGTAGCAGCACTCTGGACAATAACCGAAAGATGAAAACAACCCACAGGTGCACCCACACTTGAATGGACAAACACAACGTGGTCTGTTCATACAATGGGATTCATTCAGCCACGCCAGGAATGAAGTAGTGATACACGCTATCACGTGGGTTAACTTCGAAAACATCCTACTCAGTGGAAGAAACTAGACCCCAAATACCACATACGGTATGATCCCACGTGTATGAAAAATTCGTCCCAGGTAAATGACAGGTGCCAAATCAGTGGTTGCCTGGGAGCAGGGGGATGGGGAATGGCCAGTGACTGCCTGCTCAGAGGGCGCAGGGTTTCTCTCCAGGGCATTAAATGTTCTGGGACTAGATAGGGTGATGGTGCCAGCACGGGAAATGGAGTTGATAACAGTGGTTTGCACACTTTGAAATGTTTAAAAAGATAAAGTTTATTTTATCTTAAACTACAAATATACCTGTAGACAGGAAAAGAAACCAAAGCCAAAAGAGAAGAAAAGGAATGCGTTCGCTGGTGAGGACAGGCCGACTCTGGTGCTGGAACTGGCCCTGGTTGGAGCTCATCAGCTGCTCCGGGAGGTGGGGCCGGAGCTGGCTGTAGCTGGTGCTGGATGGGGTCTTGCTCCCACTGGCCCTAGCTCTGCAGGGGGAGCCAGCGCTGACTCCAGGTCGGAGGTGCCGCTGGAGCTGACTGTGGAGCCGGTCCAGCTCGGAGTCTTGCCTTGGCTCTAGCTCTGCAGTCGGCGATGGAGCCGTAGGTCCAGGGGCTTCCTGCCACTGGGGCGCACGTGGCTCCAGCTCCCGAGCTCCTAGCGAAGGCCCCGCAGCAGGACATGGGAATGCCTCGAGCTCGGCAGCGGGCTTTGGGTCTGTAGCTGCTTCTGCAGCCGCGTCGACTCTGCAGCGGTGACTGGCCCCGGGGCAGAGGCCAGTTCTCTGTCTCGAGATGGTGCCAAAGCAGCAGGAGGAGAGAAGATCACCACCCTGCCAGGGGGATCACCCTGTGCTGATCCCCACAGCCCGTCCCTGTGCCTTGTCAGAGAAAACCGGCCTCCCCCAGCAACGCTGAGCTGCCTCGAGACCTGGCTCTCGTTCTCGGGCTGCCTCTCACTCTGCCAGTGGTGCTGGATCGGGTGGGAGAACAGGTGTGGAGGTGGCTCTGCTCTGGAATTCACCCCGGAGCCGCTTTTGCCTCCGGAGGGGGACCGCGGGTCGGAGCTGGAGGGGCTCTAGTGTGCGGGGCCCTGGCTCAGGCTCTCCAGCTGCTTCCACGGCTGGCTCGAGTCAGCGCCGGGGCACGTTCTGGTGCGTCAGATGGTTCGAGATCTTAGCTGCCCCACGGCTCATGCAAGGTCTCGTGCTCGAAGTGCTCTAGCTCTGTATCGCCCACTTGCTGACCGTGGGTGAGATGCTGACCCACCGGTTAGGCTGGGAGCTTCGAGGGCAGGGAGGATCTGTGGGGGTCCCCTCTGCGTCCCAGCGAACAGACACAGGTGTGGATGATGCACGCGTGAAAGAAAGCACGAACACAAGAGTCTGTGGCCCAGACCTCTCATCTGTAACAACATCCCCCGCATCCCGGGGCTGCTGGGGGATCCCACCGATTCACTAAACTGTGAAGTGCTACCACCTCCCAGGCACTGTTCTGGGGGTTGGGGACCCAGCGGTGAGGAAGCACGGTCCCTGCTCGCGTGGGGCTGGCCGGAGCAGAGGTCAAACGAGGACTTCAGGTCCCCGGCAAGTGTCTCTGCTCAGCTGGGGGCAGCTGCCGGGAGCAGCGGTTCAGGCCCTTGTCCCCGTCTGGCAGCTCAGGACCGACCCGCGTGGGGCGCGTGGTGAAGGGGATGCAGGATCCTTGGTCAGAATCCCCCCGTAGCCATTACCCCCATGTGGCCGGTCCCGTCACCGTCCCGAGTTTTGTCATCCATGAAGTGGGCAGGGGAGGAAAGCCGTTCGTGGGTTCAAGAGCCCTATCCAAGTGCGGAACCGGGTCTGGATCATCTCTGGAGGGGGATTCAGCTCCAGCACCTGCCCCGGAGCTCGAGCCAGGTCCTCCACCGATGCGTGCCGCAGCTCCCGAGACTGGGGCAGCTGCAGCTTCGGCTCTCGCGCCAGCTCTGGGATCAGAGCCCGGTTTGGAGCTTGAGCAGCTCCAGCACCATCTAGGGAACTCGCCAGCCAAGGGCCAGCACCTTCACCGTCACACCCTCGCCATCGTGCACGAGGTCAGGAGAGGGGCTGGGGGCGGGAGGGTCCCTGCTGGGCAGGTCACCCCGGGTACCTTGGTCACTCCACTCAGAGCTCCCCCTCCCCACCCCTCCCACAGGTCACAGCCCCAGGGATCCACACCCCTGCTTCCCAAACAAGGCTCACGGTGGACAAGCAGACCTGGGATGTTGGAAATTGAGGCTTGTACCTTCAACACTGGATACGTGTTGACCCAGAAACTCCACTTTATGGATTCTGTGGCAAAGAGAGGTTGATGGACACGGTGTTCCCTTCGACACGGTGGGAGTGAGCTGCCCACGCTAGGTGATGGGTGCACCTGTGGCCTGGGATGGGTGCTGCTCACTGTTCTCCCAGACAGAGGTGCCCGTCACCCTTCTCTCCCGGGGACCTCCGTTTCCTCACGTTCTCGCCAGGGCTGCTGGTCCCCAGACCAGACACCTGCCAGTCTGAGGGTGACCAGTGCTGCCTCCATAGGGTTTCCTTTGCCAGAGTCCTTCCCCGGGAGCTCCTGCATCTCTGACTGCCCCCATGCCTGTCCCCCTCCCCTTGGACTTGCATGCATTTTGTCTCTGTCCCTGTGGAACCCAGTGACTTGGAGCATGGTTTGGACCAGAGGCATGGGAAACCTTTCTGTGGCCTTGGCTTGTGAGCAATGCTTTGGCCCTTTGGGGTGTGTCTTCCAGCTTTCTGCATTTCCCTGGTTTCTCTGTGGGTCACAGGAGGAACCAGCCCTTTCCTGTCTAGGGTCAGGCTGAGGTGTCCCAGCAGGAACAGGGGTCTCCGCCCCGAGATTGTGTCCATATTTACCAAAGGGGGCTCTATGGTTCCATCTCATCTGTAATCCATCGGGGATTACAACATCCAATAAGGGAAATTCTATGTCAAGTCACCCAGAAAAGAAGGAGTCCCCTTTGAAAATAGGGGGGCAGGCACAAAGGCCCATACTTTGTGATTCCACGTACAGGAAACATCCAGAACAGGTAAAGGAACAGAGAGAGGAAGCAGCTTAGGGGTTACCAGGGTGGCCTTCTGGTTCGGGGACTCCTTTGCGGAAGCAGATATTCCAAAGCCATGTCCTGTGGTGTGGTGGCCCAGCGTTGGGAATGAACTTGATGCTCAGGACTTGTGCAACTGAAAACAATGAATTTTATTTAAAATAAATAATAAACAGCATATAGGACATGGAAAGAGAATAGAACAGTTAATACGAACCAGAGAGAAAGAACATAGGGGGAGGGAATGAAACAATCTGGCGGGGCATCGGGGTCGGGTGATGGAGCTAAGGGTAATGGTACAAGGAGCTCTCCCCATGAGGATGTGGGCTCTGGATGTGGTTCTGGGAGCCCTGCAGGAGAAGGAGGAGGGGCAGGGCCAGATGCCAGAGCAGGGCCAGACACAAGAGCAGGGCCAGGGGCAGGATCCACGGTAAGAGCTGGGTCCGGGGCAAGTAGAGGAGCACAGGCAGGGCCAGGGGAAGGGGCAGCGGCCCTGGAAAGCAGGGGAAGGGACATCAGCTCTGGCAGGGGCAGGGGCAGGAATAGGGACACCGGCAAGGGAAGGGGCATTGGCTCTGGCAGGGGCAGGAACAGGGACACAGGCAGGGGAAGTGGCATCAGCTCTGGCAGGGGCAGGGGCAGGAAGAGGGACACTGGCAGGGGAAGGGGCATCGGCTCTGGCAGGGGCAGGAACAAGGACGCAGGTAGGGGAAGGAGCATCGGCTCTGGCAGGGGCAGGAACAGGGATGCAGGCATGGGAAGGGGCATCGGCTCTGGCAGGGGCCGGAACAGGGACACAGGCACAGGAAGGGACAGGTACAGGGGCAGGGGGTGGGCCAGGGGCAGGAATGGGCGCACACGCAGGGGCAGGGAAACGGGTAGGGAAAGGGGAAGGAGCTGGGTCAGAGGCAAGGATAGGAGCACAGGGAGGGGCTGGGGAAGGGACAGTTGCAGGGGCAGAAGCCGAGTCAAGGGCAAGAACAGGAATACAGGCAGGGGCAGGAGAAGGGGCAGGATCCAGGGCAGGAGCTGGGTCCGGGGCAAGAACAGGAACACAGGTAGTGGAAGGGGCAGGTGCAGGGGCAGGAGGTGGGTCAGAGACAGGAACAGGACCACAGGCAGGGACAGGGGCAGAACCCGGGTCTGGGGCAAGAATAGGAGCACAGGCTGGGGCAAGGGAAGGGGCAGGATCCAGGGCAGGAGCTGGGTTAGGGTCAGGATCCGGATCAGGGGCAAGAAGAGGTGCACAGGTAAGGGAAGGTGCTGGTGCAGGGTCAGGAGCTGGGTCAGGGGCAAAAACAGGTGCACAGGCAGGTGCTGGGGAAGGGGCAGGTGCAGGGGCAGGAGGTGGGTCAGGAGAAGGGACATTGGCTATAGCAGGGGCAGGGGCAGGGGAAGGGGCAGGAGTTCGGGCAGGGGCCAGAACAGGAGCACAAGCCGGGGGAGGGGAGGGGGCAGGTGCAAGGGCAGGGACAGGGTCTGCCGCATTGGCACGTACAGGAACCGGGGCAGTATCTGGGTCAGGGGCAAGAACCGGGGCACTGGCAGGGGTAGGGATGGGTCAGGATTCAGGGCAGGAGCTGGGTCGGGGGCAGGAGCAGGGCCACAGTTCGGGGCAGGCGCAGGGGCGGTGGCTCTGGCAGGCACAGAGGCAGGCACAGGGGCAGGCTCTCCGGAGGCAGGTTGTCCAGCAGGCCCTTCCTGGCCCCCGTCAGGCTCTCCGTGGGCGGGTGCTGGGTCACCTGCCGGCTCCTGGTCTCCTCCTGCAGTCGCTGCAGGCACCACCCCTCCGTCCAGAGCTGCCGATGGAGTTGGAACCGGCTCTAGCTCCTCAGGTGGTGGAGCAGCTGTGAGAGGAGAAAAGCTCACCCCGAGCCTGCTCTCCGTGGAGACAGAACCCAGCCCAGGGCCTCCCAGAGAAGCCGCAGCCAGGAAGGAGCCCTCCCCGGGGCGTCTCCCCGACCGCAGTCCACCCGCTGGGCGCTCTGAGCCCAGTCGTTGCTCCAGGCCCCACACCAGGCTCTGGGGGCTCCTCCCTGTGGGGCCAGCCCCCACCCTTCCGCACACACCCACGGGCACCCAGCCCCGGGCTTCTCAGCCTCAGGCTCGGCCTCCATGGGCTCCGGCTCCTGGAGCACAATGCAGTAAATGACCACCAGGGACAGTGGTCTGGGTTGTGTCGGAGGCCTCTCCCCTCAATCCCCAACACCTGCTCCAGGGGAGTCCTGTGGGTTCACGCTCCGGATGCCGGACATGGAGTGGGTTTCCGCCAGCCTCGTGCCGATCTCATCGGAGGTCTGCAAAGACAGGGACGGGTAGCCGGCCCGGAGGAATCCTAGTCCTGCCCGGCCAACCTCCCTGTCCCCTGCCCAGTCGCCCTGCTGCTCCCAGATCAGACACACACCTGTGGGTGCACAGCCCTGCACGCGGGACAATGACCCATCCCTGCAGGGCGATCGAGAGAAACCCTGGGCAGAAGCTCACAGCCCCCCACACCCCGTCCCACCCAGGCAGCCTTGACCTTGAACATGACCTGCCCACGGGTTATCTGACCCCTCATCAGCCTGCTTTTGAATGGCGTTGGCCCACCCCACATGACCCCTCTTCACACACACACACACACACACACACGGAGGGGAGGGGACCTGGGGCTGCACAGGTGGATTAGACCCTGTGGGGCTGGGTGGACGGCTCTGGGCCTCCTGGTGTCACCTTTCGGGCCTTCCGGCCAAACGGCCAGAGGCGGTGGGGAGCCCTGATCGGACATCCCCAGCGGGGGCCAGCGTTTGCAGGGCGGGCTTTCTTCAGCCTGCAGCATCCAGACTTAGGGAGGCAACAAGCCCACATGTTCATGGTTGGATGATCTCCAACGAAATGAGCTGGGCAGGGGGCTGTCTCTGGAATGTGCGTGCCTTTGTTACCTGGGTTCCAAATTCTGTTGGACTCTGTTGTCAGGGAAGTGAGGTCACCAGTGCCTGGGGTTCCCTTACCCAACTTCCTCCTCACACAAGACCCCCGCCCCCAAGGGCCCCCTCCCGCGGCTGCTCAATGCTCCCCCTCCCCCCATGCGCATCCATACAGTGACTCCCTCACAGCCCCCCCACAGCCTTCCCAAGGCCTGGGTGCAGCCGGTGTCCCCGCTGTGAGGACACAGAGCTGGCTTCAGACTGGGCTCCTGTGCGTGCCTAGGGCTGTGAACCTGGACAGACCCTGTACCTCTCAGGGCCTCCCCAGGCTCCCCATCTGCACAGTGGGGTGTTCTGGCTTCTACTCCTAGGGACGCCATCAGGGGTAGGACCTCTAAATACATTCCGGACCTGCTCTCACAGGAGGCTGGGGCACACTTGGCAATGCAAGGATGAGCCTGGGGCTGGGCGGGACATGGAGCACAGCTCAGAGGGGCCTGGGCCTGCTCTGGGGTCTGGGCAAAGCCACCCCCTTCTTGCCTGTTCCCAGCCCCTGTGAGAAGGTTGCAATGAACGGATTCCGACCTTGTCCTCTGGTGACGCACACTTCCAGGGGCTCCCATTAGGTTTAGGCTCAGGCCCCGGGGCCTCGTCTGCGCCCATGTGCTGGGCAGTCCCCACAGTGGTTCCCGGGCATTCCCGCATCCTGCTCACACATCCCTGTGGAATCCCCTCCCCTCCGGGGTGGATGGCCTGTGTGACCGCACTCTCAGGAAGAGAATGGGGCCAAATGCTGGGATGTCATTTCCAAGCTGATGGAGGAAAGTCTGTGCCTTCTTCTGGTTCCCAGTGTCGTGTGTTCATTCTCTGTCTCCTTCTCTGTTTCTGTCTCTGTCTCTGTGTCTCTCACAGGAGCAGGATCTGTGGACTCCAGGGGTGATGTGAGAAACCTCAGAAGCCTCCCTTGTCCGTGTTTCCCTCTTCTGTCCCGGTGCTCCATTCCTGCCTAAGGCCTTGTCACCCGGACCAGAGCAGTGAATCTGGAACCTCTTCCAAATGGAGACCCGGAGGCTGCAACAAGGAGGGTCTTGGCCTTGGTCCCCAGACTAGTGGTCAGTGCTCTGCCACGTTCTGAGTACTCAGGTCCTCAGCCCCCCAAGCCCCCAGTCTGTCCCCTGCTCCGAAGGACCTCGAGGGAGTACAAAGCATTTTCCCAGGACTTGGAGCACAGGGGGTCGGGGATGGAGATCCAAGGCAATCAGGCTCTCCCACAAGCCTGTGGGACCCTAGGGACACTGCATCTCTACAGCCCAAGTGACAGAAGAGTAAGCTGAGGCCTTTGTGCTGTAGCCCCTCTGGACTTGGGTGTGGGTATCTCTTCCTGCTTCCAAGTGCCCAGGCTGGTGATGGACACCGGAACCCAGACCCTGTCTTCTCCCAGTGCCCTGGCAACCCCGTTGGGCCCCTTGGGGACCCCTGACCCTCAGCCTGGCCTCTCTCCCCTCCACATGCTATGGATCTGGGTCCTTGCCAGGAGTCCTGATGCCCTGCCCCATGGCCCAGCTGTCTGCAACCTGTTTCTTCTTTCCCCGCTGTCACCCACCTCGCTCCCAGGGTGTCCTCCCCTTCTGACCCCCAGCTGGGCAGTCAGAGTGGTGTGTGTGTGTGGGGGGGTGGATGTGCAGGTCCACGTGCCTCTACGTGCCTGGGGATGCCAAGGTCATGTCCCCACATGGGACGGGGTGGGTAGCTCTTCCCGAGGATCTGAGGGGCTCTCACCCCCAAAGCAAACCTCATGGGAGGGTTGGGACTGGCCTAGGATTGGAGAGCAGCTCCTTGGACTCTGCACCCCTCAGTTGTCCTGGGCCAGTCCCTGCCTCTCTTGACCCAGGTTCCCAACTGTCCCTGAGGGTCGGACATGGAAAGGCTTGAACGTGGCTGCTCCTCCAGGGGTAGGTGGGGGACAGGTGCACCAGGCACGCAGGCCTCCCCACCGAGAGGGCCAGCCAGGGGTATCATGGCCAGGTGTGCACAGACGACCTGCCCACAGCTCCTGGACCATGACCCAGCCCTGCGGCAGATGTGCACGAGACCCATGGCTCCGCACCTGACCGGTCCGCCGCGTTCCCTCACCACCTCGGAGACAAGGGCTCTTCTTCGTCCTAGGGCCCGTCATCCTTCGGACAATGAGAGCAGAGGGATCTGTCTGTAGAGGAGGCTGGCAGGGCGTCCCACGGAACGTCGTGTGCCCATCTCTGCTTTGTCGTCTAGGCTTAGTGGCGGACCCCCACCTAGAAAGAGGCCCGCGGGGCAGGGACATTTGTCTGCCCTGTTCCCTGAATTATGGAAAATGTCTAGAAGGGGCTTCCTGTCCATGTGTGGAGTCGATGAAGCCCAGCCGCATCTTTCAGATGTCTGAGTGGCTCTGGGGCCCCTCTGCCAGCCCCCAGGGATCCCTGCTCTGGCTCCACCCAGGATGGGAGCCCCAGATGGAATCTGAAACCTCCTCACAGCCAGGAATGCGGCTTTGCCCGGGACACAGGACACCGAGGCTTGGGGCAGAGAGCTCCTTCACGGTGAAGAGGAACCGCCTCAGCCCCAGGCGACCCCCCCGTGGGCCGGCCACAGGGTCGGGGAGCGGTCCCAACAGGCCCGACGGCAACCCCGTGTGTGGGGCCTGGCCTCGTGGCACGCAGGGTCCCCAGGAGACACCTGAGGTTCGGAGAGGGGACGTGCCAGGCCCGAGACACACAGCCCGCAGGTGAGGGGGAGCCTCCGGGCGGGATGGGGGGCCCTGCTCACCTTGGTGAGCAGCAGGTGTGGGAAGGGCTGGGGAGGCGTTCCTCTGGGAGGGGCTCCGGGAGAGGCGCCACAGGAGAGGGCCTGGCCCGGCTCCATCAGCTTCCTCAGGCTGTCAGCACGGACCGCCCACAGCCTCTGGCTCACCCCCAGCCGCAGGGCCCACTCAGGTTCACGGTGGCGCTGATCTGTGGTAAAGGAGGGACAATTCACAACACAGAAATTGCAAAACTATTTCTGTCCGTGTCCTGAAGTGCAACAGAATATCCAAATTGGTTCGGATCATCTTCCACGTATGTGAAGGGTGATTTTGTACCTGGCCAAGGCTGCGGCTGGACCGGGTGTGTGTGTCTGTGTGTGAAGGACCAGGGGTGTGTGTGTGTGTGTGTGTGTGTGTGTGTTTGGCGTGTGTGTCTGTGTGTGTGTGTCTGTGACGGGAGCAGCCCAGACCCCTTGGGTTGAGATCATGGCCATGTAAGGGGCACAGCCGTCGTGGCACCCCGGGTCGTCAGTGTCCCGGATGGCGTCGGGGCAGGAGACCCTCCCGGCCCTCCCCGAGCCCGGTCCTGGAGCGCCCTCGTCCCCACACTCCCCCTGAGCCCGCACCAGCCCTTACCGACTGCCTGGTGCACGGGCCCCACGCTGGGGAGCCGTAGAGCGAGGCTCTTGTTGACCAGCTTGTCCCCAATTTCTTCCATGGGGCTCTGCGAAGACAGTGAGTGGCGCCCGGCCCGGAGGCATCACAGCCCTGCCCGGCCGTCCTCACCGTCCTCCTGCCCAGGCCCACTGCTGCCCCCAGATCAGACACAGCCCCGTGCGGGCACAGCCCTGCGCCCGGGGTGCAGTGACATGTATCGACAGGGCTCCGGATCAAACCTGGGGAGAAGGAGGCCGCCCCAGCACACCCCGCCCCACCCAGCCAGCCTTGACCCGAGGTGTCAACATGATCCACCCACCAGGCATCTGGCCCCTCATCACCCTGCTCCTGCTCAGGGTGGGCTACCCTGCCCGGGACCTCTGCACACACACACACACACACACACACAGAGGGGTGCTGGGCTGCACGGTCGGATCACAGCGGTGTCTGGCTGGCCTGGCTGGCTCTGGGCCTCCCTGTGTTCCCTTTGGGCCCCTCCAGGCAAATGGCCAGAGGTGTCAGGGGTGGGACCTGACCCCAGGTCTGCAGTGTAGGCACCGGCTCTCACTGTCAGCTTTGCTGAGACCACATCCTGGGGACATCGGGATACAGCAGGATTGCAGAATCTCCAGCCAAGTGAACCTAGTAGGAAGGGGGCTGTCTCTAGAATGTGGGTGCCTGTGACAGCCCTTGGGCATCTTGGGGACGCCCTGGCCATCAGCCTGGCATGTCTCCCCCGAACCCCATGCTAATTCCCCGGGCATATTCCCAGGAGACAATGCCCACAGCCCACGGCGCAGCTGCCTCCAACCTCCTCCTTCTTTCCCCCTTGTCCCCTCCAGGGTCCACGCCCCCTTGGACGCCCCGGGGGTGTTTGTGTGTGTGTGTGTGTGTGAGTGTGTGTGCACGCGCGCGCGTGCGCGCGCAGGCAGAGACCCTTCTGCGTACGTGTGCCCGCGCGAGGATGACCAGGGGAAAGGGCCCCACATGGGAGTGTGGGCAGGGGTCCCCCAGATCTTAGGGGCCTTTGTTCCCAAAGGAAACCCCCTGCGAGGTGAAGCTTGGCCTCGGAAGCTGGAACCCTCCCTGTTCCTCTAGCTTCTGCTCAGCTGGTGGGTCCCAGGCCAGTCCCTGCCTCGACTGCCCTCAGTTTGCCGACTGTCCCATGAGGGCTTGGAGGAGGAACTTCATTAGCGTGGCTCGGCATGGCCGGTCGGCTCCCACCTTTTGGGTGGACGTGGCGCAGGTGCACTCTGGGTGGGCGGGGCCCTCCCACCAACGGTGGGTCGGAGGCAGGTGGATCCTGCGCAGGCGCACACGGCCCAGCAGACGGCGCCTGCGAGGAACCCCACCTGCCAGCAGGCCTGCACAACCCCGAGGGGCTGGCTGTGGCCTTGGTCCTCCGTGTCCCGATCTCCACTGCCTGCTCAGTGACCCTCACGTCCTCTTAGGCCGGGGGCCAGACCAGTCCCGCCAGGCAGGGCCGCTGGACTGAGTGGACATGGAGACCTGGGGACTAGAGAGAAATGAAATATACGCCCGCTGCCGTCCTGGCCCCCACGTTCCACTTCAGTGTTCGTCTCAGTGCATGGCGGGGGTTCAGAGGAGGGTGATGGGGACACGTGTGGCAGGGAGGAGATCAGGCCGCCTTTTCCTCCTCTACATCCCCTCCCCCTGTCTTCCTGGCAGCAGCCCCTCTCCCCAAAATCCGGCACTCAAACACCTTCATCTCCCTGCTTTCAACCCCAACCCATCCTCCTGAGGTGGGAGTCACTGACCCTATCTCCAAAGTAGAAAACTGAGGTCCCAGGAGTTCCCACAGGAGCTTGCCAGTCACAGGGCTGTGACATGGCCCTGCTGTGGGTTTGAACCCAGCTCAATCTGACCCAAAGCCTGAGCTTACAGAGGAGCCGGAGGAAGGAGCCTTTGAGCCCAGGCTTGGAGGTGAGGCCATCCTGGATGGGGGTCATAGGGAGGGACGGCAGGGGTTCTGAGGGGCAAATTCCTGCCGGGCTCCCTGGGGGACGAAGGCCCTACAGAGGCTGGAGTGGGCTGAGGGGTGCACACTGGGGAGCATGTCTAGACCAGATCACGCATGGCTCTCTGGATATTGGGCAAGGAGTCAGGGGACACTGCGGGTTGGTGGGTTCACAGGACACAATCCGGGCTGTCTTACCAGAGCCACAGCATCGTAGAATTAGAAGGAGCTTGGTGGGCATGTTATTGTCCCCACCCAAGCATGGATCACCAAGCAAGCACCAGCCGGAGGTTAGGAGGCTGCCAGTTTCCTCCGTGTAGAGTGGGGGCCGTGGTGGTCGTCTGCGTCCTTCCAGGCCTGGGCATGCTGCCTGGAAGTTCCAGCGGTGGCTTCTTGTCAGAGTAGCTAGCTGTTCCAGTGAGGTCAATACTCAGAGACGTCTGAGTTAGGAGACCAAAGGGACGCCCCACGTGCCCAGTTCAGCAGGATGCTCTTGTACATGGTGCCGATCTTCATGTCCAGGCTGATGGGGTTGACGCAGCGGCGCCCTCCTGCTGCATGGAGAGCGGCAGCGAGGAGCTGTGGTTGCAGACACCAAGACACGGCGCTCGTGTGAGTCCGAGGCTGCAACAGATCTGATGGAGGCTGAGGAGGGGTGGTGCTGACAGAGGCTGAGATGATGCCTGAGGTCTCCAGCGACGACTGGGAGGTCAACTCCGGAACTCGAGGAACGGCAAGGCCAGCAGAAACACCAGACTGTGTAAGGCAACCCCAGTCAGCATCTAGCCCAGAAGCTTCTAGAGACTGAGTCTTCTTGGCCCCTTGTGGCTGTGGAGTGGGGACCCAGGCTCCAGGAAGGGATGTCTGTCAGGGAGAAAGGGTGGGACAGTCACCTCCTTTTCCTGGCCATCAGGGATCCTGGAACAAAACCCACACTAATGTCGTCCACATCTACATCGGGCTGGAGGAGCATGCAGAGCAGGTAGGCGATGTCCCTGCTGCGCAGGTAGGGGCTGCATCTGAGCTGGTCCCAGGACTTGGAGTGAGCGCTCCTTTTGGTCTTGGGTGTTGTGTTGGGGGTGTGGTGGCAGAATTGAAGGGCTGACTTTGCATTGATCCGACACCCTGGGTGAATGGGTGCTCTAGGGTGTCCATGGGCACAGGTGGCTGTGACCCACACATGGGAAGGTGTGAAGGAAGCACACAGAAGACAGTGCCCTGAGCTATGCAGGTTTTCTGCTCATGGGCAGTGCTCCTTGGCAAAATTCAGCTAGTCTGCTTGTTCCTAGAGCACAGAAGGCCCCTAAGGTCGTGAGTGGTTCATGGGAAGTCAGGTCAGTCTGTTGCTGGGCATCATGCCTGGCAGGAGGAGAGCTTCAGCCTGAAATGACGGTCTGGGGGTGACCTGGAATGCCAGGTGAGGTAGAAATTGCCCAGGTAGCCTGATCCACTCCAGTCTATATTGCTTCTCTACCCAACAACCCAGACCTAGACAATGGCCCTCTGGCTGGCTGGCATCTGGAACAGTTAGAATGTTCCTCTGGTTCAGTCGAAGGAGAAGATCAAAGTTAGTAGAGCAAAGGAAACTATGAAGATTAGGGCAGAGATACATGGAAGAGAAGAGCATGTGAGAAAAATCAGTGAAAACAACAGTTCTTTCTTTTGCAGGTTTACCAAAATTGACAAAGAGACAAAAATGGAACCACTTTATACCAACCAATTGGCTCCCTGAGATGAAGCCGATCATTCTGAGAAGCACACCAACTACCAAAGTGACTCCAGAAGAAATGGAAACCCTGAGCAGACCTCTCTAATAAGTAAATAGACTGAAGCAGTCATGAGAAATTCCCAAGAATGAAAAGTCCAGAACCTGATGCTTTCCCTGGTGATTTGTCCCACACGTTTAAAGAAGACAGAATACCAATCCTTCTGAAAGTCTGAAAAAAGTACAAGAGGAGGGAACACTTCCCACGTCACCGTAGAATGCCAGCATTGTCCCGATTCCAAAGACTGACAAAGACCTGACAAGAAAAGACAGTTGCAGGCCAAAATCCATTATGAAGAGCGAGGCAAAAATCCTCAACAGAATTCTAGCAGACAGAATCTAGCAGCACATTGACAGGACTCTACATCATGACCAAGTGTGATTTACACCGGGAATGCAAAGGCTGTTCAACGTAGCTAATCAGTGTCCTAGACCACATCCAGAAGAAACATGATCATGTCAATTGTTGTAGGATAAGCTTTGACAAAATCCAAACCTTTTCATAACAAGTATTCTCAATAAAATAGAAATAGAAGATTCAATTGTGATAAAGGAGAGGTGCCTGGGTGGCTCAGTCGGTTAAGTGTCTGACTCTGGGTTTTGGCTCAGATCATGATCTCAGGGTCCTGAGATCCTGCCCCATGTCAGGCTCTGTACTCAGTGTCTAGTCTGCTTCAGATACTCTCGTCCTCTCCCTCTCTCCCTCCCTCCCCAGCCCTCAAATAAAATAAATAGAATCTTAAAAAAAAAAAAAAAAGCCTAGGGCATAAATTTTTGTGTCTCTTCTCAACTGTCTAAAATTAGTAAAGAAGTTCATTACATTAAAAAGCAGTTAAATTTCACAACTAAAGTTGTTTTTTTTTACTTATATGTGACTTCCAGAAGTGATCTAACCTTTTTTGAATGCATACTCTGTGCCAATGTGCCAGACCATTTACATGATTATCTCACTATCTCATTTAATCCTTAAACAACCCTGTGGAATAGAATAGATATGATCTTTATTTACAGATAAGGAAAGTGAGGGAGCAGAGGTAAGTAAATTGCTCAAGTCCACTTACTTAGCTAGTAAATAAATGACAGCCAGGACTTAACATCAGGTGTGTCTGTTTCCTCCCAGTGTATTTAGGTCCCTGCTGGATCTCCAGCAGAAATTTGACCCTTCTAATTCCCTTTCTCTGAACCCTGTAATGGTTCCTCACTGCCGCAAGGAAGATTTTCCTGTACCGTCATACCCTTGGCTATCTGTAAAATCGACCCCTTCCTCTTGTGTGTCCCCACATGTATCTTACCTGCTCCTGAATTAACACCAGTAACGTACTGCTCACATTGTTCCTGGAGTGCAAAGACCATCCCAGTGATGGTTAATTCGTGTTGACGGAATAACTGAATGAATGAAGTTAGATTAGTTTCCATTCACTGTGTTCAACGTGACTGATTTCGTGTGTGTTGATATTTCTTAGAGTAATGCTTTATATGTTCAATAGTAGTAACCAAATATTTTTAGTTATAAAAGCAATGGCTTTCCAGTGAACGTTATGATTAGCCTCATACTTAATTTCAGTTTAGTGGTTGGGAAAAGCACAGTAGTTAAAATCCTGTCAAAAAAGTCACCTTGCTGTGTTTTTTCTTACACATTTATATATTGTACCATAAAAGTATAATTATTTGTATCTTACACTTAGCTGTTTGATTAGATATTGAAGCATTTCACCCGCAATCAGAATTGCACATCCCCACTCCTATTTATTAGCTACCTCCATTCATACTGTGATTTAACGTTTTGACAAAGCACCTAATCTTTCTCTTAGCTAACAGAATTATTTCAAAGCAAAATAGCTCGTTAGGTCAAGTACATTTCCCTGTGATAGGTAAAAATGAGTATTGTGTGTTGTCTCTAAGGGGATCTTAAATGTAACTATTTTAATTAAACAGTATTTAAATTTATTTAGACTATTGTTTAGTATTTGGTATAAAGTATGCTTATTCATCAAGGGGGTGCCTGGGTGGCTCAGTCAGCTAGGTGTCCGACTCTTGGTTTTGGCTCAAATCATGATCTCTGGGTCGTGAGGTTGAGCCCCACATAGGGTTCCACACTGAGTGTGAAGTCTGTTTGAGATTCTCTCTCCCTCTGCTCACCACCCCCCTACACACAGTGTCTCTCTCTCTCTCTCTCTCTCTCTCTCAAATAAATAAATCGTTTAAAAAATAAGTATGCTATTCATCTTATTCAGTGAATGTCATTGCTTATTTATAAATCAAAATATATAATGCAGGAGACCGCTAAACAACTGTTGAATATATACTGCCTCCAAATTTTATTTCTTCGGAGGAATGAGCAACAGTTTGTTCCCCACATAACTATGAGTTACACATTGTTTTAGGAGAAAGAAAACAGGGGGGTAGGGCATTGATGCTTTCTGACATCACCCTAATCCTGTCTATGCAAACAGAAACAAAACCCTCAGGAACTTTTCTTTTAAAATGTAATCTTTGTGCTCCAGAGAAACCTGTTCTAGACGTATGCCTTTTGGGGTTTATATGGACTTTTTGAAGGTGGGTTGGGATGGAAATGAGATTTCTTAAGAATAATTCCATTACGTTAGAGGCTTGAGACCTGATTCATAGCTTAAAGTTTGATTGAATTTCTCATAATTAATTATCTTTTTGCTTCCTTATCCCATGAGGGAAGCCTATATTAACCACTGGATAGAAGTAATTATTGTAAAACACAGTCCAAAGTCAAAATCTTAATGGCTTCTATTAAATTTCTTTTTGTTATGACTTTTTATGGAAATGTGTTAAATGTTTGATAATGTTCATTATCTCCAAATAATGGGGCTACTATCTGATCTAGCATGCCTATGTCAGGGGTCTCCAAAACCACTCACAGGTTCGGTGATTTGCTAGGAGGACTTACAAGACTCAGCGTATAGTCCTGCTCATAGCTGTGACTTATTACTGCAGTAGGAAAAGGCACAGGGCACAAAGTCGGAGGAAACCGGGTTCATGCTCCCAGCGGAGTCACACAGGATGCCCTTACTTCATCCAGCATTGAATTATGACAACACATGTGAAATACTGTCTACCAGGGAAGCTCATTAGAGTCAGTGCCTCGTTTTTATGGGGGCTAGTCACATCGGTATCCTCTGACTAGCACATACCAGAGTTCTAGACTCCCAGAGGGAATGCTCGTGTTCAGCCTGAACCACATTGTTTTCACAAACAGGCACAGGGAGACATTCTTATCTGGGAACGGTGGGAGTACAAACACACACTGGATGGCTGTGATAGGAAAACAATGATGACTGACTTCTTTTCATCTAAAATTGTGTATAAAATCAAAATGTGATTACTATTAAGTATTGAAGATTAGCATTAAATGCAAAACTTTTCTGAAATCCAGTTAAGTAGCTTAAAGTCATACAACCAGTTGTATCATTGAGGTGAAGAAGCAGCAGCAGGAGGAGGAGGAGGAGGGGAAAGAGGGGAAGAACGAGAAGGAGAAGAAGAAGAAAAGCACAGCCTCTAAGAGAGCAGAAGGTGAAGACAAACACCCAAACAACTATAAAGACAAGTACAATAAACCAAGGTTTGCACACATGGCACTGTTGGGACTTAAAGTGAAGGGGAAGAAGAGTTAGCAAAGTCTCTGATCCAGAGCCCCTGCCTCCTGGTTTCCCATCTTGGGTTCTTTCATGGAGCTGTGGACATGACAGAAGAATCTGATATGAGGTGAGAAGACAGACTGAACCAACCAGCTTAGAGGAATACAGACTAGAAGAAAATTCCAACCCTCTCTTGTTAAGATGGCCAAATTAAAAAGGGAAATAAAGACACATGAAAATTGATTCATAATTTGGTAATTCAGGAATAGAGGTACATACAACTAGTTGTATGACTTTAAGCTACTTAACCTCTCAATGCCTCAGGCTACTCATCTATCAAATGTGGGTAGTAAGTTCAATGTTAAGACTCACAGGGGGTCTTGTGAGGATTGAGTTAATACATGCAAATATGCTAGGATGGTGTCCAGTCCATATTCATCACTCAGTAAATGGTAGTTATTTTCACTCAACTTTGTTTTTTAAAGTTCAGACCTTCAAAAATGGGAAAAGAAGAGTCACTGAATGTTCATATACCTTGTGCTTAGACTAATTTTTAACCTATGCCAAATGTGCTTTGTCTCCTTCATGTGTTTGCATGTGCACATGTGTGTGTAATCTTTTAAAGTAAACTACTTCAAAGTGAGGTGCACACATCGTGATATTGTGATCCATCAGCATGTATCTCCTAAGAATAAGGACATTTTCCTACATAACCACAATACCATTTGCACGCTCAAGAAATGTAAGAATGAGACAGTGGAAGTATTTAATATGCAGGCTATGTTCAGATTTCCCCAGTTGTTCCAAAAATGTCCTCTGTAGCTTTTTTTCTTTATTTTTTCTTTTCTTTCTCTTTTTAAAAACCTAGGAATCAAAGAAGAATCACATTTACTTTACTTGTCTTGACTCTTCAGTCTATTTAGACTAATCTTCCTGCCTTTTTTTCTTTTTCTGTTTCTCCTTTCATGACATTGACATTTTTGAAGAGGCTGGAGCAATTGCTTTGTAAGATGTTCTTTTGAAAACTGCATATAGAGATTAAAAGATAGTAGACTTTGTTAAACTATGTTTTTTCTCTCTATAGTCCACTTAACTGTTACAATTTAAAGTTTTGAGAAGATAAATGACTAATGGAAGTAATTTGAACGATTTGGAAAATCATTAAAAATAAAATAAATGTTTTGATTAGAATATTCCCGAAGATGAGATATTTATTAGACTTATGAAGAGAAAAATGGTTAGACTAAAAAGGTTGTTTTATTTGACAGAGGTTTTAAGTTCTGTTGCATTTTACTCTTTTTTTTTAATTTAAATCTAATTAGCCAACATATAGTACATCATTAGTTTCAGATGTAGATTTCAATAATTCATCAGTTGCATATAACACCCAGTGCTCATCACATCTCGTGCCCTCCTTAATGCCCATCACACAGTTACCCCATGCCCCCACCCACCTCCTCTCCAGCAGCCCTCAGTTTTTTTCCTATAATTAAGAGTCTCTCATGGTTTTTGCCTCCCTCTCTGATTTCTTCCCATTCAGATTTCCCTCTCTTCCCCTATGATCCTCTGCGCTATTTCTTGTATTCCCACATATGAGTGAAACCATATAATTGTCTTTCTCTGATTGACGTATTTCACTCAGAATAATGTCCTCCAGTTCCTTCCACTGTGATGTAAATGGTAAGATTTCATCCTTTCTGATAGATGAGTAATATTTCATTGTATAGATATACCACATCTTCTTTATCCATTCATCTGTTGATGGACATCTGGGCTCTTTCCACAGTTTGGCTATTGTGGACATTGCTGCTATAAACAATGGGGTGTACGTGCCCCTTCAAATCACTACCATTTGTATCTTTGGGGTAAATACCTAATAGTGTAATTGCTGGGTCATAGGGTAGCTCTGTTTTCAACTTCTTGAGGAACCTCCATACTGTCTTTCCAGAGTGGCTGTACCAGCTTGCATTCCTACCAGCAGTGTAAGAGGGTTCCCCTCTCTCCACATCCTCACCAACATCTGTTGTTTCCTGAGTTGTTAATTTCAGTCATTCTGACTGGTGTGAGGTTTTGATTTGTATTTCCCTGTGGTTTTGATTTGTATTTCCCTGATGATGAGTGATGTTGAGCATTTTTTCATGTGTCTGTTGGCCATTTGTATATCTTCTTTGCAGAAATGTCTGTTCATGTCTTCTGCCCATTTCTTAACTGGATTACTTGTTTTTGGGGGTGTTGAGTTTGATAAGTTCTTTATAGATCTTGGATACTAGCCCTTTATCTGATATGTCTTCGTTATATTTTATTCTTCGGTATTTATTGAGCTCTTGCTACATCATCCCTGTTCTCCTAATGGTTGCAATCATGGGAGTGAGACAGACAAGTAATTAGGCAATTATAGTACAGTGTGATAAAGCACGTGTGTGTGTAAGTTGGTCCTGGGGCATCAAATAAGAGAGGCAGCAAACTTAGAATTGGGAGATTGGGAGGCTTCTTTAAGGAAATGACATTCATGTACACACATGATTGTAACCTAAAGGGTGTACAAGAAATAGCCAGACCAGGGGTTGGAGGAAGAGTGTTCCAGAGAGAGAGCACATTGCATACAAACCCTGGGAGAAAAACGAACATTTGAGGGATGTAAGAATTACAGTGTGTGTGGAGTATGGAGAGGGAACTACAGAGGAGCCGAGGCTGAAGAGGAGAGCTGGAGGCCTCATCACCCATATTAAAGGATTTGGCTGCTATTATGAGTTCCGTTGGAAGCCATCGGAAGGTTATGTCTGAAAGTAGAGGTGTGATATAATCAGATTTGTACTTCAGGAAAATCACCCTGGCTCCACTGAAGAACAGGGCTGGTGGCAGGGAGTCCAGTGAGGAAGCTGTTGGCTTAACTAGGCAAGAGATGATGGTGACCCGCATCAGGCTAGTTGTCATTACAGTGGAGAGAACTGACTGAGTTTGAGCACTATTTAGATGAAATCAGAGTAGTCTTTGGTGATGGAAGAGGAAGTACAGCATTAAAGAAACAGACTCTAGAGCCAAAACGTTGGGGTTCAAATCCAAACAGTGCCACTGAATAGCTTTGTAAACTTTGGCAGATTCCTGAACCACTCAGCACCTCATTTCCTGATCTGTGAAATGAAGAGAATCACAGTATTTACCTCAGAAGATTGTCATGAGGATTAAATGAATTAATATCATACTATACATATATATGATATACGTATAGTTGCAATTATTGTTATCATTACTGATTCGATATGTCATTGAGGGAGAAGAGCCAAGATTGATGCCTGAGTTTCTAGTTTGGCCTCTGAGGCAAATTATGGTGCTTTTTTGGTAGCAGAGGAGGGATGATGAATTCACATTTGGACTTGCTGGTTTTGAGAAACTTTGGGATGCCCAGGTAAAAACATTCAGTAGGCTGAAGAGTTTGGAAGTAGATATCATTTGGGGAATTATTAGAATATAGGTGATAGTTAGAGAAGTTGCAGGGGTAAATGAGACACTCAGCACCCCTCCACCCCACACCCACTGCCCCAAAGAAAAGCATGATAAATAGGGAGAAAGGCATATGAAGGTTGTGTTATCCTTAAGAATGTATTATTTAGGTCAGAAGCCAAGGTATAAAACGTGGGGCTTCAGAGGACATTGAGTTGAGGTCAAGTGGCAGTCAGGTAGAAGAAAATTCTTCCTCCACTGAGAAAAGTTGCAAGTCTAGAGAAGTAAATTTGCTAACATGGAGAAGATGTAGCTGACTGCTGTTTTGCTTCAGACTGAGGGAAATAAAAGATGTAAGACCAATTTCAAATTGCCAGGACATAGAGTGAGGTCTAAGTTCTTTTTGTGAATTATGTGTTCTATTGAAACACATATTGCTAGAATTAGTTAACATTGTGTTTACTAAAGAATTCTCTATTTTTTCAACTTCTTGTTATGAAAATTTTCAAAACTATGAAGAACTTGAAAGGAATAGGACAATGAACATCCATATAACCCACCTAGATTCTGTACTCTTCACCTCTGTGAATGTTTAGCCAAACCATTTCAAAGTAAATTGCAAATTTTGTGGTACTTCACTCCTAAAATATTCCTAACTAGCGTGCATTTCTTGTTGTAATACCATTACCACACTTAGGAAAATTAATAGTAATTTCTTAATATCCCTTACTATTCAGGCCATATTCAGATTTCTCAATTATCTCAATGTTTTGTAAAGATTTTTTTTCCCTTCCTAAACAGAATTCAAGGGTCACATGTTGCCTTTGGGTGTTACACCTCTGTAGTCTCTTTCATTCTAGAACATCTTCATACTTTTTCTGTTATTGTTTTGTTTTACAAGGGAGCATTGGCTTTTTAAGAAACCAGAATGTTCTAAATCCTCTATTTGAGTGTTTCTTGGTAGTATCATTTATCTTGTTCCTCTATCCTTTAGAATTCCTGTAAACTGGAACATAAGTCTAATGGCTTGATTCTATTCAGATTAAAATTTTGGACAAGAATATGCCTTATAGGAGGTACTGTGAACTTCATGTTGTACCACATCAGAAGGATGTCAGAGTGTCAGACTGTTAGCAATACTAAATTTGATCTTTTCTGTGTCATAATATACGTTTCCCCTCTGAAATTAGCAAGTAATCTGTGAGGTGATAATTGCATACCACATGCCTTAGTGTATCTATTGATGATTCTTGCCTGAACCAATTATTTCATTGGCAGTACTAATTCTATCATTTCTTCTGCATCTGTTAGCTGATGTAAAGCACTTTTCCTCTTCTGCTGGAGATGAACAGCAGTTCTTTCCCCCAAAGACAGAATAAATGCTTAATTCTTTACTTTTAATGTGAAGTTTTGAGGACAGGGAATTTGGTGTTACAATTTCCACCACTGGTTACACATGAGCTCTTTTTTTCTGCTCTCTCTTGTTAGAGTATCATTATGGACTCATGGATTTTTATTTGTTCAATTTGTCATAAGCAGTTGTAACTGTTTTCTTTTTTGTTCAGATTCTCTCAAGTGGCTGGTGAGAGCCTCTCAAAGCTGGCTTATGTGCCTTTTTGACAGCCCTTCATTATTTTTTTCCTTACTTTTCAGAAAAACATAAACTATGCTCGCTTATACTTTTCCTGCCCTAGTTCTGGAACCAGTCATTTCTTCAAGGAGCCCTGGTTCCTTTAAATGGAGAAGGGTATTTAGAAAACAGTATCTGAGCATTAGAGACGTGCATTGCTCCTGGGCTGCCATTACCTCTAGTGGATATAATTAAGTTGTGTATATATATTATACTACTTTTCTAGTTATGTTTGTACATGCACATGTATTTTTTAAAGTCATGGCTTCATGTTGATACCTGTGCAGATTTAATACCACAATCCAATATGGTGTTTTCTGTTTTCTACCGAACTTCTTGGTTCCTAATAGTATTTACATAACTACCTGTTTTATCGTACAGTGCAAATAAAATAGGTTCAAAATTACATAAACTAATATTAATACTACAGCTGTCTTGTGAGGTTTAAGATTTCTTTGCCATTTTATTATCCTTAGGATATATCCCAGTATATATGTCAGAGTGCTCTGTTCAAAAGTGACCTGAGGGGCACCTGGGTGCCTTAGTCGTTAAGCATCTGCCTTCGGCTCAGGTTGTGATCCCAGGGTCCTGGGATCGAGTCCCGCGTCGGGCTCCCTGCTCGGCAGGAAGCCTGCTTCTCCCTCTCTCACTCCCACTGCTTGTGTTCCCTCTCTCGCTGTGTCTCTCTCTGTCAAATAAATAAATAAAATCTAAAAAAAAAAAAGTGGCCTGAAATATTTTTTTTTATCTTCATGTGGTTATGTTACTAACTTGATATGCAATTAAGTTCATTTATTTCCACTTGTTTTCATTGTTAAGGTTTGCTGATTTTGATTTTTTGCTTGGTTTTATTCTCTTGAATATAAAACATTTGTATGGTTCAGAAGTCAAACTATATTAAAAAGTATAGTTAGAATTTTTCTTTGATTTTACTATCCCTACCCCCTACCTTAGTTCTTTTACCACTTCCATGTTAGGTAACCATTTTTATTAATTTCTGGCTTAGCCCCCCAGTGTTTCTCTTTGTTATTATGAAACTAGAACTCTAACTGTCCCTGTTTTTTTTCTTCCACGCTAGTTGTATCATTTTACGCTGATAAATGATACATTGTATCATTTTAATCCACAACGGCAAACCTAGTGTGTTTGATGCCTGGAGCAGGTAATTTTTAGTACATCACTCTTCTATATGATAAAATTATTTTCAGTAGTAACTATGAGATAAAATGAACCATAATAATAATAGAAACAAAATGGAAACATTATATTCTTTTATTGAGTATTTGAATATATAATCACGACTAGTAAAAGTAAATTAAAAATAGTATATTACAGAAAATATTTACTAAAATATCTCTGCCAGAAAATCATCTTAAATTTCTATTATATTTGCAATATGAAGAGAAAATGACTGAATGATCATGAATATTGACATTATTTGATCCACTAGTTTATAACCAGGCATTCAAATAAACATTGCCTTTTTGTTTCTTCTAGTAAGAGTAGCATCTTTTGTTGTCTCTCCTACCATTCTTCCAAATTTGATTCTTCTATGTAAATGTCCACTTCCTTACATTTTGTTGTGGTATAGTTAATGACCTTAACCACAGTTTCCGTGCACTGTTCTTTAAATAACTGTGTTTAAAGCTTTGTGTTTTACTATTCATTGTTTGAGGCTGATTCCAGCTGTCTGGAAATATTTTGGGGTCTGATTAACTCATCTAAAACTTCCTACCAGGAAAAAAACAGATAACCTAGAAAAGAGAAATAGCATACAGCTGTCCTTGTTTATTTGGAATCTATTGTTTCAATGCAGGACTATGTAGTATATCATGGGGGCTTGAGACTGTGCACAAATGGAGCTTGAACCATTCAAACCATTACAAACTTAATTTCTGAAATGAATATGTAAAATTGAGTCCATGTATATCAGAGGCTAAACTGGGAGTTCTCCAAATTAACTTCCATATATAATTCAACATTTAAGAAATAAGTAATAAAAACATCTACTTTGGGTTTGCATAATATTATTAAAACACAACAGTGGCCACAACAATTATTTAGATTTAGGAACAACAAAAGATTTTTCTAGGGAATATTTCATTGCTCATATTTTTTAAAAAATTACTGACACATGATGATAAGCAAGTCAACTCTAAGTTTTGGTTTGTAAAATCTCTATAGACAATGTTCTTTCTTACTGTGGGCACCTGGCATGGTCTGTTCCCACCATCCCACTCTTGATATCCACTGCACCTGCCAACAATGTATAAAAATGCCTGTTTTTTCACAACCTCAACAATGGTGTTGAGTGTTTAATATTCTGATGGGTAAAAAATGGTATCTGTGTTTTAATTAGCATTTATTTAGTCATTTATTTTGCCATTTTTTTTCCTAGTGGCATCCCCCCCTTTCTTTTCAATTTATAAAAAAAGAATTCTGTATTTAAACAGAAGTTACATGGGGGGTTGTATCTTACACTAAATTGATCATGCTTATGGGAAACCTTAGTACATAACATTTCATTAGTAGAAATTTCTGTTTCCCCCTTTAAGGTGGCTGAGGCATATTGTGGCCCTCTTGAGGAACTAAAACAATCTCATGTGTATTAGTCCGGTAGATCCATACTGGTAAAGCAATGCTTTTCAATTTGGACTCTGCAGTCTTAATCCATTTTTATACATGGAATTCCTCATAACATGTTTATGAAGATAGAATTCTGTTTTTCCAAAAATATTTAAACCACTACTATAGAGTTGTTATTTTAATTTTATAATACATGCACCATTGTTCAATGACAGATACACAATTATGGCTAAAATAATTAGAAATCATTAATTTAACAAAATCAGTTAAATTGGTTTCTTCACCAATTATTAATTGAATTGACTAGACAATTTAGTTAAAATAGTTATCACATAAATATAGCCTTACTGCTTAAATATTATTCATTCTTTGATAAGAAAAATGGTACATTTCATTTTTATAGAGCCAACTATGAATACTCAGTTTTTCATTAAATTTTTTTAACCTTAATATGTGAAGTTTATTATGTGTCAATTTTACCTCATTAAGTTTTTTTTTTTCCCCAAAGATTTTATTTATTTGAGAGAGAGAGTGAGAGAGAGCGCACAAGAGGGGGTAGGGTTAGAGGGAGAAGCAGACTCCCTGCCAAGCAGGGAGCCCCATGCGGGACTCAATCCCGGGACTCCGGGATCATGGCCTGAGCCGAAGGCAGTCGCTTAACCAACTGAGCCACCCAGGCACCCTACCTCATTAAGTTTTTAAATTTTTTTTATTGTTATGTTAATCACCACACATTACATCATTAGTTTTTGATGTAGTGTTCCATGATTCATTGTTTGGGCATAACACCCAGTGCTCCATGCAGAACGTGCCCTCTTTAATACCCATCGCCAGGCTAACCCATCCTCCCACCGCCCTCCCCTCTAGAACCCTCAGTTTGTTTTTCAGAGTCCATCGTCTCTCGTGGTTCGTCTCATTAAATTTTTATATTAAAAATATACACAGCTTCCGAGAAATAGAACTGAACATGTTTTCAGCTCTGCAAATTCCCTTTCAGTCATTATTAATGTATATATTTTTGTCTTCATAGATATAAACAAAGTATAGCTACATATTTGTGTTTGGGCTTTTTCTAGCTTGTTTTTAATTGTAAAAATAGTAACAACACTTAAGACAAAAACCTAAGGCACAGTCATTCAGTCTTATCACTAATGACTATTTAATTTTTGCCAATATATCATATAAGATATCATCTAAAATAATCATACCTGACTCTTTAAAAGCCCTTAATTAAGAATAGTTTTATTTTCTGTGGTGTTTTTTGTCATCCGCTGGTCCTTCTCTTAAATAGGATAGGTAGTATTTTCAAGAGCAGCAAAAGTGGGCTTGGTTTTAGTTTTAGATTTAAAGTTTAACAAAGTACTGTATGTGAAATTTACTGAGGTTAAGGCACAAGCGAATCATATTATTTCTTAGAGAGTTTAGAAACATCAATTCTAACCGTGTGTATTATAAAAGTGACTCAAAATGTTAGTAACAAGATGATATAATCATATATGTTTTTGAGGAGCCACAAAGAAGAATTTTGATGTTAGTCTTGAACTTAGCACAGACTTTTTCCAACCTAATTGTGATCAATTTATGTTTTTCTATAAGCAGTAATTTTTGATTTTCCACTGTGAAAAATAAGGTAGTTTGTGGCTTGTGCCTGCTCCTGTTATTTATTGGTCTTGTTACCTTGCTTAGGTCTCTTTTTTCTTCTTCATGTGTTACCTGTTTATTTTTTCATCACAGTAGCGCTACAATATAGGATTTGCCTGGAGCAGCTCTAAATTAAAGGGTTTTCTTTTACCTTCAATCCTAGAGTTCTGGGTTTCTCGAACTTTCTTTGTTCTCTGAAGGAAAGATAGTTAGATGAACAAAAAACTTTTTTAACCGCCACCCCACAACTCTGAAAGATTCTTTGTTTTCAACCAAATCACATCATGTCTTTCACTGTGGAGCTGTCATCTTAATCTCTCTTGATTTTGACTCTTTAAATATCTATTCTTTCTTTTGGGAAGCATAGAGATCCCCCCCCCCAAAAAAAAAAAACTAAAAGAACTTAAATTTGTATCTCCTTGATGCTGTTGTTTTTCTTTTTCTTGACACAGTGGGAACCTTTCTGTTTCCAATCTCATTTCTTTTAATTTTTTCAAGTTTTCAACTCCGAGACTCCTTGTTTCTTAATTGTTCATTTTCTTTTCTCCTTCAGCAACTCCTATAATTTGAATTAGAGCACTTTGCAAATCTACAAGCATTCACTTCATGTCTTGGTTAATTTCTTCTGTTCAGTGTATGTTTCTTGAGCCTGCCTCCTGGTTCACCAATCCAATTTTCTGCTGTGTTGATTCCTCTATTACTGTTTCTAGTGCTAGTATTAATTGGATTGTGGCTAAATTCATTCTGCGCTGGTCTCCTGGCCCTCCAGCTGTTCTCTTGTCTCTGTAGTCTACACTGTTGCCAGAATGATCCATCTAAACCATGTCTGGCTATATTGGTCCCCTGGTAAAATTTTTAGTGACTTCTTCACTACAGAGTAATATTCCAACTCTCTTTTCCCAAGCAAAGCTTTCTGTTATCTGAGCTTCCCAGATATTTCACTAGTTTTATAATCAAGCGCCACTCTTCTTACCCCCATGCCACTGTGCATGCTCTTCCCCTGCCTAGAATGCCTGCTGTGCTTCCTTTTCCATCCTCCCCATCCACACTCCCAGCCTAGATTAACTGTCTTTCCCCATCAGAGACACAATTACTTATTTTCTCTTGGCTACATACTCTTGTGCACCTTATACATGCTTCTTAGCTGTGTTTTCTAGTTATTTGTTTATCCCTGTCTATGATACCATAACACCGGGGCAGGTACTACATTATGATTTTTATAGCCTCAACACTAGCGCAGTGCATTGGTGTTTTGTTTTATTACCCTCCTGTCTTTTGGTTTTATTTACTTCAAGGAAGAGGCTGATCTCTATTGTATCTTTTTATTTTTTTTTCCTTTCTTATGGGAAATACATTTATTGTCATCAGGCTATTTAATTATTTTTCTGTGGTCTGTTTTCTTGTATGTAATTTACTACTCCTTAAGATGTGGTCTCACAGTAACATGTCCTAAATCATAATATCGTACTCAATCCCTGAGTCAGGGTTCAGAAACCAGTTCTGTGAGCGATCTCTTAAATACCTAGTCACACAGTTCATTTCAGTAATCATATTACAGGCATAGGTCAACCAGGACTAACTTCTCTAGCCTGATTGTTTGGTCTCAAGCCTGGGATGGTACTCCAACTTTGACAGTGTGTTTCTGGTTATACAGCCCTGAAATTTGAAAGCCAGCTGTACTCAGCCAGGGCGGTCTTCCTCTCCTGATTTTATTGTTTACCTCCAAGATTATATTGTGCTCTAATTCTTTTTTTTTTTTTTTTAGTCTTTCAATTTAAATTTTATTTTCTTTTTCCTTTTTCAATTTATTTTATCAACTCTTGTTAAAATCTTTATTAATTTTCATTTTTACAGTTACAATCTATCCTTTCATTGTATTTAATTTTATTTTTGCATATATATGTTTTTCTTTCTTTATAATATTGGGGTGCAGTTTATTCTAACAGATCAAAATACACCCAAAATCTAGTTATGGCTCTGTTCTCTTCACTTGTCTGAACATATTTTTCTTCTTTCTTTTTAGTAGTTCTCTGCTTTGTTAAAGTCTGTTTTAATTTTCATCTTTACAGTTACATTCTATCCTTTCAATGTATTTAATTTTATATTTGTACATATATGTTTTTCTTTCTTTACAATTTTGAGATTTGTTTTGCCTAACAAACCATGTGCTCTAATGCTTTTTTTTTTAAAGATTTTATTTATTTATTTGAGAGAGAGAGAATGAGAGAGAGAGAGCACGAGAGGGAAGAGGGTCAGAGGAAGAAGCAGACTCCCTGCTGAGCAGGGAGCCTGATGCGGGACTCGATCCTGGGACTCCAGGATCATGACCTGAGCCGAAGGCAGTCGCCCAACCAACTGAGCCACCCAGGCGCCCCATGTGCTCTAATTCTTAAACACTTAAGAAAAAGGGGGGGAAAGCTTTATAGATTTCTTTAAAAATGGTATGCTTTGGGTTTTTTTTTTAATAAGCCTCTCAAACAAAATAGAGAATTACAAAGATGACGGTAAAAATCATTTAACCTCTTACCATTCAGAGATTGAGCACATTTTAGAATACATTTTTGCATAGAGACACATAAAAAGCATGCACCTGTTTCATAAATGACACTTTGCACTGAACGCTGTTCTCCAGCTTCCTCTTTTTTACTCAATAACATGGTCCGATTCCATCAGTATTTGAAGGTGTGTTTCATCATTTACAGTTACTCACCAGTTACCTGCAGTTGGACATTGAAGTTCCTTATAAATCATGCTGTGAAGAACACTCATCCTATACATAATGTTTATGGTGAAGAGAGCTTTAGTAGACCTCTTCCATCAGAAGATAGGCAAATACATGCTGTAGATACTGCCATCATGCCTTTGAGAAAGGTTGTGGCGACTTACATCCCCATCAGTAGTGAATGAAATTCTTATTGCCCCACATCCCAACCAAGACCACGTTTTTGTCAGTTAATCCGTGTGAGCTGAAGACTCCCAAGTTACAGCTCTAAATTCAGAAGTCTTGATATCTTCACATGGTGTCTGCCTCAACAGCATCTCAAATAACAAGCCCCAAATTGTAACCTAATTTCTTGCTTCTATCCCCAAAACTGTTCCTTCCCTTTCTTCTTTTTTTTTTTTAAATGGAATTCAGATTCACCTGAAGATTCAAGTTAGACACCTGAAGTGATCTTTTTTATTGTCTTTTTTCCCTCACTCTTCAGATCGCCAAGGCTTATGGGTATTCTATTCACAATATCACGAAAATCCAAATATTAGGAGTTACGGTACCCCACAGTTTGTTTTTTTTTCCTAAGATTTTATTTATTTGACAGAGAGAGACACAGCAAGAGAGGGAACACAAGCAGGGGGAGTGGGAGAGGGAGAAGCAGGCTCCCCGCGGAGCAGGGAGCCCGATGTGGGGCTCGATCCCAGGACCCTGGGATCATGTCCTGAGCTGAAGGCAGATGCTTAAAAACTGAGCCACCCAGGCGCCCCTACCCCAAAGTTTTTCAAAACACACTTTGAAAAAATATCCTTGACTAGGCAGCATGAATCTAAACTTTGAGGGGTAGAATCAAATTTCTATTTTTAATATCTAATTTAGTTACATATATGTAAAATTTAGAAATACTTTCCCCACTATTTCATGTAAACATTTTGTTCCAGCTCTTCAACATACATCTTGAGGATTTTGTCAGCACTGGGATTAGTCCTCTAATGTGGCTTTCCGGATCATTCCTCTCCTCCCTTCCATCCAAGTTGCTTGAGATACTGTGTTTTTAAAATCCATGTATAATGCTGTCCCAGCCACAAGTACAATTAGGGTAGAATTTTTTCCCCTCACTTTTTCTGTTGGCATATATTCATGATCTCATAACCTAAGCATAGACTGAGTCACTTTGTTCAAGTGATCACTGAAAGATTGCTTGACAGTAACATCTGCCACATGCAACTGTGAAGTCATACTCCAAGGAATAATCACTACATCTTACTTTATTTGCCTACCCCCCCACCCCACCCCCACCTGCACCCTTAGCAGTTCTGTCAGATTATCTCTGGAAGCAGTTGTTGGTTCGGCTAACATGTCTTCTCCAGACAATACTTTGTATTTTTTTAATAAAATACTTTGTAGATCATTCTGTAATCCAAGACTTTGTAAGGTTCAAATATAAGAAAACTTTTTTTTAAGATTTTTTTTTATTTAATTTCATTTTATTGTTACGTTAGTCACCATACAATACATCATTAGTTTTGATGTGGTGATCCACCATCCACTGTTTTCGTATAACACCCAGTGCTCCATGCAGTACGTGCCCTCCTTAATACCCATCACCAGGCTAACCCATCCCCTCACACCCCTCCCCTCTAAAACCCTGTTTTGTTTCTCAGAGTCCATAGTTTGTCATGGTTCATCTCTCCCTCCAATTCCACCCCCTCTTCGTTTTTCCCTTCCTTTTCCTAATGTCCTCCATGTTATTCCTATGTTCCACAAATAAGTGAAGCCATATGATAATTGACTTTCTCTGCTTGACTTCTTTCACTTAGCATAATCTCCTCCAGTCCCATCCATGTTGATGTAAAAGTTGGGTATTCATCCTTTCTGATGGCTGAGTAATATTCCATTGTATATATGGGCCACATCTTCTTTATCCATTCATCTGTTGAAGAGCATCTCGGCTTTTTCCACAGTTTGGCTATTGCGGACATTGCTGCTATGAACACTGGGGTGCATATGGCCCTTCTTTTCACTATATCTGTGTCTTTGGGGTAAACACCCAGCAGTGCAATTGCTGGGTCATAGGGTAGCTTTATTTTTAATTGTTTGAGGCACCTCCACACTGTTTTCCAAAGTGGCTGTACCAACTTGCATTCCCACCAACAGTGTAAGAGGGTTCCCCTTTCTCCACAACCTCTCCAACATTTGTTGTTTCTTGCCTTGTCCATTTTTGCCATTCTCACTGGTGTAAGGTGGTATCTCAGTGTGGTTTTGATTTGGATTTCCCTGATGGCTAATGATGATGGAACATTTTTTCATGTGTCTGTTAGCCATTTGTATGTCTTCTTCAGAGAAGTGTCTTTTCATGTCTTCTGCCCATTTTTTCACTTGATTATTTGTTTTTTGGGTGTTGAGTTTGAGAAGTTATTTATAGATCTTAGATACCAGCCCTTTATCTGTAGTGTCATTTGCAAATATCTTCTCCCATTCTGTGGGTTGCCTCTTCGTTTTGTTGACTGTTTCCTTTTTAAGATTTTTAAATTTACTTTTTCGAGATAGAGAGAATGAGCTGGGGGAGGGGCAGAGGGAGAAGCTTAGCAGGGAGTCTGATGTGGAGCTCCATCCCCGGGACCCTGGAATCATGACCTGAGCTGAAGGCAGACGCTTAACCGACTGAGCCACCCAGGTGCCCACAACTGCTTCTTCTAAGGATAGTGTTTGGTATTGAAAATCTCTTCATATATGTGGGTTTAAATAGTGAATCTCAAGTCTGTCTGCTTTTCTTCTCCAGTACCACTGCTGATCTAAATCATCTCTCACCTGGACAGTGACCCTCATCTTTTAACTGTATGCCTCGTAGCTGTTTTTGGCTCCTTCCCCTGTGTAGGGGCATATTTTAATATGCCTGTGTCTGCTCTTGTTATTTCTCTGCTTAGAGCCCATCTGTGCTGTTTCTTGAGTACCTTTCCTATGTCCCTGGGTTCCACTTGGCTTTTATCATTAGCACATGAACTCTCCAACTTAATGTAGAAGAGTCTAGTCTCTATTTATAGCATCAGATATCTGGTGAGGTAGAGAAGGTTAGGGAGGGAGCCAGAGCAAAGGGCAACTACATTTTGGGAACTCTGTCACTGTTTCTCTCTGAACTTTCTGTCTCCTGCTCTTAGGAATGGGGAGCAGCAGCTCATACGCAGCTGATACACATTTTGTTTTGGAGATCAGCGTGTATCATTCCATTCTCAAAGTCACTCTGGTCTACAGCTTTGAAGTAGGTTTACCTGCTGCCATTACACCTCCCACTTAAGAACCTAGGACAAAAGAAAAATGGCAGTGCTTGGCCAACGAATTCTTCCTTCAGCCCTGTTATGCCCTCCCAGAGCCCATGGGAGCTGGGGATGTCTTTGGGGCCCTCCTGAATGTTTCCTACTCAGAGTCTGCAGAATGTGTTGGGCTTATGAGCTAGAGCATTGCATATCGGCTTCTGGTATTTTCTCAGTGTGGTCCAAATTGTTTTGTTTCCTTTAAAGTTAATGTTGAATGGATGGAGATTAACTCTTTTCCTTTTTTTTTTCCAGATTAATTTTTAATAGAGAGTCTAATTTCTTTTTTATAGCTACATAGCTTTCCACTTTGATGGATATCCATAGCTTATTCAACTTTTTTTAAAAATTTAATTTCATTATATTTAACATACAGTGTTATATTAGTTTCAGGTTTACAACATAGTGTTTTTTCCTTCTATTTTTGATATGTATCCTATTTCTTCTATATTGGAGACAGAATTTTGGGGGTTTTTTTGGTCTTTTTTTTTTGGTAAAAGTGACTTACACTGCCAATAGCCCAGAAGATTTCTCTTTTAGTACTTGAACCTAAATTCAGGATTATCAAGCTAGATAATGCCATTTAGTACTCTTGATTGTCGTTCTTAGAGTGCAGTTTCTTAGTTCTAATTGATGTTGGAATTTATAGAAATTCCATTGTCTTTTGGAATAGATTTATTTCTTGCCATTGGTTTAGTTTTAGGGGTATTGATTTCTTTCTTCTTTCCCTCCCATCCTTTAATGGAAAATGGGAGACTGGAGATCTTCTGACATTTTCGTTTGTGTTGACATTTTCTGGAAGGTCCTGATTCAGTCAGCCTTACAGGTAGGGTGAGTGGGGGAAAGGATTCTTAGTGGAGAAATCTGAATGGGGGATGCGCACAGAAGGGGCCATTTATCCCCCAAAATGTTTCTTTGGAATTTTGACATTTTTCATAACCATGTTTTGTAAGAGTAACTTTAAAAATCTTTTAAAAGATGTTCCTGATTAAACATAGAGATTAGAAATGAAAGTGGGAAATACTTAAATAATTTTGTTTAATGAGTATCAGTTCCCACTAGAGTCAGATCACTTTTGGTGTATACTATAATTTGTAGCACCTGTGACCATCTACTTTAGAAAATTTCTAAGGATTCATATAAATTCCTATATTAAAAACCGACCAGAGAAAAAGAATCTATGAAATTGCTTCTTTAATAGTAATTAACCATATTTAGCCTTCTACCCAAACCCAGAGGTTGAGATTGTTTACATAATGATGCATCTTAAAAATATGAATTCTCTAATAGTCTTTGTTCTGGTCAGACCTGTAATCAAGTACGTCTGTATTCCCTTTCAGCTGTCTGTATCAGCTGTTATAATGAAACTTTAGTAACAGATCTTCCACCTCAAGCCTTGGACATTCTGTTGAAGCACGTAACTTTGATTTGCAAAGACTACTGAGGCCAGTTATTCTGTTTTCAGGGAAAATGACAGGGCACAATAGATGGCTTTGTACCCTTTTGTCAAAAGGATGAAGCAATGGGGCGCCTGGGTGGCTCAGTCGGTTGAGCGACTGCCTTCGGCTCAGGTCATGATCCTGGAGTCCCGGGATCGATTCCCGTATCGGGCTCCCTGCTCGGCGGGGAGTCTGCTTCTCCCTCTGACCCTCCTCCCTCTCGTGCTCTCTGTCTCTCATTCTCTCTCGCAAATAAATAAATAAAATCTTAAAAAAAAAAAAAAGGATAAAGCATTGATGCTGTGATTCAGATATTGGTGTGCCAGCCAGGCACTGGTTATCTGGCATTATGACAGGTTTGCTAATGATTCCTGACGTGAGTGTGGCAAAGAAAAAAATGTAAATTTTTTTACAAGTGCCACAGGATAGCACTTTACAAATACTGTTTTTCTTTAAGTACTAAATCTACATGATCCCATCAGATAAAAGCTTCAAAAAGAAAAGGACCCACTTTTGATGATTTATTCCTTATTTTTTCCACTCTCTTCTGCTAGGAAGGTTCATTTTACTTTGCTCTTCCTGATAAATGACTTCTTAAGGGAAAATTGTGATTTTTGTTGTGTCTTTTCTAGATTGATGATTTCTGTCTTGTTTTTCGAAGGTAGATTTTAGCTCGGTAGCTTATCAATTGAGAGTTTCAGTTAAAAGCAAAATGGTTGCAATTTAACCTAGTATGGTGAAAATAATACTTATTTTTTATTACATACCTCAATTTATCTTTTATTTTTATTTATTTATTTTTGAGAGAGAGTGCCCATATACAAACATGAGGGGAGGGGCAGAGAGAGGAAGACAGGGAATCCTAAGTGGGCTCCATACCCAGCACAGAGCCTGAAGTGGGGCTTGATGTCATGACCCTGAGGTCATGACCTGAGTGGAAATCAAGAGTCTGATGCTTAACCAACTGAGCCACCCAGGAGCCCTGAGATGTTGATATCTTAAAGAAAGAGCATTTAGATAAAAGCAGCTTTTAGAAAGTTAAAAACTTCAAAAATTATAATATTTAACGGACTGAGCAACCCAGGCATCCCCAAAATAATACTTATTAAAAACAAATGATTAAAAGAAAACCTACACAAATAGTCTCAGCATTCACATAGAACTTTGGCACATTTTTTGTTATAATAGTCCACTGGGTCAGGCTTCCTTTTCTACTAATGACCTTTGAAGGGCACAGTTTTTGAAAATACAGTCTAATTTCTAAAAGTTTTTTCTTACTATAGTAATGGGTTTTCACTGTAAAAAATTTGCAAATACAAAAACCATGAGGAAAAGAGTTTTTAAAGAAAATGTTTGAAAAATTACCCAATAATTATACCCTGTGGTAATACTCTTAAGTATTTTTAATTATTTAAATATGAGTTTGTCTTATGTATGTTTTTTATTTGCATGTCCTGAGATTGTTTGTTTGAGATCACAGTGACTATTGTGTTGTGACCTGCTTTTCTCACTTAAAATATATCATGAGCATTTGACCACATTGTTATACTGAAAACATTATTTTTAATGCTGCTGCTTTATGAAAGGGCTTCTTTGTCTTTGAGAATTACAGTAAAAGTATTTTTTACAAGATGGATTCCATTTAAAAGTCTATCAGTATAGCAACCGCATTATTTAAGTGTCAGTTTGGTGTGTTTAAAACAAGTATTTACTCAGCGCTATGCTAGGCATTGTAGAGTAGAGAGATGAACGAAACATAGTTCCTGACTTCACTCAGGCCTAAGACCCAGTGAGGGAGGCCGAAATGTGCCCCACTGTTCTGTAGCAAGAACCAGCAGGGAGGAGAGATGAAAACAGGAGCTTCTCACTGCGGACTTCAGAGTTCTCCTTGAGTCTTGGCTTCAAAGAGCAGGTGGACAAGTGACCAGTGTGCAGACCTTTGCTCTGACAGTATTTATATGTACACAACATTGGGGGGTGCCAGGTAGAGTCGACAGAAAACTGAAACCGGTAGGGGTAATAGTTGGAGGTGGAGGTTTGGAGGGTAGGGCAGGGTGTTAACAGGACCTGTATAGTTGCCTCAGAAGTAAGAACATACAAAGGTACAATGGCATTTTCCTCTGGGACACCCACTCTTTTTCTTTGTAATTCAGATCCCTGGCCATGCATCAGAGGGTTTTTTTTTTTAGAGAAATGATTGTTATTTGCAAATACATCCTACCCTGAAATACTTGCTTTATTTAAACAAATAAAAACCATCAGAACTTCTTTAAAAAGCATGATAATGTGTTTTACTGATACATAATTTGAATATAATAAAGCAATTTCAGTGCTGCATTAACATTCAATTCTACATGTCATACGCAGTATTAGGCATTCAGGAATGAATATATTTAGTTTGGTACAGTTCAGAGGTTTTTCAGATGTATAGTCCACCTAAACCAAATAATTGTTTCTTTAGCTATGCTCTCAGTTCTGGAGGCAGGGAAGGAAGAAAGGAAGGAAAGAAAGGGAGGGAAAGAAGAAGACTTTTTTCGGGTGTACAGGGCAAGAACCAGGTACGCAGCAGCAGACTTGACCTCAGATTGCCAGTGATGTAGGATCCAGGGAGGTAAGATGAAATGTGACCCATGTATTTATCATGGCTGCTTCCAGGAACCATTGGAGAATGGACACTGCCATTTTAACAATCTACTATTGCCATAAATATATAATATAGGCAAAAAATGTGACCTCTGACAGAGAAAGACAAATACTGTGTGTTCTCTTATTTGTGGAATCTAGGAAAGCCAAACTCATGGAAATAGAGAGTATAATGGTGGTTGCGAGGGGCTGCAGGTGGGGGAAATGGAGAGATGTTGGTCAATGGGTACAAACTTCCATCTGTAAGATGAGTCAAGTTCTGGGGGACTGACTGTAACTAACATGACTATACCTAACATGGTGACTATAATCTAACAATACTGTATCATATACTTGAAAGTTAAGAGAAAAGATCTTAAATCTTATCACCACATTAAAAAAAATGATAATTATATGAGGGGTTGGAGGTGCCAACTCACCTTATTGTGATAATGATTTCACAGCATATGTGTATCAAATCATTGCATTGTACACCCTAAACTTACCTGTGTTATATGTCAATAATATCTCCATAAAGCTGGGAAGAAATCAACACTGAATTTGACCTCCATGAGCAGGAGGCTTTCTCCTGACTGGTGAGGTGACAGCAGTGTTCTGTGGGAGATGACAACATTGCATCATTGCTTCGGTCTGGGTTTCTTCAAACTGTTAACTCGGGACAGTACTGGACACCGACCAGTTGTAAAAATTGAAATGGCTCAAGGGATTCCAGAGTATTTCATGCTTTTCAGATTTGGGACTGAGTCAGAATTTAATTATATACATTATTTTTAAAAATTCATTAAGTTCCTACTTGCCTGTAATGACAGAGGCATAAAGGTTTAGGTAGGTATGTGTCTTCCAACTTTAGGACCATGAATGTAGAGATAGAAGACAGAACAGAAATAATGAGATGGCCTTTGAAGTACGGAATGTAGAGGTGGCCAGTAAGAACATATCCGTAGTTGTTAGCTTAAAGCAATTAGTAAGGGCCTTGGTGTCAGACTTAAGTTGTTGGTGTTCTTATTATTGTAAGGTGCTAGTCAACCCACTAGTCCCTGGAACTCTTGTCTCAGCTTGTGGGAACCCTTCCTCACTTTCTAAGAACCAGCTATACTGGATTTCTCTCCCTTCCTGTAATCACTGTGTTCCTTCCCACCTCAAGTAAGCGTCTTTGCATGTCCCATTCCCTCAACTCCCCTCCCCTCCCCTTTTTTTTGGCCCAGCTGGCTCCTGTTTATCCTTCAGGTTTCAGCTCCAGTGTAACTTACTTAGGGACGTCTTCCCGGGCTGCCCTGCCTTAGGATCTAGATAGTGGATTCCCACAGTGCTCTGTGCTAATCTTTCCTAATGCTCTTGTGTTTGAAATGTCTTTTTCAATGTTCATCTTCCCTGCGAGGCTTCAGATTTCATTTGCGTGAACTCTCATTCCGGGCTTTACCCTCAAGTGCCTACTACCAAGGACTGGGTGCATCCTTGTTTACATAGTAGTTGCAGCTGTTTGAAGGAAGGGTAGGGTCTTAATGAGAGAGCTTTGCTCGCACTCTCATAAGCTTATGCAAGAGAAGAAATTCATCAAAAGATATAAATAGGTAGATGGGTAGGTGGGGGCCGGGCATTTAGCACAGTACTCCAGTAAAGGTTCTGGAGCCGGCATGACTGGGTTCAGATCCCAGGTCTGCTACCTTTAATGATGTCACCTTGTCCAAGTTACTTAACCTCTTTATACCTCAGCCCCTTCTGTGTAAAGTGGAAATAATAATACCACCTACCTCAAAGGTTTTCATGGGGGTGAAAACTCATAGTGTGTAATATATATAATAACATTTCTAAAATAAGTCCTAGTGATCTCTATTTCCCATTCCTCTTCTCATTCCTGCATCTCCCCCCCACCCCCAGGAAAAGCAGAAGGGTTTGGGGTTTTTTTCCTGCTTGGACGTGTTATCCCCAGTGGTGCTAGAACACAGTAGATATGAATGGTTAATTTAGCCTTATTTTATATTTCAGGATAACCAGATACCATTTTGTGAATTCATTTAAAAGTATTAATAAATAAACAACAGAATTCAAGGAATTAGCATATAAACTATAATTAAACCTACTTTTAAAGACTTACAGGTGCATGCTGCTTCAATGAAAATTTATTTTAGTGTTTTGATAGTCAAAATATAATCAGTTTCATTGTTTAAGAAACAGTTTAGGATAAAGTTGTATACAGACTACTAAAAAGTGCTTTATCAGGTGAGTATTCTCTTCTAAAATCTCATGTATTCAAGGATAGAGAGGGTCAAATGAAAAATCAAAAATACAAAATTCAACTGATCCACTCATTTTGTGTGCTAGATACTGGGACTAACTCTGTAAAAACAAACCATGGCTTGGCCCTCAGCTGACAAACTTGTATGTTTAACAACTGTATAAGATAATTTTGGGGGCACCTGGGTGGCTCAGTTGGTTAAATGTCTGCCTTTGTCTTGGATCATGATCCTAGGGTCCTGGGATCCATCCCTGCAGCAGGCTCCCTACTCAGCAGGGAGTCTGCTTCTCCCTCTCCCTCTGCCCCTCCAGCCCACCTGTGTGCGTGCTCTCTCTCTCAAATAAATAAGAAATCTTTAAAAAAATAACTTTGAATAACTTCTGTGTCATAGAATATATTTTACAGTGAAATGTGTAGGTTGACTTTCTAGAGAAGACTTGTTCAAATACCATTTACAGTTTCACAACAGATAGACTATTTTGATTTGATTTGATTTATTTTGTTTTAGGAGTATCCTGCCTTAACCAAGGAGCCAGTTTGGAGTTAAGCTTCTGTATATCCTCTTAACCACTTTCACGCAGTTTTCTCTTACTACTGTAGAGCTCAAGAGGTGGAGGAAGCAATGAAATACACCGCTAGGTCTAATGGGAAAGGACTAATGAGTAACGTTCATTGTGTTGAGCTAGTGATATGGAACAGTTTATTGGGGAAAGTCACTAGGCTATCCTATAGTCACCATAGTAAAGAAGAGAACTAGGACATGGTTATGCCCATACTTTTTGCTGTTGAGGACAACAGATTTTTAAAAGTTTATCACATCTCTAGGTGTGGTTCCAAGACTAGAGATTCCTTTCTTTCTTTCTTTCTTTTTTTAAAGATTTTATTTATTTTGAGAGAGAGAGAGAGAACACACTAGTGGAGGGGAGAGGCAGAGGGAGAAGGAGAAGCAGACTCCCTGCTGAGCAGGAAGCCTGACACAGGGCTCTATCTCAGGGTCCCCGGATCATGACCTGAGCCGAAGCAGATGCTTAACTGACTGAGCCACACAGGCACCCCCAAACTAGAGATTTCTAAAACAAAAGTTATATGAGGAAATTCTTTATGGGGACACAGAGTGCTCTGAGCAGCTCACGTTTGTTTTTAAAAGATGTATATGATTGACAAATGGAAGGAGCACATAATCACATTTATAGAGAGCTAAGTAGACTGTAAGAAATGAGCATTTAAGAATTTTCTTCTCTACAGGCCAAAGCTCAAAAGGAGCTAAGATACTTCAGAGAGCACAAAATGCTTTTAAGGTTGTGTCTGGTGCAAAAGCAACAGGAAGGAAGAGGTAGGTTTACTGTCAGAAGATGTTGTTAATGTTAGCTGTTTGTAGGCAGAAATAGACATGTGCGATTCTTACTTTGCTTCCATAATCTTGAACTAGCAGAATTACTTTTCTTTTGTTTCTTTTTTCTTTCTTCTTCTTTTTTTTTAATGAAAGGCAGAGAGCATGAGAGGGGGAAGGGTCAGAGGGAGAAGCAGACTCCCTGCCGAGCAGGGAGCCCAATGCGGGACTCGATCCTGGGACTCCAGGATCATGACCGGAGCTGAAGGCAGATGCTTAACGGCTGAGCCACCCAGGTGCCCCTTTCATAGCTCATTCTTTTTTTTTTTAATTTTTTAAATTTTTTTTTTAACTTTTTTTATTTTTTTAAGATTTTATTTATTTGCGAGAGAGACAATGAGAGACAGAGAGCATGAGAGGGAGGAGGGTCAGAGGGAGAAGCAGACTCCCCACCGAGCAGGGAGCCCGATGTGGGACTCGATCCCGGGACTCCAGGATCATGACCTGAGCCAAAGGCAGTCGCTTAACCAACTGAGCCACTCAGGCGCCCCATCTGTTTCTTAAACCCCACAAATTATGTGGCATTTGTTTTTCTCTGACTTATTTCACTTAGCATAATACCCTCTAGTTCCATCCATGTCGTTGCAAATGGCAAGAGTTCATTCTTTTTGATGGCTGAGTAATACTCCATTCCAATATTCCTGTGTGTGTGTGTATAATATATATATATCATATATATTATATATATTGTAACTGATGAAGTCCCAGTAGTTCATTTTTGCTTTTGTTTCCCTTGCCTTTGGAGACGTGTCTAGCAAGAAGTTGTTGTGGCTGAGGTCAAAGAGGTTGCTGCATATATATATATATATATATATATATATATATATATATATATATATATATATATATAATCTTCTTTATCCATCCCTGTGTTGATGGACATCTGGGCTCTTTTCTATAGTTTAGCTGTTTTGGACATTGCTACTATAAACATTGGGATGCAGGTGCCCCTTCGAGTCACTATGTTTGTATCCTTAGGATAAAAATACCTAGTAGTCAGTTGCTAGGTCGTAGGGTAGTTCTATTTTTAACATTTTGAGGAACCTCCATACTGTTTTCCAGAATGGCCGCACCAGTTTACATTCCCACCAACAGCGTAAGAGGGTTGCCCTTTCTCCACATCCTCGCCAACATCTGTTGTTTCCTGAGTGGTTAATTTTAGCCATTCTGACTGGTGTGAGGTGGTATCTCATTGTGGTTTTGATTTGTATTTCCCTGATGATGAGTGATGTTGAGCATTTTTTCATGTGTCTCTTGGCTATTTGTATGTCTTCTTTGGAGAAATATCTGTTCATGTCTTCTGCCCATTTCTTGACTGGATTATTTGTTCTTTGGTGTTGAGTCTGATAAGTTCTTTATAGATTTTGGATGCTAGCCCTTTGTCTGTAAGTCATTTGCGAATATCTTCTCCCATTCCATAGACTGCCTGTTAGTTTTGTTGACTGTTTCCTTTGCTATGCAAAAGCGTTTTATCCTGATGAAGTCCCAATAGTTCATTTTTGCTTTTGTTTCCCTTGCCTTTGGAGACGTGTCTAGCAAGAGGTTGTTGTGGCTGAGGTCAAAGAGGTTGCTGCCTGTATTCTCCTACAGGATTTTGATGGATTTCCTATCTCACATTTAGGTCTTTCATCCATTTTGAGTTTATTTTTGTGTATGGTGCAAGAAAGTGGTCCAGTTTCATTCTTCTGCATGGGGCTGTCCAATTTTACCAACACCATTTCTTGAAGAGACTGTCTTTTTTTCCATTGGATTTTCTTTCCTGCTTTGTTGGAGACCATAGAGTTGACGATAGAGTTGAGGGTCTATTTCTGGGTTCTCGGACTGTACAGTATTGATTATGAACTGTGTTTTTCTTCCACTCAGCAAAGAACAAGTACTGTGATAAAAATAAGAAATGGCATAATATGATTCCATCTAAATGGAACTCGGGTTGGTAGAGCCCCTGAATGCCTGGCAGAAACCACTTCTGTGACCAGGGATTCTTCTGTGTTATCCCTGTAAAAATCTTTCAGGCTTTCTTCTTTGATCAGAGAGGGGTCCCCCTTCCTCAGCATCTATTTTTGGCAAGGCAAAACAGAGACTTTTTGGTCTGTGTTTATTAGTTTAGGATCCGAATGTTATCTCTAAACTTTAGCAGCACCCTGGTTTCCTGCTTGTATTAACACCCTCTCATTTGGTTATGCTTGCTTATACCTGTGAGAAAAGACCAAAAGGGGGGATTAGAAATGCTACATCATGGAATAATAGTTAAAAGAATGAACTGATCTGTAGTAAACTTTTGACTTATCCTTGTCATAATTAAGCTGTTCCAAATAAAACAAAGAGTATATTTTAATTGCCTAGTCATTTCTTACTCAATATAGTAATCCATTATGTTTTAGCATTGCCCTTTTGTAATCCTGTGAAGTCTTATCTAGTGAACAGTGTTTGGATTGCTTTGGTTTTCCTTTTAAGTTCAACTTTACTATAAATTCACTGCTATCAAATTTCTGCAATCCTCTATTTTTCTGCTTAACATTTCTTTGAGACCTCTAATAGTCCTCTTTTTATCTCCCATTTTCCCCACAAATAAGAAAAAAAAAATCTTTCATTCTGTTATTGAATCACCTTGTATCTAGGAGTCAAGTGAGTGGACAGAAAATGCCTGTTCAGTCAGTGATAGGCAGAAGGCTCTAAGGTAGGGTCCATTTGGCCTTTTGGAAGATGGCCAGTGTGGGTGGAAGCATGGCTAGTGGGGGGTTAGTGAATGGGTTTGAGTCAGAGATGGCCAAAGCTAGAACATGTGGAAGTTTAGATTTTATCCCAAGTGCAAAAAGAAGTCATGGCGGGGGTGGGGGGCACTAAACAGAGTAGTGATTATTTGGTTTATGTTCAGAATCTCACTCTGGCTTCTGTGTAAGTGGTGAGAGCAGGAAGGAGGCAAGAATGAATGCAGGGAGACAGATTAGAAGCCTGTTGCAGAATCCGAGATGGGAAATGATGGTGGCTTTGATTAGGGTGGAGGCTCTGGAAATGGAGAGAAGTGGACATAGGGCATGTTTTGGAGATAGAACTGACAAAAGTTGCTACTGGATTGGATCTGAGGGATAGAAGTGAAAAGGAGAAATCAGAAATTTCTGATGACTTCTAGCTTTTGGGTCTGTTCTGCTGGGTTGATGGTGCTATTATTTGCTTAAGACAAGGAAAACTAGAGCAGAGGAAAAATTGGGGGAGGATGGAATTAAGAGTTCTGTTTCCGCTGTCTGAAATTTGAGGTGCTTATTTGACTTTCTATATTTGCAATGTATACGAATGAGTTTGATGGCTCTGGAGCTTGGTGGACATAGATCAGGGATGGAGACATGATAAGCACCTAGAAGTTATCAGTATATAGATGGTATTTAAAGCTATAGATGGAAATTGTCTTGGGTATTTGTCATATTCTTTGACCTATACCTTGTCCTTCCCCTACTATTGTAAAATTATGCCAACATTATGTACTATAGGTATATGTTATTAATTATAGTACTATAATAATTTGTTTTTAGTAAAGCAATGTTGTTTTTAGTAAAATACAGTAAAATACTCTGATTTCTTTTTCCTGTCTATAGCTAAATGATTTAAGGGTATTCAGTCACTACCATCAATATTTAACTGGAGATCTAACAGTTATGTGTTCTGTCTTCTGTGGGTTTTTTCGTAGGCAAAGTCATTAATAAAAATTTGTGACATTACCTGAGTCTTCAGTTTCAGAAAGGATCAATTGACCACAAATTGCAGCAAGTGATCAGAGATAATCTCTACTTGAGAACAATTCCATGTAAGTATGAGATTGAATAAAAGAAAGGCCAATGTATCCTTATTTAACTAATCAAACATGTAGAAGTAATTCGGTAGTGTATCTTATATCAGATTGGGAAGACTGAGTTGGGGCACTAGAATGAAACACAAATTGGATAAGGAGAAAAGTTTTCCAAGGACATGCAGGGCTTTTGTTTTTAAAGTAGAAAAACTAGAAGATTCTATATTGTAACTTTAAAAACAGTCATTAGACTTTAAGAGTTTAAGACTATCCATGTACATTCTGCTAACTAAATTTTCTTCTATAAATCAGTTCCAAATGTTTATTCAGTAAGAATAAATAATAAACTTTTTTCACTCTCAGTGCCTTGTACACTGAGAACAAACATTTTTGTCTTAATTATGAGGACATTACTTATTTTAAGACCTGCCCCTTCCCCAAAGGAAAAAAGGAGGAAATGCACTACCTTCTTTGTAGTAATCTACGTTGAATTTTTATCTAGATGTTTGTATATCTATTCCAGTCTTGGTAGTTTTCATAGGACCTGGTTGTTGTTGTTGTTGTTGTTGTAAGGATGCTGTGTGTGTGTGTGTGTGTGAGTGTGTGTGTGTGTATGTTTTAACACAAAACAAGAAACCATGTGTGCTTAGATTTTAGTTAGAACAAGTCTGGGAAAGAATAAAAAGCAGTAAACAGTAAAAGGATGTAAAAGAATGTTCTGGTTTGTATTCCTTTTCAATATATTTGTAACTTCTTTTAGATAGTAGCTCTTATAATGGCTCTGGAATTCTTTATTTCTTTTTCTTGTTATTTACTCTTCAACAGTGTCCCATCTATCACCAAGCCTGCCTAATTACGCTCCTTAAATACCAATCCTTCTGCACTGCCTTAGATGCTCACCCTTTCTTGCTTGAACTTTTTTTTTTTTAACAGATAACAATATGTAGGGGCAAAGAGCTAGGTGAAAAATACTGATCCTTGGACAAGTTACTTGATCTTCCTGAACCTCAGGATCCCCATATATAAAATATGAATAACAAGAGACACCTCATGGAGTTCTAAGAATTAAAATGAGAACATGAGGGCAAACCATGTGTCCTGGAGCAGACCCTCAGTGTCTGCCCTCTTCCCGGTTCTAGCTGCATCCCCACCTCCCACATCCCCTCAGTCTGGTCTGTCTTTAAGTGCATGTCTGACTCTTGTTCATCTACAGTTTATCCTTCAAAGTCTCTCATTGAGTACAAGTCCAGACTCTTTAACATGGTATAAAATGTTTTGGTTTTGTTTTTAAATCCAACTCCTTATGTATGATTTCCTCCTGTAAATCTACCTGGTTGGATTTCAGAATTGCAACTCCTGTCTTCTTTTCTTTGCATTTGCCTGGTATATCTTTGTCTGACTTTTATTCTTTCATCTTTCTGAAGCTCTTTGTTTTACAAATAGTGTTGGATGTTGTAGCCAGTGTGAAACTTTCTTTATATTTATTGATGTGATCCATGTCTTTAGTCTCTGTTTTGTCATGGTTTTCTATTTTACCCATATACACATCTTTTATATAAAAAGCCTTTCACCACATAGTCCATTTTATTGGATCTCTCTCTTTAGAAAGGTTTGTATCTTCATTCTAATGGCTATCTTTATACTTTTATATAATACTCTGTTCTTCCTCCCTTCCTAAATGATCTACTTATTGCTTCTTACTCCTTCCTTCTCTCCCATCATCTGACTAGAGAAATAATATTTTTTTACCCCAAACAAAGATAATCAGCAAGCTTATTCCACTTCATATATGCTTTCCTCATTTTCACTGTTTTTTTTTTTATTCTTGACCTGTGTCTATATTAACAAAACAAACAGCCATTACATATTGCACTCTCCCCTTTATTATCATTTATTCTTTATTCTGTAGGTAAATACACATCGAATGTAACTACCAATCCTTATGTTGGTGTTTCTTCAATAACTGTGGTTTTCTAAAGCTGCTTCTTCTCTACTAGATTCCCCAGGAAAGAGAGGATCATCACAGTTTGTCTATGGCCTTTATACTTTCAAGTTTGTTTGGATATATATGAAATCTTTGCCTTATATTTTCTTTCCTTGACTATCTTAATTCTATTAGTCGATTATCTGATTATCTTCTGGCATAAAGCATTGCTCTTTAAAAGTCTGAAAACAATCTAATTTTCATTCCCTTATAAATAACTTGGTATTTTGCCCGCATGGGCTGTCTCAGGGTAGCATTTTTAGTTTCATAGCTCTAGAGCTCCCTCTTCCCTTGTTAAAACGAGTTAATAAAAATATGTCCTTGTACTTTCTGCTGTACTCTGCACTTTTACTTGGATCTTCTTTTAAATTTATTTGTACTGTCCTAGTTTTGTAGTTTCTCCTCAGTGTGAGGTTTTGTCCTAGAAAGGAGTTACAGTTTATTTGGTTTTCATTCATAGGGTCCAAACAGCTACAGCCTTTTCACATCCTAACAGGACTTGTAACCAACACACTGAAGTATCCACAACTCCTCCAAGAATGCAGTGGTATATCAGTGACAGTTAACATACTAAATGGTTTTTAATTACCATTCTTTACTGAAAGATACCAAATCTTCTTGTAGAAAATTCTGATTCCGGGTCTGGAGCAAGGAAAGTACAAGATGAACTTGGAACATCTGATTATCCCAGGAAGTATGTAAATGCCTAAAAAACTATGGGGACATATCAGAAGCACATTTTTTTTGGTTTGTTTTTAAAAAGCCATCTAGAAAGGGTTCCCACTGACAAGATTTGAAACAATTTGAGCAACAAAATTAATAAGAGAAAGAAAGACATCTACCATTGTAAGATACTGCACTGTTGAAAGGACAAGACTATGATCCCCTAATAAAAGTGGAAAGGAGACTGCACACAAAGGAGTCCTGTGGTTTCATCAGCCTTCTGCCTGGAGCCACTTTCTGGACTATAATACAAGGAGGGAAAGCCCAGGCAGAGTGCAGAGGATTCTGAGTTGAGGAGACAGAAATATGAGTTCAAGAAGTCTGAGGTGCCTGAGATTTGCAGGACAGGGTGTCAGAGAGGAGAGAGCTATGAAGAAAAGGAGCTCAAATAATATGCATAGGTGCCCCCTTGACTCTGTTGGTGAATACTAAGCTGAGAATGTATAGGATGAGACTCCACATGGCCAGGCAAAGATTCTCTGGGAGCTGTAAAGTTAGCAATTTCCAGAGTTTACACAGGGCTGGGAGAATCTGAGTTCTAGCCTACCTGAGTGGAGAGACCTCAAGGGTCATGGCTTACTAGTAGCGCTAAAATAGGTGTAAGCTCCTTGGGGCCCATTTTAACAAAGCTTAATTAAACAAGCCCCAAAGGATCAGGCAGATATGTATACAACTTAACTGTTAGCCAAAAGAAAGGAAGGAGGGGAGGATAGGAGGGAGGAAAGGGGAAAAATCAACACTGTTTAAAGGAAAACAACAAAACCTCGACACTGAATAACATAGTATTTACAATGCCCAGTGTCTAATAAAAATTATTAGGTATACAAAAGATAATAAAATATGGCCCATAATCCAAAGAAAAGTCAGCTAATACAAAAAACAAAACAGAAATAGCATAAATGACATATAAACAGATATGACTGAAGCATGCATTTTAGAGTTATAAATATGCTCAAGGATTTAAAGAAAAATATGAATAAAATAAAGAGAAAATGGATTTTTTTTTAAGAATTAAATGGAACTTCAAAAATTCATGGATGGGCTTAACAGCAGATTGGAAACTGCGGAAGAAAAGATCAATGAACCTGAAGACATAGCAATATAAATGAATCAAACTGAAACAGGAAAAAGACTGAAGACATTAGTTTTTTTTTTTTTTTTTTTAAGTAACCAGAGAGAGAGAGAGAGACATTTCTACTTCTGCCATGAAAGACTAACTGGTGGGGTGCCTGGGTAGCTCAGTCATCAAGCGTCTGCCTTCGGCTCAGGATGTGATCCCAGGGTCCTGGGATCGAGCCCCACATCAGGCTCCCTATTCAGTGGGAAGCCTGCTTCTCCCTCTCCCACTCCCCTTGCTTGTGGTCCCTCTCTCGCTGTGTCTCTCTCTGTCAAATAAATAAATAAAATCTTAAAAAAAAAAAAGACTAACTGGTACTGGAATTACCTTCTTACTGTAAACAACTAGAAATTGGGCAAGATATATGTAATAACTATTTTCAGAAATTGGGTCATAGGCAGAACAGGACTGTGATCCATTCATATTGAGCTATGCACACTGTCAAACCAAAAAGGGGGGATACAGAAAAAAAAATGAAGAAATAGGCTGAAATTTTTCCACATTTGATGAAAACTATAAATCTACAGAGCTGTGGATCTCAACAAACCCCAAGCAGAAGAAACATAAAAAAACACATCTAAATATATCATATCTAATTGCTGAAAACCAGTGATAGAGAAAACGTGAAAGGCAGACAGAAAAAAAGGTACATTAAATACGGGGCACCTGGGGGGCTCAGTCATTAAGCGTCTGCCTTCAGCTCCGGTCATGATCCCAGGGTCCTGGGATCGAGCCCCACATTGGGCTCCCTGCTCGGCAGGAAGCCTGCTTCTCCCTCTCCCACTCTCCCTGCTTGTGCTCCCTCTCTTGCTGTCTCTCTCTCTCTGTCAAATGATTAAATAAAATCTTTAAAAAAAAAAGATACATTAAATACAAGGGAACAATGAAGGACTGTAGACTTGTCAACAGAAACCAGTACAAGGCAAAAGTCAATCAAATGTCATCTCCAACATGCTGAAAGGAAAAACTGCCAACCTAGATTTGTACATACAACAAAAATATCCTTAAGAGAAATAAAGAATTTTTCAGACCAAAAAAAAAAAAAAGTGAGGGAATTTTTCACCAGCAGACTTGCACTATAAGAAATACTAAAGGAAATTCTTCAGGTGGAATTGAAATGATACCAGAGAGATAGAACTGAAAGGAAATAGACAACAACAATAGAGTTTAAGATTTCAACACCTCCCTTAGGGAAAGTAAACAAAAAATCAGTAGGGTTATAACATGAGTAACACTTTGAACCAACTTGACCTAATTGCTATGTATTAGAACATGCCTTCCAACAACAGAAGAATATTCATTCTTTTCTAGTGTACATGGAACATTTACAAATGAAGACCATATTCTGGGCCATAAAACAAGATCCAGTAAATTTAAAAGAATTTAAATCCTACAGAATATATTCTGTGATCATAATGGAATTACAGGAAATCACTTAACAAAATAGTCTGGAAAATCTCTGAATATTTAGAAATTAAATAGCACACTTCTAAATAACCTGTGAGTTGAATCCACAAGGAAAATACAAAATATTACACATATTAGCATCTCAAAACGTATCAAACCCAACATACCAATTTGTGGGATGTTGGTATAACAGGAAATTTATAGTGTTAAATACTTAGCAAATAAAGATCTCAATCAGGGATCTAAACTTCTAGCAAAAGAAGAGCAAAGTAAACCCAAATTAAGTAGAAGAAAGGAAATAAAGATAAAAGCAGAAATCAATAAACTAGAAAACAGAATAGAGAAATCAATGAAACCCAAAGTTTATTTTTTTCTGATCAGTAAAACTGGTAAACTTCTAGTCATACTGCTCAGGTAAAGAGAGAGGAAACACTGTTTAACAATATTAAGAATGAGAGAGATGGTCTCATTAAAAATCCTACAGATGTTAAGTGGACAATCAGGAATATTCTAAACAACTTGGTGACAGTAAACTGAACTCAGATGAAATGGAAAAATTCCTTGGAGGGAAAAAACTACCAATATTCACTCAAGAAGAAATAGATGAGGGATGCCTGGGTGGCTCAGTCAGTTAAGCGTCTGCCTCTAACTCGAGTCATGATCCTAGTATCCTGGGATTGAGCCCCGAGTCGAACTCCCTGCTTGGTGGGGAGTCTGCATATCCCTCTCCCCCGACCCTGCTTGTTCTCTCTCTCTCACTCGCTCTTAAATAAATAAAATCTTTAAAAAATAAAGAAGTAATAGATGAGCTTAATAACAGTTCTCAATCTGTTAAAGGATTTGAATTTGTAGTTTGTAACTTTCCCATTAAGAAAGTGTCAGGCCCAGGGCGCCTGGGTGGCTCAGTTGGTTAAGCGACTGCCTTCGGCTCAGGTCATGATCCTGGAGTCCCGGGATCGAGTCCCGCATCGGGCTCCCTGCTCGGCAGGGAGTCTGCTTCTCCCTCTGCCCCTCCCCCCTTTCATGTGCTCTCTCTCTCTCATTCTCTCTGTCTCAAATAAATAAATAAAATCTTAAAAAAAAAAAAAAAGAAAGTGTCAGGCCCACATGGTAGGAGTGACTTGTTCCGAATACTTAAAGAAGAAATAATACTAATTCTACACAGACTCTTTAAGAAAATAGAGGAGGGGGGAACTTCCCAACTCATTCTGTGATCTGATCATTATCCTGATTCTAAAACCAGACAAGGACATTAAAAGAAAATAATACTAGACCACAATTTTTCTTGAACATAGACTTAAAACTCCTTAAAATATTTTAGCAAATAAATATATAGCAATGTGTAAAAGGATAATAAAGTATGACCAAGGGGTATTTGTCCCAGGAATGAACAGTTGGGATAACATTTCAAATTAATATGGTAACAGACTGGAAAAGAAAAACAAAACAAAACAGATGATCTCCTCAAATAGATGCAAAAAAAAAAAAAAAAAAAAAAAAAAAAAAAAAAAACTTGACAAAATTCAACTCCCGTTGATGGTAGAATCGCTCAGAAAACTAGTCTGCCAGTTATTAATTTAGTGCCTCTTGGCTTCAAATTACTCTTTTTTGCCTGGGTATGATATTGCAGCATTCCTCCTTTGCCAGCTGGTAGGTACATCGTCAGATTATCTTGGGGCTGGCAGGTAGAATACTGGAAAAAGAAAAATCATCTTTTGCTAGTTGCGGTGTGTCTTTTTCTTTTTGCTCCTGCCTGCAAAAAGACCGTAAGTTTCAGCAGTGCTCCAGCACTCAGTTTCCCACCTCATAGGCAGCTTCCTGAATTACACCAGTGCACCTGCTGACTTCCTTGCAGCTTCATAATGAGTTTGATGGGCACCCCACATGGCTCCCCAGATTTCAACAATATTCCCTGCAAGTGGTTTTCTACTGGTTTTCTGGCAAGTCCAGCCAGTGTCCCAGATGGTTTTCTAGGCAGTTCGAAACAGCCCCCACTGCAGGCAGCTTGCTGGTGAATTTCATCAGTACCCCAGCAGACTGTTCCTTGTCTGCCAGCCTTAACCTACCATCTATGAACCAGATCCATCCCCAGGCTATGACCACAGCTTCTCCAAAGAAGTCTGAATCCCAGAGTGTGGGAGCATCCCTCCCTTCCAAGTTTGTTCCTTATTTGAGCATTCTTCCTCAGCTCTAGGGTGGTATTCTTTAAAGTTCTCTTTTATATCCTCTTAGTTAATTCCTTGTAAATAGTTAATCATTTTTGTATTAAGCTCTCCTTGTTCAACTTACCATGTGTCTCTCTCCTGTTTGGATCCTGGTTGATACAGAATTGGTACTTGTAGTAGTCCCAGGAGACAGACTCTCCAAGAAGGAATTTTAGATTTGGTTGTGTTCTTGGGCTTAAGCACAGTGCCACGTTCCTTCCGATGGAAAGCAGGATGCTTGTAATTCAGGACAAGAAATGGCATCAAAGTTGTTTATTATTATTATTATTATTATTATTATTATTATTATTATTATTATTATGATGATGATGATGATGTTAATCACCGTACATTACATCCTTAGTTTTTGATGTAGTGTTCCATGATTCATTGTTTGCGTATAACACCCAGTGCTCCATGCAGAACGTGCCCTCTTTAATACCCATCACCAGGCTAACCCATCCTCCCACCCCCCTCCCCTCTAGAGCTCTCAGTTTGTTTTTCAGAGTCCATCTTCCCTCATGGTTCATCTCTCCCTTAGATTTCCCCCCCTTCCTTCTTCCCCTCCTGCTATCTTCTTTCTTTTTTTTAAACATATAATATATTATTTGTTTCAGAGGTACAGATCTGAGATTCAACAGTCATGTACAATTCACAGCGCTCACCATAGCACATACCCTCCCCAATGTCTATCACCCATCCACCCCATCCCTCCCACCCCCCACCACTCCAGCAACCCTCAGTTTGTTTCCTGAGATTAAGAATTCCTCGTATCAGTGAGGTCATATGATACATGTCTTTCTTTGATTGACTTATTTCGCTCAGCATAACACCCTCCAGTTCCATCCACATTATTGCAAATGGCAAGTTTTCATTCCTTTTGATGGCTGCATAATATTCCATTGTATATATATATACCATATCTTCTTTATCCATTCATCTGTCGATGGACATCTTGGCTCTTTCCACAGTTTGGCTATTGTGGACATTGCTGCTATAAACATTGGGGTGCACATACCCCTTCAGGTCCCTACATTTGTATCTTTGGGGTAAATACCCAGTAGTGCAATTGCTGGATCATATAGTAGCTCTATTTTCAACTTTTTGAGGAACCTCCATACTGTTTTCCAGAGCGGCTGCACCAGCTTGCATTCCCACCAACAGTGTAGGAGGGTTCCCCTTTCTCCACATCCCCACCAACATCTGTCGTTCCCTGACTTGTTAATTTTAGCCATTCTGACTGGTGTGAGGTGATATCTCATAGAGGTTTTGATTTGGATTTCCCTGATACCGAGCGATGCTGAGCACTTTTTCATGTGTCTGTTGGTCATTTGGATGTCTTCTTTGGAAAAATGTCTGTTCATGTCTTTTGCCCATTTCTTGATTGGATCATTTGTTCTTTGGGTGTTGAGTTTGATAAGTTCTTTATAGATTTTTGATACTAGCCCTTTATCTGATATGTCATTTGCAAATATCTTCCCCCATTCTGTTGGTTGTCTTTTGGTTTTGTTGACTGTTTCCTTTGCTTTGCAAAAGCTTTTTATCTTGATGAGGTCCCAATAGTTCATTTTTGCCCTTGTTTCCCTTGCCTTTGGCGATGTTTCTAGGAAGAAGTTGCTGCGGCTGAGGTCGAAGAGTTGCTGCCTGTGTTCTCCTTTAGGATTTTGATGGACTCCTGTCTCACATTGAGGTCTTTCAACCATTTGGAGTCTATTTTTGTGTGTGGTGTAAGGGAATGGTCCAGTTTCATTCTTCTGCATGTGGCTGCCCAGTTTTTCCAACACCATTTGTTGAAGAGACTACCTTTTTCCTGTTGGATATTCTGTCTTGCTTTGTTGAAGATTAGTTGACCATACAGTTGTGGGTCCATTTCTGAGTTCTCTATTCTGTTCCATTGATCTATGTGTCTGGTTTTGTGCTAGCACCATACTGTCTTGATGATCACAGCTTTGTAATAGAGCTGGAAGTCCAGAATTGTGATGCCACCAGCTTTGCTTTTCTTTTTCAGCATTCCTCTGGCTATGCGGGGTCTTTTCTGGTTCCATACAAATTTTAGGATGATTTGTTCCATTTCTTTGAAAAAAGTGGATGGTATTTTGATGGGGATTGCATTGAATGTATAGATTGCTCTAGGTAGCATTGACCTCTTCACAATATTTGTTCTTCCAATCCATGAGCATGGAACGTTTTTCCATTTCTTTGTGTCTTCCTCAATTTCTTTCATGAGTATTTTATAGTTTTCTGAGAACAGATTCTTTGCCTCTTTGGTTAGATTTATTCCTAGGTATCTTATGGTTTTGGGTGCAGTTGTAAATGGAATCAACTCCTTAATTTCTCTTTCTTCTGTCTTGTTGGTGTATAGGAATGCCACTGATTTCTGTGCATTGATTTTATATCCTGCCACTTTACTAAATTCCTGTATGAGTTCTAGCAGTTTTGGGGTGGAGTCTTTTGGGTTTTCCACATACAGCATCATATCATCTGCAAAGAGTGAGAGTTTGACTTCTTTGCCAATTTGGATGCCTTTTATTTCTTTTTGTTGTCTGATTGATGTGGCTAGGACTTCTACTACTGTGTTGAATAGCAACGGTGATAGTGGACATCCCTGCTGCGTTCCTGACCTTAGGGGGAAAGCTCTCAGTTATTCCCCATTGAGAATGATACTCGTTGTGGGTTTTTCATAGGTGACTTTTATGATATTGAGGTATGTACCCTCTATCCTTATACTCTGAAGAGTTTTGATCAAGAAAAGATGCTGTACTTTGTCAAATGCTTTTTCTGCATCTGTTGAGAGGATCGTATGGTTCTTGTTTTTTCTTTTATTAATGTATTGTATCACATTGATTGATTTGCGGATATTGAACCAACCTTGCAGCCCAGGGATAAATCCCACTTGGTTGTGGTGAATAATCCTTTTAATGTACTATTGGATCCTATTGGCTAGTATTTTGGTGAGAATTTTTGCATCCATATTCATCAAGGATATTGGTCTGTAATTCTCCTTTTTGATGGGGTCTTTGTCTGGTTTTGGGATCAAGGTAATGGTGGCCTCGTAAAATGAGTTTGGAAGTTTTCCTTCCATTTCTAGTTTTTGGAACAGTTTCAGAAGAATAGGTATTAATTCTTTTTTAAACATTTGATAGAATTCCCCTGGGAAGCCATCTGGCCCTGGGGTTTTGTTGGGAGATTTTTGATGACTGCTTCAATTTCCTTAGTGGTTATAGGTCTGTTCAGGTTTTCTATTTCTTCCTGGTTCAGTTTTGGTAGTTGATACATCTCTAGGAATGCATCCATTTCTTCCAGATTATCTAATTTGCTGGCATAGAGTTGCTCATAATATGTTCTTAGAATTGTTTGTATTTCTTTGGTGTTGGTTGTGATCTCTCCTCTTTCATTCATGATTTTGTTGATTTGGGTCATTTCTTTTTTCTTTTTTTTTTTTTTTTCATTTCTTTTTTCTTTTTGATAAGTCTGACCAGGGTTTATCAATCTTGTTAATTCTTTCAAAGAACCAGCTCCAAATAGTTTCGTTGATCTGTTCTACTGTTCTTTTGATTTCTATTTCATTGATTTCTGCTCTGATCTTTGTTATTTCTCTTCCTCTGCTGGGTTTAGGCTTTATTTGCTGTTCTTTCTCCAGCTCCTTTAGGTGTAGGGTTAGGTTGTGTACTTGAGACCTTGTTTCTTGAGAAAGGCTTGTATTGCTATATACTTTCATCTTAGGACTTCCTTTGCTGCATCCCAAAGATTTTGAACAGTTGTGTTTTCATTTCCATTTGTTTCCATGAATTTTTAAAATTCTTCTCTAATTTCCTAGTTGACCCATTCATTCTTTAGTAGGATGCTCTTTAGCCTCCATGTATTTGAATTCTTTCCGACTGTCCTCTGTGATTAAGCTCTAGTTTCAAAGCATTGTGGTCTGAAAATAGGCAGGGAATGATCCCAATCTTTTGGTACTTGTTAGGACCTGATTTTTGACCTAGGATGTGATCTATTCTGGAGAATGTTCCATGGGCATTAGAGAAAAATGTGTATTCTTTTGCTTTGGGATGAAATGTTCTGGATATATCTGTGAAGTCCATTTGGTCCAGTGTGTCATTTAAAGTCTTTATTTCCTTGTTGATCTTTTGCTTAGATGATCTGTCCATTTCAGTGAGGGGGTGTTAAAGTCCCCCACTATTATTGTATTGTTGTCAATGTGTTTCTTTGCTTTTGTTATTAATTGGTTTATATAATTGTCTGCTCCCATGTAGGGGCATAGATATTTACCATTGTTAGATCTTCTTGTTGGATAGACCCTTTAAGTATGATATAGTGTCCTTCCTCATCTCTTATTACAGTCTTTGGTTTAAAATCTAATTTGTCTGATACAAGGATTGCCACCCCAGCTTTCTTTTGGTGTCCATTAGCATGGTGAATGGTTTTCCACCCCTTCACTTTCAATCTGGGGGTGTCTTTGGTTCTAAAATGAGTCTCTTGCAGATAGCATATCAATGGGTCTTGTTTTTTTATCCAATCTGATAGCCTGTGTCTTTTGATTGGGGCATTGAGCCCATTTACATTCAGGGTAACTACTGAAAGATAGGAATTTAGTGCCATTGTATTGCCTGTAGGGTGACTGTTACTGTATATTGTCTGTGTTCCTTTCTGGTCTATGTTGCTTTTAGGCTCTCTCTTTGCTTAGAGGACCCCTTTCAAGATTTCTTGTAGGGCTGGTTTCGTGTTTGCAAATTCCTTTAGTTTTTGTTTGTCCTGGAAGCTTTTTATCTCTCCTTCTATCTTCAATGGCAGCCTAGCTGGATAGAGTATTCTTGGCTGCATATTTTTCTCATTTAGTGCTCTGAATAGATCATGCCAGTCCTTTCTGGCCTGCCAGGTCTCTGTGGATAGGTCTGTTGCCAGTCTAATGTTTCTACCATTGTAGGTTACATATCTCTTCTCCCAAGCTGCTTTCAGGATTTTCTCTTTGTCTCTGAGACTCGTAAGTTTTACTATTAGATGTCAGGGTGTTGACCTATTTTTATTGATTTTGAGAGGGGTTCTCTGTGCCTCCTGGATTTTGATGCCTGTTTCCTTCCCCAAATTGGGGAAGTTCTCTGGTATAATTTGCTCCAAAATACCCTTTGCCCCTCTCTCTCTTTTTTCTTCTTCTGGGATCCCAATTAGTCTAATGTTGTTTCGTCTTACGGTATCACTTATCTCTCAAATTCTGTCCTCGTGATCCAGTAGTTGTTTATCTCTCTTTTCTCAGCTTCTTTATTTTCCATCATTTGGTCTTCTATATCACTAATTCTCTCTTCTGCCTCATTTATCCTAGCAGTTAGAGCCTCCATTTTTTATTGCACCTCATTAATAGCCTTTTTGATTTCTACTTGGTTGGATTTTAGCTCTTTTACTTCTCCAGAAAGAGTTTCTCTAATAACTTCCATATTTTTTTCAAGCCCAGCTAGTATCTTTAAAGTGATGATTCTGAACTCTAGATCTGACATCGTACTAATGTCCGTATTGAGTAGGTCCCTGGCAGTCGGTACTGCCTCTTGTTCTTTTTGTTGAGGTGATTTTTTCCGTCTCGTCATTTTGTGTGGAGGAGAATAGATTAATGAGAGAACAAAATGCTAGCAGAGTAACCACGTCCCCAGAAAATATACTCTAAACAAATCAGAAAAGACCTGAAGCAGTGGGATAAGAAGGGGAAAGAGAGAAAAAAGAAAAAGAAAAAAAAAGAAAAAGATAAAGATAAAAACAAAAACAAACAAAACAAAACAACAACAACAAAAGAAAAACCAGAATGTGATCAAATATGATCTATATGGTATATAGATCAGTGCCACACACTAGATTTGGGGTGTGTTTTGGTCTTTTAGAAGAAAGTGTCTCCCAAAATTTTAAAGAAAGAAAAAGATATATGTACAAAAATAAGGGTTGATATGATGAAGGGATAGAAAATGACTGTAAAAATGGAAATTATAAAAAATTTTATAAAAGGAATTGATAAGAAGTTGTTTGAAAAAGAAAGAAGAAGATTTAAAAAAGAAAAAAGAAAAAGAAAAAGAAAAAAAAAAGGGAGAGGATGTGATCAGGCAGGGGAATAGAAAACACCATATACTAGAGATTTAGGGTATATTTTAATCTGTTAGAAGAAACTATCTCAAAATTTTAAAGAGAGAACAACTTATATATATAAGCCAAAAATATGGGTAACTACTATGAAGGGATAGAATATGACTCAAAAAATGAAAAATAAAAATGTTTTTTTTTTAAAAAAAGGGATTGATAAGATGTTGTTTGAAAAAGGGAAAAAGAAAAATTCAAAAAGAAATAAAAAGACAAAAAGACAGTTAAAAAAAAAATTAACTTTAAAAGACTAAGGAATCATGGTAAAAAAGCCGTGAATTCTATGTGCAGTATTCCCCTAGCGCTGGAGTTCTGCCGTTCTCATTGATCGGTAAACTTGGTCTTGGCTGGCTGTTCTCGCTGATCTTCTGGGGAGGGGCCTGTTGCCGTGGTTTCCAAATGTCTCTGCCGGAGGCGGAATTGCCCCGCCCTTGCCCCCTCCCGGCTAAGTCATCTGCTCAGGTTTGCTCTCCGGGGCTTTTGTTCCCTGCGAGCTTTCCGTACAGCTTTGGAGGCGGAGAGTGAAAATGGCGGCCTCCCAATCTCCGCCCCGGAGGAGCCGAGAACTCGGGCCCGCTCCTCAGTGAGCCCCCAGAGAAAAGCCGTCAGTCACTCCCGTCTCCCCGGTCTCCGGCTGCACTCCATGCTCAACCGGCCTGTGACCGCGCGTTTCTATCTCTGGCACCCGACCCGGTCTGGAGTCTCCAAACCCAGCAGATCCCTGCGGTGCCCTCCCGCGCGGCTCCTCCCGGGGGAGGAAGGTGAGTCTCCCCGGATCTGCCGCTTGTTGGGTCCCTGCTGGAGGAGCAGTGGCCCGACTGTGCCGCGAATCACGGTTTATGTCAACCCCGAGCTGAGAGCCCACGCCTGGGCTCCGCCTCTGCAGCCGGCTTCCCTGCTCCGATACCTGGGAGCTCTGCCGCCCTCAGGCACCCCCGGTCCTTCTGTGACCCCGAGGGTCCTGAGACCACACTGTCCCGGAGGGTTCCACCCCCCGCTTAGGCACCAGAGTGACGTCCCTCGGCGGAGCAGACTTTTAAAAGTTCCGATTTTGTGCTCTGCGGCTCTATCACTTGCCAGAAGCGGCCGACGGAGGCCCCTCCCCCGCCGTCTATCCTCCCGAATATCGCCTCGGATTCACTTCTCCGCACGTCCTACCTTTCAGAAAGTGGTCGCTTTTCTGTTCAGAAAGTTGTTGCTCTTCTTTTCTTTGATCTCCTGTTGGGTTTGTAGGTGTTCAGAATGGTTTGATCCCTATCCAGCTGAATTCCTGAGAGGAGACGAAATCCAGGTCTCCTACTCCTCCGCCATTTTGCTCCCTCTCTCCCATTACAGTACTTTTGATAAAATTTATTTGGGATCATGATTAACATGACATTAACACTGAAGCAACATTAGAAACATTTAGAATATTCAGTTTTAGGATAGAAAGGATTCACTGAGTATGTACACTTTTGAAAATTCTCTTTGTGTTACCTAATAAATTTAGTATTCTCTGACTTTAAACTTCCTTTTACCTCCTGCCATTCCAGCATCTTTATAGAGAAGTTGAAACCTAATTTCTGTTTCACCAGGTAGTCTGATGATCATCCTTTTTTTTTTTTTTTTTTTTTTTTTTTTTACCAAGATGCAGCTCCTACAATTATTGCTAAGTTATGTTAAGTTCATAAATTTTTTTCGCCTTTAATAATTAAGGAAACAATACTGGTGTTGATGAAGATATTATAAGGGAGTAATGTCATGCAATAAACATGTACTGTAAGTTTCCTTCCTCATTTTGGGGGATAAACAACTAAAAGAAAAAAGAAAAACAAAGCACTTCCTTTTTGTGGACATCTATAGATGTTAAGATTGCCAGAAGCAAATCCCAGGAATAAGATCAGTATTTTCATTGCATCTTAAATGTAAAACCTTCCTTTGGGAGTTCACTGTGTTCTGTGGTTAAGTGGGTGTGCTTAATCATTGTGGAAATTCTGATCAGTTGAAATAAAAAATCTTGATGCAATAACAGTGGTTTTGCCACTTCTGGTTGTTTGAGATGGATCTGTCCCATGTCAGTCGGGGTCTTAGTGTGTGTTGCCACCGTTCACAGGTAAAGCAGAAATTCTCTTTAAACCAGCAAATTTCTGCTTTTTATTTTTAGAATAAATCATCAGGGAAATGAGGAGAGGATGCTTTTGCTTTGGGTTGCGGTCACGAACTGATTAATTTAGTGTCTCTGGCACACCTAAAAACCTACATTTCAGTTGTGATCTCGGTGGCATATTTGTTTGCTTGGGTTTTATTACATTTGTTACCGCAGATGTTCGGTTGAGCGAGTAAGTCATTCCTGTGATTTTTTTTTTTTTTTGGTAATTTGAGCTTTTTACCTGCAGTGTTTGAGAACTCGGCATTCTTGTTTTCTTCAAATACTGATTAAAATAAAATGCTATAAAATGTGTTGTGAAACATTTTAATTACCTTCCCATGTCTTTGTTGTACTTGTGTCGAAATGTTTTCACATTCCTTTGGAAGAAAATCTTTGCTTTCATTTTGATTATGTTGCTTATCTTGGAATCAAATAGGTTTTGATATTTTTCTCTTGGAAGGTTTTATATCTTTTGGGGAATATGTAATATAAGGTCTCTAATAAAAGATAAATCTTACCATGTACGTAGTCCTCCAGAGTGCTGCTTAAGTCTTATTTTGTAAACAACAAGAATTAGTACATTTTGAGGGGTAGGGTGGAAGAGTGAGGGTCTGTTCTTTGTTCCTTCAAGAATGAATCACTCCACCTTCTGCCCAGTGCTAGTTGGGAAATACAGTTTGAGAGAGCAAGTGGCAGGCGGCGGTGGTGATGAGTTCGTCTGGGTTTGTGGCCACCTTTGAGTTTGGGGTCTAGGAGCCTTCCGGACAGTGGTGCCTGTGGGGCCTTCTGAGCCAATTGGAGGAGCAGGGTCTGGTCAGATTCCGTATGTTACAGGACAGTAGTGAGAGGAAGACGACACAGGAAGCCAAGAAGTTTCCCGTGAGCTGATCAGGAGGGCGAGCGGGATCCGGAGGCACCCCGCCGGCCCCACCCAGCGCCCAGGGCGGTGGCTTTCAGAGACGTCCTTCAAAGGCGGGAGGTGGGGCGGCTGAAGGACAAATACGCCGCAGGATCCTGTGGGTTAGCCGGGCAAGTGAGAACGTGCTAACTGGGGAGTTTGGGCTTGTTTTGGGTGACATAGTACAGAGGCTAGTCAATTTGTAGTATGCATGTGCCAAGCTAAAAACTCGGGAGAGAACTATCCATAAGCATCTCATTAGCATATAAGGAAAATCGTGTTTGGCTCCATCACATTTGATTATCAACACGTCAAAATAATTTGGCTATCAAGACTTGTAAAGAAACACGTAGTTTCGGTAGGTATCTGCTCACAGACTCCCGCGAACCCGTGAGCGGCAACCAAGGGAGCGCGAGCGCGACTGGCCGGCTGAACGGACGGCCGGACGGGGGGTGGCCGAGCGTCAGCAAGGCCCCGGCTGAAGCGGAACAAGGAGATGGATTGTTCCCGGTAAGGAACGGTCCAGGGTCGAAGGAGCTCCAGAGAAAGGCAGATCCAAGCACGAGACGACGTCGTCCAGGATCTGTCTTCATCTCCTGGGTGCCCCGCTGAGAGAGCGCCCTTAATTATTCAGCCAATGTCCTGGCACTGACGTCACTGGCTTCCTCTGGCTCATGTGCTAATGACCGTGGCCCCCTGGCTGAAGCGGAACGAGGAGATCGATTGTTCCCGGTAAGGAACGGTTGAGGGTCGAAGGAGCTCCAGAGACAGGCAGAGCCAAGCACGAGATGACGTCGTCCAGGATCTGTCTTCGTCTCCTGGGTGCCCCGCTGAGAGAGCGCCTTCAATTATTCAGCCAATGTCCTGGCACTGACGTCGCTTCCTCTGGCTCATGTGCTAATGACCGTGGTGAGGGCGGCGTTCGGCTCGCATGAATCACGCGGAATCGCGTGAGCGAGAAATAGTCCCCCCCCCCCCCAATGTGCACACCCATAGAAGATGGGGTTCTACAACCAGAGAAAAGGGCTGGAGACCTTGAATACGAGGTGGACAAAATACAGTAGAAACACATCGCGGAGAAAAACCAAATACGCAGATCGGAAGGAAGCAGCTCACCCAGTTTCAGTTCCAGGAAGCTCCGTAGAAGACACAGATTTGAGACAGTTCTTAAAAGATGCATTTGATTCGAACAGAGACAACACGTGCGTTCCTTGGAAAAGACAGAATAAGGAAAGATGGTAACAGGAGGCGTAGAGAACTAGAGATAGTTTCCTCTGCCTGGAGCAGCGCCACCCAGTAAAACTTTCTTTAATAAGGGCAAGTTCGTCATCCATGGGCTGTCCCATAGAGCAGCCACTAGCCACCTGTGGCTTTGAGCATTTGAGATGTAGTAGTGCAACTAAGGAACTGAATGTCTTATTTTAGCTTAATTAAATTTAGCAACATGTAGCCACTGTTTCAGTACCGGTCTGTACATGGTATGCACAGGACAGTAGTAGGAAATACAACTAAATATGTAAGTTAAGGTCACTTGTGCTAGAATCCTGCTACTGAGTGTGGTTCTCAGACCAGAAGCTGTGACATGACCTGGAAACTGGTTAGACAAGCAGAATCCCAGGCCCCACCTCAGACCTCCCGAGTCACAATCTGCACTTTACAAAGATCCCTAGAGGATTCACATGCACACTAAAGCACTGGCCTAGAACATTACCAGGGAGTAATTTCTCTCTGCTCTTACCGAACTTTTCCAAGTAGCTCTTGACCGTAACTCCTATACCTCACAGTCTCTAGGAAGCATCCCATAATACCTGTCTACTTGTCCCACTGCCACCCAATTCCAAGTCACCTTCGTGCACCTGGGACTCTGCCTTACAAAAGAGTTGTAAGAGGGCTCCTGCCCCTTATGTCTCTTTTTTTTCACACAGAAGCCAGAAAATAAAAGAAAGTAAAATTTGAAAAATATCTTCCCTCTTGAAAACTGTGTGTTTCCCGTTACACCTGGAATAACATACAACCTTTCACCATGGCCAGAAGCCGTGCCTGGCTTGGTCCGTGTCCTTCTCCTTCATCTCAACTCTGAGAAGGGGGCGAGGGTGTTTAAGAAATCCTTTCCCGACCCAAATCAGCTTTATCTCCCACCACGCCCCCTTCTGACTGTTGTCTAGGATCCTTATGGGTCTCTAACATGCCAAGATTATCCCTCTTCGGGGCTTTGTACTTGTTCCTTCTGCTTCAAACTTGCTCTCAAATCCTCCCCTGGCAGGCACCTTATTATTCTGGTTTAATTCAAGCATCATCTTCTCAAGAATCTTCCTTGACCAGCCAATTTAAACCAGTCCCACCTCCACTCCCTCACTGAGTATTTTTATTACACTGCTTCCTTTCTGCTTAAACAGAGTCAAATTTGAAATGATGTAGTTTGCCTTCCCCACCAGAATATAAGCTCTCCTGAAGGCAAGAACCCCAGCATTTATTCAGCACTGCATCCTCACACTTGGAACAGCAGGCGTTCGGAAGATATTTGTTCAATAAATGAATGAAAATATGTGTACCACCAGTAAATGTTGTGAAACAAGAATTATAATTTTCAGAATTACAATTTTTCCAAATCCCTTACATCTTAATCTGCTCATGTTATTTTCCTGCTCAAAAGCCTTCAGGAAGTTCCCATTACCAGAAATTAAAGTATAGAGGTTTCAAACTGCATTCCTAATCTCCCTGAAGTATGTGACCTCCTTATGGAAGATACTGTCGTTGCTTAATGACCAGTCATTGCCCCTCTGCCTTCCATGCTAATAAACCCTGATTTTATTCATAATCAGATACCCAGGAGCTTCAGGATGTGAATTGTTCTTGATCTAAATTAGTCATGAGAATTTTCTTCTCCAGGCTGGATGATGAATTTAGGAATTGGCATGTGACACAATTTTGGCCAATGGGAAGTCAGTTGGGGACTCCTGGGGGAGGCCTCCTTCCTCTTCAGAAGGAGGGAGCATCTTACCCTCAGAGCGCAATGTTTAAAGGTAGTATTGGTGTAAGTGTTGATGCTTGGGCTGCCGCAGCCACTTTTGCAACCTTGCGGTGGCAAGCCTGAGGACAAAAGTCAACTAGACGACCAAGTCAAAAATGAGTAGAGCCTGGGTCCCTGATGATATTGAGCAGCTGAATGAACCAACTCCAACCTTCTCGTTATGTGAAATAATGCCACCTTGCTAAATGTTTAAGCCATTTGAGCTTAGTGTTTTGTTAGAAAGAGCTAAAAACACTTAAACTGGTGGTTCTCACCACTGCCCCAGTGCTGTGCTTTCTCCGTTAGGTACTTTCCTGGACGGGGGCGTGTGTACTTGCACAACTAAGACTCGGTCGTAGTAGGTTCCTCAGAACACATCCTCTTACATTGTCCCTGCTGCTCCCACCACCTTGCATATTTTGCTCAATATGTTTAATAAAATTGTGTTTAATTAATTATATCGTGAAGGAATTTTTTTCAAATGTAAGGAAGAAGAAGGTTTTAAAAAAATGATAAGTGAGTTAAGGATGTGTGTACTAGCAACTTGCCCAAAGATTGCAAAGTTCCTTTGGCACAGAGTCAGATTCACTTCAAGTGTGGGATTGGGGCTGGCTCCTGTGTACTGAGATGAACCTTCCAAATGTCAAACAAAATCTGGAAGGCAGAGGAGAAAAGGACCAAGGGGTTGGGGTGGGAACAACGAGTCAATGGGACTAGCTCCTTTGAAGTACGCCAGCTAACGCTTTAAATATTTTAATATTTTTTTCCCAATAAATGTCTATCATTGAAAGATTATAAGTGAATTTCTGAATCTCCGAACAGGCAAAGGAGGGAAATTGGAAGAGTGCTGTTTAAAAGGGCATATTTTAAGGGCTTTGGATGGAGCCTAGTGTTCTTGGTTCCCATGCTCCATATAGCTTCCCAATTTTTTTATTCACAGGCTTAGCCTTGGGGCTCATTTTCTGGTCCCAAATCTGAGTAGCGTTGCTACCAAGCAGGATGTGTCTCTAGGGTCTGGATGTATAAAACTCTTCACTAAACCAAAGGTAGCCTTCGTTGGTTGGCTTTCAAAGCATGATCTGAAGTTTCAGCAAGGTCTTTGTTTTGGTCCAAAACTCCCCTCTGGAGCGAAAGATCAGAGCACTTGCTTTTCTTGAGACAGATTTCCTTGCCACACACAGGACTGAAATCATTCTGGGCTGCCTGTATGGAAGTGAGTTTTCAAGGAAAAAATTTGACTCATTCATTTGTCTTCCTAAATGGATTTTTTAAGTGCAGTTAATAAGATTACTTTGAAGTTAAAATCTATTTTCTTAGGTAAAAACTACAAATTAATCCCATTTAATTTATGGGGCTCCCCTTAATAGAGCCTGAAAGTAATCTGTTTTAGATTTTGCACTGAGCTTTCAATAAACATTAACTGAAGTTGTCATTTGGGCAGGGTACCTGTGCTAGGTTCCGAGGGAAAAGGATTTTAATAATCTTACCCTGTGGTCTAGTAAAGGAGAGAAGAAATCCTGTATGGAGTCAAGAAGCCATACGATCAGAGAGCAAGGGAGTCACCTCAGCGCTGACTGCACGGGTGATGGATATTTGGATACAGGGGAAGGAGAGTTGGCTTCTGCCCCGAGTGATGCAGAGGGACAGCAGGGAGGTGGGAGGCTCTGAGCTGAGCCCGGAAGGATGGACGCATATCACCTACCAGGTGTGGGAGAGGAGGTGGCAAGGCACGAACGGCACCAAAAGTAGTTATCTCAAATCTGGCGGAAGTTTCATGAAGGGAAATCACTGGAAGTTAGACTGGAAGTGTCTTTGCTGAATTTAAAGACCCTCTGTAATGTGTATCTAAGCTTTGGACCCCACCGAAGAGGACGGATATGTGGTAGTGTGCCCATGAAGGTTGATCTGTTGGCACATTGAAGAAAGTGAAAGGAAAGAAACACGTGTGTCATTTTCAGGAAACTTTAATGCAATGTCACATAGTTGCCAAAATTGTGAAGAAAAGGACACCTGTATCTCTGATTTTGTGATACTTTTTTTTTAAGATTTTATTTATTTATTTGACAGAGAGAGACAGAGCAAGAGAGAGAACACAAGCAGGGGGAGTGGGAGAGGGAGAAGCAGGCCTCCCGCTGAGCAGGGAGCCTGATGTGGGACTCGATCCCAGGACCCTGGGATCATGACCTGAGTTGAAGGCAGTCGCTTAACCAACTGAGCCACCCAGGCGCCCTGATTTTGTGATACTTTTATTGGAGCCATGCGCTGGTGCATTAAGGCAATTATGAAATGGCTCTAGCTCTGCAGTCGGCGATGGAGCCGTAGGTCCAGGGGCTTCCTCCCACTGGGGCGCACGTGGCTCCAGCTCCCGAGCTCCTGGCGAAGGCCCCGCAGCAGGACATGGAAATGCCTCGAGCTCTGCAGCGGGCTTTGGGTCTGTAGCTGCTTCGGCAGCCGCGTCGACTCTGCAGCGGTGACCGGCCCCGGGGCAGAGGCCAGTTCTCCGTCTCGAGATGGTGCCGAAGCAGCAGGAGGAGAGAAGATCACCACCCTGCCAGGGGGATCACCCTGTGCTGATCCCCACAGCCCGTCCCTGTGCCTTCTCAGAGGAAACCGGCCTCCCCCAGCAGCGCTGAGCTGCCTCGAGACCTGGCTCTCGTTCTCGGGCTGCCTCTCACTCTGCCAGTGGTGCCGGATCAGGTGGGAGAACTGGTGTGGAGGTGGCTCTGCTCTGGAATTCACCCCGGAGCTGCTTTTGCCTCCGGAGGGGGACCGCGGGTCGGAGCTGGAGGGGCTCTAGTGTGCGGGGCCCTGGCTCAGGCTCTCGAGCTGCTTCCACGGCTGGCTCGAGTCAGCGCCGGGGCACGTTCTGGTGCGTCAGATGGTTCGAGATCTTAGCTGCCCCACGGCTCGTGCAAGGTCTCGTGCTCGAGGTGCTCTAGCTCTGTATCGCCCACTTGCTGACCGTGGGTGAGATGCTGACCCACCGGTTAGGCTGGGAGCTCCGAGGGCAGGGAGGGTGTCTGGGGGTCCCTTCTGCATTCCAGCGAATAGACACAGGTGTGGGTGATGCCCGCGTGGAAGAAAGCGTTAACACAAGAGTCTGTGGCCCAGACCTCTCATGTGTAACAACATGCCCCGCATGCCGGGGCTGCTGGGGGAATCCCACTGACTCACTAAACTGTGAAGTGCTACCACCTCCCAGGCACTGTTCTGGGGGTTGGCGACCCAGCGGTGAGGAAGCACGGTCCCTGCTCGCGTGGGGCTGGCCGGAACAGAGGTCCAATGAGGACTTCAGGTCCCCGGCAAGTGTCTCTGCTCAGCTGGGGGCAACTGCCGGGAGCAGCGGGTCAGGCCCTTGTCCCCGTCTGGCAGCTCAGGACCGACCCGCGTGGGGCGCGTGGTGAAGGGGATGCAGGATCCTTGGTCTGAATGCCCCCGTAGCCATTACCCCCCTGTAGCCGGTCCCGTCACCGTCCCGAGTTTTGTCATCCATGAAGTGGGCAGGGGAGGAAAGCCGTCCGTGGGTTCAAGAGCCCTATTCAAGTGCGGAACCGGGTCTGGATCATCTCTGGAGGGGGATTCAGCTCCAGCACCTGCCCCAGAGCTCGAGCCAGGTCCTCCACCGATGCGTACCGCAACTCCCGAGATGGGCAGCTGCAGCTTCGGCTCTCACGCCAGCTCTGGGATCAGAGCCCGGTTTGGAGCTTGAGCAGCTCCAGCACCAGCTAGGGAACTCGCCAGCCAAGGGCCACCACCTTCCCCATCACACCCTCGCCATCGTGCACGAGGTCAGGAGAGGGGCTGGGGGCGGGAGGGTCCCTGCTGGGCAGGTCACCCCGGGTACCTTGGTCACTCCACTCAGAGCTCCCCCTCCCCACCCCTCCCACAGGTCACAGCCCCAGGGATCCCTACCCCTGCTTCCCAAACAAGGCTCAAGGTGGACAAGCAGACCTGGGATGTTGGAAGTTGAGGCTTGTACCTTCAACACTGGATACGTGTTGACCCAGAAACTCCACTTTATGGATTCTGTTGCAAAGAGAGGTTGATGGACACGGTGTTCCCTTCAACACGGTGGGAGTGAGCTGCCCACGCTAGGTGATGGGTGCACCTGTGGCCTGGGATGGGTGCTGCTCACTGTTCTCCCAGACAGGGGTGCCCGTCACCCTTCTCTCCCGGGGACCTCCGTTTCCTCACGTTCTCGCCAGGGCTGCTGGTCCCCAGACCAGACACCTGCCAGTCTGAGGGTGACCAGTGCTGCCTCCATAGGGTTTCCTTTGCCAGAGTCCTTCCCCGGGAGCTCCTGCATCTCTGACTCCCCCCATGCCTGTCCCCCTCCCCTTGGACTTGCATGCATTTCGTCTCTGTCCCTGTGGAACCCAGTGACTTGGAGCATGGTTTGGACCAGAGGCATGGGAAACCTTTCTGTGGCCTTGGCTTGTGAGCAATGCTTTGGCCCTTTGGGGTGTGTCTTCCAGCTTTCTGCATTTCCCTGGTTTCTCTGTGGGTCACAGGAGGAACCAGCCCTTTCCTGTCTGGGGTCAGGCTGAGGTGTCCCAGCAGGAACAGGGTTCTCCGCCCCGAGATTGTGTCCATATTTACCAAAGGGGGCTCTATGGTTACATCTCATCTGTAATCCATCGGGGATTTCAACATCCAATAAGGGAAATTCTATGTCAAGTCAACCCAGAAAAGAAGGAGTCCCCTTTGAAAATAGGGGGGCAGACACAAAGGCCCATCCTGTGTGATTCCACGTACAGGAAACCTCCAGAACAGGTAAAGGAACAGAGAGAGGAAGCAGCTTAGGGGTTTCCAGGGAGGCCTTCTGGTTCGGGGACTCCTTTGGGGAAGCAGATATTCCACAGTCATGTTCTGTGGTGTGGTGGCCCAGCTTTGGGAATGTACTTGATCCTCAGGACTTGTTCAACTGAAAACAATTCATTTTATTTAAAATAAATAATAAACAGCATATAGGACATGGAAAGAGAACAGAACAGTTAATACGAACCAGAGAGAAAGAACATAGGGGGAGGGGAGGAAACAATCTGGCGGGGCATCGGGGTCGGGTGATGGAGCTAAGGGGAATGGTACAAGGAGCTCTCCCCGTGAGGATGTGGGCTCTGGATGTGGTTCTGGGAGCCCTGCAGGAGCAGGAGGAGGGGCAGGGCCAGATGCAAGAGCAGGGCCAGATGCAAGAGCAGGGCCAGGGGCAGGATCCACGGTAAGAGCTGGGTCAGGGACAAGTAGAGGAGCACAGGCAGGGCCAGGGGAAGGGGCAGCGGTCCTGGAAAGCAGGGGAAGGGGCATCGGCTCTGGCAGGGGCAGGGGCAGGAACAGGGACACCGGCACGGGAAGGGGCATTGGCTCTGGCAGGGGCAGGAACAGGGACACAGGCAGGGGAAGGGGCATCGGCTCTGGCAGGGGCAGGGGCCGGAACTTGTACGCAGGCAGGGGAAGGGGCATCGGATCTGGCAGGGGCAGGAACAGGGACACTGGCAGGGGAAGGGGCATCGGCTCTGGCAGGGGCAGGGGCAGGAACAGGGACGCAGGCAGGCGAAGGGGCATCGGCTCTGGCAGGGGCAGGAACAGGGACACTGGCAGGGGAAGGGGCATCGGCTCTGGCAGGGGCAGGGGCAGGAACAGGGACGCAGGCAGGCGAAGGGGCATCGGCTCTGGCAGGGGCCGGAACAGGGACACAGGCAGAGGAAGGGACAGGTGCAGGGGCAGGGTGTGGGTCAGGGGCAGGAATGGGCGCACACGCAGGGGCAGGGAAATGGGTAGGGAAGGGGAAGGAGCTGGGTCAGAGGCAAAGATAGGAGCACAGGGAGGGGCTGAGGAAGGGACAGTTGCAGGGGCAGAAGCCGAGTCAAGGGCAAGAACAGGAATACAGGCAGGGGCAGGAGAAGGGGCAGGATCCAGGGCAGGAGCTGGGTCAGGGGCAAGAACAGGAACACAGGTAGGGGAAGGGGCAGGTGCAGGGGCAGGAGGTGGGTCAGGGACAGGAACAGGACCACAGGCAGGGGCAGGGGCAGAACCCGGGTCAGGGGCAAGAATAGGAGCACAGGCAGGGGCAAGGGAAGGGGCAGGATCCAGGCAGGAGCTGGGTCAGGTTCAGGATCCGGATCAGGGGCAAGAAGAGGTGCACAGGTAAGGGAAGGGGCTGGTGCAGGGTCAGGAGCTGGGTCAGGGGCAAGAACAGGTGCACAGGCAGGTGCTGGGGAAGGGGCAGGTGCAGGGGCAGGAGGTGGGTCAGGAGAAGGGACATTGGCTCTAGCAGGGGTAGGCGCAGAGGCAGGGGCAGGGGCAGGGTAAGGGGCAGGAGTTGGGGCAGGGGCCGGAATAGGAGCACAAGCCGGGGAAGGGGAGGGGGCAGGTGCAAGGTGAGGGACAGGGTCTGCCGCATTGGCACGTACAGGAACCGGGGCAGTATCTGGGTCAGCGGCAAGAACCGGGGCACTGGCAGGTGTAGGGATGGGTCAGGATCCAGGGCAGGAGCTGGGTCGGGGGCAGGAGCAGGGCCACAGTTCGGGGCAGGCGCAGGGGCGGCGGCTCTGGCAGGCACAGGGGCAGGCACAGGGGCAGGCTCTCCGCAGGCAGGTTCTCCAGCAGGCCCTTCCTGGCCCCTGTCAGGCTCTCCGTGGGCGGGTGCTGGGTCACCTGCCGGCTCCTGGTCTCCTGCTGAAGTCGCAGCCACCACCCCTCCGTCCAGAGCTGCCGAAGGAGTTGGTACCGGCTCTAGCTCCTCAGGTGGTGGAGCAGCTGTGAGAGGAGAAAAGCTCAGCCCGAGCCTGCTCTCCGTGGAGACAGAACCCAGCCCAGGGCCTCCCAGAGAAGCCGCAGCCAGGAAGGAGCCCTCCCCGGGGCGTCTCCCCGACCGCTGTCCCCCCGCTGGGCGCTCTGAGCCCAGTCGTTGCTCCAGGCCCCACACCAGGCTCTGGGGGCCCTTTCCTGTGGGGCCAGCCCCCACCCTTCCGCACACACCCACGGGCACCCAGCCCCGGGCTTCTCAGCCTCAGGCTCGGCCTCCGTGGGCTACGGCTCCTGGAGCCCAGTGCAGTCACTGACCACCAGGGACAGTGGTCTGGGTGGTGTCGGAGGCCTCTCCCCGCAATCCCCAGCACCTGCTCCAGGGGAGTCCTGTGGGGTCACGCTCCGGATCCCAGACATGGAGTGGGTGTCCGCCAGCCTCGTGCCGATCTCATTGGATGTCTACAAAGACAGGGACGGCTAGCCGGCCCGGAGGCATCCCAGTCCTGCCCGGCCAACCTCCCTGTCCCCTGCCCAGTCGCCCTGCTGCTCCCAGATCAGACACACACCTGTGGGTGCACAGTCCTGCACGCGGGACAGTGACCCATCCCTGCAGGGCGATCGAGAGGAACCCTGGGCAGAAGCTCACAGCCCCCCACACCCCGTCCCACCCAGCCAGCCTGGACCTTGAACATGACCTGCCCGCGGGTTATCTGACCCCTCCTCAGCCTGCTCTTGAATGGCGTTGGCCCACCCCACATGACCCCTCTTCTCACACACACACACACACACACACACACACACACACGGAGGGGAGGGGACCTGGGGTTGCACAGGCGGATTAGACCCTGTGGGGCTGGGTGGCAGGCTCTGGGCCTCCTGGTGTCACCTTTCGGGCCTTCCGGCCAAACGGCCAGAGGCGGTGGGGAGCCCTGATTCGACATCCCCAGCGGGGGGCAGCGTTTGCAGGGCGCTCTTTCTTCAGCCTGCAGCGTCCAGATTTGGGGAAGCAGCACCCGAACATGCTTTTTGTTGGAGGGTCTCCAACGAAATGAGCTGGGCAGGGGGCTGTCTCTGGAATGTGGGTGCCTGGTTACCGGGGTTCCAAATTCTGTTGGACTCTGTTGTCAGGGAAGTGAGGTCACCACTGCCTGGGGTCCCCTTACCCAACTTCCTCCTCACACAAGACCCCCGCCCCGAGGGCCCCCTCCCCCGGCTGCTCAATGCTCCCCCTCCCCCCATGCCCCATCCATACAGTGACTCCCTCACAGCCCCCCCACAGCCTTCCCAAGGCCTGGGTGCAGCCGGTGTCCCCGCTGTGAGGACACAGAGCTGGCTTCAGACTGGGCTCCAGTGCCTGGATCAGGCCTTCAGTGCAACAGCTGCAGGATGAGCCGGCTTAGTGAGGACCTTGCCCAGGACACTAGCCCCATGACACTGTGAGGGTGTTCCCAGTCCCCAATTAAGTCATGCAGTGCAGCAAGTGATTATACATCAGGGTGGATGATGCAAAGTACAGTGCAGTGAGAACATGACAAAAACATTTAAATGACAGAATAGGATGTAGGTAAACATACTATATACTATGTAAGTGAAGGGAAAAGTAAACAACGGGGTCAGAAAGAGGAATGGGAGTTTCGAGAAGCAGGCTGGGGTAGTCACGGGGTGGGGGGTGGCTCATGGAGGAAGTGACCAAGGAGACCCGTCACCAGGTACAACAGTGCAGCAGCAGGGTTTGAGCTCTGCTTGACCCACGACCCCCAGGGGCATTGGGGGCATTCTAGCTCTGGAGGATCTACAGGCTGCAAATCAGCCTGAGGCTAGCATCCGTGGTATGTCTTCTTTGCTCCCGGGTGTGGCTCTTTCTCTGCCTCTTGAGGCTGTTGAATCTCCTTTTATTTTCCTCTGAAGTGCACTATTTTGTGTGGGTTCAGTACTGTTAGTTGACACAAATTCTTTGTGAAAATAAGTGGAGTATAAATCCTACTTGTTTCCTAATTAGATCTGAACATATTCAATAATAACAGCTTTTCCCCAGGCCCCTGGGTCTTCATCTGCTCACCAACGCTGAGATTTTTAAAAACATTATATTTTTAGCAGTTTCAAAGAATTAGTTTGGTTTTTAAAAAATTCCAGAAAGTCACACTTTTAATACTCTATAGAATGATCTGTAAACATTGAATGAGCAAGGTTTTACAGGATGAGGGAAGAATTGGCTTTGTGGCCGGGTTTGCCCTAATGTTTACTCCCTGTTGCCCCCGTGTGGCCACTCTCCAGATAGCATGTGGCCGAATGTGTTCCAACCTGTCAAATTCAAGGGAGAATAAGATAGAGGAAGGTTGGTCCTTGGATCCCCTAGCTCCTAATAATCATGAAATAATTTATGAGCTATATTCTAAATCAGAGCATATGTTAACTTGATATTAGGGTTAGGTTCAGGGTCAAGTTGAATACAGTAATTATGTACAGCTTTTTGTAGGTCAGTCATACGTCCATAAACTGTTTTTAAAAAATAAAACGGGAGAGAATATAGTCACTCAAAGCACTGAGCACCTTTCCTGTCACAGTAAATATGTAACGAAACGTATTTATTGTTTAACCTTAGCTGAGGACCGGGAGCTGGTCATACCGGTACTTGGCAGGTAACATCTGTGGCCAGCTGCCCATCTCTTCCCCCGACACCCACACCCAGCTCAGCACATCCTCTGCTCTGCTCAAGGGCAGCCCAGAGAGACCAGGTCCAGGTGTGGCTCCCTCCTGTCAGGCATGGCTTCCTTCCGACAGGTAGAGAAGGTGGCCAGCTCACAGACACATGACATCTTCTTTTGGTTACTTGCTATCTGCGTCACCTTTTTGTCACCTGGTCATTAACATTTAGCTCCTGTGAGAACCTGAGTTTGCAGGTTTCTGTTCACATTTCAAAGTGTGCAGATATGTGTTGACTTTGTTCGCTGTCCCTGGGGAGGATATACAGGGTTAGGGTATGGGTTAGGGTACGGGTACAGGTTAGGGTACGGGTTAGGGAACGGGTTAGGGTTAGGGTACGGGTACGGGTATGGGTTAGGGTACGGGTCAGGGAACGGGTTAGGGTTAGGGTACGGGTTAGGGTTAGGGTACGGGTTAGGGTTAGGGTACTGGTTAGGGTCAGGGTTAGGGTACAGTTTAGGGTTAGGGTTAGGGTACGGGTACGGGTTAGGGTACGGGTTAGGGTATGGCTTGGTTAGGGTACGGGTTAGGATTAGGGTATGGGTTAGGGTTAGGGTACGGGTACGGGTTAGGGTACGGGTTAGGGTATGGCTTGGTTAGGGTACGGGTTAGGATTAGGGTATGGGTTAGGGTTAGGGTACGGGTTAGAGTATGGGTTAGGGTTAGGGTTAGGGGACGGGTACGGGTTAGGGAACGGGTTAGGGTTAGGTTACGGGTATGGGTATGGGTTAGGGTACGGGTCAGGGAACGGGTTAGGGTTAGGGTACGGGTTAGGGTACAGGTTAGGGTCAGGATTAGGGTACGGGTTAGGGTTAGGATACGGGTATGGGTACGGGTTAGGGTACGGGTTAGGGTACGGCTTGGTTAGGGTACGGGTTAGGATTAGGGTACGGGTTAGGGTTCGGGTTAGGGTACGGGTTAGGGTTAGGGTACGGGTACGGGTTAGGTTACGGGTTAGGGTTAGTGTTAGGGAACGGTTTAGGGTACGGGTTAGGTTACGGGTTAGGGTAGGGCGAGGGTTAGGGTTAGGGTACGGGTTAGGGTTAGGGTTAGGGGTTAGTGGTTAGGGTTAGGGTTAGGGTTAGGGTACAGGTTAGGTTACGGTTTAGGGTAGGGTTAGGGTTAGGGTACGGGTTAGTGTACGGGTTAGGGTTAGGGGTTAGGGGTTAGGGGTTAGAGTTAGGTTTAGGGTTAGTGTTAGGGTTAGGGTTAGGGTTAGGGTCTCCCTGTCCTCTGCTGTATAGAGACCATTCTCCTCCTGTAACCAGATTGATCATTTCAGAACATAACCTTTGAGGCTCTCTGCGATCCGCTCCCCACCTGTCTGTACTCTCCAGCCTCACCTCTCCCACTGCAGCCCCCCTCTGTGGGCCACCAAGCTGTGTGGTTGTCCCACATGTTCCTTGGGCCTGACTCCAATCCTTTGCATTCTCTGTGCCCTCTGCCAGGAGCACTCTTCTCTCCCCTTGCATCATGTCTGGCTTGTTCCCCATTGGCTGGGCCTCTACTTGCCCCCTGGTGACCTGACTCATGTCTGCTGGGTGTATGTGCTCGTCCCATATTTAAATGTAGTATCCACCTTCCCTGTGTGAGCGATTTACTAACCTGCGAGGTATGGGGTAGGCACAGGGAAGTAGTCTTAGTGCCTGTGTAAAAAAGCCAGTCTCAGGGCGCCTGGGTGTCTCAGTCCTTAAGCGTCTGCCTTCGGCTCAGGTCGTGATCCCAGGGGCCTGGGATTAAGTCCCATGTCAGGCTCCCTGCTCAGCAGGGAGCCTGCTTCTCCCTCTCCCCCTCCCCCTCCTTGTGTTCCCTCTCTAGCTGTCTCTTTCTCTGTCAAATAAATAAAATCTTAAAAAAAATCAGTCTCAGAGGGGCTCACCACACTTGCTGACAATGGGGGAGCTGCTGTCCCCACAGTGAGGGGCAGGTAGTCCCCTCAACGGGGGACCAGCCATGTGAGGCAGTTGGACAAGACTTCCAATGTTTTGGGGACAGGGAGATGTAGACCTGGACCCAGAAGCTCACACCCTTGGATTCAAGGCAGGGGCCTAAGCAAGCCCCCTTTTTCCAGGGGTCATCTTTCCCCTTCCCTGCCCATGGGCTGAACCTGATTCCTGATCTGGGGAGTTCGAGGGTCGCCCCTCCTAGGAATACCAGTGGTTTACTGATGGACCTTGTCATCCAGAGGCCCAGTAGCCTTCAAGGGAGGACCCTATAGGGGGTGGAGACAGCTCTGTTGGGGACCAGCGACAGCCCACTCAAAGTAAAGTGGGGCAGCTGGCCGGCCCTGCTGATTCTACGCAGTCTGTAGGACATAGAAACACGGGCTGTGCCCAAAGGTGCTCAACTCATGGCAGGTGGGGACAGAACCTGCAGGGGTTCAGCCAGGGTAGGGCACCTGCAGGGTTTGCCTGGGAGCTCAGGAGAGGGGGGTGTTCCTGGCTCCAGCATGTTGAGAGTGGGGCTGCATGGGTTTCCAGCCTCCTAAGCCTCAGGCTCCCCTGTGTAAGATGGGGTGCTGATGGCCCCTATCTCTGGGAGCAGAAGGTAGGGAGGCCCTGCCACTGGACTTGCTCAGGACAAGCCAGGGTGGCTGTTGCTTAAAGCAGCACAGGGCCTGTCCCCATGAAGAAGGTGCACACGTCCATGAACCCCAGCTCTGGGGTCCTGCTGCCAGCCTCTGGCAGTGACCCTCTTCCTGCCCTGTCCCCTGCCCCTGTGGATACGGGGTCTTCCTGGAGCTGTTCCTGCAGAATCACTTCATGGTGGACACAGGGTCATCTACTATGTCTTCACCGACCAGCTGGTTGCTGTGTCCCGTGTGCCCCTCCAGGAGCACTGAAGGGTGGTGGTTCTTGAGGTCCGCGGTGCCCCACACTGGCAGGATGTGTCCATGCAGCACACGGCGATCATGAGCTGCTTCTATGAGGAGTGCTTCCTCTATGAGGTGGATGACATGGTGTGCGGGGACGTGGACATGAAGTTCTGTGACCACGTGGGCATGGAGATCCTGTCCCCCCTCTTTGGCACCCTGCACCCCGGTTTCTACTGGGTGGCCCGTGAGGACTTAAGCTATGAGCGCTGGTCCCAGTCCCAGGCCCACATCCCCAGGGACAAGGGTGACTTCTACTACATGGGGGCCTTTTTTGGGGGGTTGTGCCAGAGGTTCACCGACTGACCTTAGCCTGTCACCAGGTGATGGTGGTCAACTGGGCCAATGGGATCGAGGCCATGTGGTACGATAAGAGCCACCTGAACAGGTACCTGCTGGACCACAAGCCCACCAAGGTGCTGTCCCTGGAGGACCTGCGGGACCCACAGCTATTGGGCTGGCCCTGGAGGACCTGTGTGCAGCTGCTGGGCTGGCCCCGGGTCATGAAGAAGCTGAGATTTGGGCCATGCCCAAGAATCACCAGGACACCCGGAACTCATGAGGGGCTGTCCCCGTCTCCAGCAGGGGGTGCTGACTTCAGCGGAGCCATCAGAGCAGGTTCCCACTTCGGTCCCCTCGAGGGACACTGTGGAGTCCAGTACTGTCTGCACGGGCACGTCCAGTGCCCCAGCCGCACCTGCTCACAGGAGGCCTGCCTGGGGATACAGCGTCCTCTCTGCGTTCACTACATTTTCTTCACTTCTGGGTCATTTGCAGCTGTGAACGGCTCCAGTTTTATGTCAGATGTTTTTCTGTGTCGATGCTGAGCAACCATTTTTAAAAAGAACAATTGAGGGAAAAGGTTTTCTCTCTAGTTCTAAACAGACACCGCCTGGTGGGGCTGGGACAGCCCTGTAGCAGCCGTGGAGCCAGAACGGGGCCTGGCTGGGTCTTCCCTCCCAGTCCTTGCATGTTGCCATGGCCATGGGGCTTCAGGGTCAGGGGTGCACCGAGCCACCTCTCAGAACCCCGGTGCCCTCACCACCAGAGGCCTTGGCCGTGACCGCTATCTCAGCCTCCAGCAGCATGGCGCCCTCTGGGTTATTTCCATTTCCTGCCGCGGATTTATTTTTTATTTATTAATTTTATTTAATTTTTTAAATTTAAATTCATTAGCCAACATATAGTACATCAGTAGATTTTGATGTAGTGTTCAGTGATTCATTAGTTGCCTATAACACTCAGTTCTCATCACAACATGTGCCCTCCTTAATACCCGTCACCCAGTTACCCCATCCCCCCACCCTCCTCCCTTCTGTAACCCTCAGTTTGTTTACCGGAGTCCAGAGTCTCTCATGGTTTGTCTCCCTCTCTGATTTCTTCCTGTTCAGTTTTCCCTCCCTTCCCCTGTAGTCCTCTGTGATATTCCTGACATTCCACATAGGAGTGAAACTATATGATAATTGTCTTTCTCTGATTTATTTATTTCACTTAGCATAATCCCCTCCCGTTCCATCTATGTCAATGTAAATGGTAGGTATTCATCCTTTCTGACAGCTGAGGAATATTCTATTGTACATATATACCTCATCTTCTTTATCCATTCGTCTGGTGAAGGGCATCTCGGCTCCTTCCACAGTTTGTCTATTGTGGACATTGCTGCTATGAACATTGAGGGGCAGGTGCCCCTTCTTTTCACTACATCTGTATCTTTGGGGTAAATACCCAGTAGTGCAATTGCTGGTGGTAGGGTAGTTCTATTTGTAACGTCTTGAAGAAACTCCATACTGTTTTTCAGAGTGGCTGTACCAGCTTGCATTCCCACCAACAGTGTAAGAGGGTTCCCCTTTCTCCACATCCTCACCAACATTTGTTGTTTCCTGCCTTGTTGATTTTAGCCATTCTGAGTGGTGTAAGGTGGTATCTCAATGTGGTTTTAATTTCTTTTTCCCTGATGGCTAGTGATGTGAAGCATTTTTTCATGTGTCTGTTAGCCATTTGTATGTCTTTGGAGAAGTGTCTGTTCATGTGTTCTGCCCATTTCTTGAGTGGATTATTTGTTTTTTGGGTGTTGAGTTTGAGAAGTTCTTTATAGATCTTGGATGCCAGCCCTTTATCTGTAATGTCATTTGCAAATATCTTCTCCCATTCCATGGCTTGCCTTTTAGTTTTGTTGACTGTTTCCTTTGCTGTGCAGAAGATTTTTATCTTGATGAAGTCCCAAAGGTTCATTTTTGCTTTTGTTACCCTTGCCTTTGGAGACGTGTCTAGCAAGAAGTTGCTGTGGCTGAGGTCGAAGAGGTTACTGCCTGTGTTCTCTTCTAGGATTTTGATGGATTCCTGTGTCACATTGAGGTCTTTCATCCAATTTGAGTTTACCTTTGTATATGGTGTAAGAGAATGGTCCAGTTTCATTCTTCTGCATGTGGCTGTCTAATTTTCCCAGCACCATTTATTGAAGAGACTGTCGTTTTTCCATTGGGTATTCTTTCCTGCTTTGTGGAAGATTAGTTGACCATAGAGTTGAGGGTCCATTTCTGGGGTCTCTATTCTGTTCCATTGATCTATGTGTGTGTTTTGTGCCAGTACCATACTGTCTTGATGATTACAGCTTTGTAATACAGCTTGAGGTCACCTGCTTTTGTTTTATTTTTATTATTTTAGTGAATTTTAAATTAACGTATAATGTATTATTTGTTTCAGGGGTACAGGTCTTTGATTCATCGGTCTTATACAATTCACAGTGCTCACCATAGCACATACCCTCCCCAATGTCCATCACCCAGTCACCCCACTCCTCCCAACCCCCTCCACTCCAGCAACCCTCAGTTTCTTTCCTGAGATTAAGAGTCTCTTATGGTTTGTCTCTCTCTCTGGTTTCGTCTTGTTTCATTTTTCCCTCCCTTCGCCTATGATCCTCTGTCTTGTTCCTCAAATTCCTCATATCACTGAGATCATAGGATAATTGTCTTTCTCTGATTGACTTATTTTGTTTAACATAATACACTGTAGTTCCATCCACGTCGTTGCAAATGGCAAGATTTCATTTTTTTGATAGGTGCATAATATTCTCTGTATATATATATATACACACACCACATCTTCTTTATCCATTCATCAGTTGATGGACATTTAGACTCTTTCCATAGTTTGGCTATTGTGGACATTGCTGCTATAAACATTGGGGTGCACGTGCTCCTTCGGATCCCTACATTTGTATCTTTGGGGTAAATACCCAGTAGTGCAATTGCTCGGTCATAAGGTAGCTCTTTTTTAAACTTTTTGAGGAACCTCCCTAGTGTTTTCCAGAGTGGCGTCTGCCTTCGTTTTAAATGGCTCTTTATGCTGGTGTTTGTGAAATGTGGGCATTCACTCAGTCTGGATGCATGTGCCGTTGGGATTCCTCAGTGCCCACAGATGGTTTGTGCACTCTCTCTGGACCATCCGCCTGCACTGTGTCTTAGCAAGCATTTAGTGATGCTACTGTGAGCTTAGACACCCAACAAGGCGCAGAGCATGAGAGCGAGAACTAAGATACAGGATCCCTGCTCTTGGGCCTTCCTGGGACTTTCGATGGACCCGTCCTCCTGACTCACTACTCTCCTATTGTGTAATAGACATACACCTGATACCATTAAGCACGTTTCAGGGTACAATTCAGTGGCAATAAGTATATTCACTCTTTTGCACCTGCCACCTCCATCCACTGCCACAACTTTGTCATCCTCCCAAACTGAACTTTTACCCAGGAGACACTAACCCCCCATTTCCCCTCCTCAGCCCCGGCACCCAGCAGCTCCTTCCACCTCTATGAATCAGAGTGCTCTCTGTCCCTCACAAGTGGGGTCCTCCCGTATTGGTCCTTTAGGGACTGGCTTATTTCACATAGCCCAATGGCCTCAAGGTCTGTCCCTGTGAGCCTGGACCTGACCCACTTTCCCCCCAAAGGAGTGTCTCAGCCCTCTCCTGTCTAAGCCAAGCCTCCTCAGTCCCTTCTGCTCCCCTCACCTTCTTCCTCCGCCTGAAGATGATCCCAGCCAATCTGCAGCTTTGAAGACCTATTCAGTCCAGATGCCAGGCACATACCCCGGGGACCTCGGGCCTCACCTACCCCATCTGTCCACGTCAGGTCCCTGCCCACCCCCCACCAGCTGGCCACCTGCTCATCCCACAGGTGTCCCCATCTCAGGAGAGGGAAACACCAAGTCCAGACCCTTGGAGTCCTCTGTGACTTTTTGCTTTCTACCAACTCTCCCAGTAGTGAAGTGGCTATGTACTGAAGTGAACATTCATTGTCCAAAACATTTAAAGGCATATGTGAGTCTCTGCTGCCTAGGCAATGGATAACAGTTGGGGCAGATAGAAACTGAGCAGAATCACTGGAAGAAAGGCTGAGGAATGAGGAGCTTAAGGGAAGAAGGGCCTGGAAGCTCTGACTGCCCGTACCTGAGCTTCAGATGCCCCTCAGTGACTCCTGTGCCTCTGGTGTCTTCCTGGAACCCTGACCTGGCTGTTTTCAGACAGCTCATCCAGCGGTACCCTCAGTTTCTGGGAGGGGGGTTTGCTGGAATCTGCAGTGTGTCCTACTGCCCCACCGGGATCACTTTTTGAGGGCACGTCGCCTGGGCCATCTGAGGACCCAAGACTGTTGGTCTGTGGCCCGGAGGGATTCTGAGCAGAGCTGGTGGGATGGGAAGGCTGGAAGGCACAGAGGTAGGTTTCCAGAAAGCCAGCTGGGGTCCCCGGCATCCTACTGTTTTTGATTCAGAGCCCTGAGATCTTTAAAATGCCAGCAATGTTACAGCATGGGCCAGAAAAGCAAATTTCCCTGTGCACCCAACACCACCTAAACTATTGGCCATTTCTTGTCACTTGAGCTGAGTACAAAGGATTGGGAGTCAGGACTTGGTGGGGGGGCCCTGGACCAGACTTTGTATTTGGGGGACAAAGGCCATCCAGACAAGCTTGTGCTGAGCCTAAGGAGAGGGTCTGTGTGGAGACCCCAGCTGCAGGCACTGCTGTCCAATGATGCCCCCTCAGCCCGACCCAGTGCACCTGCTGCTGGGGGAGCACCTGCCCCCTCCTCTCTGCCTGAGGGCTCTCTCCTGCACCAGCTGCATCCTCTCCTGCCAGCCACTGCCAGCCTGCAGCCTGGGAGGGTGGATACCCCGAGTTGCTCCAGCTGCTGGGGGAGCACCTGCCCCCTCCTCTCTGCCTGAGGGCTCTCTCCTGCACTAGGTGCCTGCTCTCCTGCCAGTCACTGCCAGCCTGCAGCCTGGGAGGGTGGCTACCCTGAGTTCCTCCAGATGCTGGGGGAGTACCTGCCCCCTCCTCTCTGCCTGAGGGCTCTCTCCTGCATAGGTGCCTCCTCTCCTGCCAGCCACTGCCAGCCTGCAGGCTGGGAGGGTGGATACCCCGAGTTCCTCCAGCTGCTGGGGGAGCACCTGTCCCCTCCTCTCTGAAGGCTCTCTCCTGCACCAGGTGCCTCCTCTCCTGGCAGCCACTGGCAGCCTACAGGCTGGGAGGGTGGGTACCTGGACGACCTCCAGCCCTGGGGACAGAGCCAGTGAGGATGGGATGTGGTCTCCCAGTAGGCCTGAGCGCCAGGTCCCCACGGTGTTCACTCTCCTCCTGCAGGCTCACTGTGCCATGTCCTCCCTCAGGCTTCCTAGGCTTAAGTCCTCCTCTGCTCGCTGACCATCCTTGGCCCAGGCTCCAGACGTTGGGACTGGGAGCAGGTCATCTGGACCTTCTGGACTCTCGCTTCCGTGCCCGTGACACGGACACAGGTTGGCCTCACAGAATGCTTGGAGGAGACCCAGTGCAGGAAGATGCAGGCAGCTGCAGGGGAGATGCCAAGTGACCCCAGAGGGAGCGCACAGGCTTTGCACAATGCACCGGGCTCCCAGGACCCCCATGGGATGCGGGCGCCAGGCCACGGGGCACAGGAAGTCCTGGTGGGGGTGGCCCAGGCGGGGAGGCCAGAGAAGGGTCCCAGAAGGGGCAGGAGACAAGGAAGACGACAAGACAGAGCTTCCCAAGGAGGTCAATGGAAGGATCAGAGGATCGCAGAGACCCTTGGGACAACTTGGAAGCCCTGGAGATGTTAGCTGAAATGCTGTCATTGGGTCAGAAAAGTTAGTCACAACCCCCCAGTCGACACTGGGTAATTTACTTTGTTTGTTCTAAGAATCAGTGCGTACCTGCCATTAGAACTCACACTGCAGGAAGTCTAGGATATACTCACTCTTCATCACTTTTCAGGACTCGATTTTTCTAGAGGAAGTGATAAGCATGGGTCTCTCCATTCTTTGTGTAACTGGCCTCTGTTTTCAGGAGCAGATTCTTGGTGCTCATCACCACTCCTAGCCGTGAGACTGACCCCTGTCACCTCCCACAGTGGACGTGACCATGTGGGTTGGGGGGTGCTCACTGATGAAGCCCCATTGCTCAGTACACAGCAGGGACCCGTGGTCCTCTGCTGAATGAGGGAGGAAGGGGGGAAGGAGGGAGGGAGTGAGAGGGAGGGAGGATGGGAGAAAAGGAGGGAGAGAGAGGGAGGGAGGGAGGGAAACCGCAGAAGTTGGGTCCATCCATCAGGAGCCCTTATTTGGGGTGAGGTCCGAGGGCACCACAGCCCCGGCCCTGGATGGTGGCTCAGGTCCTCCCAGTGCTGACCTTCCTTCTCCTTGGCCCTCTGTTATCCTGGATCCTCTCCACCTCCTCCTCCTCCAATTCTGAATGTTCCCAGGAACAGGGTGGCAGGAGGGGTCTCAGGAGGGGCTTCCCGGATCCTGTGCCCCGAATGACAGTGTGACAGTGGCTACAGGACATTCTATCATGAGGACTGGGACTGTGGATCCCATCCATCTCCTTGGGCATTAGCGTTGTTCCATTCCCTGCTCTCTCCACCACTGCTGTGATAAACACTCCTGAAAACACATCTGTGAAAAACCGAGCCAGAGTTTCCAGGGGTTGGTCAGAGGCCAAGCATGCCAGGTGCACCTGTGGCCTGGGATGGGTGCTGCTCACTGTTCTCCCAGACAGGGGTGCCTGTCACCCTTCTCTCCAGGGTACCTGCAGGGGATCTCCGCTTCCTCCCGCTCTCCCCAGACCAGACACCTGCCAGTCTGAGGGTGACCAGTGCTGCCTCCATAGGGTTTCCTTTGCCAGAGTCCTTCCCCGGGAGCTCCCTCATCTCTGACTCTGCACGTGCCTGTCCTCCCCCCTTGGACTTGCATGCATTTGGTGTCTGTCCTTGTGGAACCCAGTGACTTGGTGTGTTGTTTGGACAAGAGGCATTGGAAACCTTTCTCTGGCCTTGGGTTGTGAGCAATGCTTTTGCCCTTTGTGGTGTGTCTTCCAGCTTCTGCATTTCCCTGGTTTCTGTGTGGGCCACAGGAGGAGCCAGCCCTGTCCTGTCTGGGGTCAGGCTGTGGTGTCCCAGCAGGAACAGGGGTCTCGGCCCATAATTCCTAAAGCGGCCTCTCTGATTACATCTGATCTGTAATCCATCAGGCATTTTAATATCGAATAAGGGAAATTTTATGACAAATAAACACAGACGAAAACAAGTCCCCTTTGAAAATAGGTGGGCAGACACAAAGGCACCTATTGTGTGATTCCACTTACAGAAACATCCAGAACAGGGAAAGGAACAGGGAGAGAAAGCAGCTTAGGGGTTTCCAGGGTCTGGGCTGGGGGAGAAATGGGCAGGGGGGCTTCTGGTTCGGGGACTCCTTTGGGACACGAGATATTCTGCAGCAATCTTCTGGGGTGTGGTGGCACAGCGTTGGGAAGGTACTTATGCTCATCACATGTTCAGTTGAAAACAAGTAATTTTATTTAAAACAAATAATAAACAGTATACAGAACATGAAAATGAACAATATGAACCAGAACAATATGAACCAGAGAGAAAGAACATAGGGGGAGGGGATGAAACAATCTGGCGGGGCGTCGGGGTCCGGCGATGGAACTAAGGGCAATTGTACAAGGAGCTCTCCCCGCAGGGCTGTGGGCTCTGGATGTGGCTCTGGGAGCCCTGCGGGAGCAGGAGGAGGGGCAGGGGTTGGGATAGGGGTAGGGCCAGGGGCAGGGCCAGGTGTAAGAGCAGGGCCAGGGGCAGGGCCATTTGTAAGAGAAGGGCTAGGGGCAGGGGCAAGGGGAGGGACAGGATCAGCAGTCATGGCAGGTGCAGGATCCAGGGCAGGACCTGGGTAAGGAGCAGGAACAGGAGCTCCGGCAGGTGCAGGTGCAGGGGCAGCGGCAGAAGAAGGAGCAGGAACAGGAGCTCAGGAAGGGGCAGGGGCAGCAGGTCTGGCAGGGGAAGGGGCAGAAGCAGGAGCAGGAAAAGGAGCAGGAACAGGAGCTCAGGCAGGGGCAGGGGAAGGGGCAGCAGGTCTGGCAGGGGTAGGGTTATGAGCAGGAGCAGGGTCAGGGACAAGAACAGGAGCTCAGGAAGGGTCAGGGGAAGGGGCAGCGGAGTCTGGCAGGGGCAGGGAGAGGAGCAGGAGAAGGAGCAGGAACCGGAGCTCAGGCAGGGGAAGGGGCAGTGGCTCTGGCAGGGGCAGGGGAAGGGGTAGGAGGAGGATCAGGAGCTGGGTTGGAGCAGTGGCAGGTGCAGGATCCAGGGCAGGAGCTGGGTCAGGTGCAGGAACAGTAGCAGGAGCTGGGCCAGGGGCAGGTGCCAGTTCTTCCTGGTCCACGTCAGGCTGTCCGTGGGTGGGTGCCGGGTCACCTGCCGGCTCCTGGTCTCTTCCTGAAGTCGCTGCGGTCACCACCCCTCCGTCCAGAGCTGCCGATGGAGTTGGAGCCGGCTCTAGCTCCTCAGGTGGTGGGGCAGCTGGGAGAGGAGAAAAGCTCAGCCCGAGCCTGCTCTCCATGGAGACAGAACCCAGCCCAGGGCCTCCCAGAGAAGCCACAGCCAGGAAGGAGCCCTCCCCGGGGCGTCTCCCCGACCGCAGTCCACCCGCTGGGTGCTCTGAGCCCAGTCTTTGCTCCAGGCCCCACACCAGGCTCTGGGGGCTCGTCCCTGTGGGGCCAGCACCGACCCATCCCCACACACCACAAACACCCAGCCCCAGCCTTCTCACCCTCGGGCTCGGTCTCCGTGGGCTCCGGCTCCTGGACCACTGTCCGGTGACCAACCACCTGGGACAGTGGTCTGGGTGGTGTTGGAGGTCTTGCCCGGCAATCCCCAGCACTTGTTTTTGGGGATGCCTGTGGGGTCAACCCCTCCGTCAGGGAGGAGGGCATGTCCGCCAGCCGCCTCGGGAGGTCATCCGTGGCCTTCTGCAAAGACAGGGACGGGTAGCCGGCTGGAGGCATCACAGCCCTGCCCGGCCATCCTCACTGTCCTCCTGCCCAGTCCCCCTGCTGCTCCCAGATCAGACACAGACCTGTGAGTGCACAGCCCTGCACCCGGGATGCAGTGACCCATCCCTGCAGGGCTATCGGGATAAACCCTGGGTAGAAGGGGCAGCGCCCGCACACCCCATCCCACACGGCCAGCCTTGACCTTGAACATGGCCTGCCCACTGGGAATCTGACCCCTCATCAGCCTGCTCCTGCTCAGGGTGGCCCCACCCTGCATGACCCCTCTTTACACACACACACGCACGCACACCCACAGACACACACGCACGCACACGCACACTCACACACAGACGGAGGGGGGCCTGGGGCTGCACAGGTCAGATCAGAGCGTATGGGGCTGGGTGGCAGGCTCTGGGCCTCCTGGTGTCACCTTTCTGTCCTTCCGGCCAAATGGCCAGAGGCGGTGGGGAGCCCTGATTCGACATCCCCAGCGGGGGCCAGCGTTTGCAGGGCGCTCTTTCTTCAGACTGCAGCCTCCAGACTTAGGGAGGCAACACCCGAACATGCTTTTTGTTGGAGGGTCTCCAAAGAAATGAGCTGGGCAGGGGGCTGTCTCTGGAATGTGGGTGCCTGGTTACCGGGGTTCCAAATTCTGTTGGGCTCTGTTGTCAGGGAAGTGAGGTCACCACTGCCTGGGGTCCCCTTACCCAACTTCCTCCTCACACAAGAGCCCCGCCCCCAAGGGCCCCTTCCCCCAGCTGCTCAATGCTCCCCCTCCCCCCATGCCCCATCCATACAATGACTCCCTCACAGCCCCCCCACAGCCTTCCCAAGGCCTGGGTGCAGCCGGTGTCCCCGCTGTGAGGACACAGAGCTGGCTTCAGACTGGGCTCCTGTGCGTGCCCAGGGCTGTGACCCTGGACAGACCCTGTGCCTCTCAGGGCCTCCCCAGGCTCCCCATCTGCACAGTGGGGTGTTCTGGCTTCTACTCCTAGGGACACCATCAGGGGTAGGACCTCTACATACATTCCGGACCTGCTATCACAGGAGGCTGGGGCACACTGGGCAGTGCAAGGAGGAGCCAGGGGCTGGGCGGGACATGGGGCACAGCTCAGAGGGGCCTGGGTCTGCTCTGGGGTCTGGGCAAAGCCACCCCCTTCTTGCCTGTTCCCAGCCCCTGTGGGAAGGTTGCAATGAACGGATTCCCACCTTGTCCCCTGGTGACGCACACTTCCAGGGGCTCCCATTAGGTTTAGGCTCAGGCCCCGGGGCCTCGTCTGCGCCCATGTGCTGGGCAGTCCCCACAGTGGTTCCCGGGCATTCCCGCATCCTGCTCACACATCCGTGTGGAATCCCCTCCCCTCTGGGGTGGATGGCCTGTGTGACCGCGCTCTCAGGAAGAGAATGGGGCCAAATGCTGGGATGTCATTTCCAAGCTGATGGAGGAAAGTCTGTGACTTCTTCTGGTTCCCTCTGTCATGTGTTCATTCTCTGTCTCCTCTGTTTCTGTCTCTGTCTCTGTGTCTCTCACAGGAGCAGGATCTGTGGACTCCAGGGGTGATGTGAGAAACCTCAGAAGCCTCCCTTGTCCGTGTTTCCCTCTTCTGTCCCGGTGCTCCGTTCCTTCCTAAGGCCTTGTCACCCGGACCAGAGCAGTGAATCTGGAACCTCTTCCAAATGGAGACCCAGAGGCTGCAACAAGGAGGGTCTTGGCCTTGGTCCCCAGAGTAGTGGTCAGTGCTCTGCCACGTTCTGCGTACCCAGGTCCTCAGCCCCCCAAGCCCCCAGTCTGTCCCCTGCTCCGAAGACCTCGAGGGAGTACAAAGCATTTTCCCAGGACTGAGAGCACAGGGGGTCGGTGATGGAGATCCAAGGCCAACAGGCTCTCCCACAAGCCTGTGGGACCCTAGGGACACTGCATCTCTACAGCCCAAGTGACAGAAGAGTAAGCTGAGGCCTTTGGCTAGAGCCCCTCTGGACTTGGGGGTGGGTATCTCTTCGTGCTTCCAAGTGCCCAGGCTGGTGATGGACACCGGAACCCAGACCCTGTCCTCTCCCAGTGCCCTGGCCACCCCCCTGGGCCCCTTGGGGACCCCTGACCCTCAGCCTGGCCTGTCTCCCCTCCCCATGCTATGGATCTGGGTCCTCGCCAGGAGTCCAGATGCCCTGCCCCATGGCCCAGCTGTCTGCAACCTGTTTCTTCTTTCCCCCCTGTCACCCACCTCGCTCCCAGGGTGTCCTCCCCTTCTGACCCCCAGCTGGGCAGTCAGAGTGGTGTGTGTGTGTGTGTGTGTGCAGGTGCGCATGCATCTATGTGCCTGTGGATGACCAAGGTCATGTCCCCACATGGGACAGGGTGGGTAGCTATTCCCGAGGATCTGAGGGGCTCTCATCCCCAAAGCGAACCTCATGGGAGGGTTGGGACTGGCCTAGGACTGGAGAGCGGCCCTGTTCCTTGGACTCTGCACCCCTCAGTTGTCCTGGGCCAGTCCCTGCCTCTCTTGACCCAGGTTCCCAACTGTCCCTGAGGGTCGGACATGGAAAGGCTTGAACATGGCTGCTCCTCCAGGGGTAGGTGGGGGACAGGTGCACCAGGCACACAGGCCTCCCCACCGAGAGGGCCACCCAGGTGTGTCATGGCCAGGTGTGCACAGACGACCTGCCCACAGCTCCTGTACCATGACCCAGCCCTGCGGCGGATGTGCGCGAGACCCATGGCTCCGTACCTGACTGGTCCCCCACGTTCTCTCACCACCGCCAACTGCTCTGTGGCCCTGAAGTCCACTGAGCCCTGCAACCACACCCATCCTGGGCAGCAGGCCTTAGGGTGTAAGGACAGGTGCGGTGGACATCTGGGGATGCAAAAGTCACTAAATACCCCCCACCCAGCTGGCCTGGAATGCAGATACCCTCTCAGGGTCCAGCTAAGTGCAGGGCTGGGCCAGAGGACCTGGAGGCATCCGTGAAGCCAACTCAGGGCAGGGGGAAGATCAGTCCGCCCCTTCCCCTTCTCCTCTCCTCCTTCTGCCTTGTCTTCCTGGCAGGACCCAGGACAGAAGTCTAGCCTGTCCCTGGCTGCAGGCCTGGCTGGAGTCAGAGGGGCGGGAAGGAGGCCGGGGACGAGGGGCCCCCCAGCAGGATGCCCGAGTGTGAAGGTGGTCATTACTGTAATCAGGGAACCCATGGGCATTCAGGGATTTCATCCCCAGGACCCGGCCCCTGCCCCATCCTTCACCCTCCACAAGGCCCCCCGGCCCCTGCCCCATCCTTCACCCTCCACAAGGCCCCGCATCCTCCCCAGCCCAGTCCCTGTCTGCAGCCAGTCCTCCCTCCAGTCCCAGGAAATCCAGTTGTTCTGGGGGCTGCAAACTCATTACAAGGTGGAGCAGAGCCAGCTCAATGGGGCTTGATTCCGGGTCCTGCAGCCCCACAGTGAAGAGAGGTGAGGCCAGGCAGGAGCGGGGAGAGGACAGAGTGGACTCTCCCTGGGGGCCATGGCTCCCTGGTCAGCGCAGACCCTGTTGTGTGCTGGCCCCTAGGGCACCCAGATTTCAGCTCCCGGGCAGGCTCTGGGAGGGAGACCAGAGTGTGGCTCCTATTAGCTCAGACGTGTCCCTCTGTCCTGTATCTACAGCCTGTCTCCCGAGCTGGAGTCCCCCTCCTAGTCGGCCAGCAACACCTTCAGGCCCAAGAACAGGCCATCATGAAGCTCAGGGGCCAGTGTGTGGCTGTGCAGGCAGGGGAGGGCTTGCTTTCAGCTCAGGGAGTCTCTGGCTGGGCTAGGAGGGGCTTTGGAGGGCTGGCCTTCCAGCTTCTCTGCTGACCAGCCCTGGGACTGGAGCCATGTACCTCCCCTCTCTGGGCCTCACTCTCCTCCTCTGTGCAATGGGGCAATGCTGAATGATTGCTCCCATGGCAGGAACATGTGGGGTGCTGGGCACAGAACATGGATTGCAGAGTGCAGTGGGGGATGGTGAGCCGTGTCGGCAGTGAGCACCCCTCCCCCCAAAAGCAATCCAGCCCTTCCATGCAGCCCCCAGGCCCCTGGCTGGGAGCCCAGGAGCAGTGGCCGACCACACTCCAGACACCAGGCCCCTGTGTGTGGCTCTTCCTCAGGAATGGGGATGTGGTGGGGACCCCGTGACATAGGGCCAGCTCCTGTCTCTGACGGAAGGAGAACAAAGACTTTCCCTGGGGTCCCCTAAGGCCACGTAAGAAGGGAGGAGGCTGCCCCTAAATGGTACATTGAAATTCTGCTTCTGTTAGAACCTGAGCATTGGGGTTTGGTTCTTTCACTTGCTGGGCTGACGAGACACACAGGCTCTCCATGACTCCTCCTCAGATGAAGAGCTCTTGCAGGTCCCGGGCGTCCTGGACCTGGGGAGGGGAGAGGGGCCAGTCCCTTCCCTGGCTCCTGAAGGAGACCTGTCCTCCCAAAGACAGGATGGTTTCGGGTCGTGATCCTGGGCCAGGGCTGGAGACAGCCCCTCACTGCTCCTGACTCTGGGGCTCAGTGGGCCTTTCTCAGGCACAGCCACGCCCACTGAAAGTGGGCGCTTCAGAAAGAACACACTCCTGGACCCGGTCCTGCTCCAGGACGGTGGCTGCCTTCCCCAGCTCCGGAGGAAGAGGGACATCCTCTGCTTCTTTGGGCGGTGGTCCTCTGACCCACGAGCAAGCACTGAAAAGTTTCTAGTCTGCCTCTGGAAGTGCACCAGCCAGTCACTGTCCACACACGAAGACGGACAACTTGCTGAGGAAGCGCGGGAGGTGATCCTGTGCAAATGGTCTGCGGGCCGCTGGGGCTGGCTGCTTCCGGGCACCCTTTCTCTGGATCGGAATCCTCCTGGAGTCTCGTCTCCGCTCTTGGAGCTCCCTTCCTGCTGGTTTCAGGACCAAGGGAGAGACTGTGGTGTGGCTTGGAAGGCTCCACCCCAGCCTCTTTCCTTCCGCACACATCACTGCTCCCCAGGAAGCAGGGGCTGTTGCTCCCACATGCCCTGCGCAAGGCTGGTTTAAGGCACTCATTCCCTCCAAGGCCCAGCCGCTCTGGCTCCATCACATACATCGTGGCCACAGCTGCCTGGCTGGGTGAGGAGTCCAGGAGAGCTCTCCTTTCCCAGGATCAGGGTTCATATTCCTGGCCAGAGAAAGAAGTCCCATCTGTCCTCTGCTAGAGAAGGTGAATTCCTGGGCCGGGTGGCCCTCAGGTGCCTGAGGTCATGGGGGTCCCCCGCAGGTCCCCTGGAGAGAAGAGTGACGGGCACCCCTGTCTGGGAGAACAGTGAGCAGCACCCATCCCAGGCCGCAGGTGCACCCATCACCTGGCAGTGCTTGGCCTCAGACTCACCCCCGGAAACTCTGGCCCGGTTTTTCACAGATGTGTTTTCAGGAGTGTTCAGCACAGCAGTGGTGGAGGGAGCAGGGAATGGAACAGCAGTAATGCCCAAGGAGATGGATGGTGGCTCAGTCCGTTAAGCCGCTGACTCTTGATTTGGGCTCAGGATGTGATCTCATGGTGTGGGATGGAGCCCCATGTGGGGTCTGTGTTCAGGGCAGCGTGGGCTCACGATTCTCTTTTCCACCTCCTGCCTCTCCTACCACTCCCGTGCCACACTCTCTCTCTCTAAAATAAATTAATAAAATCTTTATAAAAATGGAATCCTACAGAATGTACTTTTAAAAAGTTGTAAAAAGTCTGTCATATGATCTCACTGATGTGAGTAATTCTTAATCTCAGGAAACCAACTGAGGGTTGCTGGAGTGGTGGGGGGTGGGAGGGATGGGGCGGCTGCGTGATAGACATTGGGGAGGGTATGTGCTATGGCGAGCACTGTGAATTGTATAAGACTGTTGAATCACAGACCTGTACCTCTGAAGCAAGTAACACATTATATGTTAAGAAAAAAGAAGATAGTAGGCAGGGAAAAATGATGTAATGTATGGTGATTAACAACATAAAAAAAGGGAAAAAAGTTGTAAAAAATCATAACATTGATTTTGCCATTTTAACATTTTCAGGATAAAGTCCGGTAGTGTTAAGTATATTTATACTGCTGTGATACATATCTTGAGAACATTTCATTTGCAAATCTGAAATTCTGTACCCATTATTTGTTTTTCATGTAGAAAGCATATTTATTTATTTACTCATTTAATTATGCTCAATTAGCCAACATATAGTACATCTTTATTTTTTGATGTATTGTTAAATGACTCATTATTTGCATATAACACCCAGTGCTCGTCACAACATGTGACCTTCTTAATACCTATCACCCAGATACCCCATCCCCCCACCCTCCTCCCTTCTGTAGCCCTCAGTTAGGTTCCCGGAGTCCAGAGTCTCTCATGGTTTGTCTCCCTCTCTGATTTCTTCCCATTCAGTTTTCCTTCCCTTCCACTACGGTCCTCCATGCCATTCCTTATGTTCCACATATGAGTGAAACCATATGGTAACTGTCTTTCTCTGCTTGACTTATTTCACTTAGCATCATCCCCTCCAGTTCCATCCACGTCAGTGCAAATTGTAGGTATTTATCCTTTCTGATGGCTGAGTAATCCCTTGTATATATGGACCACATCTTTATCCATTCATCTGTTGAAGGGCATCTGAGCTCCTTCCCCAGTTTGGCTATTGCAGACATTGTTGCTATGAACATTGGGGTTCAGGTGCCCTTCTTTTCACTACATCTGTGTCTTTGGGGTAAATACCCGGTAGTGCAATTGTCAGGTAGTAGGGTAGTTCTATTTTTAACATCTTGAGGAACCTCCATACTGTTTTCCAGAGTGGCTGTACCAGCTTGCATTCCCACCAACAGTGTAAAGAGGGTTCCCCTTTCTCCACATCCTCAGAACATCTGTCATTTCCTGACTTGTTCATTTTAGCCATTCTGACCGGTGTGAGGTGGCATCTCATTGTGGTTTTGATTTGAATTTCCATGATGGCTAGTGATGTTAAACGTTAGTCATTTTTTTGTCTTTTTTGGAGAAATGTCTGTTCATGTCTTCTGCCCATTTCTTGATTGGATTGTTAGTATTAGTATTATTACTATTTTGGGTGTTGAGTGTGAGAAATTCCGTATAGATCCTGGATACCAGCCCTTTATCTGTAATATCATTTGCAAATATCTTCTCCCATTCCATGGGTTGCCTCTTAGTTTTGTTGACTGTTTCCTTTGCTGTGCAGAAGCTTTTTATCTTGATGAAGTCCCAAAAGTTCATTTTTGCTTGTGTTTCCCTTGCCTTCAGAGACGTGTCTTGAAAGAAGTTGCTGTGGCCGATGTTGAAGAGGTTACTGCCTCTGTTCTCCCCTAGGATTTTGATGGATTCCTGTCTCACATGGAGGTCTTTCATCCATTTTGAGTTTATCTTTGTGAATGATGTTAGAGAATGGTCGAGTTTCATTCTTCTGTATATAGCTGTCCAATTTTCCCAGCACCATTTATTAAAGAAACTGTCTTTTTTCCATTGCATATTTTTTCCTGCTTTGTCAAAGATTAGTTGACCATAGACTTGAGGGTCCATATCTGGGTTCTCTATTCTGTTCCATTGGTCTATATGTCTGTTTTTGTGCCAGTACCATGCTGTCTTGTTGATCACAGCTTTGTAATATAGCTTGAAATCTGGCAACGTGATGCCCCCAGCTTTGTTTTTCTTTTTCAACATTTCCTTCTCCTCTTTCAGGGTCTTTTCTGATTCCATACAAATTTTAGGATTGTTTATTCCAGCACTTTGAAATTGTCATTGGAATTTTGGTCGTGATGGTGTTGAAGGTATAGATTGCTCTGGGTAGCATAGACATTTTAACAATGTTTGTTCTTCCAATCCATGAGCATGGAATGTTTTTCCATCTTTTTGTGTCTTCTTCGATTTCTTTCATGAGTGTTCTGTAGTTCCTAGAGTATAGATCCTTTACCTCTTTGGTTAGGCTTATTCCGAGGTACAAATCTGGTTTTGAAAGAACACATAACTTCAGTGTGGGCCTGCCCTGTCATTTTAAAATTCTTTTGTCTTATGAGTTTTTCTTACTACTTCTCATGTATCTTGTTTTTTTAGTTGGTCTTATCTTACTACATGAGAATATTAAAGGCTAAGTGTAATGGTTAATATTATAAAGCAGAAGCATTGGACAATTCTGGAAAAGTTATTTTGGGCTTTGAATTTAAGTATTTTTTTTTTAAAAGATGTCCATCTACATGTTTTTTAAGTAATTTTTTTTCAAACTGATAATGGCTTTGATGTATTAAAAATACTAGCTGTAGGGGTGCCTGGGTGGCTCAGTCGTTAAGCATCTGCCTTCAGCTTAGGTCATGGTCCCAGGGTCCTGGGATGGAGCCCCGCATCGGGCTCCTTGCTCGGCGGGAAGCCTGCTTCCCCCTCTGCCCTTCCCCCTGCTTGTGTTCCCTCTCTCGCTGTGTCTCTCTCTGTCAAATAAATAAATAAAATCTTGAAAAAAAAAAAAAACGAGTTGTAAAAAAAAAAAATCAGAAGTACAGAAAACTGTAAAGAAAGTAAAAATTGTCCCAAATCCTACTACCCTGATAGAAGGATAGATGAATAAATTTTATTGATTCATGAAAGCATTTTGTATATTGAAGATATTAACCTTATGTGCATCATATATATTTTCATAATTTGTTCACTCTCATCTAACTTTTTAAGGGTATATTTCTTTTTCGTGAGGGGATGTAATGTTTATATTGCAAAATCTACCAGTTCTTTCTAATCTGAGTTTTTTTTTAATGTCATAAAGTTTTTTCCATGCCCAAATTATAAAAAATTTTACTTATTTTGTACTGTTTTCATGGTTTCATTTTTTACATGAACTTTTACAATGATATTTCTGGATTTTATTTTGATATAAAAACTGAGGTTTGGATTAGGCTTATTTTTTCCAAAGGGCCAGTGTTTTTCATCACCATTTATTGAATAATCCACTTTTTCTGTATTGATCTGAAAAGTTGTTAATTTTAGAATGTACTTTATTCCCACATATACTTGCAACTGCATTGAGTTTTATACTCTTGATCTATCCATGATCAGGCCCATCTACTCTGACTGCTTTAATAGTTGGGACTTTTTAAATATCTGGTTGAGTCAGGGTTATGTACTATTTTTGAAAAAATATATAAAACCAATGTCTTCCATGAACAAAGCACTTTGCAAAACAGTATCTTAAGATGTTCTATATAGAAAGGAAGAAAGGAAGAGCATGAAGGAGGAAGGACAGGGAGAAGGAAGGGAGAAGAGAGAAGAAAAGAGCAGAAACAGAGAAAAATATTTCTTTTTCTGTGATTAAAACCATGAGTGTCGAAAGGGCTGCCTTTAGTGATTCTATACCAGAATGACTAACTGAAACTGGCTTAATGTAAAATCAAATCAAGGGCAGAAAGACAAATGTCCTTTAAGTAGTAACATTATTGTTGAAGAATTGGCACAATTCCTCCCTGAAAAAAATTGTCCCCTCTGAAAATAAAGGAGTTCAGCTCTATGCAAGAGTGGCAGAGGAAAAAAAAAAAAAAAAGGATTATACCACAAAAGAGAGTAATTTGGGAGGTCAGTCTCTTCCCAGGAGCCGCATGCCTGAGAATCTCTGGACCAATCCCAGTTTCAATTACTCCTTGGCCAGGCTTGAGTGTTTGGACAGAGAAGTCATTCTGTAGTCAACTGACTGTGTAGATCCTCACCTCCAGCGGACACCATGGAGACCCAAGCTTGCCCGAGCTTCTGGAAGCTAATTGTGTGCAGCCAGGAGCCCAGGGGTGTGAGAGCAAGAGTTAAGAAACACCAACTGTTCTGTCAGCATGGCCAAAAGGAACTGAGCACCATGTTTGAATAATTTACTCAGCAAGCAGCCTCACAGGTCACTCCCTGAACACTGGTTTATCTTCTGAAGTAATGAAGGGGGATCTTTCCATTCTAATTTATTTTCTGCCAACTCAAATATATCAAAACTGAATGCATTCCTCCTCTCTGTGAAATGGAGACTTCGTGGGGTAGGTTGGACATGGGTAAGCCTCTGGTTGGGGACTTGGTCCTGATTTTCTGGCAGTTATTAAGGGGAAGCTGTACTTTGATGGGAAGAACTCTTGATTTGGAATCAGAAGACCCGGCTTTGAGACTCAGCTCGACTGTGGAATAGCTGTGAACGTAGACGAGTTACGAATCATTTCCGAGTCTGTTTCTTTACCAGAGAAGAGGCCGTATAGAACCTGTCCCGCCTGCTTCATGCCAGAGTGAGAACCATGCCTTCAGCCAGTTTATACTGAGTGCCAATTGTGTGCCAGGCACAGTGGTAGACCCTGGGGGGTGCAACCACTACGTGAGACAGGCAGGGTCTCCATCCTGATGGAGATTATAGTCAAACAGGGAAGACATGTTCAATGAGTGAGCAGAGGTGAATGGGAGAATGAGAACTATGGAAAGGAGATTCCATAATGTACTAAGAGTGCTAGAAAGTGTAGAGCTTTACATAAATGAAAAGTGTGCAGATGGTAAAAAACTCTAGAAGGATATACATCAAACTGTTCACAATTATCTATGAGGTGGGATAACAAAGATGTTTAACTTTCTAAGTTATATATTTATATATTCTTTAAATATTTTTTACAACCAGCCTATATTTGTGTTTATAAAAAATAGAGGCATTAAAAGATGAATTGGAGAACAAAAAGAACAGTATTCAAATGTGCTCAAGAATATGAAAATGTTCATTTGGGCCTTGAGCTTTCATGCTGCCATTTATTTTTTGCTGTGCTGAGTCTAGGGAGGTAGAGAACGAAGTATTTGGGCAGAAACCAGGAGTGGGAAGCCCCTCAGCTTCAGATCTGCTGGTCTGCAGCAGCAAACGTGAATGCTCCCTTGGGTGGCAGGTGTAGTCCCCTGGATCGAATGACGTGTCCTCTGAAGACCTCACAGCATCGTCCTGTGGTAGGCCTGAACCAAGACTGGCAAGGTCTGACACCGCAGGAATAACAGTGAGTTCATTCTAACCAGTAGAGGGGTTGGAAATGATGGTATGGGCAGCAAACCACAAATCCAATGGCCATTTTCCAGGAGAACTGGCCTGATTGCTGAGGGCTGGATGTGGAGGCTTCTCCCCTGTTCGTCAAGCGCCTTTTGTTTTATGGGTAGCCAAGGTCAGCAAGGTCACTGTGAATAGTGCAGAGCTCCTCACACCCTCTGTTCCCTGTTGTGCACACCGCCCAGTGGTCAGCCTTTGTCAAAGGCATGCAGTTCACAAGCCACCACTCTTTGTTTTAAAATGAGTAAGCCTGGGCTTTCCCCCTTTTTCTTTTTCTTTTTCTGGCTCTGAATAGGTCTGTGCGTACACAGCAGATGGCTTTCTGACGAGGCTCAAATTCATCCCGTCTTTGGGGAAAAAGTACAGCAAGAAGGACTGTTATTCCAATCTGATAATGTTTTCTATTTCCAGCTAGAAAAATGAGTGTCTGTAAGTAGAGAAGGAAAAAAAAAAATAATAGGAAAATGAAAGGAACAAAAGCAGTCAATACTTTAATTGAGAGATGGATTTGGGAAGTTTTCAATTATGTAGATCCTCTGCCTCCACACACTGTTCCCGTGGCTCAGAAGCCATTGGGAAGGCAGTTCAAACAGTAAATTACATGCCTAAAATATACAACTTCAGGACAGTGTTTACCTCTGAGGAAGGCTGGAAGGGGTCAGAACTGGGAAGGCTTCAATTGTTCTTTTTTTCCTGAAAAATTTTTTTTCTTTAAAAAATAAATGTGCATAGTGGGTCCCCAAGCATTGTTAGTTACTAAGAACAGGCCTATGGGGTGCCTGGGTGGCTCAGTTGGTTGAGCAGCTGACTCTTAATCTCAGCTCAGGTCTTGATCTCAGTGTTGTGAGTTCAAGCTCCGTGCTGGGCTTCATGCTGGGCATGGAGCCTACTTTAAAAAAAGAGAAAAAGAACGGGACTATGGAACCGGTCTGCTGGGGTTAGGCTACCAGCCGTTTCCCTTACAAGTTAGATACCTTAGCAGGTTCACTAACTGCTCTGTGCCTTGGCTTTCCCATCTTTAAAATGGGGATAAACAGGGGCACCTGGGTGGCTCAGTCAATTAAGCATCTGCCTTCAGCTCAGGTCATGATCCCAGGGCCCTGGGATTGAGCCCCGCATCGGACTCCCTGCTCAGCAGGGAGTCTACTTCTCCCTCTCCCTGTGTGATCTCTCTCGCTCTTACTCTCTCTCAAATAAATAAATAACATCTTTTTAAAAATGGAAATAAATAAGAGCAGCTATCTTATGGGGTGGTGGTGAAGGTTAAATGAGCTCATTTATTCATTCATTCACTTGACAAGTATTTATTGAGGGCCCGCCATGTGCCAGGGACTGTTCTAGGTGCCAGGATATCTAGCAATGATCGAAGCACACAAAAACCTATGTCCTCTGGGAGCATATATTCCAGAGAATGAGAAATAAGAAGCTAAATAATGAAAAATATAGTATGTTAGGGATGAACACTAAGGAGAAAAAAGTAAAGCCAGTGAGATAGTAAAAGTCAACGTTGTCATTTTAGATAGGGTGGCCGAAGAAGGCTTCACTGAGAAGGGGACATTTGAGTAAAGCTCAAAGTTGGCGATTACCATCAAGTCTCAAGAAGAATGCCTGGCACTTGACAAATGTTAGCTGTTACTTTTTTTTTTAAGATTTATTTACTTGAGAGAGAGACAGAGAGAGGAGAGGGAGGGGCAAAGGGAGAGGGAGAGAGAGAGACTTTCCAAGCAGACTCCCCGAGGAGTGCGGAGCCCAACATGGGGCTCGATCTCTCCACCCTGAGATCATGACCTGAGCCGAAATCAAGAGTCAGATGCTCAACCGACTGAGACACCCAGGTGCCCTGTTAACTTATTTTTATTATCTGTATTTGAAATATATTTTACTTGTTGTGTTAATATTAAACTTGCTAAATCACCAAGAAGAAGGATATATGGGCATACAGAAGTGACTGGATAATTGGCAGAACCTTTGTAGTGTTTTGGAAATGTTAGTCAAGGAATGCTTTGTTGTATCAAGAAACCTTGTTACTAGGGGATACTGACCCACAGACGGGGGGAAAAATGAGTCCCAAACCCAACAATTCGAAAGTAATTTATATTTTAAAGAGAAAGACATAAAAAGAATTCAGTCATCTTCCTTTAAAATTGAGAACAGAAAACTATTAAATATATACGACTGGAAATGGACAGCCATTCAAGATACAGAACAAAACTGTAAACGGGAGAAGAATTCTGTATTATAACCTGTTAGAGAAGAGGGAAAGAGGGGTGGAAAAGCTAATGAGAGGGAAAAATGAAAAGGAGAATAAAATCGGTACATAGATTGAGCAACAGAAATGGACAAGCTGACACATATCCAAAAACAGGCAGAGAAAGAAGATACAAAATGACGGAAATGCTCATAAGAAGAGCAAGAAACAGGCATAGAGCACATTTCATGGTGTCTAACCTCCATCATTTTGGGTCTTGTGAGGTTGTCATTAAAATCTAAAATTGCTGCTGTGTTTCTGTGATTTTAAGTATTAATGGGTGTAGTATTAGTGGTACTTTCTTTACTGGAAGGATACATGGAATTAAGGGCACAGCCCCCCACCCCCCCCACCCCCCGCCTCATCCCATCCCTGAGGAAGACCCTCAGGCTTGTTTGCTGCTGGGTTTTAAATGGCTAAAATGTCCTTGGGGGTTCCACATGTGTCTGGAACTAGGAGAGGGTGAGCCCAACAGGGACTGTGTACCACCCATGGACCTCCCTCCCCCGCCCCCAAACATGCTCAAGTCAATAGACAGTAAAAAATCGAGCAGCTTGAGCATATTACCCTGTAAAGTTTTAGCAAGAGAGATTCTATCTATACACAGCACTTGTCTTGTTTTTAAGCAAGCTCTCTTTGCTACTGAGAGTAGACCAACAAAATCATAGGCAGATTTAGTCATGCAATTGCCTAAGAGATTCTGAAATACAGACTAATAAGACTAAGGCCCAAATATTCATCATACCAACTAGTAGAGGAGCAGAGAGAATGTCACAACATAAGCTGCAGAGATAAAACAGGGCGGAAAAGCAAAGGGACCAGCATTCTGATGAAGCGTCCCATACAGAAGAGCCAACATGGAAATTCAGGCTAAAGGCAAAATGCAAAACATTACTGGAAGGGAGCCCTGTGGAGTGTTTCAGGAAGACATTCTGATCCTGGTTGGGTGTGCTCAGAGCAGGAAGCCGGTTCCCTGAGGCCCAGAGGAGCTGTGTGTAGGGAATGGCAACCAAACAGAAGTAAAGTCAAACAGAATTGAGGAGCACCCTTCAAGGAGGAACAATGCAAGAGGAAGTGGAGCACCAAGGGAAGTGGCGGGCTCTCGGGGATGGGGAAGAGAGAGCTTCCATAGAGCTTTGGCCAAATAGAAAATGGATCCCCTTCCAACATGAGGAATTCTTAGGGCCAACAGGTCCATGTTTTGTGTTTTATCTTAAGGGAATAAATAATATAGGCAAAACGGGACTTGTAGGATAAGGTTAAACAAATTCTGGCACAATTATATGCAAGATATTACGTAGTCCTTAAAAATGTAAGCAGTATATGGGCACTCCTAGTTAAAGGTGGCAAGTCGAACCTATGTATTTACATCTCCTCCCTTGGGAAACCCTACAAAATTACATTAAATGATCAAAAAGGCAAAAGCCCATAAAGGTAAAGAACAGGAGAGGAGACCAGAGCACCTAAGACAGGTCCTACAATTTTAGAAGCTTGAAAGCAAACAGATGAGCTTTAACTGACTTGACATACCAAAAAGATGATCGCTAAGGGCCTGGGGGCAGGGGCCAGAGGGGAACTAGAAGCAAGCCAATCCGTTCCTCAGAACCCCAGAAAGTCTCAGGAAGCTGGAGTTGGGTATGGGTGAAGCTGAAAAAGTGGAGTGGTTGAGATCTTATAAAAATTATCTAGACCTGGAGATAACATTTCGCCAGCCACAGGTCTGTTCCTTTCCCCTCCTCCCGCCCCACAGAAGTCCAGAGGGTCCCTCCTGAGAGGGGCTGAGTAGCATCCACACTGCGGACGATGGCTCTCACCAGGCATGGCCAAGGGTGGGAATGGTTTTCGAGTTTTCCCTTTTTCACTATTTTACAAATTATCTACCATGAATGTACACTACTTGGAATCAGAAAATAATATTTAAATACGGTAGAAGTAGTGTATGCTTATAATAAAACAAAATCTTAACAGTGCTGAAGGGAACACAGTTAAAAGGCCCCTCTTGCTCACCCTACTTCCACACAGAGAACCATAATTTAGAGTTGCTTTGTACATCCTTACAGAAAAAAAAAGTTTTACAGAATATAAAATGAAAGCAAAGCAGAAACAAAAAGGTGGGGTGAAGATCAGGAGATTTCAGTTTTGTTAAAACTCAGGAAAAGGAGCAGAGATTAAGGCTTCACCCGAAATTCCAAGAGATTCTAGAGCATGAAGGAAAGGGGATGGCGGGAAGAAGAGAGGAAATGAATCTTTCCTGTCTTCAAAGATGTTGGCCAAGGTAAGGGGGCCTAGGGTCTCTTAGTTGAGCAACATTGTTCCATCATTAAAGAAACATCCTCTGGCACAAAAATAAAATTAAATAATGACTAGCTCATCTCTTCCCTGTGATTCATACATTTGCCCATAAGGCTCTGACTTCTTGGGGATTTTTAATAAAAACGGAATGTTCTGGGTGCCTTGGGTGGCTCAGTCGGTTGAGCATTTGACTCTTGGTTTCTGTGCAGTTCGTGATCTCAGGGTCCTGGTATTGAGCTCTGAGTCTGGTTCTGTGCTCAGCATGGGGTCTGCTTGTCCCTCTCCCTCTGCTCTTCTCCCTGCTCGTGCATGTGCATTCTCTTTCTCTAGAAAATGAATAAATAAAATCTTAAAAAAAAAAAACAACCCTCTCGGGGCGCCTGGGTGGTTCAGTTGTTAAGCGTCTGCCTTTGGCTCAGGTCATGATCCCAGGGTCCTGGGATCGAGCCACGCATCCAGCTGCTCCCACTCCCCCAGCTTGTGTTCCCTCTCTCACTGTGTCTCTCTCTCTGTCAAATAAATGAAAATAAAATCTTAAAACAAAACAAAAAAACCCTCTGTTCTGGCAGAAGCATTTTTTTGTTGTTAACGATTTGTCTCTGCAAACGGTGACATACCATAGCAGAGAGACAGACAGACAGAGAAGAGCCTACTACAGATTTTAAATTTACAGTGAAGAGATTTGCTGTCTCTACTTCTAGTCATTAGATTTCGGGATTGTCCTCAGTCCTTGTTCTGCTTCCATAGTAAAATCACAGCTCTTCTTGCCTTATGCAAATAGACAGATTTGCTCTCATCTACCACCGCTGGCTATCTGTACAGGGGTATCTTGCCAAGGTGAATAATCTTGATTAAATTAAGAATTTCCAAGGTATTTTATGCACTTAAGGAAATACAACCAACCACATACGAAGTGGAGGTTTGATAGGTCTTCTAAGTAGGTTACCCAGGCTTTTTCTTAAATCAAATTAACAAATTCAAAATGCTTTAATATGCCAAGGGATTCCCAGGGACTTCTGTACTTGAATCATGACATTTTGTTAAAAGGAGCTATGGAACGGACATAGAAAAAAAATCCTATTATATGGTGAGCTGCACTTAAAAGATCGTTTTTCTTATAATGTTCCTGGGAAGTGTTTTTAATATCCTCAAGAACCTTGAGAGATTACAGAAGATAGAGAATTTGAGACTTACCATGAAATATCATTAATGACTTTGCTCTTGAATGTAAAACAAATCCAGCCGGGGGGACTTGGGGGCCTGTTAAACGTGTTTTTGTTTTACCAGAAGGCAGCAAATCTACTCACAGAAAATCTGCAGCAATCGCTGAGATGCTCTATGGCTTGTTTGGTAGGTTCTGCCTCAGAATTTCTGAGTTGATAAGGCTTATTTCCACCTGACATGCTGTATTTAAAGCTCTTTTCTTTAGAATTTGTTACACTTACACATACTTCTGAGGTTCCATGCAACCCCCCCCCCCCACGCGCGCTTGTAAGGAGTGAGTGAGAATCTTCGAGAAACTGTGACAGTGGTGGGGGGAGTGGGCACGGTACTTCCCCAGCTCCACAGGAGCACCTACGCAAAATGACTCCATTTTGAGAAAAGGGTGCACTGCACAGCTCACACCTTCTGCATACGAGAGGCCTCCTTCCTTCCATCCCAGACATTTCTTTTTTACTGCCTTTTACCCAAGCGTAACGGAATGCCCACTCCACCTCTTTCTGTGGTACTTAAGAGAAGGTCACTTTTTGTAAAATAATCCCAGTCTAGAGAGGAGATAAGAAACTCTTTGGTCTAATATGGTGTGAGAGAATCAGAATGAGGTTAAATTTAGCACGAGAAAATCTGCTGGTCTCTTCAATACTCCATTTTGAGGCCAGACTTGTGCACGGGCTTCCACCGCACCTTCTGACAGCTTGAGAATCTGAAGCCCCTTTACGTTCCGGCCTCCCCATCCAGCTGCAAGAGTCAGATTCGCTGCAATGACCAGTAACTGGGGCTCGAGCCTGGCTCGGGGTAGTAGACACGGAGACTAAACATGTCTAAGGGATTCGGTGGAGGGAAATGAGGGAGGGTGGGAATAAGGGGTGTTGTCGGGGGGGGGGCAGCTATGAGCCAGGGATGATCTGTGGTACCTGCCAAGCATTTAGCACCCAATTAAATACTCCCCAGGATTTCCTGCCTGTGCTCACAGTGGCTGAGTTAGACCTTTTATTATTTTTTTCTGGACTGTATGCCCTCTTCCCTCTTTCCATGATAAGGGATATAATGATGGTCTAAGACAAGTAATACAAATTACAGCAAAATCAGAAAATGTAAGTAAGCAAATAATAATAATAATTAGATATTTTGAAATCTCATCCCCCTGTAAAATCCAGAATTTAAGACTTTGGTGTTCAGGGACACCTGGGTGGCTCCATCAGTTAAGTGGCTGCCTTTGGCTCAGGTCATGATCCCAGGGTCCTGGGATCGAGCCCCACATCGGGCTCCCGACTCAGCGGGGAGCCTGCTTCTCCCTTCCCTTCTCCCTTTGCCCTTCCCCCTGATTGTGCTCTCTCTCTCTCTGACAAAAAAATAAATAAAATAAGGAGGGCACGTACTGCATGGAGCATTGGATATTATACGCAAACAATGAATCGTGGATCACCACATCAAAAACTAATGATGCACTGTATGGTGACTAACATAACATAATAAAATAAAATAAATTTTTAAAAAATCTTAAAAAAACCCCACAACTTTTGTGTGCAGCCTACCAGATATTTTCCTAAGCAAATGGGTACAGAATCGGCCTGGCGCCCAACAAGGGGATTTTGGAGCTAGATGGGAGGTGGCAGAGAGTTCTGGGGCGAGTTCACAAGAAAAAAAAATGGGACTGATGGATATCCTGATGTATATGACCGCCTCCAGGGGGATTTCACATCCAGACAGAGTTTGGAAAGCACAGATACTAGGTAAATAGTGAATCACAGCGAATGAGAGGTGAGGGGGTTTTTTAAATCTAGAGGAAGAAATGTCCCACGAGAAAGGAAATGCAGATGGAAAAAGGAAAGGACATGAACACTATGTGTCCCAGCTATGAGCTATAGTTAGACTTTTTAATGAAAACACTAAAAACCATTTTCAAAAGAATGTTTCTTTTAGAATAATTATAGATGCACAAGAAGTTGTAAAGATAGTGCAGAGAGGTCCCAGTTTTCTGCATTGGTTACATTGGTGCAATGTGTGTGTATATTTCTTTTTGCCGTTTTATCGCATGTATAGATTCACGTGACCACCATGGCAGTCACGGTACAGAAAACCATCAGGCCAAATGGGCCCTCGTGCTTCTGCTTTATAGCTGTGTACCTGCCTCCCACCATTCTAGCAATTCTGAATCTGTTCTCCGTCTCTGTAATTTTATGGTTTTGAGAATGTTACAGAAACCCAGTTCCACAGTATGGCCCTTTGAGATGGGCTTTTTTCACACTCAGCATAATGCCCCTGAGATCCACCTAAGTTGTGTGTATCAATAGTTTTTCCTTTTTGTTGTTGAGTAGTATTTCAACTAAATATATATTTTTTTAAGATTTATTTATTTATTTGAGAGAGATGGTGGGAGGGAGAGGGTGGGAAGATGGGCAGAGGGCGAGACTCTTCAAGCAGACTCCCGGCTGAGCACGGAGCCCAATGTGGGAGCTCCATCTCATGACCCATGAGATCTCGACCTGAGCTGAAACCAAGAGTTGGATGCTTGGATGCTGAAACAACTGAGCCACCCAGTCTCAACTTTTTAAACAAAAATTGTGATATAGTGCCTGGCCAGCCAGGACCAGAGTCTGGTAGTCACTATAATAATGATAATGGCTAAGAATTATCGAGTCCTTAAAAGGCGCCAGATGCTGTGCTCAGTGCTTCAGCTGCATTATCTCATGCTGTCTCTCATGCCAACAACACCTTGAATCTCTCATTTTACAGACAAGGAAACAGAGGCTCAGGGAGGTTAAGTAGCTTTTTCAGGGCTAAGCAGCTAATAAGTTTGGTCTTGGACCCTGAGTGCAAGCTCTTGACATGAGCAGATACTGAGGAAACAGCATTTTATTCCTAGGCCTCAAGAGGAGACAAGTCCTAGGCCATGCCCCTCACGAATGCGATCACCCTGCAGGCCAGGCCGTCTACCCAGCTCTCTTCTAAATAAAGGCTGGAGAGCACAGACTCTTTCTAAAAACCCAGAAACTCAGCTTTTGGTTTAAGCACTAAAATTAGATTCGCCTTTACAACAGAAGTAGATTGACTTACAAATGGCTTCTTAGTTTTATAACTTCTACCAAAGACTCCAGGATCCTCCACTAAGTGGGGACCATTAAAGGGGATGTAAGTGGCAGTATAAAGATTTAATATGCACAGAAATACAGAAATCAAACCTAGAGCCAGTTTTGAGACAAATGCCTTTAGGTCCTAAATGTGCCTGAGTGGTTTTCACAAAGCCGATAAAATTCTTCTTGTTATAAATGAGCAACCAACTGTTCTGACAATAGGGCTGAATTAATTCACGGACTTGCCAAAACCAGAGGAAATGTAAGTATGTTCCTAATAGAAGTTTATGAAGAAAGGGCAGCTTAGCCTGGAGATGTTGCTAAAAGGGTACCATTTAATCCTTTCTGCCTTCTAGAGCATTTCCCTGGGAGAGGTGGGACTGCCCAGGACTGAGGATGACCCCGGTGCTTGCCTTGCTCAGATTCTGCCACCAATTCTCAGGGTCTCCTGTCTGTAGAGCAGGGTGCTGGGGACTGTCAGGGGCCTCAGGACGAAGCACTAGGCAGAGGGATGGCTATCCTTCTTGCAAACAACTCTGTCGGGAGCTGCAATAATCCCGTGGTGATGACTTGTGATAAAAAGCCAAAACCTGCTCAGCGTGCTTGGGCTGTGATCTCTGGGTGCTGGTTAGGAAATCCGTGTTCCAATGGCGAAAATAAGGACAGCTCTTCACATCCATGAAATGCTTGCATGTCAGGAACTTTGCGTGTATTATTCTTTTAGCCTTTACGACAATTCCATGAGTTGGTCCATACGATCATTCTCATTTTGTAAATGGGAAAACCAGTTCAGAGAGATGAGATGACCCCTGGCCGCTCGGCTAGCTGCAGCTGGGTGAAGCAGGAGGGCTGAATTTCTTGTGTGAGCTCAGGAGCACCACATAAGTGGTGCAGGAAGTTGCCTTAATGGAGTAGTATAGCTAGCAAGTGAAGGAAGAATGAGAGAGGAATATCACCACGGTGTAGCTCCGTACTGAACTAATGGAATCAGTCATTAGGTAATGAACATCAGTGGTTTCTGACTTTATAAAAAGACTCAACCATACACTAGGTACTTCCAACACCACCTATGAAATGTTGCCAAAACGTAGAACTTGAATCTGATTAGACCCCTAGATCTGATTTACAGGAAATACAAGCGACTGTAATATGTTAAAGAATCTATGGGGTGTAAGCAGCCCAATCTAGACTGTGGGAAATTCTAGAGGATAAGCTACTTCTTCAACAGAAAAATTTTAAGAAAAAGGGGAAAAGACTTGGAGACTGTGGGAGACTATGAATTTTTTTCACAAAGAGTACTCGTGAATGAAGGCAGAAGAGAAGACATGGGGGAAGCATAATATCTAAGATCCAAGGAAAGAAATGCTCAGCAAGGAGGGAGTGGTTACGTGGGCTGGATGTCACTGCTGGTCAGGTAGCTGAGCCCTGAGGATGACACCGGGTGTCACTGGGGAAGGAGCCCACATGCTGCTCTCACTTTGGGGTGAGTTCCCTGCCACCCAGGATGGTGTCCTGGGACAGGGGTTTCTCTTAGCCTCCTCACCTCCTGGCCACGTCCTTGTTTACCCCCAGAACACTTAGCGAGGTTCAGGCCAGTAGGACTCTCAGAGTCCCCGAGGCTGGTATGTAGGTGACACCGCTCCTCTCTCCAACTGATGTCCTGCCAGGGTTCAATTTTTTTTTTAAGACTTTATTTATTTATTTGGCAGAGAGAGACACAGCGAAAGAGGGAATACAAGCAGGGGGAGTGGGAGAGGGAGAAGCAGGCTCCCCGCAGAGCAGGGAGCCCGATGCGGGACTCGATCCCAGGACCCTGGGATCATGACCTGAGCTGAAGGCAGTCGCTTAACCAACTGAGTCACCCAGGCGCCCGCCAGCGTTCAATTTTACAAGTTCTGTTGACATGGGACTCAAGGGGAAATTAGTGAAGCCACCGTGAACAAGAAAAATTTAGTTTCTAGAATCTAGACCAAAGGTCACTGACTTGTTGATTATGATCTCATGAAACCTTCTTATCTGTTTCATGAGGGCTACCCCAAGCATTTTTCCGGTTTGGGTCATGATTTTGTTTTGTTATCTGAAGGAAGGATGTTTTCTGGGGAAAATGTTAACTGCTTGGGCCACAGTTTGCCCATTTGAGTTGCATTTTCTTAAATGGCCTCCCCCGTCCCCTTTCTCTGTCACTCTCTGCATCGTCCTTGTGTCCCCCACCTGACATCCCCTTCTCTCTCCTCTTCCCCTTTTATCCCTGTCCCTTCACTGCCTATGGTGGGCAGAGATCATGGTGTCTGGAAGTTCCTGGTGTTCAGCCCACCCTCATCATGGCTCCTATTGGTAGCAGCTTCCCACGGGAGCCTGGTTTTCAGGTACAGACCTGAGTCGTTGGGCTCTGGATACCCAGCACCTCGGTGTGTTATTCTCGCCTTTCCGGGACACTGTCCTGCTCGTCATCTCCAGCCCATTCTCTTGCATTCCCAGCGACAACCCTGGTTTCCTGGCCTCTGTCTCTTTGTTCCAGCAAGACACTCTTGAGACACTGGCCACCGTGTGGATAGACAGCAGCCCCACCCACCTCTCCCCAGCCTTGGGCTCGAGGCCAGCACAACTGCAGAGAAATCTCTGGAAGTCAGTGGTTTTCAGGAATGTGTGATTTCCAGGAAGGTGTGTATTCACTGTTTTCTGACCTTAGGCCAACTGCCTTATGGTGTAAGAACAGAGGTCAGAGGCTCTCCAGCGGCCTTGCTAACGTCTGTGGAGGTGAGAAAGCATCCATTGACGCACATTCTCCAGAGCCATTAAGAATGGGTGAAGGGATGAGTGGTGGCGTCTGGTTTGGCTATTTCTGTAACTGTCTGAATCTAGTCTGCTCTTCTTCTCCATGGGGCTCTCCTGGGAGCACCCGTCTAGCCATGCCTCCTTACACAGACTGTTGTAGGACCTCATGGGGATGGTTACATCCCTCCCTACCCCCTATACGGTGCTCCCCTTACGCACACTCATGCATACACACATGCTACACACATGTAACCAGGAGTTGTATGCAGGTTGTAATCACTTGATTAAAAAAAGAACCTTAGCACCGCTCACCAGCCTTGTGATTATTTTACATTTCATCTTTGCTTCTGTGTTGATGCATTGACTACTCAAGCTACCATAGGGGGCTGGCCGTGTATTTTAGTGTAATTATTAGCTATTATCAGCTGTTATCTTTTTCTTCCTACATATTTGTCTTTTGTGTTAATTCTGACTTTAGCTGTCTCCGTTTCACATTCTGTTATTTGTCTTCTGTGGTTACATTGTTTATGTTTTCCTGCTTGCACAGAATCCAGAGAATATAGTAAGGTACGCTAAGAGCTCAGCTCTCAGAAATTGATTTTTCTACTTAGCTTCTTTTGGGTGGGAGACACAGAGACTCACTCAAGTTGCCTCAAGAAAACTTGTGTTTGGAGCAAAGATACACATGGACCAAATCTCAACATTCTCTCTCCCTCTCTTTCTCTCTCCCTGCCTAAAGTGTATCTCTGCCTCTCCCCATGCATTTCCTCCCTTCTCTCTTTGAGCTGGTTTCCTTAGCTCTGCTGCATCATCACTTCAGATGGCTCATGATACAGTGACGCCTCATGGACCCCAACTCTACTTCATGAACTTTCTGTTTCAAATACCACCCCTAACCAACCTGCCTTAATGTGTTCCCCAATTCAAATGCCCCAGAGTTGGGACGGGCTAAGCTCGCCTTATCTTTTTCCCCTGGTCATTGGCCAGTCTATGGTCTAGCTGCCCTTGGGTTAGGCACTCCACTCATCCAATCCATGTAGGGGAGGTCATGGGGCTGGCAGGGGGTGGGACATGACTCAATAGGGCAAAGTATGGCCACCTAAGGAGCAGGGACTGTGGTAAATAGACAGATTCCCTTAAAGGGAGTTATGGACAGGCAGGTACCAATGGATATTGCTAGTACATTGGTTAACTGACAATCTCATCAACTACTGACCCAGAGAGTCAGGAAGTTAAAATAGATGTTATAAATCCCATTCCCTAAAATTCATATTCCTTCCTCACAAGAAATCCCCTCGGCCATTCAGTGAGTATTTACTCTTTTTTTTTTTTTCCCCAGACAAAATATGCTTAAATATCTTGGCTTTACATCCACCAGAGATTCTTAGTAGCAAATCTAAGAGGGCAAAGAAGGGCTAATGTGGGCATATACGAATAGCATCGAGAGTCAATACCCAAGAGGCTGACAGCATGACAGAAAATCTATGAAAAGCAGACACAAGAACTCAGAGAGCACAGTAGTCTGGGACCACTTAAAATGTAGGTTAAAACCAGCCCTATGGACTTCACCAGTCCCGAGGGTACTACTGTCTTAGAGCCTCGTTAACTGTAGCTAATGTTCACATGGCAGAACCTTGAGTATATAAGGAAAGGCTAAAGGCTATATTATGTTTAGAATATCCAGCTTAAGAAGGCAAGGGATTGCATAATACACTTAAGAAAAATTTCCACACACATTTAAAAATCGGTGTTTAAATGAGTAAGCTCTTGGCTAGTCAAAGCAAGTCATCCTCTAAGTGCTTCAGCCTAGCTGCCACCATAAACGTGTGCTGTTTTCAATGTTGGCCATGGGGAACCAGGATGGTAAAGTGCCCCGGCTCATACAAGCTGCCCAGGAAAGCCGATCCTACTCAGTCCCTCAGAGCCAAGATACGTTAACGGGAGGTGGGGAGGCTTGGCCGTGAAGAGCATGTGCTGCACGGTTCCATCAATCTGGGTTTGGATCCGGGGGCCTTCAACAATCTCTTGACTCGCCTAAGCCTCCATTTCCACATCAGGAAAATGGACACCACAATATATATCACAAAGAATTGAGAGTGTCTAATGTCCTTGGACAATTTTTACCTCATTTGCCATTTTCCATTTTTTAAAAGATTTTATTTATTTATTTGACAGAGAGAGAGAGAGAGACAGTGAGAGGGGGAACTCAAGCAGGGGGGGTGGGAGAGGGAGAAGCAGGCTTCCGCGGAGCAGGGAGCCTGATGCGGGGCTGGATCCCAGGACCCTGGGATCATGACCTGAGCCGAAGGCAGACGCTTAACCAACTGAACCACCCAGGTGTACCAGGCATTTTCCATTTTTATGTAGTCTTCTACATAATGAAAACAATGAAATTTGTTTTTAAAATGTCGATGGCTCTCTCAATTTTTCCTATAGGGCAGTGACTCTTAATAGAAAAAAGACGACAGTAACACCTCATCTTGAATCAGTTCATCAGATTAGCCAAGGGGTCGCACTGTTTTTCTAGAGGACTAGGACAGAACTAGGAAGCCCTAAAGGGGACAGGGGAGGACAGAGGAAACCAAGGGAAGACACAGGGTTGGTTGGTAGGTTTGAACGAGGGGTGAGGGGAGAGTGGGTGTGTTTGAAAGTGAGAAAGGGACCCAGGGAAGCAGACAGAGAGGCACAGAAGGCAAGGCCTAATTATCTCAAAAATATTCCTATGGTTATTGCCTTGGTTAAATTATGATTTTCGTTAAATGTACTCCAAAGGACTATTAGAGAATTCCAGCCGGTGTGACTTTTCCTTTCTGTCACCACTCCTACCCCCCTTGACAGGTGACTTTATTTAAAGTCCAAAAAGCTACCATGATAGATTAAGAGGACTGTGTTGTCTCCAGAATCCTTGAAATCTTGGGTTAAAAAGTCCTTCTGACATGTGGTTTGCCTGCCTGTCCAGAAATTCAATCACTGGAGTCATTTTCCTCAAATAACCATTATTAATTCTTTAAAAAATAAACAAATTTGGCTTCCCAGAATCCCTGATAGATGAGAGAAATTTAGTTGTCAGTCATAAGGTACAGACATCAAATTCATAAACAGAAAGTTGAAAAAGAGAGGGCACCGTGGCTTCATGCTCTTCCCCAGACCTGGTGCAGTAATGTGCACTGAACAAACCTCAAAATGACATGTGTACCAAGGCCCCCCTTTCACCATGTGCTTGGCTCATCACACTAAAATGAAAGGTTCTGTGTCTGAACTATTGCATAAAGTTGACAATCTTCAATCACAGATTAGACAGGCCCATCTCATTATGTTAGTCTTAAAAAGTGGTTTAAACATTTTTCTTTTGTAGTAGAGATTTGAGTTTGTTTGTTTTTATTAAAAGCAGCTCTTGGCATCAGTAGATTGCTATTGTTGTTTTATAGCCAAATTCTCAAAAATTATAATAAAAAGATTCCCCCATAGTTGTCTACCAAGCCAATATAACAGAATGTTTGTGAACAGGTGCTGCAAAGTTGTACATCCTTCTGTGTGCACCTGATTAAACAAGAAATAAATCCTTCTGTCTGGGACTAAGTCAGGGGCAACCAGCCTCAACTCTTAACAAAACACATTGGGGAAAGCAAAGAGGCTTCGAACTGTGGGTCAGCCCCAGTCACTGGGTTGCTGGTGTGTTTTGTTGGGAGGGTCTTAAGACTGGATTCCTGCTCACCAAGAAAGAGTTCTGCGATTAATTAGTGATGTCTGCTTGAGGTACAGGAGAGGACAGTGATCGCATGTTTGCCACTCATTTACCATTTTGGCAGAAGATCTTGTACAGCAATTTGGCAGTTTTATTGCAGGAAATATTTTGTATGCAATTGGGGAAGAATTATTGTTCCTCTATATCTTACTACAAAACAATTACTCCAAAGCTCTGTGGCTTAAATCAATGCTTTTATTATACTTACGGATTCTGTGGGTTAGAAACTTGGGAAGGACACAACAGGGACAGCTTGTCTCTGTTCCACAAAGTCTGAGGCCTTCCTTGGGAACATGCAAAGACTGAGGGTGACTCGGTGGCTGAGGGCAGACACCGTCGAAAGCCTTGCTCACTGGCATGTTGGTGATATATGTTGGCTGTCAGTGGGGACCTCACCTCCTCACCTGGGGCTGTTGGCCAGAACATACATATGTGGCCGCTTGGGTTTCCTCACAGCATGGCGGCTAGGTTCCAAGAGGATTAAGAGGACGCTATTTAATGACCTGGCCTCCGAAGTCACATCATGTGACTTGTGCCATCATTATAAACCCTCCCCGCTTCAGCGGGAGGGAACCTGGGCCCCACCTGGCCAGGGGAGGCATGTGAAATCACATACCAAGAAGAGCAGGTAGGATGGGGGACACTGATGTAGCCGTTTTCAGACAATGCAACCTGCGGAAGTGACTTAGTTGGTGGGGGCCAGCTACCGTATCTCAGTACATTTTGTCGTTTTTCTTCTGTTCATGCGATAATGACGTGCTTTGAGTAATAAAAACCTGATTGACTTGTGAAAGACGGCTAACAGGGAGAGATGAAACTTTAAGGGAAACATAAAAATTCTCGAATCGTGGTTTAAACCTGTAGAGTAAACCAATGCTAAGGAAATAGAATTTAGAAGAACATAATTTGCCTTTTTATGCATTTTAATCTTTGCAAACGTGGAGTCTGGATGTTTTCCTAGGTAATATCATAATGTTGGCAGACCACATATATCTGACTTAGGGTTTCTTAATCTCGGCACCATTGACGTTTTTGGCTAGATAATTCTTTGTGGGTGGGGGGAAGGCTGTCCTGTGCATTGGTGGATGTTTCACAGCATCTCGGGCCTTCGTCTCTCCCGCCAATCTCGAACACCAAAAATGTCTCGAAACATAGCCACGTGTTCCCGGGGTGCAAAATTATCCCCAGGTGGGAACCACTGATCTAACTCAAATATATGTTGCTACAAAAATATTCTCCACACCCCATTTCCTGGGCTACTCTAAAAGGTTTGCATAGGCTCATGGTGGAGGAACTGTTGAGGTTCACAATCATTTAGCATGTTCCATTCATTCGAGACATTGACTCTCTCGTAAACTGAGTCTTTTCCCTACTAAAAACATTCATTCTGAAGAACAAAAACCCCTCCTCTACCACTGACACTAGAGGATTAAGTCAGGCAGAATAATTTCATTGAAAGGAAGCAGGAAGTTCTTAAACGTGGTGGCTCACCCTCCTTGGGAATGAGTGGGTGTGCCTGGGGGACGCTGTGAGCACCAATGTGCACACCCTTCCCCATCACTCACCCTTCACAACCTCCCCCTCCCGCTTCCCAGGGAGAAGGTGTGAGTGGAAAATGAGTCTCTCCTAAGAAGTAGTGTGATTACTTCTTGCATTCACAATTTACTGGGTGGCAGCTGAGAGTGTGCAGTGAGAAGGAGTGAAAACAAGGAACAGTTTCTGCCCTGGGGTGTTACGGCACCCAAGCGAGGAGGCGCAGGATGGAATGCAAAATCACTGCGAGACAGCGGACTAGGTGAAGCTGAAAGCTTTCCCAGAGATTCACCAGTATATAGACACGTTTGCATTTAAGGGTTGGTTGGCATTGGGGGTGATGTGGACAGGCAGTTCTCAACTCACAAGTAAGTTGATTCTGAAAGTAAATTCATTAGAATTTATAACCCCTATCCCATAAAATTCTATAAAATGGAGTTATATATGCTAGTGACGTCCCCAGATCCATTGCCAAAAGCTGACTTACGTCCATCGGTGCCTGCCTGTATTGGATGCTTGGTGCCATGCATGGTGCCAAAGCACTCCCATCACCACTCCTAGACAACGCTGTGTTCAGATTTCCAGCACGGGATGTCAGCAACACATCTCCCTCCAGCTCTTCCTCCATTCAGCTGACTTCTCTCAGCACCTCTAATGAGCCAGGCACGATGTAGGTGCTGGGGTTCAAAGAAAAATGAGTCCCTGCTTTTAAGGAGCTTAACTGCCAACCTGGGCCACCCCCAGCTCCTGTACACACCCATGCACATCAGGAGAGCAAAGACTCCCTTTCCAAGTTGGAGGTGGTGATCTCTATGATGGCCGAGATTGGGGTTCCTGCAGGAGGACAGAGGAGGGGATGGACCTGGGGACTTCTGCTTGTCCTTTCTGTTTTTCATCAGAGCCTCTGACTAGCGCTCCTGTCCTTCCTTATAACCAACTACTGCAGACAGAAGGCACATACAGTTTCTCCCCAGCTGTCTGGTCCCTGAAAAACACAGTCAAATAGTTATGGGAAGTTTGTAAGTAGAAGAATGGATGGAACTCAGGGGCACCTGGGTGGCCCAGTCAGTTAAGCATCTGACACCTGATTTCAGCTTGGGTCATGGTCTCAGGGTCATGGGATTGGGCCCTGCGTTGGGCTCCATGCTGGGTGTGGAGCCTGCTTAAGATTCTCTCTCTCCCTCTCCCTCTGCCCCTCCCCACCCCCTCTCTCTCTAAAGAGAAAAGAAAAAAAGAAAAGAAGAATGGAACCCATTCAGCCAGTAATAGAGTAGAGGGTTCTGATCCTTACCACCCCCATTCCCATCCCCACTGCCCACAGAAAATGTCATTGCAAAGCTGATGCCAGGTCTTTGGGCACCTTATGCAATAGTACCCTCCAAGTCCACTACCAGGTAAGCTATTCCAGAGGTCATGGAAGAGAAAAGTTCACAGATGAAATTAAGATGACCCAATAACACAGTTTATTAAATCCATTTTAAAACGTAAAACAAGAAGCAAGGGGAAAGAAATGAGGCAGGGTAACACACTTAGGGTAGTGTGAAAGTGGTGTGGAAGGACCTCACCATCTGATTCCTGGGTTGTGCGAGCTCCTACTTCTGTCTTTCTCAGCTACATCAGCTTTGCCCAATGATGAGGAGGTTGCGAGAACCAGAGCTGAGGTTTGTGATACTTAATTGTACGTGTCAACTTGGCTAGGCTATGGCACCCAGATATTTGGTCAAACACTATTGTAGCTATTTCTGTGAAGGTATATTTTGGACGGGGCTCACATTTAAATCAGTAGAGTAAGTAAAGCGGATTGAAATCCATTTTCAACCAATCAGTTGAAGGTCTCAAGAAAAAGACTGATCTCCCCCAGAGACAGAGAGGGAATGCTGTCAGCAGATTGCCTTTGGGTTCAAACGGCAACTTTTCCCTGGGTTTCCAGCCTGTTGGCCTACTGGATTTTGGACTGGGCAGCCTCCATAAACACATGTGCTAATTCTTTATTCTACACACACACACACACACACACACACACACATTCTATTGGTTCTATTTCTTTGGAGAACCTGCCTAGTACAAGGTTGAACGTGGCGCCTCAGCCTGAAGCCAACACACACATGCTCTATCAGACACAGTAGCAAGGATGTCAGATGCAGCTTGCTCATCGGGAGCTCGATGGCCATGGGCTTGATCTTCATTCCTAAGGCAAAACTCACAGGCTGACACAGCACCAGCACACGGGGTCTTCAAATTGGCCAACGCAGGGATGATTTAGCTATCAGCCTGACATGCTTTGTGCTTTATGACTTGGTCTCGTCATCCCTTTTTTTTTTTTTTTTAAGATTTTATTTATTCATTTGACACAGAGAGACAGCGAGAGAGGGAACACAAGCAGGGGGAGTGGGAGAGGGAGAAGCAGGCTTCCAGCTGAGCAGGGAGCCCGATGCGGGGCTCGATCCCAGGACCCCGAGATTATGACCTGAGCCGAAGAGAGATGCTTAACGACTGAGCCACCCAGGTGCCCCATATGGAATTTTTTTTAAAGATTTTATTTATTTATTTGACAGAGAGAGACACAGCGAGAGAGGGAACACAAGCAGGGGGAGTGGGAGAGGGAGAAGCAGGCCATCCAAGGAGCAGGGAAGCCAGAGCAGGGCTCGATCCCAGGACCCTGGGATCATGACCTGAGCCGAAGAGAGACACTTAATGACTGAGCCACCCAGGTGCCCCATATGGAATTTTTTTAAAAAGATTTTATTTATTTATTTGACAGAGAGAGACACAGTGAGAGAGAGAGCACAAGCAGGGGGAGTGGGAGTGGGAGAAGCAGGCTTCCCGCTGAGCAGGGAGCCCGATGGGGTGCTCGATCCCAGGACCCTGAGATTATGACCTGAGCTGAAGAGAGACGCTTAACGACTGAGCCACCCAGGTGCCCCATATGGAATTTTTTTTAAAAAGATTTTATTTATTTATTTGACAGAGAGAGACACAGTGAGAGAGAAAGCACAAGCAGGGGGAGTGGGAGAGGGAGAAGCAGGCTTCCCGCTGAGCAGGGAGCCCGATGCGGGGCTCGATCCCAGGACCCCAGGATCATGACCTCAGCTGAAGGCAGACGCTTAATGACTGAGCCACCCAGGCGCCCCTCGCCATCCCTTTTTATCTACAGGGAACGCTCTTCTTCATTCCGTGTTTATAGGTTACTTACTATCTGCTTTAACACATGAGCTTCGCTCATAGTTTACAAGCTATTTGCTTTCTATCCCTACTTAAGACTTCTTATGAGTGGCATCCATCCCATTTGTTTTCCTTATCTTCTGTAGCAGGACTGAATGTTATCACATAATACAGCAAAGTGTATTTTTATTTCTGTGGGACTGGAAAGCACTGCCTGGAAGCTAGGGTGTGGGCAGGGGAGCCGCGCAAGGGGCAAACACAGCTCTGCACAAGAATCGCGGTATCCGTCGTGGGCAAGGGACCTGTGCAGATGACTGTGATTGGAGCAACAATCGCCTCCCTTAATGTAGACCTGGACTGTACCATTTCTGAGATTTAAAGTGTGTCTTTAGATGTATTTGTGTCTGAATGATGGTGACCCAACAGATGAACAGGAAGAATCCTGGTTCTATAATGGCCAGTGGACTGGAGTTTTCAGACCTAGTGGATAGGTAGGGTCCTCCCCCACCTTCTCTGCCGTGCCCCCCTTATTCCAAGTTCTGGGATGACTGTCGAGGGGCCAAGTACATTGGGCTTTGGGGAAAGTGTCACCAGGAACTACCATGTCCTTCTAGGGAGAAGAGGAGGATGTGTTCTGGGGTGAAACCAGCCCTGTGGATAGGGAAGGGGGCTCCCTAAAGGGGAGGGTGGATATTTGCACCATAGGCCTAGAAGAGGGAGGCACAGAGGTTAAGAGGGCAAGATGAGAAATTCAAGAGTCCATGAAGGGCTTCCTTATGTAGGGTCAAACATCCCTCCTGCCTAACTCTTGGGGCAGGAGGAGAATCATATGAAATGGACAGTTAAAATTTTTTGCCTCTGATGTTCCAGTTCCCCCTATTTCATCCCCAGCTGTTCAGAGAAGTCGGACACACCGGGGACCGTTGTTGCCGTCATGGTGGGACAGGACGGAAAAGGGAAGGGCAGCGTGCCTCACCATCACCGCCTGGGACTGCCCCTGGGGAGGGAGGGGTGTCCTATCAGGGGGCCTCTGAGTCCAAGAGTGAGAACCAGCTGTGGGGCAAGGAACAAAGGAGAGAACATCCCTGGGGAGAGGGCTGAGAGCGCACAGCGGGACAGCTAGGTCCCTGTGAACGTAACAGATTCGTGTAGCTCATTGGCAGCCAGCTCTACTAGAAAATTCTAGCTCTTCTGTGGAGAGGTAGGCAATCTTCTTAAACAACCAAACGTCAGATATCAAATATTTGCACACTATCTTGCCATGGCACATGTTTTTCTACCAGGGAAACTAGTGAAACTCGGTTCTACTCTTTCCACCGTGGCCAGAGGGAGATTCCCCAAAGACAGGGCTTGTTTACTGTTCGCCATCACGACATTTTTGAGCATGTGATGAAAGCTGTGGTCTTCTTCCTAGAAAAATATACGCCGGTTTGCATGGAACCATAGGGGATGGTGGTTGCAGCCCCTCCCCCGGTGGTGGTCTCCCAGTACCTCGGATACAAATCTGTGCCCCCCCCACCCCCCGCCGCTGGCCCTCCAGGCCACCCCCCCACGCACGGGTCCCAGCCCCTTCTGCTTTCTTTGCCACGCCCCACAGGGACCTCGTACTTTCCCACCTTTGAACTTGGAGTCAGAGGTCCTGAAGTTCCTTTCAGGTGCCCCAGGGACAGGAGCTGGGCCCCCACCGGCCCACGAATAAAAGACAAAGGCGGCCACAGCCCGTTCTGGAACCCAGGCCCAGTCCCACCCATGGGTCTGGGCGGTGCCCCCTTCTCCCTTGATGTTGTTTCTTGGCCTCTCTGACTCACATCTGTCCTCGGACTTGCATTTCCTGCTGCTCCCAGACCTCCTCATGGCTCAGGTTCCTGGAAATTCTGGACCCAGAGCCCCATAGAGCAAAGGAGAGTGCTCACCCTCCTCTTCCCTACCGACTCATTAACTAAAAAAATGAACCAGGCATCACTTGGTGTCCCTGCGCACGTAGGTAGGCAGTGGGAATGCAGGGCACCACACCCAGCTCCTGCCTGGGGAGCTCAGTCTCACACCAAAATGGACACCCTGGGAGCCACGCGGCAGAGAGACCACGGGGCCTGGTGTTTGCAGGAAGGAGGTGCCTTCTGAGTGGAGGTCCGCGAGGGTTCCGAGGAGAAGGTGTGGGTAAGACATGTGAGACCAGAAGAAAGAGAGGGCAGTGGGCCCATCTGGGAAGTGCATATAGTTCAGGATGGGTGCGCTCCAGGGTCTTGGAGGGACTGCCCAAAACTGAGAGACTGGAGGTACCAGAGCTCAGGCTGTCCCCTGAGGGCAGGAGAAGGGCTGAAGGCCCCCTCGAGACCCCTGCACTCCTGCTGGAGTTGCCAGTGCTGATGCATGCTGCCACCTCCCCCTCCATCCCCTGGGGCTTGGGGCCCCACTACATGGGCTCTAGGACCTCGTCCTCCCTGCCCCTGCAGACAAACACACAAGTCCTTATTGTTTACGGGGTTGGTGCTTCTTCTTCTTTTTAGCTGCGAAATCTTAAGAGGAGCCAGAAAGGGATAATACAACAACCTGAGGTGTGGGTGGGGCCTGTGGTGGAGTGAGAAGCTTCCAGCACCTTCCATGCAGTCCCTACCCCTAGTCCTGACTCTTGGTCCTAAAAGCTCTTCCTTCTCGGGCGCCTGGGTGGCTCAGTTGGTTAAGCGGCTGCCTTCGGCTCAGGTCATGATCCTGGAGTCCCGGGATCGAGTCCCATATCGGGCTCCCTGCTCAGCAGGGGGTCTGCTTCTCCCTCTGACCCTCTTCCCTCTTGTGCTGTCTCTCACTCTCTCTCTCTCTCAAATAAATAAAATCTTTAAAAAATAAATAAATAGGGGCGCCCGGGTGGCTCAGTTGGTTAGGCAACTGCCTTCGGCTCAGGTCATGATCCTGGAGTCCCGGGATCGAGTCCCACATGAGGCTCCCTGCTCGGTAGGGAGTCTGCTTCTCCCTCTGACCCTCCCTCTTCTCCTGTGCTTGCTCTCTCTCATTCTCTCTCTCTCAAATAAATAAATAAAATCTTTAAAAAAAATAAAAATAAAAAATAATAAAAAATAATAAATAAATAAATAAATAAATAAATAAATAAATAAAAGCTCTTCCTTCTCTTTTATTATTTGTGGTTGGCTTAATAATCACCCCCAGGCCTCATTCCTGCACAGATTTTAGAGGTGTGACTCACAAAGTTTTTTGACTACTGACCATAGAAAGACATCTTACAGCATGACCCAGCAGACTCGCACAAACACACACACGACCACGCGCACGCACTCAAGACAAAATTAATTTCCTGGAAAAAAAAGTATACTTTCTACAAATGACGCCCTTCCTACAAATTTTCTATTGTAGTCTATTTCCTTTTTTTCTCTCTCTTTTTTTTTTTTTTTGGCAGGTGGGGAGGGCTGGTCACAACCCATGGAACTGATTTCCATACCTGCTAATGGGCTGCGACCTGCAGTCTGGAAAACATCACTTAGCGGAAGGACGTGCTGAGACTGTCCCTGACGGCCCGTCTTCCAGCTGAGATGATCCACATGAAGCCCAAAGTCCCGCTTGGCCTCAAGGGTTATTTGGAGTTTTGCGCTGCTTCGTGGGCCTTTCTGGGGCAGCTGAGCACCGTTCCCCTTTGGTCATTGCCACAAATAATATAGGTCCTAGAAAAATGTTAGAGCCGAGCGTTGTTCTGGCCATGGTATGCTGGTGAGAGACGGGCACAGGAAACAAGGGGTGGGCTGTGCTGTTCGTGCTTGCGAACAACAACAACGGCAGCAGCAATAATAATAATAGTAATAATAATACCAACATCTATTCAGCTTGACCAGTCACTGACTGTGCCGGGCTTTGTCTTCACTCAGTCCTCACCAAAGCCGAAGTTGGCTGTTATCCCATTTTACAGAGTGTGAAAGGGAGCACAGAGGACCCACCAAGGGGACAGCACTATGAAGGGGCCAAGCTGAGATTAGCCTAGGTCTTCTGGACACCAGAGCCTGGGTCTTGACAAACCCGAGTATTCAGGGTATGACCACTGATATAAAGGTACTTGGGGGACCTGCCACTTCTAATTTTGTGCAGAGCTTTATCTTGGTCCCCTTGGGCTGCTGTTGGTTTATTCATCGTGACAAATGCACTCCTGTAAGATGTTAATAATAGAGGCAGCTGGGTGTGGGAAAGATGGGAACTCTGTACTATCTTCACTACTTTTCTGTAAACCTAAGTTTATTGTAAAATTTAAGCCTTTATGAAAAAGAGGGAGGGCGCTGCTGCCGAGCTATGTCTAAGTCCCTTCCTGACCAAGGCTGGCATTCCCTGAGCAGCGTGTACAGGTGGCCTGCGACGGGGCTGGGTGAGAGAGGCAGCTTCCAGGGTTTCCGAGCAGGGAATCCAGTGGCGTGAGCAGCACCTGAGTGCCCAGGAACTGCAGTGGAACGTGATTTCGACTTGATCTTGTGTCCTGCCCTTGGTGTCTAAGCAGAAAAGAGGCTACCGTCAAGCATCGAGTCTGAGCATTCTAGAATCATAGATGTGACACACACTTTCATCTCCTTCCTCTTTTCCTGCCACCGAACACCAACCAGACCTCAGAAACAACTTGTCAACACTGAGCTCAGGGTCCCCATTCCCTAGCCCCTGCACCTGCTCCTTGTCCTGTGTCCTGGGAAGGGCACTCCTTTCGCCACTCTCTTGTGCAGGGGGTGGGCAGCGAGTCGTCCTAGACATCTTTCCCTTTCCCACCCCCCGCACTCAGTCATGATATCCTGCGCCACCTGTGGCTGGTGTTGCTGGTACCCTCACACCCTCTTCGCCCTCACTCTGCAGTCTCAGCTCAGCCTTGCCCTCCATGCTCCTGCCATTACAACTGGCCAGGGTCCAGGTGCTAAGCTTTCCAACAAATTACGATGAAATCTTACAGGCAGACCAAAAGGTGCAGCTAATAGTGTAATGATCCCACCACCAAGCGCAAGAAACAAAACCTTACCGACAGAAGTAAAGCAGTCTGCGTACCATGTCTGACTCGCTCCCTGCCCTCCCACCTCTTTCCTGTTCTCATAGGTCTTATCTTTTCCCTTCTCTGTGTGGCGTCCTCTGACCATCCAGTTTAACACAGCAACCCACCCCCTGCCTCCCCAGTAGCCTTGATCTCTTTTACTTATGCCTTTTAAAAATGCTCTTTTGTCCTTTTCTAACATGCTATAAAGTTATTTGTATAAACTAATATCTGTTTTGGTCTGTGTGGGCTGCCAAAACATAATGCCACAGACTCATGGCTGAGACAATAGATGCTTATTTTCTCACAGTTCTGGAGGCTAGAGGTTCAAGATCGAGGTGTCACCCCGTTCAGTTCCTCCTGAGGCCTCTGTCCTTGGCTTGCAAATGGTGCCCCTCTCTGTGTCATGACCTGATCTTTCCTTTGTGCCCACCCATCCCTGGTGTCTCTTGCGTGTCCAGATTTCCTCTTCTGGTAGGGACGCTGGTCAGGTTGGACGAGGGCCCCCTCCCCTCATTTTTACATGATCACCTCTCTAAAGACCTTGTTGCCAAATACGGTCCTCTCCTAGGGTACTGGGGTTTGGGATTTTCACATGTGAATTTAGGGAGGAACACAGTTCAGCCCCTAACAATATCTGTTGTGTGTTTCTGCCTACCTTCACTGCGGTGTATGCCCAATATTGTTTTTGTCTGTTTTATTCACTGGTGAATCCCTAGAACGGCCCTTAGCACATAGTAGGCACCTGATAAATATTTGTTGAATTGGATTTTCACCTCGTCTGGGATGTCCAGGACAATACGTTCTTTAATTCGTTTTCGGTTTATTCTTCCATTGTTTCCTTTGAAAAAATAAGCACATATAGAAATAGTCATATTCCTATCTTTCTTATGCAAACCGTAGCATACTGTACACATTTTTCTTGTCTTTGCTTTGTTCGCCTAACAATAGATCCTGGAGATCATCCAAAGAAGTCTGTAGCAATCCTTCCTTCTTCCTGCCCAGTACTCTTTTATATAGAGGTACTATAGTTATTCAACCAGGCCTCTATTGATTGACACTGACTGGGTGTTCCCCCAGTCTTTTGCTTTTACAAAGAGTACTACAAAGAATAGTTTTGAACATACAGCATTTCGGATTTTTGCCAGTGTATCTTTAGGATAGATTCCCAAAAGTGGAATTATTGGGTCAAAAGGAATGCACATGTAATCTTGCTAGACCTGCCAAATTCCCATCTATGAGAGTTATTTCATTTCGCATTCTCCCAAGCCATGTATGAGAGATCCTATTTCCCTACAGCCTTGACATCAGGATATGTTGTTCCACTTTTGGATTTTTGTCTATCTGAGAGGCGATAAATAGTAACTCAGTGAGACTTTGCATGTCTCTTATTATAATGAGGTCTAGCATCTTTTCATACATTTCAGTGTCACTTACATTTCTTATTCTGTGAACTGTCTGTTGACATCTTTCTGTACTAAAATTGGTGAACCATTGCCCTGGTGAATACAAGTACAGCATGGAACACAGACAGGCCTTATCCTTGAAGGAATTTCTAAGGGCTTACCCAAATGACACCCAAAATGACAACAGGGAAACGGCACAGTTCAAATTTTAAAGTCTTTGACATGGACTCAATGTTTTGGGAGCTCAGAGAATAGAGAAAACTGCAAAGTAATTAGGGAAGGCTTCACAGAGGAGGAGGAGTTTGAGCTGGAATTTGAAAGATATCTGGATAGCATAAGCAGAGGAGAGGAGAGTAGGGGGACATGCCCAAAATAGATTGAGAGCAAAGAATATATGTATGTTGTGAGAGGACACACAGTATGCTTGGCTGTTTGGATTGTGGGCACTGGAATCAACTGCTTGGGTTCTAATCACAGCCTCACCATTTATTAGTGGTTTCAGATTCTTCATTTGTAAAATGGGGTAATAATAACATCGACTTCAAGAGGTTATTATGAGGCTTAAATGATATACTGCTTAGCACAACTAATGTGCAATAAATACTAGTTGTTATTACAAAGCACAGAGGACCACCTGACTAAAGTCAAATGTTCTATTTGGAATCATGGGAAGTTTAGTGGAAAAATATACACGAGATAGGTAATAGAGGACATCAAACTCTGTGCTTAGGAGGCTGGCTTTAATCTAAAAGGTGAGAGAGGTATTAAAGGGACCTCTTAAAGCAAGAGAATGACAAAGCAAAAGCTTCTTTCATTCTGCGTATAACCACAACTTTGAACAGGGAGAACTCTTGAAGTGCTATCAGAAAGAGACTATTTTGGACTTCGTCAGTGTCTTAAAAATGGGGCAAGTTCTTCCCTTGCTCACCCTTAGAGTCTCTTTAAATAATAATCACAGTTTTAATTCAATAATTAATAGTGTGCAGGACCATGTACTAATCAAAATTTCAAAGCTGATCCTCCTCCTATTTCCCAGCTAGGTCCTTCTGCACAAAGGAGAAGAAGGGGTGGGTTCTCTCCCATGCTCACCGACTGCTTCTGCCTCTCCTCACCCTTTCCACTAAGTGTGATTTCTGGACTTCCTACATTGGAAGGGGAATAGGAGATGACAGCTAGAGAAAGCAGGAAAGTTCTTATTCGACAGTACTATCCTAATAGGGCTTCACTATTTAGGGACCCATTTTAAGGCTCTTTCCTGGGCCTTTTTGTGGATTCTTGGAAGGCTTCACTGGGAAATTTCAACAGCATTTCCTGTGACACAGGTGGTGCATTTTCCTCCAAATGACACCCTCCTCAGCCCCAGTTTCCTGGCAACCCTCTCTCCACAGACCTCCAGGTGGTCTTCTCGGGCAGAACTCAAAATGGCTCCATGCCAGCCATCATCCCCACATGAGCCACGTGAGTTCCATGAGAAATATCCTCACCTTTGTTGCCCCTACACACTCTGTATGGGAGGCTGCCAGTTTAGCTTCTGCTTCTCCACCTTGGCCATCAGAACAACTTTACCTTTTAGATTTTCCAGACAGGGGTCAGACACCAGTCTCCGATGCCCACCTAACTCTGGTGTCACACATCAAGCTCACCAAATGATAACCTGAAGCCCTTTTCCCCTGACTTGTGGTAAAAGGGGAGCATCCCGCCCCCAAACCTTGGGAGGCATGGGATTCACAGCCAGGTCACACATTGTCCTTCACACAAATCTCTTAATCTCCATCCTCAACTCATATTAGAGATGGGGACAAAAGGGTTTAAGGATCATCTTGGCTGCTAACTCTGAAATTTTTGCATGGTGGTGTTTTTAAGAGATAGCACCTATTATCTTCTTGCCTTAGCAAAACTGAGATAGAAGAATCTAATTTTGGCACCTATTACGTATATTTTCCCAGGACAATGCCTACGTCTTGGTGGTTGATAACTGGTGCATTAGGGAGATGGCTCTGGCTGAAGTTTGCATGATAGACTGGTATGAGGAAGACTAGTTTGAATCTGCAGGGATCCAGGAATAAGGAAACAAATGTTAGTAAGTTAGGGACATTTAGCTCAGGGAAAAGAATACTTAGAAGGGCATAGTTATTCTCCTCAACGTACGGTATAGAAAAGGACTGCCATATAGGAAAGAGGAAAGACTTGGTTCATTTTGTTGAAGGAGAATTGGGAGAAAAGAATAAATTTATAGGGAAACAAATTTGGACTTTGTACAAGACTTTTCAAATATCAGTGGCATGATAGCCTGTCCCTGCAGTGAGTTCCCAGTATTAGGAGTGTGCAAGCAGATATAGGATTCTGTCCACCCATACTTCCTCACCTCATGAAATGACATCACTGTCCACCCATTGCTTGAGCCCAAACCTTGGGAGTCAGCCTTGATTCTTCCCTTCCCTTTATCCCCACATCCAGTCCATCCACAAATCCTACCATTTCTATCTCTGAAGTATTTTTAACACATCTTTGTCCACTTGTCTCCACATGCACTGCTTTCACCCAGCCCAAGCCACTATCATCTGTCAGGGGGACTCCTTTGACTGCCTCCTAACTGCCCTTCCTCTTATGAGCCTTACAACCCATTCTCCATACAGTAAGTAAAGTAGCCAGAAGGATCCTCTAAAAAAAGCAAAACAGGACATCATGCCTTGCTTAAAACCCTGCTATGGCTTCACCTCAAACTTAGAATGAAGCTCCAGCTCCTCAGCCTGACCTAAAATGCCCACATTGCCTGACCATGGCCACCCTTCCAGACTCATATGGTTCTCCTCTTAGGTGCCTGCACTAAGCCACACCAGTCTTTTTTTTTTTTTTTTTCCTTTTTAAGATTTTCTTTCTTTCTTTCTTTCTTTCTTTCTTTCTTTCTTTCTTTCTTTCTTTCTTTCTTTCTTTCTTATTAGAGAGAGAGAGAGAGCACAAGCAGGAGGAGGGCAGGCAGAGAGAGAAGCAGGCTCCACACTGAGTAGGGAGCCGGATGCGGGGCTCGATCCCAGGACTCTGAGATCATGACCTGAGCCGAAGGCAGACGCTTAACCGACTGAGCCATCCAGGCCTCCCAAGCCATACCAGTCTTTTCGTGGTTTCCTAAAAAAGCCAGGTTTATTCCCAAGGGCCTTCACACTGGATGTGTCCTGCCTGGTACCTCTAGAACCATGACTGTCTCCTTCTGTTCATCTGGGTCTGAACTGAAATGTCACTGTTTTGGAAAAGATTTCCTGATCACCCAATTTAAAGAAGAATTCCATCCTACCTCCTCCACCATCACTTTCTGTCATGTTACAGCCTGGGCTGTTTTCTCTCTACCAGTTATCACTATCCTAAATCATTACCTGTTTGCAGTCGATCTGCCTGACTACAGTATGAACTTTATGAGCGCAGGGACCTTGCCTTCTTTATCCAATGCTATATTCCCAGTATACATAATAGGTATTCAGTAAATACCTGCTGAATGAATGAGTGATTGAATAGTCTTGGCCAGAGACATTAGAGAAGATTCCAGTTATAGGAGAAAGCAGAGGCTTAGACCTCTAGGGTCACTTCAGTCTGTGTCTTCAGCAGGTGAGTCAATAGGAATGAAGAAGAGGGAATACATCTACAGCACGCTTGAAAGACAAAACTGATGAGACACATTGTGTGGGGAGGACAAGGGTAGGGCACAGTGAACATTAGCTTCACAGTCGGGGGCATGGTGGACTCAAGAATAGTAATGCTGCTAGAAGTTGGGAAACTGAAAAGGGATTTTTAAAAAAAGTTATGATAAAATACATGTACCATTTAGTTTTTACATTTTAACTCTTGGAAAGTGTATATAGTTCAGTGGATTAAGTACATTCAGGTTGTTGGGTGACCATCCTTCCACAGAACCCCTCCCACCTTGCAAAACGGAAACCCTGTACCATTTAACACTAACTCCCAGTTCCCTCCTTCCCACAGCTCCTGGGAACCACCATCCTACTTTCTGGTCTCTATGACTTTGACTACTCTACATACCTCACAACGGTGGAATCATACAGTATTGGTCTTTTTATGACAGGCTCATTTCACTTAGCATAAGGTCCTCCAGATTCACCCATGTTGTAGCAGGTGTCAGAATTTCCTTCCCTCTTAAGGCCAAATGATATTCCATTGTATGCATAGACCACATTTTATTTATCTATTCATTCATCAAGTTACTTCCTTGTTTGGCTATTGTGAGCAACATTGCTGTGAACATGGGTCTACAAGTATTTCTTTGAGTCCCTGCTTTCAATTCTTTGAGGTATGCACCCAGAAGTGGGATTGCTGGATCATATGGTAATTCTATTTTTAATTTTTTGAGGAACCTGTGAAGGAATTTTTGCAGGAAAAGTTTTGAGGTTGTTTTGGACATGCTGATTTTCAGTTGGAAATATGACAACAGAGTCTGGGAGAGAGAAGCCTGGCTGAAAGTTATGTTTGGGAATCATATACCAAGGGTTGATCATTAAGCTGGGAGGCCAAGTTTATTTGGAATAGTTGATGTCAGGAAAGCAGGTGAGCTTCCTGAGGGGGTGAGGAGGCCAAGCAGTGAGGCAGAGCCGAGTGTCAGGCAGTGCCCACGATGAGGGACCAAGACACGGAAAAAGAGCCACAGAGAAGGTAAAGATTAGGGTGACTAGAGAGGTAGAGGAGCGTCATGGGAGATCAGGTTCCAGCAAATGAAGAACAAGACTTTTAAATGAGAGGTGGAGACAGAAGACGGAAGCATCGTTCACACACAATCTATGATAAGAATAGGATGAGAATCCTAGGGGACCTCTCAGGGCAATTTCGATAACATGATAGCATCGAATCCTCTGGTGAGAGACTAGGGAATGAGTGGCGACAGTGTAGGCGAGCAGGTGGTGAAGGTGTGGTGCACTTACAGATGCAGACAGGAGCAGAGCCAGGCACACGGCTCCAACAGCCGTGTCACGAGGCCTCTTGTGGCGCAAAAAGTGGAAATTGGTGCATTTTAAGGGGAGCAAGGAAGGAGAGTAGGGTTCGGCGGGAGAGACTGTAGGAATGCTAAAGGATGGGGTGCAGAACTTAGGTGCTGGAGCTTCCTTTCCAAAAGGAGAAGGGTTTCCCACCAGAGCCGGGCCACCCGTGCTGCCAAGATCCTGGTTCTTGTCCCAAGGTGGGGCTCTCTTGTTCTTCTCACAGGTTCCAAACCTTCTCTTCGCTCTTCGGATTGCCTTCCCCTGCCACGCTGCGGTCTTGGCACATGACCGTGCTTCTTACTTCACCGGAGAGTATGAAAGCCTCAGACTCTTCCCCTCAGCTCATTCTCTCGGCTTCCACGAACCATCTTTACCCATGGCCTCCACGGATGGGGACCCTGTCACCTGTCTCCCCCACCCCTTTTCACAGCACCGCTGTTCCTGCCTCTGTAACTGTCTTCATTCAAGGCCACCAACCTCCTCAGTGACAAGACGGAATAGGAATCAGTTACTACATTAACAAACCAAAAATAAGATAAATCTCACCGTCTCCCCCTAAAACCCAGTCTTTAAAACCTTAAATCAGACCATATAATTTTCTTGCCTGGAACACCCCACACCTTCCATCTAGACTGGAGGGTGGGAGCATCATCATACCTAGGGAGCCCCACAGCCTGGGGCCCAGGCTACATCTCCGACCTTACCACCCTCCTCCCCCACCCCCCACTGGGCATGCTCCTGCCACACCAGACTTCCTGCTGCTCTTCCAACTCATCAAGCTTGTTCCAGCCCGAGGCCTTAGCACTTCAAGTTTCCTCTGCTTGGGGTGCGGATGCCCACATCTCTCCTTTCATATCTCTGCTCATATGTCCCCTCCTCAGTGGGGCAGGGCCAGGGATAATAATTTACAGGGCCCAGTACACCATGAAAATGTAGGGCAGGGCCCCTCGATCAAAAAGCAGGAAGAAAAGCTTTTTCCTTTCTTTTGTGGTCTTTCTCAATCTGTCAAGGTGTTTTACTTGCCATGTAATGTCTTCATGCTCCTCTGGGTGCAAGGATACTTATGGGCTCATGGGCTAAGTGCAGACCTTCATAGGGGCCCCTACCCTGTGCCTGCCCTGATTCCCCCTGTGCCCAAGCCTTGCTCCCACTCTTGCTCGGGGCCTGGGGAGCAGACAGCCAAGAAGCCAACGGAGGTGGCAGGAGCGGGGAGCTAAGGCTCCAAGCCCTAGACACAGGCTCCATTGTCCCATCAGATTGCACTTACAAGTTATGAACGCAAATCTAACGTTATTAAAAGATGCAAGATGGCCGCTGCGGGGGATTAAAGCCCAGGCATAGAGTCCCCTCTGAGGGCGGGCTTTTGCCACTGCCCCAGGCATGCACTCCTGAAGCCGGCCCTGCAGAGGGGACTTTCTCCACCACTATATCCTGTCACGTTCGTTCTCTTTGTTCTCCTTCCTGGCTTTCTCTATTCCCTGAATCCACTCCAGTTTCTTAGAACTACCTGGATTTCTATTTGTTTATCATCTCTCTCTCCTACTCGAATGCAAAACTCCAGGAGGTCAAGGACCCTGTCTGCTCGGCATGTAGTAGATGCTCATTAAATAGTTATTGGAGGAATGAATGAGAAGTTCCCAGACTCAACTCGCACGTGTGGCCTACTTTCAGCCACATGTGGCATTGCCTCATAAAACCGTAATGCCTTTTTCATAACGTTCACGATGGCACCTTTCGCTGTACTTGAGCTAGAGGAGGAAGATTTTTAATTTTTCACATCTCAGATGTGTTGCGTCTTTGCCAAGTCCTCATTTTCATCTTTCAAAGGAAAGATTAGAAACTGAAGTACTTCTCCGGGTGAGGGAAGAATGCCAAGGATGGCCATAGTATTTTCTGTTTATTAAGCATCAACGATGCTTCAGAAGGACTGGCCGGGAAGAACAGTTCTCTCTCTCTTGCTCTTTGTCCGTGGCAGTGGCTGTTCCTTTTGCTCTCTCCCACACTGAGCCAGGGGTTCAGGGTCAGGCTCAGGGAGACTCTTCCTGCAGGAATCCGTCCACAGTCTCGCAGCACACGACATCTACAGTCTGCCCAGGATCAGAACTATTCATTCATGTTTTGGGCTCCGTGCTCTATTGGGAGCTTTTGGAGAGCAAGACCAGACTACCTCCCCCTTCCCGACATGCCCCCTTCCTCACTTAGCGAACTCCCTTGGTTCTCAGCGTAAACATCACTTCTTTAGGGAAACCTGCTTCAAGCACTCAGACCAGACCCTCCTCATAGGTCCTCCTAGCACCTGTCCAGCTCCATCGATTTCCACAATTTCAGTGAATCACTTCATTGTGTGATGATGTGTTTAATGACTGTCTCCCTTACCAGGCTAGAAGCTCTATGCGAGAAAGTGCTATAGAAGGAACGCTGTGGTCCCTCAAAGTTCGTTTGTTGAAAGTCTAACCCCCAATGTGATGGTGGAGGTGGTGATGAGGTCATGAGGGTGGAGCCCTCATGAATAAGATTGGTGCCCTTACAAAAGAGACCCCAGAGAGCTCCCTCATCCCTTCTGCCGTGTGAGGGTACAAAGAGAACACAGATGTCTATGAACCAGGAAGCTCGCTCTCACCAGACACTGAATCTTCAACCTCCAGAATTAGGAGAAATAAATTTCTGTTGACTCTAAGCCACCCAATCTATGGTAGTTTTGTTACAGCAGCCTGAATGGACTGAGACAGAAGGGATTGTCTTACTCATCGCTGTGACCCCAGCACCTAGCCTACAGCCTGGCCAAGAGCAGGCACTCAGTAAGCATTTGATAAATGAACATGGATCCCACGGTGCCTTGAGATGGCATTTGACAGAAGCTGTACAGATGTCTGTTGAATTATACTGGAAAAATATATTTTATCTCACCGCTTATGACTTGCTTAGGATGAGCCATTTTCCCTTATAATCAAGAGAAAAGACAGAGTAGATCATTGAGCCATTTCCCAAAGACTGGTCTCTCCTAACCAGAAGACCAGGCTGTTAAGCCACGTGGAGGGAATAAATGAGCAACTCCTTGGAAACACACAGTCCCCAGGGCTGACTCAGGTGAGGGCATTTTTCCTTCTCTTAGTCTCCTTATCACCAGCTCTCCCTTTTCTGCTTCCGGGCACAGCCGCTTGCGTACTGTGCTTAAGCCTATTAGCTAAGGCCCAGTGTTGTGTCCCTCAATATTGTTATGTTAGCTTTGGCAACTATTTGATACTAAAAGTAATTATAGGCAGACTTCTGAGACAAAAACCTAATTCCTCCATGGTTTCTCTATCAGAATAAAGACTTTAGAGGTAAGGATTCAAATGAGACTGAAGGTTGCAAATTGTGTGTTGTGACGGAGGATAGATCATTCCTTGTCAGCGCAGTGACGTGCGTCTTGTCTCGCACGGGCAGAATCAGTAGTGACAAATGGCGACGCTGGAAACGCATGTTTGCTCCAGTGGCCAGGCTGCGGGGTGAGTCCCACTAGAAGATTTACCTTCATTTGGCGATTGTTCTTTCTGCAACTTTTACGTTTGAATGTATTGATTCTCTATTTAGTAATAACGGAACGCGGTGCGGATAAATAATGTACCTCAACAGCAATATCCAGGACAGGGGTTAACGCTTTTCTGACGTGTTGGGGAGTTTTGTTTATTTGTGTTTTGTTTTTATAAGCTAAGCAAGTGCACCAGTCATGATCTGAGGACACTGGCCTCTCCGGCCAAGCGCTGAAGAGACTGTTGTCCCCATTGTCCCCATGTCGTTGTTTGCTGCCTCCCTTCCTTCCATCGTCATCATTGTCATCATGCCTTCCCTAGTGTGATATTAATCACAACGTGCCTTCCCAAGTGGCTTTGTGGCGAAACCACACTCTAGGAAATGTAATTTATGGCCTTAATACCGTTAACCGCATGGCACCCTTTACATTATTACAACTGATTAGGCGGCAGGTGTCATGTGATTATATATATGTGTTTATATTGTGTGTGTGTGTGTGTGTGTGTGTAGAGTGAATAAAACAACTTATTCTCAAGTTCCCATTTTTATCAGCGTGAAATGAATCACTCTCCTCATCAAATCCCCCCTAAGACATATGACCAAGTTTCCTTCCCTCTAAAAGGCTCATTTAACAAGTTTCCTCTGATTCAATATCTGGATAATGGAACCACAGCTGAAAGTTTCAAGGACCTTGGAGGTGGTGGTTGGTGGTGAGAGAGATTGAATCTGAGCTCAAATCATCCTGTTCCCAGCACTGAAAGACTTCAGTAAACATCATTAGCCCTGTTTCAGCTACTCCCCAAAGTGATAGCAGAGTCAGTTGACAATAAGAATGTAATACAGTTTGGGTTGGAACAGGAGCTGAAGTGAAAAGCACTGACATGAAAACAGGTGGTGTTAAGTCCTATTTAGGAATCAAGTCCTTGCTTAAAGAACTCTCTCCCCAACTGAAACAGACCCAGCACGCTGCATGTCTTTGAAGACTCAGCCCGGACACCACTTCACTGGTGCAAAGACCAGTCAGTTCTTCCACTATTGTACAATCCTTATTAGCACTTACCATCTAGAAATGTACTTATTTGTTTTTACAATCTCTCTCTGCTTCTGCTAGCCTTTGAGCTCTGGTAAGGAGCAACCTCTTTGTGGCTGTATCTTTAAAGCCTAACACGGTGGCTGGTATACAAGGTACTCAGATAAAGCCACGTGCTTTTCTGACGAGCAGATAAGTACCTTGGAAGGGTTTCCTTGGAGATTTGGTCTTCTTTGTATTTTTACCTTGTTAAAAAAAAGTTTTCTTATGGAGAATTTTGAAAATATACATAAATAGACTAGGATAATTACACCAATTCACAATCCACTTGTGACTGAGTCTAACCAGTTGCCCCCTTATCCTCTTCCCCACTCACATTATTTTGAAGTACAAACAGATATCATATGACTTCATCTCTAAATATTTTGTTTTAATCTCTAAAAGATAAGTACTCATTTTTTTGGAAACATAACCACAAACACCATCCCTGCAAAAACCCTGTAATCTTTTTTTTTTTTTTTAATTTTATTTATTTGACAGACACAGCAAGAGAGGAAACACAAGCACGGGGAGTGGGAGAGGGAGAAGCAGGCTTCCCGTGGAGCAGGGAGCCCGATGCGGGGCTCGATCCCAGGACCCTGGATGATGACCTGAGCCGAAGGCAGATGCTTAATGACTGAGCCACCCAGGCGCCCCCAAAACCCTGTAATTCTTAAGGGCATCAGCTCTCCAGCCCATGTTCACATTTGTAGTATCTCACAAATGTCACATGTTTTTGTAGTTTGAATCAGGATCCAAATATGAAGTGCATATTGCAATTGGATATGTCTTTCTCCTTCTTTTAAAGATTTTATTTTTCTTTTTTTTTTTTTTTTTTTTTTTTTAAGATTTTATTTATTTATTTGAGCGAGAGAATGAGATAGAGCACGAGAGGGAAGAGGGTCAGAGGGAGAAGCAGACCCCCTGCTGAGCAGGGAGCCCGATGCGGGACTCGATCCCAGGACTCCAGGATCATGACCTGAGCCGAAGGCAGTCGCCCAACCAACTGAGCCACCCAGGCGCCCAAAGATTTTATTTTTAAGTAATCTCTACACCCAACGTGGGGCTCGGACTCACAACCCCGAGATCAAGAGTCGCACTCTCCACTGACACAGCTAGCCAGGTGCCCTAGATGATATATGTCTCTTAAATCTCATTTAATTTCTAGGTTCCTGTCCATTTCTTTAATTTTTTAACTCTTAATTTTGAGATAATCAGAGATTCACATGCAGTTATAAAAAGTAATGCAGGAGATCCCTATTCCCCTCACCCGCTTTCTCTCAATGTCAATATCTTACATAACTATAGTACAAGATCACTACCATCAAAATACAGAACAGTTCTGTCACAAAGATTGCTTGTGCTACCCTCTCCTAAGCACAGCCAAACCCCTCCTTCCTCTTCTCCCTTGTCCCTAACCTAGGGGCCAACCATTCTTCTCTTCCCCATCTTCATAATTTTGTCATTTCAAGAATGCCATATAAATGGAATCATACAGTAGGTAACCTTTGGAGATTGGATGTCTTTCCGCTCAGCATAATTCCCTTGCAATTCAGCCAGATTGTTGTGTGCATCCATAGTTTGTTCCTTTTTATTGCTGAGGAGCAGTCCATGGAATGGATGAACCACAGTTCACTTAACCGTCCGCTCACTGAAGGGCATCTGGGTTATTTCCAGTTTTTGCCAATTACAAGTAAAGGAATACTTGTGTGTAGGTTTTTGTGTGAAGTTATTACTTCTCTAGGATAAATGTCCATGAGTGCAGGTGCTGGGTTTTTTGGTAAGCATGTTTTGTAAGAAACTGCTGTACTCTTTTTCAAGGGAATGTACCATTTTACATTCCCACGATTAATGTATGAATGATCCAGCTTCTCTGTATCCTCTCCAGCATTTGGTGTTGTCATTATTATTTAAGAGCCATTTGATAGTTATGTAGTGAAGTTTCATAGTTCTTCTTAAATTTTTAATCTCAGTAGAAAAGCTCATTTTGTCCTAGTATAAAGGCTTATTATGAAAAATGTAAGAAACAAGACAATTATGAAATTATAAAAAGGAAAATAAAATTACCCATAATCTTTCTATCCAGATAGAACTATAGTTAACATTGGTATGTGTCCTTGTGGGTGTTTTCTTCATAAATATTTGTCTAGCTATCTATCTTTTACAAAGCTGGAAACATGACACACAATTTTGCATCTTTCTCTTTTTGATGACATTATATGAGGAATATTTTCCTATGTATCCCATTAAATACTCTTTGAAAACATGTTTTTTGTTTTTCTTGAGGTTTTTGGAAAAACATGATTTTAATGGTTATATGATATTCCATCATATGGAGATAATTTTTATTTTTAAACTTCCAGTGTAATTAACATACACTGTTATATTAGTTTCAGGTGTACAATATTGTGATTCAACAATTCTATACATTACTCAGTGCTCATTGTGGTAAGTGTACTCTTAATCCCCATCACCTATTTCACCCCCCCCCACCTCCCCTCTGGTAACCATCTGTTTGTTTTCTATAGTTAAGAGTCTGGTTTTTTGTCTCTTTTATTCTTAGTTCATTTGTTTTGTTTCCCTTGAATTGCACATATGAGTGAAATCATATGGTATTTGTCTTTCTCTGGCTGATTTACTTTACTTAGCATTGTACCCTCTAGATCCATCCATATTGTTGCAGATGGCAAGATTTCATTCTTTTTTATGGCTGAGTAATATTCCATTGTATATATACCAGCTCTTCTTTTTTTTAATTAAGCTTTTATTTTAATTCCAGCATAGTGAATATACAGTGTTATATTAGTTTCAGGTGTACAATATAATGATTCAACAATTCCATACATCACCCAGTGCTCATCACAAGTACATTCCTTAATCCCCATCACCTATTTTACCCATCTCCCCACCCACCTCCCCTTTGGTAACCATTGTTCTCTATTGTTAAGAGTCTGTTTCTTGGTTTGCCTCTCTTTCTCTTTTCCTTTGCTCTTTTTTTTTTTTCTTAAATTCCACATAAGGGTGAAATCATATGGTATTTGTCTTTCTCTGACTAACTTATTTTGCTTAGCATAATACTCTCTAGCTCCATACATTGTCATTGCAAATGGCAAGATTTCATTCTATTTTTATGGCTGAATAATATTCCATTATAGATATATAGATAGATAGAGAGATATACACACATATATATAGTCCATATATATATTCCATATATACACACACACACACACACCACATCTTCTTTATCTATTCATCTATTGATGGACACTTGGATTGCTCCCATAATTTGTCTATTGTAAATGATGCTGCAATAAACATAGGGGTACATGTATCTTTTCGAATTAGTGTTTTCATATTCTTTGGATAAATACCCATTAGAGGGATTATGGGGTCATATGGTATTTCTATTTTTAATTTTTTGAGGAACCTCCACAGTTTTCCACAGTGTCTGTACCAGCTTGTATTCCCAACAGTGCACAAGGGTTCCATTTCTCCACATCCTTGCCAACACTTGTTGTTTCTTGTGTTTTTGATTTTAGCCATTCTGACAGGTGTGAGGTGATATCTCATTGTGGTTTTGATTTGCATTTCCCTGATGATGAGTGCCGCTGAGCATTTTTTTCATGTGCCTCTTGGCCATCTGTCTGCTTTGGAGAAATGTTTGTTCATGTCTCCTGCCCATTTTTGAATTGGATTATTTGGTTTTTTGGTGTTGAGTTGTATAAGTTCTTTATAGATTTTGGATACTAACTGCTTATCAGATATGTCATTTGCAGATACCTTCTCCCATTTAGTAGGTTGTCTTTTTGTTTTGTTGATGGTTTCCTTTGCTGTGCGGAAGTTTTTGATTTTGATGTAGTCCTAGTAGTTTATTTTTGCTTTTGTTTCTCTGGCCTCAGGAGGCATATGTAGAGAAATGTTGGCATACCTGATGTCAAAGAAATTACTACCTGTGCTCTCTTCCAGAATTTTTATGGTTTCAGGTCTCACATTTAGGTCTTTAATCCATTTTGAGTTTATTTTTGTGTATGGTGTAAGAAAGTGGTCCAGTTTCATTCTTTTGCATGTAGCTGTCCAGTTTTCCCAACAACATTTGTTGAAGAGACTTTTTCCCATTGCATATTCTTGCCTCCCATGTCAAAGATTGATCACATAATCATGGATTTATTTCTGGGCTCTCTATTCTGTTCCATTCATCTATGTGTCTATTTTTGTGCCAGTACCATGCTGTCTTAATGAATAAAGCTTTGTAGTATATCTTGAAATCTGGGTTTGTGATACCTCCAGCTTTGTTCTTTCTCAAGATTGTTTTGGCTATTTGGGGTCTTTTGTGGTTCAAAACAAATTTTAGGATTATCTGTTCTAGCTCTGTGAAAAATGTTGTTGGTATTTTGATAGCAATTGCATTCAATCTGTAGATTACTTTGGGTAGTATGGACACTTTAACAATATTTGTTCTCCCAACCCATGATCCTAGGATATCTTTTTGTTGTTTGTGTCATCTTCAATTTCTTTCATCAATGTTTATGGTTTTCAGGGTACCGGTCTTTCATCTCCTTGGTTATGTTTCTTCCTAGGTATTTTATTATTTTGGGTGTAATTGTAAATAGGACTGTTTTCTTAATTTTTCTTTCTGCTGCTTCATAATAATGAAGTGTATAGAAATACAGTGGATTTCTGTATATTGATTTTGTATTCTGCCACTTTACTAACTTCATTTATCATTTCTAGTAGTTTTTTGGTGGAGTCTTTAGGGCTTCCTACATATTATATCATGTCATCTGTAAATAGTGGAAGTTTTACTTTTTCCTTATCAATTTGGATGCCTTTTATTTCTTTTTCTTGTCTGATTGCTAAAGCTAAAACTTCCAGTACTGTGTTGAATAAAAGTGGTCAGAGTGGACATCCTTGGCTTATTCCTGACCTTAGGGGAAAAGCTCTCAGTTTTTCATCATTGAGTACAGTGTTGTACTTTGTCAAATGCTTTTTATGCATCTATTGAAATGATTATATGGTTGTTATCCTTTCTCTTATTGATGTGATATGTCACATAATTGATTTGCAAATATTGAAATACACTTGCATACTGGGACTAAATCCTACTTGATTGTGGTGAATTATTTTCTTAATATATTGTTGGATTCAGTTTACTAATATTTTGTTGAGAATTTTTTCATCTATGTTCATCAGAGATATTGGCCTTTCTTTTTTTAAAATAATGTCTTTATCTGGTTTTTGTACCAGAGTTATGCTGGTCTCAGAATGAATTTGGAAGTTTTCTTTCCTCTTCTATATTTTTGTAATAGTTTGAGAAGAACCCTGGGTATTAATTTCTTTCTTTTTAAAAAGATTTACTTATTTATTTGAGAGAGAGGGATAGAGAGTGCACGAACGGGGGGGAAGGGCAGCAGGAAAGAGAGAGAAAATCCCAAGCAGACTCTCACTGAGCATAGAGCCCAACACAGGGCTCAATCCTATGACCCTGAGATCATGACCTAAGTGGAAACCAAGAATCAGACACTGAGCCGACTGAGCCAGCCAGGCACCTCTTAATTTCTTTCTTTAAATGTTTGGTGCCATCTAGTTCTGGACTTTGCTGGGAGTTTTAATTACTAATTCAATTTCTTTGCTGGTAATTGGTCTGTTCAAATTTTCTATTTCTTCTTGCTTCAGTTTGGGTAGGTTATATGCTTTTAGGAATTTATCCATTTCTTCTAGGTTGTCCAATTTGTTGGCGTATTTTCATAAATTCTCTTATAGTTCTTTGTATTTCTGTGGTGTCAATTTTTAGTTCTCCTCTTTCATTTCTGATTTTATTTTATTTTTTTTCTTTTCTTTTCAATGAGTCTAGCTAAAGGTTTATCAGTTTTGTTGATCTTTTCAAAGAACAAGCTCCTGGTTTCTTGATCTGTTCTTTCTTTTCTTTTTAGGTTCTATTTTGTTTATTTCTGCTCTAATCTTTAATTATTTCCAGCCTTCTACTAGTTTTGGGCTTTGCCCATTCCTCCTCCTCCTCTTCTTCTTCTTCTTCTTGTGCTTCCTTCTTCTTCTTCTTCTCCTTCTCCTTCTTTTTTTTTTTTTTTTTTTTTTTTAGCTCCTTTGGGTTGTTTATTATGGAGATAATTTTTAAACTCTTCATTTATTTTTGGAGATTTATGTTATTTTCAAATTTTTGACATTATAAATATTTCACTGAATGTCATCCTTATATATAGATTTTTATTGCATTTCTAGTTATTTCTTTATAATAGATGCCTAAAAGTGGGATTACTAGGACAAACGGTATAAAACATTTTTAAGACTTTTGGTCCATACATATGCATATCCAAAGTGCTTTCCAGAAAGATTCCATTTCATACTCACCAGAGTGCCTATCTCACTAGACCCTCAACTACACTGAAAATTTATGTTTTTATTTTTGCCAAGTTGATAGAGGAAAAAAATTATCTCATTGTTTTAATTTGCATCTCCTTGGTAATAATGAAGTTGAAATGTGTTCATAAGTTCTATTTGCTATCTATATTTCTTCCTTAATTAGTTGTCATTGTTTGTCCTTTGCCTGTTTTTCTCTTGCTTGTATTTATCTTATTATTTGAAAAATATCTTTATATATTATGGATAGTAATCATTTCTTTCTAATACTTGTTGAAAATATTTTTTCCCTGTTAGTTCCCTTTTATTTTTGGCTGTGGTTTTTTTTAGTCATTCCTTCATTCTGTAAACCTATATTGGATATATTTCATAAGCCAAAAAGTGTACTAGTAATGGAAGGTTTTTTAAAAATTGAATATCAGATTCCATGTCCTCAAGGAATTGAGAGTTTAGTGAAAAACATAGACATGTAAATGAATGTTTGCACTATACCAATTTGATAAGGAAAATCCATGGAACTCTGGCTTTCTTATAGAGGGCCGTGTTTGAGTTGAACCTTCAAGGAGGAGTAAGAACTGTCTAAGTGCAGAGATGGGAGAGGTGATGCCAGGCAGAACGAGTGTGGGCATACAGGCATGCACGGTCATGAAGGCACATGGTGTTTGCAGAATGGCATGGTGGGACAGTGTCCCTTGAGTACAGATGGAAGTGAGGTGATGAAAACTCATCTCATTTCTGAAAACACAGAAACTAAAGAAATTGTGGCAACACAGTGAGTGATTCTACATCCATGACATAGTCAGAGTCTGTTTTTCATCTGTGGTGTAACAACTACAAGGGAGACTACTACCCAAGGCCAACCTCACTCTTGCACTCACCCCCATGTCCCATCTTGGCCAAGGAGGACCAAGGCTGCAGAACCCCCAAGAGATCATGCTAAAATCACAGCAACAGACTCTGCTTCAGGGCCTTCTGTTTCTCTTCATGGTTAAGGATCTGGGACACCCTGGAAGTAGGAGAATGAGAAGGTGAAATGGTCTGGCTGTGGGTTGTGTCTCTACCCTTGTCCTTACTCTTGACCTTGCACCTCATTTAACTCAGGCTGAAAAACCCAAAACGTTGCTGATCTTCATAGATGCAGCAAATGACAGTCATGCCCTCTCTGTGGTGACAGCCGAGGACTTCAGGAACTGAGCTGTCTCAATCCTTACTCCATGGCGAAGAATCCTGGAGACAATTAGGACATCTAAGGTGTGTGACATGGCATTGCATAGTCTCCCTTGCTTGCTTTTTCTCTCCTTCCTGCTTATACCCTGTAACTCAAACAGGTGGTGTGATAACAGAGAAGTCAGCACTTTTTCTTCCCTCCAAAATTAATTCTTTTATCAATCCAGCTGCAGCAGGTTCACATTTAGCAAAACCGGTGTATGGCCAAACACCGAGGGTGTATTCAAAGTATAAAATGTACACCTGTCTTTGTTCATCATTTCATCTCTTTGTCCTCTATACCAAAAGATGCCAATGCTGATGGTATCCATGACATTATTGAAGAGAGTCAGGAGAGGAGAGGGGAGACCAGTGATTCCATGCTGCTTTCACTTGCGTAATTCCCACGATCCAGGCACTACAATCCGTAGTCCATCTCAACACTAGCATCCCGTTTTCCTTTACCACCTCCACGACTCACCCAATTTACTGTCCCAAATTTGAAGTTCATTTTTTTAAAAGTTTAATTTTTTAAGGTGTTCTTTTGTGCTTTTTGACATCTAGGTAGCTATAACTGTAAACCCTGGTCACTTTTTCCTGTAGCAATGGTCAGGCATTGATAGATCAGCCTATGAATGGGTAGAGAGCTGAGTAATATTTACCTGCCTGGTGAATGATTCCGACATATTTTGTATGTGCATCTCTTGGGAGCCTGGAACTCAGTGTCCCTGTCAGTGAAATAGGGGCATGGAGACAACTGCGTAATCTCTAAACTCCCCCACCCTGCACCCCCAGTTCTAACCATTCTAGTTAACCTGTGGATCTCAGTGAGGACTTTGGGGTGGGATTTGTTGGGGACACAAACTACCTCCCAAAAGCCCTGCAGGAATGCCTACTTGGGCTCTGTCACTTTGAAGTGAAGTGAAGTGAAGAAGGCTTCTGTCATTTTGACGAGAGACACAGTCTAAAGGCACATACCTGCCAGTCCAGGCCTTTCCGCTTTACTGTGGGTTATGTTTTTAGGGAGCCTTCATTCTCAGGAGTTTAATATCAGGATGTCAGTTGCAAGACGGTGGAAAAGAAAGACAGCTGCTTTGAGATCTGGGATTTAAAAAATAATCTAGGGCATGCGCGTGCACGTGTGTGTGTGTGTGTGTGTGTGTGTCTTTTACTTGACTTTCCCCTTGAAACAACCTTGGCTGAAACAGTCTCCTTCCTAGAATGCTGTCTCAGAGTAGGAAAGAGCTCTTAGGTTCTCCAGTGAAAACATGGAAAGTTCGAATAGAACAGCCCCAACAGTTCTGAATTGAAAATGATAATCCAGCACATTGGCATTTCAGAAACTTCTGAGAAAGCCAGTCCGGGCTGAAGGAAGAAGGGAAATTGGGTGAAAATAATTGTAAAAAGGCAGAGGGGAACTATATGCCATACCAGTGATACCAATACTTTATACCAATTCCTTCAGTTTCTTCTCACAGCATCCAAGGAGGAAGGAACGATCCCCATTTCACAGAGGAAGAAACCAAGGTTCCAGAAGTAAAGTAACTTGCTCAGCATCACACAGCTAGACAGTCGAGGCCAAACTGACACTCGGCCTCCCCAATGCCACATCCTCTTTCCACCCACTTCTCTCCATTGTCTATTTTCGACAACACCACTCCCAGAACTCTGATCTGAGGAAAGCTGGTTTATGTGCGCCTGGCTGGGAAGGCTGGGCTCCCGGCTCTGGGTCATTTTGAGTTTGGGGCTAGATTATCCTGCAGGATGCGGGGTCAGGGAAGTGGAGACTCACTAAGAACACTTGCATTCATTTGTATTTTCCTTTGGATTTCCTCATGTTCTTATCCCGATGGAGACCAACTATTTGCTCTCAGTTTCTCTCAACAAAATTCTGAAAAGCTCGGGAAGAGGGTGCCATCATTTGTCTTCGCCCAGCCACAATGTCTGAGTAATGTCAGGGAAAGTTACCTATCAAAGCCAAACCACCCTCATTTGCCCCCAGCTATTTTGGGACATATGATTTGTTACATCTTAACTCCAACCTGTATTTCTTAAAAGAGAACTTAACTGTGAGTATTTATAATCTTCTTTTCATCTTCAAAGCACTCTACAGTATTAACTAATTAAGCCTCAGCAACACCCTTGATTAACTCCTTTTTATAGATGTGGGAAAAGAGGCAGGGAAATAATAAAAAAGTGCTCTTGGTCATGATGGAATCAGCATACCGAGGTAGGATTAGAATTTGAAATGTCCTGTCTCCACCTCTTAAAACCACCAGCCCCGTCTCCCACCTTGATGCCTGGGTGGAAGGATATGATCTAGCCATCTCATTTCTTACATCCCTCAAGAGAGCCTGCCCTTTGTCCAGTACTCTTTCCTATTTGTTCTGTATGGCATCATGCCATGACTTTATTCACTTCTTAAATCAGGGGAGTTATGGGGAGAAAGTGAACAAAATGCCCAATTCTTATGGTTCCACTCAGCTCTCTTGCATCTCCCCTTGGAGTCTATTCTTAGACATACCATCCGTTCAGGAATCCAAGGTAAGCCAGCTTTATCTGGCAGTGTTCCCCAAAGATTTCTTCTTTCCATATGTCCTGACAGAAAGCTAAGCAGTAATTCAAAGACATAAAGGGGTCAGCAATAACCATTTTCACAGCCACCAGGCAGAAACTCATTGTCAATTTCATCTTCAACACAATTTCCCAATCTTTTTAATGTTGGAGGAATCACTTGAAATGTGAGATTTATGGGCAGCTGTTCCAGCCGGGTGAGATTCTTGCTGACAGGTATCAGACTGTTATTAGCATTCTGTGTTATAATTTAAAGGAGAAAACCTCTCTCTGAATATGTACCAGAGCCTTGCCGGGTTGGTAGGGGGAGGTGGGCATGAGACTACCTAAGCAAACAAACCACTTGGCAGAGACTAAATCACCTTTAAAGACCCCCTTCTTTAAGAATTTACTATTCTTTGCTGGATTGATAGCTTTGGTATAGTTCACATAGGATTGTCATTGAGACAACAAGGACCTTACATTATAACCCAGTCCTGATATTCGGTGGTGCTTGGAGGCGTGCAAGTGGCCACCTGCGGCTTTCACCCACCCCACCCCACCCCCACGCCCACCCATCTAAACCAGAGTCAGCAGGTTCAGTAGAACAGCACAGGATTTGGCACAGAAAAATCTATGTTTTTTTCACTCTAAAATAGGATAATAATAAGAATATTTACCTTGCATAATGAATAAATAAAATGAATGTATTTTCTGCACTCTAAAGAATTTTTCTCAATTTTTGTTATTAATGATAATGGCCAATATTTTTTGAGCCCTTTACCATGTGCCAGACATGGTGTTTAGGGGACTTTTACGTATAATTATCTCATTTATCTTCCCAAGAACCTGATGAGGTAAGTACTCTAATTGTATCCCTCTTATAGATGAGGAAACTGAGACCTCAGATCACCTGTCTAATAACTAGTGTGACCAGGATTCAAACCCAGTCCAGCAAGATCTCTGCTCTGGGCCACCACACAATATTGTCTTTAATCTCTAACTCCCTGCTGGACATTTCTTTTCAGATATCCCGCAGTTCCTTCACATGTAACCCGCCTCCAGCAAAATTTGCTATCTCCTCTCAAATTATAGCCTTTGCACCAACAATCCTATTTGTCAAAGTTACTGTTTTGGGGCTTGAAATCTCTGGGTCATCTCTGTCTCTTCCCTTCCAGTGAGGAGTCACCCTAGCTGTTCAGTTCCATCTTCAACATAGCTCTCTCCTCTCGCCTCCTAATTCCTTGTGTCATGACCACAGGCAGGCCTCCTTCCCTCGGACCTGGATTGTCTAATAGACTCTGAACTTGTTTTTCTAACCCGAGTGTGTCTGACACACCACCTGCTAATTGATCCTAACATATCATTTTCAACACTTACTCCCTTGGCCAAAAACTTTCAGTTGCCTGCTGGACAAAGTCCATGCCTTTGAGCCTGATGTTCCTGGGCCTTCAGAGCCTGGTCCTGCCCTAGCCACATCCCCTTCGAGCCCTGAGCATGCCCTATGCTTTCTTGCTTTTGTACCTTAGCTCATGTTTCTCTTTTCCTTTCTGTCCTTCCTCTTCTCTCTCCTCTCTCCCTACCTACTGAATGGCAACTCTCCAGGACCCAAATCAAGGCTTCCTTGACTTCCATTCCAAAGCCATATTTCCCTTTTCCCAAATCAGTAAGAGTGCGCCACTCATCAGTGTCTATTTATGATCACCCACTGCTAGTTAATTCTCCAGAAATAATGTATATACCTTATTGCACCTTTCAGAGGGAAGGGGGATGGTTCGAGAACACAACTTATACTTCGCTCCCTCCCACACAGTACCACATGAGCACTGCTGTGAGCCGAGCACCGTGCTGCATGCTGGGAATCTGGAGAGGAACCAGTTACATTGGGGAACTCACAGGCTGATAGCTTACATCAACATGTATACAAATATCACCACTGGGTATGAAATGGGCTGGGATAAAGCTATGCCTCAAGGATTCTGGGAGCACAGAGAGGAGCTCTGACTCCCTGGAGAAACCAGGGCAGGCCTCACAAAGTGACCCTTGAGCTGACTCTTGAAGGGTGAGTAGAGTAGAGTAAAAGCCCTCCAAGCAGGCAAGGCAGAGAAGGTCTTTTGAGGAACAGAGAACAGTACACTCAAAGGCCCAGAGGCATGTCCTGTATGTGTCAGGCTGGGTCGAGGTAAGAGAACAAAGTTGTGGGAAAAAACACCAGGGGAGGGGGTGCCTGGGTGACTCAGTCGGATAAGCGTCTGCCTTCAGCTCAGGTCATGATCCCCCGGCCGAGCCCTGCATCAGGCTCCCTGCTCAGCGGGGAGCCTGCTTCTCCCTCTCCTTCTGCCCCTCCCCCTGCTTGTGCTCTTTCTCTCTCTCTCAAATAAATAGATGAACTCCTAAAATAAAGAAGAACACCAGGGGAGGAGGCTGGAAAATAGGTAGCATCCAGATGAGAAGACCTGGTCATGCGAAGAACTTGGGAATTGATCCCACAAGGTAGGTAGGAAGCCAGGGGAGGCTCATAGGCACGAAGTGATGTGATCAGATCTGTATTTTAGAAAATTAACTCTGGCAGCAGCAAATGAATAAACTCTAGTTGGGAACACCCGAGGGAGAGATGTCAGGAGTAGACTGTTGGATCTGGTGAGCAAGGACCTGAGAATGATGACTGAGGCTTTTACTTTGAGAGGCTAGAGTGAGGGAGGGAGACGGAGGTGGAAATGCTGGTTGACGTGGATCTTGCTGCTGCCGTTGTTCCTGGCTGTCGGGGTGCGGGAGGTAAGATTACCGGCAGATGTTTTTTGTGGAAGGCGCTTGGCGGGCATTGATAAGGAGAGGTCGAGTAGCAGTTAAATATTTCTAGCGCCTCTCTCCGTGCCTGGCACCCAGTGAGAACTTAACCAACGTCTGTGGAGACATGAAATGACCATACAGAGGAGTCACGAAGCATTACATGAATAAACAGATGCCCATGGAAGGCCATGCTCTTACTTTCAGTGACAAAGAATACAATACATACTGGTGCTTCTAGTGATGTGAGATTGTACAAAGGTCCCCGAGTAGATCAGTGCATGGCCTGGTGGACATCCACACGCCATCTTCTCTGACAGACATCATCTGAAGGACGGCGTGACCGGATGACTGGGGTGAGGGTGGGGCTCGGACCTCAGTTCTCGGATGTGACATTGATGTTCGGCCGTGAGGATGCTGCACAAGGCCTGTGAGATTTCCTCAAAGACAACAAAGACTATGGATTTCCAGGCCGATAAATGTAGGCTTCACATGACTATTTTAAGCGAGACATGGATATGTAGTACATTTGTGTTTTTTTTAACCTAAGAAATATGAAATATATCCTGACAAACCGTAACCTGCTCCATACGTATCACCCTTTTCTGATCTCTTATGAGCCACATTCTCAATTAATCCCAGGAAACTGGGGGTGAGGGAGGGGAGAGGGCAGAAGGAGGGAGAAAAGCAGAAGGGAGAAACAAGACTCCAACCGAGAGAGACATGACGAATGGTCTGATCCCCCCAGCAGATCCAGGCCTTACAGCTTAGATCAGCAGATATGAGTGATGTCCTGTGATGTGGAATTTTAAATATTAGTGGACATGTTTCAGTAGGAAAAGCACAAAGCCATTAATTTCGTTGGCATTTTCCGTACTTCGTTGCTGCTAAGCATTCCCAGTATGTTCACGTTAATAGAAAATTGACAGGACAAGAATATTTTATGCCCGCATAACTCTAGTTAAAGACACAGTATTGGGCAGTATTTATAAAGGTAGACTACATTCACACAGGTCCAACACATGCTGTTTGAAAGATGAGAATGCAGTTTGCTCACTTTGTTTTTTCTACAACTAGATTCCAATCACTGTGGCAATATCATGCTCAAGAGCACGTTTCCACCCATGATGTAAATGACATTCAATGTGATTTATGCACTTACCTTCCATGGTGATGCAGAAAGGAGAAATAACCCATACGTAACATATAGGGGGCACTCTATAAATTTTGAATTGATTGCAAGCATGGACTGTAGTTTATCTGGAAATACCTGTTTTGCTTCAGAATACTATAAGGCTTCCCCTCTCCCACTTTCCTCTTAAAACCAGATTTATATATAGGCTGCAGATAGATAGCATCTTCTAACAGAATTCCTCTGTTTTACAGATGAAAAATCTGATAAGGAATGCATAGTTAGTCCTTTCTTGGTTGCGAATGACATAAAATCGAATGTAAACTGACGTAAGCAAAAATGGGATTTGTCGGCTTCTAGAAATGAAACGTCCACGGGGTAAGCATAGTCTCAGAGGCGTCTGGGTTCAGACCTCAAGCAGCGGCCCACCTTCCATGGCTACCAGTGCACGTTGTAGAAAATGGCAGCGCAGGCCCCAACCCCCCCAGTCTTGGGCAAGTCACTGGCTCTGCGGGGGTCACATGACCGTCCTTGCAGCTAGACTGTACCTGTGCCTTAACCTAGGGCAAGTGCCCGAGCCAGGGGGGTGTGCAGAGGAGAGGGAGCTGCCTCGGTGCGCCCATGCGGGACGATGTGCTGAGAAGGGAGACCAAATCCTGGGTGGGGGTTGGGGAGGGGGCAGGAACAGTAAGTGGCCTTGCTACCATTTGTAGTATTTCAATTAAAATTTTAAAACAGCCTTTGGATCCCCCCCCCCGGTAAAAATCTTCCCCCACTTGGAAGAGTAGTTCCCGGTAGAAAAACCATAATGAGTTTGCGATTGTTTGAGGAAAGCTGAAGGAAGTCATGCGTTTCCCCATTTGTGTCGCTTTCTCCTTCCTTACCACCAGCGGCAAACTCAGATCCCTGCAGTGTCTTCTTCAGAACAAAGTGTTTCACAAGTATTTCTTTCTGGTTCCTGTGAGGATGTTAATGGAGTCTTGGCTTCCCCACCGGATCCTGAGAAGTCTTACTTACTTCCCCACCTCTCTCACCCACGTCCTGACCATCTTGGTGCTACCTTTAATCTGAGAACACAGCTCCTTTCCCACATTGCTTGTGTTTTTTGTTTGGGAAACTTGCCAAGTATTGACAGTTGTTTACTTTTGATCTGGACTTTGGACCAGAACCACATGCAAGTCAGAGGCTTTACTATCTCTCTGCTCTGAATGCATTCGTTTCTTTTGCTTCTCATCATTATTTTGAGTCCTTCAGACTCTTGGTGTTAATTCCCCATTTACTTCCTGGTCATAGACATCATGCAGCCAAAGCCCTCAACTGTGTCCCCAGGTTTGACTCGGCCACTCGGTGACATCCATTCGTAAGCTGGAAATCGAGGTTCTTCAGAAACTGTTGGAAATGCCTGTGTGATCATGCATGTTAATGGTCAGGGGTGAGAATCAGGGCTGCGACACACATGTGACATCAGGGGGTTAGTCCCAGGAGCATGGCATGTCCTGGAAGCCAGCAAATCTCCCTCCTGCCAATCAGAAATTCTCACTTTGTTCAGATGAAGGTTCTGTCACCATACTTTTTGAAAATTACATGGACCCCACTTCTATTCGTATTTATCCAGAATCAACTAGAATGAATCAGTGGGCTTTCTGGATTTGCCATATATGAGTCACATTCTTTTATCACCTAGTAAGAGGCTTTATTCTCTCTTGCCTTTGCTAGAAACACAGAAAAAGAGGACAAAAATGTCTGCCACTGTATTTATACGTTTTCATTTGTTATATCAGTTATGTCTTGTGTTAACAAACCACCCCAGCACTTTGTGGCTTAAAACAACAACCATTTTATTTGTTCATTGTTCTGTAGGTCAGCAATTAGGGCTGGACTCAGCTGGTCTCTGCTGGTCTCTCCTGGGGCTTCTTTTGCCGGGGGCCATTCATGTGGCTGCGATCATCTGGCACATCAGGTGGGATCTGATCATCTAAGAAGCATCACTCATATGTATGGGGTTGTTGCTGGCTGCTGGCTAAGTCACTGTCTCCAGCAGGCGACCCTGGGTTTCTTCCCATGGTGCAGGAAGAGTTCCCAGCAACAAGAGAGTCAAGCTTAGCCTGCTTCAATCATCTGCTCATATCAAATTTGCTAATATTCCATTGGCCAAACAAGTCATGTGACCAAATCCAGAGTCAGAGTGGGAGGGCAACCACCCAAAGGCCTCAGTGCAGGGAGGCAGGCTCCATGGAGGGCCCTTACTATAAAAATGTATCACGTAAGTTAAATGTCTATATCCTATCTTTCACTGAAAAATGAGATTTACCTGGGAAAGTGTCAGGACAAACCAGGGCAAACCATTACCGGGAAGAAAATCTGTCAGAGATTTATAGATACGGAGCAGAGATATAAACCTCTTATAGATCTATTAGCACCAGAGGAACATGGTCTGTGCATTGAAGCATTACCACAATGGTAAAACCAAGCACACTTCTAAAATGAGTCTAGGCCTGTACATAGGATCTGCCCAGATATTTGACGTGCAACTGCATTTAAGGCCCTTCCCAAGAACTTGTAGTAGAGGAGAAGGGGAGGCATTTACTGGTTAGATAAGTCAGGTTGGTCATCCCAGTCCTGATAAGTAAGGGGAGAATAAGGTGACTGACCATTAAGGGTAACTAGCACTTTCTGAGCACTGATTCTCAGTCACTATGTGTGATTGATTTCCTTTAAACCTTGAACAACTCTGTGAGGTGGGTAGCAATCTTATTTCCATTTATCAAAAGAGAAACGTGAGATTTAGAAAGCTTACCTTCCCCAGGCTCACAAGGCTCAAATAGAAGGGTTGGGTCTCAAACTCTGTCTGTCTCTAGAGCCTCGGTTATTTACGCTAAGTCCTGCTACTTCTTCCATCGCATGGGACAAATGGATGGCCTCCATGAAATGATGTCTCTCCCAGGCCCTGCCACCCAAACGTGCAGTCCTGTTGCAGGCTCTTCCTTCTTGGATCAGGTTCTTTCCCCTGGACTTCACAGCCATAAATGGGGAATCCAGGAGGGCCTGTGGGATGGCAATGGCTTCCATAGTTCTTACAACATAGGAATTGTTGATGATGGGGTTGATTGCTTCCTAATTGAGCTCTGGGACCCTTTCCCAGTTAAATTACTCCTGCAGAGAGCACTTTCAGATTGTCGTGGCTATTGCTCGAGAAAAGTCAAACCTATTTCTCACTTTACCCAGCTCTAAGGCGAGATCCCTTATGTTTCTCAGCAAAATGGCTGCTGAGTCCAGCATATCTGGTCTTCTATAAAAGTCTTCTGTTTATACCAGCGCCCTCCCACCAAGCCGTGTAATTGAAGCTCAGAGATTGAGAATGACTGCCCTCCAACACATCTTCATAATGGAGTTCTTCCAATAATACCAATAGGTAGTGCTGATGATTACAATGCGATGAGGGGTGAGAAATGCTATTCTGGAATTAAGTCCATTTCTCTTACAGACATTAAAAAAAAAAAAAAGGTCATAGGCATATAAGTGAATATAGTCCCCACATGTCGGTGTCCTTGTCCCAAGTCCCCACCTCTGCCTCCAAGAAACTTGGGCTCCATTCTCTCATCTGTCCTCCAACACACCTTGAGCATCGTCCAGATGTTAAATTAGGTTTTTACAAATGAGACCCCACAGATCATTTTGCCGTCGTCCAGTCATATGTGTTTTGGCAAAGAGGAGCGAAGAAGCAACAGCACATGTCAGACAAGTGTTCTTACATCTGTCTTTGCAGAGGGATTGATTGAGTGGAAGAGAAGGCAGTGTTTAGCTAATTTTGAAGAAGAATAAATGTGTTTGATGGTATTCAGTGAAGCAAGATCTGCATAGCATGCAAATTGCATAGAATTATAATGCGGAAAACCCTATGGTGAATGGGTCTAATTTATAGTATTTCTAGAGACGACAACATTCCGTAATAATAACTGCAAGCTTTACTTTCCATTTGATAATTTATAGAAGACACAAATAGGCTAGGGTCTTTTTTTTTTTTTTAAAGTAAACCTCTTGACTCACAAATTGATTTAAAAAACATAATGTGTTAATATTTTTCTAATTCTGCACTGAAGATGTACACATATCATCCAGCGCCACTCACAAGATCTCAGTTCATATTTCTGTATTCATAAAATTTGCTGTTCTCCAAAGTGGAAGACATCCTAGAAAAATTAATTATTCAATGAGTTTCAATATTCAGATCTGTGGTAGTTCTCTGAGAAAGAGCATATAAATTTGGAGGCACTTTGAAAATTTAACCATGGCTTGCTGCAAACTAATATCCACATGGGCCATGTGCAGCCAGACAAAAAAGGAATGGAAAGAATGTCTTTAAGGAAGATGGGACAGAGAGGCTTTTTCACCATGAAGCTTGTTTTTTTGATTCAGTGGCATAATGAATGTACATGGCAGGAAGGAGGCCTAGATTCTGATGCCAAATCCAGCCTTCAGAGTGTTGCTTTCAGCAGAAATGGGGAAGAGGGTATCTGGAATGCTATTTTAGGAAGATATGCAGGGCATGGAATGTTTACCAGGTATTCTTGGATTATGTACCTGAGGCAGACAGAGACTGTGGCATAAGTTTGGCCCTCGATAGGGGTGGTGGTTGTGCAGCCTTGTGAATGCACTAAATGCCCCTGAATTGTACACTTTAAGATGGTCAGTATTATGTGATGTGAATTTTGCCTCAATTTTTTAAAAAAATATGCTGGGAAGAGACACACAAGGAGAATGGAGGAAACCCACATCCTTGGGAACCTTTGCCCATCCTCTTTGGAGACAAGAAGGCTAATGCTTAGAAAGGAAGGGGCATTTGGGGCCCAAAATATCTGTGTGAGCGTCTCAGCTGTCTTTTGTTGGACCAGTGCACATCTGCTATTTTGAATCTTACAATTCTCCGGCCATTCTGGGTTAGGACACAAGTCTGTGAAGACTGGAAAGGAGTGTGCCGACCTGGTGGGAGCTGGGAACCAAAGTACCAGTGTGCAGGGGGAAAGGACAGTGGATTTAAGCTGCCCTAACTAGCTGTGTGGCCTTAGGCAAGTTAATTAACCTCTCTGAAATTCTGTTTCCCCACTGGCAAATTGAGGATCACAAAAACTTCCTCGCATGGTTATTAGCGTCTGGCACAGAGGAGACGCTAATAAATTACAATAGCCTTCTGTGCTGGCCCATCTCCCAGCCCCTGAACCTTGCCCCCCTGACTTGGCTAGAACTTCTTATCACAGAAGTCATTTCCTACAACGTCGCAACAACGCTGGCTCATTAGGTCACACAGTTACACGGGTTTGTAACCTTGGAGTGAGGGCTTTAGAAGGAACGGGGTCCAGGGCCAGAAATCAAGAAAGTCCCTCCTTTTCTAGGCCCCCCTTCCTTAGCACAATGAGGAATGTCAAGAGCACTACCACAGAAGCAAAAAATGTTAGAATTGGTTCTTGAAGATCACTCAATCTTACCTTCTCATTTCATAGATGAGGAGCTAAGGCCCTTGAGAGGAAGGGATGGTCCTATGAGCCATACTTCCCGACCATCCTTCTAGTTGGTTCCTGTTAGGGAACACGCTGGATGTTCTCCATCTGCACATTCAGATCCACTCGCCATCCTTCCCCAACCTCCTCCTTGGCCTGGGGGGCCACCCCCAGGTGTATGGATTATTATATCAACGGTGCTCGTTTGCCCTCTGGTTTCCAGTTACATTTGGCTAATGGGAAGCACCAGAAGTGGATCAAAGTGCAGGATTCTGAAGTCAGAATACTAATAACCTGAGATCTCTTCCTTGCAGGTAATAGCAGGTCATACGTGACTCTCCACCAAATGACCATGGCTTCTGCCCAGCAGCCCTCTCTAGCACAGCTCTTCTGGGTCTGCTCTGTACTCCCTCCTTTGCCATTTCATGACCTGGGTTGGGAGGTAGCAGCAGTTCCCGAAGTTGCCACCCCTGGGTGTCCCTTGTTAGTTTCCCTAAACCCTGCTCACACGTTTGTAAATAACCCCATTTTTAAGTTTTCCTCAGGTACGCAGTTTGATTATGTCCCTTGCAGAGACCCAGACTGATAGAAGAGGGAGCTCCTTTCTCCTGACATCGTATTTTCTTGCCGAAGGACCTCCTCTAGTGTGGGGGTTGGCAAGCCACATCCAACCCCTGAGCTAAGAATGGTTTTTAACATTCTTTAAAATGGTTGAAAGTAAATAAAAAAGAAGAATATTTTGTGACACGTGAAAATTCCGAGTCCATAAAAAAGTTTTATTGGAACACAGCCATATTCATTTGTTTATGTATTGCCCGTGGCTGCTTTCTTACTCTCCCGGCAGAACTGAGTAGTTGCAACAGAGACCAAATGCACTGCAAAATATAAAACATTGACTCTGCGGCCCTTGAGAGAGAAAATATGTGACCCTGGCACTAGATATCGTCCCTGGCTTTTTCCTCCAACTCCTGGTTGACAGCTGAATCTCTTGGTTGGGTAAGACTGTAAGATGTCATCCCCTTTTCTTTCTTCTTTGACCCAAGACCCAAGGCCCAGGCTAGGAGAGGGAGAATAGCAGAGTCCAGAGAGTTAGAGAAAGCTCTTCTGGTAGCAGATTTAAAACCACATTCTCTGACGGGCTCTCTCTTTTTTGGCCCACGTGTCCATCTCTCAATTGGTTCTGAACTCAGGAGGGAAGAGGGTATAGATTTCTTGACTCACTAGAATTCCAGCAATCCCTTTCTCCCCAACCTTAGCCCCTTAGTTTGAACACCCATCCTCCCTCATCAGGATCATTAAAATATCCTTCTGTCTGGCCTCCTTGCCTCTAGCATCACCTTCCTCCAATCCAGACACCCCATGTGATCTTTCTAAAACACAAATCTGACCCTATACCTTCTCTACTGTGGAGACTGATTTCATGCCTCTCTCTACCCATGCCCCCAGATAGTGCCTTCCCACACTGACTCTAGGCCTCGGCCTGTGACTTGGTTTGGGCCACGGGGATAATAACAAACTTGATACAAGCAGAGACTTGAAAAATCACTTGCGTGTGTTTCCTCCTCTCTTGGGCCTCTGCTAGTGCCACAGAGCATGCCCACACTGGCCTGCTGAGGGACGTGGGAGACACGTCTACAAAAGCCTCGTTGTCACCGGCAGGGCCATCCTTAGATGAGACAGGCCTCGGCCTACCTGCTGGTTGCCTATGAATACATAGTGAGCTCAGCCTAGAGCAACAGAACAGCCTCACCAGCGAATAGACTTGTGAAAAACAATCAGAAGTTGTTTTAAGTCTCTAAGCTTTGGGGTGCTTTGTTATTCAGCAGTAGCTAACTGATACACATATTTAAAACTCTTTGATGCCCCTATTCACCTCTACAACAAAGCCAGAATTCCTCAACTCAATAACACATAAGGCCTTTGACCATCTCCCTGAGCTCCATTTAGGCTAACCAGCCCATGTAAAAACTGGTTCCCAAAACCCTTGCTGCCTTCACCATCTGTATCTTGAACCCCATGCCATGCTCTCTCTTTCCTGGTTTCCTCTGTTCTGGTTGCCTCCCAAACTGAGTTGACCCTGGCTTCCCTCTCTGACTGTAAATTATACTTGCCTTTTAGTGTTCTCTAAACTTTGAGTCATGGCCCACTGGGTCAGAAGTTGAGAGAGTCATGACTAGCATTTTTAAAGGCGGAGTAGGAAAGAAATTAGGACAGGATAAATGGTGCATAATAAGAGTACATTTTCAATATGTATGTATTGGTTTGTTATGTATTTTTTTTTTTTTTTCTGTGAGACATAGGCAAAAGAAGTTTGAAAACAAACTGCTTTAAAACCTATTTTCTCCTGGCTGCTCTGAGTAAATACTGCCCCAAATCCACCCAGTCCTCACGCTACCCAGGACTTGCATCTTTCCCCAAGGACTTGCCCATTCTCCCTTGACCTCATCCACCTCTCCAAGTCCCTTGCCCTCCACTCTCCAGTATGCCCCACCACCCTGAAGCACTAGCTATGCCTTTGCAACCTAGTATTTCCCCCACCAATAACAATTTTCCCTTCCTCAGTTTTCCGGAAAGTTCCTATTTTTTAGGGGGTGCTGTAAGTGCATCCTCCATTATTTGATGTTCAGTGTGCACTTTATTCCAGGTGTTCAAATAGCACCTTCTGAGGAAGGCCTCTCCTTCCCCTCCCCTGTCCCCCATTCCATTCCCACTTACACACCAAGACTTCATGACACGTCAGAGCTTAAGAGCGTTCTTTCTAAAACCTAACTCCTGTTTCCCATGTTTTCACTGGAGAGTCGCCTGTGCTCCCGGAGCCCTGGTGCATGTGCACAACTCTCATGACCCTTAGCCATCACCGAATTATAATGAATGAGTCCATGTGTGTATTTTCCACACGGGTGGGAGCTCCTTAAGGTTAAGGCCCGAGTCCTGTTTATCTGCCTATCACCAGCTCCTAGAGCAGGGCTTGGCATCAGTGGGAGTCGACACTCAGTTCGAGTTGGAATTGTCCCCTTGTAGAGTTTGGAGTGCACGGGTGTCCTGTGGGAATGAGACAGAGGGCCGCCTGGTCTCCGGGGGAAGGTGGTGGCCCGAGGAAACAGGTTGGAGGGGGCAGACTCCATGGCGTGGGGGTTCCAACAGAGGAGATGGGTGAGCTGCCAACCAAGTCTGCTTAGGAGCTCAAGCGGCCGTGTTCCCCAGCCCTTGAAAACCAAAGGGAAACCAAAAAGCCCAAAGCCCCACGCTGTGACAAGGCAAGGAAACACCCCGTGGTCTCTTCTGGAGCGTTTTGTATGTCACAACACAAAGATGAATAAAGGAGCACGCGAAGCAATCAGAGATAAGAAACATCCCCTGAAAAGGCACAAAACCCTCCGGGCTGGCGGAGGAGGGGCCCTTCCCTGACCAGAAGAGGGAGAAAGGAGGTAAGAGCTGGCACTCACGCGAAGACGAAGACGGGTGGCCCAGGGGCCAGGCTGAGGCAGGCGCACATTCCTCACGGACTCTCGGAAGGAACAGAAGGGAACAGAAGCTTCAGAGAGGCTGGGGGGGTGATTTGGTTCCACAGAAAGCACACTCTGTAGGAAACTCAGATGCATGCGTCGCGCAGGTACCATCGGGGGACCTCCCATCGCAGATACCAGGTTTCCAATAAAAGGCTCAGTCTCGGCCATCGTCATTTAACGGCAGGCACAATGGATGGCTGCTGAGTAGCAGGGGGAGAGAGTTAGCCCAGGAGGCTTTGGGAAGTTCACCCTAAGTTATACAAGTCCTTACAGAGGAATTCATTTCCTGGGGGTGGGGGGGGGGTGGTGGTGGCGGTTATAAACAAGGCCAGCAGCTAGCACAGGGCCTGGCACCTTCGGAGGAGGGAACAGCCGAAGAGGAGTCAGTGAATCATTGTATGGCTCTCTCTCCCTTCCTAAAGCAACCAGATCATTTCGGTTTGTAAGAACAGCACTTCCCGAAATAGCCGGGATGCCTTTGGAAGCCCGTCCTGACCGGCCCTGGGAGGCAGAGAGTGAAAAGTGACAAGGGGGCCCGAGGGGAGAAAGGAGAGAGGGAGGGAAAGTTCAGCCCCCTTCCAGGTCACACGCAGGCGGATTTCAAGGAGAAAAGTCTCTGCGTGAAGGTATCCCACAACCAACTCAGTCAGATTCAAAGGAAAAGAGACCAGGCAGGTGAGTCCCAGAGCCAGGAAGGGCGGGAGCGTTTTTTGGCCTCGGAATTCACAATGAGGTGAGTCTGAAAGCATATGAGATCGCTGTCAGTTTCTTGTAGCAGAGCCAACTTCCTGCTTTTTTAATGGCTTGGATCATCAACTCGGGAAATGCGGGGATTTGAAACAGATGATGAATCAATTACCTCCATGAGATAAAATACCCAAACTCCACGAACGCATCAGGAAACAGCAACAAGGAAAAGACGCCATTGGGCGTCTTCTGAAGAGCAGGCTGAGCAAATCTGCTTGATTGGAGTCTCCTCTACAGAGCCCAGGGTCAAGCCGATCCCTCCCACTCCCAGCTCCCAGCAGTGCATCCCCCAAAAGGCTGTTGCGTCACCCATGGGCAGACACCCCACAGCCCTGGGGCGCATTAATAAAAATAAGAGATCGTGGGGAGAAATGTCGAGAGGGAGAAGGGTCACTCAGGTAACCAAGGGCTAAACAGGGTGACCTGGGACAGATAGGAAGAAACAGGGACAGAAAGTAAGAACACACTTGAGTGCGGAGCTGCTCCACAGGCTGCTGAGAGCAGTATCTTCATCTTGGGTGAGTCATTGGTTGCCTACAGCCTTTAAAGGTGGTCCATAACAGCCCCAGCCAGCCCCTGGGGGGAAAAGCTCTCAAGTAATTCAGGGAGCTAAAAAAAGAACAGGACTATTACAGGACCATAATTTTAGAGTAAGACAGCACCTACAGAGGGAAGAGATCTTTAGACTCTGAGTCATAATGTTTGCGCCTTTAACGCAGTTTGATATGTAAAACCAAATATGAGTTATATTGCTACCTGCATGAGCTGTATTGCTAGATTAAGTATGTATATACAGTCCTGGAACTCTGCAGGCTGTGCTTGGTTCCTCACTCTGCTGGCGGTCCCTATCCAGAGAGTTAGCCATTTGGATCCCTACCTACAAGCTAAGCCCTTACTTTTGTTCATATGCATGGTCCTGACCTCAGACACTAGGTATTTCTGGAGCTATGATCTAGCTTTCTGGAGCAAAGCATCAGGTCATCTGACTGTAAGGCCAGCCCTGGCCTTGTGCTCCCACTGGGATAACTAGCATCTCCTCGGATTGCTAGTGGGTTTCTAACTAAAGAACTCTCTGCCCAAGACATTGTTTTGATCACCTGCCTGCGACTTTAGCTTTTCTAGGATTGGAGTCCAACAGCCCCACTCACGGCATTCTGTCCCAACCCCAAACAGGCGTGGAGTGCCAGCAGTCACGGTCCTCGTCAACCAGTCATGGGACCAGTAGGGAGGCAGAACCAAGCAACAGCTACCAGGCACTCCCTCACCAGGGTGAGAAGGGCCTGGACAGAGGAAGCTGGGGGTGAGTGTGTAGGGAGGAGCTGGTGGCCCAGTTAGTGTCTTAGCCTCGTTTCAGAAATCACAGGGAATGCAGTGGGGAGAGCCGTGTAGAGGAGGTGGATAGGGAGGTGGCCATTCTTTACCCACATGCAACCAGTGCCCCAGACAGCAGGCTGGGGTCTCCGGGACAAGACCTAGTCCTAGAGAGGAGGCTTAGCAAGAGGTATACAACGTACCCATCACTGGGGTTCTTGTCCTAGGAAGAAAAACTAAAATCCTAGACCATGCACTTGAACACCAAGACCTGTAGATCAGGAAATGTCTCGTGGAGAAGAAAGATCCCAGAAAGACCTATAAGGATAAGTCAGGGGCAGTTGTCTCGTAGACTGTCCCTGGCCCCCAATCTTGCCCTTCTCCAGTTGGCCTTGTCTCTCACATTCAGACCTGATTTTCTAAAACATGGCTTTTGTCCAGTTACTCTCTGTTCAGGCTCTTGGTAAAATGCTTGGTTATAACGAGGCATTTGTATCTTCAGCTGTCCAACCTAGCAGCTGTCACGAAGCCTCCAGGACAGGGCAGTATTTTGTTCCTGGAAGGCTGTTGGAGCCTTTTAAGTGAAGCATTTTTATAGTAGTTTTGAGTATGGATGGCAGATTACAAGATACTGCTAGAAAGAAGAGGGCAGGGGCAAGGTTTTGATTAGCTGAAGAGGAAAGGATGAATGCTTTGTGTTTGAGGGAGTGACAGGTGATCAATATATTTTTTTCACACCCTAATTTTTCTACCCAATATATTTTTTTAAAGATTTTATTTTATTTATTTGAGAGAGAGAGAATGAGAAACAGAGAGCATGAGAGGGAGGGGGGTCAGAGGGAGAAGCAGACTCCCTGCCGAGCAGGGAGCCCGATGCGGGACTCAATCCCGGGACTCCAGGATCATGACCTGAGCCGAAGGCAGTCGCTTAACCGACTGAGCCACCAGGCGCCCCTTGTCTACCCAATATTGATTCACTTATTCTACACGTATTTGTTGAGTACCTACTATGTGCCAGGCTCCATACAAGGTAGAGAGGACACAGCCGTAAATTAAACATACATGGCTCTGCCTTCAGGCAATTACAAAGGAATGATGAGTGTGACATAAAACTTGTTGCAGGGACATGTGCAAAGGACATCTAACCTTGGCTCTGGGATCCCCTAGGTCTCAATTGCCACTGGCTTCTCTAGCCAGGTTGGTTTCCTCCCATTGCCCTCCATGTGTCCCACATGTTCCTGATTTCAGGCCTGGGATTATATTTTCACTGAGCCTACTCAGGGCTTATCGATTCTTTAAGGTCTACCTTGTGTCTCAAATTCTGCCCGAAAAGATTTCTGGTGAAGATGAAATGTAAGTTAACACTTTTTGGTCCACACCCTGTCCCAGGGCTCCAAACACATCAACAGTGGGAGACAAAAGTATGTTAAAAGAAACCCAAATACAAATGGCCGTGCTCAAAAACTAAACAAAAGTTTTTATTGACCACATATAATACTATGAGCAAGGCTGAAGCCAGTGGCTGCTAGGTGTGAACGTAGGCACAGGCTGCGAGATGTTAATATTTGGTGTGGGAACGGGGACCAAATGTATCTGATGAGAGACAGAGAACAGAGCCAGTTTTACCAAGTGAATCCAGTGCTTCTGCAGACTTCGCCACCCGTGAAAGGAAGATGAGGAAAGGATTCATTGGACCCTCGCCTGGAGCAGTGGAGGCTATGAAGCTGAGTCTCTAGAAAGGTTGGAAATAATGGATCTTATTCTGAAGCAAGAATATGAGTCAAGCAGCACCCCCGAGTTGGTAACAGAATCTTTTCAATGTCAATGAGACAGGCACTTCTGAACTGCTAGGAAGCGGGAAGGCAAGGGAAGGGGAAGGAAGAAGGGAAGAAGGAAAAAGAAATCTACACTGGGACATGGAGGGCCAGGATAAAGTAACCACAACATTGTCAGAGCCTGGGGGAATAAAGAGAGAGAAACAATAAAATCTTCTAAATACGATGAGCCTTCAAACCAAAATTCCAAAACACATTGGGAAAACTGAGATTAAAGATATAAATAACTAGGAGTAGATGAAATGGAATGGAAATAAGAGAGTAATGTGAAAATGTCTTTTAAAAGGTATGTTTAAGAGCCTCAAAGAGATAAAGGGGAGAAGAGCCTTCATAAAGAACAAGAACAAGAAATGCTGAAACAAAACAGCCAGATTAAAAAAAAAAAAAAAAACTAAACAGGTGGATATAAAAACATAACTAATTGGAAACCCCAGGAACAATGAATGCATTTGTTGAAATAAAAATCAGAATGAATGGGGTAAACCCTAGACTGGATGTATTTGAACAGATCATTAAAGAACTGGAAAATACTATTGAGAAACTCACCTAGAACACAGCATGGAATGGTAAAAGAGATTAAAACCACGAGATGCCAAGGCAAACCAAGAAACAGACTGTTAACTATAGAGAACAAGCTGCTGGTGACCAGAGGGGCAGGGGTGGGGGATGGGTGAAACAGTGATGGGGATTGAGGAGGGCGCTTGTCGTGATGAGCACGGGGCGTGTATGGAATTATGGAATCCCTATATTGACTATATTGTACACCTGAAACTAATGTTACACTGTATGTTAACTAACTGGAATTTAAATAAAAACTTTTTTAAAAACCTATGAGATGCCAGTTAGAAAACACAGAAAGTAGATGGAAAGACTCCAACATGGCCCTCATAGGAATTCCCGAAAAAGAGAATAGAGAGTGGCAGATAAGACCTATTTGTGGAGACAATGGCTGGTAATCTTCTGGACTTGAAGACCAGTAAAAGGGTACAACTAATGCTGAACAGGATAGATTTCTCTGAATGCCTTATGTGATCTAGCTCCTTACTAACTCCATGACTTCATCCTCTATTGAGTTTTTCCTCACTCACTCTGCTTTAACCATACTGGCCTCACTAATCCTTGAACAAAACAAGCCCACTCCTACCTTAGAGCCTCTGCACGTGCTCTTCCTCTGTTTGAAATGCTTTGCCCCAAGGTAATCGCTACAGCTCATCACTCACATTCTCTTTAAATTTCCCTTCAAATGTTACCGTATCACAGAGACCTTCCCTGATAGAAGCAAATAAGTATTTGCTTAGGAAATGAATGACTGAATGTGTAGGTGGATGAATACTATCCTTTCTCAATTGCCACCTTACCTACTACCCACATGTACGTGGTATTAGGACAGTGCTGGGTGCATGAATAAATGTCCAGCTTAGTTTTGATGAAAAAATCCATGTAAAGCCCTGTGTATTTCCTAAAAGCTGACATCACTGTGTACGCATATGAATTTATATTTCATGACAGATATGTTTGATCTATTTCCCTTAGAAGTTTCACTTTTATAATAGGACAATTAAATCATGGAATTATAAAGCTTAAATGGGCTTTAGAGCTCATTAGCTAAAACTTCGATGTTTTACATTTGAAAAAATGGCAGCCAAGAGAGGTAAAAAGGACTCACAGCCAAGCAGTTTAACAGAACCAGAACTAGAAGTCAGCCTCTTGACTCTCAGTCCAGTGTCCTTTTTACCATGTGTCTGCTTTATCCTCCTTGCATTCTGAGAAATTGGGTCATAAATAATCCTATTGCCCCAATGACAACGAACATCTTCTTAACCTCTGTGAACACATGTGTTGTTTCCAGGTAACAATAGGTTACTGCTACCTGCTTTGGAAAAGTTGGGGTTTCCAGGTGCCACTTCAGTAAAAATGCAATTTTAACGTGTTTTTATTTCTACAGCTTCTTGTCATTAAGAGCCTATAATTAAAATAATTAGAAGAAGAATCTTGCCTGTTAATCAGTCTACATTTCAATAAAACATTTTAAAATTCACAGTCCAAAGCTGTTACCTTATTATTTAAGCATGAGTTCTATTATATAAATTGTCACCACAGCACAGTCAACCAGTTATTTATAGAAAAAAATCTGTTAGCTTTTCCTTGGTAAACCAGTGTCACTCTATGCTGAAGTTATTGAAGAGATTATAGGGAGACGGAAAATGGGTTGGCATCCCCCCAGTGTAACTGGGCTCTGGAAGATTTCCAAAGCCTCTTTTGGATGCAGTGTGCGTCAAGAGGGTGGAGAAGAAACAGTCTTGCAGCAGCCGTGAGAATTCACGGTGCTAAATTTTGGGTGTCATGCATCCATATATATCCACACAGACATATGTATGTGGTGATAGTGATGAAAAGATTTTTTTAAGCTGCTATAATTCAGGAAAGCTGCATTCCAATGGTACAACTGGGTTTGAGACACTAAAAAGCAGTGACAATTATGATCGCTATAACCAATTTCTCATTATATGTATTCTGTTCTCTATTTACTGTAAGCCTGTCCCTTCAGTCCTCCAGAAGCCCTGTGCTGGAGCATTTCTGTGGGACTACTCTATTTGCATTGCCCCACGATGCTGGGCTTTGCATGACCTAGAAGGGTCTGGGCTGGAAAGCCTCTAGAGCTCACACACAGGGTTTAGAACTGATGCTGTATATTTATCTCATGACCCTGCTAACCCCACTAAACCCTGGGGTCCTGTAAGCAATAGCTTCTTTCCAGAAGCAAGATGATAATACAACTAATGAGAATGAAATCCCACGTCTTCAGAAATAAATAATAATACTTTTAACAACCAGCATGAGATAAACATCCCAGTTGGGATTTTAAAACATTTTTTGAAAATTATAAATCTTCCTCTAGCTCTGGATAAGGAGCTTTATGACAAATTTGTGGAGTTGGTGGAGATAGAAAGGAAAAGGTGGAACACTTGACCTCTTTCTGTGACTGATAGACTCTAAGATGTACCCCCCCACCTCCTATTCTCCACATCCTCATGTGACCCCCTCCCCTTGAGTGTGGGCAGGACCTGCAACTTGCTTCTAAGCAACAGAATATGGCAAAGGTGGTGGAATGTCACTATTGTGATCACGTTATATAAGATTGTAACTTCAGTCTCTCCAGCAGACTCTCTTTCAGTGTACTTTGATCAAGTACGTTACCACAGGAGAGGCCCATGTAGCAGGAAACTAAGGGCAGCCTCTGGCTGATAGAGGCCCTCAGGAGTTGAGACTCTCAGTCCAAACAACCTGCGAGTAACGGAATGCTGCCAACATCTATGCGAGCTTGGACGCGGACCCTTCCCCGGTCAAGCCCCAGCTGAGACTCCAACCCTGGCTGACTCCCCGATGGCGATCTTGTTGGAAACTTTGAAGTGGACGATCCAGCCAAGCTGTGCCCAGATTCCTGACTCACAGATAATGTGTGTGTTGTTTTCAGCCACTAAGTTTGTAGTATTTTGTTATATAGCAATAGATAACTATTGCACGCCTCAATGATAAAAGGGCTGGCTGGGGGGGGGTGTTTCACATGCTGAAGAAAGAAGGAAAAGATGTAGAAAGTTGAAAGGAGTCTGGGCACAGATACCAGAGGGCCCTGGGTTTGAGTCCCTGCTATGCCATTTAGTGTCTAAGTGACCTAGAATTAGTCCCATGTCTTCTCCAAAACTCAGTTTCCATATCTCTAATATGAAGATATTTTCTGCCTCATCCTGCTGTTTGCGGGAGTAAACCAGGTATAGTATTTAGTAGATGTAGTAAACCAGATAGTGTATCTGACCAAGGAAATGTTTAATAAATGCTACTTATCACCATAGCCTTCCCCTTCTGGAACAATTACAGCATGATACAGCCAACCAGGTTGGTTTTGCTGGCTTTTTTCCTCCCTCCAGTTGGGACTTTATGTTTCAGAGAGGCTGAGTGGCCTTCCATTCAGTCCTGAAAAGGTTTTATTCTCATGGGTATTATAAATGTTCTCTTCTCAGTATGTGACATGATTATCTAATTCCTTTTTGTCTGAAGCAAAACTAGGGAGATATGGGAATTATGGGGTATTAAGAATCCTTTTTCAAATAAGGAAACAGATGACATTCCCTCAGTGACATGAATATCTGACCTCAGCCCTGGTACACGAGGCAGCTCTGCACGAAGAGGCTTCATTAGCTGGCTAAGCGCACGGAGCTGTCAGTCACAAATTTCCAGCCGCTTTTTGCTTTCTTCGTCTGCATTAAGATATTAGAAATTGCGAATTTTTTATCCTCCACTTAAATGGTGTGAGTAAACGCAATAGTAAAATATTTCAGTCTGCAATGCAAAGATTTCTTAGACTCTGCTCAGACTACACCTATCTGACAAAAAGAAGCTGTCATTTCGTTTGAGCGCCCTGCCTTGGTGACTCACAGTCAGTAGAACTTTATACTTAAAAGTAGTCCATTTGGGAAACCCAGGAGAAAAGAAATCTGCTTTGTAACTGTGTGATGGATATCTGGATGACAGGAAGGCTGGCTTGACCCCTTTTCAAGGAGAACCCATCCTTTACCCTCATGGAGAATTATACGAATGCACTCACCTTTGAAGGTATAGACATGGGACTAATTCAAAATGCGTATCCCTGCCATCATTCTGTGTATAAGTTGATTGGTTGAAAGACGGGATCAAATCTTGGCTCTGTTGCTTAGTTTTGTGCTCTCAGGGCAAATCACTTCATCTCTCAAGGACTTGGTTTCCTCATATTTATACTAAAATGGAGAGAGTAACTAGAATCTCGAAAGATGGGTGTAAAGATGCACTGAGGTAAGATATGTGAAGAGGCCCACCTCAATCCTTGTCTTCTGCATACACATACTAGGGGACGGAATCAGTTTCAGGAGAAACATTTTAATGCTTCTCTTTTTCTCTGTATGCTACATTTCCCTCCTGTCTGAGCAATAAGCTATCTAGTACAATGCTCAGAGATGTCCCCTCTGTTCCGAAGTATATTGTAATTCAAAAGATTTGCTTACGATGCCCTATTAATGGAGATAATAAACCTAACATTTCATTTAAGCACTTGCTATAGGCAAATGCTTAGCATATATTCGTCATTCAGTCCTCACGGTAACTCCACGGAGAAACGGAAGCCCAGAGAGGTTATAGGACTTGCTAAGGGCCATGCAGCTCGATGGAGTTAGGAATCAGGCACAGTTCCCTGAATTCAGAGTCCACACTATAGCTGCCCATGAAGCACCACCGTGTATCTTCTGCAAACGCTTGTTTCTCGGGTACTCATTCTCTAAAGCAGTGGAACCAGGGAAACGGGGAGCAAAACGTTTTGCAAGTGGGTCATTAGATGCAACGGCAGTTGGTGGCGCAGACTCACTCACGCCTTGGTTCCCAGAGGCGTGTGTGCTGACTTTGGGGGAAAGAGCCCCAGGTACTGGTCCCTCCCTGGTGAGCACATACTTGCAGTAAACGTAACGCTGAGCTCTCTGCTCTTGCCATCTGACTGGTACCTTCAAAGGTGAGTGCATTCTTAGTAGAGAGTGATCACTTTAACTCCCATTTATAACTATATTCTTATGAGAAATATATTATCACTATCAAAGAAACCATTCAAACGGCAGGGCTGCTGAATACCTGTACCTCCACCAGCTTCTGAAAAATTACATAACCCCTGCGAGCAGCATTGTCAATAAGCAGCTTTAATATAGTTCGTATTTTCTTATTTTCCTTTAGAATCACTGTGATCCACGGGCCTTCCAAAGCCTAATCTATCCAAAGCATCAGTAATAAATCATAAATATTTATAGCATTTAATCATGAGGCAGCCCTATATTATTCAGCAGCTCATTAAGCACCCAGCATGCTTATAATCCAACGGCAAGGTCTGTGAATGGTGTCTTCTGCCCTGGGTTGCCTCTCCCCTCTTCTGTAGGAAAAAAAAAATCAAGAATGCACGCACACGCTTAAGTTGGAGCAGGTGTGGACGGAAGTCAATTAGACAACACCATCCCCGATGTCCTAGAAATGTATAATTTAACAGAACAGCCAAATGTGTCCTCCCTGCCATCCCATTACAGAGGGAAGAAGGGAATGGCGGGGTGGGGTAGGGGTGAAGGGAGGAAGACAAACAATTACGGAGCCCTCCTGTGAGCTAGGCAATAATAGTTGGAACATCACATTTACATTATTAATGACTCTATTTCACTTCGATTCCCATATTCCCTTTGTTTTATTATTCCTGAAAAGAAAATACCAGATAGATTACTCAGTGTACAAGAAGAATAATAAGATCCATTCCAATGTAGATTGGGGGCTCCCTTTGGAGATAGGAGTCTTATCACTGGCAGTGTTGAAGCAGAGGCGGGATGCCCTTCTGTGGGGGGGGTTGAAGAGGGGATTTCCTAACAGAAAAGATGACCAGGATCACTTCTATAGCAAAGATGCAAACCTCCTTTTCCTTCTCTGCAGGAGAGGCTGGACCGCAGCTTTCCCACGTCCAGTTGTAGAGAGCAGGGACCACGTGACCCAGTTCTGGCCAGTGAGATGTTTGCAGATGGGGAGGGGTGGGGGAGGCTTTTGAGAGAAGGTTTTAAAAAAGAAAGCCTCCTTGGAACCCTCCTTCACTGCTGGGGGGAGGTAAAGTGGTACAGCCACTTTGTAAAACAGTGTGGCAGTTCCTCAAAAAGCTAAAACACAGGGGGCGCCTGGGTGGCTCAGTCAGTTAAGGGTCCGCCTGTGGTTCAGGTCATGATCCCAGTGTCCTGGGATCCAGCCCTACATCAGGCTCCCTGCCCAGCAGGGAGTCTGCTTCTCCCTCTCCCTCTGCCCTTCCCTCTCATTTGGGCTCACTCTCACTCTCAGTTAAATAAATAAAATCTTAGGAAAAAAGGCTAAAACACAGTTACCATGTGCTTACATAAAAACTTGTACACAAATATTTATAGCAGCGTTATTCAGAATAGCTCAAAGTGGAAACAACCCAAATGTCCATATAACCTTAAAAACATTGTGCTAAGTGAAAGAAACCAGACAAAAAGGCCACATACTGTATGGTTCCATTTATATGAAATGTCCAGAAGAGGCACAGGGAAAGGGGATAGTGGTTGCCATGGGCTAGGGGAAGGGGCAGGAGATGCGGACAGGCTGCTCATGGGTATGCGTTTCTTTTGGAAATGATGGAAAGGTTCTGGACTTAGATAGTGGTGGCGATTGCATAACCTTCTGAATATACTAAAGACTACTGATTTATATACTTTAAAGGGGTGAATTTCAAGACATGTTAATTAAATCTCTTTCAAAAAAGAAAGAGGGGCACCTGGGTGGCTCAGTTGGTTAAGCATCTGACTCTTGATTTCTGCTCAGGTCATGATCTCAGGGTCATGAGATTTAGCCCTGCATTGAGCTCCTTGTTCAGCGGGGAATCTGCTTGAGATTCTCTCCTTCTCCCTCCGCTCCGCCCCCACCAACCTGCTCATGCACATGCTCTCTCTCTCTTAAAAAAAAAAAAAGAGAGAGAGAGAAAGAGAGGCTCATCTGGCCTACCAGTAAGGCCTCTTGCCTGTTGTCCTTTCCCCCATTCCTTCTCTTCCATCCTGGAATGAAAATGGTAAGCAGGACATGCGGCAGCCACATTATGATAATGAAGACAAAGACCATTTGCTAAAGAGGTTGGGCAGAAGGCGTCAGGGCCCAGGAAATGCCCTGCTCTCTTAAGCTACTGTTTGTCAAGTTTGCTGTTGCTGGTAGCTGAATGCAACCCTTCCAAGTAATAGACCTCCCAACTTTAAGATTTTATGAAAAGCCAATTACTGTTAAAACAGAAAGGAATCGAGTTATGAAAAGTGGTATGTAGAGAGATGTAGAAAAACAGTTCTTCGCAAGGTGTAATTTAAAGAGGATTCCCATTTTATAGAGATGTTTAGTACTCGTACTGTAACAAGTGTTTCAGTTTATGATGCTACACTGTAACAGAGTAATGGAGTGTGAAACATGTATTTAAAGCATTTTTAGGAAAATGCAGTAAATACAAATAATTACCATTATAACCATTCCATGAAGACATGCTACGCAGTCAAAGATGAAGAGTCTAGTTTTGGATTGTTTCCAAAGTGCCTGCAAAGAAATTCATAATGATGGGTTCTTGTTATATCGCTAGATGAGACAGAAGACATTTAAAAACTACAACTTGTTAAGCAATAAATAGCCATAATCTGAGTATAAGGGGAGCTATTATGAGTGAAGACAGTATAAAATATGTTGACATTTAGAGTCTTCTCTGAGATATTAGCAAGTTCCAGTGCCATTTTAAACCAAACTTTCTGAAATCTATGCTCATAAATTCTCTGTCTAGTTTCACACGTTTTTATTGAATGGACAGGTATCTTAACATCCCCCTGTGACTGATCTTCTGCCCCGTCCCAATGTTATAAAATTCTGGAGTTCGGAATTTAAAAAATTGCTGACTAAATGAGTGCATTGTGTTTGGGTTTACATATATTGGCTCTAGCAAACAAAGTTTGATTCTTGTGCATGATTATTCTCAGAAATAATTCATGTGAAAAGAAAGGTGCTTCCAAAATCTTTCACTCATCAGACATTTTAAACCACCAGAGATTTTGTTCAAAGACTGAAAAATCAAATTAATCACATATTTGCTTGAGTGAATAACGGACAATTATGCCGTGAATTCAAACATTGCTGATGAATTCAACAACATGAATTCAAACAACACAGACAGGCCAAGACAGTTTTTTTTTTCTTAATTAAAGTTTGGGGAAGAGATAGAAAGAGACAGAATATGATAATCTGGTGAATATCCCCCAAATTTCTTCTTTATTTTGCTTCTGAAGACCCCATCCTGAGCGTTTGTCTTTATGGAAGTGTAGATGACTCACAGGTTGGAAAATGACACTGTTCTTCATGGGTCATGTCTTGAGTAATATGTTTTTCAGCTGTGCTCATTTGGTTTTAAATTCAATAGGTATGTCACCTCCAGCTGCACAAAGAGCAGACAAGCATGCATGTGTGTGAAACCCCACCGAAAAGTCCCAGAGATTAGGGTGCCTGGGTGGCTCAGATGGCTAAACATCTGCCTTCGGCTCAGGTCATGACCCCAGGGTCCTGGGATCGAGTCCCGCATCGGGCTCCCTGCTCCTTGGGAGCCTGCTTCTCCCTCTGCCTCTCTGTCTCTCATGAATAAATAAATAAAATCTTAAAAAAATAATAAAATAAAATTTCTAAAAAAAAAGTCTCAGAGATTACAGGAATTTAAGGAATTATTATGGTGATGGTGTTACAAGTGACATTTTATATCTAATTGTTCTGTTAATCTTTCATTCTTTCTATCCCCGTGGGTGTATCAGCTCCCAAACCACTCTCTTCTGCAAGTTCTTTGGGTAAATGTTCAGTAAAAAGGCCACATTTGGTATAAAACTGTGAAACTGTGGACAGTAATTTTTCAGGGACTAAAAATAATTTTTAAAAAAAACCCACAATTTCTACACTCACCAGTTCTTTCTATTCAAATGATGTCAACTCATTACATTAAACCGTAGCTGATTGTTTAAAGGCTGTGTGCACGGTTAGCCGACGGGGTCCTCGAAGGGTGGATGAGGAGATTATCAACTCAGGCGCCAATTGTTTTCGTTAAACTCTGGCTGGCTTTTTACAGCAGGTACAAAGAAGAGAGAAATACTGTGTCACACACAGGAGAACGGGGAGAGGAAAGGTGGCTTCACCATGCATGCAGACATCCAAGAGCATGCTTCCTAAGTATAGGTAGAAGACATATGGAATTCCTCCAAGGCTGGAGATATTTTTTAGGGAGGAAAAGAGAAAATGAATATGTTTAGCTCGAAAGGAGCCTTTGCTGGTGAAAATAATCACAATAATTAGTCATTGCATAAAAAAATATACTGTGGAGAGCTGCTCAGCTGAACAATTACTATTCTCCACCCCACTGACCTTTTAAGAAGCTTCATCTTGTAGTTAAATTTCACGTTCATCTCCCACACCATAACCTCGACTCCTTTCAAGGGATCAGTTGTGACGCATGTTTTTGTGCTGAGATAGGCTTATAAATACACACAGATGTGCTAACGGGAAAGTCATTAGAGTCATATCCAAATGGTACATATCCAAATGCCTACAATAACAGTGCGTTTCTATTACGTACTCTTTAATGAGTCCAATGCGCCTTTCCTTTATTTATTTATTTATTTATTTTTGCCTGATTTGTTTTTTGCTTTTCTGAGGAGCACTGGGGTTGGAAAGAGGGCTTCTCGAGGAACTCAGTTTGTGTTCCACGATCACGCTCATGCCTGGAAAGCCGGTGGTCTCCATGTGGTGGTAGGAGTAGGGATCTGATCCCACAGGGACTTGGGGACAGAACTCTGTCCCCTCCCCTCTGTGTCCTCCAGGGTTCAGACAGCCCACTCCTCAAGTCAACCTGAGTGATCTTAAGAGGAAGCAGAGGACCAATTCCTCTTACTGAGGACTTCACGTCCCCCAGACAGAAAGGTCGCGAAAGTGATATTAATAAAATCCGGGGTGATAATGGCTACTTTAAGGACAAGTCAAATTTTAATATTTTAAAGAACTACCCTAATATTAAGATGATGAAGATGCAGAGCCACATTAAGGGAACAGAACTGTTCTGAACATCTGAAAGGAATGAATCTTTAGAAGAAAGAAAAATCACCTTGGGCCAAATCTATGCGACTTCCATGTTGTTTTTTTCATCAGTGAGGGAATGTTACTATTTGCGTGCTTGTCATTAAAAAAAAAAAAAAGGTGTTTTTTTTCCTTCCCCCTTGCGAAATACTACAGAATTAGTCAACTCTATTTTCATGACAGAGCTATTAGAGAACATCTAACGCTTACATGGTGCAATTTGGAAAGTGATTTCCTAATATGCTAACTTCAAAGGAACTTTGAAATCTCAGAATGTAAGATCCAGCCCCATGTCAGTCTACCAAAGCACCATTTAGTGGCCTGTTCGGGCTGTGTTTTGATAGATCTTTAAGAAGGAGCCAAGTACTGAAGGCGGCATTCTGAGGAAGCACAGTCCTCGACACCAGCCCCCTAATCTTTCTCTCTATGAAGGTGTCCTGCTTTATGACTCCCAGAGTCCAGTGAACCTCCTCCTTCCATCTACATCTGCCAGCATGTCTCATGTTTAGTTCACTTTCCTGCTCCCTTAGGACCACAGCAAGGAGATCCAGACCTTTCCTTCAGGCCAAGGACTCCAGCCACAAGTGATGGGTGGAGGTGGGAGGAAGTGATGATATGACCGCCTTTCTTACCTAGCTTTTATTATTATTATTTTTTAAACTTTTCAATAGAAGGAGGAATGGCAGGAGAGGCAGCAAAACCAAACAGCTGCTACAGATCTCACTTTCCATATGTAAGCTGCTGGGGTGGCGTGAATGATTAGGCCAGCTTCAGAGGGAGCACCCTGCCTTATCACCTCACTGAAGAGCCATGAGTGATGGCGCAGGTGTGGTTTCTCAATGGCCATGCCCATCTGGCCACGTGCTCTTTGAAAGTATGTGTGCATGGACAAGGCTGCAGGTGTTTGCTTCTGGCAGGGGTGCGGGGGGGGTGCGGGGGGGAGGTTGGTGTGAGAGACAGATAAAGGTTCTGTCTTGCCTATCCTGCACGAAAGAGCATTTCCCTAACAGTTCAGCTCTCATGCATATGTAAAATCTCCTAACTGGAAAATATCATCCATTAAATTGTTCAAGGTCCCTTATTCAAAAACCTCTTTGACAAATCATTTTCAGAGCTCAGTGTCAGAAAAGGTTTGTCTCTCCTGAATAATTGGCCTGTTTGCTTCTCCTAGAAAAAAGACGTTACATAACTCATCATATTTTCCTCTTTGCCTTGGTTACTAGAAAACTAAATTTTGGATGCAAACACTGTAGCTTTCTTCTTCCATGTTTCTGCTAAAATATAATTTTCACCTTTCTTTTCCCTCTCCACCTTTACTCCTCCTAAATCTGATAGTCCCGAATGCTATTCAAAACCAAACTTGGCAGAGTTTATAGAAAATAAACTGAGAATAACAGTAACCACTCACATGAAATGTTCTAGAATATTTGATCTATGTAGTTTGCGGTACAGACTTCTTACTTTTTCAAATTCCTACCCTGTGCCCTCCCCACCTCCTACTCCAGACCCCCTTTTTAAAAAACTGGAACAAATCAGAAAGGAAAGTGATACCTTCATTGGGTCACAGGATTCCAAAGAGTTCCTTTGAAGGAAACCCTGAGAGAACCATTTGATGATAAAGGGGTGTTTGCTTTTCTGCCTTCTTTTTTGCAATTGAATTTGCTGGACAGAAAGCACATCTGCCTCATTAAAACTCGTATTAACCAAGTTACAGCTGATTTTTCTGCATTTAAAGTTGATCTCTGTTTCTCAAAATTGGGCATTTGTGGGCTGTCATTAAGTACCATGTCCATAAATCTTTGATTATCAGGGACTTTCTAGATTTCAAATATTCTGATTCTTTCCCATGAAAAAAAAAGTCCCAGAAATTCCAGTAAATTTGGTGTTCACAATGTATCTCGCAAAATGTCTCTTATATATACTTGGTCACAGGACAAAAATCCCAGGTCAAATTACATCTCCTGATTTGGAGCTTAGAGAATGTGGCCACCAGAACCCCCCAAATTTTTTTTCTGAAGATTTTATTTATTTATTTGACAGAGAGAGACACAGCGAGAGAGGCAACAGAAGCAGGGGGAGTGAGAGAGGGAGAAGCAGGCTTCCCGCCGAGCAGGGAGCCCGATGCGGGGCTCGATCCCAGGACTCCGGGATCATGACCTGAGCTGAAGGCAGACGCTTAATGACTGAGCCACCCAGGAGCCCCGAGAACCCCAAATTTTAAAAGAGGTATAATTAGAGAGCCATTTGTTATTGCAATCTGCTATAAGAGAATGGCTCTGACCTGTTGCAGAGTCTCCCACATTAGTATTGAAATCTTGGCATTCATAATGACTGACGCCTAATATTTTCTTACCAAGACCATTACTGATAATGACCACATTCTTCCCCAGACAGAGAATCATTCCAAGGAAGTCTGGGATCCCATATAAGACATGGTGTTTTATGATAATAATCCTCTCTGAGCCATCCATTCATAATTAGTCCGTTCACAATTATGATGTTAAAATAACTTGTTCTGGTAATATACCTATACATATTACTATTTCCATTTTATAGATGGAAAAAACAGAAGTTCTGAGATGGCCAGTGGCTTGTCCCAGGCTGCCTGGTAAAGTTTTACAGCCCCCTTCCCCAGTGCTCTGCTTCTCCTGTGTACTGAGGTGGAAGGTGGTATTGGTATTATCCCCAGCTCTGCAACCTGTAAAGTTTAGCCAGATTAATCCGGCTCGAGCCATACACAAGCACTGAGTAAGCATGGGTGTGGATACCTAAAGGAGCAGTCCCATACCAAATAGCTACTAGCCTAGATATGTTTGAAGAAGGGTGTTCTAGGAAGAATTTATAAAGCTGAGTTCCAGAAGTAAAGCCTTTTATGCAACAATCCTATTAACATTCTACAAAACTGTTTAAAATCGATGAGGTCACTCTAGCATATCACTAAACATACAGAGGACACTAATAATTTTGCAGTGATTACTACTGTCCAAATGAAGGGCCCAGGCAATTGCTGAGGCAAAGTGAACATTGCTTTAGGATTTTCCTATGATCGTTAATATTATCAACACAAAGTGGGCGCCTGGGTGGCTCAGTTGGTTAGGCGACTGCCTTTGGCTCAGGTCATGATCCCGGAGTCCCGGGATCGAGTCCCACATCGGGCTCCCTGCTCGGCGGGGAGTCTGCTTCTCCCTCTAACCCTACCCCCCCTTGCACTCACTCTCTCTCTCTCTAATAAATAAATTTAAAAAATCTTTAAAAAAAATATTATCAACACAAAGAACACAAACAACAGGTTTTGGAATTTTTGGTGTTTGAATTATCTGAATAGTTACCTCAAAGTTAACTATTTTGTATGTATATTAGATGGAGAACTGAAAATGATTTAAGGAATTTTAATTTAAAAAATCTATTCCGGGGCACCTGGGTGGCTCAGATGGTTAAGCGTCTGACTTCGGCTCAGGTCATGATCCCAGGGTCCTGGGATCAAGTCCCGCATCGGGCTCCCTCCTCGGCAGGGAGCCTGCTTCTCCGTCTCCCACTCCCCCTGCTCGTGCTTTCTCTCTCTGTCAAATAAATAAATAAAATCTTTAAAAAATAATAAAAATAAAAAAATCTATTCCTCGGGGCGCCTGGGTGGCTCAGTTCGTTAAGCGACTGCCTTCGGCTCAGGTCATGATTTCGGGGTCCTGGGATTGAGTCCTCCGCATTGGGCTCCCTGCTCCGCAGAGTCTGCTTCTCCCTCCGCCCCTCCCCCTCCCCCTGCTTGTACTCTCTCTCTCAAATAAATAAATAAAATCTTTTTTAAAAATGCCTATTCCTCAAACTGGCCCTAATGATAGCATTACAAAAAAAATTTTTCAGTATAGCTGACACACACCATCGCATTAGTTCCAGGTGTAGAACATGGTGATTCAACTTCTCTCTGTGTTAGGCTATGCTCACTGCAAGTATAGTTACCATCTGTCCCCATACAACGCTACTGCACTATCACTGAATATATTCCTTATGCTGTGCTTTTTATCCCCAGGATTTATTCATTCCATAACTGGAGGCCTGGATCTCCCACTCCTTTTCACCCGTTTTGCCCATCCCCCCACCCCTCTTAAGAGAGGTCCATCTGATGTTTTTGTTGGTGGAGGCAAAGGGAAGAGGAAAGCCTGCTTTCTAGAGAGCCAACAGCATTGGCTTTGACTCTCTCTGAGCACCAGTGAGTATCAATACGGCTCATTACTTGCCCCCTGTTCTCTCACCCTTTTCAGGATCTCGAACCCATTGTTAAGGAAGAAACCTTCTCCTTTCTTCAAAAGGTTGCTTTGAAGAACTTCTGTTTTTGTTCAGCTCTGTTGTTCTTCCAATGCCCTATGCCTTGTGTGAGTAAATGAAGATTATTTGCATTTCAAATTCCAGAGGTTTGCATGGTAGAGATGAAACTCTGGCTGGGGTGTTTTTCTTTGTGTGTTTTGTTTTTTGGATAATTAAGATTGGTTTGTTTCTTGGACAGACATTCTTCTCATTCATTAAGAGAAATGTAATCGACTATTCAGGCACGGAACATCTTCAGAAACTGGAGAACTGGATCGGCCTCTCTTGGCTGGTGAGTTACTTGTTTCCATTACTCTTGGCCTAGGTGTATTATCAGGAGCAAGGTTCCAGCTTCGAACATTTGGTCCTCAATCCCACATATCATTTCTTAAAATTATCAAGATGGCTTTATTAAGCAAACTACTGAGCTACTTCCTGGATATTGCCAATGGTGTAGACTTTTTCTCTAGAGGGAAAAATTAGTTTTACCCTTGGGAGTTTGGAACAATTTTTTATTCTTTCACAAAGTTACGGTGGATTTTCTTGTTTTTTGATTGTTTTTGTTTTTAAGTAGGCCCCACGCAGGGCTTGAAGTCATGATCCTGAGAGCAAGACCTGAGCTGAGATCAAGAGTCAGATGCTTCACTGACTGAGCCACTGAGCCACCCCAAAGTTAGATGGTTTCATACTTGACCTCCTAAATAAGAGTATATTTTAAGAAAACTGCTGAATGTTTATACTCAGGTAATAGAAAGAAAGATTTGAGAAGTAGAAAACAAGCTTCATACCCATGTACCCATGGGGAGTTTATTAACTAGATGGGACAAAGACAACATAAAAGTGTTAAGTGAACAATTACATATGAAATGATAGAAACTCTGGAAGGGAGGAAGCACGTGTAGAGTCCTCTAGACCAGTGGTCTGCAAACTTTTTCTGTAAAGAGTTAGACAGTAAATATTTTGGGTTTTGCAGGTCAAATGGTTTTTGTTGCAGTTATTCAGCTCTGCTGTTTTAGTACAAAAGCAGCCATTGACAATAATGTGTGTGATTGTGTTCCAATAAAACTTTATTTATACAAACAGGCGTTGGGGGCAGCTGGGTGGCTCAGTTGGTTAAGCGCCTGCCTTTGGCTCAGGTCATGATCCCAGAGTCCTGGGGATCAAGTCCTGCATTGGGCTCCCTGCTCAGCGGGGAGCCTGCTTCTCCCTCTGCCTGTCGCTCCCCCTGCTTGTGCACGTGCACTCTCTGACAAATAAATAAATAAAATCTTTTTTAAAAAAAAACAAAAAACAGGCGCTGGGCCAGATTTGGCCAGACTTGCTGACCCCTGCTTTAGACTAAACTCCTCCTAATGCAGAAACCTCTTGTAGCAGCACCCAGCGCATTCATATTTGCATAGTTATAATACCTGGAGGTTTTCCTTATACAAAGCTACACTGTATCCACCTGAAACTCCCACCCACTGTGACCACCACCATCTCTACCTGGACCACGCACTAGCTTCCTACTTAGTCTCTGTGGTTCTACACTTGCCCTTCCTACAATCTAGTCTCTGCCTGGCAGCCACTGGAGTAAACCTTATAAAATGTGAGTCAAATCACGTCATCTTCTAGCTCAAGGAGCTCTGATGGTTTCTCATAGCATTTAGAACAAGTCACATGATGACCTTGGCCTCTAAGGCTCTAAATACCTGGTTCATGATTGTGTCTCCAACCTCATTTCCTACTACTCACCGATCTCTGACTACATGAGCCTCTCAATATTTTTCAAATATGCTATCCGCATTCCCAGCTCAGGGCCTTTGCACAGAATGTCTTCTCCCAGACATCTGCAGGTCTTGCTTCCTCCCTTCATCCAGGTCTCTATTCAAATGTCACCACATCAGAGAGGCCTTCTCCCACTGCTTTATCCATCACGCTCCATGCTTTCTTTTCTTTTTAACTCTGTGCTATTTTATTTCAGAGCACCTAGCACTATCTAACATTATGTTATAAATATGTGTGTGGAGCTCTTTTTATCATTTGCTTCCCCACAAATCAGTTTTACATTAGTTGGAATTTATGAGCCTTGTTCACAATTCTATCTCCAGTGCTTAGATCAGTGATTGGTGTATATCAGGTTCTCCCTAAATATTGGTTGAATACATGATAAATGTAGCTTTGCCCTCTGCAATTTCCAAAAATACATGTGACCCACATATAGTTACTCTTCCATATGACAATCCTTCTACATATGAAGGTCAGCTCTCCATTTCCCCCAAATCTCCTCGTGCCCATTGCTGTGTAGCTTTCCCATCTGTGACATCTGGCATTATCCCCTCAGGTCCAATGCCTGACCATGCTCCATAAGGTTTGACCTTGGCTCTTGCCTGCACTTGCTCATCAGATTATATAAATCTGCCCCTGGCCACTCTGGGTACCTACTTTCCCAGGTCCGGTTTGATTCAGGGGAACTTTATTCCCTGAGGTTTGCCCAGGCACTTGTGAAAGGGAATCAAGCACCTAGTGTGCAGACATCTGTCCTTCCTTTTGGCGACTCAGCATCTGTGTTTGAGGAATCCCCCACCTTCTGAGACAGAGCTCTCTACTCAGCACAGAAACTGCGATTTCCATAGGCTCACTTTCCCAGGCATCCTTACCTTACGGCAAGATGCTGTCACGTGACCTAGGCTTCGCCAATCAGATACTCTCGCACGGAACTTAGCCCAAATCCAGTGAGTCTGAGAAGCAGTGGCTGCCCAACATCCATTCTGGTGACACCCTGGGACAAGTGCAGCCTTGACACTCGTCTCAAAGGCGGAGGTTCTAGTGCCCCCACTATTTACCTTCTAACTCACTGGATCATTTGTTACTACATTATGTTTATTATTTATTGTGCTCCACAGGAGATCTTTGCGGTGTTCATTTATGTGTCCCAAGCATCTAGAACAGGGCCAGGTGTATAGTAGGAACTCAATAAATAATCATGAGTGAATGCACACTGAAATGACACTCTTTAATCTGTCAGATTGACAGAAACTAAGCCTGATAACTCAAGGTTTATCAGTGGAAGTATGGGAAATAAACATTTGCATATTGTTGGTGAGATTGTAAATTGCCTCAGACATCTTTCAGGTCCAAAATTTTATACAGTTCCGGGGTGCCTGGGTGGCTCAGTCGTTAAGCGTCTGCCTTCGGATCAGGTCATGATCCCAGGGTCCTAGGATCGAGCCCCACATCGGGCTCCCTGCTCAGTGGGGAACCTGCTTCTCCCTCTGCTGCTCCCCCTGCTTGTGTTCCCTCTCTCACTGTGTCTCTCTGTCAAATAAATAAATAAAGTCTTTAAAAAAAATTTAATTAAAAAAACCAAAATTTTATACAGTTCCACATCTAGGAATTTATTCTACAAAAGTTTATCAAGATCTTAATTCACAGATGTTCACTGCAGCATTATTTGCAATAGCAAAATATTGAAAGGAACCTAAATGTCAATCAATAGGGTACTGGTTAAAGAAAATATCATATATTCACAGAGTAGAGCTATGTGCATTGACATGGAAAGGTTTTCAAGATTCAGAATAGTCTGATATAAATAGTACCCACTACTAGTTTGCAAAGACTTTTAATTTTTTTAAAAATTAAGAATGGTATAGATAAGAAAGCTTTTATAGTGGTTGCTCTGGGGAAGCAGGGAGGTTTGGGATTAGCAGAAAGAGGGAGATTTTTGCTTTCTTAGTTTATGCCCTTCTAAACCATTTGGCTTTTTCTTTGTATGCATGTATTATTCATATTTTTAAGAACAAAGAAAATTAAGTGAGATGTCATTTTTAGTAATCGAGTTAGTGAAGTGTTTTGGTTTTGTTTATTTTTTTCAAGATTTTATTTATTTATTTGACAGAGAGAGAGACACAGCGAGAGAGGGAACACAAGCAGGGGGAGTGGGAGAGGGAGAAGCAGGCTTCCCGTGAAGCAGGGAGCCCAATGTGGGGCTCGATCCCAGGACCCTGGGATCATGACCTGAGCCGAAGGCAGACGCCCAATGACTGAGCCACCCAGGTGCCCCTGGTTTTATTTATTTTTTGTAATGACAATACTTTATGCAGGAAAAGATGGGAAATGGATTTCCCTACATCACTAGTGGCATTGTAAATTGCTATAGTCCTTTTGGAAAGTGTTTGATAATATGTAGCAAAAGCCTTAAGTAGTCATATCTTTTAATGCTGTACAATTTTGTAAAAATCTAACTGAAGGGAATCTGTCCCACATGTGCAAAGTGCTTTATATATAAAGGTATCAATCAAATTACTATTTTAAATGTTCCCAAATTAGAATTAACTTAAATATCCAATAATATATTAAAGAACATCCACAGAAAGTTAATATCTAAATATTTAAAATGATATTTACAGATTTTGTTACAAGATAAACATGTTTAAGGTGTCACATTAAGAGAAAAAATTATTTTAAAAAATAAAAAAAATGTATATCGGCTGTCAGATATAATGTATAGAATGATTATAATCATGTTAAAAAATATTCCTAGAAAAAAAATACTAACAACAAAATGCTCCTATTGGGGGGCAGAAGTTTTTCCTCCCTCGGTTTTCTATTTTTTCCAGGTTATCTGTAAAAAACATTTCTTATGTTATAAGAGAAAAAAATAACTGTCCTATAAAGAAGGAAATGATGCACCTTTGTTACGATTTGTTCATAGTCAACCTATGCTGATGTTATATTGATCTACCAGTTTAATTCCTAAATTAAATGCTCATTGGCCATTTCTAAAAACTGACTATAGCATTTTGCCAAGGACCAATCATCAAACCTGTTGATTTTTATTATCCCAAGATACTAATTGCTTATTACCAAGTGCCGCTAGTTTTGTCTTCTAAATATTTATTGACATCACCTCTCCTTTTCTTACTGCCTGCCCCCACTGTTGGCCCTGGCTAAAGCTTTTATCCTAACCACTCTCTCAGCTTCATTCTTGTTTCCTCCCATTTTATTCTGCACTCTGCCTTGAGAGTAATCTTCTTACAACCCTGACCTACCACATGATTGATTTGCTTAAGCCTCTCCGTGGCTTTTATGGCTCAAGAGCCGTAAGAGTTCATGTTCCTTGGTGAGCTTGCAAGGTCCTCCTGACTTGACCCCTGTCTACATGTCTCCATCTCACTTCCAGCTCTAAGAATACGTACGTCGTCTCTGAGGTCACACCGCCACTTCATATCTCCTTGACTTTGTTCACACTGTTGCTTCAGTTTGGAACCCTCCTTACCTGCTAATACTCCACATTCCTTAAGTGTCAGCTCCTCCAAGGAGACTTCTCTGACCCAGTAGGCTGAGTAGCCCCCCCTCCTTGTTCACACACACACACACACACACACAACTGCTTCCCCAAAGTAAACAGATCAATATCACTTGTATGTTTCAAGTAAACAGATCAATATCACTTATATGTTTCTAAAGGGCTTTCATATGTAATAACACCTGTAACCCTCATAATAACCCTGTGAATAACCCTATTGTATGGACAAGAAATGCAAGATTCAAGGAAAATATACTTGGCTGTGGTGACACAGTGCATAGGGTGGAGTCAAGACCAGTACCTAGGTGTTCAGATCTCTTTTCTTTCAAGCTTGCGTCCTCAGCTGCTAAGATTAAAGAGGTGTATGTGGAGAGGCCGAGGAGTTAGTAGGGAGAAGGAGGATCTAGCTGGTGGAGAATCTTGAGAACTAGTCTAAGGAGCTATTTTGGCTAATTAACCACCATTTACTGAATATCCACTCCATTCCAGATTTGGTGCTAGTCATTTCATGCAAATTGCCTTGCGTAGTGGTTAAGAGCCAGACTCCAGAGCTCAATGCCTAGTTTGAATCCCGGCCCTGCTACACCATCCAATTCTCAAAACATTCACATTTTATGTATGAAAAAACTGAGGCCCATATAGGTTAAGTTGCCCAAAGCCACATAGCTAGTAAATGGTAGAGATAGTTCAAGTCCAAGTCTGTCTGATGCCCTTTCTTTCTTTCTTTCTTTCTTTTTTTCTTTCTTTCTTTCTTTCTTTCTTTCTTTCTTTCTTTCTTTCTCTTTCTTTCTTTCTTTCTTTCTTTCTTTCTTTCTTTCTTTCTTTCTTTCAAGATTTATTTATTCATTTGAGAGAGAGAGAGAGGCAGAGAGTGAAAGCAGGGGGAGAGGCATAGGAAGAGGGAGAAGCAGACTCCCTGTTGAGCAGGGGCTCGATCCCAGGACCTGGAGATCATGACCTGAGCCGAAGGCAGATGCCCAAGCATCTGAGCCACCCAGGCGCCCCTGATGCCCTTTCTACTACATATAAGGCCCAAGTGGCTAAGAGAAGAGATTGGGCTTTGGGGCATAAAGTCATCGGTCCATACTTTCTGGTGATGAGATCTTGAGAGTTGCTTGACCTTCTCAGTAGCAGTTCCTGTAGCTCAAAGTGGTAGAACCTACCTGCAGCAGCACGGTACCCGGCATGTGTGAAGGGACCACATAGGTTGATTCTGTTTCTTATGCCACTGCATTGCTGAGGGACACAATGGAAAGATGTTCGTGGAAACTCTTCTTGGCAGCTGTGTAGAAGGACTGGGGTAAAGGAGGCAAGGGGCTGTTCAACAACCTGGATGTGAGGTTGCGAGAACTTGGTGGAGGATGCTGGCTTTGGCAGGAGTGCAGGGGAGGAAAGAAACACTGAGCTCCCAGGTGAGAAAGTGGGAATTGTGAGTGTGGTTGCTAGAAGCTTTAGGGTCCTGCTAATTCTGATGCCTTACATTCTATTTTATCCTTTTCGATTCTATAAATGGTATGTGTTTTTAGAGAAATATATGTTCCATCAAACATTTTAGCATTGTATTTTTAAAGGCTATCAATAAATCTCAGTAATGACAATGATTTCTACTAACTTCATTTCATGATCCAAGTCTTGAACTTTTAATCTATGTTATTGATGAAATTAATATGAATTACGGATTTTTTTAAAAGTAGGCTCCACGCCCCCTGCAGGGCTTGAACTCACAACCCTGAGATCAAGACCTGAGATCAAGAGTCAAATGCTCTACTGACTGAACTACCCAGGTGCCCCAATTATGGATACTTTTTAACCCAACTGAAGAAGGGGAGATTCAGTTAAGATTTAAAAACCCGCCAAATACCATATAACAGCCTTCAACCAGAAATCCACATCTGTCAAATGGAATCATGGTGTAACAAAAACTCAGCCAGACATAGTCTACAAGGTCCAAGCAGGGAGAAATAATGCCCAGTAAACGTTAAGAATTGATGGCTAAATGCATTATGTCCCAAACATATGCTGGATTCAAACCCTTTCTCCCTTGAAGGTCAGGAATCATTTCATGGAAGCTAAGGTTGCAATTTAGGAAAAAAAAAAAAAAATTAAGGGATACAGTTATTTTCACTGAAGCAGAACAAAAGAATTGTTAAATCGGCGTGGTTTCTTCCCCTAATATGTACACTCTCAAAATGAATCAGCTAATAAGGTCTGTTCAGTAAGACTAGATAAGCAATACATTATCTGGCACATTTATTATGAAAAGTGATTGTTACCTAGACTAGCAGGGAAGAAGACATGTTGTGTAGGGATTGACATAGACAATTTGTTGTAACCAGACTAACAAAACCCTGTTATTAAGGGGTATAATGTGAGAGACTGAACATACAGCAGGACAATGGCCAGACCATATATAAAAATAGAGCTCCGATCCCCAGCCTGCAGCATCCTGCCCACAAGACCAGCTCCTTATCTACAATAAACCACCCAGCAATCCAGCCCGCTGTAAGTCAGACCTGCACAATGCCAGATTGCTATCTCTCGTAACAATCCGGGAAGCTCAATAATAACTTCTATAACAACTGGCCCCAAATGGCCAGGACATGATTAATGACTGACAGCCTCCCTAAATTTTGTTGCTGCTTCTAACTTAGGACTCTAACAAGAGAGCACCAATAAGTGCCCTCTTTCTAGTTAGCCTGTCTACAGCTTCCCTAAGCCAACAGCCTCCAGTCAGGGCACACCAGAAGCCTTCTTCTTTCCACTATAAAGCTTTCCCACCTCGCCGCCTGCCTTTGCATCTCTGCCAAAATGCAAGTGACGGTGGCTGACTGTCTTGCTATACAGCAAGCTGAGAATATACAGCATTTGCTTTTTATTTTTTTACTTTGGTTAGTCTTCATTTATTTTTATACTTGAGAACATAGAAATAATGGTAGAACTCTTGGTTTTAATGGTGCTAAAAAAACAAAATTCAATGGAGTATATTTTAAAGATCTTGGCTTTATTCAACAGTTCATGAATTGAGCAGCATTCCATCTAGCTGATAGAAAGGAGGTCCAAAGCGCTCTATAAAATGGAAGACTCTTGTAGGCAGAAGGAGGTTGGACAAGGAAGTTATTCCAGCAAAGAGCTGGTTATTTCAGACAAGGTGGCTTTGGGGGATAGCAGGGGTCTATCAGGTGGATTACCTCACTGGTGCTGGCCAGGTCATTCCAGACTGACTAGTTAAGATTACATTCCTGGGAGAGGCTGAAACTGCATTTAGATTAGGTACTAAGTCTTGTTTTGGTGATATGGGCTTAACACAAGGGACTCTATTTGGGGCCAGTTGTTTCTTTTTTAAAAAATAGTATCAACATAAGACACTTTTGACGTCAGCAGCAATTGTGAATTATACAGTTACAGACTATTAGCACAGAGCAGGGTAGGTATGGGGAGGATATAAACAAGGAATGTAGAATTTGGATAAAAAGTAGTCTTACCGGGGTGCCTGGGTGGCTCAGTCTGTTAAGGGTTTGCCTTCAGCTCAGGTCATGATCTCAGGGTCCTGGGTTCGAGTCCCACGTGGGGCTCCCCACTCACTGGGGAGTCTGCTTGTCCCTCTCCCTCTCCTTCTGCCCCTTCCCCCACTCATGCTCACTCTCTCTCTCTCTCCCCTCTCAAATTAATTAATTCATTAATTTTTTTAAAAAAGGTAGCCACACAGAAAAAGGCATCAGATATACATTTTCTCTTTCCAAACACATTTCCTTTCCTTTCAGAATAAGCTGCATATGCAACATTGTTAGTCATGAACAGGCCCAGTACTACTGTTTCCTTTGTTCACTTCTCCATCAACTTCTTCTGTTTCCTGGTGTTGCCTTCTTTTCTTCAGCCAGCTTGATATAAGCCTTTTGCTTTGATCAAAACGAGCATCTTTCCCACCATATACTTGACTAGGCTGCAGGACCAGCTACGTAATTTGCAGGGCCTGGCACACAATGCAAATGTGAGGTCAGGCCCCTAGTTCAAAAATTATGAAGAATTTCTAAACCGTGGGGGTGTCTGGGTGGCTCAGTTAAGAGTCCAACTCTTGGTTTTGGCTCAGGTCATGATCAAGGTCCTGAGATTGAGCCCCACGTCAGGTTCCGCACTCAGCACAGAGTCTGCTTGTCCCTCTCCCTCTGCTCCTCTTCTCTCTCTCAATCTCATTGATTGATTGATAAAAATAAATTAAGAATCAAAAATTAAAAAAGAATTTCTAAACAATGACAGCAGAGCAGTAAGCCAAATGTGAGGCCCTTCAGAATGTAGGACCCATGGGGTGCTTGGGTGGCTCAGTCGTTAAGCGTCTGCCTTCAGGTCATGATCACAGGGTCCTGGGATCGAGCCCCGCATCGGGCTCCCTGCTCCACGGGAAGCCTGCTTCTCCCTCTCCCACTCCCCCTGCTTGTGTTCCCTCTCTCGCTGTGTCTCTCTCTGTCAAATAAATAAATAAATAAAATCTTTAAAAACGAAAAGAAAGAATGTAGGACCCTAGGGAGGGAAGACTGTCTCTACACTCTCTCTGGTCTGCTTTTACTGCACTTTGCCAACTCTGAGACTTGAGGTCCTAAAGCCTAAGCACTTGGGGCCCGCAAATGGGCTTTCGGCGGCGGCCAGAAGGTCAGAGCAAGGCCAGGCTAATGTGTTTTTTTCAGAAAAAGCAGAAATCTGTTAATGATAGATAAAAATTAGATACTTGAAGTTTGTAAACTGGGTTAAATTAATCATTAGATAATGTGCTATTTGCTGAAAATAAAAAAAAACACACATTGACTAGCAAGTGGCCACATTCCCTTTTTTTGTGCAGTGTGTTGAGGCTGTTCTATCGCACGACAAAGAAGGGATAGCAGGAAAGCCGTGCAGACGGAAACGGGATTCTTGCTCTCGTCTTACTATCGAGTCAGGTGTTTTCGTTTTTGTTTTGTTTTTTAATTAGAAACAATGAACCTGTGCTGTCCCATGGTTTCAGCAAACCCATCGTCAGCAGTGGAGATCCAGTAATGTCTGTAAATATTATCAAACAAACAAACAAAAAAATACATTATTCACCCTCTTCTGGAAAACTTATTGCCATAAAGTTTAGGGCAGATAATTCCGTGGAAGGCTTGAAAGTTTTTCAGAACAATATTTAAAACTAGGATTACATTCTATAAAATGAAACTAAAACGTTAGGTTAAATTATGTCACGTGTAAAACCCAAGCACCCTTGCACTCCACCCTGACTTTTCTATCATCAGAAGCTGGGGATTCCTGGCTTTTGTGAGCTAAGAGAGTTAGGGCATGTTTGTACTTCTTTTACCCTTGTTTAGGATATCAGGCCACTGGAGGCTAAGGCCACTTACCACATCTGGCTATGTCTTGTCACGTGGGCACATATTCACATAGAACCAAGTTCAAGTCCCTCTGTAAGACATGTAAAGGAACTAGCAGAGGGCAAAGAGCTCACAGACTCCGCTTGGACTCCTGGTGCTGTCACCGACTAGTCTTATGACCATGAAAAAAAAAACCACATCATCTGTCTGAGCCTGTTTTCTCCTCTATAAAGCTGGGAAGTAATAGACTGGTCAGAAGGACCCAGTAAGATACATGTAGGGCCTGGCACAGAAAGGGGGTAGCAGTAAGACTCAGTAGCCCTCCCTGTGCTTCCCCACCTCCAAATCTGTTCCAGTCTAATTTTCCGTGACACAGCCCTCCAGTTCCGCCAGGCTATTACTCATCGCCCCCTGAACATTGTTACACAATCCTGCCTTTTCTTCAATCTTCTCAGTCTAGAGGACCTTCCCTGGCAGTCCTCATCTAGCTAAATCCTACTCATCCTGGACGATTCAACCCAAGCCTCACTGCTTCTCGGCAGCCTTCCCAGGACATTCTGCATGCATTCCCAAAGCACCAAGCACTGTTGTCTGTTGTGGGGTCAGTACTCCACACTGCTCCAGAGCTTTCCCATGCTGTCTTATCTTCCCAAAGATGCTGTAAGCTGCTTGAGGGCAAGGATAGGCTCTTAGTTGCCTTTGTATCTCCCACAAAGAAAGACTATACTTTCAGGGATCATTTCTATAGTTTGTATCTCCCACAAAGAGGATTCCTGTGTGATACCCATGACAAGTCTCAGTAATTACATGCTGAGTGCATGAATGAGTGCTGTGTCATATTGCGTTTTGTTAAATTATACATATATGCCTGGGGCTTGAAATGTGAGAAAATGACACAGCTATTTCTCCTCCTTCTGATGTAGATTGCTTTTTAAAATATTATCTTTTTTTTATATATGTATATGGTATTTCTTCTCCAATATTTCAATATACCACTTAAAATCTGACCTGAAAAAAAGTATTAAAGTTGTGTTTTAAATGGAAGAAAAATGCACCAGCTATGACTAATGTCTTCAATTTATAGTATGTCCAATTTGGAGAAGACCATGCTTTCTCATAAGGTTGCATAACTGCGAACAAAAACATTTTCAGCCACAGGATGTGTTTTGGAAGAATTTAGCCCTTTATTAGGCTAGGAAAAAAGTGAAAAGAAAAAAATCCAGAGACACAGCTTTCCTTGATACACATCTTACCCTACATAGAGAAGGCACTCAGATATTTGTCAAATTGAATGATTTCTCCTCATAGAATGTTTGGTGGGAGGCAGAAAGTAGATCGGAGCATTCTCAATAAAAATGATTCATTCTAAGTCTGGATATTGCATCCTTGTTAATTACGTAGATATTGCCAACTATTGAGTATTAGCACCGAGGATGATTAACGGGGATGAGTGAGAGATGACATGTATTTCTACTACCATTATTCTGGATTAGATAATCGATACAAAGAGACCTGTACATCAGCCACTTCCTAATACTTGTGCTAGCCCTTTGGGGGTGGAGTAATGGTGAAGAGTCCTCCAAATGAATCCTGAGCGCTAGAGCTCCAGGTAATTTGGTGACTGCAGAAGAAATAAGAGTCAAAGGTGGATAATAGGTGACACTGGTGAATATCTCAAATTTACAACTGTGTGTCAGCAGTCTTTTCTACTATCAAATATGACAGTATAAAACCTGGCCCAGGCCAAGATGTTGTGTGAGTCTAAGTTAAGAACAAATTGAGCACGTTCTCTTTACACAAAAATACCACTTGAAAATTTAGGAACTGTAACTTATCAAATAGTTCAATATGAAAGTTTAAACTCCAGGTTGTGCAACAATTCAAATTTTTATTTTTAAATGTGGGGGGAGGGCAAAAAGACAACCCTGTTTTCTGTGTTAACCTAAGAAGAATGAATTTTAAATTCTAAACTCCTATTTTGTTCCTTACCTGGAGGACTCATTTTGCAACTCAAATAGAAGATGTGAGAATTAAGATCTACGAAACAAAGTTTTGAATCAATCATCAGAAGCAAAACATTGTTTTCAAGGACAGGAATGAGTTCTGACATTTTAATTACAAGCTCAGTGGAAAGTTTGATAGTAGAATGTGAGCTCTGAAAATTATTATTATGTTGTCTTTAGGATTAATGACTATAAAATGTCAGTTTTGAGTGGTAATGGTAAATTACAAAGAAAAACTTATGGAACTCCTTTTTATTTCCTGATGTACCATGAGTATTCATCACAATTTACTTGATTAAAAATACCCAAACAGTGGAAAAATACAGAGACATTGATTTTTTTTTTTGAGACATTGATTTTTTTAATGGATTGTATAAATATAAGGCAGCTTTTCCTTAGCAATTCAGAAGATGCTCATCATACCATTTTTGATATTTGTAATATCAAAAAACTGGAAGAGACCTTAGTATTGAGCAATATGAGAATGAGTAAGTAAACTATGGTACATTCAAGTAGTGGACTACACAATTACTGAAAATTATACACATATAAAGATAGTATCACAGATTTAAAAATACAGTTGATGTAAGGTTTTTAATTCTATATATGCAAACATTAATGTATGCTGACTACAAACATATAGACAAATGCATCAGAGAAAATAATGGAAAGGAATGTACAGGAATGATTATAGAATTTATATTTAGGTGGTGAGATTATGGATTTTTCTTTATTTTTCCAAATCTTGTGTAATGTTTTCAATTCTATTTATGATTTTTAAAAATTAGTTTCTATTTTTAAAGACCTATCATCTGCTGTGGTATATTCATTTTTGCCAATGAATTGCCAATTTCCGATCATTGTTTTACTTACAAAAATAGCAACAGAGAGTTCAACCTAACACTGTGTTATCACTGTCCAACTAACAAAACAAATCCTTTTTTTTTTTAAAAGATTTTATTTATTTGAGAGAGCACGCACTTGCACACGAGTGGGGGAGGGGCAGAGGGAGAAGCAGACTCCCCACTGAGCAGGGAGCACAATGTGGGGCTCGATCCCAGGACCCTGAGATCAGGACCTGAGCCAAAGGCAGCCGCTAAACTGACTGAGTCACCCAGGCGCCCCTAAACAAATCCTTTTCTCAAATAAAAGTTGCTAATGTCTATTTTAAACTGTTCCTTAAGCTTCAAAACAGAGTCTAACTTTTTGAAAATTTTTAGTTAAGTTACTTGAAACTAAATTCCTTGAAAATCATGTTTGAATCGGCAACTCCAAAATACAGACCTTTCCGATTTTTAAGAAAACCAACTCAGCCCAGGCTGTTCTGAGCTGATACAAGGCTATTGTCATTGTATCTATTTTTTTCATCTCTGCAATTAAGTGTCATGTTCATTTTTAAATTATTCAGTGGCCAGTATAAAGTAAAACATTCATAATTTAATAAGTAAATTTGCTTCTAACCTGTGCCGGGAATGACATTTAAATTGCTTCATACTCTGATTACTAAAAGATAATTAGTCCTCTAAATATTACTGTAATGAAAACCATGGGGTTTAATGAACCATACACATTCAAACCAAACAGAATCTTTAATTCTTTACTAAATATTTAAGTTCAGCATAAAAATTGTTTAATGATTGGTTAGAATTTTATTTTATTTTTTTTTTAAAAGATTTATTTATTTATTTGAGAGAGCAAGAATGAGAGAGAGAGAGAGAGCACATGAGATGGGGCAGGGTCAGAGGGAGAAGCAGACCCCCTGCTGAGCAGGGAGCCTGACGCGGGACTCAATCCCGGGACTCCAGGATCATGACCTGAGCCGAAGGCAGTTGCCCAACTGACTGAGCCACCCAGGCGCCCCGGTTAGAATTTTAAAAAGTAGGTTAGGGCAAGCCAGGCCAGAAAAATGTGAAGCAAACTTAAGTGTACTCATAGGAATTTGTAATAGCAGTCACTGAAAAGAGTTGAACAACACAGATTTGAGGAGAAGACAGACTTCCCCTTGGCTGTACAATTGCCATTGCAAGTGTTCAGTATTAAGAATCATTGTTTCTGAATTTAAGAGAAGTATTTTACAGTCCTCTATGGCATATTTGTCAGTAGAGTATAGAAATATGGACTCCTTTAGATTTCTTTTATAGCCTTAACAATATTACCATTAAAATAGAAATAAGCCGACTTAAACGAACTTGAACTTTGAACAACACCCAAACTAACAAAAGAACTTATAATTGATTTTTTTCTTTTTTCTTTTTTAGAGAAAAGATGTTGGGAGTTTAGTGCATATTTGTTATAAACATGGAGTTTGGAGTCAGACCAGCCTGAGTTTGAACTCCAGACACTGGAGTTTCTCCCCTGTAGGAATATAGTGCAGCCTCACTGATTCTTTACAGGTTTCAATGTAATAATGTAATTCAGTGTTGGGAGCACAATAAGCAGCACATCAGAAACACCAGCCCAGCTTCTACTGTTATCATCAAATACTGATTTATTGAAGAATTCCTGTTCCTTCGGACGACCCGAAGATTTAGAATTTATTTAAGGAAACAAAAAACTTTGAGAAGCTGATAGGTCTAATTCTGCTCTTGTCCAGATGTGATGGAAAGGATTTTACAGCAATCTCTCCCAGGAAGTCTCTGGAAACTTAACTGAGACTCTCCGTCGTAAGTTGGTTAGGGCTATGCTCTCAAAATCCTGGCCCGGTGGATCCTCTAACGCTCTCATGGGGCTGTAGTTTAGGTCTGCCCTTATTCTGGAAGCAAAAATGCATTTTTCTTCTGGGGAATTGTCCTTCCCCGCTGCATGCAGTTTTGGTGGGACTGTTAGTGAAGCTGCAGGGCATTCCCCAGCCACGGGATGGGCATGTGATCCACCTGGACCAATCAGACTCTTGTGAAATTTGCACTGCTCGAGAGTGAAAGACCCACTATTGGGAAATGATGGCGCTGATTTATTCCAACCGAGAGCAGGCTCTCAATCTTTTCCTATTCTCTAGATTCTTGGTGCTATTCAAGTTTCTGTTGTTTTGAGGGCCTGGTTCTTCATTTTTTCCTTAAGTTTTATGAGCTGTCTCATATCCTTCCCTAAGTTTTTTGGGTTTTTTTTTGTTTGTTTGTTTGTTTTCCCTGAGATAGCAGATTAGCATGTGTTGCTTGTACCCTGAGGATCTGGATAGATTCAGCACTTGTCACTCTGGGCCATAATTGACAGTTTACTTATCCATCCTCCCCTAGCTTCTTGGGGATGCTCCTTGGGAATAGAAACTATGACTACTGACACATGGCATGGTCAGTGGAGGGACCAACATATTGTTTTGTTAGGAGCAGAAATCAACCACAATCTTCTATTTGCAATAGGAAGTTCTGTGTTCAGCTAGTTTTCAGGTCATCTTCATGATACTTAAAATTGTCGGGACAATTGAATAGCATTTAAAAGTATGTGACTTTTGCCCAACTGCAGATTCTCCCCTCCCCCGCATTCATGCCCCCCCCACCCCAGCAAATATTCGGAAAGATAACAAAAGTAACCAGCTGAACAGTTGCAAAACCTGTCAAGTTCTTACATTAGCTGTCCCTGATCTATAGCTTTTTACAGGCTTGTGTTGTCTTAAACGAAAGCTTCACCCGAAATTCTCTTCTTTCCTTACAGTTACCCAAAACCCCGTTGGCCTTTTCCTCTGTGATGGCCCCTCTTTCCATTCAAAAGAAGCTGTAATTCTTATTTTGAAATCCAATAAAATATTCGGTTTCACCTTGTTACAGGTAGGTAACACACATCTCTGGAGACCTCTGTGAAGGGTGTCACCCAGTCTTTGCCAAGGGCAGATTCCTTGTGAGGCATTACTTCACAATGATTATTGGGAATGTTTGGGCTTCAGGTCCACCTGTTTATTCATTTATTCATTAACTCAACAAGTATTTATTGAGCGCCCCTATCACTTCTGCACGCTGTGCCTGGCACAAGGGATGAAATGGTGAGCAAAAGTGGAAGAGAGTTGGCCTCTCAACGAGTTGCCTGTCCCATCAAAGGACAATGATAATCTGTATTTGAGGCCATAAAGGAAATATACTCAGTGCTTTGAAAGCATCTTAAAAGGTGACCCTTCCTAGTTTGGGTAGTCAAGAAATGCATACCCAAGAAAGAAACTTGATGAGTATGCTAACCCAAATGCCTGGGTTCTAGATTAAATGAGGATAATAGCTGCCTTTATGACCTTCGGTGGATCACTGAACCTATCTTGACCTCATTTAGGTCGTCTACAAAATGTGAAGATTAGACCAGGTGATCTCTAGGTCCTTTCCATTTCTAACAGCTTTTTAAAATGAGTATTTTTCGTAGCAGCTTTTTTGAGATATACTTCACATCCTATAAAATCCATCCATTTTAAGTGTACGTTAAATGACTTTTAGTATATTTATAAAGTTGCACAACCGTGACCACCACATTCAGAATCTAGAATGTTTCCATCACTACAAACAAGAATCTCATGCCCATTTTTTCCCCAAGATTTTATTTATTTATTTGACAGAGAGAGACACAGCGAGAGAGGGAACACAAGCAAGGGGAGTGGGAGAGGGAGAAGCAGGCTTCCCGCGGAGCAGGGAGCCGGATGCGGGGCTCGATCCCAGGACCCTGGGACCATGACCTGAGCCGAAGGCAGATGCTTAACGACTGAGCCACCCAGGTGTCCCTATCTCATGCCCATTTAAGTCATTTCCCATTCCTACCCCCAGCTGTGGGCAATCACTAACATACTTTCTGTCTCTACTGGTTTGCCTTCTGGGATATTCCAAATAAATGGAATCCATATAAATGTTCCTTTGTGTCTGGCTTCTTTTACTGAACAAGAGGTTTTTGAGATTCATTCATGCTGTAAAGATCATTTATGTTGAAGCATGTATCAGTACTTTGTTCCTTTTTATTGGTGAATTGTATTGTATAATTCCATTTTTTAATTCATTCACCAATGATGGACATACGTGTTATTTCCACCTTTTGACTATTGTGAATAATGCTGCTATGAACACTTGCACACAAGTCTTTGTGGGGACATTTATTTTCATTTCTCCTTGGTAGATAACTAGGAATGGAATTGCTGGGCTGTATGGTGGCTCTATGTTTAACATTTTGAGAAACTGCCAAATTGTTGCCCAAAGTGCTTGTGCCATTTTATATTCCCACCATGATATATCGGGCATAACTTCTCTAGTCCTCGCCAACACTGGTCATTGTCTGTCTTATTGACTATAGTATTTCTGTGGAATGTGAAGTGTCTCATTGTGGTTTTGATTTGCATTTCCTCAATGAATAATGATATTGATCATCTTTTCATATGCTTAGTAGTCATTTGTATATTTTCATTAGAGAAGTGCCCATTCAAATCCTTTGCTCATTTTTAAATTTGGTTGTTTTTTTATTACTGAGTTGTCAGATTACTTTATATATTCTAGATATATATTCTTTATTGGATATATGATTTGCAAATAGTTTATCCAATTCCATAGATTATCTTTTCACTTTCTTGATAGTGTGTTTTAAAGTTTTTTGTTTTGATTAGATCCAATTTATCAATTTCCTTTATTACTTTCCTAATTCAAGCTCACAAATTTTTTCTCCTGTGTATTTTCTAAAATTTTTTAAAGATTTATTTATTTATTTTAGAGAGAGAGTGCGAGCAGCGGAGGGGCAGAGGGAGAGGGAGACAAGCACACTCTCCACTGAGCAGGAGGGGGATGGAGCTTGATTCTAGGACCCTGAGATCAGGACCTGAGCCAAAATCAGGAGTCAGATGCTTAATCTACTGAGCCACCCAGGTCCCCCTCTTCTAAAATGTTCATAGTTTTATCTCTTACATTAAGATTTTTCATCCATTTTGAGCTGATTTTTGTGTATGGTGTGAGGAAGACATCCAAATTTATTTGGTTTTTTTGCTTGTGCATACCCAATTGTCCCAGCACAATTTGTTGAAAAGGCCATTCTTTTCCTATTTTTTGGCACATTGATCTAAACTCAATTGACCATAAATGTAAGGGCTTACTTATGGGCTCTTATTTCTTATGATCTTTATCTCTGTCTTTATGCAAGCTTCACACTGTCTTGATTACTGTAGCTTTGTAGTAAGTTTTAAAGTTGGGATGTGTATGGGGTGCCTGAGTGGCTCAGTCAATTAGGTGGTGGACTCTTGGTTTAGGCTCAGGTCATGATCTTGGGGTCACAGGATCGAGCCCCATGTGGGGCTCCATACTCAGTGAGGAGTCTGCTTGAGGTTCTTTCTCTCCTTCTTTCTCTACCCCTCCCCCCACTTACACGCTCTCTCTTTCTCTCTCTAAATTACTAAAGTTGGGATGTGTAAATTCTCTTAGTTCTTCGTTGTCATGATTATCTTGGCTATTCTGGGTCTTTGCATTTCCATATAAATTTGGGGGTCAGTTGGTCAATTTCTGCAAAAAAACAAAACAAAACAAAAGCCAGGGATTTTTTAATCTAAATATATTTTTAACATTATTTAGCCATGTCTTTGTGATTTATAAAATGCAACCTTTTCAAATATTCCATTCCATTAAAGTCATATAACCATTACCATGAGTCATTTTTAGAATACTTTCATCACCCCAATAAGATCTCATATGCGAATCTACTGTTGATCCTGTTCCTCCTCACTCCTGTTCCAGGCAACTGCTAATCTACTTTCTGTCTCTGTAGCTTTGTCCCTTCTGAATATTTCATATAAATGGAATAATACAATATGTAGTCTATTGTGACTGTTTTTTTTTTTTTTTTGGTCAGAATAACATTTTTGAGGTTGTTCCATATGGAAGCATATGTCTGTAGCTTGTTCCTTTTATTGCTGCATAGTATTCCATTGTGTCAATATACCACATTTTACATGTCCATTCACCAATTGATGAACATTTAAATTTTTTTCCAGTTTTTGGCTCTTTTGAAAAATGCTACTAAGAACAATCATGTACCAGTCTGCGTGTGGGTATACGGTTTCCTTTCTCTTGGGTAGCCTAGGAATGGAATTGTGAGGCCATATAGTAAACTTACGTTTAGCTTTTTAATATATTGCCACACTACTTTGTAAAGTGGCTGTACCATTTTATATTCCTATCAGCAGTGTAGGAAGATTCCTGTCTTTCCAACATTGTTGTCTTTTTTATATTATATATGTATAGCTATTTAGTTATTTATTAAAAATGTATATTCATCTCTCTCTCTCTCCCTTGTCTTTTTTATTATAGCCTTTACAGGTGGTGTAAAATAGTATCTCAATGTGATTTTCATTTGCTTTTCCCTAATGACAAATGATGTTAAACATCTTTTCATGTGCTTATTAACTATTCATATATCTTCTGTGGTAAAATGTCTATTCAAGTTGCTCTTGGCCAATTTTTGATAGGTTGTTTGTCTTCTTCTTATTGAGTCATACACATTCTTTGTATATCCTGGATACAAGTCCTTTATCAGATATGAGTTTTGCAAACATTTTGTCCAAGTCTGTTGCTTGTCTTTTCGCTGTCTTAATGGTGTCTTTTGAAGCCGAGCAGGGATTTTGACATGGATTGTGTTGAGTCTATAGATCAGTACATTGCTTAGTTTTTCAGCTAAGCCAAGACAAAAGCACTAATGTGGATTTTTTTAAACCGCAGGGTAATAAGATTAATTCATAAGCATTCAGACTAGACTTTAAAGGGTTTCTTGGATATGACACCAAAGACACAGGCAACAAAAGAAAAAAATATATAAATTGGACTTCAAAAAAATTAAATATTTGCATCAAAACACACTCTAAACAGAATAAAAAAGCAGCCCACAGAATGGGAGAAAATATTTGCAAACTGTATATCTAAAAAGGGACTAACATCCAGAATATAGAGACACAACAAGAAAACAACCCAATTTAAAAATGGGCCAATGATTTGAATAGACATTTCTCTGAAGAAGATCTACAAATGGCCAATAAGCAGAAGAAAAGGTGCTCAACATCACACATATGAGGGAAATGCAAATCAAAACTACAGTGAGATACTACCTCACACTCACTAGGATGGCTACTATCAAAACAAGGAAACAAATGTTGGTGAGGACGTGGAGAAATTGGAACTCACATGCACTGTTGGTGGGAATGTAAAACGGCATAGACATTATGGAAAACAGTCCTCAAAAAATTAAAAATAGAACTATCAAATGATCCAGCATTCTACTTCTGGGTATATTTCCAAAAGAATTGAAAACTGAATCTCGAAGGGAGATTTGTACACCCATGTTCATTGCAGTCTTATTTACAGCAGCCAAGAGGTAGAAGCAGTTCAAGTGTCCATCAATGTATGAATAGGGAAACAAAATGTAGTATATAAATACAAAGAATAGTATTTAGCCTTGCAAAGTAAAGAAATTATGCAATATGCTACAACATGAATGAATCTTGACATTTTATATTTGTATAATACATATTATATATTGTGTAATATAATAATAGTCTATTATATATATGAATAAATATATATATATATATATATATATATATATATATGATATCTACTCAGATCCTCTGCCCATATTTTAATTGGATTGTTTGTTTTTTTGGAGATGAGTTGTATGAGCTCTTTATATTCATTTCAGGTGTATAATCTACTGATTTGACAATTCTAGGCATTACTCAGTGCTCACTTTAATAAGTGTAGTTACCATCTGTCACCATACAATGTTATTACGATACTATTGACCATATTCCCTAGGCTGTATTTGTCATCTCTGTGATTTATTTATTTTGTAATTGGAAGTTTTTATCTCTTAATCCCCATCTATTTTGCCCATTCCGCCCCTCCTCCTGGAACCGTCAGTTTGTTCTCTGTGTTTAAGAGTCTGTTTCTTTGTTTATTCGTTTCTTTTTTTTTTTATTACACATATAAGTGAAATTATATGGTATTTGTCTTTCTTTGTCTGACATTTCACTTAGCATAATGCCTTCTAGGTCCAGCCATGTTGTGACAAATGACAAGATTTTATTCTCTTTTATGGCAGAGTAATATTCCATTATTTATACATATCACATCTACTTTATCCATTCATCTATGTATGGACACTTGGGTTGCTTCCATATCGTGGCTATTGTAAATAATGCTGCTATAAATGTAAAGGTGCATGTATCTTTTTGTATTAGTGTTTTTATTTTCTTTGGGTAAATACTCAGTAACAGAATTACTGGATCGTATGGTATTTCTTTTTTTAAAAGTATTTATTTATTTATTTGATTTATTTGAGAGAGAGAAAGAGAGAGAGAGAGAATGCAGTGGGGGGCAGGGGGCAGAGGGAGAGGGAGAGAGAGAGAATCTTCAGCAGACTCCCTGCCCGGCACAGAGCCAGAAGTGGGGCCTGATCTCGACAACCCTAAGATCATAATCTAAGCCAAATCAAGAGTCAGACATTCAACCAACTGAGCTATTCAATTGCCCCTGGATCATATGGTATTATTTACACACTGTTTGCACCAACTTGCATTCCCACCAACATTGCAAGAGGGTTCCTTTTCTCTACATCCTCATCCATATTTGTTATTTCTTGTGTTTTTGATTTTAGCCATTCTGAGAGGTGTGAGGTGATATCTCATTGTGGTTTTGATTTGCATTTCCCTGATGATTAGTGATGTTGAGCATCTTTCATGTGCTTATTGGCCATCTGTATGTCTTCTTTGGAAAAATTCCTACTCAGGTCCTTTGTGCATATTTAATTGGATTGTTTTGGGTTTTTTTGTTTTGTTTTTGTTTTTGTTTTTGTTTTTTTTTTTTGAGATGAGTTGTATGAGTTCTTTATATATTCTGGGCATTAACCCCTTATCAAGTATTTCATTTGCAAATATCTTCTCCCATTCAGTAGGTTGCCTTTTTTGTTTTGTCGATGGTTTCCTTCACCGTGCAAAAGCTTTCTATTTTGATGTAGCCCCAATAGCTTATTTTTGCTTTTGTTTCCCTTGCCTGAGGAGACATATCCATAAATATGTTGCTAAGGCCAATGTCCAAGAGATTATTGCCTATGTTTTCTTTCAGGAGTTTTATGGTTTCAGGTCTCACATTTATTTTTATTATTGTTCCATTTTGAGTTTATTTTTGTGTATAGTGTAAGAACATGGCCCAGTTTCATTCTTTTGCAGGTAGCCATTGAGGACATTATATTAAGTGAAGTAAGCCAGTCACAAAAAGACAAGTACTGTGTGAATCCACTTATAGGATGTACTTAAAGAGTCAAAATCATAGAAACAGAAAGTAGAATGATGGTTGCCATGGGCTGAGGGGAGGGGAGAATGGGGAGTTACTGTTCAATAGGTAGAGTTTCAGTTCTCCAAGATGAAAAGTGTACTGGAGATGGATGGTGGTTTTGACAGTGAAGCCTTATGAATGCATTTAATACCACTGAACTGCATGCTTAAAAATGGTTAAGCTGGTAAATTTTTTCTTATGTGTATTTTATTACAATTTTTAAATTTATTTTTTTATTTTTTATTTTTATTTTTATTTTTTTTAAAGATTTTATTCATTTATTTGAGAGAGAGAGAGACTGAGAGAGAGGGCACATGAGAGGGGGGAGGGTCAGAGGGAGAAGCAGACTCCCTGCCGAGCAGGGAGCCCGATGCGGGACTCGATCCAGGGATTCCAGGATCATGACCTGAGCCGAAGGCAGTCGCTTAACCGACTGAGCCACCCAGGCGCCCATTTATTACAATTTTTTAAAAATTGAGGGGAAACCCCAGAAAATAGAATGGTGGTTGCCAGGACTGGGGGAGGGAAGGGTGGAAGTGGGGAGCTGTTGTTCCCTGGGTATGGAGTTTCAGTTTGGCCAGAAGAAAAAGTTCTGGAGATCCGTCGCACAACAACATGAATATGGTGAATGCGATTGAACTGTACACCTAACGATGGTTTAGATGGAAATAATTAATTTTAGGCAATTTGATTTTCCAAGAAGAAACCAATGCATCATTTTAGATTGCTCCCTTGTCCTTGTCTCCAGGTGAAAAGAGGAACAGAAATAAAAGTCATGTGATGTGTGAAACCTACAGCTTTGGGGGGACTCATGGACTCAGTCTTAAGTGACCTAATCAGAGGTTGCTGTTACGCATAGTCAGTGCCATACTAATGAAGAGAATAAACAATTTCAAAATGGTTAGATATGATTTTATCACCCAGTTTCCACTATGGCTAACATTGTCCATGATCATGGTACATTTGCTGCATCTAAGAAACCAGTGTTGGTACATGACAATGAACTAAACTCCAGACTTTATTTGGCTTTCCCATTTTTGCATTAGCGTCCTCTTTCAGATTCAGGATCCAGTCCAGTTTACCACATCGCACTTAGTAGGTGTCCTTAGCCTCCCCTGGTTATCACAATTTCTCAGTATTTCCTTGGCTTTCATAACCTGGACAGTTTGGAGGAGTATTGGCCAGGTATTTTGTAGAGTGTCCTTCAGTTTGGGTTTGTCTGATGTTTCTCTTATGATTAAACTAGGTTATGGGTTTTTTGAAAGAATCCAACAGAGGTGAAGTTCTTTCAGGATATCAGGATGAACCTAACATCCACACATCACTGGAGGTGTTAACCTTCATCACCTGGTTAAGGTGGCATTTGCTAAGTTTCTCCCCCATAAAGTTACTATTTTTCCCCTTTTTGTACTCTTGGTTTTTGTAAGCAAATCATTAAAATTTAGCCCACACTCAAAGTGGTGGCGGTGGGGGTGGGGGTGGGGGGGTTGTTTTTAAAATACCTTATATGCAAAAATCTGAATGTATAATAAAGATCCTGTTTTCATTCAAATTCAATTCAATAAACTTTTAGGATGCCATGAAGAGAAATATTTTGGATATTTATACAGCAACAACTGTAATCCCTAGAAGTAGCTATGAATATTACCATTGTATGGAAAGACAAAAACCTTAATCCTTGTAATGATTACAGATACTGAGAATGGATATCTTTACCTTACCTGAGTTGTTGTTAGAATGACTGCTTATTTTTCTAAGCTCTTTTTTAACATCTGCTGAAATCCCTGGATGAGTTTTCTTCTGAGACTGAACATGCTACAATGCAAATTGCACACAAGTTAAAAATTCATCTTCATATAATTGTACTCTGGGGTCACACAACATTTAAATGCACATTGCCAAGAATGCTGTTTGTCTGCAGAGTCATAACTGCACAAATGAATTACTCTCTTTCAGTGGTCATGTATTTATAAATCTTCTCAAAAGCATCCAACTTACAAAATAGCTTGCTTCTTTACATGTAAAGGAATTTCAGTTTATTATTTTCATTAGAATCTCTGCTGTCATGCTACCTTTTTCAATGTTTTTATTTACAATTACTTTATTTTTAAAAAAATTCTACCGGCTTTCCTTAACATTTGAGTAATATTTTAGTTGGCATAATTTACATAGCAGGGAACAAGATGGAAAATGTGTTCTCCATTTAGAGAAATTATGTGACCATCTTGCAAATCTATAATTAAGGTCTTGAATTAGTTACATTTTAATTTGATGATTTATATCCATCTTGTCCTGATTAAACTGTATCATCATAAAGATAGAGTTGCTGTAGTTAGAAATGCATATCACAAGATAATATTTTCTTCTAGGGCTTTATTTATTTATTTTTTCAATATCGATACCTTAAGACAATATGCTAGATGCCAGGGGGGAAATAATGCAAGGAGCTTACTTTCTAGTAGAGAAGCTCAAACGTATATGAAGTTTATTGTAATAGAAGGTAGAAGCTATTAATTGACATAGGAGAGGTACAAATATAATGTATCAAAAATAGAAAGTGATGAGGAGCCACAGAAGGCAATTTTTAGCAGGCAGGGGACAAGACCAGAGATGTCCTTTAGAAAAATGAGTTCAGTAGCATTGTATTGGACGAATTATAGTGGTAGAAGAGAAGGGAAGGAGGATAGAGAGGGGAGAGACTGGGGCAAAGTAATGAATAGGAAAGTACTCATATTAAAGAGGTAATATGAACTAAGCTATTGGCTGTAGAAATAAAGAAAAGACTGGAATCCAAAAAATACTGCAAAGGTGAAACTAATAGGTCATGGCTATGGATTGAATTTGGAGAATGAGGGATGGGAAAGATTAAAATAAAACTTTGATCCTTCAAGAAAGGAAATGTGGTTCCAGGAGTAAAAATGTAGAAGGAGCATTTTCTATTTGTATTTGTTTATATTTCTTTGCAACATTTTCTCACGATGTATTCGGCATGCAGGGAGAGCTAACCTACTACATTAGAAGATTTCCTTATCATTATGTTTCTCTTATGACTCACTCATTATAGCAACTTATTCCTTTCTGGAATAAGTTGCAAAGTAAATACATGAATATGCATTCATTATGCTTGATTATATAATTGTGCTTCCCTCTCAGCAAATGTCTCAAGGTAGTAGTATGATGGCTTCGGTTCACTAAAATCTAGGGCTTTTTTAAAGAGATGTTTTTGAGCTATATTGTGTTTGTTATATATTTTATGACTTCTAACTTTCTTAGCAATAAGTAGAAGCCTTCTTCAGAAAGGAGCTTTCTCATTTTAATTTGGAATCAAGTAAACTAATAACTACCCTATTTTTCCTTAAAATGATCCTTCCTTTAGAATCAGATGCTTCTCATTTCTGTGTTAATGCCTTATGAATTTTCAGTAATGATCATAGCCACACAAGCACCACTAATACTTACTAAGCATTTATTATGTTCAAAGTGTTGTTCCAACTGTCTTTTACATATAATTCTCAGAATAACCCTTTGGCGCAGGGACTACTAGGATCCCTTTTTACAGAGGAGATGCAGAGAAATGAAGTAACTTGTACAAGTTTATATGATGAGTAAGTGCGAGAACCAGAATTTGAACTCACAAAGTCTGGTTCCAGAGCTCATGTGTTTGGCAGCTCTGCCCTCAATCACTTCCTCTGAGTGTTAAGAGTCAAATTAGTTCAGCCTTGCACTTAGTGGGGTATATCTCTCTGCCATAGATCTCAGATTTTTTCTGAAATTGGGTCTATTTTCATAGGGAAAAGAAAAAAATCTGCAACACCCATTGGCATTCTCAGAAGGCTTAATCGTCAAGAGTCTACAAAAATGTAATTCCCTACACACCAAGACACTTGATTTGGTAATTTTAAAACATTCACTTCCTGTGGATAGCTGTAGGAAAGAAGAGTTCTCTATTTGTATTTAAGCTGAAAGTAGTAAAAAGAGAAAGGGGAAATAAATGAAGTTGAGTTGATTTTCAGTCAATGAAGCACATAAAGACTTAGAAAAGGTAAGTCAGATGTGTGAGTGTTATGACTACAGTGAGGCAGGCTTCTAGGGGATGGGAGTCCTTAGTGTTGGAATGAGGATCTGGAGGGCCAGGAGAGGAGGCACTGTGGACACATCCATCTTAGTAAAGATTTTTCAAGATGAAATGTTGACGTCTCTCCTCATGGATGCCTAGAAGATAAATCTTTTTTTAATTAAAAAATATGGAAGTACTGAATTATTTCTGAAGATACTAGAGTCTAGAAGTACGTTTCGTCAGGAACTCATTCACCAAATGCCTTTATGGAAAATATCTTCATAGATCACATATGCTGAAGAGATTACCTAACATATATCAAAAATTCATTAAGTGAATGGGCCCTGAACCACAAGATCTTCATCCTTTATGCTTTTTGCTTCCTTTGTGCACTTGGCTAAGTTTGGACCATGAAACAAACTTAAAACACACACACACACACACACACGCAGTTATCTTCTCGTCTTAGGCGCTATTACGTAACCTAAGACAAGTTGATTTTCCCTTGTCCCTATAAAATTAAAAATTTTAACCCTGTTTTTAATTTTGACTTAAAACATCCTTTGCTATTTTTTAAAAAGATTTTATTTATTTGAGAGAGAGAGAGAGAGCGCATGCTTGCGCATGAGTGAGGGAGGGGCAGAGGGAGAAACAGGCTCCCCACTGAGCGGGAAGCCCAATGCAGGGCTCAATCCCAGGATCCTGGGACCATCACCTGAGCCAAAGGCACTTATCTGATTGAGCCACCCAGGCACCCCAAATATCCTTCCCTATTAAGTGGGATATGTCTGATACTTTATCCTCCTAGGTTCCTAAAAGCTAAAAGCTAAACAACTTTAAATGCAAATTATATTTTATTGAAAACACACACACACACACACACACACAGTTGAACAGAATCTCCCTGCCTTTTAAATCTTAAACAGGAGAGAGTAAAAAACAAAGTACTGCTTTTACTATTTCCAATCTAGAATCAGTCCTACCTAGAAACATCTAATATTTTGGAGTTTTGTGCAAAGGTCACATTATTTTGAAAGGTAGGAGATTCTCCATCTAAATCTGCTAAAGGATTTTATCCCAAGATTAATTTTCTCCAGGTCTTCAAACCCGCTATTTTCTGCAATTCTCAAGGTCGGGGGGGTGGGGTGCGGTTGGAGGACTGGCAGGATGGAGGCACATAGATTTAGGAAATTGCTTCAAAAGTGGTGGAATCCAGGAGAATTGAATTAAAGAACCAGTGAAGTCCCTCTCAGAATCTTGCCTTAGGACATTTGGTGGGTCTCAAAAACTAGTCCCTACATCACTAGGAACTTGTTAAAAATTAAGATTCTCAGCCTGCCCCAGGTCTTCCGAATCAGTAAATCTAGGAGTGGAGCCAACAGTTTTCCCTCTATCAACGCATTCAGGTGACTCTGGTTAGTGCTAAAGTTCTGGAACCACCAGACCAGAATCACCTAGACCAGACGTACCTGGGGTGCTTGTTTAGGATTGCAGACTAAAGGGCCCTACCCACGCCCAAATCTCTAATGGTAAAACCCAGGAATGCAGGATTTTAATAAGTTTTCCAGGTGATTCTTTTGCACACTAACATGTGGATCATTGACCCAGTAGATAAGTCAATTGACTTGTGATGGAAAGGAGGCAGTCTCAACTTTCTCTGGTGAGAAGAGGGTTGGTGTTCCAGTCATACTGACTTGGGGTTGAATTCCAGGTATGTCATATTGCTTATGTGATATTCAAGCAGTTATGCAGATTTTCTCAGCCTTAGTTTCCTTATCTACGAAATGGGCACAAAAATACCTAGCTTACTCCACTTTGAGAGGATCAAACAGGGTGGGGTATATGTTCTGCATAGTGACTCCTACATTTTAATAGACATTAATCTCTATACTTTTATCTTTTAAAGACGTTCTAGCCCATTCCCGTCACGGTGCCCAGCACTTTGCTCAGTAATATTTGCCGAATACAGAGAGGTCCAATGCAAAAATTTTGGATTTGAGCCCTAGCTCCACTGCTTATTAGCTATGAGACCATGTGTGAGTGGTCTCAGAGCTCTTATGACCTCTCTGTGCTTCAGTTTCAGTAGCTTTAAAATGGGAATAAAAATAACACTCCTAGGCTTATAGTGAGGATTAGCTGAATTAATAGATATAAAGCATTTATAGTTTTTTTAAAAATATTTTTTACTTATTTATTTGAGAGAGACAGAGTGAGAGCATGAGCAGGGGGGAGGGTCAGAGGGAGAGGGAGAAGCAGTCTCCCCACTGAGCAGGGAGCCCGATGCAGGGTTGGGAACATGGTCTAAGCTGAAGGCAGATGCTTAGCCAAATGAGCCACCCGGGCACCCCCATGTAAAGCATTTAAAAACAGCGTCTGGAACACTATAATGTTCAAATGTTATTGAAAGAAAAATTCCTCAGACATATAGTTCTAAACTTCAGAAGGATTTGACTCTCAAAGAAATAATGTAAATAAATATATTACATGCACAGTTATTATATATTATATTAATATAATAAATATATCAATGTTCCCACAAACAAATATAATGTTATAGGTTCTATGTGAAGTCTTGGGGACATACAGTTCCTGTTCTCATGGAGCATATTGTCTAGAGAGAGAGGAGACAGTAATTACGCAGTCAGGCCAAAGTCGGGTCAGAATGAGAAACAGGTGTGCAGGAAAGAACAGGTTGAGCAGCTAGAGCTCAGAGAGCCTGGGGAGGGAGATGGAGCAAGGTACGCTATCGGGTGGGAGAGAGGAGGCCAGACCAAGCAGGACCATTGCACGTTTGAGTGTGTTTCCAGGAACAATGCAAAGCCTCTGAAGAGTTTAAGCCAGAGGGTGACATGTTCAGATTTGTAGTTCAAAAAAGGTGTCTCTGGTGGCATCATGTAGACAAGATTGGAAAAGGCCCATGTGGGTGTGCAGGGAAGACTAATGAGGTTTTCACAATAGTCAAGAGGCAGGGGTAGCTGATAGAGGGGAGGTGGTGGAAATGGAGCTACTTAGAATTCCAGAGGTGTGTTGGAGAGGAAGTGGCTGGGATTCAGGGATGAACTGGAAAGGATTGGGAAAGGACTGGATTGGAGGAAGAAGGCAGAGTGTGGCACCGGGCATGGTTAGTTTGTCACTGAGACATGTCCAGATAGAGGTACTGAGCAGCTGAACATATTGCTTTGGGGCTCAGTGTAGAGCTCTGGGCCAGAGAAACAAATCAGGGAGCCTAGGCTCATGGATAGAAGCTATGGAGTGGAGAGTGAAAGGGATTGTTTGGGAGAGAGCGTGGAGCCCAGCTTCCAAATGACCAGAGGGAGAAAGATGAACCTAAAAAGCTCATGTGGCAGGATAGTCTAGAAATATGAATGTGTGTTTTCTCTCTTGTTTTCCCCTTTCAAGTGGATAGCCTGGTTTTTATGATTTCTGGCTTCAGGGATCTTGGCAGGGCCTAAAGTAAAAGGGTCTTGAAGTTAAAGCCTCTAGCAGTTTTGGTAAATGTTCAGAGGGCAAAGAGAAGCTAAGAGGCAAAGAGACAGAGGCCTGAGGGTCTCAAATTGTAATGACCTCCACACACAGCTCAAGCTCCCAACCTTAGCAAAGATCCCAGGGCCTTTCAGAGACCTCAGACATCATAGAACCACTGAGCCTGAAGGCCCCTGGGGCATGTGGGCAGGCATATTTTGGAGATACATGAATCAGTGGGCCAATGAACAGAAGGCACCCCTCAGTGCCTGGGGCCAGCTCTAGGATGGGAAGTTCCAAAAATGACTGATGTTAAAGTTCTCACCAAGCTGGCGGGACAGTAGGAAAAAGTCTGAACTTTGGTTTAATAAATAGAGTACAATGGGATGTTTCTGGACAGTTCCATAATACAGTGTACTGAATTTTGAGACCAAAGGAAAAATGGGACTTCAGCTTTAATGGAAGCAAATTCAACAATACTTTCAAAAGCTACTTCTTTGATTTCCTCATTTTCAATTAAGATAACACAATTGCCATGTTTTAAAATTTCTTTTGACAAGTGATCATCTTTAATAATTTTTAAACTGAAGTAAAATAATCACTTCCTTTTTGGTATAAATATATTTAAACAACATATTGATATATCTACTTTTCAATTTTTTGGTATTTTTCCAACTAAGCCAGTGTTCAGGGAACAAATTAGCTATTAGGAAATCCATCAAAACATGTATAAAGAGACATACATTTTTTCTTTCATCTTGGGCTTCAATCTGAATCAGCACAGCACTGGTGTTCATTTAAAATTTTGATATTTTGCTTAGTGTGGATTTTTGCATTGATTGAATTTTTAGACCTATTCATTAAAATATTATCCTGTTTACAGAATTATTTAGCACCCCGCTCCTCCGTTAAATTTTGTGCCTCAGTGAATGAGTCCAAATGTCTCATTCACTTCCCTCTACTTCAGGGGCTATTTCTTGAACACCTGACTGTGGGCTAAAAACCATTACCGGTTTATGGCGGAAGAAGCCAGACTTGAAAGAGGAAATCCAAGAGCAGGTAGTGTCCTCAAAGGAAGAATTTCCAAAGGGGAGAGAATCACAAAGAGTGTCAAATGTTACTAAGTCAAATGAGGCTAAGACTGAAATGTTGATTGACCTCAGGATCATGGGTCACATAGTGTGAAAAGCCTCAGTGGGTTGATGGAGGTGGAATGGGCTGAAATGGGCTGAAATGGATGGAGGAGTGAGTAGCAAACAGGGAGGTTGAAACTTTGTGGGCGGCTCTCCCAAGAAGTGTGACTCTGAAGGAGAAGGAGGGCGAAGTAGCTAGAGGGAGAATAGAGTCAAGGGGCAGGGCGGTGGTTGTATTTTGATATGACTCAGTTTCGAGAGAGAAGTTTAATGTACAAGAGGGAAACTAGGGTCATTGGTAACGTAAGATCCTTAGAAGGTGGAACAGAGATGGGATCCTAATCAGAGATGAAAGGGTTGGCATGAAGCAAGTGTGCCCTGAGTTGCGGCCTGAGGGAAGGAGAGGGGAGCGCAGATGGAGGTGGAGGTTTTATATTTGATAGCCGGGAATTGCGGGAGATCCTTCTGAAGCCTTCAATTTTACCCACTGAGTGGGAGACAAAGCCTGAAGAGGAGCAGGTGGCAGTGGGATGCTGGATGGTTGTGGGGATGGTTGTGGGGAGAGCTTGAGAGCTGTAGTTAGGGACATGTGGTTGGTAGGCAGCACTCACCAAGGCTCCTCTACATCTGGGTGAATAAACAGTGGTACCTCCAGTCTATGGGATTCTATACCATTTACAGGGAAAAAATGGGGAGGAAGATGGAACCATCTCTAGGATATACCATTAAGTGGAAAAAAAATCAAGATACAGTACATCTAGCATAATACCTTGTGTGTGAGAAAAGGAAAAGAGTATAGTTATATTAGTTTATATTTACATGAAGAAACTTGGGAAGAATGTATAAGCAACCAATAAGAAGTACTGGAGAAAGCAGGAGACAAACAAGGTGAATGGGGACAGAGATGGGAGAGGGACGCTCAAAGTATTCCTTTTATAATTATTTTTACTTTTTGAGTCATGTGAATGTATTGCTTATTAAAAATAAAAATTTAAAATTTGAAAGGTGAAGTTCCTATGCAAATAGGTATGCGCAAAGAACTCAGTCTACTTTCCAAGCCAAGTCTAAGCTGTGTCAGGCACCCTGATGATGTTTTAAAGTGGCTGCCCCATCAATAAGATGATTGCATTTCTACATCTTTCTAGAAGGATGTTATTAGGAACATCAGGGTCCTAAGAATAGAGCGTTGTTATTACTCTCAGTCTCGAAGCTGATCTGTTCTTTCTCTCCCTGCTGGGAGTAGGTCTCCCAACAATCTGCCTTTGCTCTTTTCCTCCTCTCCCTCTCAGTCAGCAATGTCTTTCACTACCCCCCAGCTTAGACTGGTCTCTAATTTATATCTCCCTCCCAGATTCTAGACCTGAAATCCCAATGGCCAGATCAACATGGTGTATCACTCAGGATTTCGACAGGAAACAGATGGCACATCAAACTGGGACAATTCCAGAAGGGTTTATTTACAAGGAGACTATTTACAAAGGTTTGGGGATAGGAGAACCACAAGGGGCTATTGGGAGCCTGGCTTTCACCAGCCCTAAGTCCAAAGGGATAAGGACAGGGAAGGGTTACCAGAACCTAGAAGGAGAGAGCATTGTGGAGAGCAGGCTGCCTGGAGAGAACCTTCTACCGAGGGACTCCACCAGCCTGAGATGGCCTCCTTGGAAAGAAACCAGAGCAGTAAATACCTAGACTTCACCATTTTCCCTCCTTCTGCTTGGCTGCCCATTGGCCAAACTCAAACAGAAGCCAGGGGGCATAGGAGGCTATAGATGCAGTCTCTCAGGTGAATACCCTGAGAGCTTAGAACATTAGAGAAGAGTAGGGGAGGATGAACAGCAGGTCTGAGGGGGCAAACCAAATATATGTGGCAAGCATGGCTCCATTGATGGATGTCCTGCTGGCGCTTCTGTCTCAGCATTTCCCAAACCAACCACATGGTCTTTCCTCCATGAACCTGACCTTTCTCCTGGATTCCTTAGTTACCTTGGTTTGTGGTGCCTTTACGCGTCACTGTCCTCCCTGACTCCTCCCTCCTGCCCTGCATGTGCACACATGCACGTATACAAGTCTTTCTCTTCCACTGGATAGTGAACTTCTGGAGGCAGGGTCCTTGAGTTGGACTCAGCGAATGTCTCATGAGTAATAACAGCTAACATTTTGGGGGCACCTGTCATAGCAGGAACAGCACTGACCCCTTCGTTTGGATTGTCCCTTTTAATTTCACAACACTTCCAAGAAGTAGGTCCTAATATTATCCCCATTTTACAGATTAATAAACCGAGGCTGAGAGAAGTAACCCAAGATCGTATCTTTTTTAATTGAAGTATAATTAACATACAAGGTTATATTAACTTCACATGTACAACATCGATTCGACAATTCTATACATTACTCCATGCTCACCACAATAACTGTAGTCACCATCTGTCCCCATACAATGTTATTACAATATTAGGGACTATAATCTCTGTGCTGCACTTTTCATCCCTGTGACTTATTTATTTTATAACTGGAAGTTTGTACCTCATAATCCCCTATTTCACCCATTGCCCCACCCACCTCCTTTCTGGCAACCACCAGTTTGTCCTTTGTATGTAAGGTTCTGTTTGTTTTTTTAGATTCCACATGTAAGTGAGATCAGGTGGTATTTGTTTTTCTCTGTCTGACTTATTTCATGTAGCACAGTACCCTCTAGGTGTATCTGTGTTGTTGCAAATGGTAAGATCTCATTATTTTTTATGGCTGAGTAATATTCCAGTGTATATATACTACTTCTTCTTTATCCATTCATCTGTTGGACACAGGTTCCATACCAAGATCACATTCTTAGAAGAGAACATCTGGCATGGGAGCCTGCCCACCAGCATTATGACCCTCCCTCTGCCTCCCCTGTTCAAGGTTGAAGGGACCACCCATAAGGATATCACAGCTTTGCTGTTGATTAAAAAAAAAAAAAAAGTAGTCCAATGTTGGCCAAACAATATAATTCAGAGAAAGAAAGCATTGACACTAGGGCTTGAACTTGCTGCTGAATTGCAAATGGCAGGGGAGAAAAGGAGGGTATGCCAGACAAGGAGGCCAGTGAATAGCTGGGAGGGATTGTAGTTTGTTTGTGGGTTTGTGTAGAGAAGACCTTGACCAGATCAGAGAATAAATATTTGGAACCGGTAGGATAAGATTGAGGAGGGTGGAGGAAGCCTAGATTATGGAGGGCTTTGGAGTCCATGGGCTTGCTGACCCTCCCTGCAGAAGAAAGGGAGAGTGGAGTTTCAGGAAGATGAGCCTGTCCCTTGGAGAGTATGTAGGACAGACTAGAAGCGGAGGATGATGTGCTGCTGGAGGAACCAGCCAGAGAGCTGTTCTAATGGTCCGCCAAGGAATCCGTGGGCCAGATTGAGGCGGTGGAAATGAGGAATGAGCAAAGGATACAAGAAATATGTCAAAACAGAAATGGTCCACGGCACTTGCCCGCTGATTGCTGTGCAGATGGAAGGGGCGTGGGCTTCAGTCAAAAGGACTTCAGTTTCTGGCCTTTGCCAGTGGTCTTGCCATTGACCGAGCAGCTGGAGTAGGATGGCAGAGAAGGGAGAAAATAAGCTCAATTTTAGACCTCTTGAATTTGATGTGAGGGCCTAACTGACCTGTCAGTCCCTCCCAATTTTGTCAATGTAGAGATCTAGCCTTAGCAAACTAAAAGGGGCCGGAGCTGTGGGGCAGATATCATTCTTTCATTTTTATTGTTATGACTTTCCAGGTCTTTACCTTCTGAAAAACTTTTGTTTCTTAACTTCATGCCGTTTTGGTTTTGCTCTCTATTAATTTTCCGTACAGATCTAGCCCCTGAACACATCCAGCCCTGCTGCGATGTGTGTGCTGGGGCAGGAAGCAGGGTATAGCTTCAGGTTTCCTAACACACCAGGGTACTGAAGCCCTGTGATTCAGGACCAGCATACTGCGGCTCTAATTGATAATATTTTCTACTTCACAGTAGCTGAGCTGAATTGCACAGACTTAGAGGAGTAAATGAAACAAGTGTTTTATGGAACAACAGGCAAACCATTTAAATCTATAACTACTATGCTTAGGTTTCCTGCTTGCTTGTCTACAATGGAATGTAAGTGGTATCTATGAGCTACAGAGTCATTTCCTTTTATGTTTGCAAATAGCACCACAGATGATATTATATACTTGCTCTAGCTCCAACTTAAAAGGCTGAGTTGGCAAAACAGGAAAGCTTAATCATTTATAAGGATGTAAACAACCAGATTTCCCCCACTACCACTAGTCCCAAAATGCTAGAATATTGAAGGAATTCATAGAAACCAGAAATACTGATTTTTTTTTTTCTGGCCACAGAGATAAAGATTGAAAAATTACACAGTTGGGTTTTTTTTTCTTTTACTAGAAAGAACAGATACTTCTCTGAATTGTCTATAAAGTTTTGCCACCCCTAAGGTTATGTAAATGATCCCAACATTTAATCTTTTAAAATTGGAATTATGGATAAAAGTGCTCCTAGCGTTTGACCTTGAAAACCTTGCAAAGTATTTATAGCTTATTTTAAAATTTAAACTAAGAACAAAGACCACAGGGACAGGCAGACATCTGCAAACACTCAGGTTTAGAACTGAACAACAGCATAAATGAAGGACTGTAAAAACGGCAGGAAAAGTTTTCACTGATGGCTCATAAAAACAGGTAAAGAGGAAGGAGCTGCAGGTCTGTCTGACAAATCTGTCCTACAAATTGGCCTTTATTGTTCTAATTTACAGTACTCTACCACATTTATAAATTACCTTGTCTTGAGACTCCACTGATATGGTCGTGCTTTAATGCAACAACACTGCTCTGCTGGAAAGGGCTCATTGTCCTGGGGTCCTAGCACTAGGACCCTCTTTCACTCTCAAAAGCGTGTGGATTTGGACAAGACATGGGCACGTGTATGTGTCAGGGCTTGTGTAAGATCCAGAGCTCTTTAGCAAATTTAATTTGTTCAAAAATTACTTGCTTTTATACGGTTTACTTCCTCTGTGCCAGGACTGGTTGTGGTGGATAAATGAAGATGTTGTCCTTACGTATAGGGGGCCGCAAGGAGCTTGCACGATACAATGTGGAAAGTGCCCTATACTGATAGTGAACATTCAATAAACACATTTTTTTGTTCTTTTCTGAGTAAGAATGATGTATTTGTCAACCAAACTTGTTGTTGTTGGGTTAGCCAGAACAATATAATGGTGACTGTGGGCACTTTGTTCTCTTGCTTTCTTTTTTTTTAATTTAATTTTTAATTTTTTTAAAAAGATTTTATTAGAGTGGGGGGAGGGGCAGGGGGAGAAAAATCTTAAGCAGACTCCCTGCTGAGTGCGGGGCCCATCGTCTCGGGGCCCATCGTCTCGGGGCCCATCGTCTCGGGGCCCATCGTCTCGGGGCCCATCGTCTCGGGGCCCATCGTCTCGGGGCCCATCGTCTCGGGGCCCATCATCTCGGGGCCCATCGTCTCAGGGCCCATCTCAAGACTGTGAGATCATGACCTGAGCCAAAATCAAGAGTTGGACGCTTAACCAATTGAGCCACCCAGGCGTCCCTGTTTTCTTGCTTTCACAGTGAATGGTTCTGGTATTTCCCTCTCACATAGAGTAATTTCTCTCCAGCAGGGGTTTTGAGATTTAGGATTTTTCCATTTGCTCAGGGAAGGGAAAAACCCTGAGTGAGTTTGTTGTCAGAGTGCCTGGATTCAAATTCTGGCTCCATGAAAGTCATGGCTGAGTCGGCTTAGGCTCCTTTCTTCTTTCGCTTTATTCCTCAGTGTGTATCTATAAAAATGAAGCTAATTAGTGTCTACTTCATAGCGTTGTCAAGATTAAAAGAGCTAATGCATGTAAGGACTGAGAACAGTGTTGATATGTCATGAACATGCCTTATGCTTTAGCTTTTCTTTATATTATTTAAGTTCTTAGTTTATTAATCCTGTGATGAAAAATCTGCATAGTCACCACAGATAGTCACTGCAGAATCTTTACTCCTTTTGTTGTCCAATCTCTAGCTCACTTTTTTTTTTTTTTTTTTTTTTGCCAGCACCAACACTGGCTTTTGCAGTCCCCCTGACTTTTTTCATTCCATTCTTGCATTCCTTTCGCTATTTTCTTGATCTCTTTTTCTTCTCATGTAGGCCATGTCTTGCAAGTCTATGTTTGGGTTCATTTTTCTTTGCATAGTCCAAGGAATCCTAAATCATGCCAAAGCCAGTTGTCTTGCCACAACCAAAATTGGTTCTGAATCCAAATACAAAGATGACATCTGGTGTGGTCGTGTCCATTTCTGGCTACTGTTTCCTGAATTTCTGTGTTAGGTACTGTTGCCTTTCCAGGGTGAAGAACATCAATGACCATCTGTTTCTGCTGAAGTAGTCGGTCGGTCATGCACCTCCTGGTTCAGATAGTCACTGTGTGGTTCATGATGGCGGCCAAGCTTCATGCAGCCAAGGAGGAAGAGAGCTTAGCTGTTATTTAAACACATAACCCCCTACCCCCACACAGAGGTTCAGCTCAGTATCCTTCACTTGCAGTGGGGAGGAAAAAGTTAAGAATCACTGCTTTGAAGGTTAAAGCTTTCCTTCCATGGTGTGAACAGAGCATTGGTACATTATCTGTTTAGGCTGGACTAGGGGATGAAGATTCCCCTGACACAGAAAGGAGAAGGTGTTAGATATTACTTAGCATTTTGCTCCGATTTATGAAAATGAGGGATCTAGTGTCACAGATGCTAAATTCTTTTTTTTTTTTTTAAGATTTTATTTATTTATTTGAGACAGAGAGAATGAGAGACAGGGAGCATGAGAGGGAGGAGGGTCAGAGGGAGAAGCAGACTCCCTGCCGAGCAGGGAGCCCGATGCGGGACTTGATCCCGGGACTCCAGGATCATGACCTGAGCCGAAGGCAGTCGCTTAACCAACTGAGCCACCGAGGCGCCCACAGATGCTAAATTCTATCCAGTGAGAGCTGGCTTGAAATCTTTACTGCAAAGATCACAAAGAAGCAGAATATTTCCTAAATTGAAGAAGGGTTACCTTCTGGGGCAAGTTTTTAATGCTGACAAGTCTGCTTTGTTTTAAAAGCAGATTCATTTCAGAATGTTTACATATTTTCACTTATTTAATGCTACTTCTAATATTTTCTCCACAAGTCCCCAGGATGGTAGCACCCGCAATTATCCAGAAATCACTTCTGTATAAAATTGGCTTTTCGCTTATACCTTTACTTTTTAAAACAATTTTTTTTTTTTTTTAGTACCCACTGAAAGGAAACTCAAGCACCTTGAAAGATAGGCTGATTCCAGGCCTGTGGCAGGAAATTAAGAGTAGTCTGGGACATCTTGCTGTGCTGGAAAGCAAGGAAGCTATCAAGAACTAATGCATTAGGTCAGAAAGACACAGGAACCACCCAGGGCAAGAAACTGGTAAAGGAATGACACACGCGTGGGGTTCATTTAGACCTTCTTTAATGCAAAGCAACTCCTATGCATTCTCCAGAAAACTAGACAACACAAACTCAAAAACCTCTTGTTCAGTAAAAGAAGCCAGACACAAAGGAACATTTATATGGATTCCATTTATATGGAACAATTGTCGAGATTTTGAAGGCAAACCAGTAGAGACAGAAAGTATGTTAGTGATTGCCCACAGCTGGGGGTAGTAGATAACTAGGAATGAGAATAAAATAAAAAGCACTGATAATTCTATCACTCGGAGATGTTAAACATAGAGCCCAGCAATTCCATGTTCCATTTGTTTCATGCTGTAAAGATCATTTATGTTGAAGCATGTATCAGTACTTTGTTCCTTTGTATTGGTGAATTGTATTGTATAATTCCATTTTTTAATTCATTCACCAATGATGGACATACATGTTATTTCCACCTTTTGTTTCTGCTCTGTGGTGCTGGAAGGAGTGATAACAGGCCTCTTGTTTAGCTGAGTACAGGGAGCATGAGGTTCCCCAAAGGTCCTAGCATCACATTCTTCTAGAATTAGAAATTTTGGTCCCTTGAATAAGCTTGTCCTTTTTTCAACTACACTGCATTCACCATGCTCTACCTCTGCAGCTACGAAAGATAATTTTGGTAATCTAAAGTGTAACTCCATCGTTTCTAAACATCAATTCTGTATGTCAATTATTTTGTGTAGATTTTTTTAATAACTGGAAAGATTCTTACTCATGATAGATGTATATGATCCTCTTGCTTATTTTTACCAAATCTTCTAAAAAGTAGCCTTTTCCCCCCACCTGGCTCATACCGTTATGGGTGGTCAAGACTAGGATCCAAATGAAAATCTATTACTAAATTTCTTCCATTTTCTATCCCACATGCTTCCTAATACTTTGTATCAAAATCTATGACCCTCTGCAAAGATGATTTGAAAAACAGAATATTTGTCCCTCCATATGAGTTGTAGGATGGAGAGAAAGAGGGCTTATTTGTTAAGCTCGTGTTCCCCAAACCTAAGAAAGCCCATCATGGTAAAATTCCCTTGTATTGTAGAGCCTTAGTTGGTAGAAGGGAATGGAAAATTGTTTTCATATATTTAATTGTTCAGTTACTTAAACTGATACACATTTTGGATCAATCCTTATGTTGTTGAAAATGGCTCAAATTCATCTCCCATTACTAGGCAGTGGGTGATTTTTACCTCCTCCACATCTGAAATGTTACGAGCCTATGAATCTTTCTGATAACTATGGCTTTTTGGTATCTCATTGTCACTACTCAGAACTGTTCTCAATGTAATGCATCATTGCTGTAGTGATTATTAAGGGAATGGATAAAATCTTTCAGACTTGGGACGTCCCAAGCAAATTGGTTGTTTTTTTGTTTTTTGTTTTTTAAGAATACTCAGAACCTATTGTCTTGGGCTTTATTCTCTCTCTTAATTGTGGCAAACGTATAGAACTAGCTGACAAGGGCAATAGATTGTTTTCAGGCACCTGGGCGGCTCATTTGGTTAAATGTTTGCCTTTGGCTCAGGTCATGATTCCAGGGTCCTGGGATGGGGTCTGGCATTGGGCTCCCTGCTCAGCAGGGAGTCGGCTTCTCCCTCTGCCCCTCCCCACTCCACCTTCCCCCACTCGTGCATGCGTGCTCATGCGTGCTATCTTGCAAAAATAAAATCTTTAAAAAAAATAGATTGACTTTTCATTTGTTTCTTAGATATTAAAAAAACCAAATCAGATATATATGTATTTATCCAGTTTTCTCGTTTACTCAAGTAAATTTTACGTGAGTTTTATACAAAAGGACTTAAGCCAAAAGTTAACTTAAAACCTTCATTTTTTTCCGAGTCTGAGCTATAATTCGCATATAACATCGTATTAGTTTAAAGTGTACAATATATTCATTTGACATAAGTATAAAGTGTGAAATGATTACCACAGTAAGTTAATGTTCATTAACTCACATAGTTACAAATTTCTTGTGATGAGAACTTTTAAGATCTACTCTTAGCAACTTTCTAATTTACGGTACAGTACTGTTAATTATTGTCACCATGCTCTACATTACATCCCCAGAACTTACTTATAACTGGAAGTTTGTCTCTTTGACCACCTTCACTCATTTCCCCCTCTCCCTGCCCCTGCTTCTGGCAACCACCAATCTCTTCCGTTTCTATGAGTTTAGTTTTTTTTAGATTCCATATATAAGTGAGATCATATAGTATTTGTCTTTCTGTCTGAGAAATTCTCAAGAATTCAGTTTTGACCTAATATATTCAAAACTGAATTCCTGAGAATTTCTCAAGTTTTACCACCTGTTTACCTTGGCTGTTGCTCTATCAATATTCTGTAAAACCATCTTAAAATTTCACTTTAAAATAACTTCCATTTGGTACACATATAACCTCCTAGATCAAGATGAACATGGGCTAGAACACTTTCTGTAGAACAAACACCCCAAGTCTAGAAAATTAGCTGAACCCCAAGTCTCTCCAAAAACTAATGTTGATGAAATTTCTGCCAATAGGTTTTGTTCTAGTAATTTGTTTTTTTTAAAACATCAGCTTTTAGTTAAAATACAATTCAACAGGGGCACCTGGGTGGCTCAGTCGGTTAAGCGGCTGCCTTCGGCTCAGGTCATGATCCCAGGGTCCTGGGATCGAGCCCCGCATCGGGCTCCCTGCTCTGCAGGAAGCCTGCTTCTCCCTCTCCCACTCCCCCTGCTTGTGTTCCTTCTCTTGCTGTGTCTCTTTCTGTCAAATAAGTGAATAAAAAAAATACAATTCAACAGAAAGCAAAACTATTTTTCATCTAAAATCATTAGAACTACAAAACTGGCATCTATACAGAACTGTTGAACGGTCCGAGTGACTTCTAAACCGTCCATCCTTAGCTTCGGATAAGTAACATGTTAGTGTTTTATATATATAAAGGGTATATATACACACGTGTGTGTTTTCACAAAATGTTGATTCACCCATCATCTCCTCTAAAGATAGTAAGTATTAGGTAAGGTTTCATTTCTTATCAGCATAGGCTACCTTCAAGAACCAGAAAATTCCCTAGGCCAAGTATCTCATGCCCTAAGTAGTTTGGTTTTAAAAGATTAACCTGAGCTGAAAATACTGAACTGGTGCTCAGATGGGATTCCAGACTGGCAGACTGGATTGGGGAGTTTTATTTATCCAGCATACTCTGTGTAAGACATGGGCTAGGCCATGTGGGCCATGAAGAAAGGTAGGTCTTGATTTTTTTTCTTTCTTCTCTTCCTCCTTCCACTTCCCCTCCCCACAGTTCTTCTTTTTGCCCCTCTTCCTACTTTTACTTGAACATAGCATTTTTACTTTTGCCTTTTTTTCAAGTAATACATGTACAGCCAATCCTTGAACAACTCAAACCCTGTGCAGAAAATCTGTATATAACTTTTGACTCCCCCCAAACTTAACTACTAATAGCCTACTCTTGACTGTAAGCCTTGACCAATAACAGCTGTTTAACACATTCTGTATATTGTATGCATTATATATTGTATTATTAAAGTAAGAGAAAAAAATGTTAAGAAAATCATACCCAAAGAATACAAAAATACTAATTCAGAGGGATACATGCACCCCAATGTTTATAGCAACATTATCTACAGTGGCCAAATATGGAAACAGCCCATATGTCCATTGACTGATGAATGGATAAAGAAGATATGTTGTGTGTATATATATACAATGGAATATTACTCAGCCATAGGAAAAAATGAAATCTTGCCATTTGCAATGACCTGGATGGAGCTAGAGTGTATTATGCTAAACAAAATAAGGCAGTCAGAGGAAGACAAATACCATATGATTTCACTCCTATGTGGAATTTAAGAAACCAAACAAATTATAATAGGGGAAAAAAAGAGAGGCAAACCAAGAAGTAGACTCTAAAATGTAGAGAACAAACTGATGGTTACCAGAGGGGAGGGGGCAGAGGGATGGGTGAAATGGGTGAGGGGGATTAAGGGGTGCACTTGTTATGATGTGCACTTGTTATGATGAGCACCAGGTGTTGTATGGAAGTGTTGAATCACTATATTGCACACCTGAAACTAATATTACACCGTGTTAACTAACTGGAATTAAAAACTTGAAGAAAATCATAAGAGAAAATACATTTATAGCGTGTACTGTATTTATCCAAAAAAATCTGCATATAAGTGGATCCGCACAGTTCAAACCTGTGTTGTTTGAGGATCAATTGTACTTGGTAAAAATAATTCATGGTGCAAAAGAGTATTTAGCAAAAAGCATTTTTCCCTTTCAGTCTCCTAGTCACACTGCCCAGGGACAAACACAGCCATTAATTTCTCCAAGATGCTCCAGAGGACACAGGCATATATATGTGTATGCAAATATCCACCATACCTCCTTTTTAAATTCAAATAGGAGCAAACACTTCTGTACTTTAAAAAATCTATCTTAAGGATCTTCCCACATCAGCATATGAAGCTCTACCTCATTCTGCACAGTATTCTGTTGAATGTATACATCACAATTCACTTAACCAGTCTCTGTTGTAGACATTTTCTACTACTATATGTTTGAAGACGGGCTTTTTCTCCTATAACTTGGCCTGTCTTTCCACTGGATTATTATTATTATTATTTTTTTTTTGCTTACTTACTAATTTATAAGAATTTTGTATACGAAGGAAATTTGCTTTTGTCAACAAATATTGTTCCAAGACTGTAATTTTCTTTTAAACTTTGTTGTAATTGTGTTGTCATGTTCTGTCATTCGAAGTCTTTTGTAGTCAAATCTAAGAATGTTTCTTCAAGATTACTGTTTGTATCTTGATAAGAAAAGCCTTCTTCCTCCAATACTATAAAACAATTTTAACATCTTTTATTCTAATACTAGCTGGATATTTTTATACTTAAATATCTGATCATCTGAAATTTATTTTCAGGTAAGGAATATGGCAGGGATCAAGGATCAACATTTATTTTTTTCAGATGTCCAGTCATTTGTTCTGTAACTATTTATTGAACAATCCATTATTTCCTCATTTAAAAAAAAAAACTTGTTTATTGGGGCGCCTGGGTGGCTCAGTCGTTAAGCGTCTGCCTTTGGCTCAGGTCATGATCCCGGAGTCCTAGGATCGAGCCCTGCATCGGGCTCCCTGCTCGGCGGGAAGCCTGCTTCTCCCTCTCCCACTCCCCCTGCTTGTGTTCCCTCTCTCGCTGTGTCTCTCTCTGTCAAATAAATAAATAAAATATTTAAAAAAAAAACAAAACAAACAAACAAAAAACTTGTTTATTGGTAGGTAACTTATATGGTAAGGTGTATAATCTTAAGTATACAGCTAGATTGATTTCTACATATGTTGATAAGTCTTTAAAGGACTACCCATATTAAGATGTAGAACATTGCCAGGGCCTCAGAAGGTCTTCTGTGCTTACTTCAGTCAGTACTCTCTCAAAGGTAATCATAATTCTGAGTTTTATCACCATGTATTAGTTTGACCTATTTTTGAAATTCTTATCAATGGAATCTGATAGTATGTAATTTTGTGTCTGGCTTCTTTTGCTTAAAATTATGGCTGCGACATTCATCCATTTTGCTGTGTGCAGGTGAGTTTTATTTTTATAGTGTTGTCTAGCATTCTAAGACTGTACCGAGATTTATGTAGCTATTCTAAACTTAATGGACATTTGGGTTGTTTCCAGTTTGGGGCTATTATGAATAATTCTTGTATAGATCATTTGGAGGACATGAGTATTCATTTCTGTTGGGTATGTATCCAGGAGTAGAACTGTTGGATCCTAGCACATACATTTGCTAACTTTAGTAGAAACGGCCAATTTCCCAAAGTGGTTGAACCAATTTACATTCTCACTGGAGTGTATGAGAATGTCCACATGTCTACGTTTTTTTTTTTTTTTTCCCAACACTTAATAGGGTCAGTCCTTTTCATTTTAATCATTCTGATGCAATTGTAATAGACCATGATTTCTTAGAGTATTTTGACATTTTGTTCCACTGTGAAAATGTCTTAGAATGACCACCATGGCAAAGGAAAGAGGCTAGATATGGAATAAAAATATCTGAGTTCAAGTTTTGACTCACACTTAATGTGGAGAAACGTGGGGGTGCCCAGAGTAACCTTTCTGACTCATTAGTATATGGGAATATGATGATAGCTGCCTCATAGGATTATTACAAAAATTGAATTGCTGTTTTAAAATTATTATGAAGATTAAGTGATCTAGTATATTTAATATATAAGTACTCGAGCAGACAAGTACTTATTGAGATGCTACTATAAGCTAGGTGCTATTCTAGGCACCCGGGATAAATTAGTGAACAAAACAAAGATTTCTGTTTTCCTGGAACTTACATTCAAAGGTCAAAACAGAGAAAAAATAATATATAATTATTATGTTTATAACAAAGTGGTAAGTGCTGTGGACAAAGGAAAGAAAAGATAGAGCAGAGTGAGGCGTTCTAAGAGTTAAGAGGATGTTGCTTTTTAGATGGGAAGGTAAAGTAGAGCACATTGAGAAGTGACATTTGAGCCAATGCCAAATGGAGGCGAGAGAATGAGCCACACAGGTATCTGGCGGAAGGGCACTCTAGGCAGGGGGAGAGCTGAGGTGAGAGCATGTCCAGCATGTTGAAAGATTTGCAAGAAGGCCAGCATAGTTGGAGTGGAGACAAGTGGGTCGGTAGGGGGCAGTAGGAAAAGAGATCAGAGAAGTAATTGGATGATGGTGGTTCTGTTGGTCATTGTAGGAACAATGGCTTTTTTTTTTTTTTTTTTTTTACTCTGAGTAAAATGGGGATACAATTGGTATTGAGCAAGGAGTAACATCTTGTTTATTTTTTTAAAAGATTTTATTTATTTATTTGACAGAGAGAGGGAACACAAGCAGGGGGAGAGGGAGAGGGAGAAGCAGGCTCCCCGCTGAGCAGGGAGCTGGACGTGGGGCTGGATCCCAGGACCCTGGGATCATGACCTGAGCCGAAGGCAGACGCTTAAGGACTGAGCTACCCAGGCGCCCCTTATTTTTTTTTTTTTTTTAAAGGATCACTGTGATTGCATATGTCTAAGCCAGCTCTGCTGCCATAACAAAATACCATAGATTGGTGACTTAAACAACAGAAATTAATTTTCTCATAGTTCTAGGGACTGGAAGTCGGAGAGCAGGGTGTCAGCATGGTTGGTTTCTGGTGAGAACTCTCTTCTCTCTTCCTGACTTTCAGCCTGCCTCCTCCTTGCTGTGGGGAAGCAGAGGAGAGATCACTCTTCTGAAGAGGCCATTAATCCTACTGAAGTAGGGCCCCACACTTGTGACCTTATTTAAGCTTAATTCCCTCCTTATAGGTCCTGTCTCCAAATACAGTCACACTGGGGGTTAGGGCTTCAACATACAAATTGGGGGCGGATACAGTTCAGTCCATAGTAGCTTGCAATTTGAAATTTTTTAATCTCAACATTCTCAAACACTCCACAGTTGAAAAGAATGCCTTGAAAATTAACCATGTAATGATCGTCTTAATGGTTCCGAAGGTTTGCTATTGATATAATCAGTTACTCTGTTTTTCCTATTTATGCCTATCAAACTGTGAACAGACAGTATTTGTTTACATTGATTTACTTGAGATGTAATTGTCATACAACAGTTTCAAGTGCACAACATAATAATTTGATATGTGTATGCATTGCAAAATGATCACCCCAATAAGTCTAGCTAACATCCAGCACCACACATAGTTACAATTTTCTTTTTCTTGTGATGAAAACTTTTAGGATCTACTCTTAGCAAACAGTTATTATATATTTAAATGTGCCAAGATTAGGTTCTAAAGCACAGAAGCACCTCCTCAGAACCCACTTTATCTAGAATGTTGCCCTGCTTCTGGAACAAAATTCAGCTCCTCTTCTCCTTCACTCCAAATCCAACAAGGTCACACTCCATTTTTGAATGCAAAATATAGACTTTATTTAGATACTCTTGTTAAATGTTAAGAAAGGCACACAGTACCCGGACTTTGAATGGGGTGTGTTTTATTTTAAGCTCATGTGGTGTGTTTCCAATCATTTTTACTGTGAAATTTGGGAGTGTGCGTTTGGAAACACTTCACCTAAGTTTAGCCAAGTAAATGAGAATTTTCCTTCTGTTGAAGAAAGGGAGCTTCACATCATGCTTTGTATTAGAATTCATGAAAGGAACTGTTTATTTACATCTAATCTGCAGTGAGAAGACTCAAGGGCCTGAAGTTTTCCAACTAGTCAACAAAACTAAAGATTTTGTATGGTAGTGAAGCTCTTTAAAAACAAAGTTTGTGAGTTCCTTTATAAGTCTGGAAATGAATTCTACTTCTTAAAACAACACATCCTGTAGATTAAAAGAACAGTATGTTGTTTCACAAACTTTAAGGTCACTGTATACTTCAAGTAGATGTTACTTTCTTAAAAGATTAAAGAAAAACGTTGAACGTAGCGTTTTGTCTCTCCAGGCGTGCTACTCAATAAACACAGCAAAAGAAAGAACCTGTATAAATTTAAACTTAATTAAATATTTTCCCCACTTTTTATTTTCTAAGTTCCTCTCACTGGGAAGGGACATCCCTCTCACTGGGAAGGGACATTTCAACAAAGCAGTTACATTTCACAAAGCTTCTCAGTAAATACAACTGTAACATATTTCTTTAACTGTGATAAGTCTCGGAAATTAAAAGTATAATTTCTGATTTCCACAGTGCACTTGATAAATTTTCATTTTGTTTCTACCCTGGTCCATGGCACTGAGCTTTCTCAGTGGGTTCCTGTTCCAGGTTTTTATCTGGCTTCCCTGATTCCACTGTCACCCTCTTCCTTCTCCATGGAGCCATCAGAACTATCAGTCTAAAATGTCAACCAGATTCTACCACTCCTCTCCTAAAAACTTCACAGTGTCTGAGGTTTCTTTGTTGGCCTGGAGTGTTCAGGTCTCCAGGCTTCACTTGGCTCCCTCTTCCTTGTCATTCATGTCTCAGCAAAACTGTCACCTTCGCAAGCAGATCTGCTCCATGGTTTCCATCTGATGTAACCTGTGTCTTCTTCTAAATACCCATCATTTCATTCTGTTTCATCTTCTATTTTAATTACAGTACTATTACTACTGGAAATTTTCTTGATCATTTACTTGCTTTGGGCTTGCTGTTGATGGAGTTCAGGATGTGATACCCTAAAATATGGCAGCTTGGCGTATTGAATATTTTAAACTGAAGCAGTTTGAGAAAATAGGAGAAGCAGTCTGTCTGACCTTCTCCCTGCCCTTCTTCTCTGAAGCAGATCATAAGACCCTCATAGGACAGGTGCCTTCTCCATACCTGGAGTAAAAAGGAGCATCCAGATATCCAAGATGGAGAGATATCAACAAGAATCTGAGCGAACAGAATTTGCTGAGTTTCCTGGGTTTACTACTTCTCAGCTCATATTCTTTGCCCTATCACATCTTTCCATGACTTTCAACTCTTCATCAAAAACCACTCAGGTTTAATAATTTCTTCTGGTCTTTATTTCCTTATGAAGTCTCCTGTGTCACATAAAACTTGTATTAAATAAAGTTGTGTGCTTTTCTCCTGTTAATGTGTCTTTGTCAGTTGAATTTTCAGACCCAGCCAGGGACCCTAACAGGGTAGAGGAAAACTTCTTCTTCCCCTGCACTGTCTTCTTCCCCATGAAACGAGGGACCTTGTAAGTCTGTTCATTGCCGTAAACCAACACCTAAAACAATGCCTGTTTATAATGGGTACTCTCTGTTTTTTGAATGAGTGTGTACAACTCTACTAAAGACAAAGTACCCAGACCAATGGGGGATGCACAAATGAATCCGAGATTGACACTGCTCTCAAGGACCTTGAGGTCTGTTGGAAAACAAAACACATAGAGGTAACATGCTGGTAGTTCTGGAGAAGGAAGAACTGACATCTAGCTGCAGGAAATAAAGGCTGGCCTTGAGTAGGAGATTGTATTTAGGCTGAAAGTTGAAAGATAGGTATTTTGGTATTTTCTATTTCATTCAATGTTCTCTTTGTCCTGCCTTGTTAGATGAACTTGACATCTGACTGCTTAACTAACCCCCCTTTCAAAGCATTTTGGCAAGGCACTTGGTTTTGAATGTTTCTATTGTTCTGTGAATTTGGGCTGGATTCATCTGGTCATTTGCAGGTAAGTGCGCCCGTGGCCAAAAATGCACGTTTATGTATGAGACATAGTAGTACAGATTTTAGACAATAAATTAGTTTGTTTAATGGAAATAAAATCTTCCATGTAACTGCTTTTGTAATTGAGCATATTTTAGCATTAACATACAAATTAGCCCATAGACCTAGGCAAATAAAAATGCTAATAAAATGTAAAGATAGAATAGAACATTAATACCGAATTTGGTTAGGTTATTGTTAGACTACATTACATATATCATTTCCATAATACCGGTAAATATGGACATTTTTGTCCAAACATGAAAGATTTCGGTGACCAGACTTTTTAAAATTCAAGATAATTTTATTATATAATCTGTGGGAAGAAAAACAGGATGAATGTTGTTCTATTCTGCAGGGAAGGCAAATATTTGCTTTATCTGTATACTCTACTTCTCCCCCACGCTCTGCCACCACCAATACTCGAGAATGACTTCATCTCAATAATGATTTGATTTACTATTACTAGAGATTCAAGTTTTTATGAAAGAAACAATGGAGAGTATAGAAATAAACAAAATTGAGCACTTCTCCCTACACGTGCCTTGCACAACTCCAGGGGCATGATCCACATGGACGCCGCTGTGAGTGATGGCCCCAGAGCTGTCAGCACACAAACCGCACCACCATACAAGGCACCTCTGATTGTACAGAGGAGTAAGCGAGCATGGGTCATTTCAGAAAAATTGGCAATTTATACCTGCCATTCTGAAGTTTTCGAAGTAGAAGGGTTTATTTAACTCTCATTAGGAGCACTCTGCACAATATCATAAGACAAAATCAATTCCCCACCTTGTCAGAAGAAATATATACTAGAAGCAAATCAATGCAGTCTCTTTGTGGAGGACACTGTGGATTGCTTACCTAAAAGCCCAGTCTTTCCTTCTTCGTATTTGAGAAGAGACCCCCCCCCAAGTTCAGATATTGTGCAGCCATCCAGTTTATAAGACACTGGATCTCCTTTTGAGCACCAGAGGGTGAAAATGGGTAAGGGTATCTCATCACTCTTTGTACCTTCGGTGTAGGAAAGGGCATTTGGGAAAGTTCTGCCCAATAAGCTGGAGGGAAAGACTTGCCTGGAGCCTTTGCGGAGAGGTTTCCTTGATTTCTGAAAAAGAAATGGGGAAAGAAGACAACCACTTCCCCCCTTTCTGCCTTTGGACATTATGATACTTGTGTTGGCATCTCAACAGCCATCTTGGGACCTAACTCCTGTGGTATGCAGCATCTTGAAACATATCTATGTTTAACTTATGGATGGTTAGAAGTAGCTCAAAGAAACCTTGGAGATCATCAAATTCAACTGTATCCCTTCTTTTTGTTAAACCAGTTTCCATATTGTTTGACTTATTAATACTCCCCAGTGGAAATCATAACTATTTTTATCCAACTATTAAGTTTAGGAAGCAGTGATAAACATAGATACAATTTGATTATTTGCTTAGGTACCATTTTACAGATAGACACTCGTAATGTGACTCTTTTAATTATGCAGTAATTTCCAGAATAATATCCTACCAGAATTAATTCACTGGCATCGGCAGCTTATTTCTAGAATTTTTAAAAAATGGAACCTAGGCTTACTAAGATGGGTGAATTTAATACTTAGAGAGTTACAAAGGTGATGAACAATGTTTTTTGCCTTGTCATAAATATAACTAGCACAAACTAATTTATTGAATGTTTGCTTTTATGCTAGACCATATGTTAAGTGCTTTCTTGACTCAAATAGCTCCATTCAGTTCTCACAACAACCTAGCTAAGATTGTTATTATGCCCCTTTCATGGATGAGGAAATGGAGTTTAGGTAAGGTGAAGTAGTTTTCTCAAGATTACAAAGCTAGTAGTAGAAAAACTGGGATTTGCAGTCTGACTCCAGAGCTCAAGATCCTAATCGCTGCAGTTTTCTGCCCAAGAGTCAAGATAAGTTCTTGGTTGAGGCATGTGGCACACACTTTTGGGTGCCTACTTGACACCTATTCTTCTCTCAAACAGAACCCCTATTTTGTCTGGGGTGACTCATGATCAATTTAATGAACTGTGGCAATCTCATTTTCTTTTTGCCACTGGGCTGCAGTGGGCATGTGACGGTTTTCTGGCCAATAAGGGAGATTCTACTGGTTGGGGTGGGGGTTACTGTCTGGGAAAGGTTATTCTCCTTCATAAAAATGGGAGCAGCACTGACTTTCCTTCCCTTCCTGCTTGTACAGTGACCTCTGAGGATGTCCTATCTGGAGCTGTGGCAGCCACATTGCAATCGAGAGGTGATAATCCTGGAGATAGAAGCCAACATGCATATGATGGTAGAGAGCAGGCACAAAAAGAACTTGGGTCCTTAGTGACATGATTGTGGTGCTGAACTAACCCTGGGACTACTTAACATCTGAACCTTGTGTTAAAGATTGAATAAATGACCTTATACTTTAAGCTATTACATATTTTGTTCCTTGTGGCCAAAAGTATCCTAACGGATACAATCTGGGCAGGAAAAGACATTTTCTCAGAGGTGCTGTGAAAGCAGATGATGTGGAGGTTATCAAGATCTCATCCAGGAATCTGTTAGTGTAGGTAATACTTCAGAAAAATATATTCCAGCTTTGCCTCAGATCTGGGTAAATCGGAGCAATCCACATGTCTGTGCTGGATATTTCCCCCTTTTCTCTCCAGATGCAGGGTTTCCTCTTCTCTTTGTGACTGACTGAGATGGACTGCAGCAAAGGGTTCTCTTGCCCTCTGGCTTCTGGTTGGATTTAGCCACTGGGATGTACCAGCAGGAGACTGTAAGAGGGGGGTGAGTGAGAGATAAATCCCCCAGCTTTCTCCTTGGACAATTACTTAGGCTGACTGCATCCCTTGACTGAAGTTCACAGGCTCCTGTCCGGCTGCCTTTCTGGTGCTGAATTTTGGTTCCCTCCCCTTCTACAGACCTAGGAGCTTGTAGCCCTAGGGTTCCACACTACCCTTGTGGTTTCCCACAGCCTGCCCACATCTTTGCAAAGTGCCATTTGTTTCCTGCTAGGCTCTGACTGATACAATGGTGTGAACAAAATCACTGCAGTGGTTGAAACTTGGTCCCCTCTATCTTACACATGATGAGATTCTGTGGAGTTATTCATAGTGTAAATAAGGGCTTTCCTCAACCATTAAAGGGAGACAGGAGACTATATAATCAGGAGTCACTCTGAAAAAGTAAGACAAAGTATCATAGCTCAAGAAAAGTTTCTACTTGGAGGACAAGAAATCAAAGGCTACCTGGAAGAGATGGCATTTGGACTAAGAATGGATAAGATTTTTAAAAGCCAAAAAGACTGGGAGAGTGTGAGTCAAGTGAGGCAAGACAGATGCTCAAGAATTTTTGAAAAATTAGTGCTGGAAGGGACCTAAGATGTTCTTTATTCAGTGTTAGTCCTCCCTCCACCTCTTTCACAGATGAGTAAACTTGAAGCTGAGATTTGGCCAAGGTCCAACAGCAAGTAGGTAGCATGCAGGTGGGCTGGTTCCTGGGCTAGTTCTAATCCTCCCTTCTACCTCCACATCACCCTACCTCATCTCAGGCAGTCTGTGACCTTGTCAGTCTCTCCCACTAGACGCTGACCTCGCTGACGGCTGTTTTCTTCGTCTCTGAAACCCAGCACCTGGCACAATTTCTGACATAAAGTCCTCGTTAGCATCACCAGCTACCAAAAGGTAAGCGCCCACCTTCTGTGAGGTGCTGCGCAGATGTTTTATACGTACCTCGTGAAATCTTCACAACTGCTTGGAGGGGTATAATTAGCTCCACTTTTCAGCCCAAGACGCAGCAGCTCAGAGAGGCTGTCTAATTTGCCCCGGGTCGCACAGCCGTGTGCAGGACTCTGTCTTACCTTCCATCACGGGCATCCAGTAACATTTGCTGAATGCGCGAGTGAACGAACAAGAAACATCAGCTGATCGGCTGTGACAGGCCACCCTGGAGAGCCCGCCACCTCGGGCAGTGGACTGGGCTCGTCGTCTCCCCTCCCAAGCACACCCTCTCCTGGAAGCGCCCCGCGCCGGCTCCCGGGCTCCAGCCGCGCTCCGCCCGGCTCTCCAGCCGCGCCTCCACCTCGGAGTCCTCTCCGCTCTTCCGCGTCTGAGTTTTCGCTCGGCCCTGCGATGTGCGGCCGGTTCCCCTCCCCTGCCCCTCCCCTCGGCCTCGCTCACTCTTCAAACTTCACTCATCCTAGTGCCCGCCTTCTCCGCTCCCGCCGACCAATAGGTGGTCCTCGCTCTCGCCGGGGATCCGCCCCCCGCCCGCTGGGCGCCAATCCCCGGCGAGGGAGACGCGTGCGGGGGCTCCTTCCCAAGCACCGGGCCTGTGACGGCGGCAGGAGGGGCGGGGCTCTGGATGAGGGGTGGGCGGGGCTCTGGGTGAGGGAGGGGCGGGGCTCTGGATGAGGGAGGGGCGGGGCTCTGGGTGAGGGAGGGGCGGGTCTCTGGATGAGGGAGGGGCGGGGCTCTGGGTGAGGGAGGGGCGGGCTCTGGATGAGGGGTGGGCGGGGCTCTGGATGAGGGAGGGGCGGGGCTCTGGATGAGGGATGGGCGGGGCTCTGGATGAGGGGTGGGCGGGGGCGGGGGGAAGGGAGGAGGCGGGCGGGCGGGTTGTGGCGGGTCTGAGGACGGCGGCGCGCCGGGAGCCGCGCGGCAGGAGGGGCGGGGCTCTGGATGAGGGAGGGGCGGGGCTCTGGGTGAGGGAGGGGCGGGTCTCTGGATGAGGGATGGGCGGGGCTCTGGATGAGGGAGGGGCGGAGGCGGGGGGAAGGGAGGAGTGGGGCGGGCGGGTTGAGGCGGGTCTGAGGGCGGAGGCTCCCTGGCGGCTTGGGCAGGCGTTGGTCTCCGCGCTCCGGCTTCGCAGCAGCCGCGATCGGTCCTGCGACGGGTGAGGGATGGGCGGGGCTCTGGGTGAGGGATGGGCGGGGCTCTGGATGAGGGATGGGCGGGGCTCTGGATGAGGGGTGGGCGGGGCTCTGGATGAGGGATGGTCGGGGGCGGGCGGGAAGGGAGGAGGGGGGCGGGCGGGTTGCGGCGGGTCTGAGGGCGGCGGCGCGCCGGGAGCCGCCCGGCAGGAGGGGCGGGGCTCTGGATGAGGGAGGGGCGGGGCTCTGGATGAGGGAGGGGCGGGCTCTGGATGAGGGAGGGGCGGGGCTCTGGGTGAGGGAGGGGCGGGGCTCTGGATGAGGGATGGGCGGGCGGGTTGCGGCGGGTCTGAGGGCGGCGGCTTCCTGGCGGCTTGGGCAGGCGTTGGTCTCCGCGCTCCGGCTCCGCAGCAGCCGCGATGGGTCCTGCGACGGGTGAGGGATGGGCGGGGCTCTGGATGAGGGATGGGCGGGGCTTTGGATGAGGGATGGGCGGGGCTCTGGATGAGGGATGGGCGGGGCTCTGGATGAGGGGTGGGCGGGGGCGGGGGGAAGGGAGGAGGGGGGCGGTTGGGTTGCGGCGGGTCTGCGGGCGGCGGCGTCCTGGCGGCTTGGGCAGGCGTCGGTCTCCGCGCTCCGGCTCCGCAGCAGCCGCGATCGGTCCTGCGGCGCGTGAGGGATGGGCGGTTTTTCCCGTTCCGGCTCTTCCCTGTGCGCCCCCCGCCCCCCTGCTCCTGTCTTTCCCGCCGCTCCGGCGAGGAGCCGGGGGGGCCCGCCCGACGGGAGCTGCCCGGGGACCGTTCCCCTCCCCTTTCTTCAGCCTAGCCCGGGCGGGCCTCGCGGAGCCCGGCAGCCCCGGGGGGCGCAGCCGGGAGGGGCGTCCGAGGGGCGTCTAGCAGCCCGGCCCCAGCGGGCTGCGGGCGGGGCGCGGGCGCCGGAGCGTCGAGGCCCCCTCGCTGGGCCCCCAGGCCCCCCAGGCTGAGAGGGGGCCGGAGCGGCGCCCCCGCCGCGCGCGCGGGGTCTGCCCCGTGGGGCAGCGGGGTTCGGGGTGTCGGAGACGCTGAAGACGCAGCAGCCCTGGCTCAGCAAGGCGCAGGAGTCTTACGCATGTTCTCATCGGGAGCGCGGTTTTGTGCTACTGAGGCACCTGGTGCCAAGGTTCCCACCTCGTGGACCTAGGAGGGCTCAGCTGCTTCAGTGGGGCTGACAGCCTAACTCAGCTCAGGGGGTTTCGGGGGTCTGGGTATCGATGCTGTACAATGTATGTGTCCGAGCAGCGTGCTCTTGCCGGGAGCTGTTAGCCTGGGCTTCGGAAGAAGACCTAGGGGGTCTCTTTGGAGTGAAATCTTCTCTAAATCTTTGATTTTACACACGTTTTGTAGAAGTGGTGGGTAAAACGGACCCCCGTTGCCCTGGTGTCTTCTACGCACCTCGAATCTACTGCAAAGCACGTTACGTTTATGTTTCAGAGCATTGATCAGGCTGCGTACAGTGACATCTGATAGTTTGCAATGGTTCTTACGTATTTGTTATCCACAGCATTGTTGGTCGGTTCAGCATTGGTTAGAGGGTGGCTCTGTTTTCTGAGATGCTTGTAGGAGAGAGAATTACAACAACGTTATTAGAAATCAAGCTAGTTTCGCTGAGTGTGCTTACTGAATATATAGTGCATCAGAATATAATGGGCTGTTTAATTGTGACTTGGGCTGGAACGATCAGTCCATCCCTTCACTGCAAAATGCTAGATAATTTGAGAGAAAAATTTAACGTGTTCTCTCCCTCACAGTGTTTTTTCTTTCTCAGCAGCTCACTTTGGAAATTTCTCTTTCATAGTCCTTGGGCTTCACGGGGACTGATGGTTTGTGGTGCAGTATACGTATGTGTGAGTATTGTAGGTGTATACACACACACGTCTCTACAGTCTTAAATTAAAATTTTCTTCCTGTGGTCTGTTTCATCATATTCATTTTAAGCTTACAGTTTATGTAAGGTTTTCTTTTTTATTGCTAATATAAAAAACCTTGGTAGACTTTAAACATCTTTTTCTGTATAGTTTTGCAAATTAAGAAATTCTTAACTCACACTTTCAGAGCCATATGTGAAAGGTGGAGGAAAGGTTTTGGGGGCTGTAATTTAGCGAGTCAGGCACTGTCTGTAATATGCAAAAAAATATATAATACACGGTTTACTGGTGTAGGTGCCATTTAGTTCAAATCCCCTGAGTCAGGGAATAATGAGAACATCTGCATCATTGTGTTTTGTTTTGATTAGTTGGGGGCATAAATGAGAATGTAACTGTTATTTTCAAAAATAGTTTAAGATTTAATAGGTTGAGGAAGTCGATATATCCTCAAAGTATTGTGATTCTTTTAGAAGACTGGGGAGATCTTTAATATTAGTCTGATCTGCATGTTATATATTTTCTCAACGTTTATATCAAATTTAAGAAAATAATTCAAAGTTTAGAGGGTATTCAGTAATATAGATTAGCTGTGTTGAATAAACATCATATGCCCCAGAATGTAGTTGACATTTTTGTAGTAATAAAATTTTTCCCTCTTGACAAGGTCAGGTACTTTCCTACTTTAAGTGTTTAGCCAAAAAAAAAAAAAAAAAAAAAGGAATAATTTATATTAATGGGTTTAGCATATTTTCTGATCATTAATAATAAAAGTTCTGAATACTACACTTATTTTTTTAAAGATATGCTCTGCTTCAGTAATTTCTAAAGGATACCACTATGTGTCCTCTAAGATTATTATTCTCATTTCTAAGTAAGTTGTAATTTAAAGTTATTAATTTCTCAAAGAGTAGTATTCTTAGTTTCTTAATAGCCTCATGTTAAGCATTACGTGAAATGGCTTTCTTAAATGGCTTTGCTTAAACAACATTTGTTGTAAAATAGCAAGATTTTTGCAGGTTAAGCCCAAGACTTCAAATATTAGAAATTAAGGAACTAGAAGAGGTTATTCCTAGAACTTTGGGTGTGATTAAAAACAGCATAAATATCATCTCCGGAGGAGGCAGGATTCCATACTGTTAGGCTTAAATTTGAAAAGTATGAAAATACGAAGTAAGGAAATTTAAAAAGGAATTTGCTCTGCACATTGCTTTTTTTTATTTTATCTAAACTTTGTGAGTGAAATGGATTTTCCATTTTAATAAGGAATTGTAAAGTGTACTTTTCACTGTCTCTTGTCTTGATTAGTAACTCTTTGTAAAACTATATTCATAACATCATTTAGAAACTAGTACAGTGCAAGAGTATATTTAACATTTCTGTAGGATGTAATATTAGTGTGGAATGATCTCGCATTCATTGTCTTCTGACAAAGTCCATGGCAAAAGGATGAGTATGGATCCTTTCTAGCTTTCTCCTTTTTTGTCTAGTACATGCTAAGGGGAGCTCAGCCAAAGCCAGCATCAACACCCGGATGACTTAAGGAAGGTTCTCTCTGGCAGTGACTGTCTTCAGCTTTGATTTTGGCTTTAGTACTTTTTTTTTCTTACTTGCAAATTCCATTAAAGATTACAACAACAACAACAACAACAACAACAGCAACAACAACAACGGAACCTCTTTAAAATATGGGAGGTTTTCTTTTTCTTGAGAGAATTAGGGAATTTCTTACTGGAATCTTATTCTTACTTAGTATTCACATAATACATAGCAGTCAGTACATTCCTGCTACGAGGACAGTCTTTAGTTCTACCTAGTCCTTGGTGCAACTGGTCACCTGTTTCTTAAGTACAACCCTGCCTTTTTTCTTCCTTCCTTCCTTCCTTTCTTTCTCTTTCTTTCTTTCTTTCTTTCTTTCTTTCTTTCTTTCTTTCTTTCTTCTTTCTTTCTTTCTTTATCTGCAGAGAAAAAAGTTTTCAATTGAATTTGATCTTTGTAGTTTCACAGTAGTAAAGGAAGTTAAACTTTGGACCTCTGATGAAATTGTTTCATGATCTAGTCCTGTGACCTGGATTAGTTTCTTTGATTTTATTTCAGAGCATATTTTTAAGCAATTTCTTTTCTGGTTAATGATAGAAGTAGTTAATTTTGTTCTAAAATTCTAAAAGTCTATGAATGCACAGACTTTTATGGCATATTCACTTCTTCATATACTTTAAAACACATATATCAGTGGTGGCAAATTATGTGGATTGTATTCCAGAGATTAAGTATTGATACGTTAAGAACATGAAACCATTGGCTACTGCATTATTATGCACATAGTGCTTTCAACTACCTTAAGTCCGCTACTGTATCTAGAGATGAAAATCATGAGGAACAATGTTACTGTTTAAACAAAAACTAATTTGAAATAGATCTTGTTTAATGCCAGTTAATCGTAGGTCAAAGTTTGCCACTGACTCTTTGAGACATCTGACTTATAGGGGAATTTTGTTAAAATGAGCACATTCCTAGAAATCCATTCCCCATTGGTGAAGAAACATTACTAGAAGCTTTTAAGTAAGGGTGTTTATGTTATGCCAATAATGAATAACTTTACCCCTTTCTTTGAACTCTTGGGTCTTTTTGTCTTTTTGGTTTAATGGATAATTTGGAACTTGTGAGTTTTGTTTAGGTGGTTGTCATATTTGAAGAAGGGAAGGGTGAGAGGAATTAGAGTTTAATTGCTAGCCTCCTAGGTTTCCAATACAAAAACTTCTTTTTTAACAATAGAAACTAGAGATGGGGTGAGGCAGCCTCTTTGTTAGGGAAAACACATTAAATTTTGATAAACCTTAAATTGGAAACTTTCCTGTCCTCTTAAAATTTGGTAGCAATTTTTTGGGTCTAAAATTGGTCTCAAGTAACTCAAGTAACTTCAGGTTCTGGGCTCCATTCATTGACACCTTCGGTTCATGTGAATAATGGGCTTATGTCATAGAGGCAGAAGAAACACTTAATAATTGGCCCTTTTCAGTTTTCAGATCATTTTTATTTTATTCAGCTGAATGCTAAAACTGATTTTCATGGAACATAACTGTGTTCCTGGGGAATATAATTGTCTTTCCTCTGAGATCCTGGGAGGTACTTTATAAAACCTCTTATAAGAGACAAATTTCAGTGTGTGTGTGTGTGTGTGTGTGTGTGTGTGTTTCTTGGTCTCTAATTTCTGTAAATTGATGGTAAAACAAATCTACATTTGCTCCAGTATCTGACTTGTGAAGTCAGTGCATAATCTTCTCAGGTGAATAGTTTCATATAATATCTTTACTATATAACCTCTAAGTGCTTTATAAATTTTGTGAGCACTTAGGAGTTTGGGGAGTGTGTTGTAGGAGAATTTCATTTTTATGAACCACTTCTGTATTAGGTACCAATTCCAAACTCTGCCAATTCCTAAGTCAGTTTTTGGTTGGTTGTGATTTGACAGAGGATAAGTGTTTTGGTATTGAAGACTAGAACTGTGACCCTTTTAATTAATTAAGCAGTTTTGTTTCCCCTCTGAATTTTTGAGAAATAATTTCCTTGCAGTCCTACATTTTGGCAGAGAGAATGAATGCCCTTTATTTAAAACTGCTCCTAAGGGTAAGATTTTCAGTGGCTCAGAGGCTAGTGTTATGAGAGATGTGTTTGTGGGGAAGAGTTGCTCTTCTCCTTGAAAGAATATTATTTAGAATGTTTCCCCCAAAAGGTGGCTTATTTTATTTTATAAAGAGAAAACAAAAAGTTCGATTACTGGCACACATTCATTCCCTCAACAACCATTTGGTGGTGTACCAATGTGAGTTAGCACTGGCAATATAAAAACAGATAAAAAAATGAATCAGAAATTATCTGTCTTCAGGAAACTCACACTTTAATGGGAGCTTAAGGTTTCATTGGTAAAGAATACCTGTAGTAAGAGTTTTACCTTTTTCACTCTTCTAGTACTTAAACTCTTTAGGTAAGTTTGAGTATGAATTTTGGTGGAAGCTAGACTAGACTAACTGGTTGCCAAGCATAAATGTTCTAAAAAAGTGGTGTGGAACTACTTCTTAGAGAGGATTTGGGTTTCCAAGTCATTACAAAAAAGGGGAGATCAAATATAAATACAATTATCTTTTGAATAGCCCTTAGTTAAATTGCCCTTAAAATGCATTATATCTGTGTTTTATTCACAATGTATTTTATAAATTCTGTTTGTATTGTGCCATTTCTAGGACGAGTTCTTTTTGCCTCTTTACCCCCCCATGTTGGAACCAATTGCTATGTTTTGGTTGAACACCAGATGAAATAGTTTGCTTGCATTAAAGAGAGTTTTTATTTTTGTTTTTGTTTTTTTAATAAAACTCATCTTTTAATTTTAAGAAATTATCCTCATCTGGGTGTGCATAGTGAATCTGTAGAAGTTAAATGTGCCCATGAGGTGAAAGAAAGCTTTCATTCCTTTTTGTGTCTTGTTAGGGTCCTTGCCTCGTGCCCTGATTTTCTGCCTTGGCTAGCTGAGGAGAGAACTGTGAAGAATTTTGAACTTAGCCTGGCTTTGAAAGATGGATAGGTTTTGGTTGAGTGAAGTTAGTGTCCTCTCAGTAGTATGTAAGAAAGGAGGAGGAAAAACGTGGGGCAAGAATGTTCAATACAGGGGCACCTGGGTGGCTCAGTCGTTAAGCGTCTCTCTTCAGCTCAGGTCATGGTCCCAGGGTCCTGGGATCGAGCCCCATATCGGGCTCCCTGCTCGGCGGGGAGCCTGCTTCTCCCTCTCCCACTCCCCTTGCTTGTGTTCCCTCTCTTGCTGTGTGGCTCTCTGTCAAATAAATAAAAAATCTTAAAAAAAAAAAAAAAGAGTGTTCAATACAGATAGGTCTTCAGTATACTCCCATCTCTATCGTGTGTGTATATGTGTGTAAAACCTTATTTTGTATAAATGCAGAAAATCCACATTATAGAATAATTGGAAACTGGAGAATAATTGTTTAAATATGTAGGTAGTTCTAATATGAATCGTCTTATATAAAGTTTTTTTTTAACTGGGACTTGAAATGTTTTTTCTTCTAGAAATAATGCTAGCAAAGTGCCTAATGCCATTTCTACCTTCAGCCTTATTCAACTCGTAATGAGTATTTTTATTTAACCCATAATGTAGCTGAAATATTACTAGTAGTACTGTGCTTTATGGTAATAGGCTTTCTTGTGTTGCCTTGGAAGCCTAGCCAATTTTATAGGAAAATGCAATTTGCTAGTCTAGTAAAAAGAGAAATGGAAAATAGATTTCCACCTTCACTCCCCCTTCTCTTTTGTTAAAGTCGCAGTTGACTAGCTTCCAAGAAAAGGGTAGCACCATTATATTTTCATCCCCACCCCCTCACCCCCAGCCTAAGCAGTGTGTCCTGATGCAGTTACTCTGCAGTGTTTCCCAGGAGCTGTTTTGCCTGCCCCCCCCCCAATTTCAGTCATCCCCTCATGGCCAGGGGAGCATGAATTACATTTTGAGGACCATAATTTGACTTGTAATAGCTGAGAAAGGACAGATGGTGCTCGTAAATTGTAAGGTACCTTGTTTTAGTAATACTTATGCTGGAGATAATTGTTTTAGAGACTCAGAAATATAGAGGGTTAAACTTTTTGCTATAATGTATTTGGAGTTTAGCGTTTTAAAAAATATTATGGAATGCAAATTGGAAGGAAATTTTGCTTCAAATTTATTAAAATTAGCATCTATTCTATTTGGAGGCTGTCCTTGTCTTGGGTATGCATTATGAACAGTAACTGATCTACTCAATTAAAACTTTCCTGTATCTTAGGTTCTTTGCTATTTTTTTTTTGAGATAATTTTAAACACATAATTATTTTTCTTGCTTCCAGGAAGTTTGTGAGCAGGTACCCTGTTTCTCATTTGTTGTTCTGATTGGGAATTATATGTGACTATGAAAAATATTTTTGTTTTCCTTTTAAGGAATTTATTTATTTATATTAGAGAGAGAAAGAGAGAGAGTGTGAGCAGGGGGGAGGGGCAGATGGAGAGGGAGAGAGAGAAAATCTCAAGCAGACTCCTTGCTGAGTGCTGAGCCTGACGCGGAGCTCAGTCTCACGACCCTGAGATCATGACCTGAGCCAAAATCGAGTTGGACACTTAACCAACAGAGCCACTCAGGCGCCCCCCGCCCCCAAATGGGGTTATTTATATCCACATGATGACATTTAACAGAAGTAGTTTTATGGAATGAAAATACTCTGAAAGGCAGGGAAAAAGGAAGTATTTATTAATAAATGCTTTATTTCTGACCTTTATCAAATAGAGTTAAGTGAAAATGGCTTTCTTCCCTTTAATAAAATACTAAAAAAAATCCCCTTTAATGGAGTAGCCCTAGCGATCTATTACTCTTTGGATGTGGTTATCTAGTTTGCAGCAGGTATCTGGTGATAATGTAGGTCAGATCTCATCAGGAAGGGGAAAAAAAACATCCTAATTCACATGTCAGTTTCTATGTTTGTAAGGATTCCGTAGCAAGTGACAGGAACTACTGAGGTTAGTCTAGGCTAGGAAGTTTATTGGCTTACATACATGAAAACCCACACCTAGGGCTATAACAGCTATATTCATGCTCTCCAGTGATGGCTATTGGGACTATCACTTGGCTCTTTTCCTCTGAGTTGACTTCTTTTTCAGCTCAGTTCTCAGTGTAGCAAGAAAGGTAGCTCTGAACCCCCAAGTCACACAGAGTCCTTAAAGCCTCTCATCTTTGTTCTGGAATCCAATAACGAAATTTCATGTGGGGACTTCGTGCCCATCTCTTGGACCAGTTGTCAAGAGAGGGCAGTGAGGTATCATGATTGGCCAGGCCTGAGTGGCATGTCTACTCTTGCAGTTGGGTATAGAAAGCACAGTGTGACTTATAACTGTCCTAGAACCCCAGCAGATAAGGGATGGGTAGTTCCTCAAAAGATGAGATGCTGGGGAGACAACACTACGGGAAATGGCCTCTTTTAAAACATTTAATCTCTCCTGCTTTGAAGCCAACAGCAGTATACAGTTGTCATAAAGCTATCATTTTTTAAAAACCAGATATTGACTATAGACCAAAACTGAGGCACTGATTTTACTTAAATAGTTTACTTAAGTAATATAGTTTTTGAAGTTTTTAATCTAAAGGCTGCTTTTATCTAAATGCTTTTCTCTTGGGGCGCCTGGGTGGCTCAGTTGGTTAAGCATCCGACTCTTGATTTCTGTTCAGGTTATGATCTCTCAGGGTCGTGGGATCGAGCCCTGCATCAGGCTCTTTACTCAGCAGGGAGTCTGCTTGAGATTCTCTGTCTCCTTCTCCCTCTGCTTCTCCCCTCTCCCTGCACACGTGTGTTTGCATGTGTTCTCTCTCAAATAAATCTTAAAAGATATCAACATCTCAGTTTTTTAATGTGTGCAATTAAAAAGTACTGCTTGTAGTTTTTCAGTATTTTTTTTTTCTTTTAAGATTTTATTTATTTGCGAGAGAGACAATGAGAGACAGAGAGCATGAGAGGGAGGAGGGTCAGAGGGAGAAGCAGACTCCCCACCGAGCAGGGAGCCCGATGTGGGACTCGATCCCGGGACTCCAGGATCATGACCTGAGCTGAAGGCAGTCGCTTAACCAACTGAGCCACCCAGGCGCCCCAGTTTTTCAGTATTTTTTAACATCAAGATTCTCTAAGTCAGTGCTGCTTGTTCTTAGGTGGATAGGATACTTTGGAGGATCATTTAATTATCTTTGGCTTTGAGAAACTGATTATTGATCTAGTTAATGCAGTTTTTTGAATTTTACATTCTTGTACCATTTTGAAGATGAAATTCTAAAATAATTGCTTTCCAGGATGTTTTGCTGTTTATTAATTAATTAATTAATTAATTTAAAATAGGCTCCATGCCCATCGTGGAGCCAATGTGGGGCTTGAACACTCTACCCTGAGACCTGAGCTAAGATCAAGAGTCTGAGGCTCACCTCAGCCACGCAGGTGCCTCCAGGATGTTTTGCTTTTCAGACAATGGTCTTTTTAAATATAAATTGAGGCTGCATTTTTATTGCATTATTTCTAAGCGTTCTCTAATACTACCTTTTAACCATGATCTCATAGAAGTCAAACATAAAGAAACGACTTCACTGACTCTTTGAAACACTGTTTAAGTGTGTAATGTGGTATCTCTTTAATCACCTAAATAGTAATTTGGCAGACACTGTAGGATAAAATCTGACCACCTTTGTTTTTTCCTGCCTCCACTGGAGGAAGGTACTTGGAGTGGAGGTGGAGGGTTGAGAGGGGTGGGTACTCTGAATATCTTTTCACACTGTTTTTATATTCTTGATTACCAGATGAGTATCTTCAACTTCAGTACCATGAAAACAAGTTTAATATCAATCTTCAGTTTATGTATGACATGCATGGTAGGAGTTTTGCAGTTTGGCTCAGTGTTGTCTGGTAGTTTGTATCGTTAGTGAACGTTAAATATTGTTAAATTATTGGTAAATATGCTCTTGTACATCAAAGCCAACATTCATGGAATTGGGTGTGATTCCTCAAAAATCATAGCATGACTTTGTATTTTTAGATTAGTGTATGTCTGTCTTGGGACATCTTTAAGCCGTATTTGGAAAATCACTGCTTCTATTGCAGAAGCCTATATTATTAGAGTTCTCCAGTATTAATTCCATACATTGATTAATTAAGCCATGAAAGCTGTTAAAATAATACCATTTCCTTACTTCTGCTCACAAAACTATATCTTATCCCACTTCTATAGCTTTGGGCAAAAGGACATTTTGTTAAAATATTACTAATTTTAGCCAAGGATACTTTTCATGAGTTTCAGTGTTTTTAGTTAGAATGTCCAGACTACTTAAAAATTTAACTTCCTTAGATTTAGAATTGCCAGCTAGAGCTATCTCATAGTGAAATGCTGGTGAATGAAATGACACATCAGCCTTCCTTTGGCGGTGACTCTTAAGTTGGCAACCTTGCTCTGAGTGTAATAGGAATATTCTGACTTGGGGACTTGTCTCGATAATACTAGCTGCCATTTACTGAGTAACAATCATATGTCTGTACATTATACACACATCTCATTTGGTTTATAACGATGTATATGTTGGCATACATGTATTCCCGTAAAGAAATTTATATGTTGTCATTCTCCATGAGTCAGGCCTTATCCTCTCCCTTTTACGCATGAGAAAACCAAGGTCTGGAACCCCAAAGGTCACAGAGTCACCTGGAGGACTGTGAACTGAAGCAGCTTCGAGTCTTCTTTCTTCGCTTTCCAGATAGAATATTATTTCTTTGTGTCTGAAAAATCTGCCTTACTTCCTTTTTCTCTATTAAAAGGAAAAACCCCCACAATTCTGAACTGTTTGAGTGGGTGTTAAATGCAGTAAAACATTGGGCAAGTACTTAAAATAAAAGCTTCCTTGCTTGGCTCTGTTTCTAAACGAAGTTTGTGGCAGTGCAGCTTAATCTGTGTAGCTGAACGGCCCGATGGAGGACTTACGAATTACCCATCAGACAGAAAGTTAGCATTAATTCTTGCCACCTTTGGTAAGAGAATGTTTCCAGCCGTTCTCCGTAAAAGCCTGGATACTCTGAGGATAAATATACTTGGGAAAATTGTATACTTGATACTGTAAATAATACCTTGTTCTCATATTTCCTGTCCACTCACTCTATAATTGACTCCTCAGGAAGGTGTTTGTTAGCATGCTTATCTTGAGACAGGTGGCCGAAAAATGTTCCTATGAATGTAAGAATGAATAAATTCTGGAACTAGGAATTTTTTCCTAAGTCTGAAGCCTCTGTTCAAAGTATACTTTGCTTTTAAATAAAATGTAGCCAAGCTAGATGGAAGAATAACCCATTGTGTTCAAGTAGATCTCTTCTTCCCGGCCTCAAGTACTACATGGTAAGGTGGCGCCATTGAAGAGGCTGTTAAAGCAGTTTGTGGAGTGTCGGCACCTCTTATTTCTTTAAGTGTTTGTGCTGTTACATTTTCTGTTTGGGCTTAAAGTCAGTCATTCAACTGGAAGGGACCACAGCAATGCAACTAATACCCTTACTCTGCAGATAAATGAATTGAGGCTTAGCACGGGCAGGTAACTCTGCTCAGAGTCCTAGCACAAAGCTGGCAGAGTGTGGACTGGAACTGTGCTTGCTTTTATTGTTTTGGTTTCTGGCATAAGGTTTTCTGAAGGAAATTGGAGTGCAGTTGGTGAAAAAGAGAAGTAACCCGTTGAACATGTTCTGTCTCTTTATGAAATCTGTGTTGCTTTGCAATGAAGTACCACAGGCCAGATGCGGTCTGTTAGGCCATCAGCGTGCATGCGCGTTGCTAGAGACAGTAGTAATGATGCAGGGGTTGGAACACACAAAAGAATTTTGATCATTATATGCCACAGGCTTCCAGGACATTCTTAGCCTTACGTAACGCGGTAGCTTATGGTTAAGATCTAAATAGTCAGAAAACTGTTAGCTGGTGTAACAGCTGTACATCTAAGTATTGGTTCTTGTTAGGTGTTTTAGCTTTGAAAAATTATTTCTCCCATCAGAAAGATTCTTCGCAATGCTTTCGGTAGAATCCTTCCGAACGGGTGCTCTGTATGGCAGACATATGCTATTGCCCTTCTCGCCCTTCTCGGTGGGGCCGTGGCGCAAGTCTGAATTTGAGCCAGCTCTACTTTTATCTTTCCCCCTCGGCCTAACTAGGGGATGCAATGGGGGAAGAGGAGTTTTAAAGCTAGGGACTGCTCAGGGATGCAGTAGATGAACCGTCAAGGGCACTTTTGGCTCCGGGTCCTTGAGCTTGTGTGGCTCTAATGATGGCAGATGTGACTGAGAAGGGGGGCTGTGCTCCTGCTGGGTACGGGACAAGTAGGTGTCTCGGGCCACAGAGAGCTGGCCACAGCAGAGAAGTTACTGACCGGGGTGAGGCAACACTGAAGAAGGGCGGGTTAGGTGGCAGTTCTGGGGAGACTCTTCTCATGAGGTATGACTAATGGGAATAGCAACGTCTTGCTTGGGCCCTTTGTGTGTGTCTCAGCATAGACCTGGAAAGATCTGTCTGCAGTCAATCTACCAGACTCTTGTAGTATCGGTGGGGGTTAAGTGCAGGAAACAGAAAGGGGTGTAATACAGGGAATTAGCTGCTTAGGGAATCTTGGAGAGGGCTGGAGAGCTGGGCTCTAGGCCAGGACTCTGAGAATGACTGCTAGGACACCTTGGAACGAAAGGCCATGGGAGCTGTCAGGAAAGTGGCAATCAGGAGGCTGTCACTGCAGCGAAGGCAGGAAAATACCACGGCCCTTGTGACGAGGGGGACCGTAGCAGCCCCTGCTGTGGCCCTCAGAGCTGCTTGAAGTCTGGGAGACAGTGTGTGGCCGTGCTGTGACAGCTTCTTGATGCCTCTGAGCTACCGACCAGCTGCTGCCACTGTCAGAATCCAGTCTCCTGTGGCCTCCTTTGCAGGCTGAAGACCGCTAAAAGCCATAGGCTGATGGAGCTCCGCTTCACTTCTGCCTTCCATGTTTTGTGTCCTGCGTCTTACATGGTGGAACTGAATTTTCATCCCAAATACTAGCTGTAAAGGAACCTGGGAAATACAGTTTTCAGTTTTCCAACTTCTGCATTTCAGGAAGGCGTACTGTAAGCAGGTGGATGCTGAGTGCCTGCTGACCCTTTCCCACACGCTCATCTTCTTCTTCTTCTTTTTTTTTTCTAAAAGATTTTATTTATTTGACTCAGCACGACAGAGGGAGCACAAGCAGGGGGAGTAGCAGAGGGAGAGGCAGAAGCAGGCTCCCCACCGAGCAAGAGCCTGATGTGGCTGGATCCCAGGACCCTGAGATCGTGACCTGAGCCGAAGGCAGACGCTTAACAACTGAGCCACCCAGGCGCCCCCACATGCTCATCTAATTAAAGATAGTACTTAAATATAATTTAATCCTTTCCCTGATAACTTACTGTCATTTCTGTGCACTTGTCTTTTTGAAATGGCCTGTAGCTGGAATGATCACAGGGCTGGTGGATTTTTAACATCTCTGTCTTGGTACTAGCTTACGTCTGTCCTACCTCCTGTCCCTGCTGCTGAGACATCTGTGTTTTCTATCACTTCATCTCAACCTTCCCTACAAGCTGCCGGCATCCAGGGCAGGAGGAGCACCTTCGCTAAAACAACCAATTTGTAAGCTGGTCAGCAACCTGTGATTTCTGTGATTTCGAAAGATGAATGGGGCCAGTGAGAATCTTTCCTGGGGATTTGAGCTAAGACAAAAAGGAAAGGATTTCCAGTTAGGGGTAGGGACTTCAGCTGAGAGGTTTTGCAGTGAAGCACTGGAGTTGGCTGCACTCTTTCTTGAGGCTGATGGCTAAATGTTCAGGAATTGAGCGAGCTAGTTGTCCAACACAGCCATTTGAAAAAATTAAGTTGCCTAAAATTACAATTAAGCAAATTATGTTAAAAACAAAGGTACTTGGGGCGCCTGGGTGGCTCAGTCCTTAAGCGTTTGCCTTCGGCTCAGGTCATGATCCCAGGGTCCTGGGATTGAGCCCCACATTGGGCTCCCTGCTTCGGGGGGAGCCTGCTTCTCCCTCTCCCACTCCCCCTGCTTGTGTTCCCTCTCTCGCTGTGTCTTTCTCTGTCAAATAAAACAAACAAACAAACAAAAAACAAAACAAAGGTACTTAATACTCAAAGTTAGTGATTTCCTTATTATTTTCAGCTCTATTGAGGTACAACTGACAAAATTGTAATATACTTAAAGTATACAGTATGCTAATTTGATATACATAACACCTTCCTATGTGTTACCAACCTTAATAGAACAGTCCGGAATTTTATGTTATTTCTTATTTTGATGAGAACACTTAAGTTAGCATATTTTGGTTATGCAATGTAGTATTATCAACTGTAGTCATCATGTTATACATTAGATCCTCAGACGTAATTCATGTTAGCCTTTTACCAACCTCTCCCCTTCCCCCCACCCTAGCCCCTGGCAACCACCAGTCTGCTCTGCTTCTGTGAGTTTGATCTTTCCTTTCCTTTCCTTTTTTCTTTTCTTTCTTTAAGATTCCATGCCCTTTCCTAATTATTCTTGTACATTTTTACTACTCTCTATTCTCTTGGGTCTCTTTACATCTGTTCTGAGTGGCAGAAATGCTGTATAATAGGTTATCTCCCCAGCCCTGTTTTCCCTGTCAGTCATGGCTGTGGTGGGAGTTGTTAGCATTTACAAAACACGCCACCAGTTGTGAGGTGGGGAGGGAGAGTTAAGGTTGGAAAGGCCATTCTAAACCATGTACAAACTAAAATTCTGGGAGAAGAAACCATGAGTGAGCAGAAGCAATTGACACATACTGTAGGGCCGAGGGGGCTTCCTAGAAGACCACCAGAAAGAAGGGCCACAAACGCCTCTTTCCAAGGTCCAGAATCATTCTGGAATCATCCTACAGCTCCAGCCTCCAGGAGATGCAGCCCTGTTTTATTCCCTGTTCTTGGAATTATGTGAAATTGTGAATTCCTCTGTGTCATTGACCTTAATAGAACCCTCTGGAATTTTATGGTATTTTATTTATTTATGTTTCTGTGGCTTTACTCATGAAGAGGGAATGGTCTGTTGAAAGTTTGGGTTCAGATTTTCTGGGATGGGAATGGAAGTAAAGAAGGTCAAGAAGGGCAGGAGCAGTGTGATATGTGGGAACTTCCAGAGAGAGGCATCCGTACCTTGTAGTTTATGGTCCACATCCCTCCCCCAAGTAGATTCTATAGTAGAATAAGATTGAAATCTCCACTAAGGGATGCCTAAATATATACGTTTTATTCTGTGGCATTTTTCATGTATAAGCATAGCACAGACTATTACAGTTGCTTGTGCCTAGAGTAGCTTGTTCCTGTATAAATGCCCTAAGCCCCAAAAGCTAGAGTCCTGGGGCACAGGTAGCATCTCTCTCTTCTCCTGCAGCTCCAGCCTCTGCTTTTAGGAACTGCTGAGGTACACACTAGTATCTGTAGCTCACCGCCTCAGCCTCCTCAGCTGCCTCTGATCAGCTGCTCGCTCTCTGCTCATCTCTCCAGTTTTGTTTTCTCTTTACTCTGATTGCTTCTCCCACGCGTCTCTGCTTTCCAAAGAAAAAACTGACCTTGGAGGGATCCTGTCAGCCAATTGCAGTGTTCTTTCACTTCCCCTGGTGGATTGTCCTATCTCCCAGGAGGTCAGGTGGAAACCTAGGGTGGCATTCTTCTATTTTCTTTGATGTTTGTCCTTGCTTAGATACTCGGGAGCTGCTCTGTACCCCCAGAACATGTGTGTATATGTCTTTTCTATTTCTGGATTTGGAAATATACCAGAAGCCTGGTCTCTAGTTAATATTTTATTTGATATCCTTGTTTTAGAGGTTCAAACTGGACTTCCCATACTAAAGAAACCCTGTCTTTGAAAAAGTCATCTTAAAAAAAATAGTGATTGGAAATGGATCTGTGAAAGGCCAATAGATAATCTCTTAGGATTATTTCTTGCTAATTGAAAGAATAACAAATTGCCTATTTATGGAATATTAGTCTGCTGTTAAAGTGATGAAAGCCAGATGAGAAGTTCATCAGTATTAAGGAACTTCTTCTTATAAGTAAACAATATAGAAATATTGTGTCATTCCCTGGGGTGCCTGGGTGGCTCAGTCGGTTAAGTGTCTGACTCAGTTTTGGCTCAGGTCATGATCTCAGGGTTGTGAGATCGAGCTCCACATCTGGCTCCATGGAGTGCGGAGTCTGCTTGAGATTCTTTCCCTCTCCCTCTGCCCCTCCCCCTGCTCTCATGTGCTCTCTCTCCTCTCAGATAAATAAATAAAATCTTAAAAAAGAAATATTTTATCATTCCCCCCCAAAATACTAAATGGGGATAGGTATAATTTGCCTTATTACCTGCAGTTGGCAAACTTTTCACCTCCTGAGATACTAATGTTTCTCTCTCAGTGGCCCTGGTGGTATTAGAGAAGCATCTACGGGAATGATATTAAAAGCTCACAGCCCTTCTGTGGTCATTTTCTAACTTTGAGGGCCTGATGATTAGAAGAGAGGATATGGTCAGAGTTTCTTCTTTGTGCTAACATGGAGCCCCTCTTTTTAAGCAATGGTGTAGCCTCACTGAGCTGTTCATTAGTTTACTGCTCATAACCTAAGTGAAAGCACAGTTGTGCAAGAGTGTGGTCCTCATGTACCACTTGGCCAGGTCTCTTTCCTGTACACAGTTTTCACCTTAAGTTGCTCTCAGAATCTCTTCACTGGGGGGAACAAGAGTACCTCCATTTTTGTTGTCTTCGTTGTTCATTCGTTTTTAAAAACAACATAACTAAATAGAAACACAGCACTCGGTGCATGTGATTTTACTTTACACAGCACATTTTAGGACCCGTTATCTTTATTATGTTCACAGAGGTAAAATCACAACCTCCAACCCATCTTCTGCCAAATCTAAACAGCTTTTTAGTAAAGCTTGATGGAATTTTACATAAAGCTGTGGCAAAGCACAGTCAAGTTGTATGACTTTAAAATGTGGGCTTGGAGTCGATCTGTGGTGGGATCTCAGTTCTACCACTTATCATCTGTTACCTTGGACAAATTACTTAGAGGCCTCAGATTCTTCATCTAAAAAGTGAGTATAATACTGCGTATCTCATAGGGTTGAAGAATACATTGTGTTAGCTGCAACTGGGTAGGGTGTTTTCCGCAACTGTTTTAAAATGCCCCCCAAATCATTATTTTATTTATGACACTTGTTTGTAACAGGTTTAGAATATTTACTATTTTAGATCACTGATCTAATTACATTTCTCATTATCATGAAGCTGTGAATTCAACCATAGAGATAAGTGTGAGTTATCCTAGAGAATTGGGACCAGACATGAATATGGCTGTTCTTACTGAAGTGCCAAAATTCAGAAATATGCCTGGTCTGCCTTAAAGAAAAATATCTTGGTGAGCTGAAAAGTTTGCAACTTTTGGTAATAATGCAGTGCATACCTAGGTATGTGTTATGGATTGAATTGTGTGCCCCCAAAAGGTATCTCGAATCCTACCTCCAGTACTGCAGTTTGGAAACAGGGTCATTGCAGACATAATTAGCTAAGATGAAGTCCTCCTGAGTAGGGTGGGTTCTTGAGAGAAGAGATACGGGTTCAGGAGAGGAGGATGCTGTGTGACCACATAACTACGGAGGCAGAACTTGAAGGGCTGCGGCTGACATCCAGGGGCACTAAGGACTGATAGCTACCCCCAGAAGCTAGAAGAGGCACAGACTCAGCCCAGAGTCTCAGGGAGAGTGTGGCCCTGGGGACACCTTGATTGTGGACTTCTAGCTTCCAGAACTGTGAGAGAACAGATTTTTATTGTTTTGAGCCACCTGATTTGTGGTACTTTGTTACAGTGCTTTAGGAAACTACTATATTTTTTATAATGATAAATATATCCACGTTATTTAAGAAACATGTCAGTGTATTAAAATGATCACCTTCTGTAGAACATATTAAATTGTGGATTAATATGCTATGGGTAGTTAAATATTTTTTCTCTCAGCAATTAATATGCTAGGTAACATAAGCTAATTACTATATAAATTCCCTAAGGCTAAAGGACTACGGCATTACAGAGTAGGTGGTAAGTCTCTTTCTTACAGCGGTTTCCTTGCTCATTTTCCCGTGTGCCTTCATGTGCACCATTTAGATGCAGGGGGCTTAGGGACCTTCCTTTATGTTTTCCAGATAATTTGGGAAACTTCTTAAGCTGAAGAAAAAATGCTACACAGTAGGTAAATGCTTACTGAGGACGAATGAAGTTGTACCACAATCAAATGTAAGAGCATATTAATGTTTTCATTCAGTGGAAATTTACTGAGCATTTGCTAAGTCCCTGACAGTGTTCTAGGCATTGGGGATATGGCCATAAGCAAAGCAAGCAAAAAGATCTCTTACGGAGTTAGCGTTCCAGTTGCGAGAGGTAGATACTAAACAAGAAAATATAAGCTAATGCCATAATAATAATAATAATAATAATAATAATAATAATAATAATAGTATCAAAGAAGACATCAGTAGCTCTTATTATGTGCCAGCATTGCTTTTAAGTGTTCTCTTTCGTATTTATTTAGTCTCACAATGACCCTCTGAAGTCGTTTTGTCTGTCTTTTACATATGAGAAGACCTAGGCACAGAGAAACTAAGTAACTTGCCCGAGGTCACACAGTTTAGGGTAGTATTGAGCTGGACCCTGAATCTAGGCAGTGTGACTGCAGAGTCTCTGTTCATAAGTGATATATGCTACCCCTCTAATAAGTATAGATCAGGATGAGGAGATAGTGTGTTGTTTAGATTGGGTGGTCAGGGAAGGCCTTCCCGAGGAGGGGACATGGAAGGCGCACGTTGAATGACTAGAATGACTGCCAAGTGAAATTTTTGAAAGGAAGCCTTGCAGAGGGAATTATCAAGTATGGAGGCCTTAATGTAAGAGCTGGGCGGGTCATAGGACGGTAAAGACCAGTGTGGCTGATTCCTGGTAAATGAGGGGTAGAAGCCCTAGGAATGAGGTCGAAGAAGTCGGCAGAGGCCAGCGGGGGTCTGTCAGCCTAGGAAGGGGTTGGATATTCTTAGTTATATTTATATTCTTAGTGTCACCAGAAAGTTTAGAGTTGGAAAGTTAATGTGAGGTGTATGTTTCAAAAAGTCATTGTTTTTGATTGGGGAGGGGCAGGAGTGGGGGAAGGGAAGAAGGAGGAGGTCAGCTTGGACTAGCATGAGAGGAGGGGCACTGAATGAAGTGGATGGACTTGGGAGGGGTCTTGAAGGAGGAGCTAACAGGACTGGGCTAATGGGTTGCAAAGTGGGGGAAGGTAAGGACTTAAGGGTAACTTCTAGTTTTTTTGCTTTGAGCACCTGGGTGTGTGGTGGTGCCACTTCGAGGAATGGGAAAGATGGGGGATTAGGGCTGGTGAAGAAGTTTTTTTGTAGAAGAGGTATATCCACCGACTAGATTATTTTCCTAACTTTTTACCCTCCTTGCTTTATTATATATTAACCTATCCCTGTAGCCATCCATCAGGTGTTTTTTTTATGCATTTCAGTATTTTTTATGCATTTCATCAGTATTTTTTATGCATTTCAAAGTAACTTGCAGTCATCAGTACATTTCCCCAAGGAAGGTTTTTCAAATATCCAGTTTTCTCATATTACCGATGAGAAAACTGAGGTGATATGCTCAGGGTCATGTAGCTAATTATTTTTTGGATCCAGGATTAGCATGCAGGTTATCATTAGCCTAGGATTCTAATTTGATTACATTTTAACATATAAATAAGAATAAAAGTGAATTTTGGACACCGGACAAGTTTGGCTGCCAACTGGTGTATGTGCTAAAAACCTCTTGGACCCAAATTTCAAAGACAAAATGCAAAGGATGTGGTAATACTGTTGCATTTGATGGGATTACAAAGTTAGCTTATCACTTAGGACTTGTTGGAAAGTACAGTATAATGTAGAATTGAGAACATTTTCAGATATTTGGTCCAGGAATGTAGCTTGGGATTCTTCCAAGCATTAATCCTCTTGTTGGCAAAGCCTTTGCATTTAATTAGCAAATGTTCCTTGCATGCCTACTATGCACTAAGCCCCACAGCAGGCCAAGATACAACAGGGAATGATTCATTTCTTTTCAAGGAATTTAGCCTTTGAGTTTTGTTCCAGTTTCCTCAAATCTCTCTCCATCTTTTGCTATATGTTTGTTTAAAGATGTAATAAAAGCTGTAGTTCAAAAAGGTTAGGAAGTTTATTTAATTTCAGTAAAATTTCAGCCTCTGTGGCAAAGCCTTTATATGCATATAGACAGAGGCTACAGACTTTTCATTTGCCTTGTGTGAGCACCTTATTTTCTAAGGAGTGAAAAGTACACCATTTTAGTTTCTGTCTGATGGAATTAACTAGCTGGGTTGTCAGTGAAGTCAATAATGGCTTGAGTTGGTATAGGAATATGAGACATGTTTATCTTTAAACATCAGACTTCAGTATCTTAGATTGATGTCATTTTTGTGCTTTCTTGTAGAATAAACATTTTCACTCTTTATTGACTTCTGATAGTTTGGGTTTTAAGGAAATTAACCCAATAGAGCGTTGTGTTCTTTCCTTGCTGTGGTTGCTCTCTGTTCTAACATTTAATATCCTCCAGCAACTCTCTCCACTCTTATCTTTCCAAACTCATTTCTCATTATTTCCCAGTGTGTATACTCTGTTAGAGCCAAACTAAAGTGTTTGCCATACTTCTTCAAAACCTCATCCTAAACTTACTTCCTTCAGAGATTTTTCTAGGATTAATCTATTACAAATTTTATTTCTATGCTTTGCAACTCCGGGATACTTAAATAGTTCTGTATTTTGCCATAATACGTTATTAATTGTATAGCTCTTTAGTCAGCAACTTAGACTCCACCCAGCAGACTGTGGTGATAAAATTGGTCTATTACCAATGCTGAAAAAATGTTCAATTTTGCATTAATCAACAAAACACTTTCTAGGGTGAAAGGCAACTCTCTACCTTTGACTAAGAAGAGCTCCACCTTGATGGAAGGGCTCAAGAAGAACATACAGTTTACTCTCCCAGGTTTGACAAGTAGAATTCAGTTCCTTGTGGGTAAGAATTAGAAAAGTATAGAGGGGAGGGGCGCCTGGGTGGCTCAGTCAGTTAGGCGTCTGCCTTTAGCTCGGTCCTGATTCCAGGGTCCAGGGATCAAGTTCTGCTTCGGGCTCCCTGCTCAGCAGGGAGTCTGCTTCTCCCTCTGCCTGCCACTCTGCTTGTGCTCGCTCTCGCTCTCGCTCTCTCTCTCTCAAATAAATTTTAAAAAAAAAGTATAGAGGGGAGTGGAAACCAAAATTGATGCCCATTTGAATACTTGGGATATATGTTTCAGCAGGAGTTGACTTTTTAAAACCTGTTCTTAAAAACATAACACAAACACAAAATGACTTTACCTACTTGAATTAAACAAGTTAGATGTCTTTTTTTTTTTTAACTTAAGTTTTGGAAACCAAGTCCAGTAAAGGAGGGAGATGTGATATTATTTATGTAGTTCCCGTAAACTGAGTATGTACCTGGTTTTATAAAGAATAAAATTATCATATTATGAATTTTTTTCTTTGACATCTGATTTATCCCCATGAACTCTCCCAGAAATTTTTATACTTAACACAGGAAAGTTTGGTCATAACTGGTACCAGTTTGGTCAAAATCAAATAGGATGTCTGGGATAAGACTTAAACATTAGTGCCGTCCACTGGGGAGAGACAGAGCTTGGGGCTAGCTAAGATTTTAAGTGGAATTAGTATTTGGTGCCCCCCCCCACCCCACACACGGTTTTCTCTTATCTCACCCTTATTTTTACTTCCTGGTGTTGTTTTCCTGTGTGTGTACACTGTCTCCTGACTGTCTAGTTGCAGTGCCCCCCTCCCTGGTTGGCACCCTCCACCACTTGGCATTTTCCCATTATATAATAGATAGGTGTCAGGAGAGTTCTCCGATTAACCTGTCCTAAGTTAACACTAAACTGATGGGAGAAATTATCACTGCCAAACCTACTCAGGGACATTTTCCCCTTCGTGTCCAATAGGACTTGACATTTCAAGCAGTGCTGTAAGAACTTTTCCTCAAGTTGCCCCGTTAGACTCCTCCTGCCTAATTTAACTGACTCTGGAAAGTGTGAGGAAGGTCCCTGTGGCAGCTAGCCCCCCTTTCTCGACATCCTGTTTTTTCAGGCGCTTGCACTTCTCTTGCCTGAGGGTCATCTTTCCCCATCTGTTGTCTCACCAGATTGCTTTCTGTAACAGTGTTTTGCTGTTCAAAACAAATTGAGGGAGTGCCCTGTATTTTGAGATTATTTTGTAAGGACTGAAATATAAGTCAGCTTCATCTTCTCTGAGTGACAGTCCTATGTGTGGGGTTGACAAACCTAAAAATCTAAAGAGATTACAAAGAAGTCTAGAGTGTGGGTTTTGGTTGTTCATCCTACTTTGAACTCCAGCCCTGCCACAATTCTGTATTCAAAAGTTTCGTAAAGAATTCGGACAAAACAATGGTTACGAGTGATGTACCACCCAGAAGCAATCATACACATTACTTTTTCTTTCACTATTTTATGTTGGCTGTGACATTCCTAGACATGACATCACTTGGTAAGAAAAGAGGAACATTTCTGGGGATCTTGATAACTGTTACCTAATACTTTCTCATCATGCCATATTGTCTTCATATCTCTGGAGTTTTATTTTCTTTTTTAGACAAACGTCGATCTTTTAGCCAAAAAGAGAATCTTTCTTCTTTTGGTTCTAAAAGTCTTCCACTATTTTGGATTATTTACTAAATTATTAACAGTGCAGGAAAACTACAGCCCTTCCCTCACAGCAGTCCCTGGCATGTTGATGAATGATCATTATATTCCAGGTTGTTAGCCCTGCCTTGGTAGCTAAATGGCCCTGTGAGGATGCTGAGTAGCTCTTGGAGATTGGTTGTATTCTGTCTTCTACCCAAAAGTTTGCCCTGGGTAATTGCTTTGATCAACACAAGATACGTCCTTATGTTCTATATATAAACATCTTCTCTCATTTGGATCTCTGGCACCTAACTCCTGACTTCCCAATTTCTGCCCTCCTTTGGATAGCCAGATGGACTTCATGTAAAGCAGAAGTAATCTTGGGGATACAACCAAAGTTGTTCATCTTTCCATTTTAAGCAACGGAATCAGTCTTAAGTTTTGAGTCTGCAAGTCAGTTAAAAACCAAAACCAAACTGGGGGTAAGCTACCAATAAATTGCCAAAATGTCTAAAAACATGAGCCTGACAAATATAAAAACCCTAATATATAACCTGTTCTCAGAAAATGGATATTCTCTTTGTTGAGTGGCAGTGTTTCAGTATTAAAGCTGAGCTGTTTGGACACGTTGACCTTAATCTAGTGGAAAGCAGTAGGCTTTTAAATCGACAGATACACAGCCTCCATTTTAGTAACTACAAAAGGCCTTCTTTTTAAATTCTTGTTTCTAAACCTTATATTTTCATTAATGACTTCTGATAGTATAATTAGGCATCTCTGTTGTATCTTTTGTCAGGAGGCTAATTTGTAAATAAAGGCTGATTTTCATGTGTGTTCTGGTACATTTGTGAATTATTGCCTCAGATACTTCCCATATCTAACCTCAAGTAGTATTTGAAAGTGTCTTTTTAATTCACGGTGCTTCTTAAAAACCTGATGAAGTAAATGAGCTATAAATTTTGTTAGAAATTAATTTCTAATTACTTTGAAGGGAATTGAATTGATTTGTCCCTTGGTTTTTCCTGCCTGAATCTTGAGGAAAAATGTATTTTTATTTTATTTTATTTTTAGATTTTTATTTATTTATTTGAGAGAGAGAATGAGAGAGAGCACATGAAAGGGGGGAGGGTCAGAGGGAGAAGCAGACTCCCTGCCGAGCAGGGAGCCCGATGCGGGACTCGATCCTGGGACTCCAGGATCATGACCTGAGCCGAAGGCAGTCGCTTAACCAACTGAGCCACCAGGCGCCCGGAAAAATGTATTTTTAAAGAATGAAGTTGAATATTCTATTCTGTTTAGTGTCTGTGTAAAAATAAAAATAGATATTTACATAATAGTAATAGTTCTGTGAATTAACTTCAAGTTAACGTAAATTACAAAAGCAGATGTAAATAAAGGATATTTATGTGTAATACACTCCTCAATGCTATAATTAAGACTTAAGAGTTTCTTTCAAATTTGCAACACTAATTCCAATTGTGATGTGAAATTTTGTATGTTATATTCTTAATAAGATGACCTTATTATTAAAAGTTTCACAGTATTTGTGTGAATGTGTTACTAGACCAAAAAATGAAAATCTGAAGCAGATCTTTGCATTTTCAGAAACAAGCAATTTTTAATCCCAGATCCTCTTCCCTACTGTGTTTTTGGGTAGCTCTCTTATAAGTACTTAGCTAGTAGCCTTTTCAGGAACAGAGTAATACTAATAACCAAAGTAAGCAATTTAACTCCTGCAGTCTTTTTGCCAAAAGTTCATTTAAACTTTGGGGCATTTTTTGAATTACCCTGGCCCTTTGCTTTCCAGATTGAATAATTTCTGTTAATTTTAATTGAATACTATATGGATGAATTTTACAACCATCCATACCCACTCACCCCTACACAAGTGCCTGATAAGATCCCCACCACTGTCTGGTTGTTTGGGGAGGTTTGCATCTACCAATAATAGCTGAGAATAATCATTTCTCCTTGTTTCCTAAATTCCTGCCACTATTCAAGTCCTTTTCACTTCCTGTTTAGACTGTTTCCATTGGCTGTGATCTTCCTTAGCCTCTCTTTTTCATTTGGTCTTCACCATTACATCCTGTACTCCAGCCCCATAATAATTTCCTTGAGCATCATTTTGTTATGTCATTCCTGTGTTCAAAAGCCTGGGGGGCTCAGTCAGTTAAGCGTTTGACTCTTGGTTTCAGCTCAGGTCATGATCTCAGAGTTCTGAGATCAAGCCCCCACACTGGACTCCACGCTCAGAGAGGAGTCTGCTTGTCCCTCTCCCTCTGCTCTCCGCCCCCCCCGGGAATAAATAAATAAGATCTTTTAAAAAATCCATGATGATTTCTCTTCTTATGTACTAAAACCCTCAAGTGAGCATGTAAGTCTTAAGAGTGTGGACCTAGCCTGCTTTTCCAACCTCACACCCAATTATCCCCTCTTATACCAATGAGATTGGTCTGGTCCTTACTCCAGAATATACCTGTATTTCTTTGAAGTTTTAAAACTTCTAGTATGTTATCTCTTTACCCCCTTTCCCCGTATCTTGCTGTTCCAATAATTTTTAAATCTGTTCATTTTGTACTTTCCGGATAGAGTTGTATATATAGGATTAGGTCAGATTATGGAGGGTTTAAAAGCTAGTGAGAGACCTTTGCATTTTATCCTAAAGTCAGTGAGAATAGCCAAATGTTTTTGAGCTGGGGTTTATATAATTAATAAGTTTTAAAACTGGTGTGTAGGACAGAGTAGAGGGGGTAGAGATTACACACTAATCTTGAAATACAGAAGAAAGGACAGCTGGTTTAAGGGGGAATGTGATTTAGATTTTAAAATTTGTTAGGATGATGATAGGAGATGAGTGGAGAGCTCAGGTTAGATGCTGATCCTGAGCATTAAGACTTGCTTCTTGGATGCCTGGTTGGCTCAGTCGGTTAAGCGTCTGCCTTCAGCTCAGGTCATGATCCCCGGACTCTGGGATAGAGTTCTGCATGGAGCTCCTTTCTCAGTGGGGAGCCTGCTTCTCCCTCTGTCAGTCCCCCTGCTTGTGCGCTCTCGCTCTCTGACAAATAAATAAAATCTTAAAAAAAACTTCTTTCTCGAATTCAGGATGAAATATGTGGAGTACCATTCAAATAAAGATTATAAAATTATATATTTGTTAAGAAAATGTATGTGTTTATAGCCTGTGCATATAGTACTATCAATAGTAAAGGTGATATTGGCATATACTTTGTTTCTAATAAAACATTAAATAACTATTGAATCACCTTTGAAAAATTGCCATTGAATTCAGCAATTAAATCATTGGTGATTTTTTAGGTCAGATTACTAAAATATAATTTACCTAAAGTAAAAATTCACCCTGTTTTAGATATATACTTTGGTTGGTCTTGATGAATGGATGGTCATATAACCACCATCACAATCAAAATTCAGAATATTTGCATCACCCATAAAATTCTCTAGTGCCCCCTTATAGGTTGGTGATCTTTTCAGCATGTAATTTTACCTTGTAATATACTTCGTCAAGATAAAAATTGGGGGTTTCAACCAAATTATTATCGGAGTAGATATTTGGAGTCTTAAATTGGAGACATTTGTTGATTTCTGATCGCTTATATTTAACTGAGTAATTTAAGAAAGAGACTAATGTATATGTGTCCTTTCATGTTTCTGCTTCTTGCTCCACCTCCTTCCCTACTTGATTTCCTTCCTAAAACCTATTTCCTCTCCTGCTCTCAGTTTTGGGGTTATGTACCTGTCGTATGTGCTTTACTTTACTCATCCATAGTGTTTGTCACACTGTTAATAACAATAGTTACTTGTCTGTGCCCTGTTAGTCCTTAATCCTCACTGATGTAGCTCATTGTCACGATCATTATTTTATCCCCACCACCTAGCTCAGTGACTGGCATACTAGGTACTCGATAAACAGTTTCTGAATGCATGTTCCTTCTCATCCGGACTTAAATACTTTAGAATAACATTAGGCTCTTTAACCCCCCCCCTCCTGAAAAAAAGAAAAAGTACGTGCCAACTTTTGTCAGTTCTTTCTTTGTAATACTTTTTTATATTCTCAACCATTTATTTTCATATCTACTTTTCTTGCCTGGGCTTTTCTCACCTCAAATCTGGGGCTCTTTGATTTCTGTTTTTTGCTTTTCCCTTTTATCTTGTAAACTAACTACTGCTAATTCAGTTTTATGTAAGTCATTCTCTTACCCAGAAACCTCAGTGGTTCCTTGTTGTTTACCAGAGAAGATGTAAGCTTATTTGCCTAGCATTCAAGACCTTTATTTAGAAAGTTTGAGGGTCAGATACATGGAATGCACTGTAATGGGTGACTTATTTGGCTCTGTAATTTGTTCCCAACCCACTTTGGGTGCCATCTTTTCCTAATTCCCAACATAAAATTCTCCGCAGCATCTGATTTGGTCGCTTGCTGTTCTTTGAATAAGTCTTTTGCCACCTTGCCTTTATGGGTGCTGTTTCACTAGTCTGGTGTGTTCTTCTTTTCCATTTCTCTCTGAGTTCTCCCCAGGTCACATCCTACTTTCAACTTCTTTGAAAGCATTCTTTTTTGAACTCTTTTATGGCACTCACTGTCTCTGCTGCCCATTTGTTATATTGCCTTGTATTTATTCCTCTTTTCCTCCTTTTATTAATAAATATGCCCTCTTCTTGTATAAGATTGAAAGCAAGTTGGAGCTGGGGATGCCTTAGACACATTTAAATTTCCCACTATCCTTAATGTAGAGTCACTTGGGCTCAATGATCTTCAGTAAACATATATTTGATTAGAGTTAAGTAGAAACCTGCTTTCCCTCATGCATAGAAGCTCAGTGAGAAAGTATTACAGTGGGAATCATTTAATATCCAATATAATTCTGAAATATAATGATCAGAGTGCACTAAACTTTGGTATCTATGAATAGAAGTGTGGTAGAACAACCTGTAAGATTACAGAATGAATTATACTGTTGGTACAATGCTTATTAGAGTGCATTTGTCAAACATTTCATTTATTATTTTTTTTGCTGTATCATTGTTTTGCTGGAAGAAATTAATGTTGGCCGATAAAGCTATTATATAGCCATTTAAATATTTTGTAAAAACATTTGGCTTAACTAACACTATACTTTTATTTAATTGATTTTTGTGATAAATTCTACAGTTTGCGTGATAATTAAAAATAAAGGTAGAGTTTAGGAGATTCAGTGTTAGGAAACATGAGTCATATGCCTAATATAGAGAACTTTTACTTTTATCTTCAGATTCCACAGTGGTTTTATTAATCAGGGAGTCATACGACTGAAAGTCTCATTTGAGAAGTCCTCTATGTGCTGCCTTAAATCCTTAGAGATGGGGAAGAAATTGAGGATTCTAAAGGTTAAATTATATTATTATTACTGAGTTTGGGAGGAAAGAAGAGGAAGATTAAGGCCTTTTAATCTTTTAGAAGATCAGAACTGTTGGGATTTTTTTTTAATTTAAATTCAATTAGCCAACATATAGTACATCGTTAGTGTCAGATGTAATGTTCAATAATTGTTGGGATTTCTAAACCGTTTCATTTCAACCTAACACTTGTTTATTGAGCAGTTACTCTGAGAATGTACTTGGTAAGGGCCAGTGCATCAAATGGATAGGGCTTTAGACATCATTGCTGGAGGGTAATTTTAAAGCTATTTTGGGCCAGGAGAAGAGGTAGCAAGGCTAGGATGAAGGGAACACATAGGATTTTAGACAAAGGAAAGATTGGGAGTATCTCAAAGGGTGCGACTGGAAATTGTGTGCCATTTAAAGAGTGGTTGAAGAAACCTTTCAGTCTGGAAAGAGAATGAAGTCTATTAGTTTCCTATTGCTGCAACAGGTTATTAGTGGCCTAAATTTAGTGGCCTAAATGAGCACAGATGTATTACTGTACAGTTCCAGAGGTCAGAAGTCTACATGGGTATGCAAGGCTACATTCCCTCTGTATGCAGTAGGAAAGAATCTGATTTCTTGCCTTTTTTAGCTTCCAGAGGCTGCCTGCATTCCTGGACTTCTAGCCCCTTCCTTCATTTTCAGAGTGCATCACTCCAGCCTCTGCTTCCTCCTTCATATCTTCTTCTCTCACTGTGACCCTCCTCCTTCCCTCTTATAAGGACCCTTCTGATTACATCGGACCCACCAGGATAATCCAGGCTAACCTCTCTATCTCCCGATCCTTAATATATCACATCTGCAAAGTCCCTTTTGCCGTGTAAGATACCATTCTTGGAGATTCTGGGCATTAGGATGTATTCAGCCTACTGTGATGATCATGGGAAACTTGATAACTCTCCTCAAATATTTGAAGGGCTGACATGTGGAAAATGGAAGAAGGATTAGGCTTTTTCTGTGTGGTCCCAAGGGATAGAATGAGAACTGGTGGGTGGAAATTGCAGAGAGACAGATTTGTACCCACTATAAGAGAACTTGCTAACAGCCAGAGCTGTGAGAATCGAGTGGGCAGTCTCAGAAAGCAGCAGCGTGTCCCAGACGCTGGCAGTGTTGAGCAGAGGAGGAATGACCTCTTACTGGAATTGCTGCAGAAGAATCTCAGCTTTGGCTGGACCGAGGCAAGCCTCCTTGCTAGCCCCTAGACTGAGTGATTCTCTACGCACAGCCCAGTCCATTAGCATTTGGACATGGAACATGGCCCCTGCCTTAAGGAATTCCATTTTGGCTCCATTAGTTGCTTTACTGCTTTATTGTCACCCTTTCAACATTGTAGCAAATGAAAGTCTGAAAAAAGAGATTGAAAACAAGGGCTGTGATTTAGGAACTCACTGCCAAGACAGTGACCCAATTCTATTTTGTAAACATTCTTGTGGATTAAATATATCTTTACTTCTTTTCTTTTCTTTTTCTTTTATTTATTTTTTAAGTACGTTCCACACCCAGCGTGGAGCTCAACGGGGGGCTTGAGCTCACAACCCTGACTGAGATCAAGACCTGAACTGAGATCAATAGTTGGATGATTATGCGACTGAGCCACCCAGTTGACCCTATTTTCACTTATTTTAAAAACTCCAATTCTTTCGTTCAGGTGAAAAAAAATCAGCCTTTTAAAAAAACAGAATAGATGACATTCCTAAAAAGTTTATAGGTAAAGGAGTTTGAATAATCCTGCAGTTTTGCAAATCGAAGAGAAGTTTTTGGAATTCAAGAGGTTGATGGGAAGACTTTAGGTGAAGAAAGTAGTAAGGATAGAGTCAGTTTATCCATGTTGAATATTTTATGGTTTCTCTGGGAAGATCTAGTCTCTATTAGTAATTTACTTTCAGGTATACTCAAAAAGCTACCCTGCAGCTCAGGGAATCCAAGTCAAAGGTCTGTACACTGGGGAGTGGCTTTTATGCTGATAGTCAATAAAGATTGCTTTGGGAGACCTGAAAAAGTTTGTGTACTTTTAGACATCTCGTGATCTATTATGTACCACATTCATTGCTCCATACATTTTTAATGAGTTTTCTAGATTAAAACTTTCTCTTTTTTTGAGAGGGCTACGGCATTTGCTTTGAGATGTATTTTTGCTGAAACGGGGCTAAACTGAGCATATTTTCTAACCAGTCTGGTATAGGGCAGCATCATGGTATTGACCTTTTTTCCCCCTGAGGCTATTGTGCTTCATGTTTTCTACTTAATGATCTTTTGACTTTACTAACAATCCACAAAAGATTTCCATGGTTTCTTTAGCTTCCAACTTATATTTCAAACCTGTCCCAGATGGTAAATTTGTCTAAGGATTCTGTTAAATAAATCAGATGTTCAGTTAAAAATCTGGACCACTTATTAGACAGTGAAAGAGAGGAAATCCCATCAGTGTTTTGACCAGGGTATGAGTCATTAAATAGTAACATTGGAGGGAGAGGGCTTTGAGAAATTGTCTTAGGTGACCCTCTTCTTTAAAGAGGCAAATAACGTACATTGCTGGAGTACATTCCTCAAGATGGAGGATCTAAACCCAAGGTTTTATAAAATCTGGGCTTTAGGGCCTTCAAGGACCCTCGGCAGCTGCATGTAAAATTTCTGTGAATGTATCTTTTTATGGGACAGGGGTCCACTGACTTTTATTAATTCATTGATAAATTATTCTATCTCTCATTTCTGTTCTTTAATAAATGTTCTGTATCAAGCTTGTACCAGGCACTTGGGCTTCACTCTTAATATAACATATAATTCTGAACATACATAGCTTTTTTATTTATCTGTGGCCTGTAGGGAGTAACAAACCTTAAGAGAGCTAGGGAACTGTATTGCTATTATGATAATGGGTGCCAATAATTTTTGTGGTTAAGTAGAGCTCACAGAGTTCTGATTATTTTAGGAAGGAAATCAGAAGTGGACATCTACATCTAGTGCAATAAATCAGTTATAAGGGGCTATGACTCTGTCATTACTTATGGTTCTTAGCTTTGTGGTGTCTTTCTGGTCTACTCTTGTTTTGTTCTTTTTTTTTTTAAAGATTTTATTTATTTATTTATTTGAGAGAGAGAATGAGAGAGAGAGAGAGCATGAGAGGGGGGAGGGTCAGAGGGAGAAGCAGGCTCCCCGCTGAGCAGGGAGCCCGATGCGGGACTCGATCCCGGGACTCCAGGATCATGACCTGAGCCGAAGGCAGTCGCTTAACCAACTGAGCCACCCAGGCGCCCCTACTCTTGTTTTGTTCTTGTTATACTCTATGGTCTTTAACTACCTTGGCACTCCCCCCCCCCCATGTGTGTTTGGATTTGGCTTTGCCTGTGATTGTCTCATACAGGATTTGGTGATCTGGGTGCTGGACTGTGTGCTTTCATAGAAGTCTTATTGTTTTTGGAATTTTCCCTCCTACCATTAGAGTGAACTGACTTTACAGCTGTAGATAAAACCTGCTCTGCCTGGCTCTATCTTTACCCTTTTGACTGTCTGTAAGGGATTGTGTGTGTATGTGTGTGTGTGTGTGTGTGTATTTAGTTCTGTACAGGTTTATCATTTGTGTAGGTTGCGTATCCACCATCGTAGACAAGCTGTAAGACCATTCCTTCACAAGGATCCTTCCAGTTGTCACTTATAACCACACTCACCTCTTTCCCACCCTCCCTCTTCCTAACCCAGCAACTACTAATCTGTTTTCCATTTCTACAGTTTTGTCATTTCATAAATGTTATATAAATGCAGTCATGCAGTATGTAATTTTGGGGGATTGACTTTTTTTCATTCAGCATAATTTCCTGGGTGTTTCTTCAAGTTGTTGCATGTAGTGATAGTATGAACATTCATTCATGCACAGGTTTTAGTGTAGACATAAATGAAAAGGTAGCACTGGCCTCACAAAATGAGTTGGGAAATGTTCCCTCTTCTTTTTTTCTAGAAGAGTTTGACAGGTTGTATAAAATTGGTTTTAATTTTTCTTTAAATATTTAATAAAATTCTCCAGTGAAATCTTCTAAGCCTGGAGATTTCTTTTGTAGTTTTTAAGCTACAAATTTAATTTCCTTAATGTTTGTAGGATTATTCAGATGATCTCTTTCATCTTAGTTGAGTGGTTTTTGAGGAATTACCGTTTTCTTCTAAATAATTGAATCTAAAAGTATAAAGTTGTAAATTTGCTAATATTTACTTAATATCCTTTTTTCCAGAAAAATTTTTAAAAAATATTTATTTATTTTAGAGAAAGTGAGAGAGCACATGAGTGGGGGGCAGGGCAGAGGGAGAGAATCTCCAAGCAGATTCCCCCCTTAGCACGGAGCCCAGCACTGGGCTTGATCCCATGATATCGTGACCTGAGCCAAAACCAAGAGTCAGGTGCTTAACCAGCTGAGCCACCCAGGCACCCCTACTTATTATCCTTTTAATGGCTTTTGGATCTGTAGTGATATCTACTGTTTCATTCTTGTTATTGGTGATTTGTGTCTGCTCTCTTTTTTAGTCTTTATAGACAGAGGTTAATCGCTTTTAATGATATGTTTTCAAAGAACCAGCTTTTTGTTTTATTTCTCTATTGGCCTCTCTCACTATCACTGATTTTGCTTTTATCTTTATTTCCTTCTTCCTCTTGCTTTGGTTTTATTCTTTTTTTTTTTTTTTTTCTAATTTCTTGAGGTAATAACTTAGACTATTTGAGACCTTCCCTTATTTTTAATGTAAATATTTAGGGCTACACATTTCCCTGTCAGTACTGCTTTAGCTACATCCCACATATTTTGGTATGCCATAATTTCATTTTCATTCAGTTTTGTGTATTTTTTATAAGTTCCTTTGAGACTTGATGTTTGACACGTGTTTGGTTATTTAGAAGTGGGCTGCTTCATTTTCATGTGTTTACAGATTATCCTGTTATCTTTCTCTTATTGATTTCTAGTTGAGCCCATTACAAAGAACACAGTATATATGATTTCAATTTTTAAAGATTTGTGAAGGTTTGTTTTAAAGCCCATGATATTGTCTCTTTCAGTGAATTTTCCATAGGTACTTGAAAAAAAATTGTGTATTCTGCTGTTGTTGGTTGTGGTGTTCTATTTATGTCAGTCAGATCCTGTTGATTAATTTTGTTGTTTATATCTCCTACAGGGGTAGGGATGGGTCAGGATCCAGGGCAGGAGCTGGGTCGGGGGCAGGAGCAGGGCCACAGTTCGGGGCAGGCGCAGGGGCGGTGGCTCTGGCAGGCACAGGGGCAGGCACAGGGGCAGGCTCTCCGGAGGCAGGTTCTCCATCGGGCCCTTCCTGGCCCCCAACAGGCTCTCCGTGGGCGGGTGCTGGGTCACCTGCCGGCTCCTGGTCTCCTGCTAAAGTCTCAGCCACCACACCTCCGTCCAGAGCTGCCGAAGGAGTTGGAGCCGGCTCTAGCTCCTCAGGTGGTGGAGCAGCTGTGAGAGTAGAAAAGCTCAGCCCGAGCCTGCTCTCCGTGGAGACAGAACCCAGCCCAGGGCCTCCCAGAGAAGCCGCAGCCAGGAAGGAACCCTCCCCGGGGCGTCTCCCCGACCGCAGTCCACCCGCTGGGTGCTCTGAGCCCAGTCGTTGCTCCAGGCCCCACACCAGGCTCTGGGGGCTCCTCCCTGTGGGGCCAGCCCCCACCCTTCCGCACACACCCACGGGCATCCAGCCCCGGGCTTCTCAGCCTCAGGCTCGGCCTCCATGGGCTCCGGCTCCTGGAGCACAATGCAGTCAATGACCACCAGGGACAGCGGTCTGGGTGGTGTCGGAGGCCTCTCCCCGCAATCCCCAGCACCTGCTCCAGGGCAGTCCTGTGGGGTCACGCTCCGGATCCCGGACATGGAGTGGGTGCCCGCCAGCCTCGTGCCGATCTCATCGGAGGTCTGCAAAGACAGGGACGGTTAGCCGGCCCGGAGGCATCCCAGTCCTGCCCGGCCAACCTCCCTGTCCCCTGCCCCGTCACCCTGCTGCTCCCAGATCGGACACACACCTGTGGGTGCAAAGCCCTGCACGCGGGACAATGACCCATCCCTGCAGGGCGATCGAGAGAAACCCTGGGCAGAAGCTCACAGCCCCCCACACCCCGTCCCACCCAGCCAGCCTGGACCTTGAACATGACCTGCCCACGGGTTATCTGACCCCTCATCAGCCTGCTCTTGAATGGCTTTGGCCCACCCCACATGACCCCTCTTCACACACACACACACACACACACACACACACACACACACACACAAAGACGGAGGGGAGGGGACCTGGGGCTGCCTAGGTGGATTAGACCCTGTGGGGCTGGGTGCCCGGCTCTGGGCCTCCTGGTGTCTCCTTTCGGGCCTGGGTCTGCTCTGGGGTCTGGGCAAAGCCACCCCCTTCTTGCCTGTTCCCAGCCCCTGTGAGAAGGTTGCAATGAACGCATTCCGACCTTGTCCTCTGGTGACGCACACTTCCAGGGGCTCCCATTAGGTTTAAGCTCAGGCCCCGGGGCCTCGTCTGCGCCCACGTGCTGGGCAGTCCCCACAGTGGTTCCCGGGCATTCCCGCATCCTGCTCACACATCGCTGTGGAATCCCCTCCCCTCCGGGGTGGATGGCCTGTGTGACCGCGCTCTCAGGAAGAGAATGGGGCCAAATGCTGGGATGTCATTTCCAAGCTGATGGAGGAAAGTCTGTGACTTCTTCTGGTTCCCACTGTCGTGTGTTCATTCTCTGTCTCCTTCTCTGTTTCTGTCTCTGTCTCTGTGTCTCTCACAGGAGCAGGATCTGTGGACTCCAGGGGTGATGTGAGAAACTTCAGAAGCCTCCCTTGTCCGTGTTTCCCTCTTCTGTCCCGGTACTCCTTTCCTTCCTAAGGCCTTGTCACCCGGACCAGAGCAGTGAATCTGGAAACTCTTCCAAATGGAGACCCGGAGGCTGCAACAAGGAGGGTCTTGGCCTTGGTCCCCAGACTAGTGGTCAGTGCTCTGCCACGTTCTGCGTACCCAGGTCCTCAGCCCCCCAAGCCCCCAGTCTGTCCCCTGCTCCGAAGGACCTCAAGGGAGTACAAAGCATTTTCCCAGGACTGGGAGCACAGTGGGTCGGGGATGGAGATCCAGGGCCAACAGGCTCTTCCACAAGCCTGTAGGACCCTAGGGACACTGCATCTCTACAGCTCAAGTGACAGAAGAGTAAGCTGAGGCCTTTGTGCTGGAGCCCCTCTGGACTTGGGGGTGGGTATCTCTTCGTGCTTTCAAGTGCCCAGGCTGGTGATGGACACCGGAACCCAGACCCTGTCCTCTCCCAGTGCCCTGGCAACACCCCTGGGCCCCTTGGGGACCCCTGACCCTCAGCCTGGCCTGTCTCCCCTCCCCATGCTATGGATCTGGGTCCTTGCCAGGAGTCCTGATGCCCTGCCCCATGGCCCAGCTGTCTGCAACCTGTTTCTTCTTTCCCCCTTGTCACCCACCTCGCTCCCAGGGTATCCTCCCCTTCTGACCCCCAGCTGGGCAGTCAGAGTGGTGTGTGTGGGGGGGGGGGTGGGGGGGGGTGTGCAGGTGCATGTGCCTCTACGTGCCTGGGGATGCCAAGGTCATGTCCCCACATGGGACGGGGTGGGTAGCTCTTCCCGAGGATCTGAGGGGCTCTCTCCCCCAAAGCAAACCTCATGGGATGGTTGGGACTGGAGAGCTGCTCCTTGGACTCCGCACCCCTCAGTTGTCCTGGGCCAGTCCCTGCCTCTCTTGACCCAGGTTCTCAACTGTCCCTGAGGGTCGGACATGGAAAGGCTTGAACGTGGCTGCTCCTCCAGGGGTAGGTGGGGGACAGGTGCACCAGGCACACAGGCCTCCCCACCGAGAGGGCCATCCAGGTGTGTCATGGCCATGTGTGCACAGATGACCTGCCCACAGCTTCTGTACAATGACCCAGCCCTGCAGCGGATGTGCGCGAGACCCATAGCTCCGCACCTGACCGGTTCCCCACGTTCTCTCACCACCGCCAACTGCTCTGTGGCCCTGAAGTCCCCTGAGCCCCGCAACCCCACCCATCCTGGGCAGCTGGCCTTAGGGTGTAAGGCCAGGTTGGGTGGACATGTGCGGATGCAAAAGTCACTGAATACCCCCCACCCAGCTGGCCTGGAATGGAGATATCCTCTCAGGGTCCAGCTAAGTGCAGGACTGGGCCCGAGGATCTGGAGGCATCCGTGGAGGCCAAGTCAGGGCAGGGGGAAGATCAGTCCGCCCCTTCTCCTTCTCCTCTCCTCCTTATGCCTTGTCTTCCTGGCAGGACCCGGCACAGAGTTCCAGCCTGTCCTTGGCTGCAGGCCTGGCTGGAGTCAGAGGGGCAGGAAGGAGGCCAGGGAGGAGGGGCCCCCCAGCAGGATGCCCGAGTGTGAAAGTGGTCGTTACTGTAATCAGGGACCCCATGGGCATTCAGGGATTTCAGCCCCAGGACCCGGCCCCTGCCCCATCCTTCACCCTCCACAAGGCCCGCATCCTCCCCAGCCCAGTCCTGTCTGCAGCCAGTCCTCCTTCCAGTCCCAGGAAATCCAGCTGTTCCGGGGGCTGCAAACTCATTACAAGGTGGAGCAGAGCCAGCTCAATGGGGCTTGATTCCGGGTCCTGCAGCCCCACAGTGAGGAGAGGTGAGGCCAGGCAGGAGCGGGGAGAGGGCAGAGTGGACTCTCCCTGGGGGCCATGGCTCCCTGGTCAGCGCAGACCCTGTTGTGTGCTGGCCCCTAGGGCACCCAGATTTCGGCTCCCAGGCAGGCTCTGCGAGGGAGACCAGAGTGTGGCTCCTATTAGCTCAGACGTGTCCCTCTGTCCTGCATCTACAGCCTGTCTCCCGAGCTGGAGTCCCCCTCCTAGTTGGCCAGCAACACCTTCAGGGCCAAGAACAGGCCATCATGAAGCTCAGGGGCCAGTGCGTGGCTGGGCAGGCAGGGGAGGGCTTGCTTTCAGCTCAGCGAGTCTCTGGCTGGGCTAGCATGGGCTTAGGAGGGCTGGCCTTCCAGCTTCTCTGCTGACCAGCCCTGCGACTGGAGCCATGTACCTACCCTCTCTGGGCCTCACTCTCCTCCTCTGTGCAAAGGGGCAATGCTGAATGATTGCTCCCATGGCAGGAACATGTGGGGTGCTGGGCACAGAACCTGGATTGCAGAGTGCAGTGGGGGATGGTGAGCCGTGTCGGCAGTGAGCACCCCTCCCCCCAAAAGCAATCCAGCCCTTCCATGCAGCCCCCAGGCCCCTGGCTGGGAGCCCAGGAGCAGTGGCCGACCACACTCCAGACACCAGCCCCCTGTGTGTGGCTCTTCCTCAGGAATGGGGATGTGGTGGGGACCCCATGACACAGCGCCAGCTCCTGTCTCTGACGGAAGGAGAACAAAGAATTTCCCTGGGGTCCCCTAAGGCCACGTAAGAAGGGAGGAGGCTGCCCCTAAATGGTACATTGAAATTCTGCTTCTGTTAGAACCTGAGCATTGGGGTTCGGTTCTTTCACTTGCTGGGCTGACGAGACACACACGCTCTCCATGACTCCTCCTCAGATGAAGAGCTCTTGCAGGTCCCGGGCGTCCTGGACCTGGGGAGGGGAGAGGGGCCAGTCCCCTCCCTGGCTCCTGAAGGAGACCTGTCCTCCCAAAGACAGGATGGTTTCGGGTCGTGATCCTGGGCCAGGGCTGGAGACAGCCCCTCACTGCTCCTGACTCTGGGGCTCAGTGGGCCTTTCTCAGGCACAGCCATGCCCACTGAAAGTGGGCGCTTCAGAAAGAACACACTCCTGGACCCGGTCATGCTCCAGGACGGTGGCTGCCTTCCCCAGCTCTGGAGGAAGAGGGACATCCTCTGCTTCTTTGGGCAGTGGTCCTCTGACCCATGAGCAAGCACTGAAAAGTTTCTAGTCTGCCTCTGGAAGTGCACCAGCCAGTCACTGTCCACACACGAAGACGGACAACTTGCTAAGGAAGCACGGGAGGTGATCCTGTGCAAATGGTGTGCGGGCCGGTGGGGCTGGCTGCTTCAGGGCACCCTTTCTCTGGATAGGAATCCTCCTGGAGTCTCGTCTCCGCTCTTGGAGCTCCCTTCCTGCTGGTTTCAGGACCAAGGGAGAGACTGTGGTGTGGCTTGGAAGGCTCCACCCCAGCCTCCTTCCTTCTGCACACATCACTGCTCCCCCGGAAGCAGGGGCTGTTGCTCCCACATGCCATGCACAAGGCTGGTTTAAGGCACTCATTCCCTCCAAGGCCCAGCCGCTCTGGCTCCATCACATACATCGTGGCCACAGCTGCCTGGCTGGGTGAGGAGTCCAGGAGAGCTCTCCTTTCCCAGGATCAGCGTTCATATTCCTGGCCAGAGAAAGACGTCCCATCTGTCCTCTGCTAGAGAAGGTGAATTCCTGGGCCGGGTGGCCCTCGGGTGCCTGAGGACATGGGGGTTCCCCGCAGGTCCCCTGGAGAGAAGAGTGACGGGCACCCCTGTCTGGGAGAACAGTGAGCAGCACCTATCCCAGGCCGCACGTGCACCCATCACCTGGCAGTGCTTGGCCTCAGACTCACCCCCGGAAACTCTGGCCCGGTTTTTCACAGATGTGTCTTCAGGAGTGTTCAGCACAGCAGTGGTGGAGAGTGCAGGGAATGGAACAGCAGTAATGCCCAAGGAGATGGATGGTGGCTTAGTCCGTTAAGCCGCTGACTCTTGATTTTGGCTCAGGATGTGATCTCATGGTGTGGGATGGAGCCCCATGTGGGGTCTGTGTTCAGGGCAGCGTGGGCTCACGATTCTCTTTTCCACCTCCTGCCTCTCCTACCACTCCCGTGCCACACACTCTCTCTCTAAAATAAATTAATAAAATCTTTATAAAAATGGAATCCTACAGAATGTACTTTTAAAAAGTTGTAAAAAGTCTGTCATATGATCTCACTGATGTGAGGAATTCTTAATCTCAGGAAAGCACCTGAGGGTTGCTGGAGTGGTGGGGGGTGGGAGGGATGGGGCAGCTGCGTGATAGACATTGGGGAGGGTATGTGCTATGGCGAGCACTGTGACTTGTGTAAGACTGTTGAATCACAGACCTGTACCTCTGAAGCAAATAATACATTATATGTTAAGAAAAAAGAAGATAGTAGGCAGGGGAAAATGATGTAATGTATGGCGATTAACATAATAAAAAAAGGGAAAAAGTTGTAAAAAATCATAACATTGATTTTGCCATTTTAACATTTTCAGGATAAAGTCCGGTAGTGTTAAGTATATTTATACTGCTGTGATACATATCTTGAGAACATTTCATTTGCAAATCTGAAATTCTGTACCCATTATTTGTTTTTCATGTAGAAAGCATATTTATTTATTTACTTATTTAATTATGCTCAATTAGCCAACATATACTACATCTTTATTTTTTGATGTATTGTTAAATGACTCATTATTTGCATATAACACCCAGTGCTCGTCACAACATGTGACCTTCTTAATACCTATCACCCAGATACCCCATCCCCCCACCCTCCTCCCTTCTGTAACCCTCAGTAAGGTTCCCGGAGTCCAGAGTCTCTCATGGTTTGTCTCCCTCTCTGATTTCTTCCCATTCAGTTTTCCTTCCCTTCCGCTACGGTCCTCCATGCTATTCCTTATGTTCCACATATGAGTGAAACCATATGGTAACTGTCTTTCTCTGCTTGACTTATTTCACTTAGCATCATCCCCTCCAGTTCCATCCACGTCAGTGCAAATTGTAGGTATTTATCCTTTCTGATGGCTGAGTAATCCCTTGTATATATGGACCACATCTTTATCCATTCATCTGTTGAAGGGCATCTGAGCTCCTCCCCCAGTTTGGCTATTGCAGATATTGTTGCTATGAACATTGGGGTTCAGGTGCCCCTTCTTTTCACTACGTCTGTGTCTTTGGGGTAAATACCCGGTAGTGCAATTGTCAGGTAGTAGGGTAGTTCTATTTTTAACATCTTGAGGAACCTCCATACTGTTTTCCAGAGTGGGTGTACCAGCTTGCATTCCCACCAACAGTGTAAAGAGGGTTCCCCTTTCTCCACATCCTCAGAACATCTGTCATTTCCTGACTTGTTCATTTTAGCCATTCTGACCGGTGTGAGGTGGTATCTCATTGTGGTTTTGGTTTGAATTTCCATGATGGCTAGTGATGTCAAACGTAGGTCATTTGTATGTCTTTTTTGGAGAAATGTCTGTTCATGTCTTCTGCCCATTTCTTGATTGGATTATTAGTATTAGTATTATTATTATTTTGGATGTTGAGTGTGAGAAATTCTGTATAGATCCTGGATACCAGCCCTTTATCTGTAATATCATTTGCAAATATCTTCTCCCATTCCATGGGTTGCCTCTTAGTTTTGTTGACTGTTTCCTTTGCTGTGCAGAAGCTTTTTATCTTGATGAAGTCCCAAAAGTTCATTTTTGCTTTTGTTTCCCTTGCCTTCAGAGACGTGCCTTGAAAGAAGTTGCTGTGGCCGATGTTGAAGAGGTTACTGCCTCTGTTCTCCCCTAGGATTTTGATGGACTCCTGTCTCACATCGCGGTCTTTCACTCATTTTGAGTTTATCTTTGTGTATGATGTTAGAGAATGGTCGAGTTTCAATCTTCTGCATGTGGCTGTCCAATTTTCCCAGCACCATTTATAGGAGAGACTGTCTTTTTTCCATTGGATATTCATTCCTGATCTGTCAAATATTGGTTGACCATAGAGTTGAGGGTCCATTTCTGGGGTTTCTATTCTGTTCCATTGATCTATGTGTTTTTGAGCCAATACCATCCTGTCACAGATTTGTAATATATATTGAAGTCAGGCATTGTGATGCCCCCAGGTTTAGTTTTCTTTTGCAACATTTCCCTAACTATGTATCCTTGGCTGCTTGTTTTCATGTAGTACCGTGAATATGCCTTTTCAGCCCTTTCTGGCTTGCCAGGTCCCTATGGACAGGTGTGACGTTAATCTGATGTTCCTCTCTCCATATGTAAGAAATCTCTTCCCCCTGGCTGCTTTCTGGATTGCTTCCTTGGTTCTAAGATTTACAAGTTTTCCATGTTTAAATCTAATAGTGTATTAATAGACTACTTTGAATTTTCTATGTATACCATCATATTATCTGTGAATAGTCACAATGAGCTCCTCAATTCTTATTCCTTTTTTTTCTCTTGGCTTATAACACTTCGGAGATTCTCCAATGCAATGTTGACTAGAGTAGCATTGTTTGAAGATTTTAATATACCTTTCTCAATATCTGATAGAAAAAGCAGACAAAACACTGGTAACAAATGGGACCTCATTAACATATATGGAACATTACATAGTAAGTGCAGAATACATTATTTTCCAGTGGTCCTACAATATTTATCCAAATAGATGATACGTTGGGCCATGAATCAAGTCTACACATTTTTTTTAATTCTTATGTTAATCCCCATACATTACATCATTAGTTTTAGATGAAGTGTTCCATGATTCATTGTGCATAACACCCAGTGCTCCATGCAGAATGTGCCCTCCTCAACACCCACCACCAGGCTAACCCATCCTCCCACCCCCTCCCCTCTAGAACCTTGTTTGTTTTTCAGAGACCATCGTCTCTCATGGTTCGTCTACCCCTCCGATTTCCCCCACTTCATTCTTCCCCTCCTGCTACCTTCTTCTTTTTTTTTTTTCTTAACATATATTGCAATATTTGTTTCAGAGGTACAGATCTGAGATTCAACAGTCTTGCACAATTAACAGCGCTTACCAGAGCACATACCCTCCCCAGTGTCTATCACCCAGTCACCCCATCCCTCCCATCCCACCCCCCACTCCAGCAACCCTCAGTTTGTTTCCTGCAATTAAGAATTACTCATATCAGTGAGATCATATGATACGTGTCTTTCTCTCTTTGACTTATTTCACTCAGCATGATACCCTCCAGTTCCATCCACGTCGTTGCAAATGGCAAGATCTCATTCCTTTTGATGGCTGCATAATATTCCATTGTATATATATAACACCTCTTTTTTATCCATTCATCTGTCGATGGACATCTTGGCTCTTTCCACAGTTTGGCTATTGTGGACATTGCTGCTATAAACATCGGGGTGCACGTATCCCTTCGGATCCCTACTTTTGTATCTTTGGGGTAAATACCGAGTAGTGCAATTGCTGGATCATATGGTAGCTCTATTTTCAACTTTTTGAGGAACCTCCATCCTGTTTTCCAGAGTGGCTGCACCAGCTTGCATTCCCACCAACAGTGTAGGAGGGTTCCCCTTTCTCCGCATCCCCGACAACATCTGTCGTTTCCTGACTTGTTAATTTTAGCCATTCTGACTGGTGTGAGGTGGTATCTCATTGAGGTTTTGATTTGGATTTCCCTGATGCTGAGCGATATTGAGCACTTTTTCATGTGTCTGTTGGCCATTTGGATGTCTGTTCATGTCTTCTGCCCATTTCTTGATTGGATTCGTTGTTCTTTGGGTGTTGAGTTTGCTGAGTTCTTTATAGATTTTAGATACTAGCCCTTTATCTGATATGTCATTTGCAAATATCTTCTCCCATTCTGTTGGTTGTCTTTTGGTTTTGTTGACTGTTTCCTTTGCTTTGCAAAAGCTTTTTATCTTGATGAAGTCCCAATAGTTCATTTTTGCCCTTGCTTCCCTTGCCTTTGGCGATGTTTCTAGGAAGAAGTTGCTTCGGCTGAGGTCAAAGAGGTTGCTGCCTGTGTTCTCCTTTAGGATTTTGATGGACTCCTGTCTCACATTGAGGTCTTTCAACCATTTGGGGTCTATTTTTGTGTGTGGTGTAAGGGAATGGTCCAGTTTCATTCTTCTGCATGTGGCTATCCAATTTTCCCAACACCATTTGTTGAAGAGACTGTCTTTGTTCCACTGGACATTCTTTCCTGCTTTGTCGAAGATGAGTTGACCATAGAGTTGAGGGTCCATTTCTGGGCTCTCTATTCTGTTCCATCGATCTATGTGTCTGTTTTTGTGCCAGTACCATACTGTCTTGATGATGACCGCTTTGTAATAGAGCTGGAAGTCTGGAACTGTGATGCCGCCAGCTTTGCTTTTCTTTTTCAACATTCCTCTGGCTATGCGGGGTCTTTTCTGGTTCCATACAAATTTTAGGATTATTTGTTCCATTTCTTTGAAAAAAGTGGATGGTATTTTGATGGGGATTGCATTGAATGTGTCGATTGCTCTAGGTAGCATTGACATCTTCACAATATCTGTTCTTCCAATTCATGAGCATGGAACGTTTTTCCATTTCTTTGTGTCTTCCTCAATTTCTTTCATGAGTATTTTGTAGTTTTCTGAGTACAGAGCCTTTATCTCTTTGGTTAGATTTATTCCTAGGTATCTTATGGTTTTGGGTGCAATTGTAAATGGGATCGACTCCTTAATTTCTCTTTCTTCTGTCTTGTTGTTGGTGTATAGGAATGCCACTGACTTCTGTGCATTGATTTTAGATCCTGCCACTTGACTGAATTCCTGTATGAGTTCTAGCAGTTTTGGGGTGGAGTATTTGGGGTTTTCCACATAGAGTATCATATCATCTGCAAAGAGTGAGAGTTTGACTTCTTCTTTCCTAATTTGGATGCCTTTGATTTCTTTTTGTTGTCTGATTGCTGTGGCTAGGACTTCCAATACTATGTTGAACAGCAGTGGTGATAGTGGACATCCCTGCCACGTTCCTGACCTTAGGGGAAAAGCTCTCAGTTTTTGCCCACTGAGAATCATCTTCGCTGTAGGTTTTTCATAGATGGCTTTTATGATATTGAGTATGTACCCTCTATGCCTATAGTCTGAAGTTTTGATCAAGAAAGGATGCTGTACTTTGTCAAATGCTTTTTCTGCATCTATTGAGAGGATCATATGATTCTTGTTCTTTCTTTTGTTAATGTATTGTATCATATTGATTGATTTGTGGATGTTGAACCAAGCTTGCAGCCCAGGGATAAATCCCACTTGGTCGTGGTGAATAATCCTTTTAATGTACTGTTGGATCCTATTGGCTAGTATTTTGGTGAGAATTTTTGCATCCATGTTCATCAGGGATATTGGTCTGTAATTCTCCTTTTTGATGGGATCTTTGTCTGGTTTGGGGATCAAGGTGATGCTGGCCTCATAAAATGAGTTTGGAAGTTTTCCTTCCATTTCTAGTTTTTGGAACAGTTTCAGAAGAATAGGTATTAATTCTTCTTGAAATGTTTGGTAGAATTCCCCTGGGAAGCCATCTGGCCCTGGGCCTTTGTTTTTTGGGAGATTTTTGATGACTGCTTCAATTTCCTTAGTGGTTATAGGTCTGTTCAGGTTTTCTATTTCTTCCTGGTTCAGTTTTGGTAGTTGATACATCTCTAGGAATGCATCCATTTCTTCCAGGTTATCTAATTTGCCGGCATAGAGTTGCTCATAATATGTTCTTATAATTCTTTGTATTTCTTTGGTGTTGGTTGTGATCTCTCCTCTTTCATTCATGATTTTGTTGATTTGGGTCATTTCTCTTCTCTTTTTGATAAGTCTGGCCAGGGGTTTATCAATCTTGTTAATTCTTTCAAAGAACCAGCTCCTAGTTTCGTTGATCTGTTCTACTGTTCTTTTAATTTCTATTTCATTGATTTCTGCTCTGATCTTTATGATTTCTCTCCTCCTGCTGGGTTTAGGCTTTATTTGCTGTTCTTTCTCCAGCTCCTTTAGGTGTAGGGTTAGGTTGTGTACTTGAGACCTTTCTTGTTTCTTGAGAAAGGATTGTATTGCTATATACTTTCCTCTTAGGACTGCCTTTGCTGCATCCCAAAGATTTTGAATAGTTGTGTTTTCATTTTCATTGGTTTCCATGTATTTTTTTAATTCTTCTTTAATTTCCTGGTTGACCCATTCATTCTTCAGTAGGATGCACTTTAGCCTCCATGTATTTGAGTTCTTTCCAACTTTCCTCTTGTGGTTGAGTTCTAATTTCAAAACATTGTGGTCTGAAAATAGGCAGGGAATGATCCCAATCTTTTGGTACCGGTTGAGACCTGATTTATGACCTAGGATGTGATCGATTCTGGAGAATGTTCCATGGGCACTAGAGAAGAATGTGTATTCCGTTGCTTTGGGATGGACAGTTCTGAATATGTCTGTGAAGTCCATTTGGTCCAGTGTGTCATTTAAAGTCTTTATTTCCTTGTTGATCTTTTGCTTAGACGATCTGTCCATTTCAGTGAGGGGGGTGTTAAAGTCCCCCACTATTATTGTATTGTTGTCGATGTGTTTCATTGCTTTTGTTATTAATTGCCTTATATAATTGGCTGCTCCCATGTTAGGGGCATAGATATTTACAATTGTTAGATCTTCTTGTTGGATAGATCCTTTAAGTAGGTTATAATGTCCTTCCTCATCTCTTATTACAGTCTTTGGTTTAAAATCTAATTTGTCTGATATAAGGATTGCCACCCCAGCTTGCTTTTTGTGTCCATTAGCATGGTAAATGGTTTTCCATCCCCTCACTTTCAATCTGGGGGTGTCTTTGGGTCTAAAATGAGTCTCTTGCAGACAGCATATCGATGGGTCTTGTTTTTGAATCCGGTCTGATAGCCTGTGTCCTTTGATTGGGGCATTGAGCCCATTTACATTCAGGGTAACTATTGAAAGATAGGAATTTAGTGCCATTGTATTGCCTGTAAGGTGACTGTTACCGTATATTGTCTGTGTTCCGTTCTGGTCTATGTTGTTTTTAGGGTCTCTCTTTGCTTAGAGGTCCCCTTTCAAGATTTCCTGTAGGGCTGGTTTTGTGTTTGCAAATTCCTTTAGTTTTTGTTTGTCCTGGAAGCTTTTTATCTCTCCTTCAATTTTCAATGACAGCCTAGCTGGATAGAGTATTCTTGGCTGCCTATTTTTCTCATTTAGTGCTCTGAATATATCCTGCCAGTACTTTCTGGCCTGCCAGGTCTCTGTGGATAGGTCTGTTGCCAATCTAATGTTTCTACGATTGTAGGTTACATATCTCTTCTCCCGAGCTGCTTTCAGGATTTTCTCTTTGTCTATGAGAATCGTAAGTTTTATTATTAGATGTCAGGGTGTTGACCTATTTTTATTGATTTTGAGAGGGGTTCTCTGTGCTTCCTGGATTTTGATGCCTGTTTCCTTCCCCAAATTAGGGAAGTTCTCTGCTATAATTTGCTCCATTATACCTTCTGCCCCTCTCTCTCTTTCTTCTTCTTCTGGGATCCCAATTATTCTAATGTTGTTTTGTCTTATGGTATTGCTTATCTTTTGAATTCTGCCCTCGTGATCCAGTAGTTGTTTATCTCTCTTTTTCTCACCTTCTTTATTTTCCATCATTTGGTCTTCTATATTACTGATTCTCTCTTCTGCCTCATTTATCCTAGCAGTTAGCGCCCCCATTTTTGATTGCACCTCATTAATAGCCTTTTTGATTTCTACTTGGTTAGATTTTAGTTCTTTTACTTCTCCAGAAAGGGTTTCTCTAATAACTTCCATATTTTTTTCAAGCCCAGCTAGTATCTTTAAAGTGATGATTCTGAACTCTAGATCTGACATCGTACTAATGTCCGTATTGAGTAGGTCCCTGGCAGTCGGTACTACCTCTTGTTCTTTTTGTTGAGGTGATTTTCTCCATCTTGTCATTTTGTGCAGAGGAGAACAGATTAATGAGAGAACAAAATGCTAGCAGAGTAACAATGTCCCCAGAAAATATACTCTAAACAAATCAGAAAAGACCTGAAGCAGTGGGAAAAAAAATGGAACGAGAGAAAAAAGAAAAAGAAAAAGATAAAGATAAAAACAAACAAAAACAAACAAAAGAAAACAACAACAACAACAACAACAAAAACAGAATGTCATCAAATATGATCAGGCTGGTATATAGATCAGTGCCACACACTAGATTTGAGGTGTATTTTGGTCTTTTAGAAGAAAGTGCCTCCCAAAATTTTAAAGAAAGAAAAACTTATATATGTACAAAAATAAGGGTTGATATGATGAAGGGATGGAATATGACTGTAAAGATGGAAATTATAAAAAATTTTATAAAAGGAATTGATAAGTTGTTTGAAAAAAGAAGACAGGATTTAAAAAAAGAAAAAGAAAGGGAGAGAATGTGATCAGGCAGGGGAATAGAAAACACCATGTACTAGAGATTTAGGGTATATTTTAATCTGTTAGAAGAAACTATCTCAAAATTTTAAAGAGAGAACAACATATACATATATATATATATATATATATGCCAAAAATAGGGGCAACTACTATGAAGGGATAGAATATGACTCTAAAAATGAAAAATAATTTTTTTTTAAAGGGATTGATAAGATGTTGGTTGAAAAAGGGAAAAAGAAAAATTCAAAAAGAAAAAAAGACAGTTAAAAAAAATTAACTTTGAAAGACTAAAGATTCATGGTAAAAAAGCCATGAATTCTATGTGCAGTAGTCCCCTAGCGCTGGAGTTCTGCCGTTCTCATTGATCGGTAAACTTGGTCTTGGCTGGCTGTTCTCGCTGATCTTTGGGGGAGGGGCCTGTTGCCGTGGTTCTCAAATGTCTCTGCCGGAGGCGGAATTGCCCCGCCCTTGCCCCCTCCCGGCTAAGTAATCTGCTCGGGTTTGCTCTCCGGGGCTTTTGTTCCCTGCGAGCTTTCTGTACAGCTTTGGAGGTGGAGAGTGAAAATGGCGGCCTCCCAATCTCCGCCCCGGAGGAGCCGAGAACTCGGGGCCCCCTCCTCAGTGAGCCCCCAGAGAAAAGCCGTCAGTCACTCCAGTCTCCCCGGTCTCCGGCCGCACTCCGTGCTCACCCGGCCTGTGACCGCGCGTTTCTCTCTCTGGCACCCGACCCCGGGTGGAGTCTCCAAACCCAGCATATCCCTGCGGTGCCCTCCCGCGCGGCTCCTCCCGGGGGAGGAAGGTGAGTCTCCCCAGATCTGCCGCTTGTCGGGTCCCTGCTGGAGGAGCAGGGGCCCGACTGGGCTGCGGATCACGGTTTATGGCCACTCCGAGCTGAGGTCCCGCGCCTGGGCTCTGCCTCTGCAGCCAGCTTCCCTGCTCCGTTACCTGGGAGCTCTGCCGCACTCAGGCACCCCCGGTCTTTCTGTGACCCCGAGGGTCCTGAGAGCACACTGTCCCGGAGGGTTCCACCCCCCGCTCAGCCACCGGAGTGACGTCCCTCATTGGAGCAGACTTTTAAACGTTCCGATTTTGTGCTCCATGGCTCTATCACTTGCCAGAAGCGGCCGTCGGAGCCCCCTCCCCCGCCGTCTATCCTCCCGAATATCGCCTCGGATTCACTTCTCCGCACGTCCTACCTTCCAGAAAGTGGTCGCTTTTCTGTTCAGAGAGGTGTTGCTCTTCTTTTCGTCGATCTCCTGTTGAGTTCGTAGGTGTTCAGAATGGTTTGGTCCCTATCCAGCTGAATTCCTGAGAGGAGACGAAATCCAGGTCTCCTACTCCTCTGCCATCTTGCTCTGCTCCGGGCCTTGAATCTTCATAGGGTTTCTCTCCCACTCTTGGGAGTACATTTGTTGTACCAATACCAGCAACATATTCACCAATTCTGGCTCATCCTGCTTGAATAATTATATGTCGTCAATATGATGGAACCAAGTGAGGTTTTGTGGAATGTCCAGAAGGCCCATGTCCAGGCGGTGCTGGAGCTGCCTCCTATTGTTTCATGAAAGGAGCACCTGGGTGGCTCAGTGGGTTAAGCATCTGCCTTCAGCTCAGGTCATGATCCCAGGGTCCTGGGATGGGTCCCCTCGTTGGGCTCCCTGCTCAGTGGTGAGTGTGCTTCTCCCTCTCCCTCTGCCACTCCGTCCCCACCTCCCCACCTCCCCATGCTCTCTCTCTCTCTCAAATAAATAAATAAAATCTTTGAAAAAAAATATCATGAGAGCTGTTAGATTTTCAGGCATTTTGCAAACCAGTTGTTAAATACAGCTATTAAAAATAAGTCATTATAAATTTATAAGTTATATTAAAAGCAGAGATAATATTTAAAACTGATCATTTCCTCGCTATTTTACTATATTCTGTGATTTTTTAAACTTTTATTTGCATTTATTTTATGCAGAATTTACTACCAGGCCATAAACTTTTGTTTCTTCAGTTTCTTCTGGGATATCTTTTTCTTCTGTGCAACCTCCCCTTCTGGTTTAGGAACAATCTGCTCTTTTTCAGTAAGGATCATCTCAGTGTGGCAGGGATAGCTCACGTGTGGGTGAATCCGACCATGAACCCGGTAAGTTCTGTGTCGCATCTTGGGGGTTTTGTTCACCTGGATGTGCTCAATGCCCCGAGAATCTACATCGAAACCCTTAAGCTCAGCATTGCGGGCCACCAGAGTGGAGGCTGTGGCCCTGGCGCAGCTCCAGGGGGACCCACCGTGCCTGGCAGCTCTGGGGCCCGGGTAGCCCCTCCTCTGTCCGCGCAGCTGCCCCCAGCCCAGTGACACTTCTAACCTCGAGGGAGGGAAGAAAATAGCCGCCTGTGGATTCTAGAAAATGATCCTTTACAGCGAAGGATCCCTCGGCAACAAAACGGCACTGACGGATGTATAACACAAATTATGGATAAATCTCCAATCATTACGAAGCGTGAAGGAAGCCAGACAAAAAGAGCCCCTACCGCAAGGGCTCAATTTGTATAAACTTCTAGAAGAGGCGAAGGGAAATCCTGCAGTCTGTCCTGTGGGCTTCCTTCCCTGCCCTCCAGGGCAACGCCTGTGTGAGTCGCTGGATGTGGCGGGAGGTGGGCAGGTGGGACACACCCCTCCCCCAAGGCCACTAGCAGGCAGGGGAGCTGTGGGAGGAGGCGGGGGGGGCAATCACCTGGAACCCCTGAGCTAGCAGACGGGCCTTGCACCCGAGCATCCTGAAGCTCACAGGCCTCTGAGGCCCTTTGAAGAGGACAGGACTCAGGAAAGCGGGCCGCAGCCCACAGGTGGAGGTTGGGGGCCCCCAGGGGAGGCCGGGGGCCCCAGTGGAGATCAGGGGGCCCCAGGTGGAGGTCGGGGGGCCCCAGTGGAGGTCGGGGGGACACAGGTGGAGGTCGGGGGGCCCCAGGTGGAGGTCGGGGGCCCCAGGTGGAGGTCGGGGGGCCCCGGGGAGAGGTTGGGGGCCCCAGGTGGAGGTCAGGGGGACCCCGGTGGAGGTCGGGGGCCCCAGTTGGAGGTCGGGGGACCCTGGTGGAGGTCGGGGGCCCCAAGTGGAGGTCAGGGGGCCCCAGGTGAGGTAAGGGGACCCCGGTGGAGGTCAAGAGGACCCAGGTGGAGGTCAGGGGGCCCTGGTGGAGGTCGGGGAGCCCCAGATGGAGGTCGGGGGACGCAGACCAATACAAGGCTGTGCTTTCAGGAACTTATATTCCATAGATTCTGACGGTTACCTTAAATGATCGTGAGTGTCACTTTGGGGGTTGCAAATATATTTCAGGTGGGCAAAGACAAGGCCCCTAACAGTAAAACGCCAACCACAACCTGCCTTCCGCATGTGGCCTTAGGACGGGATCTGAGAGGCTCTACACCAAGGAAGACAGAGGCGTGACTCACACTTAACAGAAAGCAGCCAAAAATCACAGGCTGCTGAGCTGTTTTAGAACCAATCATTTGCCCCGACAGCATTTCCCTGCTATGTAATTTGGCAATTATTTGCCTGCCAAGCTATCAGCAACTTTTACCGAAAACAGAGTCAGAAACCTTGAACAACAGCGGCAAAGCATAAGGGAGCCCCACTGCACTTGCCGGAAACACGCGGGGGGCCAGCTCCTGGCATCTTCGTTTTAATGATAAACAGAGCTGACAAGTGCATAGAATGAGCCGGACAATCAGGCAGAAACTGCCACAGTCCTGCCCAAATGAGCACCTTTGTCCAGAACCCCCAAACCCCCAGAGTCCCACTTAGGGATGCAGATGCCGTCTCTCAGAAGTTCCCTGGAGGCCCGGCAGCTCATGACGGCCCCAGAGCCCTGCACCCAGGAGCCGACGCTTCCCCGTAGCCGGGCGTGAACGGAACACAAAACCACCAGCACACTCACTGCACGCGTGCAGTAGGTGCACTTCAAACACGGCTTTTAAAATACTATTAAGATCCTTCCTGTGCTGGCTAGGCCACAGAAGCACCTGAGGCCCGAGAGCGTGCAGGGTGTGGCCTCGGCCCAGACATGAACGACACCTGCATGTTACTGTCATCGGTTCGTACAGGAAGGAAAGAGCTCTGGTCCTTCCCTACCGGGCAGCACGGGACACAAACCACCTGCTAGGAAATGCACGACTCTCTACAGTCTTTAACGATCCCTGTCGCTGTTCACTCCATGCAGCAAGCAGGGCTCTCCAGGTGAGGGACACAGGCCTGCTACAGGTGCTGGGGGGAGGACACGCTTGAGACCCAGAATTCAGGTAAGCACCTGAAAACCGCTATTCCATACGAACCTCCAACGGTCTCAACAGCAAGGACATACCCACTCAAAAGCTGAGTGTGAGTCAGTGTGTATGAGTGTGGGAAGGGGAAGTGGAGGGAGAGTCCAGCTGTGAAACTCCCTGCTTTCTTCACCTGCTTCTTACGCTCTCTGCCCAGTGCTCCTGAGAGAAGGGGCTCCACGGATCAACCAGGCCCGTGCCCGGCTTGGTGGACTCACAAACATGCACCGGGACCAAAGCAGCAAGCTCAGGTGACAGGTCGCAAAGGTAGCCACAGAGCAGGCCTGTCTCCTGGCTTTGCTACCTACCAGCTCGGTGGCTCTGCACGGAGCACTAACCCGGGCCCCTGCTCTCTCATCTGACGGCCTTAACCAGGCCTGCTGCACACGGCTTTTACGGGGAGGACGAGAGAGAGGAATGCGGAGCTGCCACAGCTCTGGTGTGACCAGTCTTCCCTCATGGTGCAGTGCTGGGGGGCGGGGGAGGACGCCACCCCGGGGTCTAACCTCCCTCTGAGCCCCCGACCGCCTGACCCCTCACTCATCTGGCACCTCCAGCAGGCACTCACGCAGGCACACACTTCTTTAGTGTTATTTCCTTTAAGCCACTTCACTGAAACATCAGAGACTGAGTAACACACCTGTGTCAGACGCTGGTCTGAGCACTGGGACCTAGAGACCAATCCCACCAAGGCCAGGCCTCTGGGAGCCCGGCTGGAGAGCACCCGGCCCTGTCTCCAGGATGCGGCCTGTCTCCTAGGTCGGCCTCTCCCTGAGCCCCGTCTCTTCTCTCTGAAGAGCCGTCAGGAAGCGCAGGGACAATGGAGGGGCAGTGGGGGCTAAGAGGAGAGAGGCTCTGGGGTCGAGCCTGGCTGGACTCAGTGGTCACAGCCATGAGCAGAGAGGAGAAGGGAGGGTGGGGTGACGAGCTCAGAGCCAGGGAGCAGGTCCTCCTGCCCTGGCCCCTTGGTCTGCAGTCCTCAGTGGCCGTCAGGGCCAACGCCACACAGGGGCAATGGCGGAGCTAGGATGCCCGCTGACCTACCTGACTGCAAGCCTCACAGTCTTTACCGCTCACCTGCCCTTTATGGGTATGGCTGCCCCTCACCTGGGCAGATGCTCCCATCTCCACCCACAGGGAAGGAAGCTCAGACACGGCGAGATAAGAGATCGTGCCCACCCACCTCTCCCAGAGAAAATGTGGCCCCACTGGACGTGGACCCACATCTATCTGAGTCCAAAACTGCCCTGGCTCCCTGTACCTGGAGGAGGCAAGTGGAACCTTCTAGAAGCCTGGACAGAATGGGGAGGGGAAGTGGGCCAGTGGACTGAAGGGGCTCAGGGGCAGGGAGACAAGGCCGATGGACCTGCTGGCTGATGGAATCAGAACTCGGAGGGGCCAGAGAACACAGAGCGAGAGCCCCTCACTCCTCTGCTGGAGTCTACACCACACGGACAATCCAAGCTGGAATTCACCTGCAGACTCTAAAACGACTGAACTGGACAGCCTGGGTTGGGGACGGGGGCTGGGGCAGGGGAAGCCCATAGGCCTGGAGCAAGGGGCTGGAGAGAAGGCAGCGGTCCTTGCAGGGAAACACCCAGAGGCTGCCATCATTGAGGAAAAGCCGGACTAGCATCCTTGGGAACCAGCAGCAGGCGGCCAGGGCAGCGGCAAGAAGTCCAACTGGGAGCCACAGTGGTGGCTGGATGGGAGTGGGCTTTGGACTGAGGGCTTGGTGACAAAGGACACAGGGCAGGATACAGATGCCCCTATCTCCAACTTCCAGATCAGGAAGGGTGGTGGGCTCATTCTGAAGGACGCGGCTCCAGGCTCCGCTGTGAAGGCAAATCACCCGCAAGCAGCCCTGTGCCTTCAAAGCCGGCTTGCACGTAACCATGTCCTCCATCCCTGGGAGCGCCCAGCAGCGAAGAGTCCTTAAAGGGTGAGCTCAAGCCCCAGTATGCACGGGAGCACACAGAGGGAAGGGATCCGTCCACACTGCCGTCAGTTCGGGCAGTGTAGACCATCACCATCACCACGTGTTCCACCAGCAACTTCTCTCAGGCCACAGCTACACGATCAAATCCACTCACAGATCTGAAAGCAACACTCCTGGGTGCACTCAAGAAAACAACATGCACCAGCAAGCAAGGTGAGAAGCCCCCACACCAGGGAGCCCCGCCCATTTCAGGAGGAAAGGAGAGCCCCCCACCCCATGACAGAGCCCACTCACTCCAGACTGTGCCCTCCTCACCAGCTCCATGGCAAGGCTCCACTGGGGGGGAGTCACCCCTGGCTAGATGGCTCCCATCCACAGTATATGGGTAGGGGCTGACATCTAGACCAAGGGCCACCTCCTTCAACCAAGCCCACCCCCAACCCTGCTGCATGGGACTTCTACATAGCCTCCCCACTCCACATGGCCTGGACAATTCTCCCCCAGCAACCCGGAGCACCTCCCCACCTGCTCCCACTCTCTGCCCTCTGCTTTGCATGGGTGGGCCTCCTTCTGCGCCCCCATACCTCCTAGCTGTGAGACCCTCCAGACCAGGAACAGTATGTCCCCCAGCCCCATGACCCCAATGTTAGAATAGAGTCAGGCTCCAAGTTCTCGTAGGATCGATCTTTGCCAAATGTTACGAATGTAAAATACCCCAGGAGGAGTGCCGAACCAAAGGGTTTACTAGTTTATTGGAGAAAAGACAGAAACAGGTATATTGCCATAGTAACAATCGGGACCAGTTTTATCTAGCCCTCTGTCCGTCTGCCCATGGCAGCATTCGTGATTGCCAGTGATGTGCGGGCGTGACCACCCTCCAAGCACCAGTCCCAGGCTGGGCCGCCAGGATACTCAGAGTGTGGATGAAGAAAGTACTAGGTCAAGAGGAGGAGAGCGGGGTGGCCCTGGGCCAGACCTCCGCCTGCCACTGTCCTCCCTGCACACAGCACCACCCTCACCCGCCACCACCCCTGGAGGCCCAGTGCCCGGCTCTGCTTCAGGCCGCCTGCCCTCGGCACAGGGCTGCTCAGGACTGCAGCCTGGGCCACACCCAGGCCTGAAATTTGAGGACGGGAAGATGGGTCTGGGCCAAACCCTCGGTCCTGTTCCCCCTTCTCACAAAGGTAAGGACGGGAAGGACGCTAGGAAAACAGCAGCACCCTGGCCCTTCCCCCACTCCGGCTCCGTGCACACAATCCCAGCCCAGCCTCCCCACGAAAGAGCGCTCATCGGCAATCTGGGCAGGCGCCCGCCGCTGCCCGGCTACTTGACTTCAACCAGAGGCATGGCGACTTTCTTCCGTTCTCCCACCAGCGAGGGGGGACGGATGCCCGGATTCCACAGGCCTTCGAAGAAGTGTTGCCGCACGCGAGAATAGCAATGAGCGGGCTCCAGCGGCCTCCAAGAGGGCTCCCAGCCGCGCGGGCGGCAACCAGGGCGAGGCCGCGAGCAGACCCTCCAGAGCAGATGCCAAGAGGCAGATCTACAGAACATAAATAATGCAGCGGGGGGAGCTCTGCGCACAGGGATGGCAGCTGGGAGCGGACGTGGACGGTGGGAGGACCGCCGCAGAGAACACTGGCATCCTTGTGACTCGGGTGGTGTCCCAGAAAGAAGTGAGTCTGAGGGCGGCTGCTCACTGCCCACCAGCTCTTCTTGTGGGAGGCCCTGCAGACCCACGTGGGCATGAGGCTCGCCCCTGCAAGCGGCGCCCACGTCATGGCTGGAAGACTCCCCACTCTGCCCGCGTCTCCCCACCCTCAGGCCGCGGCACGAAAACCCAGGGCTGGAGCTTGGGGACCAGGCGTTGCTCAGAGCGTCTCAGCAGAGATGGCCGCTGCCCAGGAGCCTCGGCGCACACACCAGTGTTCTCGCTCCTATGCCGGACAACCACGGACGGACAAGTCAGGACCACTCGGAGCCTCAGTTTCTTGTCCCGCGGGAACACCTGCCTCATATGGACAGCTCGTGTCCCAGGTGCGTGTGGCTCAGCTCACCCTTCCATCTGTCCTGACAGCCTGTGATGTGGCCGGAGCCTCCGTCTGTGTGTCCCCAGGAGATGAATGCACCAGCACACGGGTGAGCACAGGAGGGGATGCACAGGAAAGCCCCCGTGCCTGGAGTGCAGACCACTCAGTAAACGCCAGCAAATGTCATGCTGCCCGCTGATTTAGCAGAATGCATGTACTATTCCCCAGCCAGGGACTATCTTGATGAGACGTCATGAATTTACCCCAAACCAGACTCCCAGCCTTCCCTTTGCACAGAGGTGTCCCCGCTCACTGGGGTCTCTTGGCTTTCTGCTCTCCTGATCCCCAACAGCGAGGACAAGAGGCACTGGATGCTGCCTACAGGGCCCCTCTTGAGCCCCACCCCACTCGCTGGCCTGGGAAGGCACAGCCTCTCACCCAGAGGGCCACCTACTAAGGGGGCAGGGCTGGGAACGGCCTCCAACATCAGAGAACTCAATCTCATTCTAATCTGGTGAAGTGAACCCTTCCTTCACTCCCTCCCACCTCCCAGTCTGGAGGGTCCCAGGCCCCGCCCATGGTCACCCTTACGCCCATCCCCTACCAGTGGCTCACCCACGTGCACACGCACACACACGCACGCACGCACGCACGCACAGCACCCGCCCCCCCCGCCAGCAGCAGGAGCAGCAGGCCAACAGGCCCCCTACTTGGGAGAGCACAGCTGAATCACTGGCCCCACCTCTGAGCTCATGAATGATTTAATATTAACCTAATGGACCCAAGTATTCAAGATGAATGCAAACTGCTCAAAATAAATGTTCATCAAAACAAGTTATCACATGAAAAGCATCCCACTCTAACTCCAGATTTGGCCCCCAGGGCATTTGAGACTCTAAATGAGGACTCCGAGTGTGCTTGAAAAGGCTCACGGTAACAAAGTGACCGGCGGCCTGCTGGGACACCGTTCTGGGGTCAAGGGGACCCAGAGGGCCCTGGGGAGAGCCCACTGCTACATGAGGAGGGCCCTACCAGCTCTGTGTTTCCAGTTCACGCTCATCGAAGCCATGGAACCAGGCGCTGTGTGTTGCATGCTGGCCCTCAGAAGAAGAGCTCCGCCTGTGGCCACTGCAGCCCCAGACCGTGCGTGAAATGTAGCCTGAGTGTGTGCAGCCCCAGACCGTGCGTGAGCCATAGCCTGAGTGTGTGCAGCCCCAGACCGTGCGTGAGCCGTAGCCTGAGTGTGTGCAGCCCCAGACCGTGTGTGAGCCGTAGCCTCAGTGTGTGCAGCCCCAGACCGTGCGTGAGCCGTAGCCTCAGTGTGTGCAGCCCCAGACCGTGCGTGAACCGTTGCCTCGGTGTGTGCAGCCCCAGACCGTGCGTGAGCCGTAGCCTCGGTGTGTGCAGCCCCAGACCGTGCGTGAGCCGTAGCCTCGGTGTGTGCAGCCCCAGACCGTGCGTGAGCCGTAGCCTCGGTGTGTGCAGCCCCAGACCGTGCGTGAGCCGTAGCCTCGGTGTGTGCAGCCCCAGACGTGCGTGAGCCGTAGCCTCGGTGTGTGCAGCCCCAGACGTGCGTGAGCCGTAGCCTCGGTGTGTGCAGCCCCAGACGTGCGTGAGCCGTAGCCTCGGTGTGTGCAGCCCCAGACCGTGCGTGAGCCGTAGCCTGAGTGTGTGCAGCCCCAGACCGTGCGTGAGCCATAGCCTCAGTGTGTGCAGCCCCAGACCGTAAGTGAGCCGTAGCCTCAGTGTGTGCAGCCCCAGACCGTGCGTGAGCCGTAGCCTGAATGTGTGCAGCCCCAGACCATGCGTGAGCCGTAGCCTCAGTGTGTGCAGCCCCAGACCGTGCGTGAGCCGTAGCCTCAGTGTGTGCAGCCCCAGACCGTGCGTGAGCCGTAGCCTGAGTGTGTGCAGCCCCAGACCGTGCGTGAGCTGTAGCCTGAGTGTGTGCAGCCCCAGACCGTGCGTGAACCGTTGCCTCAGTGTGTGCAGCCCCAGAACGTGCATAAGCCGTAGCCTGGGTGTGTGCAGCCCCAGACCGTGTGTGAGCCGTAGCCTGAATGTGTGCAGCCCCAGACCGTGCGTGAGCCGTAGCCTCAGTGTGTGCAGCCCCAGACCATGCGTGAGCCGTAGCCTGAGTGTGTGCAGCCCCAGACCGTGCGTGAGCCGTAGCCTCAGTGTGTGCAGCCCCAGACCGTGCGTGAGCCGTAGCCTGAGTGTGTGCAGCCCCAGACCGTGCGTGAACCGTTGCCTCAGTGTGTGCAGCCCCAGACCGTGCGTGAGCCGTAGCCTGAGTGTGTGCAGCCCCAGACGTGCGTGAGCCGTAGCCTCAGTGTGTGCAGCCCCAGACCGTGCGTGAGCCGTAGCCTCAGTGTGTGCAGCCCCAGACCGTGCGTGAGCCGTAGCCTCAGTGTGTGCAGCCCCAGACCGTGCGTGAGCCGTAGCCTCAGTGTGTGCAGCCCCAGACCGTGCGTGAGCCGTAGCCTCAGTGTGTGCAGCCCCAGACCGTAAGTGAGCCGTAGCCTCAGTGTGTGCAGCCCCAGACCGTGCGTGAGCCATAGCCTGAGTGTGTGCAGCCCCAGACCGTGCGTGAGCCATAGCCTGAGTGTGTGCAGCCCCAGATCGTGCGTGAGCCGTAGCCTCAGTGTGTGCAGCCCCAGACCGTGCGTGAGCCGTAGCCTCAGTGTGTGCAGCCCCAGACCGTGTGTAAGCCGTAGCCTCAGTGTGTGCAGCCCCAGACCGTGTGTAAGCCGTAGCCTCAGTGTGTGCAGCCCCAGACCGTGTGTAAGCCGTAGCCTCGTTGTGTGCAGCCCCAGGCAGCCCGGATGGAAGTGCAGAAGCAAGCCTCATTCTGGAACACACTCCTCCCCTTCTCTCCCAACACGGAGCAGAGAAGGATCGGGGTTAGGAATAAAGGCAGGATGCACGGAGACCACGAAATCGCCCATACCACCTCCTCTGTTGGCCAGAGGCCATCCAGTGTCCCCACCCTGTGCTCACCAGGCCCCTCCTGCATCAGAGGGGTGGCAACCAAGAAAAGAATTCACTGAAAACTTAAGCAAGCAGGCATTTACTTGGGTGATCAGAACTGTGATTCAGGTAGAACCTGGCCCATGCCCCAAGGAGGACGAGGGTGCGGCGTCATAAAGGCAAGGGGTCACAGCGTCCCCCATGCACCCTCCACACAAAACAGGGACTGAAGCTAGGTTACCTGGGATTAGTGGGGTCGACAGGCAAATGAGGGACCGAGGCTGTTACACGGGACTGGCTCCTCTGGAATTGCAGACAGAGGATGATCTGGTCGCCGTGGCGAGGACAGAGTCCAGGCCCACAGACAGCAGCTGGCTGACAAGTTCAGAAAGTCCCTGTTCCTCGGATGAGGACGTGCATGAATTCCTCCTCCCTATGCCTTCCAGCCCTACTTTAGAAGAGACTCCCCTGGCTGGGCTTGCCTGCTCCATCATCAAGTGCAACCTCCTCTTCCAGGATCTGCTCCCCTGCAGCCGAGCACAGCGCCGGGCCCCTGAACACACCAGGTGAGCCTGCACGTGAGCCTTCACACCGGCACGGGAAGGTGAGCCTCTCGGACAGAAGAGTAGCTCTGGGTCCCAGCTCCCCTCAACCACACCTACAGGGAGAGTGGCTCTGGGCAGGAGCACAGAACCAGGTCAGCACCAACAGAGGTCCAGGGGAGATGGCGGGGAAAGCTAAGGACCACAGTCTCCAAACTTAAAATGGTTTTCAAGGCCTGAAAGAGAATGTTTCCCAAATGTGTGCATCTGGAAATACGAAAAACGTGACAAAGATTTAAAACTGGAATCATCTGAAATTACACAATAACCTAGCACCTTCCATGATAAAATGTAATTCTATGGGACTCTGCTCTAGTCCGGATGCAGGCTTGTAGATTACAACTGAGCAAGATCACCGGGATTTTCTGCTGAGGCCAAGATGGAACTCCTCTCCGCGCCCCTTACCCCGACTCTTCTGTGATAAGCCACAGCGCAGGGAGGAGGAGAAGGCCCCCACACAGATCCCCTGCCTCCCCGCACAACTTGCCCGACCATATCCGGGGGCGGGGGGGGGGGCACACACTTGCCCCGGGCCATCCTCACCACCTCTCTCCTCGAAGGATTGCCTTTCACTTCACCCCATCGATCCAGCCTGCTCTTCTTGTCACATCCCGAGCCCCTCCCCAGAGCACCTTCTTCCCATCTTAAACCCCACGCATCTCTCTCTGCCCTTAGGAACTGTCTCTGGAGCCACTTCGTATTTTGGATAGACTATGAGCAACCAGAGAGCAAGGAACATGGCCTTCTCTAGATGCCACTCACCACCTGGAACCCTACAGGTCACAGCCAAGGTTCCAGATGAACGCACGCTATAGCCACGGATACATTCATCTGACCTCGAGAGCTTAAAAAATGTTCCACGGAGAAACTGTGGATGGATGAAATAAAAGGTTATCTTAAAATGTTGCACAGCCAGCCACTAAATATGCACAAAACTTTAGAAATTTAACAGCAACCACGGAAATAAATATAGAATCAAGATCTTCCATCTATTTCTCAGTTGAATCAAGAAAAACAATGTTAGTTAAAATGCTTGGTGATGACAAGGGTGAAGAAAATATCTCTCTCGCTCCGGGTGGTCCCAATATATCTACAGTACCTTAGAAGCAGTGGTACCCATTCACCCCGTAACCCACTCCTGCAAATCTGTTTTCAGGGACGATGGGGACAGAAGCAGCTTTACGCACCACGCGATCCCATCACAGTGGTGATCACACGGCGAGACCGCCCACCACCGTGAGGCAGACTGTAGCGTGGCCGCCGGGCAGGGCATCCCACAACCACTTACCCGGTGGCTATAAAGACCGTGAAACACCACGATGGGACAGCGTGACGAACGCAGGGGGTAAACACGGAATGTGCTGCCGGGTCATCGTGTTTAAGACGCTGCAGACGGAGTGCAACAGAAACACTAACACTCTTCCACAGGGGCTACTTGGGTTGGAGATGATCTGGGGGAGGGGTACCTTCTCCTCTAAAGTCTCCACCACATCCTCTCCCTCCTGGGGAAGTCAGAGTATGGCATTTTTGCCGCAAGTGGTGAAGGGGCCCACTGGACCTGAACTGCGCTCTTCGAGCAGCACCAGCCCAGGGCACGCTGGGGCGCAGCAAGCCCAGCTCATGGCCTGTTAATTCAGGTCTGCCAAGGAGCTGGGAGGTTCACACGTGGAAATCTCAATCCTCACACAGTGACGGGAAGCCAGGGGCCAGCCCAGGACACAGTCCTAGTAGCACAAAGCCTGGTCCCAAAGGACCCAGGAGGGAGCCGAACCCCGCTGCAGCTCTGAGTGGTCACGACAGGGACCTGGACAGATGGCCGCCTTCTCCTCATGGTCATTAACAAAAGGTCACAGAAAATTGGACTGGAAACCTTGAGAATACATCCCACGCTTGGGACACACCAGGCCAAGCTCCTAAAAGCGATTCTTAGGTTAACTTTTGCTTTTTGAATTTCTTCCAGAGCACGCAAAAAAGAAGGCAATTACCGGGGATGCTGGACCTCAAAAGAAGAGTCTATAAATCCAGAACACACGTGGACAAGACGGGCACCCCTGCACAGACAGCTCTGACAGCAGGAGCTCTCTGCACCCCAACACAGGGTGTCCCCACCCGCGACCGCTTCTTAGCAAGGACCAGCAGGTGCCACCCCCACACTAGGGGCACTAAACTGCCCCCCTCCCACCCCATCCAGGGCATTCCCAGGTTGGGGGGGCAGCCCACAATTTTAGTACCGCGTCCCCGTGCATGTGAGCGGTGCTGCGGGGGCATGGAGTCAGGACACGAGCCAGGAGGGGCAGGGGTAGAGGGAGGTGTTCCAGTGCCTCTGCCTGCCCCCATCATGAATGTCCACCATGCCAAGTCTACCTGCCCTTGGCCCTTTACACTTTGCCCTCTGCCTGGTAAGGAGGCCTCTGTAACCAAGGGCACGGCCACTGAGGCACGACCTCAGCAAGAGGCAGAGTAACCGGACGTGCTTGGAACAAGTCCAGGCCCCGGGCCCCTCGCTGGTCCCACTGTAGGATGCCCACCTTGGTAGCACGGAGGGGCCAGGCCCTTATCTGTGCCGTAACTGAGGGCCAGCAGAGAGCCAACGCCACCCACCCCCAGATCATGACGACATCTGTCCTTGTCCAGGGCAATCCTGCTCCGGCCTAGGCTGACCTCAGGAAGTGCTCACCAATAAAGGGGTTACCTGTGCACCTACCCTCAGGGAGACAGCCCCCAGATGAACCATTCCTGTCAGGGCAGCTCGGGGGACACTCCGTGGGGACCTCCTCTCACTGTTTTCTTGTTCTTTCTTTCTTCCTTTGGGTTGACAACAGTCCTTTCATATAAGGGACCAGTGAACGAGTCCTTCCTTCTGCCTTCAACCCACTTCCATGGAGGAAATCCAGCTAGCCCCCCACCACCAGGTGAACTCCACCGTGGCCACCAGGCTGGAATGAAGCCCGGGGTTCTGAATAGAGGTCCTCCTGGGGACAAGTGAGCAAAGGGAATCAGCAGATTTTGCAGTAAAGGGTGGGCAGAGCTGAAGCAAGGCACGGCCCAGGGAACCCACCCCAGGACCCCGCAGAGCTGATGACCAGCCGGCGGAACAGCCTCCTCCCCCACACGCCCTTCTTCTAGAGCCCAGACGCTGAGAGAGACTGTAACGACCCAGCCAACATGATGTGCGCACTCCACATCCTACAAACAGGATGGTCTGCAAATCGCCAGCCGGCTGAGCGGACGGGCCTCCCGAGCGTCTGTCCCACAGTCCTGTGGACAGCGGCAGCACCACGTCTCCTCACCGTGTGGCCGCCCATCTCGGTCCCTGCCCTGCCTCCGGCTTTCCTCCCTCTGCTCTCCCGGCCCAGCTCCCCCGGGGCCCGCGGAGGCAGGCGAGCACACGCCCCACGCAAGCGACCACCGCAGCCCTGGGGATGGCGATGTGCCGCGCTGGTGATGAGCTTACCGTGTGTCTCTAACACGTCACATTCACTGCAGAGCGGGCTGTGCGCTGAGCGAGCGCAGGCCTGGCCTCATGTGCACGTGTGGAACAGACTCCCACCCTGCGCGGGGCTGGGGGGCCCGACCCCCACCGTCCTCGCCAGCCGCCCCAGGAGCACACAGCCCTCCCTCACGTGGCAGATGACGCCAGGCCTCCCGTGTGTGTCCTCTAACAGCTCCTGGTTTCCTTGAACCTTCTGTCCAGAGGCCTAAAGAAGTTAGGCTGTTTAAGGTCACACTGAAGATAAAATATTCATGAATATATCACCTCAGAGCTCAGTAAAGCCATGACGAGCCATTACCCGCAGCGTGACCTTGTGTGGGGCCCCCAGCTTTGTCACTCAGACTCCCATCCAGGGGCTCCAGCAGCCCGGCTCTGGGGATGTGCGGACCCGGCTCAGGGCTGCGGGGCCCCGGCCACCGCTCTCCGGCTCTCTGGCTCCTCGTGAACTAGAACCTGGACAAGGCCGGGGTACCCATGCCTATGACGGCCTCGGCTCCAGCAGGAAGACGCTGATTATTAAGCCCCGTCATTTCTACCCACGTATTCCGGTTCCTCCGCCAGAGCCACAAAGACCAAGTCCGATGCCAACACCAGGCCCGGACCCTGGACACAGGCGGCATCGTGTCCCCAGGCGTCTCTCCCCAGCTCACCTCCTCCCTCTCACTCTTCACGGCAGGTGGGAGCACCCTCCCCGCTGGTCTGTGTGACGGATTCACGCAACAGGCATTCCTGGTCATGCCCGTGTGCATCCCAACCGGGCACTCAGGAACTAAGGGGTCTGTCCCAAGGACTCCACAGCCTGCCAGGACCCAGGGGTCCATGGTCCCCCAAAAAGAAGTGACAAGACGTGCAGAGCTGGGGCAAAGATGGAGTAGCATGGTGCTCAGTGAGCCGCCATCCCCTTCATGGCTCGGAAGGAGCTGGGGCCTCTCAGACGTCAGAGAACCTGCTTACACCTGGGGACTCTGGAGAGGCCACACCACTGTGGATTTCCACTGCGTCACGCAAAGCCCCCGGTTGATTCTCAAATTTGCGGGTCCCGGCTCTCCCAGCCCAGAGCGTGCACTCCGCCCTGCTGAGCCGCTTCTCACCAGGAACTATCCCTCGTCCCAGCTCCAGGCCCGACTGTCATTTTGCAATAGCTCTTTCCGGTAGCGAACAAGTGGCTGTCCACAGGAGCTGCCCCATCTGGCCTGATGCTGGGCAGATGCACTGGACAGTCCCTCCTCACGTAACTTCCCAGAAATAAATATTTTATCTGTTACAAATTTAGAACTCAGAGACTAAAATGTCGAGCAACTTTCTCTTCTTGCTCCAAGGACAACTCAGAATTTTACCTACAAAAGCAGGAGATTACTGCCCCTGTCGGCGACTGTGTGGAAGCTGACAGGTGTCCCAAGCCCCCATCCAGAACGTCACTTGTTCCCAGGAAGCACCTGGACCAGACTGGGCCCGTACACCTGGCCAACTGTGCTCCTGCAGAGGGAAGGCGTCTTCCCCTTAGGGTCCAAGCCCTGAATAAGCTCTGATAAAACCCAACCTGATTGCAATGGGAATGAAAGTCTTAGTGTTGGTAAGGGCATTCTAGATACTTCTTTAAATACTACTTCTGAATCCCCAGGACACTGACTTTATTGCCACTCTGAAAGAGTGGAGACCTCCCTGCAAAGTTATCAGCAGTGAGCACAGTCTTGCTGAATATTCTCATTTCTAAATCCTGGCGCAGCTGACAGTGATCTATGCCTGCTCCCGTAGGAGGGCAGACATGAAAAGCTTACGACCTCAAATCTTAATGGGCTTATGAAAAAGTATGTTGTAGGGAGACCTGCTTCTCCAGTTTTATTTGATTAACCCAATCCATCAGCTTCAACGCCCTGATTCACGGCACATCGGCACTGCAGCACCTGAAGGTTCGGGAGTGCCACACGGCTCTCACCTGCCCCCCGAGCAGAGCTCCCACAGGGCTGCACTCAGAGGGTGCTCTCCACCCCACCCGGGGTGGCCAGTGACATTCCTGCAGTTACAGCGCAGCCAGCAGGGGAGCTGGGAGAAGAGATCCAGAAGGACCCCTGGGACAAAGGGTGGGAGCCGTGGGGGCAACCCGGGGCAGGATTCACCTTCGGCACCCATCACTAAGGCAGGCAGAACCTGCAGACCAAGCCCGCGTAAGCGCAGAGCCCGCACCAGCCCTCACACACCTGGCCCTCCGCCGGCCCCCACAGGGAACCAACCGCTCAGCTGGGCCACCCCGCCCATGCACCAGCTCCTCCCTCTGGGCCTCTGGGCTTCACTAATCCATCCTACCGCCCCGTGGGAGCAAGCTCGGGGGCCCACGAGGACGACTGACAAGATCTGTGCGCCAGGCCAGCACCCCCAACTCAGGACTTCCCGCAGAGGGGAAGGATCCAGCATCTTCTCGCCGGCCCCACAGTGACCATTTGTGACCAAGCCATGGCTGTCCCCTGCCTGGAGCATGGCAACAGCCTGGGGGCCCTTCCTCCACATGCCAGGTCCTCACAGACAGGCCTGGAGGTCCGGCCCTGGCCACAGGCCGCCATCACAGGCGGACCTGGAGGTCCAGCCATGGTAACCAGCACCAAGCTCTGGTGCAGGCAGGAACCCAAACCTATTATAGAAGCTACGTCACCCTCTGGAAATACAGCTGGGAGCACCCAGCCTGGTAGATGAGACCGTGGACCTGGACCTGCCCCCCACCAGCCAGGCCACCCACTGCCCATGGCCCCCGCTCTGCCCCAAATACCCTGACACAGCCATGCCCACCACACCCCCCGCAGAGCAGGTGTGCCCACCTGCCTTTTCAGCCTCCAAACTCACTCTTCCTTCAGGCCAAACCACGTTCCTTCCCTCGGCAAGCACTTCCTGGCATCTGGCTCTGGCCCAGGCCTGTCCTCAGCTCAAGGTCCTGCTGAAATGTCCTCTGGGAAGCCCTCAACACCCCTGGACAGAGTGAGATGCACCAAGTCCCCTACTTGTCACCTCTGGCGCCTCCTGTAACAGCCACATGTCTACCTCCCACACCAGGCATTGGACGCCTCAGAGCAGGGATGCCACCTTGGGCATCTTGAGGGAGCCAAAGCCTATGTCGGGCCCCACACAGACCAGGGATCACGTTGTAGAAGGTGGGCGAGTGGGTGGACAGACGATGGATATAGGTGATCCCCAGATACACATCCTTGGCATCAGGTACAATCACACACATTGCCTGGTTATTGCAAATCCAGCATCTTCTCGCCGGCCCCACGGTGACCATTTGTGACCAAGCCACGGCTGTCCCCTGCCTGGACCATGGCAACAGCCTTGGGGCCCTCCTCCACATGCCAGGTCCTGCACATTCGCTGCCCACCCGCCCTCGTTCCTGGCAGCCTTCCTCCTGCTCCATCCAGGCCGGGGCTCTCGGAACTCCTTCCCCAAGACTCTCTGCTAGAAGCTTTTGCTGCCAGGAGCAGATCTCCTTCGGAGACCCGCCATGGCCTCCCTGCCCACTGGCTGGGCAGCCCCGGGGACCACACGTCCCGGTGCACCTTCTTCCGCAGAGACGTGCGGGAACGGCCGGGCTCTCTTGCTGGCATGTGGGTTCTTTGAGGTCAGGGCCCCCATCTTCCATCGCTGTGTCCCCAGGGCTGAGACCAGGGCCAGGCCCAGAACAGGCACTCAGCAAACATGCCCTGACTGAACCATCAGGCTCTTCCCCAGAGGTGCGGACAAATCCTCTGAAGCACAGGGAGGCCCCGCTGCTCACGACCTCTGATGCACCCTCTCCAGGGACAGCAAAGGTGGCACTGGCCAAGTAGCAGGAAAGTGAAAAAGCTGGAGAGATTTCACCTAAAATGCTGCAAAAGGACCAGGTGCCATGAGGCTTTGCTCCCCGCAGCAAACTTGGCTGTTTCCCGATCAGAGCGACCTCAGCATCCAGGGGTCTGTGGCAGCCCCCACTCAGCAGTGGACATGCAGGGGTCCTAACTCCCGCCCGCTGCCCCGGCCGGCACCCCCAGGGCTTGTGCCACGTGGGGCCATGCCTCAGAAAGGGCACAGCCAGCCCAAGGAAGCCCAGAGGAGCTGGGCGCACCACGGCTCTACTGTAGGGCTCGAGAACACCGTGAGCCAGCCAGTGTCCCTCCCGCCGCCCGGAGGGATGCAGGCCCGGAGCCCATTCTCACTGCGGTCTGACGCGGGGCCCGGGAGCCCCAGCGTGTCCACAGGAAGCAGCTGCGTCAATGATGTGGTGCACGGGAGGGGAGTAGGGCATTAGCCAAGTGCTGAGGCTCTGCGATGCCCAAGCCTCCGCAGTGACCGACGAGCCCTGTACTGGGGACAGCTGCCGGTCCGAGCCTGGAAACACTGCACTGGATCCCCACATGGTCCCACAACACGAGCTTCAGGAAACGCCCTGCCCCGGGCTCCAAGGACAGCACTGAGCTAGGGTGGAGAGGCCACACGGCCAGAGTCCAGAAGGCCACAGAGACGTCTGCTGCACACGGATCCTTTCCTGGAAGGACCCAGCTCCATTTGGCCGCAGGTGGACCATTCAGCGCTCTACTGGAGCAGCAACTCCCTAGGGACGGGCGGCCCTCACGCCGCTCCTCCGAACACGTGTGTACCAGGGGCCTGGGGCCACCGGCCTCGTGCACCCGCAGTCAGCCCTGAGCATCCGGGCATGGCGGCCCTGCCTCAGGAGGTCACGACCTCAGACAGACGGTGTGCAAACGACCAGATCCAAAGGTGAGCTCAGCAGTCTATCTCCCGTGATTTACTGCCAGGCCCATGGAGAGTGTGACTGAAGACGCTCTTTGGGGTATGGAGAGTGGAGGTGTCCTCATTAGAATTCAGGTGGCCTTTGGATAACACGAGGAAGGAATTTAATAAATGCATTAAGCCAAATGAAGTCATCTTACAATACTCACCTGGCTGCAGGAAATTTTTCCTTTTCTTAAAACAAAATCACCAGGTTGTAGGAAGCGTAGGGCCTCCAAGGGCTCCGTCGGCACCACCCCCATTTACCAAAGCCGTCCCTAGCCTCAGGATGGAGGACAGGAGCCCTTCGTAGAGGCCCATACGCGGAGCCCCACACGCGGGACCCCACACACGTCCACGAGACTGGGCGGTGCTGGACAAGGCGGGGGAAGGTGGCATTCACCAGAACACAGCCCCCACCCAAGGGCCAGCTCCACAGCAGCTCACTCCCCAAGCACCAGGCAGAGCCCTGACTTTTCCCTAGGGACCCAGCTCTTCCATTTCCCTTCAGAAAGCTGTAGTGGTGTTCACTTCAGGATACGCCCCGGCGGCACACTCACTTCTGAATCAGCCTCGCAGGACCCTGGGGAGGAAGGGACCCCAGCCCGCGGCAACGTCCCCACCACCCAGAGAGCTTTCCCCACTACACCAATGGCAACTCCATGAGCTTGGAAATTCTCAGAACTGCCCACTGTACAACCAGCAACCAGCCCTCCGTCCCCTTCCCACTCCATCCCCTTCCCTCTCCCCTTCACAGACACACTACTCAGAAGATGGGGGTCACCTCAACGCAAGCTGAGGTCAGCCCACCCCACCCAAAGTGCACCTGTCTACAGCCATCAACGGCCAGGGCACTGTGCCCCAGTGTACATGGGCCTTCCAAGCAGAGCTGCCCGCTCCCCACCATGACCCACTGACCCTACCCCTGCCTTCCCAGAGCTGCATTCCACATAAGGCAGCCACTCACTGTGTGGACCTATTCAATTTAAATTTAAATAAATTAAAATTAAAACTTCAGGCCCTCGGGGCGCCTGGGTGGCTCAGATGGTTAAGCGTCTGCCTTCGGCTCAGGTCATGATCCCAGGGCCCTGGGATCGAGCCCCGCATCGAGCTCCCTGCTTGGCGGGGAGCCTGCTTCTCCCTCTCCCTCTACTGTTCCCCCTGCTTGTGCTCTCTCACTCTCTCTATCAAATAAATAAATAAAATCTTAAAAAAAAACTTCAGGTCCTCAATCACATTTTTCAACGTCGAATAAGCCACTATGACCACAGGCTACCCCACGGGCACTTCCATCACCCTAGAACCTTCTACTGCACGTGCTGCTCCAGAGTCCCTCCCACTGGCTCCGTGCATGCCAGGGCTTCCTCTCCTCCCCTCCCTGCCCCTCGCACCCTGGCCAGTTCCCCCTGCACCTGCATATGCTTACACACCCACACTGGGTCACTCCCATGTCCTGGCCATCGTGAATAATGCTGCAATGAACATGGGGGTGCATGTGCCTCTTGGGATACTGATCTCATTTCCTTGGAATAAACAAATTCAGTAAATTTGCAAGTTAAACATCAACACACAAAAATCACTTGCATTTTTCTATCCTAAGAGTGAACTATAGGGAACTATCCCATGGACAAGTGCCTCGAAAAGAATAAAACACTTAGTAAATCCAACCACGGAGGTGACAGGCCTGCATGCTGGAAACTGAAGCACTGATGAACAGAACCGAGGATGAGGCAAACAAACGGAAAGATGTCCTGTGCTCATGGACCGGATGAATTAATAGTGCAAAAGGCCCACATTACCCAAAGCCACCTGCAGACTCAGCGCAATCCCCATCAAAATTCCAATGACATTTTTCACAGAAATAGAAAAGCAAACCTAAAATTCACATGGAAGCACCAAAGACCCCGAGTAGCTAAAGCAATCCCGAGCTGAATGACGTTCTAATGCCATTTACCACAAAGGAATTACAATCCAGAAACTTGGCCTCAGTCTGTGCCCTTGGGGAAACCTGTTTGCCAACCCCTCGGGGCCCGTCTCCTCCCCGGCAAGGTCCCTTCTGGTGGACACCCCATCACAGGGAGGCAGAGCTCACCCCAGACCACGTCTCGAGGGTTAGGAACCCCTCGTCAACAGGGCACAAGGCACATCCTCTCCCATAATCTCGGGAGGTCAAGCAGCCAGGCTCAGACACAACGGCAGCTTCTGTCCCAGGACCTGCCAGATGAGGGGCTTCCACAGGCCTCCGGACTAAAGAGCAACCACGGGAAATGGTGGGGGGGGGGGCAGACAACGACTTCTGTGCCCTCCCCAGGATTCTGCTGCTGCAAGGAGGGGCCCGAGGAGCAGGGGACAGGGCTTACTCTTGAGGTACCGCGCCCTCTGTCCCAAACCTTCTCTCCCTGGATGTTCACGGGGCTCTCTCCACCCCCCACTCAGGTCCCAGCTCAGACCTCGACAAAACAGCCGTCCCCAGGCCCACGGGACGTGATCCCCAAGGGATTATGGCAGCTCCCGATGCCCAGGTCATGCTCTGCACGTCACTGCCTCAGCTCCCCCGGCACCAGGAGGACTGCAGGTCGAGCCCCCTGTGGGATCTGGGCTCTTCCTCTCCGTCTGGCAGGACAATCTGAGCGCGCGACTTCCCCTCACTCTGCCTCATACCCGGCTCCCTGCTCCTCACTGTTTTCTCCACAGCAACACCCCGACCTAATGGGAGCCTTGCATTTCCCAGGAGCTCATTTCTCTACACTCCTGCGTCTGTCCCACTGGGATGGAGGTGCACTCAGGGAAGGAACTTCTGCTCAGCTGGAGGCCGAGGGCCGGCATGCTGCTGTCCCCCTCCACTGTCACGCCACCGGGAGGAGAGGACAGAGGGAGCCAGCAGCACCTCTGTGCTGGGACCACAGTGAGGGCAGAGAACAAGCCCAGGGGTCTCCCCTGCTGGAGGTAATGTGCATCCGTGCGATGGGTGCAGGGCAGGATGCACCCTACAGCCCAGGGACGGGGAGCCAAGCGCAAAGCTGGTGGCCGAGTCCTGGAGGCCTGGCACCAGTTCGCATGGCCGAGGCTCCCCAGGAGCCGCACCGCCCACCCCAGCTGTCCCACTTAGAACGAATGTGCAACATGCCCCGGGAGCAGGGGCCATCTCCCTGAAGCACGGGCTCCTGCTGGATCGTCTGTGCTTCTTAAATGTCTGTTGTCACGCCTGTGATGATGCACCTCATTCATCTTCATGCCACGACCTAGTTGGGAGCCGGGGCCGGAGTACCTGCTCCCCAAAACCCTTGGTGGGCACGTGCCCCCAGAGGCCTTCAAGCTACGTCCAAGGGGTTAAAGAGCTTCGGAAACACCTGTAATGGCCCAGCTGGTAAACATCCCAGTTTAGGGGAGAGTAATCACCCGCATGCCATCCTGTGATTACTGCGTATTTTCATTGCCAAGAGATGTAATACAATTTCATGGTTACTTGGGCCTGTAAAATAGAAATACCCCCAACTTTTAGGATACGAAAAGGTTTATGACCAGGGTACTGTCAGTTCAAGAATGAGTCCGTGGTACAAATGAGTCAATTCATGACAAAATTTAATTTCAGGAAAATTAACGCAATAAAGATGCCACTACTGTGCTTAAAGTTTTAATACCTCTTAGGAGTTTTAGCGAAGTGGTGCAGGGCCGTGAGCACACAGATCCATTGTCTGGCTCCTCACAACGCGAGGGACTTCATACCTAATTTATCTGTAATGGGGAGAGCATTACAAGGAACTGTGTGTTTAATGAGGGGGCCAGGGTCTTCGGCAGCCTAACCGATCACAAACGGAGAGCATTCCCACGTCACGGGATATTAAGTTTGTTTCCTACATCGCTACCGAGACCCAGTTAATAGCACCAGGCTGACGGCCACTTTCACCAAACAGCCCAGGGAAGGCTTTATGTCCCAGCAAATGTCAGTGGCCAAAATTCCGTAATTGCCAAGTCCTTAGAAAAGCAAAACCAAAGTGGGGGATCTGGATGGAAGCAACTGAGTCGTCATAATTTCTGTAGTGAATATTATTAGAATAAGCAAGCCGCAAAAACGGAAAGCAAAGTCAAAGCACGGGGATTCAGAACCACAAACACCCCCGAGCCCACGTGGGACACAAGGACCACCGTCAGGAACAGAACCTCGGGTTGCTGCTCTAGCTGACTCCCGTGACCACAAGCTCAGAGTCAGACAACGGCGGGCGCAGGGGCCGTGCACGTCCACGTGCAGGGCTCCCACACCGCCAGTCCAGAGCCCGCAAAGGCAAAAACCCTGCCTCTCGGAGTGCAGAAAGCAGCCTCCGCAGGCCTCCACTCTCCGTCCCACGTAAGGCTCCCGCTATCTGCGAGGGATGATGAAAAGCGGGCATGTAAGCCCCGCGGCGCGGCCTCAGCTTCAGCAAACATTTCCAGCAAAATGAAAAGGTGCTAGAATAAGCAAAATGGGACACTCGGGGGAACAAAGGTGGTTTGTTCCAGAAAACTCAATCTCCAGAAGAAATGAATTTCATCAAAATCGGTGGAGAGGAGAAAATTTCATATTGCACTGAATTTGTCAGTGATTTTTTAAAAAAATCTTTATTATAAGTAACTCAAAACAGACAACGTGTGAGTCCGGAGTGTGAATGCTTCTGGCAGCTGCGGCGCAGACGTGTGCCGAGTTCCAAGCATCCCCCACCGCGCCCCTAGGACCCCGACGAAATGTAAATTGTCCGTGAGCCCCGGGGATGCTGGCACCACGCAGTCGGAACGAAGTTCAGCTACAAACAGAACGACAGGAAGTTCTTCTTCCCGGTGTTACTTCTACTCAGCTGACAAGAACACCAGAAAAGACCCTTCCCTGGGTGGCCGCCGTGTGGGCAGAAAGCCAGCGGGCCCGGGCCGGGCTCGGCAGGAGGCCGCGGGGGCCGCGGGGACAGCTCACCTGGTAGGTGTCCCACAGGCGGATGGTGCAGTGCAGGGGCACTTCCCGCATCAGCAGGTTGTTCATCCAGCGGAAGGCGAACTGCAGGTACCTCACCTCGTGCTGGTCCAGGTGCCGGTGGACTTGCTCTGCGCGAGACAAACACAGGCCCCAAGGCTGTGAGGGAGAGCCCCTGGGGTTCCGCCGGGAACCACCCACTCCAACCACCAGATGCCCAAGCAAAGTCCCCAGGGAGCGAAGAAGTCACCTCCATTAAAAGAGTTCAGATCGACTCTTCCTCTGGAAAGGGAGCGGCAGCGGTGGCCGTGACGGGAACAGTGGCGAGGGTGGCTCCTCGGGTCATGTGTGCGGCCCACCCCTGGTAAGGGGCAGGACCACTCCCGCCTCTCGGGTGAGAAATTGGTCTGTGAGGCCAGCGGATGCTCCGGGACATGCAGTGAGCGCTCTCCCGCCCCGGGCAAGTCCACCAGGCACGGGCTGCAGTCCCAGGAGGGGCTTGGACAGAGAGAGGGCGAGCTCACCGGCTCCCAAAACGACCTCAAGCTCATCAGGGGGCAATTCCCCACCTGCTCCCGGACCCGACCAGTGAGCGGGCGAGTGGGACACGGCCCTGGGCCCTAGGCTGGGTGCCTCTGGATTCCAGGCTTGGGGCTGGCCTCCAGAGAGGAGAGCTGACCTCTCAGAAGAACCATCATTTCCCTGGCGCTCCATCTCCCACTGGCCACGAGCGGTTCCTCCACATCCTGCTGCAACGGGCTCCGCAGCTGAGGTCCCCTCTGTTCCCGGCCCCCAGACCTCTCTGCTGGGTGCTTAGCAACCTGGGGGGCAGGCTCCAGAGCTCCATGAGCTCCAGTCTATAAATCCTGGAGGTACCTCTGCAGGAAGCAAAGATTCTGGGGATCGTGGTGACCCTGCTACTTCCTAGCATTCTGCCCCATGAATACCCACTCCGTGCTGTTTCATAAGACAAGCAAATACTGCCGAACGGGTCCTGACTTGGAACCGGAACCTTCCCATGTGACTGTGTTGAATCAGGGTCCACCAAGCGCTGCTAAAAGCACTCTTTCCACACGCATCTTTTCTGTGAGTTCCTGAGTTACATGCAAGTTCCTTCTCTCTGGGGCTTATCTTCCCCTGTGACCATCCCTGACAGCCCTGAGAAGTGACCCTGAGAAAAGCTTACAGGTTTTCCAGCTCTCCCAAAGAAAGTTTTAGAACTAGCAAATAAACAAGCATGAGTGTTTTGTTGCTTACTGGTTTGCTTTTACTCATGTTCCCGGTAACCTGAAGTACTGCAGAGACAAGGCTTTCCTGACCACCAAGCACAGAGGAGGGGGGTGCGAGGGGCGGGAGGACCCTGTTCTGAGACCCGCTGCACCTTCCAGTCACTCTGGCTTACGGTCCACCTGGTGGGGTGCTCTCGTCCACAGGAGGAAGGCGGGCCACAGAAAAGCTCCGGACAGCTCTGGTCCCCACGACTGGAGCCAGTTCCTTCACTGGCTCTTCTACGACACCCCACCCCAAGCCACCACTATCCGCGGCTGAGCGTGACAAACACGCCTGGGCACCCTCGACGTGGCAGGCGGGGCAGGACACGTGCAGGACAGGGGTGGGGGAACAGCTGGGCCACGTGGTGCGGCAGACCCAGCAACACACTGTAAGACCCATCACAACAAGACAGTGACTAATGACACGGGGCTGAGAAGAAGCACACAGGCTCATCTCTGAGCCCCTGCAGCCAGCTGGGAGCGCGATGCCAGGGAGGAGGCTAGTGGGACGAGGCAGTGGGAAGACCCCAAACACCCCAAGGCCCACCATGTGCTTCCTCTTCAGGGACAAATGTAGGGACCGACGGCTCCGGGTACAGCATAGGGCAGGCCTGGGCCCAGGGTGCTGAGGCCAGGAAGCAGGCAGAGAGGGAAGGCCTGGCAGTGGGGGCTCCTCTGGCTGGGGTCTGTTCCCCCGGGGTATTCAGCTCCTACGGGCAGGGGCCCTCTCCCCAGAGGGGTAATTCACATGCCAGCGGAGGGGAGCTTGTTTTGTTTTTGCTTGACTGAGGGGTTCTGGCTCAAGCCCATGCAAGCTTGAAGGAAGACTCTTACTTTCCGCATTACCAATCCCATTTGTCCTCCCTGTGAAAGCCTAAGGAGGAGAACATTTCTGTGCACAGGGGCTGGAATGGAGCGTGAACAGGGAGCCACGTTCTATCAAGGCTGGAGTCTGCTGGAAGCAAAAGGAGTCATGGAAGGCAGTAAGAACAGATCACCCTCAGAAATCTGGAAGCTCTTCTTATAGTAAAACCAAATACATAAGCATTACGAAGTCAATCATCATCATTAATTTTTAGGATAAGACCTAAGTTTTCAACAAAATGTCTTCTTTGCGCTGGGTCCCTTGGAGCTGATCTTCCGCGCCCCCGGCCCGCAGACTAGGGCCCGTCCCCCTGTCCTGGGGCACTGGGTAAACACAGGTGAGAGGCCCTCGAGGAGCTCAGGGCCCAGGGAAGCACAAGGCCAGCTCAGGGGCACGCCGGCCTGACAACAGGGCGCCACGGGGGCTGACCTCAGTGGTCCCCACACTGGGCTGGCAGCACCCTCATCTCAAGGGCTTAGGAACACAGGTTCTCAGGCTCATCTCGACTTTCTCCATCAAAATCTTTCAGGTGGGGTCTGAGAATGTGTGTTTAGTCAGCTCCCCGGAAGATTCTGATGTGCGGGGAACCCCTCCCAGGGGCCCTGAGAGACAGAGGACAACAGGACTCCAGCCTCTCACACAGGGTCCCCATTCCAGAAGTTCTGCACACGGGGCAGAGTGGGTACAACCCACAGGTGGGGCCACACTGTGGCCTATCTAACCGTGTTCTTCTAAGCAACTTATGTTTTATTAAATACAATTATTTTTTATTAAACTTAATTTCACTACCAAAGAGAAGTTCCCACTTACTCTAGTGGAGCGTAAAGAGGCCAGGAGTCTGTCGAAGGCATGGCGCTAGGTGGGGCCTCCCGGCAGCAGTCCCCGGCAGAACTGAGACACACAGCTTTGCAAGACAAGAGCCCCCAGGCAGGAGGGGGCAACCTGTCCCTGTGACGCTGGCCCATCATCTCGGGAGCACCTAACACCTCCAGAGGTTCCACTCAAGATGTTATGAGCGTCCCATAAATGGCCCACAGTTTGAGAAAACTGGAACGCTAAGAATGCATCTCGTCCTCAGCCCTCAGTCCCCCAACACGCCCCACGGGTATCACCCGCCGGTGGCACCGGGTGCCAGACGACACCCCGTCCACACCCAAGCACCTGGTGTCGCTCACACTCCAGCCTTCCACCTGGGCCTCCCTGTCCCTTCCAGGGCAGAGCTAGTCACGTGCCAAACACCTGGAGAGATCCCTAAACTCCCTGTGCCGTCAGCCTGCCCCTCTTCTTGCTGCTACAAACACCTCGAGTCCAGCCTTTCGCCCAGCGTCCTGGGCTTCACCCTGGGGCAGGCACTGTGGGCAAGTCAACTCTGTACCTCCTGCCTGGACACCAGGTGCCTCGCAAGTGTCTGTCAGATGATGAGTGAGGGAAGGAGCACGTGAATGCACAGAGAAATGGGTGACTGGCACCAGGAATGAGCAAAGCCCCAAATGCCCAGTCTTCCTTCTCTGCTTCTGTCCCCCACAGTGCAATACGGAGGAGCGTTCTCAGCAATGCAATGGGACACTGTGTTCTCTGTAGGAACTGAAGAATGATTTCCAGCCTGCAATTATCAGCAGCTACAAAACTAAGCCTCTGGAGTTCCCCTGAGTGGCCCTCCATCCAGGCCTGACTTTTGCCCGCAGCTCAAGGGCAGAAGCCCCACCATTGGGCAGTCAGCCTCTGGCCCGGCCCAGGGCACTGACTCAAGCGCTCTGCTTAGCGTGAAATTCAAACATGAGAACACTTGAAAACAGGCAGTTCAGAAAATTTCTGATTTTACTGAAGAAGCCTCCTTCACACAGGAAAAGTAGGGTAACTTCCCTGCGTTGGCAGCTTGGGGAAGAACAGGCTGGAACACGGGCGACAGCTGGGCAGACAGGACCACTGCCTGAAAACAACCCAGGAAGGAGTCAGGCCAGCACAGGGGCGGCTCCCGGGACAGGCGGCTGGCCCGGGCTGGAGGCCCCTGGTCCTGCTGGTCACCCCAGCCCGCCGCTCTACAGGGCCAGGTCAGCCATGCCAGCGCCTCGCCCACCGGCGCAAGCAGACCCCAGGGCTGGAGCCTCCCACGGCACAGCAGCCAGCCCACCCGTCCCAGTCCAGCCACCCTGTGGGCCTGGCACAGGCCAAACCCCATCAACGACAGCAGTGGGTGGGTCACATTTTAACAGTCGGGAAGGAAATGCTGACTCCGAGTTTACTAATGTGGATTCAAGTTACGTTTTCCCATCCAAGTTACTGCTTCCCATCCTCTGCTCCTGCCCAGTAACACCACAGATTGTTAGCTGAGGGACCAGCAAGCCCAGGGCACTGATGAGGGGCCGTCATCCAGGCTCTCCCTGGGGTACCACCAGCAGGTCTTCCCCTGGACCCCAGCCTCCTGCGGGATGGGGGACATTGTCTGGGCCCACGGGCAGACATGGAGCCCAGCCCAGCATGGAGTCCATGCTCGGCACATCACTTAGGGAGAACAATGGCCAGAGCCAGAGGCTCTCAGGACATGTGGACAGGACAAAAGCCGGGGAAGCGAGCTGCCCACATGAGTTAAGGACAGAACAGCCATGGCCTCCCCAACCAGGCCCATGCTCTGCTGTGGCATCTCCAGCTGGCATAGGACAAGGTCACCAGTTGACAAACTGGGGAAACAGCTCTAAAAACATGTTGGGAGAAAAAAATAAAAAATAAAAAATAAAAAATAAATAAAAACATGTTGGGAGGCATGAGTCACCTTTCTAATGTAAATTGGTGAGCGAACAGATGTGGAAAATTAAACACAGTTCTGGAACATCTATCACTGAAGTAACCTAAGGAAACCGTAAAAATTAAGCCTTTCTCTTCTACAGTGAGTCCCACCTGAGGCCCCAGCAGCAGGGGGCACAGGGACAGGGGAATTCCCAGTCCCTCCCCACGAGATGCAGACAGAGGCGGCTCCTGCCTCAGGCTTGGCCGGAAGGAGCCCATCCCAGCCAGAGCGTGATGACCAGCGCCCTCCCTGAAGGGGCCAGCCCTGCAGGACCCTGCCCCGGGGACATGTCCACCCTCTGCCTGTGCGGTGCGGCAGGCTGGGTAAAGTGTCCACGGGTGCAGGCCAGGTGGCAGTGGCCTGGACACAGGACTGCCCCTCGCCGTGTCTGAAGGACCCCACACTGCTACATGGGCGCAGGGCCTCGCCCTGTGTGTCTGGGTACCAGCCCCGGGGGCACGGCGACTGCCCTCTGCGGAGCAAGGCCCGGCCCATGTGGGAAGGCATGGGCTGCGGGAACGACCAGAAACCCGACGCCCCGCTGATCCCACGAGGACACAGGCGAAGTCCTTCCAGAGCAAAGGCTCCTCACCCATCAACTGTTCCAAGGAAAATTTATCAGCCCCTCACCTCCCACCCCCACCCCACATACCCGGGCTGCCTGGGAGAGGACACTACAGGGCAGACAAGGTCTGCAGCCTGCCTTCCAACAGCCCAGCAACTGGGAGGAGAGACAGAAAATTCAACCTTGAGTCTCACAGTTGTCTGTTTCATCAGATTAAGCGACCCTGTGTGCCCCGCGCGTCCAGCCTTCTCTGCCCAGTGGGGACCTGGGAGCTCCTGAGAGGCGCTGAGAAGGCCAGCCCCCTCCCCCGTCCCTGTGGCGGGGCTCCGAGCCCCAGACGTGAGCCGAGACGAGGCACCACAGCCGGGCCACCCTGGCACAAGAGATCCGCAGGGGCTCCTGTCCCTCACGCGGAGGTGGCTTGTCTGAAAGTAAGTGGTAGAGAGTTACAAAGTGGGCACGCCGCCGGCCTCCCAGCCCCCCTCGGGCATGCAGGACTCCTGGCGGGGCTGCCTCTTGTTTAGAATGTGTTGAAAAATGGCCAACTAAACTCAACACATTACTTTCAATTTATAGACATCAGGGCTGCAAACGTATATGTTGAAAAGCTTCATTTTTCCTATTTTGTAAGTAATTGTGAGCAGATGCTCTTTCACTGATAAAGGTAATTTGGTTAGCAATAATTCTGAATTTGAAGTTTTCCATTTCACTGGGAATAAGAGGGTACATATAATGAATGAGCAGGCAGATGTAATTATTGTCATCTTTCAGGTTGAAAAGACTCCTTTCACAAAGCCCTCCGTGGCAGGCTAGGGCATTGCCATCGCCTCAGCGTCCCCAGGAAGGTGCCTGTCACATCCACACGCACAGAGGCCACCACAATGTTGCTGGACACTTTTCTCAGCACTTTAAACGGCAGATCTACAGATTGAAACTTCCACTGAAACATCTTGTCTCCTTGATTAAAAATAAAAATACATTATGCAAACACACCATGTCCCAGGATTTAGGCTAAAGAGGAAAAAAACATGGATCCCATTGACTTGGCATAAAAAACACATACTGCTTATGCAGGGCAGACACTACTTAGATTTATTTGCCCAAAGAGGGAGCATAATTGCTCACACTCAGATACCTGACAAAGAACACCGTTCAGAACCCCTCCACAAAGCCGAGAACAGACATGAATACATCACACTTCTGCCGGGCAAGGCGTGAGTAGGCTTTGATTTGGGAGGAAGATTCAATTCTCTATCAGTTAAAGAGACAAAAAAGGAACAAAACAAAAGCCCCCTGACAGTGAACATGGGCCTCTTTGCAGCGAGAAGCCCCTTGTCTGGGCTCACCCACCCTCCCGGTTTAGAGGAAGATAGCTGGAAAAGTCAGGCCCACACGGAGACAGGGCCCAGCTGCATCCATGGGCCAGAGGACCCGGGCCTCGCTGTATCGGGGGTGCAGGGGCATGGCCATCTCCATGAAGGGGAGGTCTAGGGCTCCCCACTACAGACACCCACAGAGGTGCCCCGAAGGAACAGGGAGTCTGAGCTGGAAGGGGACAGGGTGGGCAGATGGGGGAAGTGAGGAAATAGAGCAGAACCCAGGACCTACAATTCCACTCTCCCAGCACAGGACACTCCCCGCAAACCCCTGCAGGCAAATCATCCTGCCAGCCCCACAGCAGGGGCAGTGAGGAGGCCACGGCCCGAGTCTGGCTGCTGGCCCATCTTCTCCCTCAGGCAGTGGGCGAGCCTACTAAGGCTGGGCCAGACACTAAGGAAGAGTGCTAAGACCTCTGGTTTAGAGTCAGGAGGGCCTGGATTCAAATCCCAAGTCAGCTTCTGGAAAGTTCTTGCTGGCTCTCAGTGCCCTGAGGTCCTCCACCCCTGAAAAGCATACTCCCTCACAGCACTCTCTCAGGAAAGTTCCTGGCATGGCGGCAGCCACTACCGAGAAAGGGGAGCCACTGCCGCGCGTGTGGCCAGAGGGCGTGGTGGGATGCCTGGAAGGGCCCACCTGGGTCGGCACTACACCACAGGTAGGCAAGGGGGACTCGAGGAGGAAAATCTGGCCCCAGGCAGGCCTGGCATCGGTGGCAGCTGAGTGGTATTGCTGTGCTCCATGTGCTTCCTCAGGAAACCATTTCCCTCGTGAATACGTGCTGTTGCATTTCAATAAGGATCTTCAAAAAACATTTTTTACCTTGGAAGTTGTAACGGAAATCAATAGGAAGCGGGATTTATTTAGACAATTTAACACCATCTTAGGAATGTGCTGATGGTGTAAGGAGAGAAAACCCAACCCCCCGCCCCCATCCTGAGCCAAGAACCCAGGATCGCAGCGGGTCCCACAGGACGACCGTTCCACACCTTCCTCATCCTCCATGAGCAAGGAGGAGCACACAGAAGCTCAATGAGAACCAACAACGCCGGCTTCCCAGAAGCGCCTCTGTAACATCAAACACCGCAGATGCGCCATTTTGCAATGACTCTGGACCACTTGCCTGGTCAGGGAGACCTCCTTGTTCCGTAATAAAGAAGGGGGCTGGTCTCTGCCCTCTTCCTGGGAGGGAGGCTCTAAGTCCTCGGACTTCCCCCAGGGCGGGCTGTCCCTGTTGTGCTAATGAGGGAGGTTCTGGTGAGTGCAGAGGAGGTTCAGCAGGGTCAGGATGGGGACTGGCTGGGACTCTCAGCTGCCAGGTGTCAGGGAGAAGAGAGGAGCTGGAGACTGAGTCCAGCACAGGGCCCACAATCCAACGGTGCCCATGTGAGGGAACCTGATACACTCTGGACAGCCAGACCCAGGAGAGCTTTCCAGCTGGTGGTGAAGGGGCAAGGATGCGGGGAGGGGAGGGCAACACGCCCTGACCCCATGGGGAGAAGGGACCCTCTACAGGCCCAGACCCTTCCCAATCCCATCCTATGCCTCTCTTATTTTGGCTGGGTCTTCTGATCTGTACCCTTCACGATAAAACCATAATGGTAAGTATGGTGCCTTCCTGAGCTCTGTGAGCCATTCTAGCAGATCATCGAACCTAAGGGAGCCATGGGAACTGCTGAATTTATGGGAACTTGGACAGAAGTGCAGGCCAGCCTTGGGACCATGGAGGTGTGGCTGGTGTCTGAAGTGGGGCAGTCTGGTGGAGAACTGAGCCAGCCCTTAACCTGTGGGTCTGACACCCCCTCCGAGGGGTTAGCGGCAGAACTGCACACCCACTGGGGGTATGAACGAATACTCCCGCCACCATCAGATGGCCCTGAGGCAGCGATCCAGAAAGACATCAGGGCAGAGGCCAAACTCCAAATACATTCTCCCAAAATAACTGCTCAAGGCTGGTTTGAACATCAAGGTCAGGCCACGCGACTGCTACCTTCTTACACGCTGCACATGAGGGTGGCGGTGAAGGTGGGTCACACCCACAAGCCTGCTAGCCGCTGGCCCCGATCAGGAGAGCCTAACGGGGTCAGTGCAGAGTGGCAGGGAGCGGCCAGAGCCCAGCCACTGCGGGCCTCGGGGCACAGACACCACCGCGCACCCGTAGGACCCAGCCTACACGCGCAGGGAGAGAAATTAAGGCTCCCAGCAGACGGGAGAAAACAGGATCTATCTGACACCACGACACACTGTCCTCCCATCTTTAGAGCGGTATGAAGGCATTTTTTTTGACAGTTAACATTATCTAAAATACAAGTTCTTCCACAGCCACCCAGAGTTGAAGCGACGAGGCATTAAATCATTCTCACTTCACAGATGTGCTCATGAGCTTCTCAACGAACGCCTGTTTTCATATCAGGAAGCAACAACCAACCTGATTTATTAGAAAAGAGCACAGCTGACAGAGCGACTTCCCTGGGCTCCCCAGGGAGCCCCGAGCACGGAGGTGCTGACGGCCCACAGCAGCGGCCTGGACACTGGAGGAGGCGGGACACCAAACCAGACAGACGGGAGCTGGAGGGGGCCTGGCTCTTGGCTCCGCCCCACCCAACAACCATACGGGCTTCTAGATGGGGACACAGTGAGGGCACTGATGAAGAGGCCGCGGCTCAGGTCCCAAGATTGGATGGGCAGGGTGGGCCAGGCCTGATCTGCAGTTGAGGAAGCAGTAAGCCCCACCCCACCCCCGGGAAGGGGGGATGTCTCTGGGCTCGTCGAGCCCCCCGACAGAGGGTGCGACAGGAAATGTACCTGTAAGGGTGGTGAGCAGAGCCAGGCAGGAGTGAGGGCCCTGCAGGGAAAGGCGGGGGGCTCAAGGGCATTATCTGTCATTCATTCATTAGTTTTCTGATTCTGTATAACAAATAACCACCATGAATTTGTTATCTCACGGCCCCCATGGCTCTGAGTCCAGGCAGGATGGCTGGGTCCACCACTCGGGGCTTTGCAAAGCTGCAATGAAGGCTGCACTCTCATCCAGAGGCTCGACCGAAGAAGCACGCATCTCCAAGTTAATCCAGGGTGTTGGCAGAATTCAGCCCCTGCAGGTGTATGGCCGAGGGCCCAGCTCTGCTGGCTATCAGCTGGAGGCCACCCTCGCGTCCTTGCCATGTGAGCTTCTCCAGGGTGGCCACCTACTCCAAGAGCAGAGGCAGAATCTCTAGCTAGTCTGCTAAAATGGAGTCTTAGATAACGTAATGTAATCACGGGGCTGATAGCCCACCACCCCACAGTCCATCAAGCCATAGGATTCGCCCAAACCCAGGAGCAGGAATTGCCTAAGAGTGTGGACACTAGCAGACATGGCTCCCTGGGAGTCCCCGGAGGGCCCACCCACCACGTTCACTCACTGCACTTACCCTGGCAGGAGCAAACTCGTCTCAGCCTACAACACACCAGCCCCTGTGTTCCCCTCTCCAGCAGGACAGGGAGGAGGAGGGCCAGGGCTGCCCACAATTCCAGCTCAGTAACCTAGCCATGGCTATGAGTCAGGACAGGAAAGGAAGGCTCTGCTGAACCCAACCTCCAAACCAAGAGGCAAGGCCCTTTTTCAAATGGTGCAGAAAGCAGAGAAGAAATAAGCTCTGAGCTAAACAAGCACACAGCTCAGATAAACAGTTTGCAAATCATCTCGTCAGCAGTAAGAAAGCCCTGATGTGACCCAAATCCGCAATGAAGCTGAAGATGAGGAGCCTCTCCAGAAGCATTCCCTCAACCGTGGCACATTTAAGACTGAAAACGCTACCAAGAAAATACCCATCCGAGTTCTGACCATGACCTGTGACTCCCACGCCTGGGCTGGTGTGCAGGTCTGTGCATGCCCACATTTGAAACTGAGCTCAAGCACCACCACCCACCTGAAGCCCTTCTGACCTCCCCCCGAAGTTGACCTCCCCTTCCTCAGCACCCCGCTGGGCCACCTCCAGACTTCTGTAAGAAGACGGACGGCACTTTTAGTGGCCTTTGTGGTTGGCATGGCCAGCTCGCCCACTGAACTGTGAGATCATACTGACCAGGCTCCTTCCAATTCCTTTCCACACCCAGGACCCAAAGGGCAAGACAGTAAGAGTTTTCCATGAAAGTGGGAGGGATGAGGGGCGCCTGGGTGACTCAGTCGGCTGAGTGTCTGCCTTCAATTCAGGTCATGATCCCAGGATCCTGAGATCCAGCCCCACATCGGGCTCCCTGCTCAGTGGGGAGTCTGCTTCTCCCTCTGCCTCCCACTCCCCCTGCTTGTGTGCTCTCACTCTCTCTCTCTGTCAAATAAATAAAATCTTAAAAAAAAAAAAAAAAGGAAAGTGAGAGAGATGAGTGGATGAAAAGATGGAGAGACAGACACACTGATTAACGGATACCTTGATGGAGATGGACAGTCCAATGGTGGACGGATGGATGGATGGATGGATCAGGGGAGAGAGACGAAATGCCAGAGGCTAATCAAGAAGTAAAGGGGAAGATGGATGGGACAGATGATCCCAGCGTGCCTATGGAAAAAGCACTTTCCAAAGTAAGTTCTAGGACTCCTATATTCTCCTGTCATAAGCCATTACTGAAGACCAGAATCTAGTTGAGGGAACTGACTTGTTTTTAAGGGAAAGAAGGCCCTTCCTTCTACGTCTTTGGACACAGACACGAGTATGTCAGAGTAAAACTGAACCACACGTATAAGCATGACGTATCCATTCTGGCTCATACTCTTACCAAGGAAAAAAAATAGGTGAGCACAGGTAGTCTCACTGAAAAACTTTAAAAGCTACTAGTTTGTAACCCGAAGTGTACATTTAGAAGTATCAGGGCTCAATCTATAGCATGCACGCAAGGACTGCAGCTCTGATTTAGCACCAGGAAGGACAGCTAACAGGTCACTCCAAGTCGGCGTAACGACCCACATTCTGACACGGTTCTCGGGACATTCCTCTACCACCTACAACCTGTCTGCAGCGCTTACGAAGGGACCAAGGTCCTGACCGGGCCCCCCTTCTTCTCCCACATCAGCCGTGTGCTCAGTGTTGTAGGGTTTCGGGGGCACAAACTTTCCTACCAGGCCACAGGGTGATGTCCTGTCTCTGAGCGCAGGGCTGGGAGCAAGCCCGCAGGCTGGCTCTCCAGGGCCGTACAAGCCTGCCTGCACCGTCTCCCCCACGGCCTCCCACACTGCCCCCTCTGCTCAGTCAGCCACCCACAGGTCCAGTGCCCAGGGGTCTGCGGGAAGCAGGCCGAGCGGACACAGTCTGATTCTGCCCTGACGTGGCAGTGCTCACGGGCGGCTCCGCTCTGCTCTGTTCCGGTATTTATGAACAAGCCCAAAGCTGCGGGGTACCAACAGTGAACCTGTGAAACGAACAACAGCGGATATACAAGAGACCAAAGGTCACCTAAGCACTTAGCTTCCACACCATTTAAAAAAAAAAATAACCAGAACACAATTTAAAACGACGAGCTTATCAAAGAAGATACACTCCAGGAAGGGTTCTATCCTTCATCATCATATTGAAAGACCTAAGAGGCCCTTTACCCCACCCTGACAGAAGGAATCTGTCCCTGCTTCTGGCACTGAAAACCTACCCCAGATCATGGAGAAATGCCCACTTCCCGGAACTGCCTTGAGGAGGACCTAAATGAAGTTTGCTCTTGCTTCCTCATCTGTAACCTAGAAGTGTGAACAGTCGCTTGCCTGTGCACGGAGACCCCTGCCCCCAGGAAACCAGCCATGGGCAGAGAGGGGAGACCACAGCCTGCCCCCACCCTGCCTCTCAGAAGACTTGGGTTCACTGAGAAAGCCAACCGCGGACCCCGTCCCTCCAGGCTCTCGGGGAGCGCCCCCCACGTGCCTCCCACCAGCCGGTGGAGAGAGAGGCCTCAGTGCCCACGTGGGGCTCGGGCCCACCGGCTCACACACGACCTTCCCTCTCAGCCCACGGCGCCCCAGGACTCCCCCCACACGGCCTGCAGACACGCCCACAGGGCTCTCAGACAAAATGCGACGTGCCACCCTGGAGCTACTCCACTGTCCCCTCCTTGTCGGGGGAATGGTCCCTCAAGGACCTCCTGCACCAAGCTGGGAAATTCTGAGCATCAAACTGATTAGTTTTAGGAAAGACCTGTAACCTGGTGAAAAACACAGGACTCCCCAAGCTCAAACACACAAACACACACTTCCAGCAGGAGAGCAACTAACAAATGCAGGAGCGTGGCCGCGTTAGCAAACCCCAGGAGCAACTGCCCCGGACAACGTGCTGACCTAGGGATGCCCAAAGCAGTGTGAAAGGCCGGAGGGTGGGCGGCACAGCTGATCCAGCCGAGTCTCCTCACAAGACACTTCTCAACACAAACAGAAGCCTGGCAGACACCCCCACAGCCCACAATCAAAGCCAACGTCACCAGCAACAGACGGCCTGCCCCGCGTGTCCTCAACAGATCCTTGAGGAGGCCAGGGCCACACGTCTGTGGATTCCTGCCAACATCTGGATCTCACACCAGGAAGGAACAGATAAGCCCAAATTAACAGACATTCTGGCAAGAAAACAAAACAACAAAACCCGAATGTGCACGCTTCAAAAACAGCAAAGTCACGAAACACAAAGAAAGGCCAAGTCTGTCCCAGGCGAGAAAAGACAAGTGAAGGCAGCGTGGGATCGGGGACGCGCAGTGACACGTGGACTGACACCTGGACGGGGTCTGCAGGCGAGATGCCAGTTCTTCCATCAAGGTCAATCTCCTGGCTTTGGAGGGAGCACTGTGGTTACGGAGAGAAGGCTCTTATTTAGGGGAAACACACTGAGGTATCCAGGAGTGAACCCAGGATCCCCTGCCATCCCCGTCGCCCCCCAGGCAGGGACCCCCAGGCCCCACCCCACACATTTGCTCTCTTGGTGCCGCTGGAGGACCCGCAGCATCCGGTGCCCTTCTGAGCTGAGAAGCAGCAGCCCGTTGGGGTCTGCAGGCTGGGGTCTGCACGCACTGGGTCCACACGCTAAGTCCGCTCACTGCTGGGGTCTGCATGTGGGGGTCTGCACGTTGGGGTCCGCATGCCCGCAGGGCACAGGAGGTGACTTCCCGCCCGCCCACGCGCCCTTTTCTGGGCACAAGCCTTCCCAAGTGCTCCTCATCCATTTCTTGGAGCAGAGAACAACAGAAAAAGAAAACCTCCTCTTTCTTGAAATCATTTCCCAAGGTTCTTGCTGGTCTATTTTTTCTAGAGGACGCTGTCAGCTCAGATCCTGCCACTGCTGTGTCCTGCCTCTGAGAGGGAGCCTGGCCTCAGGAAGACTGCCGCTCACGCAGGGGCAGGGGTATGGAAGCAGGGGATGCAGGAGGGACTCCAGGGATGCGGAGCAGGAGCAAAGGAGAGGCCCACACAGGGCCGCCTCGGAGCCAGGGCCTAAAGGCCTCCACCCCAGGCTCCCTGACGAGGAGACAGCGAGCAGGAAACAGGCAGCTGTAACGGGGGGCAGAGCCAGCCCCCGTCACAGGGTCTTAGGGAGCAGCGGAACGGAGCCTGAGCAATGGGCAAAGGACGAGCTCAGGGGCTACCTGCATCACAGATTCAAGGGCAGTGCTGCGCCGTGCTCCTGAAGACATCTAGGGGACAGGGCAGCAGAGTTCTAGAACCTTCCATGGACACTCGCAGTCTGGGCACAGAGGTGCTCTCTGCACATACAGCCTCTCCTGGCGTGGCCCTCAGGATGAGTGAACGATGAGGCTTGTTCTCCCAGGGGACACATGGGTAAACTGGGGCAAGGACATCCAAAGACTCAACGGCAGATATCGTGAAGGCAGCTTCCTCAAGCATCCACCCAAGGGCGCCACAGGGGACCACAGTGGGATCAGGGGACCTGGATGTCAGTACCCACACCAGAGTCCAGGCTGCCCAGACCAGGCTGGCTAACATGCCAGCAAGGGCTTGGGGGCTTCCCCACAGGTCCACCAAGGCTCCCAGGACGGGGCACCAGTGCACGCAATTTTAAGGAGCTAGAGAAGCCTAGCGCTACTTGGAGGGGGTGGGCTCATGGGAAGCAGGCAGGGGCAGAACCAGGGAGAATCTTACAATGGCCTTCATTCAACCCGCAGCCGCTCAGTCAACCTAGGGGGCTCTCCAAGTGTGGAGGGCCCGGCAGAGGCTTGGGAGGCCAGGCAGGGGGTCTGCAGGAGCCTGAGCGGCAGATACACAGAGGCTGCTCTCCACAAGAAGATGGGAGGTCCTCCGCTAACCGCGCTCAGCAGATGGCCTGGCCGCCCACCTACACAGGCGAGGGTTAAGGTCCCCAGCATGCTCCAGGGCCAGGCCGCTCTGAAGAACAAGCTCCCCCCCACTCCCCCGCCCTGCTTGGCTGCCACCTCCACGTCCCAGCAGGTCTCTCCAACCCTGGCTCCCTGGCTGCCATCCTCGGGAAGCAGATGGACAGGGCCACGGTAAGCTTTGCTTAACCAGAATGATCGTACCAGGGTGGTTGCGAGACAAGATACAATTCCTGCTGGAGCTGTTTCTGCATATAGGGGCGAAACAGAAAGCCCTACAGGAAGATCAAGTGGGAAATTACAGATTCAAGCTGAATTGCAGGTTTCTTTGCCATTAGGAGGGAGGCAACCAAGTGTAAAAAGAGGGTGGGCCGTGGATTCTCACCCCTCTATAATTCACTCAACAGAAGCTCCAAGCATCACCTGTTCTGGGGATGCTCTGTGCGGACCAGATGAAGGGCCGGCGGTGCAGGGACGGATGCTCAGAAGCCCCGCCCCCCGGTGCCATGGTGTGGGGTACCTCCCGGCTCCGTCAGCACCCCTCAGCCCTACGCCCAGTCATGCCGTGCACACGATGGACTGCGTGACAGAAGCTGCTGTCCGGGCCCTGCTCAGCCCTGTGACACCCTGCTGCACCCCCGTGCTCCTACAGATGTGGCACCGTCGGACTCCAAGTGGAGAGCCTGTGGGCCCATATCCTACTGCCCTGTGCCAGTACATGACCACGGGGCCGGGGCTGCAGCCCCCGGGGGGCCGCTGCACACACCCTCGGCAGGGCCCTTAGCCGGGGGGAGGGCTGGTCCTCACGGGGCAGGGACCCGAGGTTGGGGCAGTCACACACACACAAATGCACACAAACGCACAGGGGTCTGAAACCTGGGGTCACACGGAGGGACCCGGCAGAGGGCGGGAGGTCTAACCTGCGAGAAGAGCCGCGGGCACACGCTGGGCCTGCACTGTCCCCTGCGCAGTGACAGGGGTGTGTGGTTGAGAGGGAGCATGGAGAAGCATGGGGAAGCATGGTGTCCCACAGGGGGCCCACCCGGGACCCACAGCCCAAAGCACGGAGGGCACAGCAGGCCACGGAGAGTAAAGCGAGGAAGTGCCCCCGGTCTTTCCTGAGAGCCAATGGCTTACGGGCGGGGAAGGTGACCTCCACTATAGAAACTCCTCTTCCAGCCAGCCCAGCACGGAAATGCAGCTGCAAGGCTGCCTTCTGTCCTGGTTTTCAGAGGCACACTGGTGCTTATGGTGAGGGAGATCAAACCACTTGCGTTCTCCAGCAACTTGTAACCACGAACAAAAATGACTTCGGGGAATCATTTCAAAAAGGCGAAAGATTTATGTGATCTGAAGAGAAATCAGAGTATGGGGGGGAATCATTTCAAAACCAGAACTTGATGGCCTACATTCAAAACCAAGACAACTTCTTCTTCTTAAGTTCAAGGAGAATCACTGTCTTTGGAAGCTCTACTTACAATTTAATTAACTAGTCTTCGTTTGGCAATAAACCTGAACATCAATCTCAGGACAGAGGGTCACAGAGAGATCATCATTAAGGAGAAAAGCATCTAAATCACAAGCTCAGAAGGCCTCACGTGCTTGCGTCGTTACACACTGGATGGCCATCACCACTTCCCGGGGTAAACATGCTCCCCACTTGAGCGGCTGAAAGCACACTGCTCCTCACGGTGAGGGCGCTCCAGTCACAGCATCTCCGACTGGTTCTGCGGAAGGAAAGGCCTGGGACGCAGACAGACGGTATCTCTCATGCTGGCACACCGGCCCGGCCTCGGCTGCCCTGCGAGCTGAAAGCACAGTTATAGGAGACCCTCTCCCCAGCCCTCCGGAAACAGCCCAGCCAACACGGGAGGGACGATGGCCTCCAGAGGCCATGAAGCGGGCTGGGTGGTGGCGGCCAGACAATCTCGGAGGGCCTCCCCCCGATTCCATGCTATGTCTGGGCCTGCAAGAAAGAACTCTCAGGGCAACTGTTAACGTCCGGTCTTCTGATATAGGACAGAATGTCCTCAGCGGTCACAACCCATCCACACTCATCAATAAGGTCTTAAAACATCAGCTAACCCCCCTGTCCTGCAGGGGATTTAAGTGTGGCCCCACCCGCAGGCCACTCGCTCCAAGACCCTCTTGGGGCCCTGCAGTCCAAGCGTGGGAGGAGAGCTGTCCCTCGGTTTTAGGAAAATAAGTCCCTTTCGACCTATTCAGGGGGAACACCTGAAAACAAGCTTAAATTGGGAAGAAAACACAAAGGGCCGGAGAGGCAGCAAGGGCTAGAGAAAGAGCAGGAAGCCGGAGGGGGTCACAGAGGGGCCCCAAGTGACAAGGCTACATGTAGCCCCACTCTCCCGACACACCGCTCTGGCCTGGGCGATGGCAGGAAGGGCTACCGGCCTGACCAACAGCGGGCTCCGAGACGACAGAGGGAGGGCCCTGGGACCTGGCTCCTGCGGCAATGACTGGCTGGTGAGGGCGGGGACAGAGCAGAGAAGTCCAGCACCAGGCCAGTGTCAGGCCACAACAGCTGCGGGGCTGGGGAGCTCCGGGCCCCCCTGAGTCACTGGGGCACTCAGCTCCCATGTCTCACGGTGGAGCTCAGTATTTCAAAGCTCTGGCAGGTGCTACCTCCCAGATTATCTTGACAATCTTTGGGGATGGTGCGAACTATATTTGAAGACTGATACCCCAGATCGAGGCTCCTCCAAAGAGCACTGTCCCTGCAACCAGCACAATGGCAGCTCGTGGGAGAAGCCAATAAACCCAAGGGGCCAGCAGGTGAGGAAAGGGCCCTGCTCAGTCAGCTGGGGGGACATTCACACGGAGGCAAGACAATTCTCAAGACAATCAAAACAGTCAACACTTACCCGGTCATTTGTCCTCACACCCAGTGTTTACACAGCAGTTAGAAGGGGTCGTGCATGCTCAGATTACAGAGCTTGTCCACACGCCAGATCGCCCCTTCCATGGATGAAAGGGCAGACGGATGGAGACTTGAGAGTCTCAGGCAGAACAAAGGCCACGGGGGAGACCCCCAGGGTACACGAACACACGGAGACAAGGATACCCCGCACAGAGACTGCGTTAACCCACCGCCCCCCAAACATCCACTCTGTAAACGGAGAACCTCATCTTCAGACTGTGTGGAAGCAAGTCAAAGCCTCTCACACTGCGGGAGCCCTCATGTGCAGCCTTGATCCATGAATCCAGCAACATGCCAACGTGGAATGGTCACAGTGTGCACGCTGGGCGTCCTGCTGGCTGCTGGGAATTCTGCAGGAAGCCACAGACACAGCTCAAAGCCAGGAGAAGGGACCCACTTGCTATTTCAAGATGGCATGTTAGACTTCCGGACCTCCTCCGTCCTCACAGGGTGGCATGGAGCTGGGGCACCGGAAGGCACCAGATGCTGGCCAGGAGTCCCGTGAGGAACCATGTGAGGGTTAGGGACAGGGGTCTAGTGGGGGGCATCACCAGAGCACACTACACCTGCTGCTCCCCGAGGAAATCCAGGGGCACAGGCAGGGACAGGCAGGGTTCTGAGCCCACAGAACACCGCTGGGCCCCCAACGTGGGAGAGAGCTGGGACGGCGCTCCGTGTTCAACACCGAGCCAGGATGGGCAGAGCTGGAGGCGATGTGGGACTCACCCAGCCTGTGGGCAAAGGGAGCCAGAGAAGGACCTGGATCCTCCAATGGGGAGGCTGACTCCACCACTTCATCGGCTGCTGCAGAAAGTCAACACGGTAACAGAGGTGAAGACCTGAGGATGGCGCCGGGTATGTGGCAGACACCTGCCGGACGCGGCTGCTCTCTGCAACGGCAGTGGCCAAGCTCGGGTGTGTAACAGGTGGAACCAGAACCCGGGCACACGTTCCTAGCAGATGACCTTGGGCTTCCACACCACTTCCTCCAGTCCTCTGATCTTCTGGTACCTGGAACGCAGCCTTCTTCCCCACAATGCAACAAAATACCCACACCGGTTTTCAAGTGAAAGCACATTTAAATCAGCTCGGCTGAAGGAGCCCCTGACGCCCCTGGTGCTGGGGTGGCCTTGCCGCCTCCGTGAGTGGGGGGCCCGGACGTGCACGGTACCGAGCTGCAGCAAGAAAGGACCACGTTCACAAAGCCCTAGCTGAGACCAGGGAGCCCAGCGCAGGAGCGCGGCCCCACACGGCACACTCCGCCTCGCCGTGCGGACCCACGATGCCACGCGGCCCACGTCCCTGCCAGTCTACATGTGCTCTGCCAGTCACCAGGTTCATATGTCTCCAGTGAAATATCACTATCATTCCAAATGCTCACATCAGCCATCCTGGGGCCTAATGAGGACGCGAGCAGAGCAGAGGGAGCTGGTTATTTTTCACCGTCGCACGCTGAATGCTCCACAGCTGGAGCGGTACCACTGATTTATTCTCTGCTCTCCGACTGCTTACCTTGTAGCAGTAATAAAAATATTTTCACTTGGATGGTGATAAAGCTGAATCTAGTTTACTAGATGTAACTGAATTCTATCTTGAACAAATAAGTCAATTTTAAACTTACAATGCAGTCAAGACAGCTTTCAGAGAAATTTCATTAAAATCACATTTACCCTAAATTAAAACACAGAGGAGAGGGGAAACGTACAAGTAGACAAAGCCACGCACACAGAGGGAGAGCTGTTCCCCGGGAATGCATTCTGGCTTCTGGTTCCCTCGGGGTGGAAGTGTACAGTTTTAAAAATACTAATGGTCACCCTCAGTGTCCTGGTTGCGGGCAGAGCTAACGGGCTCCCCGGGGACGGGGCAGAGGGGTTGCACAGGGCACACAGAGCCCTTGGCCACCCAATAAGGCGACTGTGGCCAGAGTCCCCAGACCACACTCCCCAGCGCTCGAAGAAGTGTCGGCCCACCACCCACCCCTAACCACCTGCAAGGCGGGAGGAAAGATGGCAGTGATGACGGTGGGCTTGGACACTGAACAAGGCTTCCAGCATACAGGCCCGCGCTGCCTGCCACCGCCTTCACGTCCGGGAGCGCAAGGGCTCATGGAAGATGAGCTGCAGCGAGAGCGCGAGCCAGCCGGCCTCCGAGGGCTCACACTGTGCTGACCAGTGGTCACGAGAGGGCAGCGGTCAAGCATCCTTCCTCGGAACCCCAGCAGGGTGCCCCCGTCTTCGCTCCTCTAACCCGCAGACCTGGCTTTAACCAGCCTCCCGTTCTGCTCGTGGGCTGGCATTTCCCCCTCGCTAGGAGACCAAAACCCCCCGGTCGGAGGTCAGCCTGTACCCGCTTACACACCACAGCTTGCTCACTCCTCTTCAAGCACCCAAATCTGCACCCCAGAGGAAGGGCTTCCACGTGCCCACAGCAGGGATGGAGCCTGCCCCCTCCCCTCCCACCATGCTGCACCGCAGGCCTCTCCAAGAGCCAGGGTTTGCCTCTGCTCCCACCTGCATGCCGGACTACCCAGGCTGGGGACAGCCTGCCCTCTAGACACGGGCCTGCAGACGTGCCCCTCCACCCCGGCCCATCCCTGCCCCTCCTGCCGCAGCTCCCGACCAGCTGAGGTGAGGAGATCCTCCATGGGGCAGGGGACAGGGCAACTGGGCACAGAGTCTGCTTTAAACACCAGCCCCCACACCGACCAGCCACGAGATGAGGATCTAAGAAAGAGGTGAGAAGACCCATCTGTCTCAGACCCCAGGCAGGGTCCCCGGGCCAACTTTATGAGGGAGCCACCTGGGGAATGACCAAGCCCCCTTTCGACACAGCCAGGCCCCACTGGCCACCTGCTGCTGATCCCTGTGGCCGCCATCTGAATGGGGAGCAGTGAGGAGCCTCTGCCTCTCCCTCGTGCTCACACAACGTGCCTGTCCTTCAGTGACACTCGGTCACTGCCGCTGGGAACAGTCACCTATCACTTGTACGCAACCCCCATGCCACCACACCACAAACACCTTGCAGAGAGTTTTGGACACATGTCCCAGGCCCCAAGGAGGGCCTTTTGTGCAGTGGGCTGCTGTTGGCACTCCAGTGACACACTTCAGAAGTACTCAGTGACCGACCACAACCTAAAAGCCATCACGGAAGAAACCGCTGTAGGACCCAGAAGCTTTGGGCCTGCCCTGGGCCTAGGTTGGTGTGACAACCTCCTGGGACTGTCAACAGCACCTTCTTGGCTCTAACCCAAGGAGGGGCCTCCTGCAGACTCCCCTCCACGGCAGGCACACGGGGTCATGGAGCGCAGGATTCACAAAGTGCTTCCCAGGCTGCATTTCACCGTCTCCCGCTCCCGGTATGCAGGTTACCTCCCCAAGTCTCAGCTCCCTGAGGCCGAGGCCTGTCGGACACTCACTCCACACTGGCTACCCTCCCCTGGACGCAGTAAACTCTTCCCGTCTCCTGCAAGCACCGCCTGCACTTGGGGTGCTCAGAGCAAGCACCAGAATACCTGGCTGCCGGGGAAGGAAGCTGCAGGAGGTGAAAGACGTTTCAGGCCCAGAAAACAACAAGAACAAGGACCAGAACAGAAGCTGGGATCACAAGTCCTGCTGGATGGAAAGCGACCAGCCAGGGTGTGCCGGCCTAGGGCTGCTGGAGGGGGAGGAGGGCTGGGTCAACCTGAGAAGGGCCCGGAGGCCCCACGGCTGTTCCCAGCTGAACCTTGCAGCAGCATGGACAGTGCACCAGAGAGAAAGAAAATGGGAATCTGATTAAGCCCCTGAAGGCAGAAAGGCAGACCGAGACTGCCTGGCTCGCCGGCCATCACGGCTGAGCTCCGGCACCGGACCGACACAGGGCAGATCTCCAAAGGTCCCGCCCACGGTCACCGCAAAGAAAAACCCACCCAACCACGCGCAGGGCAGCCAGGCTCTGTATGACCGTGAATGCATTCACCAGGGCGGTCAAGGGCTCCCAGATCAGCCTTTCAGAGAATCGTAATTAGTAAGTCAGAGTCTGGTCAAAGCTAATGAAGAAGAGTGAGCTCCCGTGAAAACTCGCTCGGTGACCAGCCTCACCACCCCGAATGCACTGAAGGCAAATGAGCTCGGCTGGCGTATGGCTCAACCGAAGCCCGTGGCCACGAACAAGACCCCAGCTCCCCAGCCTGAGGACACAGGCGGCCCCTACTCTGGCACGTCGGGAAACAGGAATGTGTGACGAGCATCAACAGGCACCACAGGAAAATGGAAAAGTAACTGGCTTCAGACACAGTAACCACGTCAATAGAAGGAACCACATGTGAAGTGTGGGGTGGAGGGTGTGAGAGAGTGTGTGTGCGCACGTGCACATGCACATACTCTTAAATTCCAAGTAGCCCACTACACGGAGGCAGATTTTCACCATCACCTGCAACCCCAGAAGCAGAGGCAGCCTGCAGCTTAGGCCCAGGTCCGAGTCTGACCTGGACCCCCCCTGGGCTCAGCTGCACAGAACTGCCAGAGGCCCAGTGAAATCTGAATTTCAGTATGTCATACTTATGCTAAAAAATTAACGATTTATGTGAAATTCAAATCTAACTGGGTGCTCCTTACTCTCACTTGCTAAATCTGGCACTGCTAAGACCAGGCAGGAAGAAGGATTTATCCCCATTCCTCACAGAATGAGGGAAGGCGTGGCCTGGATCAGGACTCCGACAGCAGACACTTCTGGTGCTTGGCTCTGGCCTCCCCAAGCAGCCTGGAGTCGGGCTCGACGCTGAAGATGGAAATCCATCCATAGAAGCTCTTGGCTTAGCCTGGCTGATTAATGACCAGGTTTCTCTCCTCCTCCTGGCCTGCCGGGGCCTGCCAGGGCCTCCCGGGTTTATGGTCTCTGGGAATTTCAGAGCAGAGCCAAGCAGACCCCAGGCCCAGGTGACATCAAGCAGTTCTGGGCCCTCAGGGGGGCGGATGACAGGCCTGTCTCTGTCCTGAAGCCGCCCCATCACCAGGAACAATCCCCTGGCTCCCCTTTTTGTGCCCATTTTACCCACCATGGGACGCTAATCTCTGAAGCAATGTTTTACGATCGGACTTGAAGTCTTCTGAAAAAACCAAGCACAGACGTAACCACATTTATCTACCTGCTAAGGCTGTGTATCTTCAAATACTCTTTTTTAACACTGAAAGAAGATCTCCATTATGTTTTTAAACAGAAGATGTGGCAAGTATTTCATTTATATCCTCTTACATCACAAAAGCTGCCCAGGTTCCGTCACAGGGGCTCTCGCTGGAAGGGCCCCAGGGCTGAACATGGGGACCGTGGGGCGTCAGGGGCTCTCGCAGGCTAACATCAGATGTAGCAGACGTAAGAGCAATAAACGTGTAAGGGGTGTCGTCTGGTTGTGCCGCAACACTGTGAAATTTCTTTCAGATGCGTAAGCATTCTAGGTGTGATGTGGACACTCCCGTAGGTGCTTTAGACTTGACCTTCTCCCAGACTGAGGAGTGCTCATCTCTGCTTGTTATTACAGCACTAAATGACTAAATCGTTGGTGGGAACTTGAGATTTTACCTACGAAAATCACTCAGTAAGTAGGGAACAGACTGACAACTACCAGAAATAGTGAGAGCACATGCTCTTACCTGTGACCTCATCTCTCTGCTGTGATCAGCATGCCCAGCACCGTCCACCCAAGCACCGGGCTCTACATGGGCCCTGGGGGGGGGCGGGGGGCAGGGGACCTCTCTGCTCCTGACTTTGGCCATAGCACATGACTTGGTTTGGCCAATGAAGAGCAGCAGAGTTTTAGGAACCACTTTCTGTTGGAAGCATTAAGAGCCTATGAGGACTCCCCCAAACCCTCTTCCTTCCATCACAGGAGCCGGGCAAGGATACTCCTGAGCGCGGCGGCTCCCTCAGCCTGAGTCCCAAAGTGAGAACTGCACGGAACAGAGTCCCCAGCCAAGCCACGAGGGACGCGCCTGCTGCTAAAGCTGCTAAGACTCGCTGGCTGTCCACTCCCGGCCCTCGCAGAGCCTCCTGTGACCGTTCCAGTGATATCTGACCTCCGCCCCACGTGGATTTCCATACTCCGCCACTCAGGATTTGGTCGATGTGCATGTTCGATGCACTCCAGTGCCAGGCTCTGTGCTTCTACATCATGCCCGAGAGCTCAGCTCTAACCAGTCCCGAAGAAGCAGAGGACACGACAGTGTGTGCCAGAGTCTGGCAAGAACAGATGGTGGCCAACAGAGGATAAGCAGAAGAAGGGGAGACCACCAATCCTGGGGGTGGGGGCAGAGGGGCACTGCTAGGGTAGAGGGACTTGAGGAAAAGCAGCACAGCATCCAACTTGCAAAACCATCCCGATCATCATCCCCTACTGTTTGGTGCAGGCAGACCTGCTCGCCCAGCACACCTGTGCAAACGGGTCCTCCAGGTTCTACAGAGAACATTCCAGCCTCCACTGGAGCTGCCGAGGGCCAGCACGCCAGCAGCCCCCACAGGCCCACTGCGGCCCCCTGCGCGTGTGAGCACAGAGGCCCATGGCAGATGGCAGAGGGTTTCCGGGCCACAGCCAGGACAATTAGGGGCCTCTGTCCCATGTACCCACAGTCACCCGGTGGTTACAGAGAACCCACTGATGCTGCTATGGATTTCTGTGAACCACGGCTCCGTGCACAGCCCCTCCCAGAAAGAGTCTGGCCACCGAGAGAGGGACAGAGAACTCAAAAGGCCACTCCAGCGCACTAGAGGACAGTGAGCCACACCAAACACCGGGGGCGATCTATTTCTCCCCGAGATCGAAGAAGAAACAACATCTGGTAGCAGATTAAGAAATCAAATACATGTATGAGCAAAAATTAAAAAGCCCAAAGTTGTTTTGTGAATAAATGACAGGCTCCCTATGCCTGAGATCCACCCCGCTCCATGCACAGCCACCATCCCATCTAATCGGCTCTCTCACCTGCCCCCGGTCCGCTGGTGCCCAGACTTAATCCTTCAGTCTCTCCTCCCACTTGCACCTGGATGGCCCCAAGGAAACACCCCAGGTCCCTCGGCAGGGAGGGAGCCGCTGGAAGCTGACTGGCCATGGCAGGAACTCATTTGCTCGGGAAGCTGCTTACTGCACTCCAGGGCCAAAATAAAGGACTGTTTGGCAGAAGTCCCTATCCCTAAGGGAACACACACTGCCGACAAAATTGTGACCAAGAATTCAGCTCGAATAGTACAAGTAACTGTTAGAAATGGGTTTCTGCTAAGGCCTTCGTGGCCACTCACCCAGGAAATCCCAAATCCTTTCTGGTTTCCCAGGAGCCTGTGCTCTGATCCACCAGACCACAGACCTGCTGTCAGGGACTTTTTTCTTCCTGGGTGGTTCTATCTGGTTCTACTCCTCCTTAAATACCCGTATACCACTTCCCTTTCCCATAGACTTTTTGCAGCTGGCCCTCCCCACAGGCTGGGGATGGATGTTGATTTGCCTACTTACAGGGGATTTGGGTTCGTAGTAATTACTGTCCCTACTTACGCTGCAAGAGTAGGCTGTATGAGCTTTTATTTGCTTCCCTTCTTGATGTGCACAGTTTCTTAGAGGGAATGCAAACAATGCCTATTTAGGTGGCCTCGTGCAGTTCCGAGTTCATTCCAGACAGGCATTCTTGCTGGATGTAGGCCCTACAGCGATGTATATTCTTGTAGCACGTTGAGGACACCTTCTCATACTTTTGTTGAGAAGTCAGTTCTCAAATAGCTGTTCTTAGAAAACAATCTTTTCCTCCAGCTGCTTTAAGACTTCGTCTGTAGTGTAATTATTATTTTTTTATTTTTTTTTAAGATTTTATTTATTCATTCAAGACACAGAGATACAGAGAGAGAGCGAACGAGCACGAGCAGGGGGAGAGGCAGAGAGAGAAGCAGGCTCCCCGCTGAGCCAGGAGCCAGACGTGGGGCTCGATCCCAGGACCCTGGGATCATGACCTGAACCGAAGGCAGATGCTTAACCATCTGAGCCACCCAGGTGCCCCCGTCTGTAGTGTAATTAAAGTGTAATTAATCTTCACAAGGATGTGCTCGCATACAGTTTTCCCTGTTAGTAATTCTCCTCTGGACCCACTGGTCTCTTAAATATGTGAGGTGGTACATTTCGGGACTTTTGGTGAACATCTCCATTATTGTTTCTCCAAATACTCACTCATCCTCTCTCTTCTCCTCCTGTGATTCCAAACACACACACATCAGGCTTCCGGACCACACCCCCTAGATCTCCTACCTTCTGTGTTTTCCACATCCTTACTCTCCAGGTTCTATTATGGCTCTTTCCTTCCAACCATCTTCCAGGTCACTCATGTTCTCTTTAGCTGTGTCTAGCCACCATGTTCTTAATTTGGTTATCATAGTTTTCAATTCCAGAAATCCTATTTGGTCATTTTTTCAAATCTCTTCTGTAAAATTATACAGATATATAAAATTATACAGATATATAATATTCAAGATTATCTGTTTTCATCCCTTCATACAGAGTTAAGGATAATGGTTTCATGCTATGTGCCTAAGAATTACAAAAGCACAACATTTTGTGGACCAGTTTCTGATACCTGTTGCTTCTGTTTGGTCTACTTAAGGAGTTTCGAATGGGTGATAAGCTTTGACTACGTGCAGATCATTTTATCTGAAAAATGCACGTATTTGTAGAAACGTCAGTTCTGGTGCCTTCCTCCAGAATAGATTTTGCTTGGCTTCTCCCCAGCACTGTGAGGCTCCAGTAGAGAAGTACCGTAACTGAGGTTCAAACAACCCTGGTCCTCCCAGGTGACATAAACCAGGAGTACAAGACTGTATGAGGGCTGTCCCATTCCAGTTTTTCCCTGCTGGTCACTCCGCTCAGTCCCAGGAAGGTTATGGGCATTTCTCTCATTGCCTGTCTGGGGCAGTTCGACCCATTCACTCCAAGAGACTGTCAAAACAACAACTCATGAAGGGATATTTTTTCCAGATGAGCAGATGCCCTTAGAAGAACAGCACTTTAGGGACGCCTGGGTGGCTCAATCGGTTAAGCGTCTGCCTTCAGCTCAGGTCATGATCCCAGGGACCTGGGATCGAGCCCCACGTTGGGCTCCCTGCTCAGTGGGAAGCCTGCTTCTCCTTCTCCCACTCCCCCTGCTTGTGTTCCCTCTTTCGCTGTGTCTCTCTTTGTCAAATAAATAATTTTTTAAAAAAATCTTAAAATAAATAAATAAATAAGTTCTGTACATTAAAGAAAATGTTGGGGGGGCGCCTGGGTGGCTCAGTCGGTTAAGCGTCTGCCTTCGGCTCAGGTCATGATCCCAGGGTCCTGGGATTGAGTCCCGCTTCGGGCTCCCTGCTCCTTGGGAGCCTGCTTCTCCCTCTGCCTCTGCCTCTCTCTCTCTCTCTCTCTCTCATGAATAAATAAATAAAATCTTTAAAAAAAAGACGAAGAAGAACAGCACTTTAGTGCCGGGCTCATCCACTCTCACCTTTGTTCTCCATTCCAAGATAAGTGGCTCGAGTCTTCACCCCTCGCTCTGAGGGAAGTCCTACTGCTTGTGCCCCACACACCACAGGGGAAGCCACCTCAGCCCCCCCGAGACACAGCCTCTCAGGCTGCAAGCTTCCACTGTGCCTGGCTCCACTGCACACAGGCCCGTCTCTCCTCAGGCAGGGCCCCGTCCTGGCTACATGACACACTGTCGTGAAGGCTCTAGGGTAGCAGAGAGGGGGCACAACACTACTCAAAATAGAAAACCCCTTTAAAAGTGCTTTTGAAATGTTCTTTAGCCAATCCTCCCACTACAAAAGACGGTGATGCCGCCTCTCTTCCGGTCTTCCCCTTACCTCCTCGCCATGCTTCCTTCTGTGCCCCGAGACCTCTGTCCTCCCGGACCTCGCCAGTCCGTCCTTCACAACACAACTGCTGGAACTCCAGGCTTCCTTTAACTTTCAGCTCTTCTCTACACTAGTCCTTTCTGGGCCATGCCCATAAAACCTTCCCTTTCTTTTCTCTTTTAACTTTTATCAATGTATTTAAACTATTAAAAAAAAAGTTCAGGGGGCGCCTGGGTGGCTCAGTCGTTAAGCATGTGCCTTCAGCTCAGGTCATGATCTCAGGGTCCTGGGATTGAGCCCCACATCGGGCTCCCTGCTCCACGGGAAGCCTGCTTCTCCCTCTCCCACTCCCCCTGCTTGTGTTCCCCCTCTCGCTCTCTCTCTCTGTCAAATAAATAAATAAAATCTTTAAAAAAGAAAAAGTTCCCCCATTCCCCCCACCCCACACCCCCACAGCCCCCACCTTTGCAACCACCAGTACATTCCTTGCATCTATGAGCTGGCTTTTCAGTGTTTCCTTTTTTCTTTTTAAGACTGCACATGTAAGAGAGATCATACAGGATTTCTCTCTCTGTCTGCCTTATTTCCCTTAGCATAATGCTCTTGAGGTCCATCCACGTTGTTGCAAACAGGAGGATTTCCTTTCTTATGGCTGAATAACGTCCCTGGACGTGTGTGTACTACAATCTCTTCATCTGTTCCTCTGTCAATGGACACTTAGGTTGTTTCCATATCTTGGCTATTGTAAATAATACTGCATTAACATGAGGTATTTCTTCGAATTAGCTTTTTCATCCTGTTCAGATAAATACGCTGAAGTGAAAATGCTGAATCATATGGTGATTCTATTTTTAATTTTTCGAGAAACCTCCATTCTGTTAGTGGCTGCACCAGCCTGCATTCCTACCATCCCTACAGCACACAGGGGCTCCCTTCTCCAGAACAGCCATTCTAATAACAGGTAAGATGTCCTAGCTCATTGTCATTTTGATTTGCATTTCCCCAAAGATTAATGACATAGAGCATCTTTCCATGTGTCTGTTGGCCATCTGTATGTCTTTTTGGAAAAATGTCTATTCAGATCTTCTGCCCATTTTTTAATCAGATTTTTTTTTCTCTTGAGTTATAGGAGTTTTTTTATATGTTTTGGATATTAGCCCCTTTTCAGATATGTGATTTGTGATTATCTTCTCACATTCAGTGGTCTGCCTTTTCATTTTGTTCATGGTTTCCTTTGCTGTGCAGAAGCATTTTAGTATGATGTAGTCCCAATTGTTTATTCTTGGTTTTGTTGCTTTTGCTTTTGGCAACAGGTATAAAAACCATAGCCAGGACCTACTATGTCAATGAGCCTGTGTTTTCTTGTATGGGCTTTAAGGTTTCAGGTCGTACATTCAAGTCTTGAATCCATTTTGAGTTAAATCTCAAATGGTGTAAGATATCAGTCCAGTTTCATTCTTTTGTATAAATTTTCCAAACGCCATTTATTGAAGAGACTGTTCTTTCCTCATTGTATATTCTTGGCTCCTTTGTTGTAAATTATTTGACCATATATGTGTGGGGTTATTTCTAGGCTCTCTATTCTATTTCATTGATCTATGTGTCTGATTTTATGCCAATACCATACTGTTTTAATTACTATAGCTTTTATAATACAGTTTGAAAGCGAGGCTCATGATGCCTCCAGCTTTATTTTTCTTTCTCATGATGGCGTTCTCTATTTGGGGTCTTTTGTGCTTCCGTACATGTTTTAGAATTCTTTGTCCAATTTCTCTGAAAAACACCGTTAGAATTTTGATAGGGATTGCAGTGAATCTGTAGATTGCTGTGGATAATATGATCATTTTAGCAATATTAATTCTTCCAATCTATGAACGCCAAATATCTTTCAATTTATTTGTATCTTCTTTAACTTCTTTCATTCATGTTTTACAGTTCTTGATATACAGGTCTTTGACCTAGTTAGTTAAATTTATTCCTAAGTATTTTATTCTTTTTGTTGCAATTGTAAATAGGCTTGTTTTTTTAACTTCTCTTTCTGATGGTTATTAGTGTAAAGAAACAACAGATTTTTGTGCACTAATTTTGTATCCTGCAACTTTACTAAACTCATTTATTAATTCTAAGGTTTTTTGATGGAGTCGGGGATTTTCTATACATAATATCATCTTATCTGCAAATAGTGACAATTTTTGTTCTTCTACAATGTGGATGTCCTTTCTTTTTCTTGCCTAATTACTCTGGCTAGGATTTTCAATACTATGTTGAAAAAAAAGTGGTGAGAGTAGACATCCTTGTCTTGTTCCTGATCTTAAAGGAAAAGCTTTCAGCTTTTCACAGTTGAGTATAATGCTAGCTGTGGGCTTATCATAGATGGCCTTTATTGTGCCGAAGTATGCTCCTTCTATGCCTATATTCTGTTAAAAGTTTTTATCATGAATGGATGTTGAATTTTATCAAATGCTTTTTCTACATCGATTGAGATGATCCTATAATTTTTATCCTTCATTTTGTTAATGTGGTAGACCACACTGATTGCTGTCATATTTGCAAACCATATTTGCACCCCTGGAATAAACCCAACGTGGTCATAGTGTGTGATCTTTTTAATATATTGTTGAATTCAATTTGCTAGAATTTTGTTCAGGATTTCTGCACCAGTATTCATCAAGGATACGGGCCTGTAATTTTTTTGTGTGGCATCCTTGTCTGGTTTTAGTATCACAGTAATGCTGGCCTCACATAATGTGTTCAGAAAAGTCCCTCCATCTTCTATTTTTTCGGAAAGGTTTGAGAAGGATTGGTATTAATCCTTCCTTGAATGTTTGGTAGAACTCACCAGTGAGGCTGCCTGGTCCTGGACTTTTGTTTGTTGGGAGACTTTTAATTACTGATTCAGTCTCCCTGCTAGAAATGGGTCTGATGTTCAGATGTTCTAACTCATCATGATTCAGTCTTGGCTGGTGGGTAATCAAAATTTATCCATTCCTTCCAGGTTGTCTGATTTGTTGGCACATAATTGTTCATAGTCATCTTTGATGATTCTTTGTACTTCTGTGGTATCCGCTGTACATCTCCTTTTTCATTTCTAATCTTACTTGAGTCCTCTCCCTCTTTTCTGGTGAGTCTCACAAAAGGTTTGTCAACTCCGTTTACTTCTCAAAGAACCAGCTCTTCGTTTCATTGATCTTTCCTAATATCTGCCTATGCCATTTATTTCTGCTCTAATCTGTTACTGCCTTCCTTCTACTAGCTTTGGGCTTCATTCTTTTTTTTCTAGTTCCTTGAGATGTAAAGTTAGGTTGCTTATTTAAGACTTTTCTCATTTCTTGAGGTAGGCATTTATTGTACAAACTTCCCTCTTAGAACTACTTTTGCTGCACCCAGTAAATTTTGGTATGTCACTTTTCCATTTTCATTTGCCTCAAGGTATTTTTTGATTTCCCTCTTGATTTCTTCTTTGACCCTTTGGTTGTTCAGCAGTCTAATCTCCCCATATTTGTGAATTTTCCAGTTTTATTCATGTAATTAACTTCACCTTTCTTAATCAACAAGCCCACGAAGGTGTGTTCCTTCACCAAAGTGCCAAAAAGCTCTAAAATAAATGCTGTCCTTCCCCTAAAATGCAGAAAGGAGGCAGTGGGTTTTTTTTTTTTTTTAAGCAATTTTTCTTCCTAGCATATCCTGCCCTTAATAAAATCTTTATAGTCCCTGCAAAAGTTCCTGGTCCACAATTTCTCTCTCTAAGAGGTGAGTGATGAAATGGGGGGAGGGTGGACTTCACACGGCTGAGGCCTGCAGGTGCCTCTCCCAAGGGGCTGCCAAGGGGCCCCGGCGCCCACCAGCCAGAAAGCCCAAACCCCATCCACTGTGTGTACTTCCTGCTTGGAAAGCCTGGTATTTGGGTTTCACTAGAAGAACAGCTACAAACTGGCTACAGCGTTCACATATTTTACATATATATTACATAAAAGAAGCTTCTCTGTTGTGAAGAACGGATCCTTTAAGCCAAGAACTGCAGGCCGGAAGGACCCGCCTCAGAAATTGCACTGAAAAATGTGATTTACAAAAAAGTACATTTGAGCTGGGATTCCTTTGGTCGTCATTGCTGCTCTTTTAAACCATCATCCAGCAAAGCCGCAATGTGCTTCTTTCTAAACCACAGCACCAGAGAAAATCAATTCAAGTATTTCCCCACACTGTAGCACAGGTACAAATGAGCACTAACCACTACTTCCCAACCTCCACGGAAACAGAAAATACGCCTTCTAAGGGACACGAGGGGAAGCGAAGAAGTCAGGATATGACATTCACATCTACTGCAAATCATATTTCAAAGAACTAACTGAGACTGGGGCCAGCTGTGAACCTGCTAGCGGGGAAAACCCAGCCATCTCCCAGAGATCTCACTGTGAAGTTAAGAATAAACGCAGTTACACGAGCAGGAAACCGTATTTTGAGTAGACAGGTTGGAAAGCAGCTAAATATACTGAATCAAATCAAGTATTATTGGAAGAACCGTGAAAAACTTCACCGTATGGAAATGAGGTAATAACCATTAGGTACATAGTCGAAAATCAGATTCAATCAAGGAACAAAATGGAGTTTATAATTTGTATGACTCCATTTTATAATGTCTTTTGACAGTTCCCCAAACCAAGTGTCTTTCTGGGGAGATTATGACCGTTATAGTTTGTGGCTGCTAACGGCACGGCAAGGGGGAAGCAATGCACAGGGACGTGGAAGCAGAGCTGGAACGCACACCCCTGCGTCTACATTTGAGGCAAAGTACAATTTCTCTGTACATTCCGCAAAATCACCTGCAGAGCTCACACGAGGCTCTTTATGAAAGAGCCCTTCTCTTTGTACCTCATCACTGACTGGCTGGCGCCCCAAATCTACGTCTGGTTCTGCTTGGTATCGCTTTGTTAATGCTGTTCATTAATGTAACAAACTATCAGGAGAATATGCTTGGAATGGGCAGGCATTATCTCCCAACTTTCATTTAATTAAACTCTGCGATTGCAGTATGACAGTCAGCACATCATAGGGGAAATTATTTTAAGAATGAAGGTAAAAAGTATTTCAAAGCCTGCACTTAAATATGAAAGCATAATCTAAAACGGCCGAGCACACACTGTAATTTTTCTATAATATTAAAGATGTTATTTCCAGACTTGGTAATTAATTGGATTCCATGGAGAAATTACGCCAGCATCCTTGATAGCAAAATGATGCACAAAGGCAGGGAACAGAGTGCCAAAGGACAGCCATAAACAACCATGCTGTCGCCCAGATTATGACAATCATCGGGCTTAATAAGGAGTGAGAGCTGCCCGCTTCTGTGCACACTCATTCCTCCTGCAAAGTGCCTGCACTGAATTCTGATTATGTTGCCTTAACAAAAACGAAGGGGAGAGGCTCCCGCCCCAGAAGAATGCCCAGCCCTGCCCCGTGGAGCCAGGAGCCCCAGGCTCAGTGAGGACAGCACCCTGCAGGGTGAGGGCCAGTCCCAAGCCCCCCACCGCCTCCTCCCGGGCCCTCAGGGAGACAGGTTCTCAGGAAGCAGGCTTACCGTCAATCCGGCTCACGAGCTCTTCCAACATCTTCACCTTCATTTGAATCCCAGGCTGGGCAAAGTTATAGTTGTCCTAAGGGAAAAATAACAACAAATATCATATGCACAGAAAATAAAACACACCTTCCAAAGGGGAAAAAGGAAGTCGGAACAAAGGTGAACAGTTTCACAGCAGAACAAAGTCACCACCTGGTCCATGCCCGCGGCGTCAGGCCCTGTCACAATGGCCGACCCGCAGCAGGATCCCATCTGGGGTCAGATCCGGCCCTTCCCGACATCAGAGGGCGAGCACACCCGCCTTGGGGAGCATCTACCGGAGCATCTCTTTATGTAAATGCAGATATTTACATTTACATGGAACAAACGGGCGTGGGCACGGACAGCTCCTTGAGAAGCGTGTGCCGCAAGCAGCTGCCTGGCCGCCACCCGGGTAGCGGGCACTCGCCGGTGCCGGAAAAACGGCGGCAGAACGGCGCCTGGGCCGGTGCTCTCGGTGCCCACATCCCGCCCGCAGGCCCCGGGCCACCGACGCGGCCGCTGCACGAGGAAAGTGAGCGTGTGACCACTCTCGGTGAACCCAGGTGAAGGAGTCGATCAACTGAGACAGGAAACCCAGTGTGGGCATCGAGGGGGACGAGTCCTTGGTCAAACAGACCTGGAGAAGGAGCCCCACCCTCCTACTCGGGAGCTGTGCAGCCTCGGTAAGCAACGTCACCTCTCGGCTCCCGTTGGTCGTCTACACCGTGACAATCATGCTGCCTTCTAGGTCTGCTCCGAGGTGTACAGGAGACCAGGTCAGGGGACCGTGCTGGAGGGCCCAAGACTACCAGAGGTGCCGAGGAACGAGGGCGGGGCCTCAGCCAGCCCCCGTCGCCTTCACAAGGGCTGCTGGGTTTCGAAGGCACACATGCAAGGCAGAGACAGCCCCAAAGAGGTCTACGGCCTAAGCCCAGAGGCTGCCAAAGGGCACAAAGGTGTCAATCCACCGACCAAAGGGAATTATCTGGACTAGCCAAGGGCCCACTGCAGTCCCGGGGTCCTGACAAGTCCACAGGAGCGTGAGAAGGACTCGACCTGCCGCAGCAGTGTTGAAGATGGAGGAAGGGGCCACGAGGCAAAGGACGCGGGCTGGAAAAGGGGCAGGTTGTGAGATCTCCCTGGAGCCTTAGGCCCACACCTTGAGTCAGGCCCACAAGAGCCACATCAGAAGCCTGGCCTCCAGAACCACGAAGAAACACATAATCTGTGTTGTTTTCAGCCACTAAGCCTGTGGTGATTTGTTACAGCACCCCCAGGAAATGAATACAGGAGGCCTGGGGGATGTTCTTCACCGCGGCCCTCAGGATGCACTAAGATGAAAGGACGAGAAGAGAATCTGGAGCAATCAAGACCCCAGTGCCAACCCTGCAGATCCCTGGACTCCGGGGAGCACACAGGCCTTGGCCCCAGCGGCTCACGCGGGCTCGTGCTGGGCCAGTGCTGGGACGGAGTGGCTCGTCCTCAGGGAGCGACACCAGGCAGGCCGCACAAGCCGCGCCCAGGACAGCGAGACCCCTGGCCTCTGGAAGGTATGGGTGACGTGGGCAACTGCAGCCCCACCAGGCAGTCGCTGTGGCCCTGTGGACAGTGGGGAGCACTCCTGCTGTGCCACGTACCACGGGGCACTGGGGGGGGCATCATTCGGGCGGGGACGGCTCCTAGGCAGCCGCCCCACATCTCGGCCTGCATTCAGGGCCCAGGAGGGAAGTGGAGGGCAAGTCCAGGCTGGACACAAACAACCCCAGACAGTCAACCGTGCAGACACCCCCTGTGAGCGAGGGGCCGTGCCCACAAAACCCAGAGTCCAAACCTGAAGGGCACGGAGCAGCTGGCCGCACAGGGGGCAGCTGGCAGGAGACCCCAGGGTCGTGGCCACAGCACCCAGTGCAGCCAGCTCCAGAATCTGCGAGGGGGCTTTTCAGGTGAAATGCTCAGCGTGGAGCAGCTTGGGAGGCTCAGGTGGGGGATCCTTGCCCCCGGGCCCGGCTCCGTCAGCTCTGCGTTCACCGTGCGCACACACACTCACCACCGCACAGGCCCACGTGGCAGCCGGAGCTGGGGCAGGAGTGGCCGCCAGCGGGGCGCAGAACTAAAGTCTCCTACGGGCATCGAGGAATTTCCACAGTCGCAGACAGCGGACAATCAGCCCTGCCTTCTCGCTGGCCAATCTCCCCCGAGTGGATCAGGGGCAGGCTGCTCCCCCTCCAAGGCTCTGCTGCACATGAGGGTGGCCTGGCTCTGGCCCAGCGATGGCTCTGATGGGGTGCGTAAGCCCGAGTGATCCTGGGATTCAGTCAGCCGGTTTATTTGGCTCTCGCACCAAGATAGGATTTCAAGATTCTCATTTAGAAGAAATAAAAGTTATTATTCGGTCTCCATCTGCCACTATTTTGTTTTATTTCTCAATTTGTTCAAAATCCAGGTAGGGAAGATAGGTTTTCTTGGAAATCCAAACAATGAGAAAAGAAGAACACCTGAGAGCCTTTAAAATTTAAAATTTAAAAAAATAAAACTATGTTTTAAAAGGACCAGAAGAGACTGATGGATGGGCTGTGGCCTTGGCATTCTGGACTTGGGTCCCAGGCAGAGAAGATCGGCCTTCAAACGGGCTCCAACCCAGATGACAAGATGGGTCTCGGAGGGCAGAGCCCAGCGAGCAAGGGCACAGCGGTCAGCTGAGGGAGCCCAGGCTGTGGGTGGCCCTGCTCAGCGGCCAGAAAGCCTTTGAAGGGCACACCAAGGACCTTCCAGACCAGACGGCTGAATGAGAAGGTGTGAGGGGAAAAGAACATCCTGTGGCCCCAGCAACAGCCCCTCTGGGAGACACGGGGTACTCAGGCCCTCCGGGGGGGCGGGTACCTGTGGCCCGGCAAGATCCTGCCAGCACAGCACCTCTCACAGGTTCTGCCCACCCAAGGCCAGGTCACCAGATGTACCTCTGGGCCATCACCCCCAGCACCCCATCCAAACACGCACCTGCACGCACACCTGGCACAGAAAACACCTGCTACACGAAGCTGTGAATGGGCGCAGAAACCTACACACTTATGGAAATACTAACATTAATAACATCACCACCTTCACAAAAAGTAAACATTCATATCCTTTCTAATTGAGATTTGATTTTACATCTTTAAGAAAGAATATGCTCTTCGAAACTTACAAGTCGGGCGCCTGGGTGGCTCAGTTGGTTAAGCGACTGCCTTCGGCTCAGGTCATGATCCTGGAGTCCCGGGATCGAGTCCCGCATCGGGCTCCCTGCTCGGCAGGGAGTCTGCCTCTCTCTCTGACCCTCCCCCCTCTCATGCTCTCTATCTCGTTCTCTCTCTCAAGTAAATAAATTTAAAAAAAAATCTAAAAAAAAAAAAAAAGAAACTTACAAGTCAGAGGAAGAAAGGTCTGAGGAATACAGTGATACACTGACCTTTTGGGGAATGTTTTACCCAAGGTAAAGTCTGTATTCACAGAAAACCGAAGCACGCGCCCACGGCCTGCCTTACATCTGTTGCCATACAACCTCACACTTCGGCAAAAACAAGTAGCACTCTCTGTGCTCTTCGGGAGAAAAGGAGAATAACATTTTCTGAAGGACCCTGGCAGAGACGAGCTGAAAATTAAATTCACAGGGGCTGAGCTGGAAGGCCCCACAGACCCCACCTGCCACAGCATGCAGCTCCGGGAGCACCTGTGACAAGGGGCTGGAAGGCCCACAGCTCCCCCCCGACCAGAGACCCGCCGCCTGGCCTCTCTCCCTGGAACACGGCTTCTTTCCTATGCTGAAACCACAGGAGCCCCTCTCTGTGCCCTGCAGGACCTGCCTCTGGAACAGCTCAGCAATTTCCTTTCACAAACAATGGCCTGAAAGACCTCTGTGTCCGTCATCTCTTGCAGGTGCCCCCAGGACCCAGACACAGCCCTGGACAAAGTGCCCCACAGGGGCCCCGGCAGTGCAGAGGTCAGAGGGCAAGCACCTGCTGTGGCAGCTGCAGTCCGTGTCACCCGTCTGGACGTCACCCCGGCTACTGCAAGTAATGCAGCGTCCAGAACAGGGTCAGACTGTGAGCTGCTTCATCTCCCCAGGAACCACTTCTGCATCCTCCCGTGGGCCACACGACATGCTGAGTCCTGGCAGAGATGGCACACAGAAGCGCAGGCCTGGGACTGCTGTCCTCAGACAGGCTCGTGTGCAAGGCCGGCCCTCCCTCAGCTGGTGCCAGAGATCCGAGAGTTCAGGAGTGTTCCCGTCATTCCCGAACAAACAAGGATGCTTCACTGGACCTCAACCAACAGTGTAGCTTATGCTGAACTGCATTCCTTCTGGGAGTCTGGAATTTTGGAAAGTGCCAGGCAGAGGGTGTCGAGGTGACGAGCTCTCCATACAACCCAGGCACAGAGTCTCTAACCAGCTCCCAGGTGGACATTTCACACCTGCTGTCATGACTCACTGCTGGGGACATGATGTGTGTCCCGTGTGCCTCCACCGGGACAAGACGTGAGGTGCCTTACCCCTGCTGTCTCCGGGCCTCCCCACTTGGCTTGTTCTGCTTTGCATGCTGGTACTGGAAGGAATGATGGCCTTGAATACAACCATATACTGATTCCTGGGAGGCACTGAACCTTGGGCTGGTCTTTGGGTACCCCAACAGAGTCAGGGAGAAAAACCAACAGGGCCCTTCTGTTCACAGAGAGACCAGTTAAGCAAATGTTCATCACGCAGGCCACACAACTGCATGAGAAGGGCCAACTGCGATGTGGGGAGCCCCGCCTGTTAGCACAGCACAGACGGGGAACCCCATCTGGAGACCAGGCTGAGGATGTGAAGCCTGAGCAGAGATGCAGAAAGAAGGGAGCAGCGTGCAGAAGAGCCCTGGCAGCAGCCCAGAGCAGGGCACCTCCCGGGGTGGGGGGGGGGAATGAAGGCCAGGACAGTTGGAGGGGCAGTGAGGAGGCTGGGGTATGGCGGGAGAAGACCGTTCTGAGGCTGGGAGACCATCTGGGAGGGAAGGGTAGGACCAGAGCAGAGCCATGGAATGAAGGTACTGACATGGAGATGGGGAGCCACCACACTTACAAGATCTGCATTTGGAGAAGACTCTGCCGCAAGGTGCAGAGTAACAGCAGAGCAAAGAGGATGCAGGGAAGTCAGCTGCCAGACCGATGCCCTAATCTACACCAAATGATGAGGAGAGCCTCCCACCGAAGACGCAGGTGGCCCAAATTATCAAAACTGCTTTCAACGAGCTATATTACTGGTTGGGTTTTTGAACTTGAACATAGGGCTTTTCATTTATTCCTATTAGCTCGTTCACTTGATTGGTCCTCGGGTGGCATTCCAGGCAGCTGAACTCATTCTGAATCGTGATTATGTCATCTATCACATTAGCTGTCCCTCCAAGCTTAGAGGCACTGGTTACACTTACACCCTCAATGTCTTCATTACAGCCTCAGAGAAGAGGGGGAAGGACAAGGACAAGGACAGAGCTCCACGGCATGTTTCTCAGGGACCACACTCAGGTGGAGGAGTGCTGTAACAATGTATCAAGCCAACTCCTCACTTTCGTAGTGCAAGCTTCCTTTCTCTGATCTCCTGTCTTCTCATCTGTGAGTGAGACAGGAATGTCCGCTTCACAAGGCACGGGGAGGGGCTGTTAAATGAGTCGCTATACCTAAAGAACCCGGACCCTCCCTCCGAGTGCCCACCTTCCACGGTGACACAGGTCACTGGATAGCAGTGAAGATGGGGATTCCCGCCCAGCCCTGATGCAGCGCCCAGTGCTCCTACTGTCAGCCACTCCGACAATGGGGTCAGTGCTAAATGCCTGTTTTCGGTCACTACCAGGGGTTGTCAAGGGTCTGAGGGGAAGACAGGATGGGTGGGCGGAGCACAGGGGATTTTTAAGGCACTGAAACCACCCTGTGTGACTGTAACAGTAGACATACATTGGTCCAAAGCCCGAGAACGTGCAACACCAAGAGAGAACCCTCGTGTCAACTCTGGACTCTGGGCAGTAGGAACAGATCAACACTGGCTCATCAGCTGCACCAAACGCACCACAGTAATGCAAGATGTTAGTAAGAGGAGCTGTGTCTGTCGGGATGTGGTGAGGGAGTACAAAGAGACCACATTTTTTGCTGAGTATTTCTATACACCCAAAACTGCTCTAAAAAATAAAGTCCATTAATTTTTAAAATCACTCAATTCATCCAAAAGAACATAGGGGAGAAAAAGTGGAAATAAGAAAAGATAAAATGAATAGAAAATAAATACCAAGGTGGCAGCCTAAGAAGCCCCAGCCACACAAATATTTACACCGGAAACCTATGAATGTGTATGAACGAAACATACTTAAAAAAACAAAGCAAAATCCAACTCTAAGCTTTCTACAAGAAACGCACATTACACAAGAAAATACCCACAGATTAGAAGCAAAGGGGTAGAAAAAAAGATGCACCAAGACTAAGCCAAGGGAAGGTGGAATGGCTATATTAATATCCAATGAACTGGACTCCAGAACAGGAAACATGACCAGCAATAATGAGGAATATTTCGTAACAATAAATAAAAATAACATCTAAATTCATCAAGAAAACCTAAAAGCTAATCCTATGTGTACCTAATAAATGAGATTCAGATGATGTGAAGCAAGACCTGACAAAACTAAAAGAGACAAATCCAACCATTATAATTGGAAATTTCAAAAGTCCTCACTCAGTAGCTGAGAAAAAGGAGACAGAAAATCAGTAAAAGCAAAGAAGACTGGACTAATACTATCAACCAATCTGACCTAACATTTATGGAAACCTCCCCCAACAAAGCAAAACATACATTCTTTCCAAGGACACATAAGATAGTCACCAAGACAGACCACGTGACAGATCTCAGAACAAATACCAGAAAATGTAATTACCAATGTTAGGAAGGAAAGACATCACTATAGTTCCTACAGACATTAAAAGAATTAAAGGGTATTATGAACAACAATATGCCAGTAAATTAGACAACTTCTTTAAAATGATGAAATTCCTTAAAAGACACAAATTATTGAAACTGACAAGAGTGGCACCTGGGTGGCTTAGTCGGTTAAGCATCTGCCTTCGGCTCAGGTCATGATCCTGGAGTCCTGGGATCAAGCCCCAAGTTGGGCTTCCTGTTCAGTGGGGAGCCTGCTTCTCCCTCTCCCTCTGCCTGCCGCTCTGCCTACTTGTGCTCTCACTCTCTCTCAAATAAATAAATAAAATATTTTTTTAAAAGCTTTAAAAAAAAAAAACTGTCAAAGCTTTTCTTAAAGCTTTAAAAAAAAAACTGTCAAGAGAAGAAGTAGAAAATCTGGAGCCCTACTTACAGCAAAAATGGAATTTACAGTTAAAACTTTCCCACAAAGAAAGTCCCAGGGCAAGATGGCTTCCCTGTTGAACTCTATCAAATATTTAAGGAAGAATAATACTAATCTTACACAAACCCTTCCAGAAATTATACGCCACCATTTCCCTAAGGTTAAGAAAGAAAAAGACTTTAGAAGAAAAGAAAGTAGAACACAATATTCCTCAGGAACAGAGAGGTGAAAATCTTTAAATACAAACTACCAAAGAAAATCTAGAAGTATAGAAAAAGGCTAATATCTCATGACAGAGTAGAGTTCCCCAGAAATGCAGGTCAACCTAACAATCAAAGTTCATTAAGGCCCTCCACTACATTAACAGAATAAGTAAGAAAAATCACATGATCATATCAACAGAAAAGGCATTTGACAAAAATATCAATTCCTAATTTTTTTAAAAGACTCAGCAAAGCAAACTACAATGTGACGTCCTGGTCTTCTTCCACCAGGTCTTAAGAATTCAATCCTCAACCTCTTATTCCATTATATACCAGTATTCCTCAAATGTAAAGACCTATCAAAATAAACCAGGGTGCTTATTAAAAACATAGACCTCTCGACTGTGGAATTTGTACTGTCAGCAACCACCCTGGAAAAGGGCATCTACAAAAAGCCAACAGCTACTACCGTACTTCATGTTGAGAGCCTGAATGCTTCACCCTCCCCACCAGTATCTGGAAGGAGGTAAAAATGTCTGCTCTCAGCACATGAGGATCTTGACAATGCAGTAAGTCAAGAAAAGGAAATAAAGGCCATGCAAGTGTATAGAAAGGGATAAGGGTCTCTTTATTTATAGATGACATGATTGTGTATAATTCCTAAGGCATCTACTGAAAAGCTCCTGAGCTAGTCAGTGAATTTAGTAAGATCACCAGAAAGGTGAGGCACATTACATTTTCCAAAAGTGGCCACAACACTATCTCCAATCCTGCGTGCTCTTTTATTATGAGACCATGCACTCCTGTATCAAGAGATGGGAGTCCAATTTCCCTCTCTGAATCTGGGAAGACTTGTGACTGCTTCAACCAAGAGTACAGGAGAAGTGATACTGTGTGATTTCAGAGGCTGTCATGAAAAATGCACCTTACATGCTGTTGGCTGGAAATCTTACTGGGAGCCTCGCACTATTATGTAAGAAGCCTGACTATCCTAAGGCCACCATGCTGTGAGGCTGGAGAGTCACAGGGAGAGGCCATGAGATGGCAGTCACTGTCCTAGTCTCAGAGCACCCCGACCTCTGCCCTGCCTGAGCCCAGGTACCAGGAGCTCACATATATATGGGTGAGACTTCAGACGGTTCCAGCCCCTAAGCATCACCTTGTATCCACCTTCAAGTCTCCCCACCTGAGGCTCCAGACAATGTGGTACACGGATAAGCAACACATGCCATTTCCTGACTGAAATCCTGACTGAAAGAATCTGTGAGCATAATAAAATAGTTCCTTTAAGTTGGGAAATTTGGAGGAATTTGTTACGCAACAATACTAGATAGAGAAAGATGTCGGTTTACAAAATCAATTATATTTGTATGTATCAGCAGTAAAATTTGAAAAACAAAATTTACAAAGCTATACTATTTAAAATAGCAACAAAAAACCCAAACTATTTAGAAATAAATTTAACAACATCTGAACAAAACCCATACACTGAAAACTACAAAATGTTTGTGAGGATACATTTAAAAATGTCTAAAAACTCAGTATTGTTAATGCTATTAATTCTGGGAAAACTGACATATAGATTCAACACAATCCCATTCAAACCCCAGCTCCTATTACTTTTTCTAAGGCTTTTCTGGTAGAAAATGGCCAACGATAAACTTTATATACAAATGTAAAGGACTGGGGCACCTGGGTGGCTCAGTTGGTTAAGCGTCTGCCTTTGGCTCAGGTCATGATCCCAGGGTCCTGGGATGCAGCCCCGAGTCGGGCTCCCTGCTCAGCGGGGAGCCTGCTTCTTCCTCTCCTCCCTGCTCATGCTCTCTCTCTCTCTCTCTCTCTCTCTCTCAAATAAATAAATAAAATCTTTTTAAAAAATGTGAAAGACCAAAAATACTCGTGAAAATTTATTTTAAAAAGAACAAAGTTGGAGGACTCTCTCTACTGGACTCTGAGAAAAGCTACAGTAATTAAGACAGTATGTACTGGCATAAAGATGCAGTAATAGATCAATGGAACAGAACAGAATGTCCAGAAATAGATACACATTTATATAACCATTTGATTTTCAGAAAAGGGACCAAAGCAATCCACTGGAAGAAAAAAAAAAACAAAACAAAACTGTTTTTGACAAATGATGCTAGCTATGTTAACTAGGAAACCTGTATTTTAAAAATGAACCACTCTGCCTTCCTCACACCATACAGAAAAATTAAGTCAAGTTAAAAGTCAAAACAAAAATTATAAAGCTTCTAGAAGAAAATCAAAGGAGAATTCCCTGGCACACTGGGGGTAGGTGAAGGATTTTTACTTAAATTGGATCTTAAATTTTAAGTTAGATTTTTTTTTTAGATAAATTAGATTTCATAGAAATTAACATTTTCCACCTATGAGAAGACACAGTTTTCTAACAATGGAGTGCCACACCACAAACTTGGGGAAAACATTCTCCCAGCCCCTCACTCTCTAACAGAAGATGGCCGTCCGGCAGAGACACGTCGAGGAGGGGAGTGCTGGTGCAGCCCTGCCTCACACACGTTGCTGCTGGGCGTGTAAAACGGTACAGCCAATTTGAGGGAAATGCCGGGCTGTTTTCCACAGAAACGAAATACACTCCCACAGCATGACCCTGTGAGGCTACACCTAGGCACCAAGCGAGAGAAATGGAGGTTACGTCAACAAGAAGACATGCACGTGAATGTCCACAAAAAGTCTACTCATAGCAACCAAAGGCCAGAAACAGCCTTGGCTTCCACCAAAAAGATGGACGGAGAAACAAGCTGTGATATATTCATAGTGAAATACTACTTGGTAATTAAAAGGAATGAACTATTCATTCATGCAATGACATGGATTTTACGTTTTTCAATGCTACTGTGAACTGATTTTTTTTTAATTTTCATTTTTAAAGTGTTGGCTGCTCAATGACTCATTCTTAATGAATCTTCTGCTGCAGCCCAGTAACCAACACACTCTTATCTGTTTAATAAACCTTTCTAAACGTTGCCAAGAATTCTCAATTTTATCGAGGAGGCTCTAAAATCCCTTCTCTAAAGATCCTTCCACACACAGCATGATTCATCTTGTGTTTGAGACAGGAACACATCTGCACGGACTAGGTGCCTCCTTCTTCATTCTTCCATCCACGGGGCTGGGCACAAGGCCTGGCTTTCCCTCCCTCCCCACGACGGCTTGGCTGCTCCTTCCAGGTGAAGACAGCCAAATCGGGGCCAAGTGAGCGAGCTGCCTCTCAGCCAACTTCCCAAGCAACAGACCGGCCCCTCGCTTCTTCTGTTTCCACTGAGCTGGGGAAGAACAACGCCCCCAGGCCTCTGGTCACCCACGCTCATTTCTAAGGATCCTGGGCCGCCTTCCAAGCTGCTGGGGGCCCCTCTCCTTCCTGGAGCAGAAACCGCTCCAAGGGCTCCCCGCACCCGCTCTGGTTTCCTGTGATACGTCTGTCCCTTCTCTCCTCACTGGCCTTATCTTCAAAGGCCGACATGCAGCAGCGACACCTGAGGGACAGCAGGCCCTGCGGCCCCCCGGGACGGGGCTGGCAGAGGCCCGGACATCCTCTATGTGCGGCGCCACGCCACCATATTTCCAGCCTTCTGTCTGACAAGTTCTAGGATAACACAGTCCCCTTCCCCAACGCCCCCCTCACTCCCAGGCCACCGACCCGTTCTCTGAACTGAGCAATGCTTCCCCAAGGAAAGGAAGTGTAGAAGACTAATTATAAAAGCAACGGCCCTTTTCTCCTCAAAGAGGCTGTCCTGTTAAGTAATGAATCCGAGAGTAATAGTATGACTGCAGGAGAGGCAAAGGGGGAAGCCGTAATTCAGCAAGCACAAGCTCGCCGGCAGCACTGGCGCTGGGGCTGCTGGTGTCGTGCGGACACCGGGGAAGTCCAAGAAGAACCCTCCCCAGCACGGAGGATACGCACCCCTGCAGCCTAGAAAACAGAACGGAAGCACACAGCCATGGCTTCCACACTTAAGGTCCCGCCCCCGTTCCCCCCCATACCGTCTGTGCCCAGCCAGCCCAGGCCACCCCCTCGCTGTGGAAGCCCCCACCGCACGGCCCGCCGGGCAGATCCACACGGCCCATTTCACCACAAAATAAAGACTCCTCTCATAACCACATCCCTTTGTCAAGACAAAACCATCCCATCAGAATAATTAGCAGGGTCACGTGGGTGAGGTTCACGAGGTCCTTTTGCCTCTTCTCTTCCCCGCCTGCCTCCTACACACTCAAGGTTCACGAGGTCCTGGTAAGATTCTTCCCCGGGCAGGACTGTCCATGCACTGCTGGCCATTCAGTACCCTGATCCCCGCCCCCTCGCTGCCACACCCAGACCCTCCCCAGCAACCCTAAGGAGGCAGTAGATACCCCCACCGCGCCCACCCCACCACGGGTACTCACAGCGGCACCACAGTGGACGAGGCCTGCCCAGTCTGCCCGGCGCTCTCTCTCTGCCCATCCCACCGCCACCCAGCTGAGGCTCTAGTTTGGGCCGCAGATGGCCCCTCGCTAGCCCCACCTGCCGCCGCTGAGGGCCGTGCCAACGGCCTCCCTTCATCGCTCACGGAGCCAGCAGGAGCGCGAGGGCACCGCAGTGCGAACCGAGTCTCCGCCATGAGACTATTTCACCTGGAAATGCAGCTGCTGCTTTTCTCCCGGCACCAAGGCCCCTCCATAGAAAGAGCGTCCCCTAAACAAACACCGAGTGCGAGGACACCATCCATCAGAAATGAGTGAGCAGGCCTGACACCCGGGGAGGGCCAAATTACGGGCCTTTCTCAGAGCTGCCAAAGCCAACCGCCCCCTTCCCCAAGGAATCTGGGTGAGTCTGCGTGTCACGGCCGCAGCCCGGAGAGAGTGCCGACCCTGGCCTGCACCGCTCTGTGAGGACCGCCGGCTCGGCCATTTCTGGAATGTCCCACGCACACTGGAAGAAAGGGAACACGCTGTGTGTGCCGGGCGTGGGGTTCCAGATATGGCCAGTAGCTCAAACTTATGAAGCCGCGGCACAAATATGTCGCGATCTTGCAAGTTCTTGTCTGCCTGACCCGCTAATTACTGAGAGGCAGGAAAGCTGGGGCCAGACTGTGCGGGTCTGAATCCCAAGTCTGCAACTTCCTAGCCCCACAGCGGGAAATGCCTGACAGACATGTTGCAGGGAAACTGAGATTAACACCAACAGTTAACGCAAAGAACCTAGAACAGCGTCTCGCACTGACAGCATCTTCAGGAACTTCTGCCTAACTTTTGCCTCTTCTCTTCCCCTCCTGCCTCCTACCCACTCAAGAGATACACTTCTTTTTTTTTTTTTTTAAAGATTTTATTTATTTATTTGAGACAGAGAGAATGAGAGACAGAGAGCATGAGAGGGAGGAGGGTCAGAGGGAGAAGCAGACCCCCCGCCGAGCAGGGAGCCCGATGCGGGACTCGATCCCAGGACTCCAGGATCATGACCTGAGCCGAAGGCAGTCGCTTAACCAACTGAGCCACCCAGGCGCCCAAGAGATACACTTCTGTCCACACACAGGCGTGCTGTCATAGTAGACGTTCAGGACTGTGTCTTCCCTGGTAAATTTATCCACTTGTCCCTCGGCAGTGATGCTCTTTATCCCAAATAATGCTTTCTGCCTCAAAATCCATTTCATCTAATAATGCATAAGAGCCACACTGCTGCCTAACTCTTATTTCGGTTAGTGTTGATCTGTTGCTCCCAACCCCTTCCTTCACGCCGTTTTGTAATCTTATGTTTTAGGTGAGTGTCTTCTAAGTAGTGTATAGCTGGATCCTGTTTGTAAATCCAATCTGGCCTGACAGTTATCCTTCTCCAGAACACCAAACGCAACCCATCTCATTCTGGCCTCTGCTTTTCCTGCTGCGGCCTATTTCCCATCCAACCGTCGGCCCGAACGACTCATCTGTCTGTCGCTGGCCGTTCCTATGACATTTTCTCTGACCTCCGATATGTAGCGGCTTCACTCTGGTTTCTCCAGGTGTGATATTTTAATGCCACTTTCTTGAGACTTGTTTGTTTAGGGACCATAAGAGCCCATGTCTCTCACAGGTGCTGGAAAGTTCTGGCCACCACCTGTGTGTGCAAGGGGGCTCGCACAGCATGTTTTCCCATCCCGGGCCTGTTGCTCATTCTGCCCTAACCTCTCTTCCAAATCCGTGCCCTCCCTCAGTGCTGCCCACCCAGTAATTTTCTCCTTCTGCTTTAATCCTCTCTTCTGCTGGGTCTAAAGAACGGTAAATTTCAACGACCGTAAGTTTGGTTGCTAGAAGTTCTGTTGGGCTCTTTTCAAAAACCTGCGAGCTCTTCTTTCAGAGTCTTATTCTTCGTGTTAATTACTTGTTTGGGCTCCATTCACATCACTGCTGTAGGATGTCGAGTCCCTGGGGTAGATCACTGCTAATCACAATGCCTGTTAATGTCCAGTCCTGGCACACACTTCTTCTGTCTCGTGCTTTCTCCATCGTGAGCCCGTCTTCGGGGGGCTTTTCTGTGGGAAAACCACAGGCCTGTGCTGAGAGAGCAGCCCCCAGGGCGGCAGTTCTCCGGGGCAGTCGGCCCACTGCTGCCGTCCAGGAGACCCTTTCAAGCAGTCTCGGAGATCAAAACCCATTCCTAATAATAGCAACGTTATTTACCTTTGTCACGTGTTGCCGCCTGCACGGCTGGCGCAAAAGGTGAGTAAAGCGCGGACACGTTGGCATGAGTCGAGGCAGTACCACCAAGCCGCATTCTTAGCGCCTCGCACTCACAGTGGCGAAGATAAATAAAAGGCAGTTTCGCTTAAGGATGTCCTTGATGAGGTTCCTAATTTTATGATTAATATTGCATCAGATCCCGACCCTCAAGTAAACATCTTTTCAATATTCTGTGTGGCAAAGTGGGAAGAACACAGAGAGCCCTTGAGATGTGTACCAAACAACAGTGATTTCTTCTAAAAATGCCCCTGGTCAATTGTTGGAGCTGTGAGCTGAATCAGATAACATTTTTCAAGAAACATCATTTTCACTAGAAGAAATGACTAACAGGCAAACCGGTCATTCAAACTTGGGTATTTGGCACTTTCTCAAAAATGAACAAAGACTGTCATTTCAAGGAAAACAATCGGCAGTATGTGTTGCCAATAATATCTGAGCTTTTAAGCCAAACTCTGAATTTTGAAGAACTTTCGCCTGCCACTCTGGGCTCACCAGCTTCCTCTGACAAGACGGTGGTAAGGCTACGGGACGTGATCCTGTGTGATGAGGTGCGTCAACATCTAGAAGCTCCACACACCCCAGTCACCCAGTATTCCCCAGATGGCCAGCGTCGATGCTACAGAACCACGTGAGGGCAAAACACCCGCTCAAAGTGCAAGACAGGCCAGTGGACTTCAACGTCACTGGGAACAAACGGTGGCTGACATGGCTTCAACTGTCACACGGCAGGCGACCTTCAGGAAGCCACCGTGCTAAGCTCTGGTCTAGTGTTAGCGAGCAGACATCCAGGTCGTCGGGAGAGCGCTGTGAAAATTCCCCTCCCTCTCCCAACGCCCTGCCTGGGAGAGGCCAGACTGTTTTCACACACTCCCATCAAAACCAACATATCTCCACGGACTGAATGCAGAAGCACACGAGAGAATTCGGGTGTCTTCTACGGAGTCAGACCTACAGGGTCTTAACACAGGGGAACACAGTGCCCTCCTTCTCACGAAATAGTTACATTTCAAAAATACTAATTTATTACCAAGATATGTTACTTATAATAACACATAGGGATTTATCACTGTTATTTTAAGATAAATTACTAAATATTTTTAAATGATCTCTGTTTGAGTTTCTAACAGAGTAAATACCGACAGAATTCACCCACGTGAGTCAAAGCTCTTTGAGTTCCTCGGGATTTTTGAAGACTGTAACGCAGCCCCGAGACACGAAGCTGGAAAGCCCTGACGGGAGAACCATTTTATTTTTGTTTCTGAGTAGCACCAGGATTTCCCTATGCAGGCCCGGCTTTATCTTATTTCTACCCCTGGCCAGGACAATAAAACCTTAACTTTTAGGCACGACTGCTATCATTCCCTCCACACTTACTAGCGTCTACTGGCGGGGTCACCACTCCTCGTGTCCGCAGGACTCCCCTCCGCTTGGTAAGGAGTCCAGCTTTGCATTTTAGACAATTCTTGCTCAACATCATCCAATGCCTCCAGGCATATGCTGGGAGGGAGCAGCTTCTTCCTGGGCCTAGCCTGTCATCCTCCTGGGAACAGAGCCTCCCCTCCCCCAGAACCCCTAGAACTCTGCCGTCCATCAGCAGTCCTCTCCGCGCACCCCTGGCCACCAGGATACGCATCCTGCAGGGACAACAGGTTGGTGACTGCACAGCCCCTGCACACAGCAGGTGCTCCCCACACGGTGGCCAAATGCAGAACACAGAGTCTCAGACTGAGGCCGCAAGGTGAGCCGAACGCACAGTCACGTCTCCAGAAAAATGAGCAGATGTGGTTTTTGCCCTCTAGAACGTAGCCAGCAAAATGGAAGTCGTTTCCACTGATTTCAGCTGGACACGGTTATAAAGCAGAGCAGAAAACCACAGGCTTCAGAGCTCACATGTGGGTCCCAACACAGGCTCTCTGACCCCAGGCAAGGGGTGTGTGAGTGTGCAGGGTGTGACATCCACTCTGCTGTGAAGCTAAGAGCCACTCGGACACGTTAGCCGTCACTGCCCACTGACACGGGAAGCCCCGCTGCTGCTGCCGAGGAGAGCAGGAGGGCCGCTGCACAGCCGTGGCCCAGGGACTCGGACTCCCTGCCGTCTCCCTTGGCACGTGGATTTAGCGTCACGCGATAGACAGCCCCGAACTTCCTAAGCTGCAGGGAACCGGCGAAGGCCAGGCTGACAGGGCCGCACTTATCAAGGCCAAGCACGAGTTCTCAGTGGCTCTCAAGCAGGGCAGTGACGTGATGAGAAGGTGCTCCAGGAAGACGGCCCTTGAGTCGTCAGGAGAGAGCAGAGAGGACGGGGCGAGCCCAGGTTGTATGAGAGCAAGCGCAGCAACAGAAGCTTCCGGCTCCTCAGGACGCCAACGCCCGGTCCGACTTTCCGCCTGCTGCTCCGTCCCCTCAGGCCCTCACACCTGTCCACACAAAGCAGCGGGGACACCCGAATACGCCCAACAGCCCCCCAGAGGAGCTCGCCTCACCTCAGGGAATGACAGATCTCCCCGAGGCCCCCAGTGCTGGTAGCCGGCACCCCTCCACACTGCTCACGTCAGGGCCCTGCGGCTCGCGGCGGCCTGCAGAGGGCGGTGAACGCGTGTACCGGGAGGGACCCACACTGCACACACGCACACGCACGCACACACGCAACCCTGGCCCAAAAGGAATGTCAGCCGTCCCATCAGACAGCAAACCTCAGGTGAAAAATGAAAAGCCAGCCTCACTTCCAGTGTAGAGCTGATTTTATTCACAAATAGAAGCGGGATAATCTTGTATCTAAATGGCAGGAATTCCATCACTCATGGTAAGAGAAGTGACATTTGAAATTTATAAGGTCTCACGTTATGATTCAATCCCTTTTCTAAACGGGGAAAAAAAAAAGTCTTACATTTTGGGAGAAGACTAACACATATGAAAACATTAACAATGGAGGGAAATGATAAATCGAGGCTTGGGCCAAAATCGTATTTTTCTCTGTCAGATGCAAACAAGGTTCTTACTCGTCATTACAGGAAGGGCCTCTCCCTGCCCTTTGTCGCTTCCCGTTATCAAAAGTAAGGTGAGCCCACACCGTTCTCTCCCACACAGTCATTCTGGCTCATTTATTCAAATTAAACCTCAGGACCCAAATCTGGAGACCACATCGGGTAGAAGTCTTCCTCGGGCCCCTTCTAGCCCAGCAGCTGAGCCAAGGCCTCCACGGGCAGCGGTGTCAGAAACAGCACCACGACGGCGGCTCAGGATGGCCTGGCCTGGCAGGAAACGCAGGGGACAAGTGCACCCCATCTGCTTCTCCCCTACTCACCTGCGACGAATGGTGTCCCGGCGCAGCACAGACGCCCACACGGGCTCCGTCCCTGGGGCATCTTTGGAGTGAACCCAGCCCATGAGGTCCCGCAGAAAACCTCCATCAACCAAACCCTGCTCGGGGCTCGACACACCACCCCCCACCCCCGTCACCCCTCCTCCAAGTCTCGCTGCATTCCCAAATCGGGTCCTCGGGAGCACGCGTCTCATGCCCCCTCTGGCTCCACCCTGCGCCCCACACTGAGCTCCTAGGAGGCGTCTGCTGACATACTTCTCCCTCCCCAGGAAGGCACGCAGCCCTGGTGCAGAGTGTGCATCTAGGAAAGCCGTGTCGGCAAGAGTGAGCCAAGACGGTCCACACCCACCAGGGGGCCTCCATCTACCTCGACCACAGATTGCTACATCCACAGGCTCCCATCCTCCTTCCTACTCTGTGTAGGGTCTTTCCCCCAAACCACTTCCATAAAATCACCCCGGCCCTGGGAGACCTGCAGCCTTTCTGCAAAAATCTCCACCACCCGCCCCGACTGACAGCAAGTCCAGCAGAGCCCCGGCCATGGGGAGCAGGGCTTCCAGCAGCTTGTGCTTCCCTCGGGGACCGGGCACAGCTGCAGTCCCCCACCAGCAGACCCCTGGCCCGGGGCCAGCAGAGACTGTGGGGCCGGCTGCTCATGGGCCCAGGTGACAGGTGAGCTCTGAGGCCCTAACTCGGACGCCCCGTAAGGGGCGGGTTGCCCTGAGTACAGCTCACCAGGCTTATCAGCACCACCCCACATCTGGTGCTGGGATCACCCGGCGTCACCGGCAGCAGAGCTGGGGAGCTGGCAATGTGTGGGAGTCAGACTGCAGGGGAGGGGAGAGCCCCACGCCCTAGGAGGCCCCAGCAGCGCACCGGGACTGTCTGCAGATGCAGGGGTGTGTGTGCACGTGCATGCAGTATCTCCCACACCCACCGACCCTGTGCAGGCGGCACGTGGCCAAGCTGCGCACGGGGCAGGCCCATGCGGCAGGCCCAGTGCCCCCCACCCCGCGACGCTGGTTTCGGAGTCAGAGGCCAGGCCGGCGGGGGCTCACCTGAATGCCATCCAGCAGCTTGCTCACGCACCAGTACGTGTCTGCCTCGACATCACGCAGCACGTCTGCGGGCACGCGGGAGACGTCGGCAGCGTCCACGTCCTCCTCCTCTGTGTGCCAGGGAGCATGCGAAAGACAGCGAGCGGTTAACCCACAGGACACACCACGGGGCGGGGGCGGGGGCGGGGGCGCGGCTCGCAGAGACTTGCACGCGGCAGGCAAGGGACGCCGGGGGCCCATTTCTCTCGCTCGAACTAGATGGCTCCTAGGCTTCAATCTCATCACTTAATGGTTTTCCATTTTAATACCTAATTAGTTGCAGATAATTAATATTCTGAGTCTTTTCCAATTAATTAACATAATTAATATATTATAAATTATTGCTTCTCAGGCCTTTCACCTCCTGATAAGCGAGGGCCTAAACGACATTACTTATTCCCAATACAGGTCTGAAAGCTTTTTCATAAGATTTTTTTAAATTCTGCTTCTAATGTGGTTACATATTCATTAGACAATAATTTCTCTCAAAACCGGTTCCCAAGGTGAGGATTTCCAAAACCACACTGGGCAAAGACCCCTTGGCTACAGGCGAGCACCCGTGAAAGCAGGAGCCTGAAGAGAAAGAACAGGCCGCAGTGCTCTGAACAGTCTCTTTCTTCGAATACAAAAAACCCAATGAGAGAACATAACTTAAAATTTTTAAAATGCAAAAGAGACACTTAACTGAAACGGCTTATCAGACATTTGAACGAACTAGTCTTAGATCCTTACAAAAGCTGCTATCACCCAGCACAACACTCATAAATGTTTTAGAAATTGTGCATTCTATTTTTTCATTTTATTTACTTTTGTTTTGTTTTGCCAACACACAGGGCATCCTTGCAAGAAAGACGTTATTGAAGCAAAGAAACATTTCTGCCGAGAACATATGTGGAAAGTTTTAAGTAGGTAGAGATGACAATAACCCTAAGAATACTAATTGCTACCACCTGTTGTGTAGCTGTGAGGTGACAGGTGCCCCTCCCCACGATCGAATGTCCTCGTTCATGAACCCCCGTCACACGTCTGCTCCCATGGCCACTGCGCCCCTTGGAAACAGGCTGCAGTGAAAGAGCAGGTGTGGCCCCCGGGGACAGCCCTTGGCAGCGTGGTCAGGACGCAGGCCCTCCTGACAGGTAGCCCCACACAGCCTTGCCTCACGTCACAGCACATAGCTGCAAGAGCCACGGTGAACCCCCTTCCACTCTGCTCCCTGTTCACGACAGAAACCACAATGGTGACAAGAGGCCAGGCGAGTCCAGACCCAAGCCCGGCCAGGCCCTGCGTGGGGGCCACACCGGTCTACACAGGCAGGCCCAGCCCTGGAAGCACACCCAGCCAGGCCACGTACAGCCGCGAGGACACGTCCCCATCAGCTCTGCTCTCAGCCCCTTGTCACCGCATGACCCGGGGCACCCGGGACCACGTCTGTGGGGGCTGCGGCCGGGAAAGTCACTCCGTCCCCACTTATTCCTTCACTCCCCCGCTCACTCAACAAGCCCTTCTGCATTTTGATTTTGTTCAGGGGTTTATTTTATTGCGACGTAGTCCATATACAATAAAATTAACATTTCTTAAAGCACACAACTCACTGGGCTTTAGTGTCTCACAGAGTTGGATAGCCATCACCACCACGTAATTCCAGAACTTTTTCACCACCCCAAGCCAGCCCATCAGCAGGCACTCCCCATTCCCCCAGCCCTGGCAACCACCCCTCTGTGCTCTGCCTCCGTGGATCTGCCTGTTCTGGACATTCCACGTAATGGGATTGTGCGGGATGCAGCCTTCCGTGTCTGGCTCCCCTCACTCAGTGCCAAGGGTCTGGGCAGGGGGAGAAATGGGCAGGGGGGCTTCTGGTTCGGGGACTCCTTTGGGACACGAGATATTCCGCAGCAATGTTCTGGGGTGTGGTGGCACAGCGTTGGGAATGTACTTATGCCCATCACATGTTCAGTTGAATTCTAGCAGACAGAATCTAGCAGCACATTGACAGGACTCTACATCATGACCAAGTGTGATTTACACCGGGAATGCAAAGGCTGTTCAACATAGCTAATCAGTGTCCTAGCCCACATCCAAAAGAAACATGATCATGTCAATTGTTGTAGGATAAGCTTTGACAAAATCCAAACCTTTTCATAACAAGTATTCTCAATAAAATAGAAATAGAAGATTCAATTGTGGTAAAGGAGAGGTGCCTGGGTGGCTCAGTGGGTTGAGTGTCCGACTCTTGGTTTGGGCTCAGGTCATGATCTCAAGAGTCTTCAGATTGAGCTCTAGGGAGGGCTCTGCACTCAGTCGGGAGTCTGCTTGGAGATTCTCTCCCTCTGCCCCTCCCCACTCTTGGGTTTGCATGCTCTCAAATAAATAAATAAATAATTCTTTAAAAATTATGATAAAGGATATTTATGAAAAATAACTCATATGTATATCATTCTCTGTGGTGAAAGACTGAGAGTTTTCTCCTTAAAATCCCCAAAAAGTCAAGGATGCCTATGTCCACCACTTCATTTCAATATTGTCATGGAAGTTTGGTCAGAGAAATTATACAAGATTAGTTACTAAAAGCTCACAAATGGAAAGGAAGAAGAAAAAGTTTATTTATATATGACATGATCTTCTATGCAAATAATCCTAAGAATTTGAAAAACTCTGTACGAGATTTTAATATTTCCCGAGAGGTATGAGAAGAGAAGGCCAACACATATGGATCAATGGAATACTGCTGAGAATCAAGGAATACATACATGTACAGTCAGTTGTTTTCGAACACGGAGACCAAGATCATTCAATGAGGCAAAAACAGTGTCTCCAACAAACGGTGTTGAGAAACTGGATATCCACATACGAAGGAGTGAAGTCAGAGCATTCCCTTCGACCCTATAAAAAATGAACTCCACATGGATCCAAGAATGAACTTTAAGAGCGAAAATTCTTAACACTCAGAAGGAAACTAAGAACACCTAGGGGCAGATCTTCCTTCCCTTGGATTTGGCAATATGGTGTCTCTTGTATGGCACCCGAAGCCCAAGGAACAACAGAGAAAACAGAGACAATGGACTTCAACGTTGCTAAAAACTTTTGTGAACGAAAGGGTAATCTCAAGAGAATGTAAAGAAACCCAAAGAAGGGTAGGAAATATTAGCAAATCTCATACGAGTCTTGCATCTAGAATGTGTACAAAACTCCTCCAACTTAAGAACCTAAACAACCCCACTGAAAATAATAGACATTTCTCCAAAGAAGATAGTCAGACGACCCAGTGAGCACATGGGGCGATTTTCCTCATGAGATCGTAGGAAATGCAAGCCAACACCACAGTGATATGCCTTCCCCCACCCAGGAGGAGGGGCTCTAGTGAATAAGCAGAAATAACAAGTATCGGAGAGGATCTGGGGAAACAGAACTCTCCTCCATTGCTGGGGGAGATGTAATATGGCGGAGTCACTCTGGCAAAGGCTGTGGCACGTCGTCCACACGTTGAGCATACTGTTCTCATTTGGCCGAACTCCACTCATTCTCTAAACAGAAGAATGGAATACAGGCCCTCTAACGACAGCCTGCATGTAAGTCTTCGTAGCAGCACTCTGGACAATAACCGAAAGGTGAAAACAACCCACAGGTGCACCCACACTTGAATGGACAAACACAACGTGGTATGTTCATACAATGGGATTCATTCAGCCACGCCAGGAATGAAGTAGTGATACATGCTATCACGTAGGTGAACTTCGAAAACATCCTACTCAGTGGAAGAAACTAGACCCCAAATACCACATACGGTATGATCCCACGTGTATGAAAAATTCGTCCCAGGTAAATGACAGGTGCCAGGTCAGGGGTTGCCTGGGAGCAGGGGGATGGGGAATGGCCAGTGACTGCCTGCTCAGAGGGTGCGGGGTTTCTCTCCAGGGCATTAAATGTTCTGGGACTAGATAGGGTGATGGTGCCAGCACGGGAAATGGAGTTGATAACAGTGGTTTGCACACTTTGAAATGTTTAAAAAGATAAAGTTTCTTTTATCTGAAGCTACAAATATACCTTGAGACATGAAAAGAAACCAAAGCCAAAAGAGAAGAAAAGGAATGCATTCCCTGGTGAGGACAGGCCGACTCTGGTGCTGGAACTGGCCCTGGTTGGAGCTCATCAGCTGCTCCGGGAGGTGGGGCCGGAGCTGGCTGGAGCTGGTGCTGGATTGGGTCTTGCTCCCACTGGCCCTAGATCTGCAGGGGGAGCCAGCGCTGGCTCCAGGTCGGAGGTGCCGCCGGAGCTGACTGTGGAGCCGGTCCAGCTCGGAGTCTTGCCTTGGCTCTAGCTCTGCAGTCGGCGATGGAGCCGTAGGTCCAGGGGCTTCCTCCCACTGGGGCGCACGTGGCTCCAGCTCCCGAGCTCCTGGCGAAGGCCCCGCAGCAGGACATGGAAATGCCTCGAGCTCTGCAGCGGGCTTTGGGTCTGTAGCTGCTTCTGCAGCCGCGTCGACTCTGCAGCGGTGACCGGCCCCGGGGCAGAGGCCAGTTCTCTGTCTCGAGATGGTGCCGAAGCAGCAGGAGGAGAGAAGATCACCACCCTGCCAGGGGGATCACCCTGTGCTGATCCCCACAGCCCGTCCCTGTGCCTTGTCAGAGGAAACCGGCCTCCCCCAGCAGCGCTGAGCTGCCTCAAGACCTGGCTCTCGTTCTCGGGCTGCCTCTCACTCTGCCAGTGGTGCCGGATCGGGTGGGACAACTGGTGTGGAGGTGGCTCTGCTCTGGAATTCACCCCGGAGCTGCTTTTGCCTCCGGAGGGGGACCGTGGGTCGGAGCTGGAGGGGCTCTAGTGTGCGGGGCCCTGGCTCAGGCTCTCGAGCTGCTTCCACGGCTGGCTCGAGTCAGCGCCGGGGCACGTTCTGGTGCGTCAGATGGTTCGAGATCTTAGCTGCCCCACGGCTCGTGCAAGGTCTCGTGCTCGAGGTGCTCTAGCTCTGTATCGCCCACTTGCTGACCGTGGGTGAGATGCTGACCCACCGGTTAGGCTGGGAGCTCCGAGGGCAGGGAGGGTGTCTGGGGGTCCCTCTGCATTCCAGCAAACAGACAGAGGTGTGGGTGATGCCCGCGTGGAAGAAAGCGTGAAAACAAGAGTCTGTGGCCCAGACCTCTCATCTGTAACAACATCCGCCGCATAACGGTGCTGCTCGGGGAATCCCACCGACTCACTAAATTTTGAAGTGCTACCACCTCCCAGGCACTGTTCTGGGGGTTGGGGACCCAGAGGTGAGGAAGCACGGTCCCTGGTCGCGTGGGGCTGGCCGGAGCAGAGGTCAAACGAGGACTTCAGGTCCCCGGCAAGTGTCTCTGCTCAGCTGGGGCAGCTGCCGGGAGCAGCGGGTCAGGCCCTTGTCCCCGTCTGGCAGCTCAGGACCGACCCGCGTGGGGCGCGTGGTGAAGGGGATGCAGGATCCTTGGTCTAAATCCCCCCGTAGACATTACCCCCATGTAGCCGGTCTCGTCACCGTCCCAAGTTTTGTCATCCATGAAATGGGCAGGGGAGGAAAGCCGTTCGTGGGTTCGAGAGCCCTATCCAAGTGCGGAACCGGGTCTAGGTCATCTCTGGAGGGGGATTCAGCTCCAGCACCTGCCCCAGAGCTCGAGCCAGGTCCTCCACCGATGCGTGCCGCAGCTCCCGAGACTGGGGCAGCTGCAGCTTCGGCTCTCGCGCCAGCTCTGGGATCAGACCCCGGTTTGGAGCTTGAGCAGCTCCAGCACCAGCTAGGGAACTCGCCAGCCAAGGGCCAGCACCTTCACCGTCACACCCTCGCCATCGTGCACGAGGTCAGGAGAGGGGCTGGGGGCGGGAGGGTCCCTGCTGGGCAGGTCACCCCGGGTACCTTGGTCACTCCACTCAGAGCTCCCCCTCCCCACCCCTCCCACAGGTCCCAGCCCCAGGGATCCCCACCCCTGCTTCCCAAACAAAGCTCAAGGTGGACAAGCAGACCTGGGATGTTGGAAGTTGAGGCTTGTACCTTCAACACTGTAAACGTGTTGACCCAGAAACTCCACTTTATGGATTCTGTTGCAAAGAGAGGTTGATGGACACGGTGTTCCCTTCGACACGGTGGGAGTGAGCTGCCCACGCTAGGTGATGGGTGCACCTGTGGCCTGGGATGGGTGCTGCTCACTGTTCTCCCAGACAGGGGTGCCCGTCACCCTTCTCTCCCGGGGACCTCCGTTTCCTGACGTTCTCGCCAGGGCTGCTGGTCCCCAGACCAGACACCTGCCAGTCTGAGGGTGACCAGTGCTGCCTCTATAGGGTTTCCTTTGCCAGAGTCCTTCCCCGGGAGCTCCTGCATCTCCGACTCTCCCCATGCCTCTCCCCCTCCCCTTGGACTTGCATGCATTTCATCTCTGTCCCTGTGGAACCCAGTGACTTGGAGCATGGTTTGGACCAGAGGCATGGGAAACCTTTCTGTGGCCTTGGCTTGTGAGCAATGCTTTGGCCCTTTGGGGTGTGTCTTCCAGCTTTCTGCATTTCCCTGGTTTCTCTGTGGGTCACAGGAGGAACCAGCCCTTTCCTGTCTGGGGTCAGGCTGAGGTGTCCCAGCAGGAACCGGGGTCTCCGCCCCGAGATTGTGTCCATATTTACCAAAGGGGGCTCTATGGTTACATCTCATCTGTAATCCATCAGGGATTTCAACATCCAATAAGGGAAATTCTATGTCAAGTCAACACAGAAATGAAGGAGTCCCCTTTGAAAATAGGGGGGCAGACACAAAGGCCCATACTGTGTGATTCCACGTACAGGAAACATCCAGAACAGGTAAAGGAACAGAGAGAGGAAGCAGCTTAGGGGTTTCAGGGAGGCCTTCTGGTTCGGGGACTCCTTTGGGGAAACAGATATTCCACAGCCATGTTCTGTGGTGTGGTGGCCCAGCGTTGGGAATGTACTTGATGCTCAGGACTTGTTCAACTGAAAACAATGAATTTTATTTAAAATAAATAATAAACAGCATATAGGACATGGAAAGAGAATAGAACAGTTAATACGAACCAGAGAGAAAGAACATAGTGGGAGGGGATGAAACAATCTGGCGGGGCATCGGGGTCGGGTGATGGAGCTAAGGGTAATGGTACAAGGAGCTCTCCCTGTGAGGATGTGGGCTCTGGATGTGGTTCTGGGAGCCCTGTAGGAGCAGGAGGAGGGGCAGGACCAGATGCAAGAGCAGGGCCTGACGCAAGACCAGGGCCAGGGGCAGGATCCACAGTAAGAGCTGGGTCAGGGGCAAGTACAGGAGCACAGGCAGGCCAAGGGGAAGGGGCAGCGGCCCTGGAAAGCAGGGGAAGGGGCATCGGCTCTGGCAGGGGCAGGGGCAGGAACAGGGACACTGGCAGGGGAAGGGGCATCGGCTCTGGCAGGGGCAGGAACTGGGACGCAGGCAGGGGAAGGGCATCAGCTCTGGCAGGGGCAGGAACAGGGACACAGGCGGGGGAAGGGGCATCAGCTCTGGCAGGGGCAGGAACAGGGACACTGGCAGGGGAACGGGCATCGGCTCTGGCAGGGGCAGGGGCAGGAACAGGGACGCAGGCAGGGGAAGGGGCATCGGCTCTTGCAGGGGCAGGTGCAGGAACAGGGACGCAGACAGGCGAAGGGGCATCGGCTCTGGCAGGGGCAGGAACAGGGTCACTGGCAGGGGAAGGGGCATCAGCTCTGGCAGGGGCAGGGGCAGGAACAGGGACGCAGGCAGGGGAAGGGGCATCAGCTCTGGCAGGGGCAGGAACAGCGACACCGGCAGGGGAAGGGGCATCGGCTCTGGTAGGGGCAGGAACAGGGACACTGGCAGGGGAAGGGGCATCGGGCATGGCAGGGGCAGGAACAGGGGCACTGGCAGGGGAAGGGGCATCGGCTCTGGTAGGGGCAGGGGCCGGAACAGGGACGCAGGCAGGGGAACGGGCATCAGCTCTGGCAGGGGCCGGAACAGGGACATAGGCAGAGGAAGGGACAGGTGCAGGGGTAGGGGGTGGGTCAAGGGCAGGAATGGGCGCACATGCAGGGGCAGGGAAACGGGTAGGGAAAGGGGAAGGAGCTGGGTCATAGGCAAGGATAGGAGCACAGGGAGGGGCTGGGGAAGGGACAGTTGCAGGGGCAGAAGCCGAGTCAAGGGCAAGAAGAGGAATACAGGCAGGGGCAGGAGAAGGGGCAGGATCCAGGGCAGGAGCTGGGTCCGGGGCAAGAACAGGAACACAGGTAGGGGAAGGGGCAGGTGCAGGGGCAGGAGGTCGGTCAGGGACAGGAACAGGACCACAGGCAGGGGCAGGGGCAGAACCCGGGTCAGGGGCAAGAATAGGAGCACAGGCAGGGGCAAGGGAAGGGACAGGATCCAGGGCAGGAGCTGGGTCAGGGTCAGGATCCAGATCAGGGGCAAGAACAGGTGCACAGGTAAGGGAAGGGGCAGGTGCAGGGGCAGGAGGTGGGTCAGGAGAAGGGACATTGGCTCTAGCAGGGGCAGGGGCAGGGGCAGGGGAAGGGGCAGGAGTTGGGGCAGGGGCCGGAACAGGAGCACAAGCCGGGGAAAGGGAGGGGGCAGGTGCAAGGGGAGGGACAGGGTCTGCCGCATTGGCACGTACAGGACCCGGGGCAGTATCTGGGTCAGGGGCAAGAACCGGGGCACTGGGAGGGGTGGGGATGGGTCAGGATCCAGGGCAGGAGCTGGGTCGGGGGCAGGAGCAGGGCCACAGTTCGGGGCAGGCGCAGGGGCGGTGGCTCTGGCAGGCACAGGGGCAGGCACAGGGGCAGGCTCTCCGGAGGCATGTTGTCCAGCAGGCCCTTCCTGGCCCCCGTCAGGCTCTCCGTGGGCGGGTGCTGGGTCACCTGCCGGCTCCTGGTCTCCTGCTGAAGTCGCAGCCACCACCCCTCCGTCCAGAGCTGCCGATGGAGTTGGAACCGGCTCTAGCTCCTCAGGTGGTGGAGCAGCTGTGAGAGGAGAAAAGCTCACCCCGTGCCCCCTCTCCGTGGGCCTTTGCGGAGACAGAACCCAGCCCAGGGCCTCCCAGAGAAGCCGCAGCCAGGAAGGAGCCCTCCCCGGGGCGTCTCCCCGACCGCAGTCCACCCGCTGGGCGCTCTGAGCCCAGTCGTTGCTCCAGGCCCCACACCAGGCTCTGGGGGCTCCTTCCTGTGGGGCCAGCCCCCACCCTTCCGCACACACCCACGGGCACCCAGCCCCGGGCTTCTCAGCCTCAGGCTCGGGCTCCGTGGGTTCCGGCTCCTGGAGCACAATGCAGTCACTGACCACCAGGGACAGTGGTCTGGGTGGTGTCGGAGGCCTCTCCCCGCCATCCCCAGCACCTGCTCCAGGGGAGTCCTGTGGGGTCACGCTCCGGATCCCGGACATGGAGTGGGTGTCCGCCAGCCTCGTGCCGATCTCATCGGAGGTCTGCAAAGACAGGGACGGGTAGCCGGCCCGGAGGCATCCCAGTCCTGCCCGGCCAACGTCCCTGTCCCCTGCCCAGTCGCCCTGCTGCTCCCAGATCAGACACACACCTGTGGGTGCACAGCCCTGCACGCGGGACAATGACCCATCCCTGCAGGGCGATCGAGAGAAACCCTGGGCAGAAGCTCACAGCCCCCCACACCCCGTCCCACCCAGGCAGCCTTGACCTTGAACATGACCTGCCCACGGGTTATCTGACCCCCCATCAGCCTGCTCTTGAATTGCGCTGGCCCACCCCACATGACCCCTCTTCACACACACACACACACACACACACACGGAGGGGAGGGGACCTGGGGCTGCACAGGGGGATTAGACCCTGTGGGGCTGGGTGGCCGGCTGTGGGCCTCCTGGTGTCACCTTTCGGGCCTTCCGGCCAAACGGCCAGAGGCGGTGGGGAGCCCGGATCGGACATCCCCAGCGGGGGCCAGCGTTTGCAGGGCGGGCTTTCTTCAGCCTGCAGCATCCAGACTTAGGGAGGCAACAAGCCCACATGTTCATGGTTGGATGATCTCCAACGAAATGAGCTGGGCAGGGGGCTGTCTCTGGAATGTGGGTGCCTGGTTACCTGGGTTCCAAATTCTGTTGGACTCTGTTGTCAGGGAAGTGAGGTCACCACTGCCTGGGGTCCCCTTAACCAACTTCCTCCTCACACAAGACCCCCACCCCCGAGGGCCCCCTCCCCCAGCTGCTCAATGCTCCCCCTCCCCCCATGCCCCATCCATACAGTGACTCCCTCACAGCCCCCCCACAGCCTTCCCAAGGCCTGGGTGCAGCCGGTGTCCCCGCTGTGAGGACACAGAGCTGGCTTCAGACTGGGCTCCAGTGCCTGGATCAGGCCTTCAGTGCAACAGCTGCAGGATGAGCCGGCTTAGTGAGGACCTTGCCCAGGACACTAGCCCCATGACACTGTGAGGGTGTTCCCAGTCCCCAGTTAAGTCATGCAGTGCAACAAGTGATTATACATCAGGGTGGATGATGCAAAGTACAGTGCAGTGAGAACATGACAAAAACATTTAAATGACAGAATAGGATGTAGGTAAACATACTATATACTACGTAAGTGAAGGGAAAAGTAAACAACGGGGTCAGAAAGAGGAATGGGAGTTTCAAGAAGCAGGCTGGGGTAGTCAGGTGGTGGGGGGTGGCTCATGGAGGAAGTGACCAAGGAGACCCGTCACCAGTTACAACAGTGCAGCATCAGGGTTTGAGCTCTGCTTGACCCACGACCCCCAGGGGCATTGGGGGCATTCTAGCTCCAGAGGATCTACAGGCTGCAAATCAGCCTGAGCCTAGCCTCCGTGGTATGTCTTCTTTGCTCCCGGCTGTGGCTCTTTCTCTGCCTCTTGAGGCTGTTGAATCTCCTTTTATTTTCCTCTGAAGTGCACTATTTTGTGTGGGTTCAGTACTGTTAGTTGACACAAATTCTTTGTGAAAATAAGTGGAGTATAAATCCTACTTGTTTCCTAATTAGATCTGAACATATTCAATAATAACAGCTTTTCCCCAGGCCCCTGGGTCTTCATCTGCTCACCAACGCTGAGATTTTTAAAAACATTATATTTTTAACAGTTTCAAAGAATTAGTTTGGTTTTTAAAAAATTCCAGAAAGTCACACTTTTAATACTCTATAGAATGATCTGTAAACATTGAATGAGCAAGGTTTTACAGGATGAGGGAAGAATTGGCTTTGTGGCCGGGTTTGCCCTACTCTTTACTCCCTGTTGCCCCCGTGTGGCCACTCTCCAGATAGCATGTGGCAGAATGTGTTCCAACCTGTCAAATTCAAGGGAGAATAAGATAGAAGAAGGTTGGTCCTTGGATCCCCTAGCTCCTAATAATCATGAAATAATTTATGAGCTATATTCTAAATCAGAGCATATGTTAACTTGATATTAGGGTTAGGTTCAGGGTCAAGTTGAATACAGTAATTATGTACAGCTTTTTGTAGGTCAGTCATACGTCCATAAACTGTTTTTAAAAAATAAAACGGGAGAGAATATAGTCACTCAAAGCACTGAGCACCTTTCCTGTCACAGTAAATATGTAACGAAACGTATTTATTGTTTAACCTTAGCTGAGGACCGGGAGCTGGTCCTACAGGTACTTGGCAGGTAACATCTGTGGCCAGCTGCCCATCTCTTCCCCCGACACCCACACCCAGCTCAGCACATCCTCTGCTCTGCTCAAGGGCAGCCTAGAGAGACCAGGTCCAGGTGTGGCTCCCTCCTGTCAGGCATGGCTTCCTTCCGACAGGTAGAGAAGGTGGCCAGCTCACAGACACATGACATCTTCTTTTGGTTACTTGCTATCTGCGTCACCTTTTTGTCACCTGGTCATTAACATTTAGCTCCTGTGAGAACCTGAGTTTGCAGGTTTCTGTTCACATTTCAAAGTGTGCAGATATGTGTTGACTTTGTTCGCTGTCCCTGGGGAGGATATACAGGGTTAGGGTATGGGTTAGGGTACGGGTAAAGGTTAGGGTACGGATTAGGGTATGGGTTAGGGAATGGGTTATGGTTAGGGTACGGGTATGGGTATGGGTTAGGGTACGGGTCAGGGAACAGGTTAGGGTTAGGGTACGGGTTAGGGTTAGGGTACGGGTTAGGGTTAGGGTACGGGTTAGGGTATGGGTTAGGGTTAGGGTACGGGTTAGGGTATGGGTTAGGGTTAGGGTACTGGTTAGGGTCAGGGTTAGGGTACAGGTTAGGGTTAGGGTACGGGTACAGGTTAGGTACGGGTTAGGGTAAGGCTTGGTTAGGGTACGGGTTAGGATTAGGGTACGGGTTAGGGTTAGGGTTAGGGTACGGGTTAGGGAACGGGTTAGGGTTAGGGTACGGGTATGGGTATGGGTTAGGGTACGGGTCAGGGAACGGGTTAGGGTTAGGGTACGGGTTAGGGTTAGGGTATGGGTTAGTGTTAGGGTATGGGTTAGGGTCAGGATTAGGGTACGGGTTAGGGTTAGGGTACGGGTATGGGTACGGGTTAGGGTATGGCTTGGTTAGGGTACGGGTTAGGATTAGGGTATGGGTTAGGGTTAGGGTTAGGGTACGGGTTAGGTATGGGTTAGGGAATGGGTTAGGGTTAGGATACGGGTACGGGTATGGGTTAGGGTACAGGTCAGGGAACGGGTTAGGGTTAGGGTACGGGTTAGGGTATGGGTTAGGGTTAGGGTACTGGTTATGGTCAGGGTTAGGGTACAGGTTAGGGTTAGGGTACGGGTACAGGTTAGGGTACGGGTTAGGGTACGGCTTGGTTAGGGTACGGGTTAGAATTAGGGTACGGGTTAGGGTTAGGGTTAGGGTACGGGTTAGGGAACGGGTTAGGGTTAGGGTACGGGTATGGGTATGGGTTAGGGTACGGGTCAGGGAATGGGTCAGGGTTAGGGTACGGGTTAGGGTTAGGGTACGGGTTAGGGTCAGGAATAGGGTACGAGTTAGGGTTAGGGTACGGGTATGGGTACGGGTTAGGGTACGGGTTAGGGTACGGCTTGGTTAGGGTACGGGTTAGGATTAGGGTACGGATTAGGGTACGGGTTAGGGTACGGGTTAGGGTATGGGTTAGGGATAGGGTTAGGGTACAGGTACGGGTTAGGGTAGGGGTTAGGGTACGGATTGGGGTTAGGGTTAGGGTTAGGGTACGGGTTAGGTTTAGTGTACGGGTACGGGTTAGGGTACGGGTTAGGGTTAGCGTTAGGGTACGGTTTAGGGTACAGGTTAGGGTACGGGTTAGGGTAGGGCGAGGGTTAGGTTTAGGGTACGGGTTAGGGTACGGGTTAGGGTTATGGTTAGGGGTTAGGGGTTAGTGGTTAGGGTTAGGGTTAGGGTTAGGTTTAGGGTACAGGTTAGGGTACAGTTTAGGGTAAGGTTAGGGTTAGGGTTAGGGTACGGGTTAGTGTACGGGTTAGGGTTAGGGGTTAGGGGTTGGTTAGGGGTTAGGGGTTAGGGTTAGGTTTAGGGTTAGTGTTAGGGTTAGGGTTAGGGTTAGGGTCTCCCTGTCCTCTGCTGTATAGAGACAATTCTCGTCCGGTAACCAGATTGATCATTTCAGAACATAACCTTTGAGCCTCTCTGCGATCCGCTCCCCACCTGTCTGTCCTCTCCAGCCTCACCTCTCCCACTGCAGCCCCCCTCTGTGGGCCACCAAGCTGTGTGGTTGTCCCACATGTGCCTTGGGCCTGACTCCAATCCTTTACATTCTCTGTGCCCTCTGCCAGAAGCACTCTTCTCTCCCCTTGCATCATGTCTGGCTTGTTCCCCCATTGGCTGGGCCTCTACTTGCCCCCTGGTGACCTGACTCATGTCTGCTGGGTGCATGTGCTCGTCCCCTATTTAAATGTAGTATCCACCTTCCCTGTGTGAGCGATTTACTAACCTGCAAGGTATGGGGTAGGCACAGGGAAGTAGTCTTAGTGCCTGTGTAAAAAAGCCAGTCTCAGGGCGCCTGGGTGGCTCAGTCCTTAAGCGTCTGCCTTCGGCTCAGGTCGTGATCCCAGGGGCCTGGGATTAAGTCCCATGTCAGGCTCCCTGCTCTGCGGGGAGCCTGCTTCTCCCTCTCCCCCTCCCCCTCCTTGTGTTCCCTCTCTAGCTGTCTCTTTCTCTGTCAAATAAATAAAATCTTAAAAAAAATCAGTCTCAGAGGGGCTCACCACACTTGCTGACAATGGGGGAGCTGCTGTCCCCACAGTGAGGGGCAGGTAGTCCCCTCAAAGGGGGACCAGCCATGTGAGGCATTTGGACAAGACTTCCAATGTTTTGGGGCCAGGGAGATGTAGACCTGGAACCAGAAGCTCACACCCTTGGATTCAAGGCTGGGGCCTAAGCAAGCCCCCTTTTTCCAGGGGTCATCTTTCCCCTTCCCTGCCCATGGGCTGAACCTGATTCCTGATCTGGGGAGTTCGAGGGTGACCCCTCCTAGGAATACCAGTGGTTTACTGATGGACCTTGTCAGCCAGAGGCCCAGTAGCCTTCGAGGGAGGACCCTATAGGGGGTGGAGACAGCTCTGTTGGGGACCAGCGACAGCCCACTCAAAGTAAAGTGGGGCAGCTGGCCGGCCCTGCTGATTCTACCCAGTCTGTAGGACATAGAAACACGGGCTGTGCCCAGAGGTGCTCAAATCATGGCAGGTGGGGACAGAACCTACAGGGGGGCAGCTAGGGGAGGGCACCTGCAGGGTTTGCCCAGGAGCTCAGCACGGGGGAGTGTTCCTGGCTCCAGCATGCTGACTGTGCGGCTGCATGGGTTTCCAGCCTCCCAAGCCTCAGGCTCCCCTTTGTAAGATGGGGCGCTGATGGCCCCCATCTCTGGGAGCAGAAGGTAGAGAGGCCCTGCCGGCAGATTCACTCAGGACAGGTCAGGAGGTGGCTGTTGCTTAAAGCAGCCCAGGGCCTGTCCCCATGAAGAAGGTGCACACGTCCATGACCCCCAGCTCTGGGGTCCTGCTGCCAGCCTCTGGCAGTGACCCTCTTCCTGCCCTGTCCCCTGCCCCTGTGGACACGGGGTCTTCCTGGAGCTGTTCCTGCAGAATCACTTCATGGTGGACACAGGGTCATCTACTATGTCTTCACCGACCAGCTGGTTGCTGTGTCCCGTGTGCCCCTCCAGGAGCACTGAAGGGTGGTGGTTCTTGAGGTCCGCGGTGCCCCACACTGGCAGGATGTGTCCATGCAGCACATGGCGATCATGAGCTGCTTCTATGAGGAGTGCTTCCTCTATGAGGTGGATGACATGGTGTGCGGGGATGTGGACATGAAGTTCTGTGACCACGTGGGCATGGAGATCCTGTCCCCCCGCTTTGGCACCCTGCACCCCGGTTTCTACTGGGTGGCCCATGAGGACTTAAGCTATGAGCGCTGGTCCCAGTCCCAGGCCCACATCCCCAAGGACAAGGGTGACTTCTACTACATGGGGGCCTTTTTTGGGGTGTTGTGGCGGAGGTTCACTGACTGACCTCAGCCTGTCACCAGGTGATGGTGGTCAACTGGGCCAATGGGATCGAGGCCATGTGGTACGATAAGAGCCACCTGAACAGGTACCTGCTGGACCACAAGCCCACCAAGGTGCTGTCCCTGGAGGACCTGCAGGACCCACAGCTATTGGGTGGGCCCTGGAGGACCTGTGTGCAGCTGCTGGGCTGGTCCCGGGTCATGAAGAAGCTGAGATTTGGGCCATGCCCAAGAATCACCAGGACACCTGGAACTCATGAGGGGCTGTCCCCGTCTCCAGCAGAGGGTGCTGACTTCAGCGGAGCCATCAGAGAGGGTTCCTACTTCTGTCCCCTCGAGGGACACTGTGGAGTCCAGTACTGTCTGCACGGGCAAGTCCAGTGCCCCAGCCGCACCTGCTCACAGGAGGCCTGCCTGGGGATACAGCGTCCTCTCTTTGCGTTCACTACATTTTCTTCACTTCTGGGTCATTTGCAGCTGTGAACGGCTCCAGTTTTATATCAGATGTTTTTCTTTGTCAATGCTGAGCAACCATTTTTAAAAAGAACAATTGAAGGAAAAGGTTTTCTCTCTAGTTGTAAACAGACACCGCCTGGTGGGGCTGGGACAGTCCTGTAGCAGCCATGGAGCCAGAACAGGTCCTGGCTGGGTCTTCCCTCCCAGTCCTTGCATGTTGCCATGGCCATGGGGTTTCAGGGTCAGGGGTGCACCGAGCCACCTCTCAGAACCCCGGTGCGCTCACCGCCAGAGGCCTTGGCCGTGACCGCTAGCTCAGCCTCCAGGAGCATGGCGCCCTCTGGGTTATTTCCATTTCCTGCCGTGGATTTATTTTTTATTTATTAATTTTATTTAATTTTTTAAATTTAAATTCATTAGCCAACATATAGTACATCAGTAGATTTTGATGTAGTGTTCAGTGATTCATTAGTTGCCTATAACACCCAGTTTTCATCACAACATGTGCCCTCCTTAATACCCGTCACGCAGTTACCCCATCCCCCCACCCTCCTCCCTTCTGTAACCCTCAGTTTGTTTACCGGAGTCCAGAGTCTCTCATGGTTTGTCTCCCTCTCTGATTTCTTCCTGTTCAGTTTTCCCTCCCTTCCCCTGTAGTCCTCTGTGCTATTCCTGACATTCCACATAGGAGTGAAACTATATGATAATTGTCTTTCTCTGATTTATTTATTTCACTTAGCATAATCCCCTCGCGTTCCATCTATGTCAATGTAAATGGTAGGTATTCATCCTTTCTGACAGCTGAGGAATATTCCATTGTACATATATACCACATCTTCTTTATCCATTCGTCTGTTGAAGGGCATCTCGGCTCCTTCCACAGTCTGGCTATTGTTGGACATTGCTGCTATGAACATTGGGGGGCAGGTGCTCTTCTTTTCATTACATCTGTATCTTTGGGGTAAATACCCAGTAGTGCAATTGCTGGGTGATAGGGTAGTTCTGTTTGTAACGTCTTGAAGAACCTACATACTGTTTTTCAGAGTGGCTGTACCAGCTTGCATTCCCACCAACAGTGTAAGAGGGTTCCCTTTTCTCCACATCCTCCCCAACATTTGTTGTTTCCTGCCTTGTTGATTTTTGCCATTCTAAGTGGTGAAGGTGGTATCTCAATGTGGTTTTAATTTCTTTTTCTCTGATGGCTAGTGATGTGGAGCATTTTTTCATGTGTCTGTTAGCCATTTGTATGTCTTTGGAGAAGTGTCTGTTCATGTGTTCTGCCCGTTTCTTGATTGGATTATTTGTTTTTTGGGTGTTGAGTTTGAGAAGTTCTTTATAGATCTTGGATGCCAGCCCTTTATCTGTAATGTCATTTGCAAATATCTTCTCCCATTCCATGGCTTGCCTTTTAGTTTTGTTGACGGTTTCCTTTACTGTGCAGAAGCTTTTTATCTTGATGAAGTCCCAAAGGTTCATTTTTGCTTTTGTTACCCTTGCCTTTGGAGACGTGTCTAGCAAGAAGTTGCTGTGGCTGAGGTCGAAGAGGTTGCTGCCTGTGTTCTCTTCTAGGATTTTGATGGATTCCTGTGTCACATTGAGGTCTTTCATCCAATTTGAGTTTACCTTTGTATATGGTGTGAGAGAATGGTCCAGTTTCATTCTTCTGCATGTGGCTGTCTAATTTTCCCAGCACTATTTATTGAAGAGACTGTCGTTTTTCCATTGGGTATTCTTTCCTGCTTTGTGGAAGATTAGTTGACCATAGAGTTGAGGGTCCATTTCTGGGGTCTCTATTCTGTTCCATTGATCTGTGTGTCTGTTTTGTGCCAGTACCATACTGTCTTGATGATCATAGCTTTGTAATACAGCTTGAGGTCACCTGCTTTTGTTTTATTTTTATTATTTTAGTGAATTTTAAATTAATGTATAATATATTATTTGTTTCAGGGGTACAGGTCTTTGATTCATCGGTCTTATACAATTCACAGTGCTCACCATAGCACATACCCTCCCCAGTGTCCATCACCCAGTCACCCCACGCCTCCCAACCCCCTCCACTCCAGCAACCCTCAGTTTGTTTCCTGAGATTAAGAGTCTCTTATGGTATGTGCTCTGGTAAGCGCTGTGAATTGTGCAAGACTGTTGAATCTCAGATCTCTACCTCTGAAACAAATAATGCAATATAAGTTAAGAAAAAAAAAGAAGAAGAAAAAGGTAGCAGGAAGGGAAGAATGAAGCAGGGGAAATCGGAGGGGTAGAAGAACCATGAGAGACGATGGACTTTGAAAAACAAACTGAGGATTCTAGAGGGGAGGGGGGTGGGAGGATGGGTTAGCCTGGTGGTGGGTATTGAGGAGGGCACATTCTGCATGGAGCACTGGGTGTTATGCACAAACAATGAATCATGGAACACTTCATCTAAAACTAATGATGTAATGTATGGGGATTAACATAAGAATAAAAAAAAAAGAGTCTCTTATGGTTTGTCTCTCTCTCTGGTTTCGTCTTGTTTCATTTTTCCCTCCCTGCGCCTATGATCTTCTGTCTTGTTCCTCAAATTCCTCATATCACTGAGATCATAGGATAATTGTCTTTCTCTGAGTGACTTATTTTGTTTAACATAATACACTGTAGTTCCATCCACGTCGTTGCAAATGGCAAGATTTCATTTTTTTTTGATAGGTGCATAATATTCTCTGTATATATATATATATACACACACCACATTTTCTTTATCCATTCATCTGTTGATGGACATTTAGACTCTTTCCATAGTTTGGCTATTGTGGACATTGCTGCTATAAACATTGGGGTGCACGTGCTCCTTCAGATCCCTACATTTGTATCTTTGGGGTAAATACCCAGTAGTGCAATTGCTCGGTCATAAGGTAGCTCTTTTTTCAACTTTTTGAGGAACCTCCCTAGTGTTTTACAGAGTGGCGTCTGCCTTCGTTTTAAATGGCTATTTATGCTGGTGTTTGTGAAATGTGGGCACTCACTCAGTCTGGGTGCATGTGCCGTTGGGATTCCTCAGGGCCCACAGATGGTTTGTGCACTCTCTCTGGACCATCTGCCTGCACTGTGTCTTAGCAAGCATTTAGTGATGCCACTGTGAGCTCAGGCACCCAACAAGGCGCAGAGCATGAGAGCGAGAACTAAGATACAGGATCCCTGCTCTTGGGCCTTCCTGGGACTTTCGATGGACCCGTCCTCCTGACTCACTACTCTCCTATTGTGTAATAGACATACACCTGATACCATTAAGCACGTTTCAGGGTACAATTCAGTGGCAATAAGTATATTCACTCTTCTGCACCTGCCGCCTCCATCCACTGCCACAACTTCGTCATCCTCCCAAACTGAACCTCTACCCAGGAGACACTAACCCCCCATTTCCCCTCCCCAGCCCCGGCACCCAGCAGCTCCTTCCACCTCTTTGAATCGGAGTGCTCTCTGTCCCTCACAAGTGGGGTCCTCCCGTATTGGTCCTTTAGGGACTGGCTTATTTCACATAGCCCAATGGCCTCAAGGTCTGTCCCTGTGAGCCTGGACCTGACCCACTTTCCCCCCAAAGGAGTGTCTCAGCCCTCTCCTGTCTAAGCCAAGCCTCCTCAGTCCCTTCTGCTCCCCTCACCTTCCTCCTCCGCCTGAAGATGATCCCAGCCAATCTGCAGCTTTGAAGACCTATTCAGTCCAGATGCCAGGCACATACCCCGGGGACCTCGGGCCTCACCTACCCCATCTGTCCACGTCAGGTCCCTGCCCACCCCCCACCAGCTGGCCACCTGCTCATCCCACAGGTGTCCCCATCTCAGGAGAGGGAAACACCAAGTCCAGACCCTTGGAGTCCTCTGTGACTTTTTGCTTTCTATCAACTCTCCCAGTAGTGAAGTGGCTATGTACTGAAGTGGACATTCATTGTCCAAAACATTTAAAGGCCTATGTGAGTCTCTGCTGCCTAGGCAATGGATAACAGTTGGGGCAGATAGAAACCGAACAGAATCACTGGAAGAAAGGCTGAGGAATGAGGAGCTTTAGGGAAGAAGGGCCTGGAAGCTCTGACTGCCCATACCTGACCTTCAGATGCCCCTCAGTGACTCCTGTGCCTCTGGTGTCTTCCTGGAACCCTGACCTGGCTGTTTTCAGACAGCTCATGCAGCGGTACCCTCAGTTTCTGGGAGGGGGATTTGCTGGAATCTGCAGTGTGTCCTACTGCCCCACCGGGATCACTTTCTGAAGGCACATTGTCTGGGACCCAAGACTGTGGGTCTGTGGCCTGGAGGGATTCTGAGCAGAGCTGGTGGGATGGGAAGGCTGCAAGGCACAGAGGTAGGTTTCCAGAAAGCCAGCTGGGGTCCCCGGCATCCTACTGTTTTTGATTTAGAGCCCTGAGATCTTTAATATGCCAGCAACATTACAGCATGTGCCAGAAAAGCAAATTTCCCTGTGCACCCAACACCACCTGAACTATTGGCCATTTCTTGTCACTTGAGCTGAGTACAAAGGATTGGGAGTCAGGACTTGGTGGGGGGGCCCTGGACCAGACTTTGTATTTGGGGGACAAAGGCCATCCAGACAAGCTTGTGCTGAGCCTAAGGAGAGGGTCTGTGTGGAGACCCCAGCTGCAGGCACTGCTGTCCAATGATGCCCCCTCAGCCCGACCCAGTGCACCTGCTGCTGGGGGAGCACCTGCCCCCTCCTCTCTGCCTGAGGGCTCTCTCCTGCACCAGCTGCATCCTCTCCTGCCAGCCACTGCCAGCCTGCAGTCTGGGAGGGTGGCTACCCCGAGTTCCTCCAGCTGCTGGGGGAATACCTGCCCCCTCCTCTCTGCCTGAGGGCTCTCTCCTGCACCAGGTGCCTCCTCTCCTGCCAGCCACTGCCAGCCTGCAGCCTGGGAGGGTGGCTACCCCGAGTTCCTCCAGCTGCTGGGGGAGCACCTGTCCCCTCCTCTCTGTCTGAAGGCTCTCTCCTGCACCAGGTACCTCCTCTCCTGGCAGCCACTGGCAGCCTACAGGCTGGGAGGGTGGATACCTGGACGACCTCCAGCCCTGGGGACAGAGCCAGTGAGGGTGGGATGTGGTCTCCCAGTAGGCCTGAGCACCAGATCCCCACGGTGTTCACTCTCCTCCTGCAGGCTCACTGTCCATGTCCTCCCTCAGGCTTCCTAGGCTCAAGTCCTCCTCTGCTCGCTGACCATCCTTGGCCCAGGCTCCACATGTTGGGACTGGGAGCAGGTCATCTGGACCTTCTGGACTCTCGCTTCCGTGCCCGTGACACGGACACAGGTTGGCCTCACAGAATGCTTGGAGGAGACCCAGTGCAGGAAGATGCAGGCAGCTGCAGGGGAGATGCCAAGTGACCCCAGAGGGAGCGCACAGGCTTTGCAAAATGCACCGGGCTCACAGGATCCCCATGGGATGCGGGCGCCAGGCCACGGGGCACAGGAAGTCCTGGTGGGGGTGGCCCTGGCGGGGAGGCCAGAGAAGGGTCCCAGAAGGGGCAGGAGACAAGGAAGACCACAAGACAGAGCTTCCCAAGGAGGTCAATGGAAGGATCAGAGGATCGCAGAGACCCTTGGGACAACTTGGAAGCCCTGGAGATGCTAGCTGAAATGCCGTCATTGGGTCAGAAAAGTTAGTCACAACCCCCCAGTCGACACTGGGTAATTTACTTTGTGGTTCGAAGAATCAGTGCATACCTGCCATTAGAACTCACATTGCAGGAAGTCTAGGATATACTCACTCTTCATCACTTTTCAGGACTGGATTTTTCTAGAGGAAGTGCTAAGCATGGGTCTCTCCATTCTTTGTGTAACTGGCCTCTGTTTTCAGGAGCAGATTCTTGGTGCTCATCACCACTCCTAGCCGTGAGGACTGACCCCTGTCACCTCCCACAGTGGACGTGACCATGTGGGTTGGGGGGTGCTCACTGATGAAGCCCCAGTGCTCAGTACACAGCAGGGACCCGTGGTCCTCTGCTGAATGAGGGAGGAAGGGGGGAAGGAGGGAGGGAGTGAGAGAGAGGGAGGATGGGAGAAAGGGAGGGAGAGAGAGGGAGTGAGGGAGGGAGGGAAACCACAGAAGTTGGGTCCATGCATCAGGAGCCCTTATTTGGGGTGAGGTCCGAGGGCACCACAGCCTGGGCCCTGGATGGCGGCTCAGGTCCTCCCAGTGCTGACCTTCCTTCTCCTTGGCCCTCTGTCATCCTGGATCCTCTCCACCTCCTCCTCCTCCAATTCTGAATGTTCCCAGGAACAGGGTGGCAGGAGGGGTCTCAGGAGGGGCTTCCCGGATCCTGTGCCCCGAATGACAATGTGACAGTGGCTACAGGACATTCTATCATGAGGACTGGGACTGTGGATCCCATCCATCACCTCGGGCATTAGCGTTGTTCCATTCCCTGCTCTCTCCACCACTGCTGTGATAAACACTCCTGAAAACACATCTGTGAAAAACCGAGCCGGAGTTTCCAGGGGTTGGTAAGAGGGCAAGCATGCCAGGTGCTCCTGTGGCCTGGGATGGGTGCTGCTCACTGTTCTCCCAGACAGGGGTGCCTGTCACCCTTCTCTCCAGGGTACCTGCAGGGGATCTCCGCTTCCTCACATTCTCCCCAGACCAGACACCTGCCAGTCTGAGGGTGACCAGTGCTTCCTCCATAGGGTTTCCTTTGCCAGAGTCCTTCCCCGGAAGCTCCCTCATCTCTGACTCTGCACGTGCCTGTCCTCCCCCCTTGGACTTGCATGCGTTTGGTGTCTGTCCTTGTGGAACCCAGTGACTTGGTGTGTTTGGAAAAGAGGCATCGGAAACCTTTCTCTGGCCTTGCGTTGTGAGCAATGCTTTTGCCCTTTGTGGTGTGTCTTCCAGCTTCTGCATTTCCCTGGTTTCTGTGTGGGCCACAGGAGGAGCAGCCCTGTCCTGTCTGGGGTCAGGCTGTGGTGTCCCAGCAGGAATAGCGGTCTCGGCCCATAATTCCTAAAGCGGCCTCTCTGATTACATCTGATCTCTAATCCATCAGGCATTTTAATATCGAATAAGGGAAATTTTCTGACAAATAAACAAAGATGAAAACAAGTCCCATTTGAAAATAGGTGGGCAGACACAAAGGCACCTATTGCGTGATTCCACTTACAGAAACATCCAGAACAGGGAAAGGAACAGGGAGAGAAAGCAGCTTAGGGGATTCCAGGGTCTGGGCTGGGGGAGAAAAGGGCAGGGGGGCTTCTGGTTCGGGGACTCCTTTGAGACATGAGATATTCCGCAGCAATGTTCTGGGATGTGGTGGCACAGCGTTGAGAATGTACTTATGCTCATCACATGTTCAGTTGAAAACAAGTAATTTTATTTAAAACAAATAATAAACAGTATACAGAACATGAAAATGAACAATATGAACCAGAACAATATGAACCAGAGAGAAAGAATATAGGGGGAGGGGATGAAACAATCTGGCGGGGCGTCGGGGTCCGGCGATGGTACTAAGGGTAATTGTACAAGGAGTTCTCCCTGCAGGGCTGTGGGCTCTGGATGTGGCTCTGGGAGCCCTGCGGGAGCAGGAGTAGGGGCAGGGGTTGGGATAGGGGCAGGGCCAGGGGCAGGGCCAGGTGTAAGAGCAGGGCTAGGGGCAGGGGCAAGGGGAGGGACAGGATCAGCAGTCATGGCAGGTGCAGGATCCAGGGCAGGACCTGGGTAAGGAGCAGGAACAGGAGCTCCGGCAGGCGCAGGGGCAGGGGCAGCGGCAGAAGAAGGAGCAGGAACAGGAGCTCAGGCAGGGGCAGGGGCAGGGGCAGGGGCAGGGGAAGGGGCAGCAGGTCTGGCAGGGGAAGGGGCAGGAGTAGGGGCAGGGACAAGAACAGGAGCCCAGGAAGGGGCAGGGGAAGGCGCAGTGGGTCTGGCAGGGAAAGGGGCAGAAGCAGGAGCAGGAAAAGGAGCAGGAACAGGAGCTCAGGCAGGGGCAGGGGCAGCAGGTCTTGCAGGGGAAGGGGCAGAAGCAGGAGCAGGAAAAGGAGCAGGAACAGGAGCTCAGGCAGGGGCACGGGAAGGGGCAGCAGGTCTGGCAGGGGTTGGGTTATGGGCAGGAGCAGGGTCAGGGACAAGAACAGGAGCCCAGGAAGGGTCAGGGGAAGGGGCAGCGGAGTCTGGCAGGGGCAGGGAGAGGAGCAGGAGAAGGAGCAGGAACCGGAGCTCAGGCAGGGGAAGGGGCAGTGGCTCTGGCAGGGGCAGGGGAAGGGGTAGGAGGAGGATCAGGAGCTGGGTTGGAGCAGTGGCAGGTGCAGGATCCAGGGCAGGAGCTGGGTCAGGGGCAGGATCCAGGGCAGGAGCTGGGTCAGGGGCAGGAACAGTAGCAGGAGCTGGGTCAGGGGCAGGTGCCAGTTCTTCCTGGTCCGTTTCAGGCTGTCCGTGGGTGGGTTCCGGGTCACCTGGGTCTCCTCCTGAAGTCGCTTCAGGCACCACCCCTCCCTCCAGACCTGCCGATGGAGTTGGAACCGGCTCTAGCTCCTCAGGTGGTGGAGCAGCTGTGAGAGGAGAAAAGCTCACCCCGAGCCTGCTCTCCGTGGAGACAGAACCCAGCCCAGGGCCTCCCAGAGAAGCCACAGCCAGGAAGGAGCCCTCCCCGGGGCGTCTCCCCGACCGCAGTCCACCCGCTGGGCGCTCTGCGCCCAGTCTTTGCTCCAGGCCCCACACCAGCCTCTGGGGGCTCGTCCCTGTGGGGTCAGCACCGACCCATCCCCACACACCACAAACACCCAGCCCCAGCCTTCTCACCCTCGGGCTCGGTCTCTGTGGGCTTCGGCTCCTGGACCACTGTCCGGTGACCAACCACCTGGGACAGTGGTCTGGGGGGTGTTGGAGGTCTTGCCCGGCAATCCCCAGCACTTGTTTTGGGGGATGCCTGTGGGGTCAACCCCTCCGTCAGGGAGGAGGGCATGTCCGCCAGCCGCCTCGGGAGGTCATCCGTGGCCTTCTGCAAAGACAGGGACGGGTAGCCGGCTGGAGGCATCACAGCCCTGCCCGGCCATCCTCACTGTCCTCCTGCCCAGTCCCCCTGCTGCTCCCAGATCAGACACAGTCCTGTGAGTGCACAGCCCTGCACCCGGGATGCAGTGGCCCATCCCTGCAGGGCTATCGGGATAAACCCTGGGTAGAAGGGGCAGCGCCCGCACACCCCATCCCACACAGCCAGCCTTGCCCTTGAACATGACCTGCACACTGGGAATCTGACCCCTCATCAGCCTGCTCCTGCTCAGGGTGGCCCCACCCTGCATGAACCCTCTTTACACACACACACACGCACGCACACCCACAGAAACACACGCACGCACACTCACACTCACACACAGACACGCACAGACACACACACACGGAGGGGGGCCTGGGGCTGCACAGGTCAGATCAGAGCGTGTGGGGCTGGGTGGCCGGCTCCGGGCCTCCTGGTGTCACCTTTCGGGCCTTCCGGCCAAAGGGCCAGAGGCGCTGGGGAGCCCTGATTCGACATCCCCAGCGGGGGACAGCGTTTGCAGGGCGGGCTTTCTTCAGCCTGCAGCATCCAGACTTAGGGAGGCAACAAGCCCACATGTTCATGGTTGGATGATCTCCAACGAAATGAGCTGGGCAAGGGGCTGTCTCTGGAATGTGGGTGCCTTGTTACCTGGGTTCCAAATTCTGTTGGACTCTGTTGTCAGGGAAGTGAGGTCACCACTGCCTGGGGTCCCCTTACCCAACTTCCTCCTCACACAAGACCCACACCCCCGATGGCCCCCTCCCCCAGCTGCTCAATGCTCCCCCTCCGACCAGGCCCCATCCATACAGTGACTCCCTCACAGCCCCCCCACAGCCTTCCCAAGGCCTGGGTGCATCCGGTGTCCCCGCTGTGAGGACACAGAGCTGGATTCAGACTGGGCTCCCGTGCGTGCCCAGGGCTGTGACCCTGGACAGACCCTGTGCCTCTCAGGGCCTCCCCAGGCTCCCCATCTGCACAGTGGGGTGTTCTGGCTTCTACTCCTAGGGACGCCATCAGGGGTAGGACCTCTACATTCATTCCGGACCTGCTATCACAGGAGGCTGGGACACACTTGGCAATGCAAGGAGGAGCCAGGGGCTGGGCGGGACATGGAGCACAGCTCAGAGGGGCCTGGGTCTGCCCTGGGGTCTGGGCAAAGCCACCCCCTTCTTGCCTGTTCCCAGCCCCTGTGGGAAGGTTGCAATGAACGGATTCCGACCTTGTCCCCTGGTGACGCACACTTCCAGGGGCTCCCATTAGGTTGAGGCTCAGGCCCCGGGGCCTCGTCTGCGCCCATGTGCTGGGCAGTCCCCACAGTGGTTCCCGGGCATTCCCGCATCCTGCTCACACATCCCTGTGGAATCCCCTCCCCTCCGGGGTGGATGGCCTCTGTGACCGCGCTCTCAGGAAGAGAATGGGGCCAAATGCTGGGATGCCATTTCCAAGCTGATGGAGGAAAGTCTGTGACTTCTTCTGGTTCCCACTGTCGTGTGTTCATTCTCTGTCTCCTTCTCTGTTTCTGTCTCTGTCTCTGTGTCTCTCACAGGAGCAGGATCTGTGGACTCCAGGGGTGATGTGAGAAACCTCAGAAGCCTCCCTTGTCCGTGTTTCCCTCTTCTGTCCCGGTGCTCCATTCCTTCCTAAGGCCTTGTCACCCGGACCAGAGCAGTGAATCTGGAACCTCTTCCAAATGGAGACCCGGAGGCTGCAACAAGGAGGGTCTTGGCCTTGGTCCCCAGACTAGTGGTCAGTGCTCTGCCACGTTCTGCGTACCCAGGTCCTCAGCCCCCCAAGCCCCCAGTCTGTCCCCTGCTCCGAAGGACCTCGAGGGAGTACAAAGCATTTTCCCAGGACTGGGAGCACAGGGGGTCGGGGATGGAGATCCAAGGCCAACAGGCTCTCCCACAAGCCTGTGGGACCCTAGGGACACTGCATCTCTACAGCCCAAGTGACAGAAGAGTAAGCTGAGGCCTTTGTGCTGGAGCCCCATTGGACTTGGGAGTGGGTATCTCTTCCTGCTTCCAAGTGCCCAGGCTGGTGATGGACACCGGAACCCAGACCCTGTCCTCTCCCAGTGCCCTGGCAACCCCGTTGGGCCCCTTGGGGACACCAGACCCTCAGCCTGGCCTGTCTCCCCTCCCCATGCTATCGATCTGGGTCCTTGCCAGGATTCCTGATGCCCTGTCCCATGGCCCAGCTGTCTGCAACCGGTTTCTTCTTTCCCCCCTGTCACCCACCTCGCTCCCAGGGTGTCCTCCCCTTCTGACCCCCAGCTGGGCAGTCAGAGTGGTGTGTGTGTGGGGGGGTGTGTGCAGGTGCACGTGCCTCTACGTGCCTGGGGATGCCAAGGTCATGTCCCCGCATGGGATGGGGTGGTTAGCTCTTCCCGAGGATCTGAGGGGCTGTCACCCCCAAAGCAAACCTCATGGGAGGGTTGGGACTGGCCTAGGACTGGAGAGCAGCTCCTTGGACTCTGCACCCCTCAGTTGTCCTGGGCCAGTCCCTGCCTCTCTTGACCCAAGTTCCCAACTGTCCCTGAGGGTCGGACATGGAAAGGCTTGAACGTGGCTGCTCCTCCAGGGGTAGGTGGGGGACAGGTGCACCAGGCACGCAGGCCTCCCCACCGAGAGGGCCAGCCAGGTGTGTCATGGCCAGGTGTGCACAGACGACCTGCCCACAGCTCCTGTACCATGACCCAGCCCTGCGGCAGATGTGCACGAGACCCATGGCTCCGCACCTGACCGGTCCCCCGCGTTCCTCACCACCTCGGAGACAAGGGCTCTTCTTCGTCCTAGGGCCCGTCATCCTTCGGACAATGAGAGCAGAGGGATCCGTATGTAGAGGACGCCGGCAGGGCGTCCCACGGAACGTCGTGTGCCCTCCTCTGCTTTGTCGTCTAGGCTTAGCGGCGGACCCCCACCTAGAAAGAGGCCCGTGGGGCAGGGACATTTGTCTGCCCTGTTCCCTGAATTATGGAAAATGTCTAGAAGGGGCTTCCTGTCGATGTGTGGAGTCGATGAAGCCCAGCCAGCACCTTTCAGATGTCTGAGTGGCTCTGGGGCCCCTCTGCCAGCCCCCAGGGATCCCTGCTCTGGCTCCACCCAGGATGGGAGCCCCAGATGGAATCTGAAACCTCCCCACAGCCAGGAATGCGGCTTTGCCCGGGACACAGGACAGCGAGGCTTGGGGCAGAGAGCTCCTTCACGGTGGAGAGGAACCGCCTCAGCCCCAGGCCACCCTCCCCGTGGGCCGGCCACAGGGTCGGGGAGCGGTCCCAACAGGCCCGACGGCAACCCCGTGTGTGGGGCCTGGCCTCGTGGCACGCAGGGTCCCCAGGAGACACCTGAGGTTCGGAGAGGGGACGTGCCAGGACCGAGACACACAGCCCGCAGGTGAGGGGGAGCCTCCGGGCGGGACGGGGGACCCTGCTCACCTTGGTGAGCAGCAGGTGTGGGAAGGGCTGGGGAGGCGTTCCTTTGGGAGGTGCCCCGGGAGAGGGGCCACAGGAGAGGGCCTGGCCCGGCTCCACCAGCTTCCTCAGGCTCTCAGCACGGACCACCCACAGCTTCTGGCTCGCCCCCAGCGGCAGGGCCCACTCAGGTTCACGGTGGGGCTGATCTGTGGATATAGGAGGGACAATTCACAACACAGAAACTGCAAAACTATTCCTGTCCGTGTCGTGAAGTGCAACAGAATATCCAAATTGGTTCGGATCATCTTCCAAGTATGTGAAGGGTGATTTTGTACCTGGCCAAGGCTGGGGCTGGACTGGGTGTGTGTCTGTGTGTGAAGGACCAGGTGTGTGAGTGTGTGTTTGAAGGACTGTGTGTGTGTGTGTGTTTGGCGTGTGTGTCTGTGTGTTTGTGTCTGTGAAGGACGCAGCCCAGACCCCTTGGGTTGAGATAATGGCCACGTAAGGGGCACAGCCGTCGTGGCACCCCGGGTCGTCAGTGTCCCGGATGGCGTCGGGGCAGTAGACCCTCCCGGCCCTCCCCGAGCCCGGTCCTGGAGAGCCCTCGTCCCCACACTCCCCCTGAGCCCGCACCAGCCCTTACCGACTGCCTGGTGCACGTGCCCCACGCTGGGGAGCCGTCGAGTCAGGCTCCTGTTGACAAGCTTGTCCCCAATTTCTTCCATGGGGCTCTGCGAAGACACTAAGCAGCGCCGGCCCGGAGGCATCACAGCCCTGCCCGGCCGTCCTCAGCGTCCTCCTGCCCAGCACCACTGCTGCCCCCTGATCAGACACAGCCCCGTGCGTGCACAGCCCTGCGCCCAGGGTATAGTGACATGTATCGACAGGGCTCCGGATCAAACTTGGGGAGAAGGAGGCCGCCCCAGCACACCCCGTCCCACCCAGCCAGCCTTGACCCGGGGTGTCAACATGATCCACCTACCAGGCATCTGGCCCCTCATCACCCTGCTCCTGCTCAGGGTGGGCTACCCTGCCTGAGACCTCTGCACACACACACAAACACACACAGAGAGGGGCGCTGGGCTGCACGGTCGGATCACAGCGGTTTCTGGTGGGCCTGGCTGGCTCTTGGCCTCCCTTGTTCCCTTTGGGCCCCTACAGGCAAATGGCCAGAGGTGTCAGGGGTGGGACCTGAACCCAGGTCTGCAGTGTAGGCAACGGCTCTCACTGTCGGCTTTGCTGAGACCACATCCTGGCGACATCGGGATACAGCACGATTGCAGCATCTCCAGCCAAGTGAACTGAGTAGGAAGGGTGCTGTCTCTAGAATGTGGGTGCCTGTGACAGCCCTTGGGCATCTTGGGGACGCCCTGGCCATCAGCCTGGCATGTCTCCCCCGAGCCCCATGCTACGGCCCCGGGCATGTTCCCAGGAGACAATGCCCACAGCCCACGGCCCAGCTGCCTCCAACCTCCTCCTTCTTTCCCCCTTGTCCCCTCCAGCGTCCACGCACCCTTGGACGCCCCTGGGGAGTTTGTGCGTGTGTGTGTGCGCGTGCACTCGCACAGAGCCTTGTGTGTACGTGTGACCGACGAGGGTGACCAGAGGAAAGGGCCACACATGGTACTGTGGGCAGGGGTCCCCCGGATCTTAGGGGCCCTCGTTCCCAAAGGAAACACCCTGCGAGGTGAAGCTTGGCCTTGGAAGCTGGAAACCTCCCTGTTCCTCTAGCCTCTGCTCAGCTGGTGGGTCCCAGGCCAGTCCCTGCCTCTCCTGCCCTCAGTTTGCCGACTGTCCCATGAGGGCTTGGAGGAGGAACTTCATTCGCATGGCTCGGCATGGCCGGTCGGCTCCCACCTTTTGGGTGGACGTGGCGCAGGTGCACTCTGGGTGGGCGAGGCCCTCCCACCAACGGTGGGTCGGAGGCAGGTGGATCCTGCGCAGGCGTACACGGCCCAGCAGACAGCGCCTGCGCGGGACTCCACCTGCCAGCAGGCCTGCGCAACCCCAAGGGACTGGCTGTGGCCTTGGTCCTCCGTGTCCCGATCTCCACTGCCTGCTCAGTGACCCTCACGTACTCCTAGGCCGGAGGCCAGACCCAGTCCTGCCAGGCAGGGCCGCTGGGCTGAGTGGACATTGAGACCTGGGGACTAGAGAGAAATGAAATATACCCCCGCTGCCGTCCTGGCCCCCACGTTCCACTTCAGTGTTCGTCTCAGTGCATGGCGGGGTTCAGGGGAGGGTGATGGGGACACGTGTGGCAGGGAGGAGGTCAGGCCGCCTTTTCTTCCTCTACATCCCCTCCCCCTGTCTTCCTGGCTGCAGCCCCTCTCGCCAAAATCCGGCACTCAAACACCTTCATCTCCCTGCTTTCAACCCCAACCCATCCTCCTGAGGTGGGAGTCACTGACCCCATCTCCAAAGTAGAAAACGGAGGTCCCAGGAGTTCCCACAGGAGCTTGCCAGTCGCAGGGCTGTGACATGGCCCTGCTGTGGGTTTGAACCCAGCGCAATCTGACCCAAAGACTGAGCTTACAGAGGAGCCGGAGGAAGGAGCCTTTGAGCCCAGGCTTGGAGGTGAGGCCATCCTGGATGGGGGTCATGGGGAGGTACGGCAGGGGTTCTGAGGGGCAAATTCCTGCCGGGCTCACTGGGGCACGATGGCCCTACAGAGGCTGGAGTGGGCTGAGGGGTGCACACTGGGGAGCATGTCTAGACCAGACAACGCAGGGCTCTGTGGATATTGGGCAAGGAGTCAGGGGTCACTGCGGGTTGGGGGGTTCACGGGACACAATCCGGGCAGTCTTACCAGAGCCACAGCATTGTAGATTTAGAAGGAGCTTGGTGGGCATGTTTTTGTCCGCACCCAAGCATGGATCACCAAGCAAGCACCAGCCCGAGGTGAGGAGGCTGCCGCAGTTTCCTCCTGTGTAGAGTGGGGGCCGTGGTGGTCGTCTGTGTCCTTCCAGGCCTGGGCATGCTGCCTGGAAGTTCCAGAGGTGGCTTCTTGTCAGAGTAGCTAGCTGTTCCAGTGAGGTCAGTTCTCAGAGATGTCTGAGTCAGGAGACAAAAGGGACGGCCCACGTGCCCAGTTCAACAGGATGCTCTTGGACATGGTGCCGATCTTCATGTCCAGGCTGATGGGGTTGAGGCAGCAGCGCCCACCTGCTGCATGGAGAGCGGCAGCGAGGAACCGTGGTTGCAGACCCCGAGGCACGGCGCTCGTGTGAGTCCGAGTCTGCCACAGATGTGATGGAGCCTGAGGAGGGGGAGGTGCTGACAGAGGCTGAGATGATGCCTGAGGTCTCCAGCGACGACTGGGAGGTCAACTCCGGAACTTGAGGAACGGCAAGGCCAGCAGAAACACCAGACTGTGTAAGGCAACCGCGGTCAGCATCTAGCCCAGAAGCTGCTAGAGACTGAGTCTTCTTGGCCCCTTGTGGCTGTGGAGTGGGGACCCAGGCTCCAGGAAGGGATGTCTGTCAGGGAGAAAGGGTGGGACAGTCACCTCCTTTTCCTGGCCATCAGGGATCCTGGGACCAAACCCCCACTAATGTCGTGCACATCTAAATCGGGCTGGAGGAGCATGCACAGCGGGTAGGCGATGTCTCTGCTGCGCAGGTAGGTGCTGCATCTGAGCTGGTCCCAGGACTTGGAGTGAGCGCTCCTTTTGGTCTTGGGTGTTGTGTTGGGGGTGTGGTGGCAGAATTGAAGGGCTGACTTTGCATTGATCCGACACCCTGGGTGAATGGGTGCTCTAGGGTGTCCATGGGCACAGGTGGCTGTGACCCACACATGGGAAGGTGTGAAGGAAGCACACAGAAGACAGTGCCCTGAGCTATGCAGGTTTTCTGCTCATGGGCAGTGCTCCTTGGCAAAATCCAGCTAGTCTGCTTGTTCCTAGAGCACAGAAGGCCCCTAAGGTCGTGAGTGGTTCATGGGAAGTCAGGTCAGTCTGTTGCTGGGCATCATGCCTGGCAGGAGGAGAGCTTCAGCCTGAAATGACGGTCTGGGGGTGACCTGGAATGCCAGGTGAGGTAGAAATTGCCCAGGTAGCCTGATCCACTCCAGTCTGTATTGCTACTCTACCCAACAACCCAGACCTAGACAAAGGCCCTCTGGCTGGCTGGCATCTGGAACCGTTAGAATGTTCCTCTGGTTCAGTCGAAGGAGAAGATCAAAGTTAGTAGAGCAAAGGAAACTAGGAAGATTAGGGCAGAGATACATGGAGGAGAAGAGCACGTGAGAAAAATCAGTGAAAACAGCAGTTCTTTCTTTTGCAGATTTACGAAAATTGACAAAGAGACAAAAATGGAACCACTTTATACCAACCAATTGGCTCCCTGAGACGAAGCAGATCAGTCTGAGAAGCACACAATCTACCAAAGTGACTCCAGAAGAAATGGAAACCCTGAGCAGACCTATAATAAGTAAATAGACTGAAGCAGTCATGAGAACTTCCCAAGAATGAAAAGAACCTGATGCTTTCCCTGGTGATTTGTCCCACACGTTTAAAGAAGACAGAATACCAATCCTTCTGAAAGTCTGTAAAAAGTACAAGAGGAGGGAACACTTCCCACGTCACCCTAGAATGCCAGCATTGTCCCGATTCCAAAGACTGACAAAGACCTTACAAGAAAAGACAGTTGCAGGCCAAAATCCATTATGAAGAGAGAGGCAAAAATCCTCAACAGAATTCTAGCAGACAGAATCTAGCAGCACATTCACAGGACTCTACATCATGACCAAGTGTGATTTACACCGGGAATGCAAAGGCCGTTCGGCGTAGCTAATCAGTGTCCTAGAATACATCCAGAAGAAACATGATCATGTCAATTGTTGTAGGATAAGCTTTGACAAAATCCAAACCTTTTCATAACAAGTGTTCTCAATAAAATAGAAATAGAAGGTTAAATTGTGATAAAGGAGAGGTGCCTGGGTGGCTCAGTGGGTTGAGTGTCCGACTCTTGGTTTGGGCTCAGGTCATGATCTCAAGAGTCTTCAGATTGAGCTCCAGGGAGGGTTCTGCACTCAGTCGGGAGTCTGCTTGGAGATTCTCTCCCTCTGCCCCTCCCCACTCCTGGGTTTGCATGCTCTCAAATAAATAAATAAATAAATAAATAAATAAATAAATAATTCTTTAAAATTATGATAAAGGATATTTATGAAAAATAACTCATATGTATATCATTCTCTGTGGTGAAAGACTGAGAGTTTTCTCCTTAAAATCCCCAAAAAGTCAAGGAAGCCCATGTCCACCACTTCATGTCCATATTGTCATGGAAGTTTGGTCAGAGAAATTATACAAGATTAGTTAGTAAAAGCTCACAAATGGAAAGGAAGAAGAAAAAGTTTATTTATATAGGACATGATCTTCTATGCAAATAATCCTAAGAATTTGAAAAACTCTGTACGAGATTATAATATTTCCCGAAAGGTATGAGCAGAGAAGACCAACACATATGGCTCAATGGGATAGTGCTGAGAATCAAGGAATACATACATGTACAGTCAGTTGTTTTCGAACACGGAGACCAAGATCATTCAATGAGGCAAAAACAGTGTCTCCAACAAACGGTGTTGAGAAACCGGATATCCACATACGAAGGAGTGAAGTCAGAGCATTCCCTTCCACCCTATAAAAAATGAACTCCACATGGATCCAAGCATGAACTTTAAGAGCGAAAATTCATAACACACAGAGGGAAACTAAGAGCACCTAGGGGCAGATCTTCCTTCCCTTGGTTTTGGCAATATGGTGTCTCTTGTATGGCACCCGAAGCCCAAGCAACAACAGAGAAAACAGAGACACTGGACTTCAACGTTGCTAACAACTTTTGTGAATGAAAGGGTAATCTCAAGAGGATGTAAGGAAACCCAAAGAATGGTAGGAAATATTTGCAAATCTCATACGAGTCTTGCATCTAGAATGTGTACAAAACTCCTCCAACTTAAGAACCTAAACAACCCCACTGAAAATAATAGACATTTCTCCAAAGAAGATAGTCAGACGACCCAGTGAGCACATGGGGCGATTTTCTTCATGAGGTCATAGGAAATGCAAGCCAACACCACAGTCACATGCCTTCCCCCACCCAGGAAGAGGGGCTCGAGTGAATAAGCAGAAATAACAAGTGTCGGAGAGGATCTGGGGAAACAGAACCCTCCTCCATTGCTGGGGGAGATGTAATGTGGCGGAGCCACTGTGGCAAAGGGTGTGGCACGTCGTCCACACGTTGAGCATACTGTTCTCATTTGGCCGAACTCCACTCATTCTCTAAACAGAAGAATGGAATACAGGCCCTCTAACAACAGCCTGCACGTAAGTCTTCGTAGCAGCACTCTGGATAATAACCGAAAGATGAAAACAACCCACAGGTGCACCCACACTTGAATGGACACACACAACGTGGTCTGTTCATACAATGGGATTCATTCAGCCACGCCAGGAATGAAGTAGTGATACACGCTATCACGTGGGTGAACTTCGAAAACATCCTACTCAGTGGAAGAAACTAGACCCCAAATACCACATACGGTATGATCCCACGTGAATGAAAAATTCGTCCCAGGTAAATGACAGGTGCCAGATCAGTGGTTGCCTGGGAGCAGGGGGATGGGGAATGGCCAGTGCCTGCCTGCTCAGAGGGTGCGGGGTTTCTCTCCAGGGCATTAAATGTTCTGGGACTAGATAGGTGATGCTGCCAGCACGGGAAATGGAGTTGATAACAGTGGTTTGCACACTTTGAAATGTTTAAAAAGATAAAGTTTATTTTATCTTAAGCTCCAAATATACCTGGAGACATGAAAAGAAACCAAAGCCAAAAGAGAAGAAAAGGAATGCGTTCACTGGTGAGGACAGGCCGACTCTGGTGCTGGAACTGGCCCTGGTTGGAGCTCATCAGCTGCTCCGGGAGGTGGGGCCGGAGCTGGCTGTAGCTGGTGCTGGATTGGGTCTTGCTCCCACTGGCCCTAGCTCTGCAGGGGGAGCCAGCGCTGGCTCGAGGTCGGAGGTGCCGCCGGAGCTGACTGTGGAGCCGGTCCAGCTGGGAGTCTTGCCTTGGCTCTAGCTCTGCAGTCGGCGACGGAGCCGTAGGTCCAGGGGATTCCTTCCACTGGGGCGCACGTGGCTCCAGCTCCCAAGCTCCTGGCGAAGGCCCCGCAGCAGGACATGGAAATGCCTCGAGCTCTGCAGCGGGCTTTGGGTCTGTAGCTGCTTCTGCAGCCGCGTCGACTCTGCAGCGGTGACCGGCCCCGGGGCAGAGGCCAGTTCTCCGTCTCGAGATGGTGCGGAAGGAGCAGGGGGAGAGAAGATCACCACCCTGCCAGGGGGATCCCCCTGTGCTGATCCCCACAGCCCGTCCCTGTGCCTTGTCAGAGAAAACCGGCCTCCCCCAGCAGCGCTGAGCTGCCTCGAGACCTGGCTCTTGTTCTCGGGCTGCCTCTCACTCTGCCAGTGGTGCCGGATTGGGTGGGAGAACTGGTGTGGAGGTGGCTCTGCTCTGGAATTCACCCCGGAGCTGCTTTTGCCTCCGGAGGGGGACCGCGGGTCGGAGCTGGAGGGGCTCTAGTTTGCGGGGCCCTGACCGCTGTGGCTCCAAGATCGGGTCAACCTTCCTCTTGTAAATTTCCACAAAAGGAAGCAGGCAGAATCCTAGAGATATTCTTCCAGTGGTGACCCCTGTGACGCTCCTGGATCCGAGTGGTGCCAAGGTGGACTGCAGGCAGCGCTAGAGTGTGCTGCCCAGATGCGCTCCTTGGGACAAAGGCTCTCATTTCCTCCGTGGCCGGGAGTGCTAGCTGCTGATGGCTCAGAGAAGTCCCTCTGAGGAGCTGCCTGCAGCTGCAGGGCCCCCCTCCCAGGGGGCAGCCGTGCAATGACTGGTTTGTGCACAGTGCAAAGGCTCCACCCTCTGGTCTCAATTCAGGATCTCTCTCCAGGTGGCCCCTCACCGTTCAACCTCTCCTCCCCAAGAAGCTGCCTGCACGCAAGGATCAGCCATGCCCAAGACTCCCCTGTTACCCAGCGCTCCAATTTTGTCTCCCTGCTGCAGCTGTGATGCTCCCTCTCCCTGGAGCCACTCCTTGCATTTTGTCCCATCTTGCCAGCTCGCCTTAAACTACAGTCACAGGTCTCATCAATTGTCCCGACCCCTCCACGCCTCTCAGTGAACGCTGCTCATTCATTGTCTCATCCTTTTCCAAGAGTGTGCTCACAGACACAGCAGTAAGAGCTCCGTAATCAAACATTTTATACATGGGAGAAGTCATAAATAATAGAACAACAGCAGCATGCATTCCCTCGGCCATCAGAAATAAAGCATAATCAAAAATCTGAAGCCCCTTGACTTCCTTACTTACTGATCAAAGTCCCCACCAATACCCAGAGGCAACCACTCTCCTGAATTTAGTGTTTAGCATTCTTTTTTACTCTAAAAGAATGGAATTAGGGGCGCCTGGGTGGCTCAGCCGTTAAGCATCTGCCTTCGGCTCAGGTCATGATCCCAGGGTCCTGCGATCGAGCCCCGCATCGGGCTCCCTGCTCCGCAGGAAGCCTGCTTCTCCCTCTCCCACTCCCCCTGCTGGTGTTTCCTCTCTCGTTGTGTCTCTCTCTCTCTCTGTCAAATGAATAAATAAAATCTTAAAAAAAAAAGAATGGAATTAAATAGTGCATGCATCCATATTCAACTTTTTTTTCATTTAACCTTGTGAAAATCATTTGTGTTGATATATGTAACTAATTTATTCATTTTGTTACCATATAGCATCCTATTGGATAGCTATGTATCATTTACCAATTCTCCTAGAGATGACTTGATGACCTTCCCCGCTGCCAGCAAAAGCAGCATGTTGCAGTGAATGTTCTTGTCTTTGCACACTTGGGCAAGCTGCTCTAGGGTACACACCAAGGGTGGAATTGCTGGGTTGTAGAGTATATGCATCCTTAACTACTAAAAATTGCTAGATGGCTGTTGAGAATCACTAAATCAATTTATACTCCCACCAGCAGTGAATCAGTTCATTCTGCACTGCTCACAAATCCACATCCTTGTCGATTTTGGCATTGACAGATTTTTAAGTTTTAGCCCATCTGTCATGTGTGAAATGGCATGTCCTTGGATTTAATTTCCATTAGCTTAAATCTTAGTGAAAGTGACCTTCTTGTTTGTTGGGGCACCTGGGCAGCTCATTAAGCATTTCCTTTGGCTCAGGTCATGATCCTGGGGTACTGGCATCGGGCCCTGCGTCAGGCTACCAGCTCAGCGGGGAGTTTGCTTCTCCCTCTCCCTTTCCCACCTCCCCCTCTCGTGCTCTCTCTCTCTCTCAAATAAATTAAAAAAAATATTTGTTGCACAGGGGTGCCTGGGTGGTTTAGTCTGTTGAACTTCTGACTCTTGATTTTGGTTCAGGTCATTATCTCGGGGTCATAGGTTTGAGCCCTGTGTGGGCTCTGCGCGCTCAGCGGGGAGTTGGCTTCTTCCTCTCCCTCCTCATCTGCCACCATCCCCCATGTCCTCTCTCAAATAAATAAACAAATCTTTTAAAAATTATTTGATGCACAAATAAATACAAAGTGCTCCACTCATTCGTTCTGGTTCATGCATCTGTCCTGTTTGATGCCTGCAGAGATCCCATTCCTAGACTGTACATATGTTATACTCAGTTTATACACCTGGCCTTCTACCAAACGCTCCTTTTACATCCTATCCTTACCAAGCTCCCCAGCCAAAATCCATTTCTGGGGATTGTTTCTTCTTGGCTTTGTGTTTTGATTATGTTGCCATGATGCTGACCTATTCCTCTGACTTTGCCCTGGCAGATCCCCCCATCTCCTTGTCTGGAGACTAATCTGTCCTCTAACCTCGTGCTTGGCTGAGGTCTTACATCCGTGACCTTGACCCAAGTCATCCTAAACCAATCATAAACGTAGGCTGCAAACAGGCTGACCCCTTGCTCTCCTGTTTCTTATTGGCACTACTAACTCTTTGCTCAGTGGGTCCTGAAGCCTTCATCAATCTTGGTGTCAGTCTTGCTCCTTCCCCCAGGAGACCTGAGGCAGGAAAGCATCCTCAAGCTATAGGGACAACTGATCTAAGATGCTATAATTGCATCCAGCCAGTCACTAACTACTGTCCATTTTTTCTCTGTGAACTCTACTTCCATCATCTTCGGTCCTGCTGTCACCTCGCTGATTCTTTTTTTTTTTTATTCTTATGTTAATCCCCATACATTACATCATTAGTTTTAGATGAAGTGTTCCATGATTCATTGTTTGTGCACAACACCCAGTGCTCCATGCAGAATGTGCCCTCCTCAATACCCACCACCAGGCTAACCCATCCTCCCACCCACCTCCCCTCTAGAACCCTGTTTGTTTTTCAGAGTCCATCGTCTCTCATGGTTCGTCTACCCCTCCGATTTCCCCCGCTTCATTCTTCCCCTCCCGCTACCTTCTTCTTCTTCTTTTTTTTTTCTTAACATATATTGCATTATTTGTTTCAGAGGTACAGATCTGAGATTCAACAGTCTTGCACAATTCACAGCGCTTACCAGAGCACATACCCTCCCCAGTGTCTATCACCCAGTCACCCCATCCCTCCCACCCCACCCCCCACTTCAACAACTCTCAGTTTGATTCCTGCGATTAAGAATTCCTCATATCAGTGAAATCATATGATACATGTCTTTCTCTTTTTGACTTATTTCACTCAACATAATACCCTCCAGTTCCATCCACGTCGTTGCAAATGGCAAGATCTCATTCCTTCTGATGGCTGCATAATATTCCATTGTATATATATACCACATCTTCTTTATCCATTCATCTGTCGATGGACATCTTGGCTCTTTCCACAGTTTGGCTTTTGTGGACATTGCTGCTATAAACACTGGGGTGCAGGTACCCCTTCGGATCCCTACTTTTGTATCTTTGGGGTAAATACCCAGGAGTGCAATTGCTGGATCATATGGTAGCTCTATTTTCAACTTTTTGAGGAACCTCCATACTGTTTTCCAGAGTGGCTGCACCAGCTTGCATTCCCACCAACAGTGTAGGAGGGTTCCCCTTTCTCCGCATCCCCACCAACATCTGTCATTTCCTGACTTGTTAATTTTAGCCATTCTGACTGGTGTGAGGTGGTATCTCATTGAGGTTTTGATTTGGATTTCCCTGATGCCGAGCGATATTGAGCACTTTTTCATGTGTCTGTTGGCCATTTGGATGTCTTCTTTGGAAAAATATCTGTTCATGTCTTCTGCCCATTTCTTGATTGGATTCTTTGTTCTTTGGGTGTTGAGTTTGATGAGTTCTTTATAGATTTTGGATACTAGCCCTTTATCTGATATGTCATTTGCAAATATCTTCTCCCATTCTGTCGGTTGTCTTTTGGTTTTGTTGACTGTTTCCTTTGCCTTGCAAAAGCTTTTTATCTTGATGAAGTCCCAATAGTTCATTTTTGCCCTTGCTTCCCTTGCCTTTGGCGATGTTTCTAGGAAGAAGTTGCTTCGGCTGAGGTCAAAGAGGTTGCTGCCTGTGTTCTCCTTTAGGATTTTGATGGACTCCTGTCTTACATTGAGGTCTTTCAACAATTTGGAGTCTATTTTTGTGTGTGATGTAAGGAAATGGTCCAGTTTCATTCTTCTGCATGTGGCTATCCAATTTTCCCAACACCAGTTGTTGAAGAGACTCTCTTTGTTCCACTGGATAGTCTTTCCTGCTTTGTCGAAGGTTAGTTGACCATAGAGTTGAGGGTCCATTTCTGAGTTCTCTATTCTGTTCCATTGATCTATGTGTCTGTTTTTGTGCCAGTACCATGCCGTCTTGATGATGACAGCTTTGTAATACAGCTGGAAGTCCGGAATTGTGATGCTGCCGGCTTTGCTTTTCTTTTTCAATATTCCTCTGGCTATGCGGGGTCTTTTATGGTTCCATACAAATTTTAGGATTATTTGTTCCATTTCTTTGAAAAAAGTGGATGGTATTTTGATGGGGATTGCATTGAATGTGTAGATTGCTCTAGGTAGCATTGACATCTTCACAATATTTGTTCTTCCAATCCATGAGCATGGAACGTTTTTCCATTTCTTTGTGTCTTCCTCAAATTCTTTCATGAGTATTTTATAGTTTTCTGAGTATAGATCCTTTGTGTCTTTGGTTAGATTTATTCCTAGGTATCTTATGGTTTTGGGTGCAATTGTAAATGGGATGGATTCCTTAATTTCGCTTTCTTCTGTCTTGTTGTTGGTGTATAGGAAAGCCACTGACTTCTGTGCATTGATTTTATATCCTGCCACTTTACTGAATTCCTGTATGAGTTCTAGCAGTTTTGGGGTGGAGTCTTTTGGGTTTTCCACATAAAGTATCATATCTGCAAAGAGTGAGAGTTTGACTTCTTCTTTGCCAATTTGGATGCCTTTGATTTCTTTTTGTTGTCTGATTGCTGTGGCTAGGACTTCCAATACTATGTTGAATAGGAGTGGTGATACTAGACATCCCTGCCGCATTCCTGACCTTAGGGGGAAAGCTCTCAGTTTTTCCCCATTGAGAATAATATTTGCTGTAGGTTTTTCATAGATGGCTTTTATGATATTGAGGTATGTACCCTCTATCCCTATACTCTGAAGAGTTTTGATCAAGAAAGGATGCTGTACTTTGTCAGCTTTTCCTGCATCTATTGAGAGGATCCTATAATTCTTGTTCTTTCTTTTGTTAATGTATTGTATCACATTGATTGATTTGCGGATGTTGAACCAACCTTGCAGCCCAGGGATAAATCCCACTTGGTCATGGTGAATAATCCTTTTAATATACTGTTGGATCCTATTGGCTAGTATTTTGGTGAGAATTTTTGCATCCATGTTCATCAGGGATATTGGTCTGTAATTCTCCTTTTTGATGGGGTCTTTGTCTGGTTTTGGGATCAAGGTAATGCTGGCCTCATAAAATGAGTTTGGAAGTTTTCCTTCCGTTTCTATTTTTTGGAATAGTTTCAGAAGAATAGGTATTAATTCTTCTTGAAATGTTTGGTAGAATTCCCCTGGGAAGCCATCTGGCCCTGGGCTTTTGTTTTTTGGGAGATTTTTGATGACTGCTTCCATTTCCTTAGTGGTTATAGGTCTGTTCAGGTTTTCTATTTCATCCTGGTTCAGTTTTGGTAGTTGATACATCTCTAGGAATGCATCCATCTCTTCCAGGTTATCTAATTTGCTGCCATAGAGTTGCTCATAATATGTTCTTATAATTGTTTGTATTTCTTTGGTGTTGGTTGTGATCTCTCCTCTTTCATTCATGATTTTGTTGATTTGGGTCATTTCTCTTCTCTTTTTGATAAGTCCGGCCAGGGGTTTATCAATCTTGTTAATTCTTTCAAAGAACCAGCTCCTAGTTTCATTGATCTGTTCTACTGTTCTTTTGGTTTCTATTTCATTGATTTCTGCTCTGATCTTTATGATTTCTCTTCTCCTGCTGGGTTTAGGCTTTATTTGCTGTTCTTTCTCCAGCTCCTTTAGGTGTAGGGTTAGGTTGTGTACTTGAGACCTTTCTTGTTTCTTGAGAAAGACTTGTATTGCTATATACTTTCCTCTTAGGACTGCCTTTGCTGCATCCCAAAGATTTTGAACAGTTCTGTTTTCATTTTCATTGGTTTCCATGTATTTTTTTAATTCTTCTTTAATTTCCTGGTTGACCCATTCATTCTTCAGTAGGATGCTCCTTAGCCTCCATGTATTTGAGTTCTTTCCGACTTTCCTCTTGTGATTGAGTTCTAGTTTCAAAGCATTGTGGTCTGAAAATAGGCAGGGAATGATCCCAATCTTTTGGTACCGGTTGAGACCTGATTTATGACCTAGGATGTGATCTATTCTGGAGAATGTTCCATGGGCAATAGAGAAGAATGTGTATTCCGTTGCTTTGGGGTGGAATGTTCTGAATATGTCTGTGAAGTCCATTTGGTCCAGTGTGTCATTTAAAGTCTTTATTTCCTTGTTGATCTTTTGCTTACACGATCTGTCCATTTCAGTGAGGGGGGTGTTAAAGTCCCCCACTATTATTGTATTGTTGTCGATGTGTTTCTTTGCGTTTGTTATTAATTGCCTTATGTAATTGGCTGCTCCCATGTTAGGGGCATAGGTATTTACAATAGTTAGATCTTCTTGTTGGATAGATCCTTTAAGTATGATATAGTGTCCTTCCTCATCTCTTATTACAGTCTTTGATTTAAAATCTAATTTGTCTGATATAAGGATTGCCACCCCAGCTTTCTTTTGGTGTCCATTAGCATGGTAAATGGTTTTCCACCCCCTCACTTTCAATCTGGGTTTGTCTTTGGTTCTAAAATGAGTCTCTTGCAGACAGCATATCGATGGGTCTTGTTTTTGAATCCAGTCTGTTAGCCTGTGTCTTTTGATTGGGGCGTTTAACCCATTTACATTCAGGGTAACTATTGAAAGATAGGAATTTAGTGCCACTGTATTGCCTGTAAGGTGACTGTTACCATATATTGTCTGTGTTCCTTTCTGGTCTATGTTGCTTTTAGGGTCTCTCTTTGCTTAGAGGACCCCTTTCAAGATTTCCTGTAGGGCTGGTTTTGTGTTTGCAAATTCCTTTAGTTTTTGTTTGTCCTGGAAGCTTTTTATCTCTCCTTCAATTTTCAATGACAGCCTAGCTGGATAGAGTATTCTTGGCTGCCTATTTTTCTCATTTAGTGCTCTGAATATATCCTGCCAGTCCTTTCTGGCCTGCCAGGTCTCTGTGGATAGGTCTGTTGCCAATCTAATGTTTCTACCATTGTAGGTTACATATCTCTTCTCCCGAGCTGCTTTCAGGATTTTCTCTTTGTCTATGAGACTCGTAAGTTTTACTATTAGATGTCGGGGAGTTGACCTATTTTTATTGATTTTGAGAGGGGTTCTCTGTGCTTCCTGGATTTTCATGCCTGTTTCTTTCCCCAAATTAGGGAAGTTCTCTGCTATAATTTGCTCCATTATACCTTCTGCCCCTCTCTCTCTTTCTTCTTCTTCTGGGATCCCAATTATTCTAATGTTGTTTCGTCTTATGGTATCACTTATCTCTCGAATTCTGCCCTCGTGATCCAGTAGTTGTTTATCTCTCTTTTTCTCAGCTTCTTTATTTTCCATCATTTCATCTTCTATATTACTGATTCTCTCTTCTGCATCATTTATTCTAGCAGTTAGCGCCCCCATTTTTGATTGCACCTCATTAATAGCCTTTTTAATTTCTACTTGGTTGTATTTTAGCTCTTTTACTTCTCCAGAAAGCGTTTCTCTAATAACTTCCATATTTTTTTCAAGCCCAGCTAGTATCTTTAAAGTGATGATTCTGAACTCTAGATCTGACATCGTACTAATGTCCATATTGAGTAGGTCCCTGGCAGTCGGTACTACCTCTTGTTCTTTTTGTTGCGGTGATTTTTTCCGTCTTGTCATTTTGTGCAGAGGAGAATAGATTAATGAGAGAACAAAATGCTAGCAGAATAACCACGTCCCCAGAAAATATACTCTAAAGAAATCAGAAAAGACCTAAAGCAGTGGGATAAGAAAAGGAAAGAGAGAAAAAAGAAAAAGAAAAAAAAAAAGATAAAGATAAAAACAAAAACAAACAAAACAAAACAACAACAACAAAAGGAAAATCAGAATATGATCAAGTATATTCTATATGGTATATAGATCAGTGCCACACACTAGATTTGGGGTGTATTTTGGTCTTTTAGAAGAAAGTGCTTCCCAAAATTTTAAAGAAAGAAAAACTTATATATGTACAAAAATAGGGGTTGATATGATGAAGGGATGGAATATGATTGTAAAAGTGGAAATTATAAAAAATGTTATAAAAGGAATTGATAAGAAGTTGTTTGAAAAAAGAAAGAAGAGGATTTAAAAAAAGAAAAAACAAAAAGAGAAAAAGAAAGGGAGAGGATGTGATCAGGCAAGGGAATAGAAAGCACCATATACTAGAGATTTAGGGTATATTTTAATCTGTTAGAAGAAACTATCTCAAAATTTTAAAGAGAGAACAACTTATATATATAAGCCAAAAATATGGGTAACTACTATGAAGGGATAGAATATGACTCTAAAAATGAAAAATAATTTTTTTTTAAAAGGGATTGATAAGATGTTGGTTGAAAAAGGGAAAAAGAAAAATTCAAAAAGAAATAAAAAGACAAAAAGACAGTTAAAAAAATTGACTTTAAAAGACTAAAGAATCATGGTAAAAAAGCCGTGAATTCTATGTGCAGTAGTCCCCTAGCACTGGAGTTCTGCTGTTCTCATTGATCGGTAAACTTGGTCTTGGTGGCTGTTCTCGCTGATCTTCTGGGGAGGGGCCTGTTGCCGTGGTTCCCAAATGTCTTTGCCGGAGGCGGAATTGCCCCGCCCTTGCCCCCTCCCGGCTAAGTAATCTGCTTGGGTTTGCTCTCCAGGCTTTTGTTCCCTGCGAGCTTTCCGTACAGCTTTGGAGGTGGAGAGTGAAAATGGCGGCCTCCCAATCTCCGCCCCGGAGGAGCTGAGAACTCGGGGCCCCGCTCCTCAGTGAGCCCCAGAGAAAAGTCGTCAGTAACTCCCGTCCCCCGGTCTCCGGCCGCACTCCGTGCTCACCCGGCCTGTGACCGCGTTTCTATCTCTGGCACCCGACCCCGGGTGGAGTCTCCATACCCAGCAGATCCCTGCAGTGCGCTCCTGCGCGGCTCCTCCCCGGGGAGGAAGGTGAGTCTCCCCAGATCTGCCGCTTGTTGCGTCCCTGCTGGAGGAGCAGGGGCCCGACTGGGCCGCGGATCACGGTCAATGGCAACCCCGAGCTGAGAGCCCGCGCCTGGGCTCCGCCTCTGCAGCCGGCTTCCCTGCTCCGTTACCTGGGAGCTCTGCCATACTCAGGCACCCCCGGTCTTTCTGTGACCCCGAGGGTCCTGAGACCGCACTGTCCCGGAGGGTTCCACCCCCCACTCAGCCACCAGAGGGACGTGCCTCAGCGGAGCGGACTTCTAAAAGTTCCGATTTTGTGCTCCGTGGTTCTATCACTCGCCAGAAGCGGCCAACGGAGGCCCCTCCCCCGCCGTCTATCCTCCCGAATATCGCCGCGGATTCACTTCTCCGCACGTCCTACCTTCCAGAAAGTGGTCGCTTTTCTGATGAGAGAGTTGTTGCTCTTCTTTTCTTCGATCTCCTGTTGAGTTTGTAGATGTTCAGAACGGTTTGATCCCTATCCAGCTGAATTCCTGAGAGGAGACAAAATCCAGGTCTCCTACTCCTCCGCCATCTTGCTCCGTCACCTCGCTGATTCTCGCAATGAGCCAGAAGAGCTGCACAGAACCCCTGAGGTCCCCAGTAATGTCCACAGGGGACCCCGGAGGCTGTTAGGAGCCAGTCTCTGAGAGGATTTCTGAGGCCTCGGGGCTGTATATTGGGAAGAGGTCCCTGGGGCCTTCCTGAGCTCCACTAGGAGAGAATCCCGGGAGACTGCCTGAGGCTGTGTCAGGAGGGAGTCCCTGCGGATCCACTGAACCTTTATTGGAAGATCTCTGGAGTTTCCCTGAGGTCATGTAAGGACAGGATCCCGGAAGAGCTCATCAGGCTATGAACAAAGGAGCCCTGAGGATCTAGTGAGGGTATGTCAGCTGGGGATTACCAAGGATCCATTAAGATCACACCAAAGAGAAGATTCCTGGAGTTTCTATGGTGACAAAAGGGGGTCCCTGGAGAGTTCCCGTGGTTGTCATTCATCCAACACACACTTGCAGAGGCAGAAGAACTAGGCCCCACTGAGCAGGATCTCACAAGCTACCTGTGGACACAGAGATCATAAAAACAGTCGGGTAAATGTTGCAGGGTGGGCGCAAGGACCTGTGGAAAGGGCATAAAATTCGGTGTCCGCGAGGTGAGCGAGCCATTCTGCTCTTCCGGGAGGGGCGGCCTTTGGGGGTGGTGGGCATACGGCTGCCGTACTGCATGTAAAGAACCCGGTGCAGATCTTGCGTGGGGCAAGAACTCCATCAGTGCTACCCATCAGTAAGCGAGGGGCACGGGCACACTTACACACGCAGCCCAATTCTTGTCTCGCGAGAGAACTGGCGGAGGTGCGTCCACAGACTCCCGAAGTTAGACTGTCCTGCAGTCGGGAAAGGGCAGGACCTGGCTTCTCGGTCCGGGTCTGCAACCAAGAGAAATCCAGCGCCAGTCACGCACGTCACCCCACATCTTCGTTGGCTGCGTCAAGTTAAAAGAAGCAAACACTGAAACACCGAAACATAACTTCAGCAGCTGTCATTTCACCACGTAACCAACGCAGACTCGCTCTTTTCAAAGATTTCACTCACTCGAGCGAGCTGTCGAGCGAGCGAGGGCACCAGCCGGGAAGGGGCAGGCGGAGGGGGAAGCAGAGTCTCCCCGCCGAGCGGGGGCCCGACGGGGCTCGAGCCCAGGGCCCTGGGGTCATGATCCGAGTCCAAGGCAGACGGCGGGCCGACAGAGCCGCCCGGCGCCCCAGCAGTGTAGACGGACTCTCCCTCCGCTCCGCGCCGACTCTTCAAAAACCCTGCCGGGGGCTTCCTGCGCCGGGTTCCGCGACCCCCAGGCGCCCCCCCCCCGCGCTCCGCCGACCCCGCTGCCCCTCGCTGCCTCCGCGCGCCCCGGACCCTCCCGCCGCCTCGCCCGGAGGCAGAGCACAGAGCCGGACGGGGGCCCCAGCCAGCCGCCACCACACGGACCCCCGCCGCCCGCACGGCAGCCGCCACACTCCCTCCCCGGCGTCGCCCTTGAATGCCGTCACGCCCGCGCCTTGCGTCCGGCGTGCCTGGGCGGAGGCGTGACTTCCGGGCGCGCGGAGGCGGGACTTCCGGGAGCAGGCGGAAGAGCCTCTGGGCTCGGGCGTCCGGGGGCCGCTGAGGGGCCGCTCGGGGTGCAGGAAAGGGCCGCCGGGCCTGAGGGAGGAGGAGGGGCCATGGCCGGCGACGGGGCCCGGAAGCGGTTCTGGAGGCGCAGCAACGGCGAAGTCCCGGGCAGGTGGGTGTGACGGGGAGGCCGGGTCGGGGTCAGGGCTCGGAGGTCGGGCGGGCGCGGGGGCCCGCGGGGCTGCGGGTGGAGTCGGGGGTCTGGGGAGGGCTGCTGGGGACGAGAGCGACGTTGGGGGGCCGGGGGGCTCGAGCGCAGGGTCTGGGCGGTGACGGGGGCTGCGCGCAGACCGAGGCTTGAAGGGAGGAGGAGCAGCTGCGCGCGAGGCTTTCCGAGGCCGCAGGCTCCCCTCGGTGACACTCCTCGGCAGGCTCTCCTCGGTGACATCCCGGGCGCCCTGGGAAGCCGAAGGGGACCGACTCGGGTCGCGCTGCGAAGGGTTCGGGGAGTGCGGACCTGGCCCGCTGGCCGCGCGGGCTGCGCTTGCCGGGCGATCGCCTCTCCGGGGGGCGCGGCGGTGGGACCCCCTTGAATGGCCTTCTTGTCCCTCCCGCGCTCGGCTGCGCTTGGCCTCGAGCTCGAGGACTCGCTCCAGTGGATTTGAGCCTCCCTGTGAATTTCCACGTACCCCACCTTCCGGCCGCAAAACCAACTCCTTTCTTGAGTCCGCAGCAGGAAGCGAATTAAGGAAAAGAAATTAAACAAAAAATGAAGTGCGTGCAATGACCCGGGTGCACCCTGGAAGCTGTTCGGCTCCAAAGTCCTGATCAGCTTGCGGCTGATCCCCGGCCCGCGCCCCGGGGAAGGTGAAGACAGTGCGTGGACAGTGCCTGGCGAACGTAGATTAGAGAGAAACGGATGTCAAGGTTTCTTTTTCTTTTTTAAAGATTTTATTTATTTATTTGAGAGAGAGAATGAGAGAGAGCACATGAGAGGGGGGAGGGTCAGAGGGAGAAGCAGACTCCCCGCCGAGCAGGGAGCCCGATGCGGGACTTGATCCCGGGACTCCAGGATCGTGACCCGAGCCGAAGGCAGTCGCCCAACCGACTGAGCCACCCAGGCGCCCCAGATGTCAAGATTTCTTTTTCTTTTTTTTAAAGATTTTATTTATTTATTTGAGACAAAGAGAATGAGAGACAGAGAGCATGAGAGGGAGGAGGGTCGGAAGGAGAAGCAGACTCCCCGCCAAGCAGGGAGCCCGATGCGGGACTCGATCCCGGGACTCCAGGATCATGACCCGAGCAGAAGGCAGTCGCTTAACCAACTGAGCCACCCAGGTGCCTCATGATTTTATTTATTTAAGGGAGAGAGAGCATGAGAAGGGGAAGGGTCAGAGGGAGAAGCAGACTCCCCGCCGAGCAGGGAGCCCGATGCGGGACTTGATCCCGGGACTCCAGGATCGTGACCCGAGCCGAAGGCAGTCGCCCAACCGACTGAGCCACCCAGGCGCCCCAGATGTCAAGATTTCTTTTTCTTTTTTTTAAAGATTTTATTTATTTATTTGAGACAGAGAGAATGAGAGACAGAGAGCATGAGAGGGAGGAGGGTCGGAGGGAGAAGCAGACTCCCCGCCGAGCAGGGAGCCCGATGCGGGACTCGATCCCGGGACTCCAGGATCATGACCCGAGCAGAAGGCAGTCGCTTAACCAACTGAGCCACCCAGGTGCCCCATGATTTTATTTATTTAAGAGAGAAAGAGCATCAGAAGGGGGAGGGTCAGAGGGAGAAGCAGACTCCCCGCCGAGCAGGGAGCCCGATGCGGGACTCGATCCCGGGACTCCAGGATCATGACCTGAGCCGAAGGCAGTCGCTTAACCGACTGAGCCACCCAGGCGCCCTGCCATCATCTTTTAAATGATGGAGTCTTACCAGAAAACCTGTGTCACTGGTGTATCTCTAGTAGGTGATTTGGCCAGGGTCTCACACTGCATGAGAGGTGGTCTTGCCAGTAGCCCCCCCTCCTCTATTCACGCTGGTCCTTAGATTGTCTATTTGGCTGGGGCTTTCTTAGAAACTTCTGGATGAAGCAGGATGTGTGATGTGGTGGAAGCACCTCTGACTGGGTTCTGTGGTCTGGGTTTCAGCCTTTTTTTTTCTATTAATCTCTGTGTGACTTTCACCAGGTCATGTCACCCCTGGGGCCATCAGTTTCTGCCAGTGTAACCTGCTGAAGCTGGATGAGACCTAAGTGGCTGAGATCTCCAGGCACATATTTGTTCGGTCTGGTCCGATTCTCTTTGATGAGCACGAGAGAGGGCCTCTTGGAGGAGCTTTGAGAGTTTGAAAATTCATTCATTCAGTAGATATTTGTTTAACCAACTCTTGGTGCCAGTAACAGTTCCAGGGGCTAGAGATACACCAGTGAACAAAACAGCTCAGAACCAGTGCTGTCTCAGACCTTACAGCGGAGCTGGAGGGGCAGAGAAGAGAGACCATGACTAAGTTAAGAAGAGAGTTACCCCTGAGAAGGTGCGAACTGTTATCCTGTTATTGAAACCTCAAGCAGAGAATTGGGATTGGGAGGCGTGTGGAGTGGGGAGCGTTTCCCGGTGATAAGGTGGCCAGAGGAGGTCTCACAGAGGAGGTAACATTTGAGCAGGACTCACAGGAGGGGAGCGAACAGGCCCCCTGGGTGGCTGGGAGGACAGTGGTCTGGGCAGAGGGCCAGTGGAAAGCCCCCGGTTGGGAGCGACAGCGGTGTGCTCGAGAAGAGCGGGGGGCCTGGTGCCTGGAGCCAAGGGAGGAGGGGGAGAGTCCTGGGGCATGAGGTCCGGAAGCTGGTGGGGGCGGGCCTCGTGGTCACAGTGGAAAGACGTGGGCTTCCTGTCTCTTATTCTGACGGGGGAGCGCTTTGGAGGGTCTTGGCAGAGGTGTGGCAGGATCCCTTTGGCCTCTGGGTGGATGACAGGTTAGGGGCTGGGAGGGAAGGACGGACGCAGGGAGACCAGTTCGGAGGCTGTGGTGAACGTCCGGGTGAGAGAGGACGGTGGTGCTGCAAGAATCAGAGGGCGGGTGGTGGGGATCAGGACGCGTTCAGTCTGTGACTCTCTGGGGCTGGTTCTCTCTTGGGCCAGCGACCCACTTGACTCCGAGGGGCGGCTGCCCTCTGCAGTTGTGGGTGGCACTCTTGCCACACTTAGCTGTCAGTGGCAGGACGAAGTCACCGCCCACCGCGGTGCGAGCGCAGGCGGCCCTCCGGCGTGGGTCCGCCGGGGCCGCGAGCGCTGTGCACAGGAGGCCGTGCGGGCGGTGGGGCCTGTGGAGGGCGACCTTTGTGAGCGGGATGGAGGCAGGAAGGGCCCAGATTGAATCGGCAAGGCTGTGGGTGCTTGGGGTGGAGCTGGAGGAGAAGACAGCTCACGGTGTTGTGGCTCCGACAGCTTTCAGCTTCCAGCGGTCACAGCCCGAGGAGTCTCCGAGCCGGTGAGACATCAGCTCCACCGTCACTGTAACAGGTCGCCATCACTCATCAGCTGAGGGGAGGACTTGTTGGGGGGACAGTTCATTCGTTCAGAACGCATTCTGTGTGCCAGGTCCCGTGCTGAATGCTGAGCCAAGAGATGTGGCTCTCAGAGGCTGCTGGGGTGAGGGAGACAGTAAGCACATTGGTATGTTCTTCGAAGGTCATCATCGGGGGCGTTGGCAGAAGCACAGGACCCTGCGTCAATGGAAGGCCACGCCCTTCCAGAAGAGGTCATGCCTGACCTGAGACCTGTAGGTGGAGAGGGAGCCAGCCCACAGAGATGCACAGATGCGGAGATGCGGGGTGGGCGTCAGAGCACTCCTGGCAGGGGAAGGGTGCTGCGGGGACCCTGGGGCTGGGGCGGAGGACGGCAGGAGGGGAGCCTTGTGAGAAGAGGGGTGGGAGGCGGGCAGGGCTCGGAAGGCCATAGAAAAGGGCCGCCACGAAGCACTGAAGGGTGGCGATCACCAGGGTTCTGGCCGGAGGGGTGGGGCGTGGTTGCAGAATGATGAACCCCAAAGATGTCTGCATCCTTATCCCTGGAACCTGGAACCAGACCACATGGCCAAAGAGTGAAAGGTGCAGATCTGCTGACCCTGAGGTGGTACCTTTTCCTGGGTGGCCTGGTGGGTCCAGTAGAATGGAGTGAGCGCTTAAAAGTGGTCAGAATCAGCAGCAGATGGACGCTTGTCTTGTCGCTGGCTCTGAAAGTGGAGGCGGGGGCCATGAGCCAGGGGGTGTGGTGGCCTCCAGCATTTGGCGTGGCCTTCTGCTTGCAGCCGGCGGGAACCTCAGTCCTACAACTGCAGGAAACTGGATGCTGCCAACAGCCTGCATGAGCAGGACGTGGACTCTCCCCAGAGCGTCCAGAAATGAGTGCAGTGGCCAACACCTACACTTTAGTCCCGTGAGAACTGCCTTGGACTCTGACCTCCAGACTTTAAGATAATAAGTGTGTTTCAGGCTGTGTGTGGAGGACCGTTAGAGCAGCCACAGAAAAACCCTGAGGTGGGAGGAGGAAGGTTGGAGGAATGTGCGGGAGGGATGTTGGATGGGAAGGGTTGTGGGTAGCCCTCCGCACCTGACCCTGCAGAGTCTTGCCCTTGAATGTGGACAGGGCACCTGCTTCCGTCTTCCCGGGTGGGCTGGCCCCTCACCGCCCACCTCTGTGAAGTGCATTTAGTCCCGAAGGACTGGAACAGCACTGGGAGGGCTCTTCCTCATGTCTCCTTGGGTCCAGGAACCAGGTGGAGGTCCTGCCTCTTTTTCCGGAAGCTCGGATCTGCTGCCCTGACCAGCTTGCTCTTGTGTTTTAAGAAACCTGTTTTTTTCCTTGCTTGTATTTTTGAAGTGGCTGTTTGGACGGAGTGCCTGCTTATTCCTCTCTTCCCGTGTTGCGAGGAGCCCGGGAGTCTCTCGGGTGGGTCTTTGTGTCCTGTGCGAGCGGGTCTCTCTGGGCTCCGTCTGTAAGTGGAGTTGGTCTTACTGTGCCAGCGCCTTGGAAGCACCGGGGGTGGGGGTGGGGGTGGTTTGCTATGCACACAGTTCCTCTTGCTTGTTTGTTTCTTGGTGGTCCTGTTTGATGTTACTAAATGCCTTTTTAGCTGGTCTGGAAACATTTTGAAAAATGAACTTGATGTGAATCATGTTTTTTCTCTTTTACATATTTGTCTAATGTAGCAAGTCTAGACTCTTATGGGTTAATCTTAAGTGAGGACAGAAATGATTAAAATAAATAAATCCCTGAAGATTTTGATTAAACAGTTTTTTTTTTTTAAACTGAGAGCAGGGGCAAGTATTCCATTCCCCGAGGGCTGTGAAGACATGGTCGGAGGTCATGGGTGGGAACGAGTCAAAGTGCCCTGGGAGCCTACGTCTGTTTCTCTGTTCCCCAGACTGCCCTGGGCCAGCCCTGCCTGCGTGCAGCACGGAGGAGGACGGTGGAGCAGTGACCGGGGCCAGTATGGGACACCCGCCCCGCCCCGGCCTCTCCAGCAGCTCTGTCTCTAACCGCTCCTCAGCTTCCTGGTGCTCAGACGTGTGCAGTTTGGAGTCTGGCCCTGCAGGCCCTTCAGGGTGCAGCACGGGTCCGCCAGGGGGGTCCTGCAGACAGCCGGGTGTCGGGATGGCCCTGTGCCGGGCCCTGGGAGCGCAGACAATGCCGAGCGAGGCTGCGGACAGACGTCCTGGGGCAGGGTTTTGTGCCACACCCCGGACGAGGCACCGTGGGCCTTGTTGTGACACTGTACGCTCGAGACTGCTTCTCTCCTGCCGGGGTCCTGACACGCGCCGCGCCGTCGGCCCTCCCTACGGCCGGGGGTTTGCAGACCCGGAAGCCTGGGCTGTGGGTGGGTGGCAGAGCTGGCTCCCACTGCTGGCCCCTGGGCTCGGCCCTCGCCCGGCTCCTCTGGCCTGGGGGTCAGGAACGCAGTTCTCGTGCGCTCGGATTTGCACAGCGTGGGGGTTCTTCAGGAGGAGAGGAACAGCTTCTTCTAATTTCACCCTGATATTCCCTCCACAGGCCAGAGGCGGAGGGGTTGGGAGGCCCAGAGGGAATGGGGCAGCCTGGGTTCTTCCCGTCTGTGGGGCCCTGGGCTTGGGGGACTTTCATTTTGAGTATCCCTATTCTTTGTGTTCCCCCATTCTGAAATGCTGTTTCCTCTTTTCTGGGGGTTAACATGGCAATTCCAGCCTGAGTGCTGAGGGTCACAGAGGTAGGTGCCCGTGGTCGTCAGTGGTTAGAACAGTGTGGACCGCCTGCAGTCACGTGAACTAAGGGCTGCAGATGCTGTTGCCGGGGCTCACACAGCCGGCCGGGGAGCCCGCGCACCAGGCCCTGTGGCAGCCCTGCCCGAGTGTGCTCCCATCTGCCCAGTCGGTGCTGCCGAGCTTGCGTCTGTCCCAGGCCCGTGGCGCCTAAGCGAGTGAGCCGCCTCTGAGCCCAGGCATGCTAGTTCAGGGCAGAGCTGTACACTTCTGGGTCCCCGACTGCATTAGCTCTGTTCCCTGGGGACCCTCCTGGGTGTTCTTGCCCGTCCTGGCATCCATCCTCTGGGGGTCTGGAGTTCGCCGGCGCTGGTGTGTGCCCACTGCCCCGGCTGGCATGTCTGTCGCCTGCTGTCTTCCTTCTCACACAGCCTCTGCACTTGAGCTTGGCCATGCTGCTCGTGGCCAGCCCCCCTCGATACGCTTCTCAAATGTGCCATGGAGCAGCTCTCCACCTGTTCCCGCGTATACCTTGCTCCAGTTTTGAAAGGACCCTTCTTTCAGTGAACCTTTGTACTAAACTAAAAGAATAAGGCTTGCTGGCTCTAAGGCTTATGCCCAGGGGAGACAAACAGCGCTTAATTCCTGTCTTCTGGATGAGCTCCTGATCCTTCATGGAAAGCCCTCCGCAGGGTGACTGGGAATGTCACGGGGCACTGGGCATGATGTGCGTGGAGAGCAGGGCAAAGGGCAGGGTCTTGGAAAGGGGACGGGTCCCTCGGCGCCACTGTGAACATTGGAGGCAGGGGGCAGTCCGTTTGAGGGTGTTGATACACGGGGTTCTCTAGTTTTTCCAGTGAACTTGTTTGCAGGGGGTGAGGCCAGCCAGTTGGTGGGACGATGTGTTGGGCTGTCGGCGTGGGGATCTAAAGGGGGCCTCTGGCCACGCTGCTTTCAGAATTCAGGCCGGCTCTGGGAGGAGAAAAGCATTTTCCTCCTCCTGTCGGGGGTGCTGGGCAGTTTGATGGGGTGGGGAAGGAGCACATAGGCCTGTCTCCGCCGACGGTAGCCGTCTGCCGGGCCGTCTGCCGGGCGAGCTGGTAGTGCCTCGGGTCGGGCCGCCGTGGCGTGGCTCTGGGCCCCATTTTGTTTTCTCTTTAGGATTGTGCTCTTTCTTGGATTAGTTTTCTGTTCCCAAACCACTCACTAGAGATGTGTGGCATTTTATTTCCAGACCAAATGTGGATTCAGAGACCGGCCTGATTTTCAGTGGCTCAGTTGGGATGGGTCAGGCAAGGGAAATACAGGAGCTGATCAGAGGGTGCTCTCCTGTTGGGTTCTGAGAGAGTGTGCTCTGTCCTGTGGAACTTAACTCCTTCACGTGTAAAAGGCTCAATCATTCAAATATTTGTATAACAAAGAAGCATTAAATGTCTCAAGCATTTATTGGATGCCTTCTGTGTGCACAACAGGCCCTAAAGTTTGCTGGCCTGGGCCCCTGCAGGGCAGTCTGGGGGGCGCTCCCAGTTCCTGGGGCAGCGTGGGCGAGGGACGGGAGATGCTGGTGGAGGAGGGTGGGGGTGAAATCAAACTGGACCTTGAAGGACCGTCCGTTCCTATAGGTCTGTACTTGGTTGTGGGGGTGTTCTGTAGACAGGGCCCGGGGCTGGCCTGTGTGGCAGCCGAGTGGCTGCATGAAGGCCCGGCCGAGGAAAAGGTGAGCAGGAGAGAAGAGCGTTGCTAGCAGGGACCTGACCGAGGGGGCTGGGCTTTCAGACGGGGTGGGCTGGAGGCCAGCGCTGGCCCCAAGCGGGGGTGTTGGTGTGGGGAGGGGCGGGAGAGGAACAGGGAAGGTTCCAGTTGTTCCCCAAGGGCGACTGGAAGACCTTGCAGACTTTGAGCTGGGGAGTGAAGCTGTCCCCTGACTGGCAGAGCCGAGACCAGAACCAGAGGCAGCCGCGTGGGACAGTGACAGAGGGGAGGGTGGAGCTGTGGGAAGTGGTTCAGGGTTTAGGAGGACGTGGAGATTGGCTGAATGTGGGTGGCCTGCTTCAGGGAGGAGGGGAGGGGGGCCCTTGGGCTCCTGGATTGCCATTCATGGAGATTAGGTCATGGAGGGAGTTGGTGACCTGGGCAGGAGGAGAGACCGAGCCCCGATCCAGGGTGGTGGGGATAGCAGGTGGGTTTTGACACCACAGACGTTGGCGGCCCAGGAGGGCCAGGAGCTGCTGGTGGCAGAGGGGCGTGAGGGGGTGCAGGAGGCAGGGTGCGCTTGTTAGTCTTCTGCCTGATCCGTGGGGGTTGTCCCGGGGCTGGACACTGTGAGAAGTGGGCACGAGGTGTGGCAACTGGGGCAGAGCTGACTTCTGTAGTGGACCCGATAATGTGAGGAGGGGAGCGTGTGGCTGAGTTGCCAGTGGTGCCCCAGAGGCAGCGGTTTGAGAACCCTTTACCTAGAGACGGTCAGGAGCATCAGGAAAGCGCGTGGTTTCCCGTAAAGTGGGAAGAAGGCAGGGCTGGGGCCTCGGCTGTGGGGTGTGGAGGTCAGGAATGTGCAGAACAGTCTGAGGAGCCCCTGGACAGGCCGGCAGGAAAGGGGGTGCGGTGGCATGGGGGGATGGAGAGCAAGGTCGGGAGGGCTGGACGAGGTGCGTCTGGAGGCCAGACGAGGGCAGGAGGATTGAGGGAAGGTGGGACTTGGGGGTGGCTGGCCACCACGCTGTACACTTTCCCTGCTGATTCCAAAGCCTCCTTTCTTCCTACTCATCGTATCTTCTGTTTTCCATAATACACACCCATCACTTTTGTCTGGGTTGAGGTCTCGTGGACGTAGAACATTGTATGAGTTTTGGGCGACAGTGTGATGATTTGATACGTGTATATCTTGTGAGATGATCACCACAGCCTGTCCTTAACCTCCACCACCACACAAGGTTCAGATTGCTTTTCTTCTGGTGAGAACTTGTGAGGTCTTCTCTGTCAGCTGCGGTCAAGTCTGCGACACCGTGTTACTAACTGTAGTCACCGTGCTGCCCACGTCACTTCCCCAGGACTTATTTAAGTTTGTGCCTCCTGCCCACCTTCACCCTTTTGCCTGACTCCCCCCACATCAGGCAGCCACCAGCCTGTCCCCGGTATCTGTGAGTTCACACGTTCCTCTTCTCATGTGGAGGAGCACTTTCTTGTAAACATGCTCATTTCCAAGATCTGTTTCAAGAGACTGTCCATGGAGCAACCTGCTGATCGACTCAACAGCTGCCCGAGTCTCTGCTGGGTTCTGGGGGCCCCAAGGAGCACGACAGGAGACAAATCCTGTCCCTTTCACGGGGAGCTCTGGCTCCGTGGGGGCACTGGACGGCCAAGAGCGTGTGGGACAGGCTGAGCGGCAATGCCGGGTGGGGTGGCGCGGGTGTCATTGCTGGGACAGCTCGAGAGGTGCTCTGGTCTGGGTCCGTGGGGCCACGTGTGCCTGCAGCTGGCTCCGCGGGGGCCGAGAGCTCCAGACTCTGCTGTGGGTGGAGGGACGATGGAATTGTTTGCTGTGGTGATAATGGTGTTTCACGCATTTTCCTCTGAAGCCCTCTAAAGTTAATTTCCTTGGAAAACTTACTTCTGAATATTTTATAAACCTGGGGAACATCGCTGTGTGTTAGAGCGAGCCTAATGGTAAATCAGTCGCTAATTGAGTTCATATTTCAGAAAAGCATGTTGAGGGCAGAGGGGGCGCAGCATGGTTTGTGAGCCCGGCCGGGGAGGCTGGTGGCTGGGGAGGTGGTGGCCGCGGCGGGGGCTCCCGACCTGCCCACTGATGCCCCGCGCCCGAGCTGCGGGTGAGCACTTCATCCTAAACCGGCATAGGTTCTTGGTTTCCTTTTAGGTGCTTAGGACACTTCTTTTCCGTACTTTCCCTTCCTCTCAAGCTTCACTGTCTCAGGGCTGAAAGCAGCCCTGCTACTCCAGCCTTTCACTGAGGAACAGAGAGCCATCCTGGTCCCTGGCTCGTCAGTTTTGTTGCCAAGCCAGGGCCTTGGTGGTGGGGCGTCCTAGTTAGACCAGAGACATGTTTGCCAGGACACGCGGGAGAGAATCGCCCTCTTGCTTCTCCTGCTGCTCTGCTCACCTGTGTTCAGATGATCGCCTGCCATCGTGGGAGTCGGGGGCGGGCAGGGGTTGTCCCTGTGTCCCTGGCTCCCTGGCATCTCTCCAGCTCCGGTGCTGCTGCCTGCAGCAGGTGCTCAGCCAGTGTCTTCCGAATGAAGGGTGCTCTCCAAGGGGGACCAGGCTTGAGCACTTGGCCATCCACAAGTGGGCACTCAGACAGCCTTAGATTCTGGTTTTTATTATACTTTCCCTGCCCCGAGTTGTAAAGGTGGTGGAGCAGAGTCCTGAGGAGCCAGCGGTGATTGTTCAGGGGCCCCCGTCTCTCTTCTGTGGGCCTCCCCCAGCTGACCCGTGTCTCCAGCCTGCCCTCACCTGTGACCCCCTCTGCCTGGGGGTGCCCCTCGCTCCCACCTCCTGCTTGTGGTGAATCTCAGCTTTACTGTCTCTGTCGCCTGCCTTCCCCTTCCTGGTGGGGGCGTTGCAGGGGTGACTCCCTGTGCCTCATGCAGGAGGGGTGTGCTCTGTTGAGAACTCAGGGGCTATTGTCGGGGGGTCCTCTTCCGGGCGCCATCCTGGGGGGCATCTCTCCACCTGCCTGTCCCTGGGCTGCCCTGTGTGGTGCGGTCCTTGGTCTGGGCGCCTCCCTCTCAACTGGATGGGAACGTCTGTGGGGCCACAGGGTTGGGTCCATGACTCATCGTGAGTTCTCGTGCATTTGTTCTTCCATCTGAGAGTCCTTCCCGGCCACCCAGTTGTGTGGTCGCTAACGCTATACACTACGTATACTATATACAGGATGGAGACCCGCCCGCCCAGAAAATGTAGCTGTGGTCCCCACTGTTGGCCTGCTGATAACCAATGAATCCTTCTGAAGTTTCGTGGTCTTAGTTCAGGGGTGATATCATGTCTGTCATCTTCACTTGAAGCTACTAATATGTTTTGTTCTGGGCTGGTGGCATTAGGGACTTCTGTCATTCGGGGCTGCAGAGGTAGACTCGGACCTGTTTAAAGGCCAGCCGGGTGGCTGGTGCAGAAGGGCTGCCTTGCTCCAGCCTTCACCCCCCGCGGCACAGCCACCTTCCCGGACACCCGGTCAGGGAGGAGACCCTCCTGCTTCTTCCGCCTCTCCCCCTCCCTCCCTCCCTCCCTCCCTCCCTCCCTCCCCCTTTCCTCCCTTCCTTTCAGCATCTTTGTGGAGACATCATTTACCTGTCCTCTATTTCACTCACTTAAAGTGTACAGTTCAGTGTTTTTAGTCTGTGGAGTTGGACGATCATCACCATAGTCAATTTTAGAGCATTTGCCTCACCAGCCGTGACTCCCCAATCCCTCCTCCCCAGCCCCTGGCTCCCACTCATCTGCTTTCTGTTTCTGTAGACTTGCTTATTCTGGACATGTGCTTATTCATGTGTGTGGGATCATATGAATGTGGTCTTCGTGACTGGTTCCTTTCGCTGCGCGTGATGTTTCCAGGCTTCATCCACGTGGGAGCGGCTGTCAGCCCTTCATTCCTTGTTGGAAGCTGACGGTATATTCTGGCGTGTGCCTGGTCACCCACCGATGGGCCTCGGGACTGTTTGCGCACTTTGGCTATTTGGAGTTGAAGCCGTTGCATCCTCTTCCCGGCCCCAGAGTCCCCTCCACCCCCAGCCCTCCGCTCCCATCCTATTCTCCGTTTGTTTTCATCACCATCATGAGCTGGGAGTTTTGACCACTATGTATGTATCCGACACGGTAGATAGTTTCATTTTCTCGTTTTAAAAACTTTTTATAGATGACATCATACTGTGCATATTCAAGTTACTGTTCAGTGGTAGGCTTGTAAGTTCACCAATCTTGGTTCTTGTAGTTCCTTCGTTTTTATTGTAGTTAGTATTCCATTATAGGTGTATGTTCCAGTTTGTTTATTTGTTACTCAGTTGATAATGGACAAAGGGATAATGTGAATTCATTCTTCAGTTGATGATGGATAAAAGTTTTTCTTAAATTTTTTTTTTCTTTTTAGCGTTAGCGACATCGCTGAACCTGCCTCCTGCGTCCTTACACAAGGGGTTTTCATGGCGTGTGCCTAGAAGTGGCATTATGTCGTGTGTATCTGCTTTTTGTGAGGAATCACTGGGGTCCTCTTTAAAGCAATGAGTTACTGTGGTGTTTTTAAGCAGTACAATTCATTAAAAAGTTTATTGGTGAACATATTTTTTAAAGAATGATTTCATGATGTGCTACTTATTCTTTTAAAATGGCTTTAGATGAAGCCTGTTTTTCTTTTTGGCTATGCAAGACCAGATAAAAATGCAATTTTAATAAGATAAAACGAGATGCCTTTTAGTCTGAGCTTGAACTTTGCTGGAACATTTTCTGCTCAATAAACACAAGTGGTGTGCCCATGAAGAATTAATGCATTGGCGCTTTCCTGGGAGGCAAGGGGCCTGCAGCGTGTGGTAACACTGCAAGACCCATGGAAATGCCTTGCACATAGAGGGCAGAGGCCCACTGCCTGCTGGTTTTGAGCCCTATTCGTGTACTGAGACATAAGGGAAGGGTGCAAGCCAGCAAGGTAGGTGCATAGTACCGGTGAATGCTGTCTGTAGGTCACTTGGCGGTAGTCAAGCTGCTGCCATTTATGGCTGTCTCATTTCTTACACGTTCTTATTCCCATTTCCGAGACGAGGAAGCTAAAGCCTAGAGCAATTACCCAGGCCCTTTGGTTCTTAAAACAGGAAACCTTCTACCAAGGTCGGGGAAGCCTCCAAGAGATTTCTGGAAAGGGACCACGACAGAGGGGTTGTGCATGACCTCCGTGGGCTGATACTCTTTCTTTCCAACAACAACAACAAACCCCCAAACCCTCCTGGATTCTGTGGGTCAGACTGGTCTCTTTTCCATGGTGTCACTGGGAAGGTTCAGAGGCTGGGAGGGAAATCAGAAGAAGGCTGGTGACTCACGCCTGTCGAGGTTGATGCCAGCCATCATCAGCTGGGACACCCCCTGGAAGCTGTGGTTCTAGTGCTTACATGTGGGCTTCTTCAAAGCCTGGTGGCTGGGTTCCAAGAGAGAACCCAAGAGAACCAGGTGGAAACTGTGCTGCCTTTAAAAACTTACATCTTCATTGAGACTCACATATAATAATAGTTCACCCATTAAAATTCACGTACAACACCATTCCCTCATTTAAGGGGTGAAAGTCAGTGGTACTGCGGTGTATCCGTCGCCACAGTCAACGTTAGAATATGTTTGTCCCCTCAGGAAGAAGCCCTGTAGTCTTCTGCTGTCACCCCAGTCTCCCATCCTCCACCCCAGGCAACCACTAGTCTCCCTTCTGTCTCCCTTCTAGACATTTCATGTCAGTGAGATCATAGAATAGGTTTTTTTTTTAAAGATTTTTATTTATTTGACAGAGAGGGAGTGTTAGTGAGAGCAGGAACAAGCAGGGGGAGTGGGAGAGGGAGAAGCAGGCCTCCCTCGGAGCAGGGAGCCCGACGTGGGGCTCGATCCCAGGACCCCGGGATCAGGACCTGAGCCGAAGGCAGACACCCAACGGCTGAGCCACCCCGGCGCCCCAGAATAGGTGTTATTTCATGACTGGCTTCCCACGCGTAGCGTGATGGTTTCAAGGTTCTTCCGTGTTACAGCGTGAGCTAGCACTTTATTTTTTAGCTGATGACTATTTCACTGAATAATATTCCAGTTTACCATGTTTTTGTTGTCCAAGAACATTATAAACGCCAATTCATTTTTTTTTATTTTTGTAGGTAAACTTAAAGGTTCGTGCGAGTTTGGAGTCCAGTGTGCTTGTCTTTGCCTGCCTCGTACTCCTCACAACCCCGTCGCAACGTGGGGGCTATCGAATGTCCGTTAAATTTTGCTGAAACATTTTAGGATATAAAAGGGAACATTTTCTGTAATTAAAATGTTGTGTCACAGGCACAGACATGGAGGAATGAATGGAAAACTGAAAAAGTGCCCCAGCATAGAGTAATCTCCTGCGTATTGAAGACAGTGTCTGCAAACCAGTAGGGAATAGGATAGGTTTTTAACCAATGTCATTGGAGCAGTGGATCATTTTTTTAAAAAGTTTTCTACAGGCGCCTGGGTGGCTCAATCCTTAAGCGTCTGCCTTCGGCTCAGGTCATGGTCCCAGGGTCCTGGGATCGAGCCCCACATCGGGCTCCCTGCTCGGCGGAGAGCCTCCTTCTCCCACTCCCACTCCCACTGCTTGTGTTCCTGCTATCGCTATCTCTCTCTCTGTCAAAAGAAAAAAAAAAGTTTTCTACAGTCTGTAGCAAAATAAAATAAATTCTAGGTGACTCAATACTCAAGGGTAAAAAATAAAACCACACAAGTATGGAACTAGGACACAGTTGGAGATTTATGCCATCTCAGTAAGTCGGCTGGGCTGAATGTTCGTGCGCTCCCAAAACTCACAGGAAGCCCTACCCACCAGACTAAGGGTGTTAGGAGGTGGGGGTTTTGAGGGGGTGAGGAGGTCCTGAGGCTGGAGTCCCCCAGGGTGGGATTGGAGCCTTTATAAAAGAGACCCCAGAGAGCTTCCCTGCCTCTCCGCTGGGTGGGGACGCAGCAGAAGGCACCAGCTGAGGCCCTCACCAGTTACCAAATCTGCCAGCACCTTGATCTTGGACGTCCAGCCTCCAGAACTGTGGGGAATAAATGTCTTTGTTTATAAGCTGCCACATGCGTGGTATTTTTGTTATAGCAGCCGGGATGGACTAAGACAGTTGGGGGTGGGCCTTTTTAAGTAGAGTCCTCAAAGGAGAGCCCCGTGTAACGCATAAAAGTGAGGTTGACTTAACCACAGAGACGTTTAAGCTTCCATAAGCCAAGAGGATGGCTTTGTCACCTGTCACCATTCTGTTCTCTTTTGGTTTTCTGCTGCTGCTGTAACAAATCAGCATAACCCTATTGGCTTATAATACACACTTGCTGTCTTATAGTTCTGGTGCTGGGCTAAGATGAAGGTGTTGGCAGGGCTGCAGTGCCCCCGAGACCCGTGCTCTTTCTCATCTTCCTGCCGTAACCGCGTTCTCGGGTGGTTGATATCTCCTGCTCATTTCTCATGGTGGCATGAGGCTGGGGAACCTCTAGGCCTCACATGTGTGTTCCAGGCAGATGAGGAAGGGCCCACACTGCTGGTGACTGAGCTGCGCTGGGTCACAGGGCCTCCCCTGGCTGGACGCCCCCGCCGAGGGAGGGGTGCGGGTGCGGCCACTCAGTGGACCGCCCTGGTGTCTGCCACGGGGGCTGTTTTGTTTCCATCTGTTTTCCAAGTTTACTCTGATGAACAGAAGACTTTATTTTTAAATTTAATTTTTATTTTTTTAAAAAAGATTTTACTTAATTAGAGAGGGAGAGAGAGAGAGAGAGAGGGCACGAGTGGGGGAGCAGCAGTGGGAGAGGGAGAAACAGGCTTCCCGCGGAGCAGGGAGCCCGATGTGGGGCTCGATCCCAGGACCCTGGGATCATGACCTGACCTGAAGGCAGACGCTTAACCGACTGAGCCCCCCGGGCGCCCCCAGAAAACTTTTATAATAAAATCATTAAGTCTTTAAAAAACACATTTATCTTCTTTTTGTGATTCTGCATTCTGTCTTTGACGAAATGGCAGCAGATGGGAATTTCCAGACGGGCATTTCAGCATTAGTTCGTAGTCCTGCCGCTGGCACACGGTCCGGGAGCAGAGGCTGCTGGAACTGGGCGATGCTGAGTGGCTCCCAGCTCCCAGCAGCCTCGTCGGCAGCGGCGCCTGAGGCCCTGCCGATGCAGTCAGGGCTGCGGCTCCCTGGGCTGAGGCCCATTTGCCCGGCAGGCTGAATGCCCCGTTGTGTGTGTGGCGTGGACCTGTGTGGCGCCATTCATCCCTTCCAGACGGGCCCTCGGGACCCGTGGCAGCTGAGGGAGAGTTGCTGCTCAGGCGTGTAGGTTACTGGGAACTGGTCCTTTTCCCGAGTTAGTGTGGGCTCTTGAGGAAGCTGGAGAGAAGCTAATCGGTTTTCCTTTCTTTTTAAACAGCATCCAGCATGTGTACGGCGCCCAGCACCCCGCCTTCGACCCACTGTTACACGGCACGTAAGTGAGGCCTGTGGTCATGCTGCATCACGCACGCGCCTGGGCGTCCTGGTGACCCGCCGGCCTCCTCGGGGTCCTGAGGGGAGCAGCGTGGTCTTCCCTCGAGCAGACACGCGTCAGGGCCTCGCACGACTGGTCCTCCGGACAAGGGCAGAGGAGGAAGCCCAGCCCAAAGTGGAGGAGAGCACGAAGCTGGCACCCCCTTAGCTGACGGGAGGGCCTGGCCCCGGGCCTGTTCTCGGTGGTCAGCTCACTTCCCTTGCCCTCCACTGCACGCTCTGCCCCTGTGTCTGGCTCCTCCACCAGAGCCACGCAGGGCGCTGGTGTGACCCCCCGCCCGTGCTGGCGGGTGTCACTGGGCCCCCCGCGGGGGCTCTTGCTCTAGTGGTGCTGTGTCGCGTCTGCACGCTGAAGGACAGCCGCTCCTGCCCCCGCCGCCCCCACTGCTGCCTTAGGAGGTTTGCGGGCACTGGCCCGTGTGAGGCTTGGGGACTCCCTGTGAATGCCGTGACTGCGGTGCTGGGGTTCCTCCTGAGTGGCTTCTGTCACTGAGCAGAGACTGCTCAGCGGTACTGCCCCTCGAGAGCCTCTCCTTCCTGCCCCCGAATCCTAGGAGTCCTCTTCTGTTTTTTTTTTAGGATTATTTATTTGAGAAAGAGAGCGAGGGCACAAGAGTGGGGGGGTAGGGAGGGGGGCGAGGGAGAAGCAGACTCCCCACCGAGCAGGGAGTCCGATGTGGGGCTCGATCCCAGGACCCCGGGATCACAACCTGAACCGAAGGCAGACATTTAACCGACTGAGCCCCCTGGGTGCCCCAGGAGTCCTCTCTCGGATGCCTCTTTGGGTTGTGCTTGCTCTTCACCCTCAGCTCAGTTGACACTGGAAGCTTGAATGTGCACCTTTCATCCATGGGCTCCTTTCTGACCGGTCGTGGGGTGAGTCCGCTCCAGCCTCCGAGGGGACAGCTGAAGTCTGCCTTTGCTTTGCAGCTTGCTCAAGGGCGCGCCCAAGGTGCCCGCCACACCCGTGAAGGCCAACAGCATCAGCACCTTCCCGGAGTTTGAGAGCAACACCAGCGACGCCTGGGATGCCGGCGAGGACGATGACGGGCTCCTGGCCATGGCAGCCGAGAGCCTGAACACCGATGTGGTCATGGAGACGGCCCACCGCGTCCTGCGCAACCACAGCCAGCGGCAGGAGCGCCGCAAGCTGCAGGAGGCGCAGGGCCCCGAGCAGGAGCCACAGACTTCGGCAGAGCCTCCTTCGGTCCCGAGCGGTGACCTCGGCTGGTGAAGTCCTTCAGCGAGAGCCACACATCCTGTCCTGCAGGTGGGTGGGGGCGCGAGGAGATGACGTGCAGTGCTGCGAGGGAGAGGGGCTGGAGGCCTCTCTGTGCGGGAGGTTAGCGGGCGTTCCGTCCTCTTTGCCACAGGAGCTCGTGCCCTTGGAAGACCTTGAGGTTGTGATCCACGTGCCCACAGGCCTTCCCAGGCAGGAGAAGCCGTAGACTTTTCTTTGTGTCCCCAGCTGAGTGCTTCTTTCTCTCCTCCGGGTGGAGGGTGTGGTGTGTGGCTTTCGTGGCCTGGCTGTGAGAGGCCCACAGTGAGCACCAGGCCCCAGGGGACTGTGTCTCCCTTCTAAGTGTGCCCCGGTTGTCCCAGGGGGACATTTCCAGCTCAGGGGCCAGGCCAACTGCACGTTCAGAGGCTGCACCTCCTTCGGCAGCTTCCAATGACACCCCCTCCCCCGCCGGGACACCTGCACGTGGCTCAGAGTCTGTAGGGCGCAGAGTCTGGGGTGTGGAATGACTGACTGCCTCCAGGTCATAAACTCAAGGATGCGATCAGCGCATGTCTTGTACCCCGTGCCTGGTGCTCAGTAGCCTTTCTGGAGACGGCTCTCAGTAGTTTTGCTTTTTGTTTTTGGGGGTGTCTATGATGTAAAACAACACAGTGTTTGATGAGCCTCTGTGATGGGCCAGACTCTTAGGGCTTGGGGTGCCCCCAGGAAGTCCCTGGCCTGGAGTGTGTGTTCTGGTGAGGGGGACAAGCACCGACCTACACGTTGGGTCAGTAAGGAGGCCTGGAGCGTGCGGGGAGGAGACAAGCGCCCTGGGTCGAGACAGAGGTGGGAGGTGGCGACAGCAGCCTGGACCTGGGGCGTAATCTTCAGTCAGAGCGTCCAGATGCCCTCCTGAGAAGGTGACACGTGAGCATCAGTGAGGTGAGGCAGTGAGGCGTGGGGAGCTGGTGGCAGAGGGGCCGGCCTGCACCGCGGCGGACTCACGGCCTCCCTCTCCCAGGGTCTCTGGGGGTCAGGGGGACTGCCCCTTGTTTACAGAGGAGAGAAGAGGGCATCGGGCAGCCTCAGCTTGCCCTGCTGGGACCACGGAGCTGGCGTTCATCTCCCTGTCTAGTTTTCAGAAACCCTTCCCGGGAGCTGACTAATGTTTGGAACATCACACGTCTTCGTGGGTGAGAACGCTGTGAATTAGTTCCTTTGACCAGTTTTCATATTGGAATCTGAACTATTTTTCTCCAAAATAGGCTGAACTTCAAAGTATTTGAGTTTAAAAATGAAAATCTGGTTAGGGCTTCTGCGAGTGGGTCGGGGTTCCCCGAGACTGACGCATCCTATGCCGATTACCGCCTGCGCGCCCCAGCCGGGCAGTACCCTCAGCCTGGGTGCCTGTTCAAGTTGGCAGGTGCCCCGGATTCCTCTGCCCTCTGCTGTGCCCCACGCCTCTGGGGCCTGGGTAGAGCCTCTGTGACACCTGCCATCTGAGTAGTTGCTGGGGGGCGGGCCTCAGCACCCGTAGAGGTGGGGGCCCATCTCGGCTGAGCGGGCAGGCTCCTGTTCTCTCAGGCCGTGGGGCTGCTGCGAAGAGCACCACAGGCCGATGGTGCATGAGCAGCAGAAAGTTAGGTCTCCTAGTCCTGGAGGCCGGAAGTCAGGTCAGGCGGCCAACACGGTTGGGTCCTGGCTCTCTTCGGGGCGCAGACAGCTGCCTTCTCATAGTATCCCAACATGGGGGAGACTAGAGAGGGGAAACAGGCTGTCTCGTGACTCCTCAGGAGCACCGATCCCATCAGGGGACCCCACCCTCCTGACTTCCTCTAAACCTGAGGCCCTTCTTCCTAACACCGTCCCGTCTGGGGAAGGACTTGCGCATACGGACTTTGGGGCCTCACAGCATTCAGCCCATGGCCAGGTATGCAGTTGGGCTGCATCCTGCCAGGGTGGGGATCCTTGGGGTGGCCTCCTCCTGTAAAAGCCAGGTGAAGGATGCCCCAAGCGGCACATGCTGGGGAAGGGGCCGATTACTGTGTTTGCCTCTGCCTCCACCCGCTTGCACATCAACCATCTTTCCTTTGCTTTCTGAGCAGGCTTTTTGTGAGCAGTTCATTTCATGATAGCAGCTAGTGTTTATCCATCGCTTACTGTGGGGCAGAGACTGTCTCGGGCCCTCGTCATGAACAGATCCCTCTGACTTTGCAGCCAGTCTAGGAGAGAGCTTACGGGGGAGGTATAGGGAGGTCACGTGGCTCGCCCAGCATGCTGAGCGGTGGGGTAGGGTTCAAGTCCAGGGCGTCTGAGGCCAGGGCCTGCTGCTAGCTGCTGACCTCCCCACAGAGAGCAGGGCCTCTTCGCTGGTGATGCCGCCCCCAGGGGACATGAGGTTCTGTTTTAGGACCTTTCCTGTTAACATCTGGGGCAGGGAGTGTGTGCTCCTGGCATGAAGTGGGCAGAGACCAGGGTGCCTGGCCCCCAGGGGACTCTCTGGCCCGACCGTGCACAGTGCCAAGGGGGAGAGGGCCGCTCTGGAGCCCGAGGTGGCCTCTCAGGGAGCCGACCCCACGGGTGGCTGGCAGTGGTGCGCAGAACTCGTGGGCCTGTGTTCAGTTCCCTTGGTGGGCTGTTAGTCGTGGGGATGGCTTACTCGGTGATGGCGCTAAGACGACCACATCAGCCCTCATTCTTACTGGGCTGGGCCTGGCGCAGATGTGTTGACTGGCAGGCAGTCTAGTGGGGAAACACAAGGATCTGAGTCTTTCACCTCCCTGGGTGGAATGGAGCCTTGGAGTGATGGACAGGACCCAGAAGCACCCAGGGGTAGAAGTCCCAGTTCAGTCTTGTTGGGGAGGGCCAGGACGTGTCAGGGAAGGCTTCAGGGAGGAGGTGATGTCTCTAAGGTTACCGGTAGGGTGAGGCTCCAGGCTTAGGAGGTGGGGCCATCCCAGCCGAGGGGAGGTGCCGGGTGGGCTGGGCTGGCTGACTGCACACCTCATCTACGTGGTTTGCAAGTTCCCCCAAGGCAGGGACCATGTCCCATTACCTTTGTTTCCCTTTGGGGTCCTGTGTCATTACGTGAATGTTGCTGAGCTAAACTGAGGTGTCTTCAGGGCCTGGTGACCGCGGGCTCTCCCCTCCTCCATGTTCTGCCCCACTCTTGTCCCTGCACCGGCCCCACGGCGCAGGGCCAGGCCAGGCCTCTGTTGAGGTGAGGGACCTGTGAGTGCCATTTCATGTGACTGTGCTCCTCGGAGCGGAGTCGTGTTTCTGGGGCCTGGACGCTGTGTTTCACAGGGCCCAGTGTGATCAGAGTGCTGCCTGCCCTTCCCACTGCCGGCATTGTGTCGGTGCCTGTCCCTTTATGGTGCGCCACCGTGGGAGCTCACGTCACCCCACGCAGCGTCCACAGGGCCTGCTGGCTGCCCTCGCCTTTGGCCTTCAGCCCTGGGTAGATGGCAGCCTGAAAGTTCCGGGATGCTGCAGCAGGGGTCTCCGGCTGGCCTTCCCCGCGCCTCCTGCTTACCTTTCGACTGTCCTGACTTTCTTAATCAGCGTCTGAGGTATCTGTACCTTTGTATCTGAAGTCAGATGCCCTTTGCTTGGTCTAGGGTGCCGCTGGCATAATGGGGAGCCTGCGCCTTTGGCTGCGAAGGGCTCAGTGGGCGTGGCTGGGGAGGACTGTCCATCGCTGATGGGGACTGAGCTGCAAGTGGGTCCTGGGTGGACACTGGCTGCCCCGGAGGGGGACACTGATGTGTTTTCCACTTACAGTAGCAGGGAGACCTGCTGTTGACCTTCCTGCTTCCTCGGGGGGCAGGGGGCATCACTGTGCCTTGCAAACCCTGCCCGTCCCATCTTAGAGGGGGACCGGATGTGTGCTCTGCTCAGGACGACGTGGTCCTTACATGTCGGAGTAAATCAGAAGGGATGCTCTCTAAGATGGCGGAGAAGTAAAACTCAGCACGTTTGGTTCCGCGTTAGAACGAGGAATCCCTCCTCCCGCCCATCGTCTTTCCTGAGGAATCATGACGCACAGCGGAGTGGCAGATTCCGAGGGCGGGGAGGAGGGGGTCTGAGCATCGCTGCCCCGGGCCTCCCGGAGGGCAGGCCGGTGGGGACACCTCCTGCAAGCGAGGGGTCAGCCCTGCGGAGGGGCTGGGACTTGCTCTCACCTCGACGCGCCCACCTCTACAGGCTTTTCTGGAAGCTTAACTGGGCCAGACACTGCTCCTCTGTAGCCTGAGAGTTTCTGTGTGAAGCCTTTCCGGGCCTCGATTTTAGGGTAATGAGTCAGCTCTGCGGGAAGGAGGGGGCCGGTGGGAGTCTGACAGCGGCGGCCAGGAGCCGGCATGTTTTCTTCACTTTGTTTGGTTCCCGCCCCATCTCCTGGAGTTGGTTTTTTCCTCTACTTTAAATTTCAGTTCTGGGAGATGTGACCATTCAAGGGTATTTAGACCTGGGGGTGTACAGCCTGGTGCTGCCTGTTCCTGTGGGCCCCTCGTTGGTCCCTGGTGGCTCTTTCTGAGTGGGTGTTGGGCCTTGGGCTCTTTTCTGTGGCTCTTCCTGGTCCGGGTTCCTGGATTTAACGCACGGTTTCACTTCGGCCCTGTGTGTCCCTGTCGGTGGGCCTTTGTGCGTGGTGGTAGGTGGTGCCCTGGGGCGGGGGGTGCTGGGCAGGCCTGCAGCCTGCTGCCCCTCCCCTGCTTGCATGCGCTCTAGCTTCCTGTGCTTTCTCTTGGTGATGGTCCCTGCCCGCCTCCCTCATGGGGCTTGGGGAGATCCAAGGGGTGCAGTGCCTTTGTGGGCTTCATGCTCCTCCACGTGTGGCTCGGTGGCTTCCTTCTGTGCTCAGGCCCAGGTGAACCCCCCAGGCACCAGCAGATCTTTGGGTTGTGTCACCTGGGCAGGCCTGCTAGCAGTGGGGGAGCCGGGGGGGTCTGGAGTTTTCTGGTTGTCGTTTTGCTTTTGTGTGAGGCACGTCTGTTTTCCCAGGGAGTAACGCTCTACCAATAAGGCCAGTGGGCTTCTTGGGTGTTCACTAGTTTCACTTTATTGCGCCGGTCACGCGGGTCTGCACTGGCAGGTTAGGGGAGGAGGGGATGGCTGTGGCACGGTGGCGTTCCCGAAGGGCAGGTGGCGCGGGTGGGAGCCTTCTTACTGGGGAACAGGGCCGTAGGGGGGGGGGTCCAGGAGGCCATCCTCACCCCCTGCGCGCTCTCTCCCCAGACAGCGCCGGTGACACTGCTCCTCTGCAGCGGTCCCAGTCTCTCCCGCACTCGGTGGCGGCCGCCGTGGGTGGCACGTCTGACCCCAGCGCCCTCAGCAGCTCAGCGTTAAGTGAACGAGAGGCCTCCCGGCTCGACAAGTTCAAGCAGCTCCTTGCCGGCCCGAACACAGACCTCGGTGAGTCCCCCGCTGGCGGAGGGCACGTGCACCTGCGCCCCCACGTGTGGTTTACTTTGTCAGAGGGCGATGTGTTTGTGCCGTCCTGCGCGAGTCACAGAGATGAGCCATTTGTCCTTGAGGTTTACTTCAGCTGTGTGTTGGTCATGGGCTTCCGGGGCCATTGATCCGGTATTTTCTGTTCTGTTCTATTTTTTAATGCTCCGATTGAACTCCTTTGCCTTCTTGGGGCTGAACTGGTTTGCTCCACAGGACTGGCCAGCTTGGTGTCCTTGCTTTTCAGAGTCTTCGTGGGGACACAGAGCTGGTGACCGGGGTCCTGAGTGCTGCTGACTTTACACCTTCCTTGGTGTAAAGTGTGGGATAGGCCGTGAACACCCCGGGAGCCCAGGCGGGGCTGGGGTGGGAGGGCCAGCAGGCCGTACAGTCAGCGAGGGGTCAGCCCTGCGGAGGGGCTGGGACTTGCTCTCACCTCGACGCGCCCACCTCTACAGGCTTTTCTGGAAGCTTAACTGGGCCAGACACTGCTCCTCTGTAGCCTGAGGGTTTCTGCGTGAAGCCTTTCCGGGCCTCGATTTTAGGGTAATGAGTCAGCTCTGCGGGAAGGAGGGGGTCGGTGGGAGTCTGACAGCGGCGGCCAGGAGCCGGCATGTTTTCTTCACTTTGTTTGGTTCCCGCCCCATCTCCTGGAGTTGGTTTTTTCTCGGGGGTCACCATGGCCGCGGGGCCGCTCTGCCACCAGGCTCTGAGGCGGGTGCTCGCCTCCAAGTCCATTTGCTGGGCTTCCCCTCGAAGCTGCGTCCTTTCCTCGGTACGTCTCTTCTTTGCGGAGTGCCACGCTGCATCGGGCATCTTGCTGGCTGCGGGGGCTCTCCGGAAGGTGGGATGTGGCCGCGGTCACGAGATCACGCATGGTGGAGGGTGGGTGCCAGGGTGGCACAGAGGGCTGGCGCGCCTCGGCAGCAGTGCCCTGCTCCGCCAGCAGGTGGCGCGTGAGGCACGCGGCTGGGCTGCCCAGCAGGGAGGCGGGCGGAGGCGAGCGAGCATGGAGCTGAAGGATAGGCCGCGTCCCTGAGGATGCTGCTCCCCTTGTGGGTGCAGAAGGGTTCCTTCCCGCGAGTTTCTGCGTTTTCATTTTCCTGATTGATTTGCTCACGCACACGTAAGACAGTCACACGGCACCAGAGGATGTGCGGTAAAAATGTATCGCTCTCCTCTTCCCCAGGCCTGCTTTCCCTCCTTCGCGTGATTCCAGGTGTCTTCTTCCAGGGACAGGAAGGGAGGCCTCTCGTTCTCTTAACGCTGAGCTGCTGAGGGCGCTGGGGTCAGATCACGCACATGACGATGCACGTGACGTCTTAAACTTTTTATTTTGATGTAATTTCAAATGTAGAAGAAAGTTGCAAGAACGGTACAGGCGAGTCCTGTCTTCACCAATCGTTTGTACTTTGCCCCGTCTTCATCCTGTGCGTGTGCCTGTGTGTCTGCGTGCTTTCCCCGAACCGTTTGAGTCCGTTGGAGACCCTGGACCCCTGGGCCCCTGAGAGCACCACTGTCTGTTTCCCAAGCACAGAGACACCGTCAGAACATTGCACAGCAAGATGGTGCGCTCAGCTCATCCGCGGTGCACATTCTCTTCCTGCCAGTCGCCCCAGTGATGTGCGCAGTGTGTGTCGCCCCGCCCGTCCTCCCCGTCAGCCAAGGGGGCCCCAGCGTGCACCGTGTTCCCGGGCGCCAGGGCGTTTGAGGAGGGCAGGCCAGCTGTTGAGCGGCGCCCCTCAACGGGGGTGTCTCGTATCCTCCTGATGAGATTCAGGCCGGTCGTTTGGCAGGGATGTCGCCTATGAGGTTTGTGTTGTCTGTCACCGTGGCGGGAGGCCACGGGGCGGGTTGGCCCTCGGGTTCAGGAGGGAATGCGATGACTGGCGAGATGGCGGCTGTCAGGTCCTGCACGGGGATGGGGGGCGGACGCGACTCTTCTGTGGTAGCTCAGAAGTCGCGTGTGGAGAGGCGCTTTGGGGTCCGTGCATCTGTGCATGTTTCCCCCCACGCGTGGTGGTGCTGCTCTGCCCCCCACGTTAAACCTCACAGCGTCTTTCCCGTGGTAGCGCTAGAGACGCGCGCGGCCCGCACGGGCTGTGCGCCCGGGACTCCTTTACCGCCCCTCCGACGGGCACTTCGGTTCTTCCCAACTTTGTGTCACGGCAGTGGGCTTGGACCTGTGATCCTCACCCCGCGCTGGTGACTAGCGATGGGCATCGATCGTCCCGAAACGTGGGTCAGGGAGAGGAGGAGCTGGGGTGGAAATCTCACCACGACGCTGGGAAGTCAGGTGGATCAGGCGCCAAGGAGTCTAGTCGTGGGGTTTGAGCCCGTCCCTTGGCCACTTGCTTTTCCAGCCCGCCAAGACACCTGTGCCCCGAGGCAGTGTGGGGAGGTGCCAGAGTGCGGGGAGGGCGGAGGTTCTGGGACAACTGCTGGCTGGGAGTGCGGGGTGGTGTTCTCCAGCCCCGTGACTGGTGCAAGCCTGGAGCGCTTCTGGGGTCCTCGGTCGCCTGCCCAGTGGTGCTGGCTGTGCTGAGGGGGCACACCCGGGGAGGGGATGCATACGGAGTGTTTAGGAGCAGGCCCAGCACACGGTGAACGCTGAACAGTGCTACTCATCTGCCTGATTCATTTGCGTTGGCCTCTTTACCCCTTACCTTGATTTTCAGAGCACCGATGCACGTGGTCGCTGTGGTCACTGCCGAGTCAAGGCGGCTTGCACGTGTCCTCTTGGTTGAGTTAAGCGGTTTCTGACACTAGGGGGCACGGAGGTAGTTGGTGAAGACAAGATACACTGATAGGAATTGCAGTTCTGGGTCAGGAGCTGAGCCCCCGTTAGTCTTCTGGTGGCCTTTGTCAGTGGACTAACTTGTGGACATTAAAATCCTACTTCAGAACAAAGCTTTCAGGACTCATGGGGAAAGCGGCTATGCACGGGCAGGAGGAAAGGTTAACATGTAAAAATAAGATTCTTTTGTTGGGTTGGTGCCGTTATGAGTGTTTTCTGTCTTTTGCATTCTGTTTAAGTATCAAATCTCACACCAAAAAGCTTTCAAAGTTAAACAATTACTGGATTTGTATTTAGTGGCAGGAGAAAACACAGCCAGTAAATTGCCTGTTTTTATAAGGCATTTAAGATAGCCGTTCAACCAGCTGTGCCGCCCAGGTACCCCTTCTTGGTTTTTATATATTAGAAAGATTAGCCCTTTATTTTTGATATAAGTTGTATTTTTTTTCCCTTTGATCGTGAGACTGCCAGTTCCTTCCTGAAACCTCTTCTGCCCTTGGCCTTCAGTTTACTCTCTGGCTGCTCTCCTCAGAGGCCTTTGTCCCCTGCCTGTCAGTCATGTTTGTGTCTTGCAGTAGGTGCCCTCCTGTCTTCTTATACCCTCTCTCTGGATGGCCTTGGTCATAACTGAGGCCTCAGTGGGCATCTCTGTGCTGTCTCTGTGCACCTCCAGCTGGGACTCTCCTTGGAGATCCCAGCCGCCTGCCCCATCATTAATAGATCCTGCACTCAGATATCATCTCAGGCTGTGTGGTTCCCAGACTGGACTCAGTAACACACTTTCTCTTGTGACCCTTCTCCTGGGAGTGGCAGAAATCTCTCTCAACCACATCTCCGAACTTCCCTACCTCATACCTAGTGGTTGCTTCTCAGATTCTCGGTGGGGAAATCCATCCTTTTTGTACAAACTGGTGCTCTGAGAAGTTCATGTTGTTCTGGTCTAGGAAGATCTTGCGTGGGGGGTTCAGCGCTCCACTGGACAGCACTACTCTTCAGTCTCTTTGACTTGCTTGGGGTCCACATGTCTTGACTAAATGTTATCCACCTCTGCTCCGAAAAGGGCCATGTTGGTTCACACAGATGGCAACATCCTCCTGGTACATTTGTCCTCCTTATGCCATGTGTCATGGTGCACTTCAGCCCTCCAGGATGGGCCGCAGCAAGCAAAGGCCCCTTTTGCACTTGGGAGATTGTGGTGTCCCCCCAGAAGGCTCCAGTCCTGGAAATGCAGGACAATATGAGCCAGCTGGGCTGTGTTCTTTCTACATAAGTATGGATGTGCTAAGGCTGGGCTTCAGCAGTCAGTGACTGCATCATGGCACAGTGGGGTTTGGAAGTCCCAAAGAGCTCTCACCATGAAGGAGTTAAACACCTCTCTTGGTGTTTCAGAAAAAACACTGTCCAATTGTCTGTTTCTATAGCAGAATTCCCAGTGCTCTGAGAGTCCTTAACGGGCATCTAAAACTTAACATGTCCTAGATGGCACTCAAAGTCTTCACACTGGGAGATACTCTGTCAGTGTGCCTTGTCTCTGCCAGCAGGATCAGCACCTCCTGAGCTAATTAAGAGTGAAATGCAGATCTTATTCCCCATTTCCGCTTGCCTCACTCTCCACACCCATGTCATCTGTGATCCACCCAAGAGCGCTTTCAGATGCATTGCCAAGAATGGTCCAGCTCCCACCTGATCTTGCCCCAGCACCAGTGACAAGCAGCTGCTCCCTCTGCAGCCAGAATGCACCTGTTGATCCTGCCTTCTGACCTTGTTGTTTGGTCCTTGGCATCAAAACTCATGTCCTCAGGTAGGAGCTCCCCTTGTGGTGAGCACCGTATTACAGAGAGTTGTCGAATCTCTACGTGGGACACCCGAAACCAGTGTGACCTTGTGTGTCAAGTATGCGGCAATAAAACAAACAACCCCCCTCCCCCAAACTCACGTCCTCAAGCAGAAGCAACCTCAGGGGTCTGCAGGGCCAGACTTGTGGTGTGGAATGAGGGAGGCTGTGGGTGGCACAGCTAGACTGGAGAGCAGATGTGGCCCCATAGGACAGTGGACTGCGGCTGCATGGCACCCGGACCCAGTGTTGTTGGATCTTCCGATTCTGTCAGGAAAAGCTTGAACTGTGGATTTAAAAACTGTAAAATCTCTTTCCCTTTCACAATTCTTTGAACATGCCATCCTCCCGCCTGGTTTTTATTTTATTTTCCCCTCCATTTCCTACCCTTTCTAATGTCCCCCCAGGCCTCTTGGACGCCTGAGTTAATGCCTTTTTGGTTATGCATGTACCCTTGTATGTCATGCAGTGAGGTTTGTGTATACGTGCTTTTCAATTATGTACATATTATCCAGCTATAGATCTGGTGCTTGCACCCCTTGCTTAGGAAAGCTTTAGTATTGATCCCTGTTCATTATATCATCACCCCCATGATGGGCCAGAAGGTGCTTCTAACTCCCACACACAAAGCTGCAATGAGCTCCCTCCCAGCTACCCTCCTACAGCCCTCAAACTGACCTGGGGCAGGAGTGTCATGCCATGGGATTTGTGTGCTTACTCATACCAAGTGCGGACAGATTGCTGTCCAGAAGAATGTGTCATCGATCTCCACACCCCAGTAGTGCCTTCCACCTGGCCGCACTCATGCCAACCTTTGTATATATACAAAGGGTACAGTGATATGAATTTCCACATTGCATTGTGTACTATTGCCATCTTATCAATAGTATGTCTTTTCATCACCATGGGGTCCTCAGATTTATTTAGGTTTCCCTTTCTTTCAGCAATGTTTTGTAATTTTCAGTGTACAAGCCTTGCACCTTGATTACATCTATTCCTGAGTATTTTGTCAATGTTAATGTTCCCTAAATTGGAATTGTTTTCTTAAATTATTTTTTGGATGATTCATGGCTAATGTATACAAATAAGAGAGATTTTTGTGTGTTGATATTAACTGGCTGTAATCATTTTTTGTTGATTGTTTAGGAAGCTCTCTATATAAGATGATGTCATCTCTGGTCTCTGAATAGACGTAGTTCTACTGTTTTCTTTCACATGTGGATTTCTTGCCTTATCATTCTGGGTAGAACTTCCACTACGATACTGAGCAATGAGTGAAAGCCAGCATGATGGACTTGTTTGTGATTTCAGAGTAGAGCTGTCAGTCCTCTAAATTGAGCATGATGTTTGATTAGAGTTAGGGTTGGGTTAGGGGTTAGGGTTAGGGTTAAGGGTTCGGTAGGTGACCCTGTGACCCATGCAGCCCCACAGTCAGCATGTTGGAGCCAGGAACACTCCCCCTGTGCTGAGCTCCCGGGCAAACCCTGCGGGTCCCCTCCCCTGGCTGACCCCCTGAAGGTTCTGTCCCCACCTGCCATGAGTTGGAAGTCCCCACAACCTCCTCTTCAGGTTTGGATAATCTGCTCCAGTGGCTCATGGAACTCAGAGAAACATGTGTGATTCTTGGGCACAGCCATGAATCTCAGCTTCTTCATGATGGGGGCAGCCCAGCAGCTGAGTGACCATGCAGGGCTGCCTCTGCTTTTATTTCATTTTTTTTATCAGAAAAGCAAGGGCAGTTGCCTCAAAGCATGGGAAAGGAGGACAAAGGGATGGCAAGTATCCTGAAGCGGTAAAGCAGTCCTGCACCCTCCCCTAGGGGCAGGCACTCAGGGAGGCAGTCATGGGATAAGGGAAAAGTGGGATGTTTGTGCTAGCAAGCACCAGGTGCAGAAAGGGGACCTGAGGGTTACATTCTTTCCTAGCTCCTAACTACTGTGCCCTGCCCCTGGGGATCATGGGATCCTGCTCCTACTGGGCCCTTGCGTTCAATAGTCTGAGAACAGGAACGCTGTTGACCTTTCAGCTGCTTCCACAATCACTCCTGAGGGCTTACAATATATTTTCTAAGAATAATTCCACACTTCCTCCGTGAGGTGGACTACCTGGTATGCACAGAGGTGGACATGAAGTTCTGCGACCACGTGAGTATGGAGATCCTGTCCCCCGTCTTTGGCACCCTGCACCCCGGTTTCTACCAGGCAGCCCGCAAGGACTTCAGCTACGAACATTGGCCACAGTCCCAGGCACACATCCCCAGGGACAAGGGCGACTTTTACTACATGAGGACCTTTTTTGGGGGTCGGTGGTAGAGGTTCACCGACTGACCTTGGCCTGTCACCAGGCAATGGGGGTCAACCTGGCCACTGGGATTGAGGCTGTGTGGCACAATGAGAGCCACCTGAACAGGTACTTGCTGGACCATAAGCCCATTAAGGTGCTGTCCCCAGAGGACCCGTGGGACCCTCAGCTGCTGGGCTGTCCCCGAGAGGACCTGTGGGACCCACAGCTGCTGGGCTGCCCCTGGAGGACCTGTGGGATCCACAGCTGCTGGGCTGCGCCCCATCATGAAGAAGCTGAGATTCATGGCTGTGCCCAAGAATCACCAGGACATCAGCAGTGGTTATTACTTGAGGAGTCATTTTGGTGCCCACCGGGTCTTTCACTTGAGTTAAGAGATGAGCCCGAAGGAAGGACGTCATCAGTTAGAAAGTACAGACGAAGGTCAGAGTGGAGGTGGGCAAAGGCCTCTTTAACTCAGAGAGCGGGGGAGCCCCGAGCTTCTTCTACACACCTTGCCCTGCTCATCGATTCCAGCTGCCTGGCTCTGAGTTCTGTCCTTTTAATGAACTGGTCATCTAGTAAGTAACATGTTTCTCTGAGTTCCATGAGCCACTGGAGCAGATTATTCAAACCTGAAGAGGAGGTTGTGGGGACTTCCAGTCTGTAGCCCATAGCTCGGAAACAGGGGTGACCTCTCTGCCCAGCCACTGGCTGACCACTGAGTTAACAGCACAGGGATTCAGTGGCCACACACAGCAAAGAATACAGACTTGACAAAGTAAGTTCAGAAAAGTCACTAAGCCAACAGTAGCAACTACAACGAGCAGCAATCATGAAGCCTGGAGTGGGGAAGGTCTGATGTTCAGGATGCTTCCATTATATATTCATAATCACACCCTGGACTTGTCACTGGGGCCAAGTCCCCCAGCTGGGGGTCAGGTAGCTCCTACATGTTCCACGTGCCTCTCTCTGGCTCCCCCAGCCGTGCACAGTCCTATGCTGCTTCCCAGCAGAGGTCAGTTTTAACCAAAGCCAGGAAGATGGGATGGGTTTTCCTGACTCCCCACCCCCTGCCCCACAGAGCTGCAAGACAGGAAAAAGTTTTCCTCAACCCTGTTAAGGTCCCCGGCTGAGTCTGGAAATTGACAAAGAGAGATGAACAGGAGAAAAGCAAGCAAAATGTATTGATTGCTTTGGTGGGAGCCTCACAAGACCATGAAGACCAGCAGAGGTGACTGGAGCAGACAGCTCTTCTACCTTTTAGACAAAGAAGCAGTCAGTGTGTGAAGAATCGACAGACGCAGGGGTTTGGACTAGGGCTCGTAAACGGTAAAGAAGTAACTAGGAAGATAAGGGTTAGTTTAACCAGGTGTGTGTGTATAGACCCCGTGGTCCTAAATTCCTTGACTCTGGTGATAAGCACGTCATCTCTGTGGTCCGGGGTGAGAAAGTTCCACATGGGAGTCTTCTGACCTGCTTAAGGGAAAAAGGGCTGATGGCTGGGGGTCAGAGAGACCTTCTTGCTTTGCTCTATGCAAAAGTTCTTTTAGCTTCTGTGTTTATTTTGCCAAGGTGCCATATTCGGGGTAGTGTGTCCTGACCCTCACTGGCCTGGTGCTGTACTCTGTCTCCTAGTATCCAGGACATTGGATGTGCTGCTGTGGAAACCTTCCAGCCCTGGGGTAGCCCCTTGTCCAGGGAGGCACCTGCCTCAAGGGGAGGGTCGCTAAGGGTGGCCGCCCCTCCTCAGGGAGATTGGGTGGGAGAATGCAGATCTTACTTCGAGAAACTCTTTATTTCCTGAAAAGGTCTACCTGATAGTGGGATCAAACGGGAGTTCTTTTTTTAGTATTTTGGGGAAGCTTCATCCTTTTCCCAGCATGGGTGTGCCAACCAAAGTCAATTCCAGATGATTTTTACCTATAAACCAGAGATTTTGCAAGAACCTCTCCAGCAGAGAACATGAGGAGAACAGTTTCAAGACCTTAGACAGGCAGAGATTTCCCAGGATGCAAAATATACTAACCGTAGGAACAAACCGGTGACTTAGAAACTATGAAATGAAGAACTGGTTCTCCTTCTTCCATTTCTGGCTAGTGTGCTGGTCTGTGCCTCGATCTCACCTCAGGCAGCTGAAAGGTTGACCTCCCAGGTCAGCTACCACTGAGATGGCTACTGTTTCTAGAAATTCTTCGGGGTGTGGCCGGTTTTCCCCACCTGTGCACTGATCAAGTCGGCGACCTTGGACAGTGGAGCCACGGGTCCTCCAGGCATGGTTCCCCCCACCCCCCAATGCCCCAGTAAAGCCATTCCACTGAGGGTTTAGGGGGACCGGAGCTGCCCCTAGGCAAAAACACCAGAGATTCTCACTGTCCCTACCTGGCCTTCAGATGCTCCTCAGTTACTCCTGTGACTCTGGTGTCTTCCTGGAACCCTGACCTGGCTGTTTTTGGACAGTTTGTCCAGGGGTACCCTCACTTTCTGGGAGGGGGATTTGCTGGAATCCGCAGTGTGTCCTGCAGCCCCACCGGGATCACTTTTTGAAGGCACGTCGCCTGGGCCATCTGAGGACTCAAGACTGTGGGTCTGTGGCTTGGAGGGATTCTGAGCAGCTGGTGGGATTCTGAGCGCTGGTGGGATGGGAGGGCTGCAAGGCCCAGAGGCAGGTTTCCAGAAAGCTGTCTGGGGTCCCCGGCATCCTGCCGTTTTTGAATCAAAGCCCTGAGATCTTTAAAATGCCAGCAACGTTACAGCATGGGCCAGAAAAACAAATGTCCCTGTGCACCCAACACCACCTAAACTATTGGCCATTTCTTGTCACTTGAGTTGAGTAGAAAGGATTGGGAGTCAGGGCTTGAGGGGGGTCCTGGGTCAGACTTTGTGTTTGGGGGACAAAGGTCATCTGGACAAGCTTGTGCTGAGGCTGAGGAGGGGGTCTGTGTGGAGACCCCAGCTGCAGGCACTGCTGTCCAATGATGCCCCCTCAGCCTGACCCAGTGCACCTGCTGCTGGGGGAGAGCCTGCCCCCTCCTCTCTGCCTGAGGGCTCTCTCCTGCACGAGGTGTGCCTCCTCCCCTGACAGTCACTGCCAGCCTGCAGCCTGGGAGGGTGGGAGGGTGGCTACCCCGAGTTCCTGCAGCTGCTGGGGGAGAGCCTGCCCCCTCCTCTCTGCCTGAGGGCTCTCTCTCACACCAGGTGCCTCCTCTCCTGCCAGCCACTGCCAGGCTGCAGCCTGGGAAAGTGGCTATCCCGAGTTCCTCCAGCTGCTGGGGGAGCGCCTGCCCCCTCCTCTCTGCCTGAGGGCTGTATCCTGCACCAGGTGCCTCCTCCCCTGCCAGTCACTGCCAGCCTGCAGCATGGGAGGGTGGATACCCTGAAAACCTCCAGCCCTGTGGACAGAGTCAGTGCAATGTGGTCTCCCAGCAGGTCTGAGCACCAGGCCCGCACATTGCTCACTCTCGTCCTATGGGCTCAATGTGCCACATCCTCCCTCAGGCTCCCTGGGTCCGAGTCCTCCTCTGCTCGTGGACCATCCTTGGCCCAGGCTCCACACGCTGGGACTGGGAGCGGGTCGTCTGGACGTTCTGGACTCTCGCTTCTGTTCCCGTGACACGGGCACAGGACGGCCTCACAGACTGCTCAGAGGAGACTCAGCACAGGACGATGCAGGTCGCTGTAAGGGGAGATGCCAAGTGACCCCAGAGGGAGCGCACAGGCCTTGCAGAAGGCGCTGGGCTCATGGGGCTCAGTGTGGGATGTGGGCGCCCAGCCAAGGGGCATGGGGAATCCTGGTGAGGGCGGCCCTGGCAAGTGGGGGAGGGGGAAGCCACAGAAGGGTCTCAGAAGAGGCAGGAGACAAGGAAGAGGACAGGACAGAGCTTCCCAAGGAAGTCGATGGAAGGATCAAAGGATCACAGAGACCTTTGGGGAAACTCGGAGGCCCTGGAGATGTTGGCTGAAATGCTGTCATTTGGTCAGAAAAATTGTGTCACAACTCCCCAGTTGACACTGGATGATTTACTCTTTGTTCGTTCTAGGAATCAGTGCGTACCTGCCATTAGAACTCACATGGCATGAAGTCTAGGACATACTTACTTTTCATCACTTTTCAGGACGAGATTTTTCTAGAGGAGGTGCTAAACACGGGTCTCTCCATTCTTTTCTTTGTGCGACTGGCCTGTTTCCAGGAGCAGATTCCTAGTGCTCATCACCAGAGCTAGCCGTGAGGATTGCCCCCCATCACCTCCCACAGTGGACGTGACCATGTGGGTTGGGGGGTGCTCACTAATGAAGCCCCAGTGCTCAGTACCCAGCAGGGACCCCAGATCCTGTGCTGAATGAGGGAGGATGGGAGTGAGGGAAAGAAAGATGGAGGTACGATGGGAGAGAAGGAGGGGAGAGAGGGAGAAGGGAAGGGAGGATGGGAGGGAGGCAGGATGGGGAGGGGGAGGGGAGAAAGGCAGGAGGAAAGGGAGGATGGGAGGGGTAGAGGGGGGGAGGGAGGCAGGGAGGATGGGAGGGAGGCAGAGAGGCAGGGAGGGAGGGAGTGGGGGAGGGAAGGGAGGAGTGGAGGGGAAGGAGAGAGGGGGGAATGAATGAGTGAATAAATGACGTAGGGAGGGAGGGAGTGAAACCACAGAAGCTGGATCTGTACCTCAGGAGCCATTATTTGGGGTGAGGTCCGAGGGCATCACAGCCTGGGTCCTGGATGGTGGCTCAGGGCACGTCCATCTGTCCTCCCAGTGCTGACCTTCCTTCTCCTTGGACCCGGTGTCATCCTGGATCCTCTCCACCTCCTCCTCAAACAATTCTCAATGTTCCCAGGAACAGGGTGGCAGGAGGGGTCTCAGGAGGGGCTTCCCGGATCCTGTGCTCCAAATGACAATGTGACAGTGGCTACAGGGCATTCTATCATGAGGACTGGGACCATGGATCCCATCCATCTCCTTGGGCATTAGCGTTGTTGCATTCCCTGCTCTCTCCACCACCGCTGTGATGAACACTCCTGAAAGCAGATCTGTGAAAAACCGAGCCAGAGTTTCCAGGGGTGAGTCCGAGGCCGAGCATGCCAGGTGATGGGTCTCCCAGAGAGGGGTGCCCGTCACCCTTTCCTCCAGGGGACCTGCATTGGACCTCCACTTCCTCACGTTCTCCCCAGACCAGACACCTGCCAGTCTGAGGGTGATGAGCGCTGCCTCTATAGGGTTTCCTTTGCCGGAATCCTTCCCCGGGAGCTCCACATCTCTGACACATATTCCCTGCATGCCTATCCTCCCCCTTGGACTGGCATGTGTTTGGTCTCCATCCCTGTGGAACCCAGTGACTTGGAGCGTGGTTTGTACCAGAGTCAGGTGAAACCTTTCTCTGGCCTTGCTTTGTGGTGTGTCTTCCAGCTTTCTGCGTTTCCCTGGTTTCTGTGTGGGCCACAGGAGTAACCAGCCGTTTCCTGTCTGGGGTCAGGCTGTGGTGTCCCAGCAGGTACAGGGGTCTCTGCCCCGAGATTGTGCCCATAATTCCTTTTTTTAAAAAAGATTTTATTTATTTGCGAGAGAGTGTGAGAGGGAGAGAGATCACGAGCAGGGGGAGTGGGAGAGGGAGAAGCAGGGTTCCCATGGAGCAGGGAGCCCAATGCGGGGCTCGATCCCAGGACCCTGAGATCATGACCTGAGCCGAAGATAGATGCTTAACGACTGAGCCACCCAGGCGCCCCTGTGCCCATAATTCCTAAAGTGGCCTCTCTGATTACATCTGATCTGTAATCAATCGGGGATTTTAATATCGAATAAGGGAAATTTTATGACAAATAAACAGAAGAAAACGAGTCCCCTTTGAAAATAGGTGGGCAGACACAAAGGCTCCTATTGCATGATTCCACGTACAGAAACATCCAGAACAAGTAAAAGAATAGGGAGAGAAAGCAGCTTAGGGGTTTCCAGGGTCTGGGCTGGGGGCGAAATGGGCAGGGGGGCTTCTGGTTCGGGGACTCCTTTGAGACATGAGATATTCCGCAGCAATCTTCTGGGGTGTGGTGGCACAGCGTTAGGAATGTACTTATGCTCATCACATGTTCAGTTGAAAACAAGTAATTTTATTTAAAACAAATAATAAACAGTATACAGAACATGAAAATGAACAATATGAACCAGAACAATATGAACCAGAGAGAAAGAACATAGGGGGAGGGGATGAAACAATCTGGCGGGGCGTCGGGGTCCGGCGATGGACCTAAGGGTAATTGTACAAGGAGCTCTCCCCGCAGGGCTGTGGGCTCAGGATGTGGCTCTGGGAGCCCTGCGGGAGCAGGAGTAGGGGCAGGGGTTGGGATAGGGGCAGGGCCAGGGGCAGGGCCAGGTGTAAGAGCAGGGCCAGGGGCAGGGGCAAGGGGAGGGATCGGATCAGCAGTCGTGGCAGGTGCAGGATCTAGGGCAGGACCTGGGTAAGGAGCAGGAACAGGAGCTCCGGCAGGCGCAGGGGCAGGGGCAGCGGCAGAAGGAGCAGGAACAGGAGCTCAGGCAGTGGCAGGGGCAGCAGGTCTGGCAGGGGAAGGGGCAGGAGCAAGAGCAGGAAAAGGAGCAGGAACAGGAGCTCAGGCAGGGGCAGGGGAAGGCACAGAAGCAGGAGCAGGGAAAGGAGCAGGAACAGGAGCTCAGGCAGGGGCAGGGGAAGGGGCAGCAGGTCTGGCAGGGGTAGGGTTATGAGCAGGAGCAGGGTCAGGGACAAGAACAGGAGCTCAGGAAGGGTCAGGGGAAGGGGCAGCGGAGTCTGGCAGGGGCAGGGAGAGGAGCAGGAGAAGGAGCAGGAACCGGAGCTCAGGCAGGGGAAGGGGCAGTGGCTCTGGCAGGGGCAGGGGAAGGGGTAGGAGGAGGATCAGGAGCTGGGTTGGAGCAGTGGCAGGTGCAGGATCCAGGGCAGGAGCTGGGTCAGGGGCAGGATCCAGGGCAGGAGCTGGGTCAGGGGCAGGAACAGTAGCAGGAGCTGGGTCTGGGGAAGGTGCAAGTTCTTCCTGGTCCACGTCAGGCTGTCCGTGGGTGGGTGCTGGGTCACCTGCCGGCTCCTGGTCTCCTCCTGCAGTTGCTGCAGGCACCACCCCTCCGTCCAGAGCTGCCGATGGAGTTGGAACCGGCTCTAGCTCCTCAGGTGGTGGAGCAGCTGTGAGAGGAGAAAAGCTCACCCCGAGCCTGCTCTCCGTGGGCCTTTGCGGAGACAGAACCCAGCCCAGGGCCTCCCAGAGAAGCCGCAGCCAGGAAGGAGCCCTCCCTGGGGTGTCTCCCCGACTGCAGTCCACCCGCTGGATGCTCTGCGCCCAGTCTTTGCTCCAGGCCCCACACCAGCCTCTGGGGGCTCGTCCCTGTGGGGCCAGCACCGACCCATCCCCACACACCACAAACACCCAGCCCCAGCCTTCTCACCCTCAGGCTCGGTCTCCGTGGGCTCTGGCTCCTGGACCACTGTCCGGTGACCAACCACCTGGGACAGTGGTCTGGGGGGTGTTGGAGGTCTTGCCCGGCAATCCCCAGCACTTGTTTTGGGGGATGCCTGTGGGGTCAACCCCTCCGTCAGGGAGGAGGGCATGTCCGCCAGCTGCCTCGGGAGGTCATCCGTGGCCTTCTGCAAAGACAGGGACGGGTAGCCGGCTGGAGGCATCACAGCCCTGCCCGGCCATCCTCACTGTCCCACTGCCCAGTCCCCCTGCTGCTCCCAGATCAGACACAGACCTGTGAGTGCACAGCCCTGCACCCGGGATGCACTGACCCATCCCTGCAGGGCTATCGGGATAAACCCTGGGTAGAAGGGGCAGCGCCCCCACACCCCATCCCACCCAGCCAGCCTTGACCTTGAACATGACCTGCCCACTGGGAATCTGACCCCTCATCAGTCTGCTCCTGCTCAAGGTGGCCCCACCCCGCATGAGCCCTCTTTACACACACACAGACACACACAGACACACACGCACGCACACGCACACTCACGCACACTCACACACAGACACACACAGACACACACACACAGAGGGGGGCCTGGGGCTGCACAGGCAGATCAGAGCGTGTGGGGCTGGGTGGCAGGCTCTGGGCCTCCTGGTGTCACCTTTCTGTCCTTCCGGCCAAATGGCCAGAGGCTGTGGGGAGCCCTGATTCGACATCCCCAGCGGGGGACAGTGTTTGCAGGCCGCTCTTTCTTCAGCCTGCAGCGTCCAGATTTGGGGAAGCAGCACCCGAACATGCTTTTTGTTGGAGGGTCTCCAAAGAAATGAGCTGGGCAGGGGGCTGTCTCTGGAATGTGGGTGCCTGGTTACCGGGGTTCCAAATTCTGTTGGGCTCTGTTGTCAGGGAAGTGAGGTCACCAGTGCCTGGGGTCCCCTTACCCAACTTCCTCCTCACACAAGACCCCCGCCCGAGGGCCCCCTCCCCCGGCTGCTCAATGCTCCCCCTCCCCCCATGCCCCATCCATACAGTGACTCCCTCAAATGGTTCTAGTTAAGTTGACATTTCTAACCTGGTAGGAGTGAAGAGCAGATTGCTGCTGCACATCTTCAAGTGTGATATCGGTCATTTCATTTGGCATTAGTGTACAATGTATTTAGTGAATATCCACTCTCTACCAGGTAGTATAGATTGGTCTCTTGAATTCCGTGTTGACACCTTCTGAGCAGGAGCTTGGGAGTTAGGACAGATGCTGAATGGAAGACTCACACTTAATGTTTGTGATTCTTTCCTCTTATGTGTCATATGCATATACACACAAGATATGGTATATCTAGTAGTAAACCTTGGCATTCATTTAAATGATCACTTATCCTTTTCTATGCTGGTTGCCTAGGGGAATCTGATTGGATGCTCAGTCATAGTGTATCTTTCTCATATCTGATTTATATGTTTGGTTTTTTTCTCTTATTTTTCTTTCTATTTGATTAGTCTCATTAGACATGTATTTTTTTAATTATAACTAATAATCCAAGGTTATTTTTGGTTAAGTGTGGAATATTAGTAAATTATTAGTAAAAATTAAGTACTCTACTGAACGCTAATCTTAGAAAACTATGTTATGTAAGAACATTATGGTTATATTTTACTCACCAAGTTATTGAATTTTGCTAATAATTTAATATTTGCAAAGCAGTTTCAGAGACTATCAGTATAAAAAGATCATGTGAATTTCTAAATTTAGTTAAATGTTTTTAATTCTATAAAATACTTCGTTCCATTATTGATGGTCTTTGAGTTTCTTTCGTAAGTTTTTATATTGTGAATTGGAACTTCTCGATAACCCTAGAAATGAAAATTGGAATACTGGGTAAAAAGCACATTAGTCATTTATCACTGATTTCTTAAGCTTGGCATTACAAACATAGAGAACTACTCTGAGTTCTTCATCCGCTTATTTAATTTCATTTTTATAAGCCATTCCTCTTAAATACTTTGTATTCCTAGACTTCCTCAAATGGTACCCCGGTTCAGCATTCAGCAGTTCAACCCCAAAGGTTTTCTGCAGAATACTAGAATAATATGAAATATAAAAACACATCAGCACATTTAGTATTTAGCTGACCTTTGGACTCATGGGTTAGATCTGAGGAAGGTAGAAATCAAAAAAGCTATTTGATCTCCAAAACTTTATCTGTTGATCAGCCCTGAGAAGGACACTGACAGATAGATATCCAGTTTATTGATGGCAGGTGTTAAGTGAGTTGTTTTTCTTCCGTTTGAAGAGGAACTCAGGTTCTATAATTGGTTTCATTCAAACTATTAATTTTTTTATGTGTAATCAGGCAAGTTTAGATCAAATTAGAGAAAGGCATCTTGAGTCAAAGCCAACTTCAAAGTTTATATAGATAAGAAATCCTTATTGTCTTCTTGGACTAAATTATTTTAAAATACAGGCAATCTGGGATCCAGTGTCTATGGCCGGGCTTCAGGAGGCCATTGATGTTCCCAGTAATTTTATGTCAAAGTTGGTATGTGACTTTATTTCTCTAAGGATAATCCATTGGAAACCTGTGGGTTTTTCTCTCTGGTAAGAATTTATGAATATATTTTTTAGAAGATTTATTTATCCATTTTAGAGAGAAAGAGCAGAGGGGAGGGGCAGAAGGAGAGCGAGAAAGAATCCCAAGCAGACTCTGCGCTGAGCACAGGACCTAATGCGGGGCTTGATTTCATGACTTAGAGACCATGACTGAGCCAAAACCAAAAGCCTGGATGCTCAACCAACTGCGCCACCCAGGCACCCCAAAATTTATGAATATTTTAAGTGGATAATGAAAATTAGTATAGTAGTTTTAAAAAATCTGCCTTATAAATCATACTAACCTAGAATACAGGTAAAGTATACAACAATTTCTTTTAACATAATACACTTTTTAATGAGTTGCCCCATTGTCCTTTTCTTAGTACTGTTCTTATTTTCCTTTTTCTTTTGTAGGGCTGAGATGCTTCTAGATCAGTACCGAAAGAAGTCAAAGCTCTTCCGTACTACAGTTGTCCTGGCCCCACTAGGAGATGATTTTCGCTACTGTGAACGCATAGAATGGGATCATCAGTATAAGAATTATCAGCTGCTTTTTGATTATATGAATTCTCATCCTGAGTATAATGTTAAGGTAATTTGAAAATATTTAATTATGATACTGTATTTGAAGTTGAGCCTTCATTATTAAATGAGGCTAAAACACAACAGCCTTAGTTTCTTTGTCCCACATCCCAATATTTCCTAGAATATGTAGTTTGTATGTAAGAGTGTAGTTCTTAAAGAGGAAAATTATCTAGTACTATAGTTGCATTTCTGAAGTTGTCCCTTTCCCCCCATTCCTACAGCATTAAAGAGACTTTACTTTTATGTAGTTGTAAATATGCACCTACTAAGTTGTGATCTTCAGTTTTCAGTGATGTCCTGTTTTTCTACCAGCATCAAAAGTTTGTTTCTCTGACGGCTGCATCCTTGTGATTTTAGTAATGTGACGGGCAATGCAGATGAACGTGTCATGAATTTTGCAAATTAATGTCTTGTGTCCAGAGAATACACTAGCATCTTTCTTAGTTGAGAAGACTTCCAAAAATAATCATTTACCTGTAGTTCTTTCTCTTTTTTTTTTCCCCTTTTGGAAAATTTTGAATGTACCCTAAAGTTTTGAGAACAACTTAAGTACCCTTCCCCTGACCCCTGCCTCCCCATATCCATAGCTCAGCTACCACATTGATCAACTCGAGGTCACTCTCACTTCAGCTGTGCCTCACTGTCCTCTCTCACCCTCTCCCAGGGATTATTTTGGAGGAAATAGTAGTCATGTAGTTTCATCTGTAACCATTTCATTATGTATCTAAATGATAAGGACTCTGTTTAAAAATACAATCATAATGCCACTATTATATTTAAAAAATTAACAATAATTCAATATTATCATATATACAGATAGATTCAGATTTTCCTGATCACATACAGGCATTTTCTTTTAAGCATATGTTTCATGAGTCAGGATTCAAACAAGAGTCCTATATTAGACCCTATATGAGAAAATTACCCAATGTGTTTATTATATTCACATACTAACCTATGAGACAGTAGAATATTTGTGGAAATACTACAGAAAGGAAGAGATGTTACTGTTTAGGAAATTAGAAAGCTGATGATAGGTCACATTTTATGTAGGGAGAATTCAAGTTTATTAAGTAAATGTAAATAATATTAAATAGTTAAATAAACTTAAATAAAATGCCAGGTGTATTCAAGATACTTACAACTGAATTTCTACCAAATTATGAACTTTAGGTCTATGTTTAAATCATCTCTATAATCTCCTCAAAGATGAAGCTGATACACAAACATTTACTTAGGGGATGGCATATGCAGATGGGTATTTTATCCCTAAGTACATCTTCCTAGTGAATGGTTTTGAGATCCATAAAAGGATCTACCACTCATTCAAAAGAATTAAAGTACTGATTTTTGTATTTTACCTATTTCCTTCTTTGCCCAGTAGGGCAATTTGTAAAGTCACTTTAAAAAGCATCCAACTCTTGATTTTGGTTCAGGTCATGGTCTCAGGGTCACATACTTAAGATTTCCTTCTTGTATCATTTCAAAAGAAAAAACACTAACCATGATGATAGAAGGGAAAATAAGGTTACTTTTGTAAGATTTGGCAATGATTTGAATGAGCGGGGGGGGGGGGCAGGGGGAGGGGAGAGAGAGACTCTCAAGCAGACTCTGTACTGAGTGCGGAGCCCAATGTGAAGCTCATTCTCATGACCCTGAGATCATGACCTGAACCAAAATCAAGAGTTGGATTTCTTAACCAACTGAGCCATCCAGGCGCCCCACAGTATATTCAATTTTAATACTGTATATTATCTTTAATATCCATTTGATAAATACATCACGATTTGTCCATTGTATTATTGATGGACATTTGGGTTGTTTCCAAGTTTTGTGTATTACAAATAAAGCCATTTTGAATATTTTGTGCATGTTTTTATATACATGTATGTGAATTTATGTGGGTATAAAATGGGATAGAAATTTTTGGTCACTGGGTATGCACATGTTCAACTTCAGTAGATATTGCCAAATGGTATCCCAAAATAGATGCACTAGTCGTTGCATTGTATGACAATTTCAGTTGCTGTACTTCCTTACTCAGATTTTTTGTTAGGATTTTTTTTTCATTTTTATTTTTTTATGATCGATATGATGGTTTTATTTTATATTTCCCTGGTAGTTAATGAATTGAACCTCTTTTCATAAGTTTATTGCCATTTAGGTATCCTCTTTTGTGAAGTGACTATTTAAATCTTTTGATGACTTTTCCTTAAATTGGGTTGTCTGTTTATTTTGTACCATTTATAACTCTTTTATATATTTTGGTTTGAGTCTTCCTTCAGATAAAAGTTATGCAAATATTGTCTCCCACTATGTGAGCCTGTTTTTTAATTTCTTTCTTAATGCTGTCTTTTGATAAACAGAAATTCTTTGTTTTAATTAAATCTAATATAACAGTATTTTCCTTTCCATGTCATGTTCTGCTTAAGAAATTTTTGTTTATACCCCATAATTATGAAAATACGCTTCCTATGAAGCTGTCCTCCAGAAGCTTTATTGTTTTACTTTCAATATTTAGGTCTGTAATCTGTTTGGAATTGATTTTTTTGTGAATTGTATGAAGACAGGGATCAAGGTGCATTTTTGCCCATATGGGTATCTACCACCATTTATTGAAAAGACCAGTGTGCCCACTTTACTGCAGCATCATCTTTTTCATTAATTTTGAGTGAAACTATTTGTGTGGCTCTTGTATAGACTCTATTCAATTTTGTCTATTTAGTCTCGGACTGTCTTAATTACTATAGTTTTAGAATGGATCTTAATTTCTGATAGCATAAGTCTTCTAATTTTGTTTTCTTTCTCAAGATTGCATTGGTTTTCTTTATAGTTCTGTATAGGTTTAAGATCAATTTTTAAATTTCTACCAAAAAAAGTTGGAATTTTGATTGGCATTGCATTGAACCTATAGATCAATGTGAGTACCGTTAACTTCTTTACAAATATTAGGCCATCCATGAATGTGGTATATTCCATGTATAAAAATACAGTTGACTTTTGCATTCTAACCTTGTACCCAGTAACCTTCATGCATTTCCTTTCTTTCTGGAATTTTTGTCACTCAAGTGTTGGCTGCTTTGATTGTCCTTAGATACCTTCAAACAAAAGCTTTTTTTCTCTCTGTGGTTTATCTAGTATCTGTTCTCTGTAGGATGTTTGAAGTTATTTTGTCCAAGCCAGAAGCTTCAGTTTATTATTTTCTTTTAATGAAAGGAAAAACCCAAGTAAGCAATTGAATTTAGATGGCTAAAAAATTGACATTGTACCAACCAAGCCAGTCAGTTTCCCATTGGTCATCACTTATTTAACAATTTATGTATTTTTCTCATATGTTGCTCTGATAGAGGAGTTTGATTATGTTTAAGATTAAGGTTATGTTAAAGATATAATTTGTTGCCTTTTGAAGTAAAAAACATCTACTTTTTTTTTTTGGTTATTTGGAATACGTACTTTGAGCTACCAAGAGACTATAGAAAAATTCACTCTTAAATAATTTCTTTTGAAACTACTCTAGGATAGATACAGGATTATATATCAGTCCTTTGAGATTGAATTAAATTTGTGAGAATGCTCACCAGGCTACTTAAATGAACTTTGCCTGGGGCAATTGCCAAGAAGGAAATACTTTCATCTTGGCTAATACCAAAAATTAGTTACAATATTCTAAAAGGGTATACTTTGTTGTGAATATTAACTCTGTAGCATGCCACAGTTCCCTAAAATCTGAAACTGAAGGGAATTTTTGTTATCTCATAGAAATCCCTTTTTATATAGATGAGAAAGTGAGTCAGAAATTTAGATTGTTGAATATTTTTTACTTTTATCAGTATACTTCCCTGAGCTTGTCTGTACTATTGGGCCTGAAGTTAATGCTGTATTTCTTTGCATTTGTGACCCTCATGGTTATACACACACACACTTATATTCTGCTTCTTAGAATGTGTTAAGTGAGTAATAAATAACACTTAATTTTTGAGTACTTACTATTTGCTATTAACGTTTTCTTTTAGAGAGAGAGCATGCACTTTGGGGGTGCGGGGGCGTGGGGATGGGGAAAGGGAGAGAGAGAATCTTAAGCAGGCTCCATGCCCAGCACAGAGCCCAATGTGGGGCTCGATCTTATGACCCCGAGATGATGACCTGAGCTGGAACCAAGAGTCAGGTGCTTAACCAACTGGGCCATCCAGGCACCCCTGCTATTAACTTTTTAAAGTGCTTCACTTTAGTTAACTTATTTAATTCTCTGAACATTTTCTGGTAGGTACTATAATTATCCCCATTAGAGATGAGGAAACTGAGGCACAAATATATTAACTTGCCCAAGATACATTGTATTTGGTGAAGCCAAGATAAGACTAGGTAATATTATTGAAAATTGCTTTTCTGTGATGTAAACATAAGGATTTAGAAATAATTATCTATTTTGCTGTTATAAAATTTATTGTGTCACAGGTACATGATAACTTCTATTTGTCTTACTAATATCATCATGTTTCCAGCTGAAATTTTGCCTTTGCAATAGAAAAATGATAGCTAAAACTTAGACCATTATTTCCCAGTTGTGTTTCTAAGCATTTTACTTAGATCCCTCTTAGCTGTAACACAGACACAGAGACAATATATAAATATGCTCAAAACCACATTGTTAGGTAAATGGTAGAGATGGAATTCAAACCAATGCTATCTGGATCCAGGTTCTGTGCTGTTCTTAACCACTCTTCTAGAGTGCTACTCACTGTTTTTAACTACTCTTTTTTTTTTCTTAAGATTTTATTTATTTGACAGAGACACAGCTAGAGAGAGAACACAAGAAGGGGGAGTGGGAGAGGGAGAAGCAGGCTTCCTGCAGAGCAGGGAGCCCGATGTGGGGCTTGATCCCAGGACCCTGGGACCATGACCTGAGCCAAAGGCAGATGCTTAATGACTGAGCCACCCAGGCACCCCTGTTTTTAACTGCTCTTAATTATTTTTCTGCCACATTGAATCAAAGTAGCTTTTAGTATCTGTGTGTGTGTGTGTGTGTGTGTGGTAGGAAACAACAAAAATAGCATCTTAATATTCAAAGAAATACATTCCCTGTTAAATTCTCTGTTTATCTCTAAAAACACTGCCTTTTAATATCTGTTTACATGGTGTGGTATAATACTTCTTTTTTCCTTTGATTTATGGAATAGCTTGGGCTCATAAAAATGGATTTATGTTCTGGTAATTTAAATCATTAGTCAAAAGACCTTTTCATTTGAGCAGTCAACCTTGCAGTTCTTGTCACTCTTTGTGTTTTACTTCTATTCAATGTTACCTGCTGGTAGAGAAAGTCCATTTTTTTAATGACCTGCTGTTCTTAAAGTCTCCCTTATGAGAGCTCAAGCAAGGGGGATGGGGAGGCCAGGGGAGTGTATGTGCATATGACATATGAAAATACTTAATGGTTAACCAAACTGTATGTAAATGTTTTATTTTTGCTGCTTCCTCCCATCTTTTATTCATCTCTGAATTATTCTATTCCCTGACCCTTGCACACTTTGAAATTCTGGAGATTGGTAAGGTGTTTTCAGATCCACAGATTTGTATATCTCAGTAGTTCTTCTAACCCCTTAGGGGTGTAAGTTTTATTTTAGTTTAATTTGGGACCTGATGCAAGTGAAAGAGCTACTGTATATTTTTCCCCCTGCTTTTGAGTTTTGTAAAATCTGAGCTAGAATTTCATCTTAACTGGAAAGCGCATCTTAAATATTTACTGTTAACTTTTCCTTTTAGTGCTAGAAGTAATTTTAAGGTAGAGATGAATAAGTGTCACTTTTTTTTTATTAGATACAGTTTGGGACTTTATCAGATTATTTTGATGCACAGGATAAAGAAGATGTAACCATTAGAAAGAATAGCCAATCCATGTTCCCTGTTCTAAGTGGAGATTTTTTCACTTATGCTGACCGAGACGATCATTAGTGGAGCGGCTACTTTACATCCAGACCCTTCTACAAACGAATGGATAGGATATTGGAATCCCATCTAAGGTACAAAATTTACGTTTAGAAAGCTACATTAATTATTCACCTTTTTTATGTGATCATAGCACATAGCATAGCATAGAGTTTTGCATAATATACAACATGTATGCAGTATTGGGATGTGTTTAATGTAATTGTGAAATTTTAATGCAATCAGAGCTATGTCTCCAGTGCATAATCAGATTATTATATGGGCTTTTGTTCTGAAAAAAGCAGTTTATCTGATTAGACTTTCTCCTGTATCTTATGTTTTATATGTTTCTAATTAATTACTGGTATTGTTTGCACACCGTGATAATATCCAGTGGCATTGTTATGTGTGTCTGCAGGTCAGTAGCCAGACAGACTAAATTGCTGGAAACAAGCAAGGGTCACAAGGAACAAACAGGGCCTCTCTGTGGCTAAAATGTGGGCCTCAAAGTACACAATCTAAAACTAATGTATTTTATATGTGGGAGAACTTCAGAGGCTCCACCTCAGTTCTTATTTATTGAAACATATTTCTATAGGTGTGATTCTCTGCTTAGAAGAGCAAAACTTGAAAGAGATGAGAACTGATGGCGGCAGAGTGATTGGCTGAAAAAGCATAGTGACAGGGAGAAAGCAGAAAAGTCAGGAGAAAACAAAAACGCTCTAACCAGCGTTGTCCAGTAGAACTTTCAGTCACTGTCCAACAGAACTTTCTGCAGTGGTAGAAATCTTCTGTTTCTGTTTTCTGCACTGTTTAGTATGGCCACTTGCCACATGTAACTGTTGAGCACTTGAAATGTGACCAGTGTGGCTGAGGAAGTGAACTCTTAATTTCCTTTAATTTGAGTTGATTTAAATGTAAATAAATAATCACACGCGGCTAGTAGCTATCTTTGTGGGTCCTGTTGCTTTTTGGTAAGGATGAACCACCCTGGGGGCTCCTGGGGCTCTCTCTATGTGTGTGTAGCGTGGGAGATTAATTCATTTTCAGGATGAGTTCACTTCCAGCTTAGTTCAGATCATGAATTCATGATGATTAATTTTCATGATGAATCTCAGTATTAAAAATAAAAAGTCATGTTATATCTACCTTCTTCTCCGTACTGGTAGAAATAGTACATTTTGGAAAGCCCTTTTATAAAGATCATGAATTTCTCCCAGAGTTGCACTTTGGTATAGTAGTGTTTTTTTTTTTTTTTATTTTTACTGTTTCATGCTGTCAGCATTATTTCAAAAGCCTGATCTTTGCCTTTTTGGGGGGATATTCACAAATGTGCCAGATGGATACATATTCCTGTATTTGTAATAAAATAGTATTTCTATATTAGAGAGATTGATGCATTCTTGCCCAATAGAATATTAATTCTCTATTATGTTACTCTAAACTACCTATGATAAAAACAGAGAAAGTACTAAGTAATGTAGAGATTCTTTTGGACTACTGCACTTTTTTAAAAGTGTCAACTATTTTTTAGTGACAAAGAGTTACAAATATTGATTCAATTTTAATTTATTGAACATATTTAAGGTAAAGTACTTAGTGTGAGTAATAATATATTTTGAAAATTCTGCTTTAAAATAAAATGACAAAAAACCATATAATAATGACAAATTTCAAAATGTAATCAACTTACTTGAAAATAAGTTTATTGTCTGATTATAGATATTTCATCTTGATGCTCATTTGTAAAACATTTGGATAGGATAGAAGAGTATAAAGAAGAAAATATTTTTTAAACCCCCTTTTTACATTTTGGGATATCTATATGTATAGGTACTCTTTGCAAAGCCAAGAATATGTGCTATGGGTATAGATGAACATATATACACAATTTCTTTAATTCAAACTTAGTGTTTCTCCTGCCATGAATTTTAGAAAGATTAGAATTTAAAGGCAGAGATTATTTAGTATCTTCTAATTATTTCAAAATTTAAAACAATTCTTTTTTTTTTTTTTTGAGTACTTTAAATTTGTCCTTTTCCTTATATTGTGATACATTTTCAAGCTGCCTTGGTTTTCTCTCCATCCTTCTTAATATGTTTGGCATAAAGAATCTTCTTAAACTTTTTACTTCATCAAGCCATCTCTCTTTTTTTTTTTAAGATTTTATTTATTTATTTTTAAAGATTTTATTTATTTATTTGACAGAGAGAGAGGGAACACAGCAGGGGGAGTGGGAGAGGGAGAAGCAGACTCCCCGCGGAGCAGGGAGCCCCATGTGGGGCTCGATCCCAGGATCCTGGGACCATGACCTCAGCTGAGGGCAGACGCTTAACGACTGAGCCACCCAGGCACCCCAAGCCATATCTCTTTTTTAAAGAACTTTTTCGAAACCTGTCTTGAACCATATCCTCTGATGAAAAAAATAAAGCATGAAAATGATAAGTCCCCATATTCTTGCTCAAAAACTACTCGTAAGCCCAAGTGTTTTTTCTTTAAAATAAACGAGAAGCGACAGCATATGTTTTATCACCTTTCAGTTTATATTGTTACTTTCCCTCTAGTTGTCGAATGTTCTCATTCAGCACAGAGACTAGCTGTTGTCACTGAGCTGTCAGGCCATCGCTTTCTGCCTCTCCTTCACTGTTAGTCTCCCACTCATGTGACCATTTCTGCACCGTCTCTCCTTTAATGCATGTATGTGAGAGTGAATGGCTTTCTGGTGATGAAGTTCCTGGTATGTGTCTGGGCTGATCTTGGAGAGGAGAAAGGGCAGCAACCATTATCCACTTTTTACTGCTGTTTCGAGCTTTTTTTTTTTTTTTTCCACTATGTTATACATAAGTACACCTATCTCGCTGCCAGTGGGTACTGGCTTCTTTCCAGGACCATCTAGAACAAGCGTCCTTTATATCAATTTAGACATGATGTTCTCTGATGATTGATAATCTAGATATATTAGATGGCTACCTAGATGGTTTTATAGGAATGTTTATTATCAATATCTTTTTTATCAATTGTGCTGAAATGTGGATTTTTTTAAAAATGCATTTAAAAATTGTATCAGTACCACATATTTTAAATAGTAAATGTTTGTTTTGAAATAAGAATTAATGACTGTTTTATACAATTAGGGCTGCTGAAATTCTTTACTATTTCGCCCTGAAACAAGCTCAGAAATACAAGATAAGTAAATTTCTTTCATCATCCCATTGCATGGCACTGACAGAAGCCAGAAGAAATTTGGGACTGTTTCAACATCATGATGCTATCACAGGAACTGCAAAAGATTGGGTGGTTGTGGATTATGGTACCAGGTAATATAATTATTAAAAAGTGATTATAAAACAATTTTTTTTAAATTTTGGGTCACAGGCTTATATCTTTGATGAAATTGTTAATGTACATCAGACCATATCAATAATGACATCCCTTATAAGTATTGCTATAGAAAAACAACATCAATATTCAAAGCATTTTTCAAGAATTGTATTGAGAATGTACTAGCTGTCCTAACTTTTTATTGCAGTGCATTTCTGCAAATGGAGTAGTAAAACATTATTATAAAGCTGATTCTGTTTTCTCCCAAGTATAATGTGGTAATTGGGGTTACCTTGTTGACCAGGGATTTGGTATCAAATAAATCATAGCTATAATCCAAGGAGATAAAGAGCCATACTTGATTGTATAGCAGTTTAATTTCATCCTATTTCATATCCAGTTGTTCTCAGCCTAGAGTTTAGCCAGGAAGTAGAAGAACCTAGAAACTTTGACATATATAGATGATATAAGGAATTGGGATGAGAAGGGTTGGCTTGGGTATTGATATCAAAACCATCTTCAACTCTTAGAAGGTCTGTGAGATGAGTGAGGGAGGGGAAGCTCAGTTATTTTCACATTGCAGGATTGGAAACAGTGAGTACAGGCTTTAGCTCAGAACAGCAGGAGACTTTGTAAATAGTGCTTCCCAATAATCAAAAGGCTTACCTTTTGTGATAGTGAGATTTCCATCATCATGCCCTAGTTTGGGTAACCATTCATTAGGATCATTGTAGAGGAGATTCCTATGTTGGGGAAGGAGTTTTGACTATTATTTCATTATGGCTTAGTTATTATTTCTTCCAGATTTTTTTCCTATCAAAAATGGTGTACTTCAATAATATTTTAAAATTGTTAAAGTGTGCTCTGATTTTCTTATAATACAGATTTAAGAAGTGAACCTCTTTTTTTAATAAATGCTCTCTCCCGTATGTTAAAAGTGTATACAACATATAAAGTCATCATTACAGATTGATCCACAACTGATATCACTAATCATTATAAGTGTTAATTAAAATTTTAGTTATAGTATTTTGACTGCCTTTCTAGATATTTGAAAAACAAATTCTTGAGGTTTCATTAGTTGACTTGAATCCTTGAAAATATATTCATGGTAGCATCTTGAATATCTTCTCAGTTTTCTTGTGGCAAATGTATTTGGCATCTGTTGAGGTTGAGCTGGGCTTAAAATGGAAAACATTCATTGGCTGATAATGATAATTGGTTTTTCTCCCACAGAAGGCATTTTTTAAAATAAGGTCAGATCCTCCATTTTTTTCCTTTTCACCTGCTCCTGTCTTCTTGGTTTATTGAATTTAAAAGTGAGGCTTATATTCAGAAAAGAGTTCCTAAGAGGAAATGAAGAAGTCATTCTCCTATACTGTCTACCTGCTCTCTCTCTGGCTGCCATATTGAAAGAGACTTGGGTACAGGTCATTGAGTTTTTGCAACTGAACATTTTCTATCTCATAACCTTTCCAGAAGGGCTGTCATTAGTTCCTCCATATGTTTGGTTATGCTTTTAGCTTATAAAAACATCACCATACAAAATTGCATCTTAGAGAAAAAAGACAATAATTCTCAAATTATACTTGACATTTGTAAATTTGCTTTGCGAGCACTTCACACTTCATTGAGAAGTCATACACAATTATCAAGTCATTAGCATAGACATTTTAAGTAGGAAATTTCAAAACACAAGTTAGAGAGTTATAAACAAAGAGGCAGCTAGCATTGGGTGCTCTCTTGTTCTTAGACTGTTGACTGTTTATTCAAATGTTGGCAGAAGTGTCCCTGTGAACAAGTGTATGAGTTAAGGATTGCATTTGGCTGCTAGTAATAACAACTTAAAACTGAATAAACCCTATCCTACTTATTTTTATGCCACGTGGAAGAAGTCTGCAGGTCCCCAGTTCAGGTATAGCAGCTCTACAGTGCCGACAGGGGTCCAGACCCTTCTAGCTTTCTCTTCTGCCATCTAAAGGTGATTCTTACTTAGAGTACTGCTCTCAACAGTAGATTGAATGTTTATATAATTATCACCTGGAGAGCAAGAAAACATCATGGCTATTTGAAGGTTAATTCTAATCATGGCATGAAAAAATGAATTAGAGGGGGACAGTGTTTGTGATGGATGTTCAGCCTAAAAGTGGATAATGGGGCTATGTGCAAGAGAAGAAATGGTAATGAGATCAGTTACAGAAATATTTAGAATTCTGCCTATTTCTATGTTGTAGTTAAGGTAGGTAGGAGAAAAAAATGAACAAAGGGTAAGTATGAGGGCCCATATGTATAGATCAAACTTCACTGACAAACATGATAGTATCTGCCTGAAACAGTAGTAATGATACCAGAGTAGAAAACTGTGATTTCTAAGTGATGGTCCGGTTCAGTGATAATAAAATACGGGCATGTTAGAAAATTAGAGGCTCTGGGAAATCCCACAATGATGAATTGTTGAAACATTAAAATTTTGCTTTACCCAATGTTTCCCAAACTTATTTACTGTGTTTAGTCTTGTTTTGCTTTAAACAGAATGGCTTTATGCATCCTGAGAAAGCATTTGGGGAATACACTACCAGTTCTTAGTGCTTACCTCGTTAGAAGACTGTGCATGTGCCTTTAGGATACAAACATTGATGTGTGGCATTCCCTCAGTTTAAGCTCCAGTGCACTGTAATACATATAAGGTTTTAGCTGATGGAGAACATGACTTTTTTTTTTTTAAAGATTTTATTTATTTATTTCACAGAGAAAGAGACAGTGAGAGAGGGAACACAAGCAGGGGGAGTGGGAGAGGGAGAAGCAGGCTTCCCGCTGAGCAGGGAGCCTGATGCGGGGCTCGATCCCAGGACCCTGGGATCATGACCTGAGCCGAAGGCAGACGCTTAACGACTGAGCCACCCAGGCGCCCCTTCTTTTTTTTTTTTTTTTAAGATTTATTTCACAGAGAGAGAGACAGTGAGAGAGGGAACACAAGCAGGGGGAGTACAACATGACTTTTATTCTTCAGGTTCTGACAGCCTAATAAAGATTGCCATATAGATAAAAATAAACTTAAATCGAGGGGCTTGTTCCTATAACTGAATTGTAGTCACTCATATTGTCTTTTAGTCTGGTGAAAACACTTGTTATCACCTAGGAAAACATTTGAATAGACTAAGAAACTTAGCTGGATGATGGCCTGAACTCACATGCAGAAGACTTTAACACTATGTATGTATAACACATTTGCATAGTTAATTAACTTACTGATTGTGATCACTTACATCTTTGAAAGTAATCTCAGTGCTCTGCAAAAAGAAGTTATTTTTAATTCTCTTAAACATTTTTTTGTCGTTGCATGCCAACAAAAATGTTCTTAACATGTAGGTCCAAAATTGCGTCCTGTATTGGGGAAAATAATATAATCACTCTATAAACATAATAGATTCAATGGCTGATTGAAAGCATGTTTAGCCAAGTTTTTCGACAGATTTCTTCAGTGGCTTTACTTAGGGTTACCTGTTCTATAAAGCTTTAAAGAAACAAGATGGAACTTGAAAAAAAAAAAAAACCTTCAAATTCTTTTCCCACGTGTAGTGCTTCAGCAATAGTTGATACTGTACCAAGATTATATTCCAGAATTGATCTTGAGTAGGTTGATTCATACGCATCTCTTTGGTTCCTCAGACATAAAAGTACAATTGGAATACAATTAACAATTTTAATGACCAAGAAAAGTAACAAGGAGAAAGACAATTTCATTATCCAGACCTGTGAAAACTTTCTCTTTTTTTGAACAAGAACATGAAACTAAAGTCAGCAAAATATTTATTTGAAGTTTTCAGGAATTTGAGTTTTTTGAAGTATGTATACTGAACGAATATTCTTGTGAGTGACAGTTAATCTCATGCTTTCTTTTGCTGTTTCAACATTTGTTAAAGAATTTTCTAAAGTAAAGGACCAAATCACTTTTTTGGTAACAAAGCCTTAAAGCTATTGGAGTGATCATGTTGAATATTCTTAGTATTTGGCATGATACTTGTAGAAAGTATCGGTAGTTTGATTAAGTTTACACGTTTCAGGTGTATACAGAAAGTTTTCTATTTTAAATGAATCCTTATTAGTGAAATCTTTTGACTAACTTTTTTTTCCTAAGTACTTAGTTCTGGGCAAAGAAGAGTCCGTTCATTATAGCTTCATTATAGGTTTCACTTTGTGAATACAGGGTGATGGTGGTTTGGCCATTATTAAAGAAACTGAAAATATCGTATACTGATGTTTGAATTGCTTCTCAGACCAGTAAAAATTTTTGGTTCACAGACTCTTTCATTCATTAATGAATTTGAAGAAGATAATTGGATATTCTGCACTACTTCTTATTTTGAAGGACAAAAACTCGTACAACTCTTACTCTTTTGATAACCTCCTAGACGTGGTTAGTTGCTACCTTTTATATTATCATAAAAATGTGTGATTCTTTTGTTCTTGATTCAGAAAAGGGGGTGAGAAGCTGAGTGAAAAGAAACCTTGAAAAATAGTGATTTCCTTATACATGATTTGAAAGAATTTGTATCATTTTATATGAAATACCTATGTGTTCTTCTTTCCTGTAAGTGTGTCTGTATTTGATTTATGGTGTATATTTTGTTCTGACGAAATCTAAGCATGAAAACTAATGAACTTCATTATGTGGAACATACAGCTTTGAGAACACTATTAATATGGTACTGTAAGGTAACTAGACGCTGTAATTAGTTATTTTGCTTGGCTTTAATTAGAAGCCCCTGAATTGTCTTCTGGTTTCAGGATGAGCCCATGGAGCGCTGTGAGCAGTGCTCAGATGTGTGTAACAGCAGAGGAGCAGTTGAGGAATTAAAGACTAGCTATTAGCCCCACCTCTGTACCTGATTGCATGGGCCTGAAAAAGTTGCTTAACATCTGTGAGCCCTCATTCATTTTTCTGTTAGATGGGATGATTCCTGCCTTGGCTTGTATCGTGGTTAGGATCAGGGGAGCCAATAAAACAGAACATACTCTGAGAGGAAGAATATACTCTTCAGCAGCAAGGAAGAACAGTGGGAAAAAATGGGGGATTGCAAACCTCTTTAGACTTCGATTTGGCAACTCAGATGTTTTAAAACTGTAATATTTTATCATTAGAGTCTATTGTGAGCCATAGGCTTTGAAATTTTACATGTAATTGGAACTTACACATCTGGAATCAGAGATAGTAAGTTCAGTATTTTCATATACTGATGTTTGCAATCAAATTATGGTTACATATTTTCATGTTGAAGTAAAAAATCCAATAAATGGACATACATTGCTTAAGGATATGAAACCTGTGATACAAAGGTAAAATAGTGAAACTTTTTGCAAAATGATCTTTAGAACTTTGATTTACTTGGTTCCTAATTGGACTCTAGTAGTCCGTGTAACACATGCCGTACTGAAGTCTAAAGACACACCCATAAAAATGCACACACACAAGAATTACTTATTTTGAACTTTGATGGACCTTTATGTAGCTAGAAGGAGGACACCATTGTGTCCTTTTTAGGATTTTTGTAAGTACTATTACATAGCTAGTTTTGAAACTTAAGTTTTAAAAGTAAAATAAAAAAATTTTGTTTATTTTTACAGGATTTGAAACAAAACTCACAAGGTTCTCTACCACAAAAAACTGTAATAACACTGAGTGCAGAGCCAAGGTAAATACATAATTTCTCATACACTTTGCTACTGTTCTGACTTGACTTTTTTGCTTTTCATGTTTCTTTTCCCTAGCCAGGATATACTTTGAGGCAGTATTTTGTTTAATAAATTTATTAATTTAAAAAATTTTTTTGAAGAAATGGATTTTTCTCCCATGACTGTCATGTTCAATGTTAATAGTTAACACAGTGTTTGATACATTAATTGCTGAATGAACAATTACAACTATTTTTTTACAGATATTTGGTATGGGATCATAAATATGATTTATGATTATGTTTTTTCTTAACCCTTTGTTAACTTATCTTTTCATTGATCCCTGATCCCATTTTTAAAATGAAGGAAGAAACTTAATTATGAAAAGTTCCTACCATAAATTGCTTACTAGATAACTGTCATTGTGCTGGCCAGACTGTCTCATTTTGGCATTGTGGATTTATGTTAAGGCAAATGGGAAGGGTGTTCAGTTGACCTGAAAATGGGGCGATTAATTGGTGGCTGCCTCTGATTTATAAAGAAATGTTTTGTGTTTTTATTGGTAATCATTTAACCAAGTCTTCTGTTTTAAATGACCAAATATCACTAGGTCAGTACCCACTATCCCCAGATACACACTATATTCTTATATAATATAACTTTTTGCTATCTAAATTGAGAAATTTAGTATGTACAAATTGTAGGATAAAAAAATAATTGTAAAGGATAATTCATGATTTTAGGTATTCTTTATTAGAATTATTTTAAAATAAATGGAATCAAAGTATTACAGAAAATTTACAATTGCTAATAAAATTGACATTTTGGTTACTCAGAAAATAAAGCCTTAGTTTGCTAAATCTCTTCAGGAAGTAGAGACTTAAAAATGTATACAGCTCATACCTTAGAACAAGAAGACAGGTATTTTTTAGTAACACTAAAGTATCACTAAAGTAATGGTAAAGAAATCCTACATTTCTTTCTTTGGGCCAGAAAAAGAAGGGATTAACTGGAAAAGACAGTTTAAGTCTCAACTTTGAAGTCCTGTTGCAGGCTTAACAGCTTTCAGGTTGCCAAGTCATAAGAGAGTAATGATACTCCCATTACAAAATGTTTTCTTTGTCTTAAAATATGTAATATTTTGATGTAGTTGAGGTTGTGTGGCTGTTCCTTAAATATTTTGCCCCTAATAAACTCTGGTATTAGGCATAATCCCCCTTTTTCTATTTTGGTAGGGGAAGATCTTTGTTTCTGCTGACTGTAAGAATGCCTTATGCTTGCTATAAATAATTTATGCCCCTTCCGCACCCCATTAGTCTTCCTCTGGGTGAATGGGAGGGTGGGTGGGATGGAGCCCTAATGGGTTACAAACCCTATGGCTTTTCTTCTTCCTCTATTGTCCTTGCTTTAGCCAGGAGTAAGTGGTATTTTAGCTCTACTTATGCTGGAGGAAGAAAGGAGATCCCGGTGTATTAACTAAGAAGAAATATATTTTGAGCTTTAATATTGAGGAGTTTTAATTATACATCAACGTAAATAGCATTTTGGGGACTATTAGTAAAATGATCGCTTTCTGATATTTCCTTTTAAACAGTTTGTATTTAAATAGTGTTCTTCATCTTAATATTACTCCTTCACAGTTCTTTTCTACCAAATGTCAGTGCTACTACTGTTTCTGTAGTTAGGTGAATTGGGAGTACTTAGGATTGTCAAGTTCTTATTTGTATCTTTATTATCTGTTTTGTACTTGAGGACCTCATGAATAGAACTACTTATACTTCTGGTTTTAAAATCTATACTTTACTTGTTAGCCACAAATAATCTGAGCTGATCTCTCAACAAAATCAGAGAAGAATGGAGGAATGACAGTGGCCTTTAAAATGGAAGAATTTCATAGTTTTATTTAGCAGATACTGAAAGTGATATCATTGCACTTCTCAGTCTTGAAGTTGAAAGTTTCAGGAGTATGGTCATGAGTCTTTCTCATGTTCTTCATGAATCCCTATATAATGATCTAAGGCTTAGCATTATTTTGGCGATAAGAATAATTCTTGTTTGAGCAACAATTTATTAATCTAAATAAAACATGCATTCTCAGTGAGAGAGACATCCTCCTTAGGAGGGTAAAAATTGGTTCTTGGGGAGTTTGAAAAAAAGTATTTTTTTAAATATATAAAGCATAAAAATAGTACTCAATAGTACAATAACAGATATACTTTTAAGTGTATTAAAATTGTATGGGGGGATGATTAACAAAAAATGTCTAAAGAGTCTTTAAGGAGTTATGTGAAAAGTCTGAGAAATACTGATCTAACTCACACAATTTCATAGCTATTTTTTTTTAAGTTTTTATTTATTTGACAGAGAGAGACACAGCAAGACAGGGAACACAAGCAGAGAGAGTGGGAGAGGGAGAAGCAGGCCTCCTGCTGAGCAGGGAGCCCGATGTGGGGCTCGATCCCAGGACTCTGGGATCACGACCCAAGCCAAAGGCGGACACTTAATGACTGAGCCAGCCAGGCGCCCCTAACTCACACAATTTCAATAATACATGTAAATGAATTTGATCATGCTGTTTGGCAACATTAGTTATAGCTATAACCTAACATAAGTTAGTTTGGGAGTCTTTAAAAAGGAGTGGCTAATCTGCTCATGGGGATGTGGTACATATCTGTGAGCCTGATTGAGTTCACAAGGTTGGGTAAGCTCTATAGTATATGCATTCATAGTCTTTATGTGGAAAGAAGGTATAATTGAGAGTTAAAAGTTAGGGCACCCTGAACAAGTCATAATTTTTCTAGCCTTAAATAATCCTTTAATGTACCGAGGTGTTTCTTTTCCTCCAAGGCCCAATTGTAAAAAAAAAAAAAAACTGTAGTACAAAGATTTACAGGATTAGGGACGTGGAGGACATAGAGGATGGAAGGTAAACTCCTAGGACAGGCAGGGATTTCAGTCTTCTTTCAGTGTTTAGTACTTGAGGCAGGATGGAAGCAAATATCACCACAGCACAGGACGCCAAATCATGTGTTTTGACAACGTGTGAAGGAACTTTTTTTTTTAAATGTGGATAATTTGAAATGCCACGGAGTATACAACTGAAATCTGAAACTTCTGTAAATCTGAAAATTTAATTTTTCAAGTAGAAAACTTTTAGTTTGAGAGCAATTTATTCAAACCCATTACAAATTTACCATTAAGTGCTTTTAATGTTTAACAAGGCGTTTATTGGTAAGGGATTTTGGGCCAGAAAAAATAAGGGATTAACTTCAAATGAAACCACCAACCATGTGGAGACACAAAAGAAGTCCTTGTTTTTGGGGCTTGGGTGACTTTAGAGTATCAAACATATATTAAAAGTACTCAGTTCCAGAAAAGGCACTCAGTACCTCCATTGTCATGTGCTTGTTGTAATGGTTCTTCCTGGATGGCTGCCCAGCACCTCTAATTTAATTTCCTCTTGTTTTCTCCATGTGTGTTTTCTTTTGGATCCTAATCTTTATTAATAGCATCATTCTCTTTTTGGTTGTCTAGGTGCTGAAAAATAGTCTTTATATGGAAAGCAGGTACAATTAAGAGTTAAGAGTTAGGACACCCTGAACAAGTCATAAATTTTCTAGCCTCTAGAACCCACTTTGACTTCTACCTTTTCTTGTTCTTTTAAGTTTCATCAGCTGGAAAGTGTTTTGGATTTTCCCCTCTGCTCACCTCTGACATTCTTCGTCTCCTGTCTTCCTATTACTTTCTTGTTTTAAGGCCTCTATTATGATTTTTTTTTTAATGTTTTACTTGAACTACTGCAATGACTTCCTGCTCTTCTGTCTTCAGTTTCTCTCTGCCCCTGATTTATTGCATGTAGTTGTCACAGGGATCTACCCATAGCGGAACGCAAGAAAGACACCTGGGTGGAAGCAGCAAGGCTTCTAGGACCTAGCCTCAGAACTCCTAGAAGGTCCTTTCCGCTACATTCTTAGTGAAGCAAGTCACTAGCGTCAGCCAAGATTCAGGGGGAGGGAATTATTCTCCATTACTTAAAGGGAATGATGGCAGTCATCTTTGGAGACGGTCTACCACAGTTTATCCACTGGCCACTACAATTCACATACAATTCACCATGTGCACAATATTCCACCTCCTCCCATGATGCCAAAGTGCCATCCCATTATGGTACTGGCCTCAAATTTTCATCTAAATCAGATCCAAAATGACTCAATCATGTAACTGGGAATTGATGTTTTCTTATTTCTCTCAGTATAATAATTATTTGAAGTTAATTCTGCTAGACTGTAAACTCCTTGACAGTAGGAACTATTTCTTTTATTTATTTCTCCCACCATGCCTGTGGAATTGCAGTCAACATAGTAAGAATTGAATAAAGACTTGTTGAAATACAATTAATTACTGATTGAAGAGACTATTAAACTTCAGACACCAGATATGCGTAGACATTCTATGTGAAGATGTGGTATCCTGGTATATCTTCTCTCCAAATAGTTCTTTCATCTAGTATTTGGAGTTTGGATGCCAGAGGGCTTCTGAATACACTAAATAATACTACAAGCAAAAATAAATAACAACTCAAAGCTTTGAATTTGCTCAACATTTGGACAACTGTTCATTGGAGATTATAGAGTTTCATACCATGGGACCTGAAAAATTTTAGGTTGCCTCTCAGCATCATTGCATTCTTACAGAATTACCTTTGTTGAGATTGCTTTCTTGAAGGCTCTTTAGAATGGGTGGGTTCAAAAGATACTCCCAAATATCTAAATGAGTTGACTTGATCAGATGACTTTTTTTCTTTTTTAGATTTTATTTAAATTGAAGTTAGTTAACATACAGTTTATTATTAGTTTCAGAGGTAGTATTTAGTGATTGATCAGTTGCCTATAACACCCAATGCTCATTACATCAAGTGCCCTCTTTAATGCCCATCACACAGTTACCCCATCCCCCCCACGTCCCCTCCAGCAACCCTCAGTTTGTTCCCGGTAGTTAAGCATCTCTTGTGACTTGCCTCCTTCTCTGTTTTTATCTTATTTTATTTTTCCTTCCCTTCCCCTATGTTCATCAGTTTTGTTTCTTAAATTCTAGATATTAGTAAAATCATGATATTTGTCTTTCTCTGACTAACTTATTTCACTTAGCGTAATACACTCTAGTTCCATCCACATTGTTGCAAATGGCAAGATTTCATTCTTTTTGATGGCTGAGTAATATTCCACTGTGTGTATGTATGTATATATACATACACATCTTCTTTATTCATTCATCAGTGAGTGGACATTGGGGCTCTTTCCGTGTTTTGGGTACTGTGGACATTGCTGATCAGATCAGTTTTTACACACAAGACTTTCTGTTGTTGCTGACTTAGAGTATTTGCCTGATTCTGCATTTTGTGTTTTTAATGTTGTTATCACAAACCATTCTTCTCACAGTAATTATCTATTAGTGTAATGGAATTCAAGACTTTAAATCATTTTTTCATCTGTTACCATATCATCAGTGTATTTTTAGACCAAATCACACTGTATCTAATCTTCCTACCAGTTGTTTAAATGTAAGTTTTAAATGAAGTAACCAAATTCACAGCCGTACAGTTACTGTTTGGAGTGGAATTTCTAGGGAAATAGAATTCTCACCATTCAGATTCTGGCAGTGTTATTTATTATAATATAGACCTGGTAGAGTCATTTATAGCTCAAGAACTGAGCTGAGATTCCGCTACTTGAACGAAAGTGGTTCTAATCTGAGCACGTGGCGTCTCCTGAGAGAGCTGTGAACGTCACGATGCACCTTACTTTGTACCTGGTGGTTTTTCTTGGGGGAGCTGGAACAGTGTTAGCAGTGATAACTGTGATGAGTAGTGTAAGAACTGTGCTTTATTGCTCATGGATCATAACAGTGTGAGCTCAGATCTTGTCATGCACTAGAAAACTAGTACAGAAATGTCTTCACATTAGTTAGCAGAAAAACAAATGTACAAAGTCACAGAGATTGAGGGTTTCTGTCCTTGATAATGAAGGGCTGCCTTTTAACATTATCCCAAGGGAATTTAAAGTAATAATAGAATACATGATTTGACTAGGATTTGACACTCTGGGTCCTCTGCAGGTTCTGTTATTATGAGAGACTTTAGAACTTTTCTTTTAATGGGGCAATTGTTAACTGAGAGTACTGGAGACTCTTAAAAATAAAAAACTGAGTTCTAGTCTAGTAGAGGTCTGTCTGGGTATTAATAGCATAGTCTATTTAAGAGTTAATGCTCATTACTGGTTTTGAAGGCGTTCCTAAACTCTCCTCTGAGATGCTTTTTTGTTTAAGTATTTCTTGCTTGTGAAAGGTGTTTGTGTGTTTTCATCTATGTTGCATCTGAGTTACATTTTATTCATTTTGACTTGTTTCAAGATATAGATTGACCGGTTCTCCAATTATCCAGAAACACGTTTCAGCCTGTGTGTAATGTGGGATATTTTTAGAAAGGATGTCTCACCCAAAAGACTTGAGTAGAATATAGTACATTACTTTAAGTAACCAAAAACTTCCTAGGGAGTTGGAGATACTTTCAACATGATATATTAGTTAATTTTATGTTATAACTAGTTTTAGAGCAATCATGTCTGGATCACAACATCAAATAATCTTATCTGGTGTTTGCCATTCTAAATCAGTCATTCGCAGGCTTGTCTTTTGCCTGACTTTTTTCAAGGAGATATAAAGGTCTCTGGGGGAGAGAATAGAAAAGGCCCTACCTTTACCACAACAGTCTCCCTACCCTTAACATTTCTATTTATTTTATGATATCAGAAATGATGAGTATTAATTCCAGAAATACTGTTTCAGCCTTACATTGACTTAGATGAATAACACCTATTCTATGAAAAAACAAAAAAAAAAGTTGACACTTTGTTTTATGTGATGGCAGACTAGGGACTCTGAGACTGACTCTCTCAATTTCCTATTAAAACTCATGAAAACAAAGATGATGATCAACAATCAGAGGAACACCAAATCTTGGTTTGACAGTCAGCCTATTGCCACAATTTAAGATATCCACAAACTATAAAGTTGATCAACTGGACTGGAAAATACAATTACTCACTGACCAGTGGTAAACAGTTAGAAATAATAGCTACATTGCAGGTCTCTAGAAGCAGGTGTGGAGATTGATTCCTTTTCCTTTTTATAATGTCTACCCCCAAAGCTTTGAAATTTGTGTACCTACCACCTAGAACAGAGAACTAATATTTTAATACAGGGACAGGGCTACTTTTTGAGGCTGTTAAGGAGATAAAGTAACTATTCTTTTCATTCTCTCTTCCTAAGATTTCTGTTAACCAATCTCCATTTAATTGGCCAACTAGATCAACTGATTCACTCCATTCCTTTTCTGTGCCCATGATAGCCTGACCTTGTCCCTAACAGGCCACTAGCTAGGGAAACTGGTACAATTCTCTCCCTCTGGTCTTTCCGTTGAATTGTATGATTATCATGAAACAATTATTTATTCCCAGATCAGTTGTTCTTGTTATTTTTCTTACACAATTTGATTAATTTTTATTGAACTGATGAATTATACAAAAGATTGTTTTTTTTTTTAATGAAGTTGGGTTCTTTAGAAATTTTCAACAAATGTGAGTCACTGGTGAGATGCCTAAAAAAAATTGGGAAGAAGTCATAAAGATGTAGAAGCAGTCTGTACTCATATGGCTTAATATTTTTTCAAGTGGTGAAATTCTTGGTCTGCTTTAGAAAAACCTAATCTGGAAACCATACATGATTAATCACATGCATGGTTATGCAGAAAATATGACACAGGACTCCAGTTAGTGGTCCCATAGTTAAACCAGAAGCTTTGCTCTTAATATCAATAGATTAGGAAATGTTATATATATAAGTATATATAAAACATATATGAAAACATGAATTATTAAGTCATATGTGTGTAACTTAAAATTGTACTACTTAAACTTTAACTTTCAAGTCAACTTTATCTCTTTCAGTTAATAGGTCTATTGCCAGCCTTAATCACACTTAAAAGAGGGCTTCCATTGTGTCTGTATTTCACAACCAATTTGGAGACTGAATCTGACAGAAATAAAATAGGCAGGTGCAGCCACTCTGGAAAACAGTATGGAGGTTCTTCAAAAAGTTGAAAATAGAGCTGCCGTACGACCCAGCAATTGCACTACTGGGTAGATACAAATGAGGTGATCCGAAGGGGTACGTGCACCCGGATGTTTATAGCAGCAGTGTCCACAATAACCAAACTATGGAAGGAGCCAAGATGTCCATCAATAGATGAATGGTTAAAGAAGAAATGGTATATATATATATGTGTGTGTGTGTGTGTGTGTGTGTGTGTGTGTGTGTGTGTGTATGTATACACACACACATACACACACACAATGGAATATTATGTAGCCATCAAAAAAAATATCTTGCCATTTGCAACGACGTGGTTGGAACCAGAGGGTATTATGCTAAGCGAAATAAGTCAATCAGAGAAAGACATGTATCATATGATCTCAATGATATGAGGAATTCTTAATCTCAGGAAACAAACTGAGGTTTGCTGGAGTGGTGAGGGGTGGGAGGGATGGGGGGCTGGGTGATAGACATTGTGGAGGGTATGTGCTATGGTGAGCGCTGTGAATTGTGTAAGGCTGTTGAATCACAGACCTGTACCTCTGGAACAAATAATACATTATATGTTAAAAAAAGAGAGAGAGAGAAAAGATAGAAGGAAGGGAAAAATGAAGGGGGAGGGGGGAACCGGAGGGGGAGATGAACCATGAGAGACTATGGACTCTAAGAAACAAACTGAGGGTTCTAGAGGGGAGGGGGGTGGGAGAATGGGTTAGCCTGGTGATGGGTATTAAAGAGGGCACGTACTGAATGGAGCACTGGGTGTTAATACGCAAATAATGAATCGTGGAATGCTACATCAAAAACCAATGATGTAATGTATGGTGATTAACATTACATAATGAAATAAAAAAAAAAAGAAAGAAAATAGGCAGAAACAAGTGGGGAACTGATGGTAGAGCACTGACCTAGGGAAGTATCCGTTCAAGGAAATTACTATTGACAGTGGCATGGGCCAGAAGGATACCCATGATAGTCTTTGCTGAAGAAAGAATCCCTCCATTTGTTCACCAGAGTTGGCATAAAACAATGAATATACAGGCATAGCCACCGTGGATGGTAGCCCTTTGGACCTTTGCAATCAGGCTGGCTCTATGCATGTGGACTTACATTACTTATTATATATTTTATATAGTATATAACTTACTCTTCTCCATCACTGCATTTTTCTTCCCCTCCTTTAGGCATTATTAACAAACTGGTTATTTAATTTATTTATTTCTTGCTGTCTGTCTCCCTTGCTAAAATATTAGCTCCATGATGGCAGGGAACTACCTTGCTTTTGAATCCCCTGGCAAATCCCTTGCTTTTGAATTCCTTGCCAAATACTCGTCAAATAAACTAACTCTAGGTAAGAGAGGGGCTTTAATGCCAAAATAAAGACCAAGAGTACCTTTAGCATACACAGGGTCTGGATATCTGCTTCTGTGAGGGTAAGTAAAGGGAAAGTTATCCTAGCAAACCTTTGCAAAGGCTCTACAGAACGACAGAAAGTAGCGCTACATGAAGACTCAGAAGAACAATTTACCTTTTAAAATGATTTATTACAGAGACCAGGAAAACATTACAAAAAAACCTCTTTGGAGTTCTCAAAAAATTTGAGTCATGATCTCTAAGAAATCTGAAACGGGAAACAAAGAGCCGAGATGAAAAACTGGTGAGATGATACGGGGAAGGGACAAAAGGGAAGGTTATTGGTGGGGGCGCGATGAGTGAGCATCTTTACAAGTGATACTGAAGAGTGAGGCCGACATTGTGAAAGAGTGTCCAGTGACACGAAAGAAAAAAACCCATGAGATGCTTTGCAAGAATGCAGAGAAAAGGAAGAGGAGTGGAAACAACAGGAGAGAAGATGATTGGTATGCAGGATAAGATTTAAACAAAAGACAGTGATTTTCTTCAGGAGAAAAAAATGGAGCAGAGACAATGATCAAAGACAGAACTGATGAAAAGTTTTCTGAGCTGAGAAGGTCTGACTTTATAGATAAAAGGGTTAAGTTCTGGGTAATACAAATGAAAAGAGGGTCACTCCTGTTATGTCTTGGTAACTTAGTCCAATTAAAAGGAAAGGGACATATTGTAGAAGTACCCAAGCAAAAAGATATATACTGTGTAATATGGAACAAAAGCTAAACAGACTTAGGTTTCTTCTCTGTAATGAGAAGACTATAGAGTTTTTAAATCATTTTATACTCACAGTTATCTTTTATATGTGAAAGCAACAAAAAAAGGCATTTTCAAATATGAAAACACAAAATGAACCATGGGTACTCTTCTTTTTGAATATTTTCTTGATAAAGTCAACTCAGCTGACTAATATTTGAATCAAAAGTAAGAAGGCCTTGAAAATAATGAGACATCGTGAAATGCAGATCATGACTGGAAATTTGGTTACCGGAACTGAAGCTAGGTATGTACTGTAGAAAAAGCTACAGGAATATAGATCTGTGACTTCAGATTATGTTAACATCTAAAAGAGGTGAAGAGTCGAGAGCATATAAGAGATCTTAAATAAGTAATTGTTTTGCCTCAGGAAGATTTAAAAGATAAAAGCTCCTGGTGAGAGTGATATTTCCTACTCAGTTGCCTTCATTTATTGTCCATGTACTGGTGACTCACCACATCCATATCTCTTCTGAGAAAAGTTTGCCAAGTTCTGCCCACAGGCCAGATAGGTAGCTCCATCGGGATGGTCCACCTGTACCTCCATTTTAGTGCATATAAAACTGAACTCCTGGGGCGCCTGGGTGCCTCAGTCATTAAGCATCTGCCTTGGGCTCAGGTCATGATCCCAAGTCCTGGGATCAAGCCCCACATTGGGCTCCCTGCTCAGCAGGAAGCCTGCTTCTCCCTCTCCCTCTGCTTGTGTGTGTGTGTGTGTGTGCTCTCTCTCTGTCAAATAAATAAAATCTTTTTTTTTAAATTTTTTTTAAATTAAAAATAAAACCGGGTTCCTACTCTCTACTCAAATATTCTGTGGTCCTGAGCTCCTTAATAAAATTTCAGCATCATCATCCAGTTACCTGGGCCTCAATTTTTGAGTGATCATGTATTCCAGTTTTTCATTAGTGTCCCCTTCAGTCCCTGCTCATCTCTGTCTCTTTCACTTTCTCCTTGTACCCAAACAAATACCAGGTCTTTTCATTCTACTTCCTAAACGTATCACAGTTTTGTCCGCTTCTCCTTAACTTCAGTACCAGTGCCCTCCTTTAGGTTGCTACTGTCTCTCCCCTGAGTGATGGCGACACTCCTGTAACAGGTGTCCGTCCCTCCCTCATACATTTGTTGGAGGAACTAAATAAGGTTACGTATATGAATTTTATAGTGTAGAATCTGGTACTTAGTAGGCATTTAACGGATACTAGCCATGATGTTTCAGCTGCTCAAAACTCTTCTTTTGTCCACTGCCCTAAGGCTAAACTTACAGACTCTTTAACTTGAATTATGTGTCTACATTTTGGTTTCTCCAGCATCATCTTTCACATTACCCCAGCCTGCACTCTGTGTTTCAGCCCTTCAACTATCAATTCTCTTAACATACCATGTTCTCTTACTTCTAGACCTTTGCTGCCTGGAAACAAAACAAAAACCCCCTACCAGCACATCCCCAGGCACGCACGCACACACACACACACACTCTCTTTGCCTGATTGACCCCTGGTTATCGTTTAGGACTCAGCTTAAGTGTTACATTCTCTGGAAACTTTTTCCAGTATACTTGAGTCATATTAGGTGTCATTCTTGTATGCTCCCATGGGACTGTGTGTCTAACCACTGTTGTCCCACATAGCACATGTATAATATTCCTATGAAGATGCTTGCTATAAACCCCGTGAAGGCATAGGTTGGGTCTTATTCATCATTCTTACATGACACCTAGCAGTCTGTCTAGAAAGTAACCCAGTAATACGTGCCAGGAGCGTTCAAACTAGGCATTGCACTGGAAAAAATCGATCCTGTGTAGAGATGAAGAGAACTGTGGGCAAAACCTTTCTCTCAGCTTTATCATCTGAAAAAATACTTTAAAAGACTTAAATGTTCAATAATAACCATCGAGGAATTGGTCAAATAAACTATGTTCATAAAATTCTATATAAAGTTAAAGAAGATGCCTGTGCTAGCATGTATTTTGTAATAAAGAGCATAGGATTGGTAAATTCTGAGGCTTAGCTTAAGTTTTTATGAAATCTGCCTTTCACATTCCATGGAGAAAATAAAGAAGACTCGCCTGAATTAAAGAAGTTATGAATGGTTGAATGAAATAAGAGGTACTTGGTATACAAGAGATGTTTGCTGACTGATCATTAAAAATTGTGGTAGAGAAGGTGACAATTATGAGAAGTTACATGTAGTAATTGATAGGCAGTTAAGGACAGATTTAAAACTAAGCATCCCTCTGAGGAAAAGTATGTTTGTAGTGATCAATCTTTATGGGAAAATTTTTGCTTTAGGAGAATCATCTTGCATTCAGTATTACCTTCTTTTAAGATCAATAGGAGTTTTGGGTACTTCAGTATAATTTGTTGTGGGTATAGTGTTTCGCTTCAGATTGCATTCAACTGCATGTAACAAAAAGCGTGCTACATTGGCTTCCCAAGAAACCAAGTTTCAAAGTAGTAGGTAGTCCAGGCCTTGTGATGTGTTCCATGAGGTCATGAAAGGACCAGGCCCCTTTTACCTCTCAGCTCTGCATTAGCCTGTGGTGGTTCTCATGGTTTCAAGATTGTGCCTGGTTCTCCAGACATTGCATTGTGTTCCAGCCAGGAAGGGGTAGGAGGAGCAAAGGATGAAAGTTATGCCACTTGAGTCTGCTGACTTTTATTAAATTGAGGATACAATAATTTTCTGGGAAGCTCCACTTGCTGAATTCTAATTATATTTCATTGGCCAGAACTGTGTCACGTAGCCACAAGCATGGAGAATCAAGGGCTTTTTTTTTTTTTTTTTTTTTTTTTTAAAGCTACGATTACTGTCTTCCTGAGTAAAATTGAGTTTCTGTCAGGAAAGGAGAATATGGGAATGGCTATTGGGTAGGCAACTAGCATTATCTACTCATTAGGTTCATTAACTAGACGACTCAGGCCAGCTACCATATTTTCTGATCATGGACTACTCTTCCCTGCCCTCTTCCTCTCAGACTGGAGTTGTATTCTGCACACTGTGGAAACAGGTCTGTGCTGAATAAATCAGTCCTGGATGCTAGAAGCTTCTTAAAATCCTGTTCTCAAGACTCTCCTACCAGTTAGGTAGTAAAATCATATCTAACACAATTATTAAAGAAACAGATTTTCCATTTATTCTAAAACCAAAACATAATTAGATATTGTAAAATTAAGAATTGGGATAGAGATAAAGTAAAAGCATATATGTCCTGTTGGGATTTGGGGTATTCATATATAAAGAAAATATTCTTAAATGTTTACTATTTCTTAGGGACCTATTTAGGGTCATGTTAAAAGATACCCATTCCTTGGTTCAGATAGTCAGCCATTCAGTGACAGATTTATTTTGTGTTCCTGCCTTTGTCGCACTGTGCTGGGATATATTCATGTTCTCCTTCCCCTTTCATTTCTTGTGTTTTTTTGTTTTTTTGTTTTTTGTTTTTTTTCTTTTTCTTTCTTGTTCAGAACCACAGATAGGGTGTCTTCTATAAGAAGTCTATGCCTTGGACTGCTTGTATAGCCTACCTTTAAATAAAATCCTCAATCCTTTACCTGAAATCTTTTGTGAATTCAGAATTTTTATTTTCTAGGAACATAATATGCATATATGGCATATTATTACATACATATTTCAGTCTGGGGCAGGGCTCATTAAATAATTTAAAATTTCTGAATATTAAGATCAAGTGGAATAAATAATTTTATGTGGCTTCATGTCAGTTCAGTTTAGGTTTTGCCACCAAATGAGTTTTGAAAAAACCTGATTTTCAGAATTTTTCAGATTTTGCAGATAGAGACTGTAGAGCTATATAATAAAGGTTTGGAAGAATTATGAAATAATTAGTTTAAAGTAATTAGCAAATTCCCTAATAAAGGCACAGTACAGGAGAAAGCACCATAACTCTTCTGACTTGCATTGGATTGTTACTAGCATCATGCTTAAGTGCCTCAACTTTTCCTCTTTGTCCAGCTTCCCATCCCTTCCAAAAATTGAAAAATGCCTGTCTTTCAAGAAATGTTTGCAAGTCAAGTGGTGCTGACTTTTCACCCTCTGTACCACATTCCCGAAGCACAGATGTATTTAAGTGCTAACTTTTCTTCTTTATAAGAGTCCTTTCCTTGATTCTGCTTGTCTACTAGTGTTCTAGCTTCTTGAATATTCATTAGGCTTCCTCGTTATCAGAATTAAAAAAGAAATTCTTATTCCTTTCTTGCACCTCCTGAAAAAATACTTTTTATGGTTTTGTGTTAGGCAGTTTAAAGTTTATGATAGGCAGCTTTAAATAATATAACTATATTTATTATATATACATTTTTACTGTCACTTAGAAGTTTGAAGAAAATATTTATCAGTAGGCTACCATCATTCTCACATACTGATTTCTGAAAGATTTACAACGTGGTCAGAGTTTGTCTCCTTAGTGCTTTCAGGGCATGATATCTTAAATCATTCTTTTCATCAATTTTATGTGAACTTGAAAAGAATCTTCCTTCCCAGGCCCTTATAATTAGTCTACTGTGATTTTGTTCCTAGGTACAAAATTATTTTAGATTTTATTAGCTTTAGATTTTATCTGTGGAAGTGGCTGAACAGACTGCATTTAAAATGATAGTTTTAAGTTTTATTTCTTGAAAAGCAATGGCAAAGTAGTTATGTGTTCAGTGAACACCTGCTAAATTGCCTGGTTAGTCTGTGTTTTAATTGCCTTTTTATTGTTTATACTTTAAATCAAACTTTCTTAACTAGCTGTGTGGTTCTAGTTTGTTGTCAGATTATTATACAGTGAATTAAGTTTATACAAGGTGTTTTAGTTGTGTGGTTTGTCTAATGAAATCAAAGCGATTTTGTTTGTTGCTTCCAACATCTTGCAATTACCTCATCAAGGATCATAATTGGGAGAGTGCAGAAGATGGAGAGGAAAAATGTGTGCCCTCTGTGTGTTGGATTATGATGAGATATTTTGTTACACTGTGAAGGCAGAGTTAGCATGGGGACTACCAACTGTAATCTGGGAAGGATTATAATCATTTCCAGTTATGATATTTGGAAATGCATAACTTGGTAGAACTTAAGAAAAACTTGGGAAAGGAGATGAGATAGTGGCAAAGAAAAGCAGACGTTAGTTTTGCTGTATCTGCCAGGTAATGCAAATCTTGAATGATCCTCTTCTGTTATTGCTGTAATGCCAGAGGTTTCCCCCCCGTTAGTTGGAACTGTGTAATGCACCATGAAAGAGAGAAAGTAAATATCTGGACTACGAGTCATTTTTAAAAGTGATTTGTATTAGGGTTGGGCAGGGGGGAAGTGATGATTAAATGAGAGTCCTTAGCTGTTCTGTTTTGTTTTGTTTTCTGGTTTCTTGCACACTCAGTCCTCTGTTCTCTCTTCTTTCCTCCCCGTGTCCATCATGTCTTCTGAAATTGCTGAGACAGAGCTAATTAACTCAAAGCAGTTCACAGCATAGACTGAAGTGATATGGCGTATTTCAAAGTCTTCTGTTCTTCTGAACCAGATTTTTTTTCCTTCTAAATGCAGATTAATAAAGCATGCACTACAAGAGGAACAAGGAAAAGGATTTTAGTGAAGGTATCCCGATCCTGAAAAAGTCAGGATCACATACTAATGTGTGTGTCAGAGTCACATACTAATTAGGACTCATACTAATTAGCTACTAAAATGAAACAAAACAGAACCTAGTTCACAGCTTATTATAAAAAGTGATTTAATATTATATAAAACTAAATGTATGGTTAAAATTATTATTTGCTTTAAATGTGAATCTTTTTCCCCTATGGGACATGGGAAGGAATCTGTGTTCTGGATGCTTATTACCTAATTTATTGGTTGGGCACATGTTACATTTTATTATCAGAGCCCTTATGACTAGACCTGTGTAGTAGAGCATCCAACAAACCTGCCAGTAGGAATTCTAGGCTCAGTACCTGGATGTGCCTCAGGGCTTCTGCAGAATCAGGATACTGGCCCGAGTCTTCAGACCATATTATCTCTAAGCCTCTGGGAACATGGGGTTAAGCAGTAAATCACTCATTTCTGGGATGCTGGCTTAAACATCTTTGGTGCTGAGGATAGGTGATCCTCAACTGTTTTTCTTCTCCACGTTGCACATTAGGAATATAGCATTGTCTTGCTGGTAACAATGAATCCTGGCAGTTGTGATTCTCCAGGTGTGTTTGTGATGGGACAAGTCAGGTGACACGTAAGCTCTGGTAGAGGGCAGTAGGAGGGCACCAATAGGTTGGCAGATCCTTCAGGTAAGTCTGTTAGCATTGCCCTCACTATTCTTTAGAATTGCTTCTGTGGATAAAATAGGGTTTTACCCAGTATGTCAAGACTTCAGTGTCCTTTGTAAATACGTTTTTGACTACACAGCTTCAGCCACTCTTCTCTCGCACATCTATGGAATCTCGGTGAACATAAGTGGTGTAAGCTAGGTTGTGTGATCCTGATGCATACTATAAGCCATTAGGAATTAGAGAGATTTTTATTGCTGTGTTGTCGCTTTTGGTATCTCAGAATACTATTTCTATCATAAGAGCTTCTCCCGATAAACCCTTTATAAGTCAAACATTTTATAGATTTTATGCTACATGCTCGCTCTTTTCTTTTGTGTTTTCCTGTTGTCCTTCACTTTAGTTTTGACCACTCCAAGTATTAGTTTTACTTCTTATGCGATTTGCAATGCAATTGAAATACACAGAACACACGTAGAATAAAAGAGCACGACTACGCTTTCTAATGCACTAAATACACAATACTAGCTGGTGTCTGCCATCTTTGATGTAGCTGCTATGGGTCAGGGGGAGATGGGGTTGCTATTTGACTATTCAGTTCTGTGGTCCTGCAGTTACAAAATTGTATAGGAAACCAAAATATTTCAATCAAGAAAATATTCACTAATGAATCAGTGAGTTATATTATTCAAACATCCTCTTTGAAATATCTTTTGATTTATTTGAAGATAATCTGATTCAAATTGATCATAAAGTAAAATCATAAATCTTTCAAAGACTCTGTTTCATGAAGTCTGTGATATGATGGTCTAGAACATTTCTGCTCACAGGCAAAGCCATGAAACAGTGAGGATCTCCAACTAAGAATTCTTTGAATATCAAAGAAATTAAGAAGAGGACTTTAGGAAAAATGATGAAGTCCTTGAATATTTTTTACAAATGTAGTTATGTTTAAAACCATCCTATAAAAATTAAATGCGTGAAGGTGTCATAATGTGCTAATATAAAATATTGTTGGAAAAAGTCTGCCAGAAACTCCAGTTCATTCATTTTTTTGCTCATTCTAAGAATTGCATGTAGTTTTAAATAATTGTCTAAACTTATTTTAATAGTGTGTGTTGTCCTTTTTCTAGCTAGGCCCAGTCAAATCTTTTTTACCACTATTTGTATAAAATTTTAACACCCTTTTTAAGTGGAGCTACTTGAAATGATCTTTTTTCCAGAACCAACTCTCTTGGGGAATAAGGACCCCATGTATATAAAATAAATGTGTGATTCTGCATGGATAGCCATACATTTTTGTTGTCTTTTAGTGGTCTAAAGTGAATGTCAGGATTTTAATTGAAATTAATTGTGGCTAAAGTACAAATAGGCAATGTATGTGTTTTCTTACTCAGCGAGCTTAGGCAGGGATCAGGAGATTAGTTGGATCAAGCTGATTATTTTAGAAAGGCTAATAAAACCATGTGTTATATAGGTCATTTTCTGGGCCATGGAAATAACTTTATTATAGTTCTATTAATGTCTTCCATTTGTATAACATTTTATTCTTAGAAAGTGAATCATTATTTCATTACCCTTTGTAGTGTGTGTTATTTGTGATGAAATTGTGTGTTCTCCAAAAATTTTACCAGAATGTGTTCCTTATAAGTCCTCTCCGTGTGTTGACTCTATGTCTACAAGCTGAGTCTTTACACATAGTGTAAAAGAAGTAGAAATACTGTTTTAAGACCCGAGTAGTGAAGCAGCTGTTTTTGCAGGTATCTTGTGGTCTGTAATCCTTCAGAACAAGACCGAATCTCAGTGGTCTCAGTCTATGTGAGTTCCCCCACAGCACAAGTGTCTTTTGCTTCCGGAAAGCCTGTGGAAATTCAGATGAGTGCAGTTTGGAATACAGCAACTACTATTTCACAGACAGCCTATGAGGTACATTTTCGCCATAGAACTTAAAGAGGCACCATTAAAAAAGCATAGCCAGTATGTAGTTTATATATGTATCCATGCTCCCTTTGAGTCATCACATTGGTGTATGTGAAGTGGTTAAAGTTGTGGATACCAGGGGATTTAACTGACCAGTTAAATGACACTAAAGGAAAAGAGACCCTGTTTTTCCTAGAATACTAATATCTTCTTTAGTGTGTATATCACATGTTATTATTAGTATGTTATTAGCATGTATATTGTATATCTTTGTAAGTATTGGAACTTTTTCCTGAAGTAATGAAGTCATCATTACCTAAAAAAATTTGAAATTCTTTGTTTAACTCAATTCAGTAACAATTATGCACACTGAAGTTGAGATAAATAACACCTTTTCTAAATAACTTAGGTCCTTTCAGCGTCTCATTGCAAAGGTGACGTGACACACCATAAAAGAAGGACTTCCTAAAATAGAGGAAGGTGCTTTTTACCTGAGATACAACTGTGGAAAGCCTGGCCTGAAGTAATAGACATTTTTGGAGAAAATTTCTTAAAGTAATATTAAACTGGACCCCCGCATCACTAGAAAAGTTGAATTCTTGGAGTCTCGAGTGCAAATTAAACTGTACTTCTGAAGACGCAGCCAAAAGCTAGGAACTCTAAATGAGAATTACTTTGCTTGTTAAAAGCCATTGCTGGCTGCTTTCATAAATTCATAATCCTTTAGTTAGAAAGGAGAAGATAATAGAAGTTTTGGTCAGATGTTACAGGAAACAGCCTATCTAGAAAAGGGAGGAATAGCTCCTAGAAGGCAGAGGTCACGACTTACAGTGTGTGTGCATCCTCTGTGCTTTGTGCATTGTCTGCTGGACCCCAGGCATTCGATGGCCACTGTTAGCCTGCCTAATATTTATAGTATTACATTTACCACTTTTATTTTTAATGTACTTGAAACCATAGTATAAAAAGGGTCCTGATAATTAGGAAAAATCGTTGTTCACCTAAAGCTCCTACCTTCATGAAGCATTTTCTCCTCTGAGCATCCATTAAGAGCACCATAGGACAATTGAGGTTGCTCGTATAATTTCATATATTGAATGAAAGCATTCATGCCTTTGATAGTCCTACCAACCTGAAGTTATTAGATTCCCTGGATAAACGGAAATGTGCATACTCTACCCATAAATTCTCAAAACATCTTTAAAGTAGAGTATTAAATTCTTTTTAAAATACGGTAGTTTTTTTGTTGTTGTTCTTACTAGATGTATAAATCCTTTTCTTTCAGTAGATTGCATTTCTCTTTAAAAAAATTCTCTCCTCTGTCTTTTAAAGATCTCCTTCCTAGTGCAGATGCCACCACTCGGACTGAAAGTGTATAGAATTTTGGAATCAGCAAGTTCAGACCCACATTTAGCTGAGTATGTGCTGCATAATGGTAACGTAAAAGATAAACGGATTTTCAACATGAAGAATGTAAAAAGTACTGAAGAAGATATAACTCTAGAGAACTCCTTTGTTAAACTTCGGTTTGATCAGTCTGGGCTTTTGGAGGTATGTTCTGAATAGTTTCCAAATTCATGGAAGGGTTATCACTTTTATTATAATATGTGCAGATTATGTATGCAGAGGGGGGAAAGTCGATGCAAATACTCTGGGAGAAAGGATGGATGAGCTATATGTATCTGATATATGTGGTCCACTGTGACCACTTGCTCCTAACAAGGGTGGTCTGTGGGTGGTGCTGCTCTGTGAACTGTTACTGGTCCACAAGATAAGTATAGAAGCTGTAATGGTTGAGAAAAATGTTTGTGGAAACTCTGAAAGCACAATGACACAATAAATTTATGCCTACTGAATCTAATAATAAAAAAATTGAGTGTATATTTGGTATATCACTTTTAATTTAATTTTTCTAGTAATTCACTCTTATTGTACTTCACAAAAATATTGGTCCATGCATACTGGAAATAAAAAAAAATAAACCTGCTTCTTCAGTACAGAAAGTTTGAGAAGCACTGGTCCACATCTCTTAATTTGTGTATCTCTTTCTTCCTTAATGAAGTGTGTTCTTTTTGTTTCTATTGTGAAAGTTTTAAATTCTAAGTATTAGCTATAAAAGTATACTTTTAAATATAAGATTTTGGGTGTTCATCCAAGAATCGTGAACATTAGAGGCTGAATGTTAGCATTTTTCTGTCTGTCTTGAGGTTTTTTGGTGTTTTTTTTTTAATCAACATATACATGGAGCCAGATGCAACATCATTAAAATCTTAATATAGTAAGTTGCTTTTAAACATTGTTTTTATCCTTAGGAAATGATAAATAAAGAAGACAGTAAACATCATGAAGTAAAAGTGCAATTTTCATGGTATGGAACCACCAGTAAAAAGGACAAAAGTGGTGCCTACCTCTTCTTACCTGATGGGGAAGCCAAGGTAAGTGCCAATGAACTGAGCTGTGAATAAGCATTCATTGAAAGAGTAATGAAGAAAAAAATAAGTTCATCTCATTATTTTGTCATCTGTTAGGTATAGATGAGTTGGTTCCACTATTATATTTCCTTATTGACACTTGGCAATCGGTAGTCATGAGTGTTAGGTAAACAAATAATTTTTCAGGGTTGGAATTCATTAAGGTGCTACAATGAACAGTTGCTCTCCATGGAAAGAAGCCAGATTTGTTGGAGGGTTCAGGTGCTGTTGTGGTGTTCTGTGTGGCACAGCACATATACAGAGACAAATTATCTAGCCATAGGAGAAAAATAAATTGTCCAGTGGGCCATTTTTCTCCTTAACTTTCAGCACTTTAAAAAACAAAAAAAAATTTTCCCTCCCCTTGACTGTAAAGGTGTAATAATATATACAAATTTTGGCACATTTTTGAAAATGCAGAAAACTGAAGAAAACAATAAAATTTACCAACTATTCCAAAGGCCATGCAAACCACTGCCAACATTTTGATGTATTTTTTATTGTCTTACTATGCATATCCCTTTCTCCCCCATTTTCACTGTTGTGACAGTGCTCACAATCAAATGATATATTCTTTGAAAACACATTTTTAATATATACTGTTGTGATTAAAGGTCTGAGGGTCCAATGTCTAACATGGTGACTGTAGTTGATAACACCATATTATATGATATGCTGACAGAGTAGAACTTAAATGTTTTCACACACACAAAAATGTATATATATGTAAAAAAAAAAAAAGAATTTCCTATTGTTGCATATGTAGATTTTCTCCCAATATTTCACTACTGTAACATTGTGATAAGCTTTCTTTGTAGCATTCTTTTTATGCAGTGATGATTATTTCCTGAGAATAACTTTCTAGAAGAGTTATTTTGTGTCAGTGGATGAGGCCTTTAAGACTTGATACAGGGGCGCCTGGGTGGCTCAGATGGTTAAGCGTCTGCCTTCGACTCAGGTCATGATCCTGGAGTCCCGGGATCGAGTCCCGCATCAGGCTCCCTGCTCGGCGGGGAGTCTGCTTTTCCCTCTGACCCTCCTCCCTCTCCTGCTCTCTGTCTCTCCTTCTCTCTCTCTCAAATAAATAAATAAAATCTTTAAAAAAAAAAGACTTGATACATACTGGGGCGCCTGGGTGGCTCAGTTGTTAAGCATCTGCCTTCGGCTCAGGTCCTGGTCCCAGGGTCCTGGGATGGAGCCCCGCATCAGGCTCCCTGCTCTGCGGGGAGCCTGCTTCTCCCTCTCCCACTCCCCCTGCTTGTGTTCCCTCTCTAGCTGTGTTTCTCTCTGTCAAATAAATAAAACCTTTAAAAAAAAAAAAGACTTGATACATACTATTTCTCTGTCCTCTAAAGTGACTGCATAAATATTCGCTCCCACCAGCATTTTTGAGAGTAGCTCTCTAATATACCACTCCAAGCACTGAGAATCAGTCATATCAAAATCTTTACCTACAATAATGGGTGAAAAATATTTTACTGTTAAGTTTTTGTGATTATTAGGGAAGCTAAACTTCATACATTTATTTCTCTCTCCTATATCTTTTGTGAGTTTCATATATAAGTTCTTTGACCATTTTTCTACTGGTATGACTTACGGATCTATAAGCATTCTTTATATATGGTAAAAATTAATCCTTTTTCCTATATACTGCAAAATGTTCCATCAGTGTGTCATTTAATTTAATTATGTTATGCTGTTATAGTATTTTTTTTTTAATTTTTGTGTAGTCAGTTCTGTATTTTTTTCTTTAGAACATCTTCCTTTGCTTTTCTACTTATATAGGTTTTCTCTACTTCAAGATAAGTTAAATATTCTCCATATTTTGTTGCCTAGAAACCTGTCTCCTGCAGAAGTTACTGTTGTTCTTCAATTTCGAAAAACCTGTTAACCGAAATCAAATAATAGATTTTATTTTATTTTTTTTTTAAGATTTTATTTATTTATTTGACAGAGAGAGACACACAGAGAGAAGGAACACAAGCAGCAGGGGTGGGAGAGGGAGAAGCAGGCTTCTCGCTGAGCAGGGAGCCCGATGCGGGGCTCGATCCCAGCACCCCGGGACCATGACCTGAGCTGAAGGCAGACGCTTAACGACTGAGCCACCCAGGCGCCCCAAATAATAGATTTTAAAGAATAGCATTGACCGTTCTAAGGAGTCTAGTTTTTTGTTGTTTCGATTTTTTTTTTAATCAGTGAGGAATTAAAGGTAAACTACAGCTCATAGTAGCGGTTCTAGGAAGGGTAGTGGATCCTAAGTATAAGCTGTATCAGTCTGTTCTCACTTGGACAAGAATTTGGGTTTTGGGTTTTTTTTTTTTTTAAGATTTTTATTTATTTATTTGAGAGAGAGAGTCAGAGAGAGGGCACAAGCAAGGGGAGCAGCAGAGGGAGACGGAGAAGCAGGCTCCCTGCTCAGCAGGGAGACCGATGTGGGGCTTGATTCCAGGAACCTGGGATCATAACCCCAGCCAAAGGCAGACGCTTAACCAACTGAGTCACCCAGGCACCCCAGGAATTTGGTTTTGATTGACTGTTCTTATACCAAAGAAAAAATGAAAAATAACAATACTTCTGGAATATTATGCATGGACAATTGTGACTAATTTATTTAAAATTATTCTATCTTTAAATAGCTCTAATATTAAATTAAAAAAACAAGAGAATTATCATATATTTACAAAGAGAAAATAAAAGACTATCAGGGAGGCAGGTGGGTGCATCAGAAACAGGTAGGAGCCCAGAAATCCCCATGCCAGCTTTCATCTTCTTCCCTTACTTTTTAGCTATATGGTAAAATTAGGTCCAAGAACTTTGTAAACTCTTAATGCATTATATTAATTTCAGAATATTTTTTCTGGAACCAGAGAGGTACATTTGGAAGAAAATTTCACAGTTCTGAAAATCTGATGCTACTTAAGTAGTTCGCAATGCAAGCCTAGCTCGTCATGCCATTGTTGAGCTTCTGCAGCCTGTAATGCTTAAGAAAATATAATTCCTTCAAAAAAAAGAGAAAATATAATTCTTCATAAATGCTTTCAATGTGTTCCTATGTCACAGAAGTATGTTCTGTTCCTGATTTTTCTTGACAACTAGATTCGAAATGACGAAACCTTAAACCAGTGGTTGCCATAGTTTTTTCAAGTTTGTAAATTTGCTTTATATTCAGCTAGTTCTTTCTAGTAAAAGGGCAGTGTGTTTTATAGACTAGTAAACCTAACTGTGATTAAGCAATTCTCTGAATCCTGCTTTCTGTTTGCTTAGATGACTCCCTGTGGTCATCCTTGCCACCTGCCCGACCCCTGAACATTAGGGGGCCACGGTTATAATAAACGTTTGCCTGGGAAAATGTCACTGCTGTAGAATGAATGGTATTTCTAATAAATAGCACATGGACAATATAGAAGGGTTTTAATTAGAAATTTTTATAGCTGGGAGGGAATGTTTGTAGATCACCTAGGCCAGTCAAGTTGTAAACATTTTTATTTTCTATTTTCAGCACTTTTTGTCTAATGAAAAACCTTATACTCCATTTTTATAGCATGCGCCTGTTCTGATACCTTGTAAGGTTTTGTTTTCACTTGAGATTGCAAATATCAGGTGGTATGTATTTGCCATTTGGGAAATGATAATAAACATCCCTTGGAAAAGTTAAACGCTGAAATTTTTTCTTAAAAATGTCATTTCCTCCTCAGCCTTATGTTTACACAACACTGCCCTTTGTCAGAGTGCAACGTGGAAGGTTTTACTCAGACGTGACTTGCTTTTTGGAACATGTTACCCGTAGGGTCCGACTGTACAACATCCAAGGTAAGAAAACAAAGCAATAGCTGTGAAACATGTACTCTGGTTCTGGAATTCTTTGTGTGTCGTTTTTAATAAACTAGCAATTGGTTTTTTTTGTGTTTTTTTTTTTTTTGTTATGTTATGTTAATCACCATACATTACATCACTAGTTTTAGATGAAGTGTTCCATGATTCGTTGTTTGTGCATAACACCCAGTGCTCCATGCAGAACGTGCCCTCTTTAATACCCATCGCCAGGCTAACCCATCCTCCCACCGCCCTCCCCTCTAGAACCCTCAGTTTGTTTCTCAGAGTCCATCGCCTCTCATGGAGCAATTGGTTTTTGAACATGGTATTTATGGTGGTCTTTCCTAAACTTGTCATTATACTCACTGTGTGGTTTAAAAATATACTTAGCCTTTTGATAATCAGAAATGGTAAAACATTTAACTCTACATATGTATGTTCTTTCCCTATATATATCTCCTCTTACGTCTCATAATATTTGTCTTGGTCATGAGTTCATTAATTGGAATCTTTATTTCTAAGATCTAAAAACAGTGGGGTTTTTTGTTGTTGTTTTAATTTTACAAAATGGGAATTCTGTCAATTACGGCTTTCAGTTAGTAGATCATTGACCGTCTCTGACATGCACACACACCCCCCACGTATGGCCTGCCTTAAATATGGAATGTATTACAATAGCAGGTGTTACTGGAATTTAACTTTCTTTTAAGAAAAACGTTCGTTACTAGTTCTTTCTGTTTACAAGTCTTTACCTGGGAGAGTATAAAATCGGGCGATTGTTTATTGCTTTTAGGATGGGACTGATGAGCAGCATCTTTATCAACCAAGTGACAGTAAATAGGCTTTTAATCCTCTTAGGGACTTAACCATGGGCAGTGGTTCTTGTCCTTCCTTAGGATTTGGATGGAGCCGTGGCTCCCAGACTCCCTCAGAGTTGCACATTTATGTTGGTTCATGTTGAATTCACTTTTTTTAGAATGGAGTACTTTTCCAACCACAAATTTAATCCTAGTAACCAGACCACTTAACCATGGTATCAACTCTCTTAGAAAAGGACCTCATAAAAATGCCACTTTAGATTCTTCTTTGCTGTTAGCTAGGCTGAAAAAGTTAGAAAAGGAAATATTGTTTCCTTGAATCTTTATACCAGTAGATAATAAAGTGTTTGAAAACTAATGATAAAATATATGGGCAGGCGCTGTTTGCTTTTTGGGTTTTGTGGGGAAGCAAAGGGTACTGTGTTCAGGGAATGTTCACTTTGCTACCTACAAGAAAGTCTGAAATAATCTTTTATTGAGTTTTATTGAGTTTTCTAAAATCTCTGGTAAGCCAGAAACAATATTTTTGACCATCCTTTTCTACTCTTGCATAAGCCATTGTTCAACATCTCTGAGAGCTCTAAACTTATACCTTCAGCTACGGCCAGAGGTTTCATTTTATGGGTAGAAAGTAGCATCCCCATCACACAGGAGATGTGCTTATCTGCTTTTAGATTTGCTTAAAAAACTGTTGCTTGTAATGGAATGTTTCTTCCTTGAGTACAGCATGGCCCCCACTTTGGCCCAGGCCTGTGTCATCAAGCATGGTTTACTGTTGTTTTTCCTTAGGTCTACTTAGGAGGTAGGCTGTGTGACAGAGTTAATGCTGAAGCAGCTCGCCAGAGAATTCCTACTTCTCAGTCAAGTCCGTTTGCTTAAATGCTTTTCTTTTTGTTTAAATGAGTCTGTCACCATCATTGCAGCCTCAGAGTTTTCGCAGGTTGTCCAGGGGATCTGGAGCTCATCACAGAGGATGGTTTCCGTAAATTAGAGGGCCCTCTTCTGCTGCTGTGACTATAAGCTTAGTTTGCCGTCATATCCCAGTGGTTGATTTGGAAATTAATAGGCTCTGACTTGCCTGTGTACTCAACCCAACAAACATGCATTTACCAGGCCCTAAAAGCTTTTCTTTTCTCCTCTTTCCTTCTCCCCAGCTAAGCAGTCCAAAATGCCCAATGGCTGACTAGTAGCCCCTTTGCAGAACCAGGAACCACCAAGATTTAACTGCCTCCCAGCCCTCCAAGGTGACAATGCCAGTGGATTGGTCAGTTAAGAAAGAGAAGTTGTTCTCAACTGGACGCTTAGAGTATTAGCATAACAAAAATAATAATAATAAAATAAGAATACAGACCTCGAATTGCCTCTGGATGTCACAATGGGTGGAATAAACAGGGTGAAGCATTTGGATGAGATTTCTGTAGCTTGAAAGCAGAAAGCTTCAGAAGTTGGTGGGAAATGGCAGATAAATAAGTTAGGTATAACGTGAAGTTAACTTAGAGTGCTTCTCCAGATGGGTTTTACTGTTCTTGGCTTGGATTGAACCTGAAACCAGCGTGTATAACCATTCGAAGTGACATAGCAATCTTTATTTTTGCTCTCTCAAGCCCAGAGTGTTTATATTTTTTGTTTTTTTCCAACATGAAAGCAATCGGTGGGAGATGGAGATACCAGTTCACCTGAAAGGCTTTCATTCAAACTATACACCCTTCTATGTTTGTATCTGAGCCCCTCTCAACAAATCTCCCTCTTGGAAAAAATAAGCCCCGTTGTGGAGAGAGAGCCTCTTCTCAGTCGCCTCCCTGACCTCCCTCCATCTGTCGTTTTCTTTCACATACCGGTGCATGAAGGCTCAGGTTGTCTGGATCCTGGCTCATTGGGGTTTTAATTAAATCACTGGTCGAAACCTAAGGAAGAGATGTGAGGTCCTCAGGGTGTTTGGATGTCGACGAGTTCAAAGTGCCTGAATGGGGTCTGGTTATGCTGCACCAAAGCAGCCGTACTGTGAAATACTTGAAAGCTCTTCGGTGTTTTAAACTTCGGCCTCATGTAAACCAGGTATCTGGGCGATTGATCAAAATCCATGGACAGGATGTAGCTTTTCGTCTTAGGTGTAGAGAAAACATCAGCCAACTTCCATGCTTTTGTCGAGTGGCTTGTGTTTAATATTTCTTGAAAGAACGTAAATACCTACTTTCAAATTTAACTTTCTAAATTGTCTTTGGATGTATGCTAATTGTGCCCCCTTTAAATAAACTGACCAGATGCAGTTATTCGGATGAGTATTAATGAATAGAGCCTGTTTGTTGTTAGTACCAAATTTATGAGCCAGAAAAAAATGGGGCTTGGGGGAGAGAAACTATTAATATTTTATGATTAGGTACTATAATGGTATTAGGTTACTAAACCATTAATTATACAAAAGATTTTATTACCTCTCAGCAACAAGGATAAAGAAACAGAAAGAGTTGATATTATGGAATATCTGTCTTTATTGAGAGTCTATATTAAATGTTTCAAATTCAGTTTACTTGAAATATTCTTTTAAAAAAACTAAAGTAATACAAACCTGATAAAGTATCCTTAAATTCCTCAGTCTCTATTTTAGTTACTCTTTGACCGTTTTCTCCCCCAAAGTAACCTTTGGCTCTAATTAAGCTTTGGGAGAGAAAACAAAAGCAAGAACAGAAATCAAACAGCACTTCCCAGATTATAAAAACTGTGTGGTCATCATTGATTTTGCAACAAACTGAGTTGGGAGGCGTAGGTTCACCCAACTTTGTTTTTTTTGTTTTTTGCTTTTTCTTGGTGTTTTATATTTAAGTTTTAGTGTCTATTTGTGTTCTCTCCAGATTCTGAATATGGTCAGAGGTGCAGTTTAGAGTCCTCTCTTAACATCATTTAAGCTATTAAAAAACACTCTTGTGTTTCTTTTCATTATTGTTCAAACATTACATTCAAAACGTTTCTAGAAATATTAAATTAGAGGAAATCTTGTGCTCACTAGCTTTAAAAGCTCTACAAGATCAGAGGGATTTGAAAGAGTTCTAATGCAACACAATGTATCGCCTTCTATCAGGTTAAATAAGAAATCCATTTTGTAGCACCCATAATTTAATGAAATGCCCTTTTGGAACTTTTTTTTTTTTAATTTTTCAAAGATTATATTTAGTTTGTAGAAAATAACATTTTTCTGGAGGAAAAGATGGGAGAAATGAGGATTAATTTTTCTTGCACTATAATCATCTTTAATTAAATTGAAGCTTTTCGTGTCACTAAGGCTACTTTAGCTTTTTTTTGTTAATCTTGATTTGGAAGATAGAATGTGATACAGGCAGAAGCCCCTGTATCCCCTTACGTTATATTTGTTTCATCACAACAAGTGCATACCTTGCAGTGACATCATGATCAGTAAGTGACATTTGCTAGCTGTGGCTTCATTTGTCTTTGGAGTTGTAATTATTAGACTTTGGTGCCCTAGTTTTTTGACATCAACAGCTACTTTGAAGAATGAGGTTGCTATGGGTTACCAGTGTGTCCTGTACATTTTCACTAGCACAAGGTTCAGGTTCCAGATCGGTTAAAATATATACCTTCGAGCTTCCCCCCGCCTCTCCGCCCCAGGACTACGTTCTCCTAGGCGGGTGTTTGTGAATGAATGAGTATGTGTGTAAACCATGTTTCAACCCTTAAGAGAAATATCTAAATGCAATACTTTTGCCTATTTTCCACCAACATACTATGAAAGTACTATATGTAATGGATCTTGCTAAAAGAAAGCAAGTAGCCTGGAGGTAAAATGTAATGAACTGCCATCAAAAAGTATGGAAGAAAAGACTTTCCTTTGGCTGCAATGACTGAGTAATTTCCTTGCATGGGCACATTTAGCATTCAAAAAGAGGTCGCTTAGTTTTTCTCTGTTTTGAATATGTAATGTGATTGGATTCATAACATGACCCTTGACTTTTAGAAAGTCAAAATGAACTCCATCTAGTTAAACACATAAGAGAATCACACTGGGAATTAGAGGTCTGAATCCTCAGTTGTGCCTTGAAGCCAACCAGTGACCTTGAGTTTGTCCTTAGATTTCTTACGGACTCAGTTTCTTAAACTGTAGAAAGACTAGATAGATGGCCAATTAGGTATAACCATTAAAGAGTCTTCACAAAACTTAGTATTACATAAAGTCTCTGTTGTGCTTAACTCCTTGCTCCTAAATTCATCTTCTAAGGATGGTTGAATCTGGGCCTTCCATCCCTGGAGTCCTCCTCCTTGTAAACAAGGTCTCAGAGCTTCACTGAAGTTGTTTTTATTTCCATGAAAAGATTCATGAGGATATTAAAATGGTTTGCAATCAATCTCTCATTTTTTTCCCAGGACTGCGTTCCATATTTAGTTTAAGAGTAAAAAGCATTAAGTAAGTTATGGCTAGGCAGACTTAGGTAATTCAGACATTTTTGGAATACCATAATATGCAATTGACTGCTAAGGATTTTTCTTTCCTGTTAATTGGAACTTTTAAAAATTGAAATAAGTAGCTATGTGTTGAATCTGATTATTCCCTACAGGCATGAAAGAGGAGGTTATTTTAAGGGACTATAAGCACATTCTGGCTACACAAATTGAGAACTCAGAGGTTATCTTGGGGGCTCGTTGACAGCAGCTGCTGTGTTGAAAGCATAGCTTCTTAGCAGGGAAGCATCCTCCCCCACAAATAAGTGTTGTACTAAACTCAGATGAAGGGCAGGGGGATGGGAAATATAGGGGGAGTATGGTGGTTAAGAGCTCAGACTCCAGAGTCCACGTACCTGCATGTCATCTCCAGCTCCTATCCCAGCTCTGCCGCTTACTAGCTAGCTGCCTGACCTTGCGCAAGTTATTACCTCTCTGTCCTTGGTTTTGTCATACTGAAAAAGGTGACAATAATAGAATCCACCTCACAGAAGTGTTGGAAGATTAACTGAGTTAATATACATAAAGCCTGGCACATATTAAGTGTTGTGTCTCCTTAAGAGGTTGTGTAGGCTTTGGGCACCTGGGTGGCTCCGTCGGTTAGGCGTCTGACTCTTGATCTCAGCTCAGGTCTTGATCTTAGGGGTTGTGAGTTCAAGCCCCACATTGGGCTCCGTGCTGGGTGTGGAGTCTACTTAAAAAAAAAAAAAGAGGATGTGGGCCAGATGAATTAGACATAAGTGTTACAAAAGACAGTAGCCATTGAGGGTTGGGGGTGTTGGGGAAGATTTGATAAAGGAAGTGAGCTGTTGAGATGCTATGTCTTAGAGAAATGTCATTTATATAGGCAGAAAGGAGGGAAAGAACATTACAAAGCGTGAAGTGGGTTTTTTTTTTAATCAGACTCCTTTGTTCCTATTAGAATTTGAAAAACTATTACATATATTTAAGTTGGCATCTAGTTTTTATACATTTAGAGAATTGCAGATGTTTTTTTCTGGAATATAATAAATATTGACATTTTAAAATAAGCATATCCAGTGAGTAGCAATTTGATTTCCAAATCATGCATTTTTAAAAAGGCCTGAATAAGATCTTTAACAGTCAAATTTCACATCCTTATTTTCTCCTTGAACTCGTATTTCCATTCTACTTCCACAGAATTTTATCTTAATGTAATATTTTTATGCTTGAGAGTCTTGTTATTCATCAACCTTTCATTACTCTTATGAAATACATATGTATGTGTATATTAAGTTTAAAAATTCTATCATCCTAAAAGTAAGTATTAAATTTTTTCTGGATTGAGTTATAAAGATTATTAGTAGTATACAGTTGATCAAAACAGTCCCTGTATAGGGGCACCTGGGTGGCTCAGTCGTTAAGCGTCTGCCTCCTGTATATTGCCATTTTGGTCATTTATTTCATGAACTTATAGGAAACTTTTTGCTCAGTGGATGAATCGTTTCTACCCTTTGTATCCCCATATGTTCATGTATCCATTGGTGAATGTTACTTATTGCTAGAATGAGATAGGTTTCAGCATCGATTTTCTTCTTAATTTTTGTTTTTATAAAGGTAAGGCCAGAAAATGATGTTACCATAAATAGGTGGGAATGGAAGGAGTTCTATTATAAGAATGTCATTCAGTCCCTTGAACTCCTTATGAGTTATGGTCCATAAATCACAGAATTGTCTATTGTCAAACTTGAGTTTCAATCAATTATTTTTAATGATCTACTGCCTGACAAATTGATTAGATACACCTTCAGTTTTGTTGAAGGTAAACAATAGAAAATCACATGTTTTGGAAAATATTTGTTACCCAGCCTTTAAAGTTCAACCAAACACCAGTATTGCAAATTGTCTCTGTTCAGCGTCCACTGGAGTTAGGATGAATGAGTGGTATGCTACTGATTCTTTTTTGTTAATTCAAGAGAAGGAACGGTAAAAGTGTGATTTAAAAAAAAAAAAAGAAAAAAACAAGGAAGAACTGCTTGCCTCCATAGCAAGATCAACTTGAGAAGTAAGAGTACACAGAATCCAAGCTTCCTGCATTAAGCTACCTTGGAAAGGAGCATGTTTGGGAGAGCGGGAAGTAGGCAAGTTCAGAGTGACTGTCAGTGTGGAGAGTATGCGAACAGACCATTATGAGTATTCTAGCATTCTTCCCTCGCTTGTCCTGGACCAGCCCCAGCTTGGATCGTTGGGAAGGGAACAGGAAAGCTCTACAGTGTTGTGAGCTGTTTTATTCACTCCCCATGGAAGTGCTTTCGTTAGATCTTGTCTGTTTTGGATTTAAAAAAATGTTACTGATGTAGATGTTGTATTCCCTCCAAGAGAGAGCTTCCAAAAAACCTATTGTTTCTTTCTTTTTTTTTTAAAGATTCTATTCATTTATTCATGAGAGATAGAGAGAGAGAGGCAGAGGCAGAGGGAGAAGCAGGCTCCCAAGGAGCAGGGAGCCTGATGCGGGACTCAATCCCAGGACCCTGGGATCATGACCTGAGCCGAAGGCAGACGCTTAACGACTGAGCCACCCAGGCGTCCCAAACCTATTGTTTCTTAAAATCAATGCTTAATAGGACAAAAAAAAAAAAAAAAGACAGCTTTCAGTGTTATTGTGTGTTTTTTTTCTATTACTAGGTCTTCAAGTATATTGTAGTTAATTGGTGCCATCTTTAACCAAAAATTGCAATCCATGGAATCAAAATGCTCTACTTTTCCTATTATGCATTTACTTTTGTGTCATTTTAAGAATTACTGAAATGAAAAGCCTAAAATATGTAGACTAGTGCCTTGCTCATGATAAGTTGATCAATAAGTCGTAGTAGTTATTTATCAAGTGCTTTAGAAATGAAACGAAGTGGTGCATCATCATTTTCTTAAATTCAAGACTTGGAATGAAATTTACTCAAATTTATATTCATGAAAGCAGATGTTAAAATTTTCACTTGTGGAGAAATAGTCAATATGAACATTTACAGACCTGGAAATCAGCAAGTACCTCAGAGGATAAATTAGATCTTACAATGGATAGGCAAGTTGAATAAGTCAACATGGACAAAAAGGTCATCTAGTTATGGGAGTTATTACCATTTTTATTCTTGGTACTTTCAGATATGAGTACAGTTTTTAAAAATGATAATATTTGCTTTTTTAGAAACATCATCTCCATATTGTCCTACTAAATTTATCATTGTTGCGAGAATTGTCGTTTATGTGTTGAGTGAAGCAGTGTGTATTAGTTAATAACCCTAAGCGTCAACTCCTGGTTAAGTTGGGTAAGTTCGGGGGCACCTGGGTGGCTCAGTTGTTAAGCGTCTGCCTTCGGCTCAGGTCATGGTCCCGGGGTCCTGGGATCGAGCCCCGTATCGTGCTCCCTGCTCAGCGGGAAGCCTGCTTCTCCCTCTCCCACTCTGCCTGCTTGTGTTCCTTCTCTTGCTGTGTCTTTCTCTGTCAAATAAATAAAATCTAAAAAAATAGAATAAAAAAGATAATAATTTTTATGTATACAAATAATATATACGTATACTCTTTTGACAAAAGTGTCACACATTATAGTATATGTATATAATGTAAAATCCCTCTAGAATCTGTGCGTGGTCCCTATCCACTACTCAAGAGAGGTAATCAGATACCTGTGTGCACCCTCGGATCACTTGCATTCTCTCTCTCTATCTCCTCTCTCTCTCTCACACACACCTCTCTTGCATGCATATCTGCAGAAAGGTATAGTATTGTGTTTGGTTTTAGCAAAAAGTTCATCACACTGTGCAAATGTTCCATTCACCTCTTGCATCAGATATCTTTCTTTGCCGGGGCAGAGAGCTACCTCATTCATTTGCTACAGAGCAGTCCAAAACGTGGATGTACTGGTTTTATTATTCATTTGTCTGTTGGTGGGCATCTAGCCTGTTTCCCCATGTTTCTACCCTTGGCACCAGTGCACAGTGAACATGCTTGTGCTTGTGATTAGTGTTCATCTTAGGTAAATACGTGAGATCACAGTGTCTTATTTAGTATATATTACTTTATTGGCTTCTAAAGTGACCGTGGCATTTTTAAAGAAAAGATTTCGGATTGTTTTGAAGAAGTTTTGTATTCTGGCAAGCCTGTCCCATAATTATTTTTTATTATTTTTATTTTATTTTACTGATAATGTATTTGTCTCCTTTAGGTAGCACTTGCAGCATATCATCCCAGATCAGTACCCTCTCCCTTTCTTAAAAAATAACCTGGAGGTCTCCTTTCTACTTAGAGTCACTGCAAAGCTTCTCCAATCCATGGTCCCAAAGTAACTTTAACATTCTCTAGTGGTCAATTTGCCAGTGAGACGTGATGGCCGAGAGGTTTAGTGCTGGTTCTGTCAGCCTTGTGATCTGGGGCAAGGTATGTTCTCCTAGGCTTAGGGTCAGGATTGAATGAGTTACTGTATGTAAAGCATATGGCGGGGCATATGGTACATAGCGAGGACTCAGTAATTGTTGGCTGATTCTTCCATGTAGCTGCTGCCCGTTACTCAGCAAACATTATCTGCCTATTATGTGCTGGGAGCATAAAGATAAATAAGACATGGTCCCAGTGCTTGAGGAGCTTACATTCTAACATGCATGTGTTTGCTCAAAATCTAAGTACTTATTCCCTTCTTTCTATTTAAACTCTGTCCATGGCCTAGTTTGCTTTCCTCCCATGTCAGCTGACTTCTGCATCATGAAGGACAGCCTCTCACATCTTAACTCATTCTCTTTAATGGTGATTCAGCACCTACTACATCCCCAAATTATTGTTAAAAACTGGAATGCAGAGATGGTGTGTAAGACAATCTGTAAGGAGCTAACAGGCTCCAGGGAGGAGAAAAAAAAAAAACAAAACAAAACTTCAGAGTTCTGCAAGACTCTTTCCGCTTCTCTATGATGGCTTTCCACCTGTGGACTTGCTCTGTTTTTACCTTGCATTGCCTCTGTTAATAAAGATAAATAATCTCCATTCTCTCTTTCTGGGGACAGAGGGTGAGGTGTTAGCAGCAAGGGAGTTCTTAATTCTCTGTCTTTATCAATGACATAACTCTTTGGACTACGCTTGTTAGGTAGGAGCTGTTTTCTTTCCCAGGACTGAAGAAAAACCAGAGGGGCTTAGAAATTCCTGGCCATCCATGCCCAGGTGGAACCAATTTGGTAAAAGAACCTTTTGCTGCAAAGATTCTGCAGGTCACTGAGACCGATCGGTTCATACCCATGCTTCCCAGGGAGTTCTCCCCTCAATCCTATGAGCTTCTTTGGGAATGGCACACTTTAGGGAATTCTTGACCTACAGTAGGAAAAGGTAGCAGTCCTTTATCCCCCTCACATAGATTCTTCTTTAAAAAGTAATAAATTACCTTTGATGACTCAGGGATACCTCCTTGCTTTGATTACCATTACAAGATTTATTTGGTTTGTTCATAATAAGTGTATTAGGTTTGATCTTACTTTAAAAGCCTGTCCTGGCACAGATGTCTTGCTGAACTGTGAATGGACATCGAAGCTCCTTTTAAAGGAGACTTAAGCATTTGTTGCCACAACCGGATCTGAGCATAATACTGAGCTCAAGAAAGATCATTTTCTCAACAGAAATAATTTATTATTGCCAGAGGTAATGTGAAATTATTTATTTTTTCTTGAAGCATGTTTTTTGTAAATATTTTCCAGAGATACGTGACTTGAAATTAATGACACTCTCCTTTGTAAAGACTTTATTTCATTTCATGTACTCTATTGACCCCCTGGGAGAATATCCAGTCTAGAGAGGAGAAAACGGACGTGGTGCCAAACAGCCACGAGTGCCTCCAGTAGATGAGGTGTTCGCCTGAATGCTTCATGGGGGACTTCATCCCTATGCTGTATTTTGTGTTTTTTGGCATCTTTGGTTCATTTGTGGAAGCTTGTCTGTTAGAAATCCATATACATTTCATTGGCTTTGAAAGATATTGGGGTTGACATAAACCTACTGAAAGGAAAGTTTGCATCGAAAGTAATACATTTCCTAGTCAAAGAAAACACCGTTGTTCTGGCATCAGTGGATGTGATTTTTGTTTTCTTTTAACTTCCCAGTAGTAGTGAAGCTATTTGGGTCAGTTATCTGGTAATTGTCAGAAGGAAAGTTATATGTATATTTTACTGGTTAGTGGTTCAGACTGGCCATAAAGTGGGAGGGAAAAGAAAAGGACCTTCTTCCCCCACACATGAGGTCATACTGCTCATCACAGCTTTATGAACATAGTAAGAAACTGAAGTCATCTCTGACTGAGGTTGTCGAGTTGGAGGAGTAACATCTCCCAGAAAAGAACTTCTGTGAGAATTCTGAAAAATCTGTTGATGGAGGCTTCTGCCCATTTAGTATTGTCAGCATATTACTATTGATGTCTTACAATTTCCGGTGTACTTCTCACATAAACCTATAGTGCCTCAGCTAGCTGCATTTTCATTATTTTCCACCAGTCCCACCGATTCAAACTTCCTTCCTTTAACTGTTTGCTTTCATCTTCTCTAAGCCCTGGGGATTCTTCTTGGCTTCCAGAAAAAGTCCTCCTTACTCCCTTCTCCCACTCCCCATTTCTCTTTACATAGCCTTCTTTGTCTAAAGAGTGTCCTGGTGATCAGCACGCTGTGACAGAGTGTGTGTGAGGCCTGGTGGGTAACGACTGACAACTGCAGGTACGTGTCCAGGGCTCTTAGAACCTTAAAAACCTTCTGCCGTATGAAATAGGATAGGGCCAGTCTTTCTTCTTTTGATTGCTTGCTTTCCTGATTGCTCTTTTGTAGAAGATCCAGTATCTCTTCTACATACTCAGTCTGTATTAGGAGTGTTGGATTTCTCCATAACTCCCCTCTCCGTCTCGGAAATAGACCCAAGGCTTCACTCAGGACCAGAAGATATAGTTAGGGTGGCATGACAGATAGAAATTAGTGAAAAGTTTAGGCTTATCCAAAAAAATAAATGTTTGATACATCTGGGACTTCTTCAAGCTGTCCTCTGCTTTATATAGCAAAGGACAAAATGAATCACTCCATAACAAGGGGTCCTAAGAGATACCAAACTCAATTAAAATTGATTTAACTTGGGGCACCTGGGTGGCTCAGTCAGTTAAGCGGCTGCCTTCCACTCAGGTCATGATCCCAGGGTCCTGGGATCGAGCCCCGCATCGGACTCCCTGCTCAGCGGGAAGCCTGCTTCTCCCTCTCCCACTCCCCCTGCTTGTGTTCCCTCTCTCGCTGTCTCTCTCTGTCAAATAAATAAATAAAATCTTAAAAAAAAATTGATTTAACTTCTGGGGAGCTGTCCAGATTATACTCCACAAATACTAATATGATAATATCCATTTTAGCCATAAAGCATCTCATTGGATCTCGTGTCTCTTTTCCTAGATTATAGATCATGGGCAGTAATAGACTGTCTCTCAAACCAACAGAGTGTAGATCTCACTGCTTCAGATTTCCAGCACGGAAGGCGAGCCGTGAAGAAGTAGGCTCACATGGCTCTGTTGGAGAATGGCCGTACACGTGACAGGCGGCCTGGCCTGGAGTGGGGCTAACCTTTTCTCATTTAAAGTTCTCTTTTCCCTCCAGAACTCATTGGAGAATCATTTGCATGTTATATTTCATCTGCGTTTATCTCATCCCAAGCTCTTCATCCTTCTGTTGAGTTACATGTTCTCCGGAGTAAATGTTTTCTACTGTCTGACAGTGTAAAAAAAAAAAAAAGAAAGAAAGAAAAGAAAGAAAAAGGTGAACGGTGGCACAGTTAGCATGAAAAATGGTGAAGATAGGAATAGAAAACGGGAAAATGTATGTCACTCTGGAAGTTCTGTACAGTATAAGAAAAGTGGAGCAATCAATTTCTATTAACATATATATTCTTTTAAATTTAGGAATAGACGGACAGTCTGTGGAAGTGTCCAATATCGTGGACATCCGAAAAGAACATAACCGTGAGATTGCAATGAGAATTTCTTCTAGCATAAACAGTCAAAACAAATTTTATACTGACCTGAATGGATATCAGGTAATTTTCCCTTAAAATGTCTAAGTAATAGCTGTGTTAGTGTGTAACTTTTATATATGGTAGTGGGCCAGTTAATTTTGGATCCTTTGAAAAATATGCTTAAGTTTACAAATTATTTCTAAAGGAAAACTGAATTTTAACAGGTACTTATAGGTTCTATATTCAACCAGATGTCCAAAGCTAGAACAGATATTTGAGAGATTGGTTTGTAGAGCATCTGATTTACGGAGGTAGTTTTTTCAAAGGCAGATTTGGTGACCATTTGCATGTTAAATGCCTTGACACCAAAATATATCTGAATTTGTTTAATAGAAAGGAAACATAATTAGGGATTGATTGGTGGAGTATGTATTTTTCCCCTCATAAAGAAATGGTATGTGTGTATTTAATTTATTACATATATACTTTTAAATGTATAATGTAATAATGGGCTCTTTTAAATTTCAGGAAAGCTCTTTCCCTCTTTTTATCAATAATGTATGTGTATTCACCTTTATGCACACACTTGTGTACATATACATAGACAAAGAAATACAAGCACATATATAGAAATGTGGGCAGGTATGTATTTAATCAAAATGTTCACAAAATAGTTTGAAATAGTAATGAGAAAATTGACTCAATTTTTTTTTCAGATTGTTAGCTCTCTAATTTAATAGGGCTCTTTTGATTGTTACATAAATTTCTATATTCAGAGTATATGTGTGTGACAACATAGCTTTGAAATACTACCACTAAAAACATTAGCATGTTTTTGAGACATTAGCATTTTAGAAATTTCTGGCTATGAATAGAAATAATTTCACAACAAATGCTTTTACTTTGTCTGATTTTCAACTGGGATGAGTGGAAGGGGTTGTGATAATTTTCTCTTCTACAATTTCCTGCAAAGGTTAAATTTAAACCTTTTCCAAAGCATAAAAATTGCATTATACACTTCGAATTTACATGTTAATTCTACCACAGCTGTTTGGTTTTCAAATGAAGCCCTGACTTTATGGTGATTCATTTTCCTTGTGTACAAAAGAAACTCTTTTCTTAAAATCTTACAAAAGCAATTATTTGTATGTGTGGGTGTATACATGAATGAAAAAAACTTAGTAAAAGTGAATAAACATGTGAATTTTCTTTTCAAGGATCGAGCATTTGAATAAATGGGAAAATATTATTTCTAAACTTCTAAATTTCTAAATTTATGACCTAAATATTTCTGCTTCTAAAATAGGCCATTTTTTAAGCCTTGGAAAGAGTAGTCCTTGAGCAAAACTAGAAATCTAGACCAACAGGTAGGGAGTGAGGGTGGCAGCCCTATAGTCATGACAGTGTGAATGTCCTTTTCAGTGAGTATACAAGTTAATTTGATTGGGAAGATCCAGATTGGAAAGGAGAAATGGAAAATTCTTTGAAACTCTCTCTTCTTTTTTCTTTCTTTCTTTTTTTTTTTTTTTTTAACATTTTGCAGTTGTTTCTTCAGGTTCATAATTTCCTGGGCCTGTGATACAAATTACCACAAAATGGGTGGCTTAGAACAACAAGAATTTATTCTGTCATAGTTCTGGACACCAGAAGTCCCAAATCAAGATGTCTTCAGGGCCACACTCCCTCCAGAGGCTCTAGAGAAATACTCTTCCTTGCCTGTTGGGGCTTCTGATGGGCTTGTAGACCCATCACTCCACTGTCTGCCTCTGCTGTCCCAGAGTCCCTGTCATATTCTCCTTGTGTTGCCCTGTGTGTCCTTTCGTGTCCAGGTTTCCCGCTTAGAAGGACACCAGCCCTTGGATTAGAGCCCACCCTAATCCACTATACCTTATGTCTGTAGAGATCCTATTTCAGAACAAAATCACATTCACAGGTTATGGATGACCATGAATTTGGGGGACACTATTCAGTACAACCAGTAAGTTAAAGGATGCACTACAGGGTTGTTGTAAAGATTAAAGATCATATTTGTGAATGCCCGTACTTTGTCTCGTTATAATGGGCACTCAATACTATTACATTAACTTTGTACTCCTTTTCTTCTTGAGTGTCATGTCAGACTTGCATGAGCTGAACAGGAGAGATGTCATTTTTATGTGGTGTGAATAAGATACCTCATAACAAAGTCTCTGTTTGATGTTTCCTCCTGAGGTTTGAGGGACTCTCCTCAGCCCCAACCAGCTTAGTGAATTTTCGGTCAAAAAATAAAATAATGTATTTCATGCATTCACATACCAGACCAAGAAAAGCTAAAATATGGAACTACCTACATTGACACTAAACAGGAAGACTAAGCACTGAAGAGTTTTTAAATATAAATATTAATTTGATTATTTTAATGTAATATGTTAGAGGATTTGATAAGGGGATCTGTGGTATTTATTAAAACTGATTCAAGAATTATAAGAGAGATTTTTTGAAAGGGGATAGAGAGCTATTATGCTTAGCATTCATTACAAAAGCAGTATGTTAGATTTAGATGAGAAATGAATACTTGATACCTTTATAATTTGTTTTATGCAAATATTGGAAAGCTAGAAGACTTCTGTTAAGGATTTTTATTCTGAATTTAAATAGGAATGCCTATTTTAAGAACCTGGATAAGTTCTACCTTTCTCACCTAAAAGTTTTCTAAGATCCTCATTTTTTTTTCATATTGTTTGAAAGAATGTTTTAATTCCTAAATTAGCTCTTCCTTTGAACAAGAAAGGAAGCTATACCTTTTTCTTTTTGGAAGAAACATCATCTGTAGTCAGTACTAATTTTTTAAAGTACATCTGTAAATATCCCTTGATTTCTTTTTTTTAAAGTGAACTGTTTGGTCTTATAGATTCAGCCCAGAATGACGATGAGCAAATTGCCTCTTCAAGCAAATGTCTATCCGATGACCACAATGGCCTATATACAGGACACCAAGCATCGCTTGACATTACTCTCAGCTCAGTCTTTAGGGGTTTCAAGTTTGAAAAGTGGTGCGTGTTGTTTGGATTCTTTTTTGCTCTTACAAGTTTCAGTTCTGAATGTATAATTTTTCTGTTGGTCATATTATTAATTATCATCTTCAGACACCAGCTATTAGTTAATTTTGGTTTTGTGAGAATAACATAAAATAATGTATTTCTTCAATCTTCTGATGAAGAATGAGGGACCTAAAGCTCCATGAAACCATGGCTTCTTAAAGATAATTTTTCTCTCCTGATAGCTCATTGTTTGCACAAGCCTCTGTCGTTGTCATAATGGAATGGCTGTGGAAACTCTCCCAGAAGCCAAAGAGGAGAGGGAGCTGGGGTAAAAGTTAGAAATTCCCAGAGTTGCCTAAGTTCGCAAAGGCGGGACGTAACAGTTCAAACCTAGGTCCTTCTCTGAATCGTATCGTTCTAGGGCACCTCTACCCGAAAGAAGAAAGGGAGTTGCAATGATACAGCTAGGCAGATAAAGAGGTGACAGACACAACTTTAAGGATTCCAAAAGATAGAACAAGATGGAAAGAGAAAATAAATCGTAAACACAGATTAATTTTTATAAAACCTTCTATGGAGAGGCGTATGTCCTTTATAATACATATTTTTTCATTATCATTTATATGTAGTCAAATTGCTCTTCTTTCTTACATATTAAGAGTTGCTAAGACAAATGTCTTAAGGAGCCAGGCAGATAATAAAGGTGTGCAGGTACCTGACGTACCCTTTGCCCCAAACCCACTTTTTTAATTGGGCATATACATACATTCCATATGTCCACCCACACAAAAAAGCATACTACTCATCTTCGTTTGTGGCTTTCATTACACAGACTCATGAGATGATGCCGTAAAGACATTAACGCTGTTAGAAAAATAATAATGGCCTCACATCAGGCATGCAGCGGGGAGTGGTGGGGCTTCGGCAAACTGGGGCACACCATTCCCAGTGAACGGTGGGGCAGCCGCTGCTCAGCGCCAGGTTGTTGTCACCATGGGGAAAGGGGCCCAGGGTTGCCAAATTTTTCTGCTTCTGAAGAGCCCAGGAGTCTGGAATTTTTTATGTTTTTATTTTTATTTTTTTTGGAGATTTTATTCATTTAGTTGACAGAGAAAGAGAGAGACAGCGAGAGAGGGAACATAAGCAGGGGGAGTGGGAGAGGGAGAAGCAGGCTTCCCAGGGAGCAGGGAGCACAATATGGGGCTCGATCCCGGGACCCCGGGACCATGACCTGAGCTGAAGGCAGCCGCTTAATGACTGAGCCACCCAGGCACTCCATATGTTTTGATTTTTAAAAAATTAAGTCAACTATTTATAGATTGGACAACTTCACATAAAATTCCTAAATGTGGTTTAGGGACAGAGGAGCTTTATTTCTCAGCTTGCCTTTGTCAAGGGAAGTGACATAACTGTCTACTCCATGATTGCTCCAGTCCTAATATCTAGTTCCCTATTTAAGGACCCAGCTTTGAGAATTTAAGGCAACGTTTAAAGGTGGGGGGCTCAAGAGTCACACCTGGCCCAGGTGCCCCTGCTACAGACAGCCAAGCACCCTAGCATTTCAGTACCTACAAACAGAAGAACAATTTGAGTACAGCCCAGGAGATTTACTGAGTGTCACATATTATGAGGGCTAACATTTGGAGGCAGGGAGAAGAGAGAAACTGCCAAGAGATTGATGTACTCATTTGGGTGTGACATGATCAAGCTCTAGATGGCCAATTCGTCCCAGTGCCTGAGGAGCACATTCTAGACAGTTGTGTTCTAAAATAAATATGGAGGTAGTAACAACGAAAATTCTGACCATCACTGGCAGTTTTATGTACTGGGTACCTAAATTGAGAAGAAAGAACTAAACAGAGTTGGATTGACTGTGTAAAAATAATAGTTATTAAAATATTTTATGTATTGCTCTTTTATGCCAAAAGATCATTTAGTACTGTAACAAATGTGAATGAGTGGGTGGATGAATATGCATATATTTTTATGTATGACTAGGGTTTTTTTTAGTGTAAATATATGACTGTGGCTCTGGGTGGTTTTTTGCTTTGTTTTGGATAGGGTTTTTTGGTTTGTAGTCTCATAGCCTAATTCTTAGCTTACAACTTAACCTAGAGGAGGTGTGGAATTACTGCACAGCCAATGAAGGAACCAAATATGACCTCTTCTTGAACTAGAGGAGAGAGGATAGTTGATGCCACTAACTTAATACCAGGGAGGGAAGGGGGTACGTGCTGGGTGTCTCCAAATCCTGGGGTTTCTTCAGAGAATCACCAGATACCAAGTAACCAAAACGCTTAGTCTTTCAAATCCTTTTTAGATTCTACACATCTGTATTTGCCTTGTTACTCCAGGTGTGATGTATGTTTCCTAATGAACCTCATAAATGTTTTTAAATTCCAGGTGCTACCACTAAAAATTTTAGAGGACATAATTTACTCTTCAGATTAATTCTTTTTAAATTTCACTTAAGTTTTGATCTGTCTCATTTTTAAATTGCTTACCAAATTTTACCAGACATTTATGAAGAAGAACGGAAATAAAGTCCTGTTTTTTGCATTTATCCTAGCTGTTTTGAGAAAGCCCTTGGTACTTTGGGCTATATGGATCTGTCTCCTTGGCTTAAATCAGGACCGTGCCTAAACTTATGTGATTGTCACTGGATGTTTGTATTAAATAACTCTGGCCAGTTTGTTTGTTTGTTTGTTAGGTCAGATTGAAGTTATCATGGATCGAAGACTCATGCAAGATGATAATCGCGGCCTTGAGCAAGGTGTCCATGATAACAAGGTTACAGCTAATTTATTTCGACTACTACTGGAAAAAAGAAGTGTGAATACGGTAGGAAAAAAATAATAACTCATACGTTCTGATGTTGTTTCTTCTTTGCCACCCAAAATTTGAAATTATGACTGTCCCCTTTTTTTATGATTTTCAGTTCCCAGGATTGAGATATCTTTATAATAGGTGTAGCCTATATTGACAAAAAAGAGAACTTCAGTTACACATATGTCAGATTTGCATTTAGGTCATCTTATTTTTTATTTTTCCTTATTATGTAGATGTAAAATGTTAAAGAATCAGTTTGGGAGAGATTTTCTGAGATTATTTTGAAAGAAAATAAGAGTTGAATTTAAGAATAGAACTTAATCACATACTTAGATTAAGTTTGATTAGTAAAATTTATGGGAAACCTTAGTGTGCTTATTCTAGTCTTAGACTCCTCAATTGAAAATGGATTTACTTGTCTATCTTCTTGCTCAGTTTTCATTTCTCAAGACAAAACCTCAGCATTCCATTAAAAAAATCTGGCTAAAGCTCAGTTGGATGTAAACCAACATGACAATACACCTCTTCAAGGCTACACAAAAGTCATCATCACAGTCCTCCGTGCTTTACTGATTTCCCACCTCAGATGATCTGTACACAGCCCTTTTTTTCTCACTCTGCTCTCCTTCTTTCTTCACTGATCCATTTCAGATCTTTTCTACTCTTTTTAGCTGGTGGCCTCACCATCGACTTCACATCTGACAGGGCTCTCTGTTCTAGGTATCAACCATCTCCTCCCACCCTTTCCTTCTTCCCTCATGTTGCAATAGAGACATTTTTACCTTCCTTTCCTCCCAGGCCAGTACCTCCACTTGTCCTTGCAACGTACCCCAGCGCCCTCCTCAGCATCATCATCCTCCTACCCTCTCTCTGCCCTTCATAGCTGACATTTCCCTAGGAAAGAAACCCTTTCTGCAGGCTTTTAGACACTCTTCATTTTCTCCTATTAAAAATAAAAACCAAGGGCGCCTGGGTGGCTCAGATGGTTAAGCGTCTGCCTTCGGCTCGAGTCATGATCCCAGGGTCCTGGGATCGAGTCCCACATCAGGCTCCCGGCTCAGCGGGGAGCCTACTTCTCCCTCTGACCCTCTCCCCTCTCATGCTGTTTCTCGCTCGCTCGCTCTCTAAAAAATAAATAAAATCTTTAATAAATACATACATACATACATACATACATACATACCAAAAACAACCTCCACACAGACTCGTGTCCATTTGCCCTGCTCTCCCGTCCTGTCTTCCACACCCAGTTGAGCCGCTTTGGAAGATGGGTTTATTTCATTGCTTCCGTGTCACACTCAACTCATTTCGGATTTGCTTTAGCTTCCCCCACCACACACACACCCTTGCCAGTGTCACGAGATCCACCATCTTACTTCACCTTGCAGCAGCATTCGACACTGACCATGTCACTTCTTAGAAGACAGTCTAGCCAGGGCTTCCGTGGTGCCATGCTCATCTGGTTTTCCTCCTAGCTCTCAAGTGGTTCTTTATCTCTCTGATGGTTATTAAGCCATTAAATGTCAGAGTCCTCAAGGGTTGGCCCCACGCCTTCTCCTTTTCTCGTTTTATATGTTCTCCCTCTGCAATCTCTCCTACTCCTGTGGCTTTGGTGACCACCTCTACGCAGATGAAACCCACACATATATTTCACCTCTTACCTGCAGACCCATCTACCTAGCTGCATCCTGCTATTCAGACCCGACATATCCATGATCACTCTCATGATCTCTCTTCCCTTCCCCCCAGACCTGCTCTTTTCTAGTGTTTGCTCTCTCGGGGACTAGTACCACCTTCCATCCAGTGCCACATACATAGCAGTCATCTCTCATTGATACTTCTCCTTTGCCTGCCCCTTTCTTAAAACAATGATCACCAGTGTTGACTATCTTATTGCCTAAATATTTCAAATCTATAAACTCGCTTATTTTGACCACCATTATCTAAACAAACATCATGTGTTTCCTGAATCATTCTGCTCTTCTTTTCCTGCCGTATTTGTTCTGAAATCAAGTAAGCAAAGTGATTCATCTTTTCAAAATTCAATCTGACCTCACTGCTCCCTTCTTAACCCTCAGGTGTCTTCTCATTGCTCTCCTAATAAAAGCCAAAATCCTTCCCATGGCCTGAAGAGCCCCTCATGATCTGGGCCCTGCCTGTCCCCCAGCTTCATCCAGCATGACTCGTGTTATTTCTGCTCTAGGCCCACTAGTTTTCTTTCAGTCCCAAGTGCTCCCTACGCACCTGGGGCCCACAGCACCTTTGCATTTGTGGTTTCATTCTGTGCCCAGGGAACTCTTCATAATAGTTCAGGCCAAAGCTGCCTTGGTCAACTGCTTTTTCTTGACCAGGCCAGATCACCATCCTCAGTGCCTCCTCAGAATTGCGCATCTGTCCTCCGTGCATAGATGCGATTATATTTGATCATTGTCTCTCTCCTCTTTTGGACCATAACTTCATGAGAGTGGGGGCCATGTTCCTCTGCTTCTAGAATTGTTCCTGGTAGAGGAAGCACCCGATATGTGTTGCATGAATGAATGCACAAATGCATAAATGAGTGAGCTGTAATAGCGCATGGTGCCACCGCATTTATCCCAGCCCCTGCTTACTGCCTTGTCATACTCGGCATGTTCTCTTCCCCTGCTCCATTCCAGGGACTTGTCTGCTTCATTTTTATGTACCCCACAGGGCTCCTTGCCTATGGTAGCTATTCTATAAATAAAACACTGGTTGATTGAATGAAATGGCAACAGCTCATTAAAGCCAAGAATTCTTTCAGTATCTAGAATCTTTTAGGAAAAAAGATTTTAATATCCATTTTTAGATGTCAAGATTTAAACCAGTTCTTGGGACTCATGGTTTAAATCAATTACTGACAAGATAGCTTAATTTGAGGACTAAAACTGCACAGGAAAATCATTGTCTGAGTGCTGGCAGCTACTGTCTTTTTCTCCTCCCGAAAATGTCTCTGGCTTTTATGATTTTTTTTTTTTCTCTCTATATAGACACTAATTTGCAAAGCTTCTATTAACTATGGCAATAAGCATTTTCATGTCAGATCTATAAAGCTTTCACTTAGAAGTGAAATAATTTGTTTATTCCCATTCAAAACTCCTTGGATAGTAATTGATTGAAATTTGATCCAGTGTTTGTATAATCCTATGTTGGTTAAATTTTTCTTTTTGCTCAACTATAGATTCTTGGACTTAAATCAATAGTTTCTTTTAAATAAAAAATGAACTAGAGAAGAGAAAATACATTTTAATTTCTAGTGCAATTGATTAAAAAGGCATTTGATTAAGGAATGTTCCATCTCCTATAACTTAAACTTTACAGAAAGTGTTTTTATTTTCAACTCAGACTCTCATGTTTAAGATGTCGATGGTAGGAACCATGGTGAGGAGACAGTCTCTGTACAGGAAGACATTTTAGTAGAAAGTCTTCAGCCTGCCAGAGCCTCTGGGAGGAGTTATCTGGGTGACTAAGTGGAACCGAATCCTGTTCGTGAGTGTTCTGCAGAGAGGCAGTGAGAACAAGGACTGGAATGATAATTGCTGTGAGATGTGCAGATGCCCAGTGGGTTACTGTAGCTATGTGAGGTGGACTATCATCCATGTGTAATGACCAACGGAAGCAGAAAGTGGGAATTGTCTCTTTGGCATTGACCCTTTAGGTTTTGTTTCTTTGACACTTACTCCCTATCCCTTCCTGCTGAAGACTGCTATAGGTAGAGGGCATTGAACCAGGAATTAGAAGTGCTGGGAAGTGTTCAGGTATTACAGTTGTGTCATTTTACCTGTGGATACCAGTTCTTTACATGTCAGGAAAAGGAGCTAGGAGAGATCAGATGAAAAGCTCAAATCCTGACAGGACTCAGAAAAGTGATGGCATGAGGGAGGTTGGTCAGGTTTAAGGGCAAACGCGTAAGTGTGGTGACCCCAGGTCTGTGATGAGAGAGGACACATCCCACCAAGGAGCTACAACTCAGCTGCACTTGAAGGAATATGGGGGCCCAGGGTGACTTGGGTTTCCAGTGTTTTGGGTTTTAAAAAAAAAAAAAGTTACCTGTTTTAGGGAGTTTTTTTGTTGTTGTTGACAATTTCACTGTGAAATCTCCTGGATTTTTTTTCTTTTTTGAGAGTTGGCCAAAAAACAGACAACTTTTTAATACCATGCAGACCTATCAAAACCTATCTGTAGGCAGATTTAGCTCACAGATCACCAGGCTTCACCTCTGCGCTAAATGAGATATATTTCTAAATCTTATGATTCATTAATTTTCATCAATTATTTCTTCTGTCTCTTTTTACCACATCCTTTCTCCTACTGTATTTTTCTCTCCTTTATTTATATTACATTTACTTGTTGATAGATTAAGTTTAGAAAAACATTTATCAAGTTCTCACCATGTATCAGGTCATACTGAATAAGCCAAAATGACTCAAAATATCATCTCTTATTGTCTTAGATAATTTATTTAGCAAGTTTTGCTGTAGATGGATGGAAACCTTTGATGTTTAGGGATCAGATAACTTAAATGGGCTTCATGAAGGACACCATGGAGCCTAGCAGGAAGTTCTGATTTATAAAATAAGGGCTGGAACCCAATGGAGATCTCAACTTCTTGTGGTTTGGATCAGAATGTGCTATAAACTCTTTATAATTTCATACAGAATGCAAGGAGAAAGCTAGATCTGAACAGCTTGAAGCCTTCCAACCCACAAGGAACCAAATAATGTTTAGAGTAGTATATTAGTACTGCAAGGCTGGAGAATTCATTTACAGCTTAAAATTTCCTATAGCAAACATGTGTTATAAGCTTTGGGTTTATCATAAAGGTTACAGTTAAAAGATTACCTTTCCAGGAGATTAATCAAAAGGTGATAATTCACCAGCTAAATATCTTGTCGAGCCCCTCGTTGCTATAAACATGTTAAGAAAGTGCATGAATCATGGAACCTTCTGTGAGATTTTGTCCCACCCTGCCTGGCCAGCTTCCAGCAGCGTTATTTGTTCGTGGTGCTTTTATAGCTCTGAACCACAAATCTTCCCTAAACTTCTCTCCCTTATCCTGCTTAGGACAGTAAATGGCACAGTTCTTGAATTCTCGAAGCACTTACAGTCATGATATTGTTTCCTTTGACGAGACTTAGCATTAACATGTTTCTGAGTCTGAATCATTTTCTTAATCCAAAACTAGTTAAAGGATGAGACTCAGACATTTGATTGCAAAGGCAGCGGTTTCTTCTACAAGGTTGGGAGGATGTCTGGGGTGATGGTTCCCAGCACGTGTCCACAGAGCTGTGCCAGACTGACCGAGATTTGAGATTCACTCTGGGGGCTGTTAAGCTTTGGCTTCCTAGGGCTCACCCCTGGAAATTCTGATTAAGTAGATTTGGGTTAGGGTTCGGGGATCTATGTTTAAAGCTCCCCAAGCCATTTTTATGTATGGTAGGTTGCAGGGGGGCACTGAGAGTCAAGGGAACTGGTGTGGTTGGGAGGAAGAGTATATATGCACATTACTGTTTGAAAGGTATACATAATCCATCAAGAAGTATCCCACCTATTCACTGAAGTGTCCAGGGATTCCTCCAAGAGCATAGAACAAAGCCAGAGAGCTTTCTCTGAATGTTACTCGACCTAGAATGGACTTAATGCCTTCTGATTCTGATACGGCAGGTGTCTTCTTTTCTGTTGGGATCTTTTATCTTTTATTATTGAAAAGTGATTTTGTCAGCAATCCTGACCTAGATTATGAAGTCCTTTGATCTTGGAGTCCATTTAAAGTTTCCAGTTGAAACTGTTCCCTCAGTATTCAACAACATGCATTAAATTTCAATATTGTTGGTGAATATTATTATATATGCTTTTTTAATCTTTCTTTTAAAAAAAGAGGGTGGGATGGGTGCATATTTTATTTACAAGTCATTTAGACCTTGTGTCAGTATCTCAGTATGCACTGTCCCTCTACTGCCTTTAATTTTTTTTCTTTCTCCATAGTCTGAATTGTAATGACATCTACAGTTCGCTGCTGGCAAGATGCTTGTCACTCTTTGCTCAATACCCTCTGTTCAGTGCTAATCTGACATTCTGAATTTTAAGCCCCGTATCTCCTATAAATCCTATCTTTTCGGCCAGATAAGTAGCCAAGCCTTTTATTTGAGCCCTGTATTGCAGAAAGGATGCAAAATCAGAGGATATCAGTGAAATGGACAGTTTAAAAATAAGATACAAAATTAAATTTGTTCCACATGTCACTGTTGATCAAAAAACCTTTCTACATAAATTATTTTCTCTTCTCAGTGTTTTTCTCTGTGTGCTCTTATACCTTAGGCATTATTGGTTAAGATTCTACTTAGTCATTGATTTAGTTAATTGAGTGTGTCATCTACCATATGCCTATAGCCAGCCCTGGCAGATTTGTTTAATGTTTGAACATGCAGAACCACTTGTCTTTAAGTATATACCATAGCAATGACTAAAGTACTTTTAAATTCTACTGAATAATTGTGTACTAGGTAAATATGTACTAACTATTATATAACATAATTTAACAGTTTCAGTTCAGTGGTAGTGATTTACCAAATTTAACAGATGATATAGGTATACTCCTTGTGTTATTTTAAAAACCTTATTTATTTTGAGAGGTTTTCCCCCAAAAATCCTGTCATTGGGTAACATGTATGGAGCATAGCTTCAGATCACAAGATGTTATGGTCTAGTTGAGTGTATAAATGAAACCATGAGTATATGGTGGGTAAAACCTGAGGGAGAAGAGATCACATTTGATGATGTGCAAGATGTGTGAATATCCCAGCCCATCTATTTAAGAATTTTGTGGTAGGTTGAGAAAGAGTTTCCGTAAAATGTTATGCCTTGTCCTAAAATGTTTTTTGGAAAATGTTATCAGGATTTTTAGTACTAAAGCAATGGAAAAAAGATCTTTCTAAACATGAGTTAGGTGGACACTGTTCATTTTCTTGTATTGCTTACAAATGGACTTGGTAATCTCTGTGTTGGCTAAGACTGTTATTAACAAAATATAAAATTAAAATATTTGTTTTTGTTTATATTTCTTTTCTATTTAAACCCTGTCAGGTAATTCCATTAATATTGTGAAAACTGCATATATATATATAACACTTAAGCATTTCTGTTTTTTCTTGATAGGAAGAAGAAAAGAAGTCAGTCAGTTATCCTTCTCTCGTTAGCCACATAACTTCCTCTCTCCTGAATCATCCTGTCTTTACAATGACAGAAAAGATCCCCGTGCCCACCCTTCAGCTGCTAGGTGAATTCTCTCCGTTACTGTCATCTTTGCCTTGTGACATTCATCTCGTTAATCTGAGGACAATACAGTCAAAGGTATATCCCAAAATGTATCTATAAAGAATTACTTTTTTGTGATGTATTTGATATAAGGGGATGAGAAGCAGAAAGAACTGCAGCTGACCCTTGAACAGCATGAGCTGGAATTGCACTGGTCCACTTACACAGATTGTTTCCCATAAACACACTACAGGACTGAAAATGTATTTTCTCTTCCTTATGATTTTCTTAACATCATCTTTTCTCTAGCTTCTTTTATTATAAGAATACAGTGTAACATACATATAACATACAAAATGTGTGCTGATCAACTGTTCATGTTATCAGTAAGGCTTCCAACCAAGAGTAGGCTATTAGTCGTTATGTTTTGGGAGAGTCAGAGTCATGCGGATTTTTGACTCGGGGAAGGGGGATCATCGCCCCTAACCCCCTGCACAGCTCAAGGGTCAACTGTACTGTGGGTTTTACTGCGCCTCAAGGAGCCGTTAAGAGGACTTGGCCTTTAGGCAAAATCATTCTACCTTTCATTTGACTGTTGCTGTGTAGTTTAGAGCATATCCCACTACTAATTTATGTTATTCCCGGAAAAGTTCTATGTGGTGAGAAGGTCAGGGTATATTATCTTTGTACAGATAAGAAAGCAAAAACTGGCCCTGGGGTCACATTATAGTAGGTGGGAGAACAGGCCGTAAGATCATCTCTTCTGGCATTTTCCATTCATTTCTCCTTGTTAGCCAGTGTTTCTTGAGGAGTTAGAGAATTAAGAAGCATAGCATTTAATTATTTCTGTATCAGAGGCCTTGTACATTCATATCTTTCTCTTGAAAATCACTGCAACTCAGATGTTTGCATTGAGAAACCCAACTATTTAGAGACATCCAAAGATATACTAGAGGAAGAGAGGGGAAGGTTTTATTAGATTTGGAATTTTAATTCAGTTAGACTGCTTTTGTTTACATGTATGCCTACTTTTAAAGTCAGAGATTGCATTTGAAAAGAATAAAAATTAGACATTTGACATCATTTTTATCTTTTGTAGAGCTGTTTTGTGATATTGTGAATTGACATATGTGTAGCTACAAATAGTCTTAAGTGCTTAGGGATTCTGCAGGGAATGTAATAAATGGTCTGAGTATGAAAAGAAGAGAATGCTCATGTTTGAAGACCACATAAGAAGAGAAAAATGTTTCGTTTAAGCACAAAGAACTAAAGCAAACCAAGTAAAGTAAGGATAAATGCCTGCAAATTTGGACATATAGGGCTTTTAAAACTGTATGACCAAGAGAAGGAACTTAGGCCTATGTAGGAATATCCATGAGGCTTATGATAATGAATACAGGTGAACACAGGAGGCCTGCATATATCTGCATGTGTCAAAAGCCTTGTTTGATCATGCGAACGAACCAGGATATATTTCATGCCTACTACGTGCCAGTTATAGCTAAAGGCACTAGGGATACTGTCATGAGCAAACCAGACAATCACCCCTGCGTTTCTGAAGCATGGATTCTGGTGGGAGGAGAAAAATAAGAAAAAAATAAGAGAAACATATAATGTGTTAGATGGTGATAAGTGTTAGGGAAAATAGGGAAGGATGGTTCTGGAAGATGATGCGAGTTTGCATAGTGTGGTTGGAAGAGGACCTTGCAGAAAGGGTGTTAATGGAGTAAAAATCTGAAGGAGGTTAGAGAGTAAGTGACTCATGCAGATTTCTGGGGGTAGAGTGGTCCAGGAAGAGTTACAAGCAAGTAGAAAGGCCTAAACGTGGGTGCCGTGGTGAGAATAGAAGCTCCATGTGAGCTGGTCTTTTCTTTGATTCCTTGCTGCATCCTGTTGCCTAGAAGAATGGTTGCACATAGAAGGGGCTCAGCAACAATTTGCTGATTGAGCGAATCTCATGAGCTCTGTTTCTAGGATTCTGCTAGTCTTTTGTGGGTCAACTTTTTGACTCATGGAAAGAACACACCAGCGATGGATAGCCTCCCTGAGCTTTTCCTCTCATTAATTCATAAGCCAAAGGGAATGAGGGGATGGGGGGGGTGGTACTAAAGACTCTGAGCCTCAGGTTGCCACCTCCAGGCATGATGGTAGAGGACATTAGCAACCTAAGGATCTGAAGGCTTCTGGGGCACATGGCGGCCACTGTTCCTTAGCCTCGTTTCTAGATGACTCTTTCCCATGATTGTTTTCTGGAAGCAGATCCAGTTGTCTGGAGTCAATGAATGTTGCTATTCAGTTGGTTCACACTCTGAAGAATTTGGCTCCGTGTGGTCTGGTCTCCACTCACTATGTCCGCTTGGCTTCCCCTTGTTCCTCACACCCTTCAACAGGTGGCCCACCTCCACTCCCTGATGGCTGGCCGAGTGCCGACTCAGCTGCCCGTTATAAAATGGGGCTGATATCAGATCTGCCTGCTGCGGGTCTGTTGTGAGCAACACATAAACTAATGCTTGTGAAAGCCCTTTGGAAACAGAAGTGCTTTATAAACATATGTTGTCCTGATGGTGCTTATGGTACTTGCCGGCTCAGGTGCAAACTAGGGTTTTAGCAGAGGAAATAGAAAGCAATTTAACAATTTGACCAGGAAGAATAAAGGCTGAAATATTATGTGTAACCATAACTAGCACACTGGCACATGATCAGAAGTCGGTATTATTGGGGGATGTTTTACTTTATCCTATCAATCAGTGCCGGTTCCTGTGTTAGTCTTTGACTCTTAGCACATATTTTTAACAGTTGGTTAAAAGCTCACTGGTAATCCAAGGGGATTGATTTGTCCATTCAAAATCACTTCTTTAAAGAATTGCATTCTGTCCCTTAACCTCTGATAATAGGAAAATAATCATTGAAAGAAGCTGACGTAGGTATTGAATCAAAGAAAGCTCGGTACTTAAAAAGGTGTCAAGTGTAATTTCATGGTTACACTAAAAGAAGACAAAAATCACTTGGAAGAAATCCAGAAACCAGACCTCAGCATTTTGGATTGTATCCCTATTTCTGTGTGCTGGCAGCTCCAAACATATAATAATGAATTGTTCCTCTGGAGGTTGCAAAGCATTTTTCCCATTGAAGTAGTGTGAGCATAGCTCTTAGCTTCCAAGCCAGACCAGGGTCTCCACTGGCCTGTATGTAAGTAAGCATTTTCCTAACTACCACCTCCCACAAGAAACATGTCTGAGAACCACCTTCACACGATGGAGGCATGTCTTTGTTTCTGCCGCACCTCCTCGTCGGCAGCGGGATGGAGGAGGCCCCTGCTTGCCCAGCTCCCGGGTCACCGTCTGATGGTTCCTCAAGTTCTAAACGTCACATGGGCAGCATGACTCCTCAGGGAGAAAGGAGTTATGGACTCGAGCAACAGTGAGAGAGGCAAGGTAGGGTTGGAGGTGTTGCTAACCCACCAAGGTGCTGCAGCATTTCCAGCTACCAGTCCTCAGAGTCCTATGTGTCCAGATCACACCAGGGAGATTTTGAAATAGAGAAGACTTACAAATTTCCCCATCTCTGAGATTCTGATTCCCTAGGTCTGGGGTGGGGCAACTTAGGAATCAGTAATTTTCAAAAACTCTCATGATTCTAGAAATTACTGTTATCTCCATTGACTAAGTTGGGAAAGTAAAAGTTAGAAATTAAATGACTAAGATAAAATTACACAGTGGTACATGGCAGAATTAGGGCCCACATGCAGGTTTTCTGAATCTGGGTGCTGTACAGGGCCTCAGAAGGTGGCGTTTGACTTCTTAAGAGTTACTAAATCTGTTCCTCAGAGTCCAGTTTTTCAGGAATTATTCTGTATTGGTAGATGAGTTTATGGTTTTATATAAGCATATGTTGCTCTTATTTTATATGTTTTTGGAAAAAACTGATTGCATGTCATCTAGTTGCAGTCAGAGGACGATGGGAGCAGGCATCTCTTAAACCCTGCCTCGCAGCACCGCCGAGTGTGCCAGTGAAGTCCCGTCTAGCAGTGAACTGTCAGCCTTCTCCTCCTGGAGGCTCGGCCCCCCTCTCTTCTCTTTACCATCTCCTTTTCTTGTACTGTCAGAAGCTTGAGATATTAAAAAGAAGATTCTGTAAAGGCTTGAAAGCTGGGGAACAGGAGCACCAGTGAAGTGGTCGGGAACAGGAAAACCATGCCATCCTCAGGAAAGGGTATTGATTAGGGGGGAAGGGAGTCTTGGTAGAGAGGATGCTGGGAGAATCTCACAGGGGCATGGATCATCAGTCGGGGTTCTGTAGGCTGGAGAGATAGCTTCAGCCTGGAATGCAGACATTCCAGGGACCAGAAGGAATTTGATTAAGCCATTTAATTAAAGGCTTCATGGAGCCATGCTGCCTTGATGTTTTGCACAATGATACGTTGTTCAACCTTTTTCTTTCCCCCAGATTATTTCCACCTCTTTTATGTTCAGATGTATTTTTATTTAATTCATTTATAGATATGTATCTTTATATCTGTATCTACTTCTCTCTCTGTGTATTACATTTAGCTCTATCTCTGACATTTTATTCTGATTTCTGCTTAACCATTTCTTGCAAATAGTTAAATATTATCATTTCAACATCACCACTTACTGAATAAGATTTTCTCTCTCCACTTGTTTACACACCCCCTTTTCTTATAAGAGGCAGTTTAAGGTTTTTACTTCATTTTCCCTTTCTTAGAAGAATTGATCGGTGCTTTATTAATCTCCCTGGCTTCTGGAAAGGTGAAAATTGTGGAGAAAATTTCCTCGTTGTACAGCCCTTCACCTTCTCTGTTCTTTCTGTCATCTTATCTTGTTGATCGAAACAGGATAACTGTTATTGGACATTTTAATGAATGCCCTGGAAAATGAATTCCTACTGGTTACTTCCTGTCTCAGGACTTAAAATGCAGTGTTCAGTTTTACCACCTTTCCAGTTGCCAGAATACAGGGAAAGATGGATGTCAGTCAGCATTTTCAAGGAATCTGGGCAGGTTGGAGAAATTTCTCCACCAGCTGTTTAGCCATGCCTTAATTTGTATGGACCTTAGACATTCTTTGAGGAGGATAGAGACACATTTCTCTTAGGGAATCTAGTCGAAGTTATGGCTTCTCTCTTCCACAGAAAAAAAGGGTGCACACATAACGTTGACTACAGTTTCCAGGAGTGTGCTTATCTGTGAAGCTCACCTTATTAATGAGCAAGTCAGATTTCTTTTGGTGTGAGACGGGATGGCCACAGCTCTCTCTTCTGGGTTCTCACCCATGTCGATGGAGGGACACTTGCCTGCTGCTCTGCTTATGAGACACTGCCGTGTGCATATATGATTTTCAGAATGGCTTTAAATCCCATTTAAAATGGGGCGGGTGGGTGGAAATGACAGTGTCCATGCCTTCCTTTCTCAACTAATGTATGTTCTGATAAGTCGTGGTTTTAGGCTGCTGGAACCTTGGATTAAATACTCCCTTTTTCTAAGCTCAGATCAGAGAGTGAGCTCCTTCGGGTTATAGCCTTTTCTTCTGTTACATTAAAAGTGATCTTTTTCTTTCCCCTCCTAGCGGGTGTCCTTGAGCGCCAGTCCATAGCTAGTGCGAAGGCAGGGGGGCGAAGCTGGTAGAGCCCTTTGGAGTCCCGCTGCCTTTGTTTGAGCGCATCACCTGTGCTTACCGGCCAGTTTGCTTAGCACACAGCCCCTCATTCTCCCATTTGCCTCATTCGCAACGTGGCCATGATAACAGGACACACCTCAGAGGTGTCCTAGGGATCAAATGAGTTAATGTTTGTAGAGCACTTAGAACAGTATCTGGCACGTACTAAGCACTGAGTGCGTGACGAATGAAGGTTGTCAACAGTGAGAGTTCAGTCATGAGCAGTGGTGATTGTTGCTAAAAATGAAATAAAATGTAGGCACTTTTTTTTTTTTATAAATTGGAGGTTGAATTTTATTCCCAAAGTAAATCTCGATGTCACCTTGACTTGTATTCCGTATATAATTTTTGAAAAGTTAATAAGATACCTAAAATTGTGTGCCGGGCATTATGCTGAGTGTTTTCTTTGTAAAGAGAGCCTTATTTAGCTCTCCCAGCAGTACTGTGAAGGTAGGCAATATTGTGCCCCCCTGTTACAGAAGAGGAAACTAGCTGACCTAAAGATGGTAGATAGCTTTCCCAGGTCATGCAGCCAGTAAATGGTGTGCTGAGAGGCGCACCCCAGCATGTTGACTCCAGATCCCCGCCCAGAACCTTCTACTCCTCTTGTATGGAAACAAAGGGGAGTGAGAGTGCTGAAAATGTTAGGGAATACTCTGCCTGTTTTTCTCTTGACCACTCAGTTATGATGGGACACCCTCAGAAGGATCCACCATCTGTGGGAAAGGTCATGAGGGACTAATGTAGGGTCGGTCAGTGATTATTGCTAGTTGACTATGAGAAGGCATGCTTCATGATTGCGATGTTCATGTGCACTTAAATATAATAATACAAACTTGTATACCACCTCCACTGTTTCAAAGGCTGTTATGAGATGAATTGAGTTCTTCCATGAGAAGTATTCTGTACAGGGTCCCACACACGGCAAGTGCTCAAAAAGTGTTAGCTGTGATTACTGTTACTGTCACTGTGGTTGGGACTTGATCCTCAGAGGGGCGCTTCACGAGTCTCCCGAGTTTTCTGAGTTCTGAGAGGTTAAATGACGTATCTGCAGACACAGGACTGGTTCGTGTGTTTTGCCCCCAGTCCAGCTTCTTCTAGCCTTGATGGCGTCGTTCTGCCAGCCGCACCATCTTCCGTGCCCCCCCACCCCACCCCGTTGCCAGAGAAACCTCCCGGGCCCTGCTTAGCCTCAGAGCCACAGGTTGCTTTATCCCCTGGAAGTAAGTTCTGCGGTGGATTCTCCAAGTGACTTCGGAACACCCAGGCCTTCCCGAGGGGATTCAGTCTCAAATGTGATCTGAGGTCCGGATACTACTCATACATTAATGAATATAAAAACAGGTCTTTCAGAGTCTGTTTACTCTCCTCGAGTGAACAGCATCTTTTTTGTGAAGGTATCTGTTTTCTTGCATGCATATTCAAGTTAAATTCACAGTTTCCCTACTTTGAAAAACAGTTTTCTTGGAAATAAAATGACGAGACAGACTTTGAAACTGAAAAACTGCTGCTTTGCCTCAGGTATTTTTGCTTGAAAACTGATACTTTCATGAATATTTAAGTTTTAAAAACTTGGACAAGATGATTGCTATTTCAGTTGGTGTTCTGGTCCTTACGAAAGTGATGCAGTTTTGGTTTTTAGAGAAAGTGTAACATTTTTCCATCAGTGAAAATTACTCTTTATGACTTCAATTTCTACTTTTGCATTGTTTAAATCTCTTGTAAAACTAATGGCAAAATTCCAAAGATGCTTCCTTTTGCTTTTTTTTTTTATTATCACCTCCAGTCTGGTAAAGGCCTCACACATTCATTATTTCAAGAGCAGATGTGTTGCAGGAATTTTCACAAAGCCTGCTGTCTGGTGGTTTTGTAAGGATGGTTTAGTGAGTTAAAATGGCTAAATGCTTCAGGTTATAATGATAAGTGCTTTTAAAAGAGCCTCATCAATAGACCATGTAAATAGTGAATCTGAATTGGGACTTAGTCATGATTTTGTTATGTTATGATTTTGATGCATAATTGTTGACATACAGTTTGGAGGGTCTCTGATTCCTCAGCTACAGAGTTATAATGTCACTAAAGAAAATTTGTGAATAAAAAATTAAGTGAGCTATTGGGAAAATAATCACCAGTACTTATCTGATAGATTACAATGACAGAAAGAATAATGGCTAAAATGTACCAAGGGCTTCCTCTGCTGCAGACACTGGGCTGAGTCTCTGTTACACAATTGAATTTCATCTCCATTTTATGCTACAGGAGAAACCAGGTTTTGCTAAAAGCATCTAGGAAATTGCAGAGCTAGGATCTAGATGTCGAGCTGCCTGACTCCCAGCCCAGGTTCTGATCCATTTTCTGTAGCTTCTACACCAACACATTCTGTCCTATAAGCTAAGCCACCATACCTCGTATTTTCAACGTCTTACTAGACGCCATGACTCCATGAAGAGGGGAAACCTGCATTAGGTCCATTTTATAGGCAAAGAAACTGATGCTTAGGTGATCAGTAACTATTCCAAGCCTATACACTTAGCACACGAGAGACTTGTCCTTGCCCTTCTGGAGACCTTATGTATGTCATAAATGAAGGATTTTTTTTTTTTTTTTTTTTTTACTGTGCTCTTTTCATGCTCTTTTGGGACTGTGTGAAACACCTTGAAATTTTATTTTTTTATTTTTTTATTTTTTTTTTAAGATTTTATTTATTTATTTGAGAGAGAGAATGAGAGACAGAGAGCACGAGAGGGAAGAGGGCAGAGGGGGAAGCAGACCCCCCGCTGAGCAGGGAGCCTGATGCGGGACTCGATCCAGGGACTCCAGGATCATGACCTGAGCCGAAGGCAGTCGCTTAACCAACTGAGCCACCCAGGCGCCCCACCTTGAAATTTTATTAGAAAACATTGTCATATGATTTAAACTTGCTATGTTTATCATGTTGGTCCTGTGATGACTCAGAATTCCTTAAATGACTTTTTCCTCTCCCTTCAAACAAAATCTTAGCAGTACCACTGCAGAATACAAGTGTGAAATATCATAAAGCAGGTTATTCCAGCCAAGAATCCGAGGTGAGGCCAGCTTTAAATTGTTGAGGCACATTAAAGTCAAATCAGTGGTGAGAATGCTGACAGCTCCTCCTCAGAAAAGATGTCTCTGTGGCACATTTAAAAATCATATCCCCCAGTGAAGATGATTAAGAACTTGGACATATTCGTATCTGTGGCCACAGAGGAGAAAAAGGGATCATTTTCATCACAGGTCAGTGCTGAGCACACTGAACTCCTTTGAATAGCTGTCCCTTTCTTAATCCGTCCAAGGATTCTTAATTTATTTTGCTTATTATCAGAAGCGTCTCCCCCCTTGAGGAAACATAAAATTTATTAAGAGAATTGTAACTTAAAATATTCAGAGCACTCCTGGCATCTTTACTTAAATGGATGCAAGAAATTTTACTGCAAGAAAGTTTATATTGATCCCTGTAGCTGACTTGTCATGTTTAGTATTTTTCTCTTTGCACAAGAAGAATAGCTTCTGTAATGTGAATTTAAATGATACATCAAGCTAATAAATGTGGTTGGCCTAGCAAGTGATAAGCATAACTAACTCAATTTAAATGTCTTTTATATAAAAATAATGAACCAGTGCATTAAAGATTAAAAATGTTAATGCAGTTAGCAAAAATTAGCATTCAATAAAGAAGTGTGTTTCAGTTTTGAGATGGATGATACATCATTCAATGACCAGATAAGGACTAAATTCAGGTACACTTTATTCAGCTGGTGTGTATGTTAAAAACCAAATAAATAAAAAATTAAATGCTTTATTTGCCCCTTTGCAACGACGTGGGTGGAACTAGAGGGTATTATGCTAAGCGAAATAAGTCAGTCAGAGAAAGAATTATCATATATAATCTCACTCGTATGTGGAATTTAAGAAACAAAACAGGATCATAGGGGAAGGGAGGAAAAAGTAAAACAAGACAAAACCAGAGAGGGAGACAAACCATAAGAGACTCTTAATCATAGGGAACAAACTGAGGGTTGCTGGAGGGGAGGGGTTACAGGAATGGGGTAACTGGGTGATAGACACTTAGGAGGGCACGTGATGTAATGAGCACTGGGTATTATATAAGACTGATGAATCACTGACCTCTACCTAGATATGAAACCGGTAATACATTATATGTTAAGTAATTGAATTTGAATTAAAAAAAAGTAAATGCTTTATTTGAAGAAACTTTGATAAAACAGTATGTGGCATGTAGACAAAAGGACACGCAGGTCCTTGGGGACTGTGCCAGAGACCAGGGCATGAGGTGACTTAAAACATATTGTCACCTGCCTCCTTGTGGGGGAGGTAGAGGGGATGTAGCAGGTGTGACAGTGAACGTGGGACTGGAGGGGAAATGAATTTTCCTGGCTTCACTGCTAAATAAAGTGAGCATTTTTGGTTTGGGGACACTGACTTTAAAACAGTGGAGTATACAGTGGTGTCGCTATTTGCCTTAATGTCGCTGTGGCGTCTTGTCACTCTATGCTCATCTGCAGGTGGATGGCAAGCATTCCGATGAGGCAGCCTTGATCCTCCACAGGAAGGGGTTTGACTGCCGCTTCTCAAGCAGAGACACGGGGCTGCTTTGTTCCACAACCCAGGGAAAGGTGAGCTGAAAAGTGGTTTTTGCTTGTTGATTTCATGTGCTTTGAAATCCTTGCTTTCTGCTAATCATTCTGACAATAGGATAACGTTTCATTGCCTCTTCGTGGACTCATTCCCCTCAGCTGCTGTAATTTAGCTCAAGTCTCTCCATCTTAAGAAAGCACTTTCTCAACCTTCGATCTCTTGTCCTTGTCAGCATCAAAATGCACGTCTGGAACATGGGCACGTGTAGGGGCAACATTCTCCTCCATTCCTAGGCCTTCCGTTGCCAGCCGACAAAACATCCTCTCCCCACCCCCCATCCCCCAATATTCCCTCCTCTCTCACACATGCTCATGTAGGATCTAGGTCCATGAAGTCTCAGAGGGGCAAAAGCAGGTTTTATAATAACTAAAGGTGGGGTGGGGTGGGGTAGGGAAGTGGTGACACTGGCCAGTCGGGGAGTTTCACCACGGCCCCGAAGCAACCTTACTTAGCTCCAGTCAGTTGTTGTCCCAGGGGAAATAAGGGTCTAGATCTCCTGATCAAGACAGATTTGCATAGGAGTCCTCACCGTGCCAGCCAAACAGGTCTTCAGGCTGACCTGCCGGCTGCCCAGTTTTTCTGTCTCCTTTGAGCTGGTCTTTCTGATAGTTCCCTCAGGCTCTCCTTGGAAGGAAATGAACCTCCAGCCTTCTGCCTCTGGCTCTGAGCAGGTTGTGCTCAGAGAAGACAGCTGGATGGCACACAGGCAGGTCTGCCCCACGGGGCAGCTCAGCTGACCCAGCTCTTCTCCAAAACCTCACAGATAACCTGTAGATCAGACTTAAGAGATTCATTTCCAACCCTACCAACTAGAATGTGCATAGGGTCTGAAAAGGAGAGAAAAGACAATATGGTAGGGGGTCAAAATCCACTTAGGCAGATAAGCTTCTTCATTTCTCGTATCATGCCCTCCGTGGAATTGGTGCGAAGAAAGCACTGATGGTTTGGGGTTTGTTTTTCATGATATTTACGCTTTACCTTATTACTGATGATGTGAGTGTACTTGGTTGTAAGCATTTGTATATAGACATTAAGGCGTCAAGTTTTAAGGGGATTATATGGTCCAGAGAGACATGGGATGAGGGTAGTACTTTCTCAGCAACCCCCCAACCCTGAAAATGGGACTCACTGACATGAGGAGCCTGTGTCCTTTCTCTCAGCTCTTTGGGAACAAGAAGAACGACAACTGTTAGGTGTAAATGTTGGGTGTAAGAGGATACGGATGTTTTTAAAGCTTGCTGGCTCATAGATGTGTTTTCTTTTATTGAAAAAGTGGCCCCTGCACGTGATAAGTTCTCAAGAAATTCAGAAGAAGAATGTAGAGTGAGCTGTCCTCTCCTGGTTACACTTCTCCTAGGTGTCCCTCCCAGGGTGGTCTGTGTGTCCAGGCACACATAGCTGTATCTAATCTCCTTCCTCTTCCTCGTTTTATCATTAAAAGGAAACTTCAAATACACTGTTTTACTCTCCTACTATTTTCCACTGAATAAATATATAGATGTGCTACTAATCTTTCTTCAAAGTTGACCTAACTGTGCAATTTTTTTTATCATTTATTTTCTAGATTTTGGTACCGAAGCTTTTTAGCATGTTTACTGTCGCAAGTCTCATACCTTCATCATTATCCTTGATGCATTCACCTCCAGACGCCCAAAATATAAGTGAGATCAACTTGAGTCCCATGGAAATCAGCACATTCCGAATCCAGTTGAGATGAACCTGGCTTTCAAATTTGGATTGGGAAGCATTGTCTTTTATACACTTCTTGGTTTGACGTGCAATAAGGAAGCACATTATTTTAGCTTCTGGCTACTGTGAGGACATGAATTCTGTGATTGTTATTATAATTATTATTATTATTTTTTTTTTTTACTAGTACAGAAAGAAAAAAAAAAGCCATGCTATAGCCAGTTTTTCTTTAAGTTCCATCCATGAATCACCACCATCAGTATGAATCGATGCAACAATGAAGGAAGAAATGTCTAAAACAACCTCTCCACAGATTGTATCTCAGGTTAAATGCTAACTAACTATATCTGTGTCGGGAGTTGTGAAGAGATTGTTATAAGTATTCATGTTGCTGATCCTTCATTAGTTTTACAAAAATACCCATTTTTACCAAAATGGAATAAAAAGCTGAAGGGTAATAGCTAATGGCCAAAATGGTTGCAATCGTTCATACGCATTCGAAAAATTTTGTGTATTGAAATATGTGGAAAAGTGCAATCCATCAACCCTTATGATATCTGTACATCATTGACCTTCACACCTTTTTCTAATGTACCACTTGAACCCTCCCTTCTCACTCTTTGTATTTCCAGAAATAGCAGATTTTGAATCATTCAATAGTAGAAAAAGAGGCATATTTTCATTACTTGACAATGTGGGATAGGTGCAATTTATTCCATTGTCACTAAGATAGAAAAAGCAATCCCATAGGTACCATAACCTCTTTTAGGTACCACAAGGTGTCTTTTTGCACAGCTCATTTGAATACAGATGTTCGGAGAGGGGTTTTCTATTTTAAAAATAACCATATCAAAATAAATGTGCCTTATTTTTTTATAAGTCTTGTTAAATCTTTTGGTGTCCATATGACTGAGGAAGGGGGAGAGGGCGGGGGTGGGGAGGAGGTGGGTACTTTCTATGACACGTAAAGTGTTATCGGTTTTGCCTGACAATGCTGGCCACATTCTGATCTGTTTCATTAAATTTGTGGTGATGTTATTCTAAACATTTTGACTATTTGAATGTACTGAGATGTCAGAAAACAAAACAAGGAAGAAAAAGTACTGTTCATTAAAATCCGCTGCTGCCAAGAAGATGGCAGCTTGAAGCAAGGATTTTGTGACATGCAAAATCCATACACTGTTTCCATTTCACAGGAGGTAACTCTATGAAAGAATGCTTTAAAAGGGACCCTGTTTTGAAATCCACTTATAGGTAGCTCATCCTGATTTCTTTTATTAAAGAACATGTGTGTTGAGTGAATTCCAAACTTTTGTACGTGCTAACCTCAAAGTGAAGTTCCAAGCCTATGTGCCATTACAGTACTTTTGATAAAATTTATTTGGGATCATGATTAACATGACATTAACACTGAAGCAACATTAGAAACATTTAGAATATTCAGTTTTAGGATAGAAAGGATTCACTGAGTATGTACACTTTTGAAAATTCTCTTTGTGTTACCTAATAAATTTAGTATTCTCTGACTTTAAACTTCCTTTTACCTCCTGCCATTCCAGCATCTTTATAGAGAAGTTGAAACCTAATTTCTGTTTCACCAGGTAGTCTGATGATCATCCTTTTTTTTTTTTTTTTTTTTTTACCAAGATTCAGCTCCTACAATTATTGCTAAGTTATGTTAAGTTCATAAGTTTTTTTCACCTTTAATAATTAAGGAAACAATACTGGTGTTGATGAAGATATTATAAGGGAGTAATTTCATGCAATAAACATGTACTGTAAGTTTCCTTCCTCATTTTGGGGGATAAACAACTAAAAGAAAAAAAAAAACACTTCCTTTTTGTGGACATCTATAGATGTTAAGATTGCCAGAAGCAAATCCCAGGAATAAGATCAGTATTTTCATTGCATCTTAAATGTAGAACCTTCCTTTGGGAGTTCACTGTGTTCTGTGGTTAAGTGGGTGTGCTTAATCATTGTGGAAATTCTGATCAGTTGAAATAAAAAATCTTGATGCAATAACAGTGGTTTTGCCACTTCTGGTTGTTTGAGATGGATCTGTCCCATGTCAGTCAGGGTCTTAGTGTGTGTTGCCACCATTCACAGGTAAAGCAGAAATTCTCTTTAAACCAGCAAATTTCTGCTTTTTATTTTTAGAATAAATCATCAGGGAAATGAGGAGAGGATGCTTTTGCTTTGGGTTGTGGTCACGAACTGATTAATTTAGTGTCTCTGGCACACCTAAAAACCATACATTTCAGTTGTGATCTCGGTGGCATATTTGTTTGCTTGGGTTTTATTACATTTGTTACCGCAGATGTTCAGTTGAGCGAGTAGGTCATTCTTGTGATTTTTTTTTTTTTTTTTGGTAATTTGAGCTTTTACCTGCAGTGTTTGAGAACTCGGCATTCTTGTTTTCTTCAAATACTGATTAAAATAAAATGCTATAAAATGTGTTGTGAAACATTTTAATTACCTTCCCATGTCTTTGTTGTACTTGTGTCGAAATGTTTTCACATTCCTTTGGAAGAAAATCTTTGCTTTCATTTTGATTATGTTGCGTATCTTGGAATCAGATAGGTTTTGATATTTTTCTCTTGGAAGATTTTATATCTTTTTGGGAATATGTAATATAAGATCTCTAATAAAAGATAAATCTTACCATGTACGTAGTCCTCCAGAGTGCTGCTTAAGTCTTATTTTGTAAACAACAAGAATTAGTACATTTTGAGGGGTAGGGTGGAAGAGTGAGGGTCTGTTCTTTGTTCCTTCAAGAATGAATCACTCCACCTTCTGCCCAGTGCTAGCTGGGAAATACAGTTTGAGAGAGCAAGTGGCAGGCGGGGGTGGTGATGAGTTCGTCTGGGTTTGTGGCCACCTTAGAGTTTGGGGTGTGGGAACCTTCCGGACAGTGTGGTACCTGTGGGGCCTTCTGAGCCAATTGGAGGAGCAGGGTCTGGTCAGATTCCGTATGTTACAGGACAGTAGTGAGAGGAAGACGACACAGGAAGCCAAGAAGTTTCCTGTGAGCTGATCAGGAGGGCGAGCGGGATCTGGAGGCACCCCGCCGGCCCCACCCGGCGCCCAGGGAGGTGGCTTTCAGAGACTTCCTTCAAAGGCGGGAGGTGGGGCGGCTGAAGGACAAATACGCCGGAGGATCCTGTGGGTTAGCCGGGCAAGTGAGAACGTGCTAACTGGGGAGTTTGGGCTTGTTTTGGGTGACGTAGTACAGAGGCTAGTCAATTTGTAGTATGCATGTGCCAAGCTAAAAACTTGGGAGAGAACTATCCATAAGCATCTCATTAGCATATAAGGAAAATCGTGTTTGGCTCCATCACATTTGATTATCAACACGTCAAAATAATTTGGCTATCAAGACTTGTAAAGAAACACGTAGTTTCGGTAGGTATCTGCTCGCGGACTCCTGCGAACCTGTGAGCGGCAACCAAGGGAGCGCGAGCGTGACTGGCAGGCTGAACGGGCGGCCGGACGGGGGGTGGCCGAGCGTCAGCAAGGCCCCCGCTCAAGCGGAACGAGGAGATCGATTGTTCCCGGTAACGAACGGTCGAGGGTCGAAGGAGCTCCAGAGACCGGCAGAGCCAAGCATGAGATGACGTCGTCCAGGATCTGTCCTCATCTCCTGGGTGCCCCGCTGAGAGAGCGCCCTTAATTATTCAGCCAATGTCCTGGCACTGACGTCGCTTCCTCTGGCTCATGTGCTAATGACCGTGGCCACCCGGCTGAAGCGGAACGAGGAGATCGATTGTTCCCGGTAAGGAACGGTCGAGGGTCAAAGGAGCTCCAGAGACAGGCAGAGCCAAGCACGAGATGACGTCGTCCAGGATCTGTCCTCATCTCCTGGGTGCCCCGCTGAGAGAGCGCCCTTAATTATTCAGCCAATGTCCTGGCACTGACGTCACTGGCTTCCTCTGGCTCATGTGCTAATGACCGTGGCCCCCCGGCTGAAGCGGAACGAGGAGATAGATTGTTCCCGGTAAGGAACGTTCGAGGGTCGAAGGGGCTCCAGAGACAGGCAGAGCCAAGCACGAGATGACGTCGTCCAGGATCTGTCCTCATCTCCTGGGTGCCCCGCTGAGAGAGCGCCCTTAATTATTCAGCCAATGTCCTGGCACTGACGTCGCTTCCTCTGGCCCATGTGCTAATGACCGTGGCCCCCCGGCTGAAGCGGAACGAGGAGATCGATTGTTCCCGGTAAGGAACGGTCGAGGGTCGAAGGAGCTCCAGAGACAGGCAGAGCCAAGCACGAGATGACGTCGTCCAGGATCTGTCCTCATCTCCTGGGTGCCCCGCTGAGAGAGCGCCCTTAATTATTCAGCCAATGTCCTGGCACTGACGTCGCTTCCTCTGGCTCATGTGCTAATGACCGTGGCCCCCCGGCTGAAGCGGAACGAGGAGATCGATTGTTCCCGGTAAGGAACGGTCGAGGGTCGATGGAGCTCCAGAGACAGGCAGAGCCAAGCACGAGATGACGTCGTCCAGGATCTGTCTTCGTCTCCTGGGTCCCCCGCTGAGAGAGCGCCCTTAATTATTCAGCCAATGTCCTGGCACTGACGTCACTGGCTTCCTCTGGCTCATGTGCTAATGACCGTGGCCCCCTGGCTGAAGCGGAACGAGGAGATCGATTGTTCCCGGTAACGAACGGTCGAGGGTCGAAGGAGCTCCAAAGACAGGCAGAGCCAAGCACGAGATGACGTCGTCTAGGATCTGTCCTCATCTCCTGGGTGCCCCGCTGAGAGAGTGCCCTTAATTATTCAGCCAATGTCCTGGCACTGACATCGCTTCCTCTGGCTCATGTGCTAATGACCGTGGCCCCCCGGCTGAAGTGGAACGAGGAGATGGATTGTTCCCAGTAAGGAACGGTCGAGGGTCGAAGGAGCTCCAGAGACAGGCAGAGCCAAGCACGAGATGACGTCATCCAGGATCTTTCCTCATGTCCTGGGTGCCCTGCTGAGAGAGCGCCCTTAATTATTCAGCCAATGTCCTGGCACTGACGTCACTGGCTTCCTCTGGCTCATGTGCTAATGACCGTGGCCCCCCGGCTGAAGCGGAACGAGGAGATCAATTGTTCCCGGTAAGGAACGGTCGAGGGTCGAAGGAGCTCCAGAGACAGGCAGAGCCAAGCACGAGATGACGTCGTCCAGGATCTGTCTTCGTCTCCTGGGTGCCCCGCTGAGAGAGCGCCCTTAATTATTCAGCCAATGTCCTGGCACTGACGTCGCTTCCTCTGGCTCATATGCTAATGACCGTGGCCCCCCGGCTGAAGCGGTACGAGAAGATGGATTGTTCCCGGTAAGGAACGGTCGAGGGTCGAAGGAGCTCCAAAGACAGGCAGAGCCAAGCACAAGATGACGTCGTCCAGGATCTGTCTTCGTCTCCTGGGTGCCCTGCTGAGAGAGCGCCCTTAATTATTCAGCCAATGTCCTGGCACTGACGTCACTGGCTTCCTCTGGCTCATATGCTAATGACCGTGGTCCCCCGGCTGAAGCGGAACGAGGAGATCGATTGTTCCCGGTAAGGAACGGTCGAGGGTCGATGGAGCTCCAGAGACAGGCAGAGCCAAGCACGAGATGACGTCGTCCAGGATCTGTCCTCATCTCCTGGGTGCCCCGCTGAGAGAGCACCCTTAATTATTCAGCCAATGTCCTGGCACTGACGTCGCTTCCTCTGGCTCATGTGCTAATGACCGTGGCCCCCTGGCTGAAGCAGAACGAGGAGATCGATTGTTCCCGGTAAGGAACGGTCGAGGGTCGAAGGAGCTCCAAAGACAGGCAGAGCCAAGCACGAGATGACGTCGTCCAGGATCTGTCCTCATCTCCTGGGTGCCCCGCTGAGAGAGCGCCCTTAATTATTCAGCCAATGTCCTGGCACTGACGTCGCTTCCTCTGGCTCATGTGCTAATGACCGTGGCCCCCCGGCTGAAGTGGAACGAGGAGATGGATTGTTCCCAGTAAGGAACGGTCGAGGGTCGAAGGAGCTCCAGAGACAGGCAGAGCCAAGCACGAGATGACGTCATCCAGGATCTGTCCTCATGTCCTGGGTGCCCTGCTGAGAGAGCGCCCTTAATTATTCAGCCAATGTCCTGGCACTGACGTCACTGGCTTCCTCTGGCTCATGTGCTAATGACCGTGGCCCCCCGGCTGAAGCGGAACGAGGAGATCAATTGTTCCCGGTAAGGAACGGTCGAGGGTCGAAGGAGCTCCAGAGACAGGCAGAGCCAAGCACGAGATGACGTCGTCCAGGATCTGTCTTCGTCTCCTGGGTGCCCCGCTGAGAGAGCGCCCTTAATTATTCAGCCAATGTCCTGGCACTGACGTCGCTTCCTCTGGCTCATATGCTAATGACCGTGGCCCCCCGGCTGAAGCGGTACGAGGAGATGGATTGTTCCCGGTAAGGAACGGTCGAGGGTCGAAGGAGCTCTAAAGACAGGCAGAGCCAAGCACAAGATGACGTCGTCCAGGATCTGTCTTCGTCTCCTGGGTGCCCTGCTGAGAGAGCGCCCTTAATTATTCAGCCAATGTCCTGGCACTGACGTCACTGGCTTCCTCTGGCTCATATGCTAATGACCGTGGTCCCCCGGCTGAAGCGGAACGAGGAGATCGATTGTTCCCGGTAAGGAACGGTCGAGGGTCGATGGAGCTCCAGAGACAGGCAGAGCCAAGCACGAGATGACATCGTCCAGGATCTGTCTTCGTCTCCTGGGTGCCCCGCTGAGAGAGCGCCTTCAATTATTCAGCCAATGTCCTGGTACTGACGTCACTGGCTTCCTCTGGCTCATGTGCTAATGACCGTGGCTCCCTGGCTGAAATGGAACGAGGAGATCGATTGTTCCCAGTAAGGAACGGTCGAGGGTCGATGGAGCTCCAAAGACAGGCAGAGCCAAGCACAAGATGACGTCGTCCAGGATCTGTCTTCGTCTCCTGGGTGCCCCACTGAGAGAGCGCCCTTAATTATTCAGCCAATGTCCTGGCACTGACGTCGCTTCCTCTGGCTCATGTGCTAATGACCGTGGTGAGGGCAGCGTTCGGCTCACATGAATCACGCGGAATCGCGTGAGTGAGAAATAGTCCTCCCCCCCCAACGTGCACACCCATAGAAGGTGGGGTTCTACAACCAGAGAAAAGGGCTGGGGACCTTGAATACGAGGTGGACAAAATACAGTAGAAACACATCGCGGAGAAAAACCAAATACGCAGATCGGAAGGAAGCAGCTCACCCAGTTTCAGTTCCAGGAAGCTCCGTAGAAGACACAGATTTGAGACAGTTCTTAAAAGATGCATTTGATTCGAACAGAGACAACACGTGTGTTCCTTGGAAAAGACAGAATAAGGAAAGATGGTAACAGGAGGCGTAGAGAACTAGAAATAATTTCCTCTGCCTGGAGCAGCGCCACCCAGTAAAACTTTCTTTAATAAGGGCAAGTTCGTTATCCATGGGCTGTCCCATAGAGCAGCCACTAGCCACCTGTGGCTTTGAGCATTTGAGATGTAGTAGTGCAACTAAGGAACTGAATGTCTTATTTTAGCTTAATTAAATTTAGCAACATGTAGCCACTGTTTCAGTACCGGTCTGTACATGGTATGCACAGGACAGTAGTAGGAAATACAACTAAATATGTAAGTTAAGGTCACTTGTGCTAGAATCCTGCTACTGAGTGTGGCTCTCAGACCAGAAGCTGTGACATCACCTGGAAACTGGTTAGACAAGCAGAATCCCAGGCCCCACCTCAGACCTCCCGAGTCACAATCTGCACTTTACAAAGATCCCTAGAGGATTCACATGCACACTAAAGCACTGGCCTAGAACATTCCCAGGGAGTAATTTCTCTCTGCTCTTACCGAACTTTTCCAAGTAGCTCTTGACCGTAACTCCTATACCTCACAGTCTCTAGGAAGCATCCCATAATACCTGTCTACTTGTCCCACTGCCACCCAATTCCAAGTCACCTTCGTGCACCTGGGACTCTGCCTTACAAAAGAGTTGTAAGAGGGCTCCTGCCCCTTATGTCTCTTTTTTTTCACACAGAAGCCAGAAAATAAAAGAAAGTAAAATTTGAAAAATATCTTCCCTCTTGAAAACTGTGTTTCCCCTTACACCTGGAATAACATACAACCTTTCACCATGGCCAGAAGCCGTGCCTGGCTTGGTCCATGTCCTTCTCCTTCATCTCAACTCTGAGAAGGGGGCGAGGGTGTTTAAGAAATCCTTTCCCGACCCAAATCAGCTTTATCTCCCACCACGCCCCCTACTGACTGTTGTCTAGGATCCTTATGGGTCTCTAACATGCCAAGATTATCCCTCTTGGGGGCTTTGTACTTGTTCCTTCTGCTTCAAACTTGCTCTCAAATCCTCCCCTGGCAGGCACCTTATTATTCTGGTTTAATTCAAGCATCATCTTCTCAAGAATCTTCCTTGACCAGCCAATTTAAACCAGTCCCACCTCCACTCCCTCACTGAGTATTTTTATTACACTGCTTCCTTTCTGCTTAAACAGAGTCAAATTTGAAATGATGTAGTTTGCCTTCCCCACCAGAATATAAGCTCTCCTGAAGGCAAGAACCCCAGCATTTATTCAGCACTGCATCCTCACACTTGGAACAGCAGGCGTTCGGAAGATATTTGTTCAATAAATGAATGAAAATATGTGTACCACCAGTAAATGTTGTGAAACAAGAATTATAATTTTCAGAATTACAATTTTTCCAAATCCCTTACATCTTAATCTGCTCATGTTATTTTCCTGCTCAAAAGCCTTCAGGAAGTTCCCATTACCAGAAATTAAAGTATAGAGGTTTCAAACTGCATTCCTAATCTCCCTGAAGTATGTGACCTCCTTATGGAAGATACTGTCGTTGCTTAATGACCAGTCATTGCCCCTCTGCCTTCCATGCTAATAAACCCTGATTTTATTCATAATCAGATACCCAGGAGCTTCAGGATGTGAATTGTTCTTGATCTAAATTAGTCATGAGAATTTTCTTCTCCAGGCTGGATGATGAATTTAGGAATTGGCATGTGACACAATTTTGGCCAATGGGAAGTCAGTTGGGGACTCCTGGGGGAGGCCTCCTTCCTCTTCAGAAGGAGGGAGCACCTTACCCTCAGAGCGCAATGTTTAAAGGTAGTATTGGGGTAAGTGTTGATGCTTGGGCTGCCGCAGCCACTTTTGCAACCTTGCGGTGGCAAGCCTGAGGACAAAAGTCAACTAGACGACCAAGTCAAAAATGAGTAGAGCCTGGGTCCCTGATGATATTGAGCAGCTGAATGAACCAACTCCAACCTTCTCGTTATGTGAAATAATGCCACCTTGCTAAATGTTTAAGCCATTTGAGCTTAGTGTTTTGTTAGAAAGAGCTAAAAACACTTAAACTGGTGGTTCTCACCACTGCTCCAGTGCTGTGCTTTCTCCGTTAGGTACTTTCCTGGACGGGGGCGTGTGTACTTGCACAACTAAGACTCGGTCGTAGTAGGTTCCTCAGAACACATCCTCTTACGTTGTCCCTGCTGCTCCCACCACCTTGCATATTTTGCTCAATATGTTTAATAAAATTGTGTTTAATTAATTATATCGTGAAGGAATTTTTTTCAAATGTAAGGAAGAAGAAGGTTTTTAAAAAATGATAAGTGAGTTAAGGATGTGTGTACTAGCAACTTGCCCAAAGATTGCAAAGTTCCTTTGGCACAGAGTCAGATTCACTTCAAGTGTGGGATTGGGGCTGGCTCCTGTGTACCGAGATGAACCTTCCAAATGTCAAACAAAATCTGGAAGGCAGAGGAGAAAAGGACCAAGGGGTTGGGGTGGGAACAACGAGTCAATGGGACTAGCTCCTTTGAAGTACGCCAGCTAACGCTTTAAATATTTTAATATTTTTTTCCCAATAAATGTCTATCATTGAAAGATTATAAGTGAATTTCTGAATCTCCGAACAGGCAAAGGAGGGAAATTGGAAGAGTGCTGTTTAAAAGGGCATATTTTAAGTGCTTTGGATGGAGCCTAGTGTTCTTGGCTCTCATGCTCCATATAGCTTCCCAATTTTTTTATTCACAAGTTTAGCCTTGGGGCTCATTTTCTGGTCCCAAATCTGAGTAGTGTTGCTACCAAGCAAGATGTGTCTCTAGGGTCTGGATGTATAAATCTCTTCACTAAACCAAAGGTAGCCTTCGTTGGTTGGCTTTCAAAGCATGATCTGAAGTTTCAGCAAGGTCTTTGTTTTGGTCCAAAACTCCCCTCTGGAGCAAAAGATCAGAGCACTTGCTTTTCTTGAGACAGATTTCCTTGCCACACGCAGGACTGAAATCATTCTGGGCTGCCTGTATGGAAGTGAGTTTTCAAGAAAAACAATTTGACTCATTCATTTGTCTTCCTAAATGGATTTTTTAAGTGCAGTTAATAAGATTACTTTGAAGTTAAAATCTATTTTCTTAGGTAAAAACTACAAATTAATGCCATTTAATTTATGGGGCTCCCCTTAATAGAGCCTGAAGGTAATCTGTTTTAGATTTTGCACTGAGCTTTCAATAAACATTAACTGAATTTGTCATTTGGGCAGGGTACCTGTGCTAGGCTCCGAGGGAAAAGGATTTTAATAATCTTACCCTGTGGTCTAGTAAAGGAGAGAAGAAGTCCTGTATGGAGTCAAGAAGCCATACGATCAGAGAGCAAGGGAGTCACCTCAGCGCTGACTGCACGGGTGATGGATATTTGGATACAGGGGAAGGAGAGTTGGCTTCTGCCCCGACTGATGCAGAGGGACAGCAGGGAGGTGGGAGGCTCTGAGCTGAGCCCGGAAGGATGGACGCATATCACCTACCAGGTGTGGGAGAGGAGGTGGCAAGGCACGAACGGCACCAAAAGTAGTTATCTCAAATCTGGCGGAAGTTTCATGAAGGGAAATCACTGGAAGTTACACTGGAAGTGTCTTTGCTGAATTTAAAGACCCTCTGTAATGTGTATCTAAGCTTTGGACCCCACCGAAGAGGACGGATATGTGGTAGTGTGCCCATGAAGGTTGATCTGTTGGCACATTGAAGAAAGTGAAAGGAAAGAAACACGTGTGTCATTTTCAGGAAATTTAATGCAATGTCACATAGTTGCCAAAATTGTGAAGAAAAGGACACCTGTATCTCTGATTTTGTGATACTTTTTTTTTAAGATTTTATTTATTTATTTGACAGAGAGAGACAGAGCAAGAGAGGGAACACAAGCAGGGGGAGTGGGAGAGGGAGAAGCAGGCTCCCCGCAGAGCAGGGAGCCCAATGCGGGACTCGATCCCAGGACCCTGGGATCATGACCTGAGTTGAAGGCAGTCGCTTAACCAACTGAGCCACCCAGGCGCCCTGATTTTGTGATACTTTTATTGGAGCCATGCGCTGGTGCATTAAGGCAATTATGAAATGGATATTTCTTATATATGAACGTGTTGACTTCAGAGCTCCGTGGCAATGATACGGTGAAGACTTCCAGTGTCGAATCCAAGCTTGGACAGAACAATTTTACAGGGTATTTCATTAGTTTACAGTCAATCTACTTCAGGACTGTCTCTAGGGTTTAATTTGTCAACCATAAATTCAGGAATATTTGTCACCTAGATAAGAGGTTAAAGAATTAATGAGACACATTATTAAATACTTTCAGCTTTAAAAGGGTTTAGTATTTTAAAGTTTAGTAGAACCTTGTCATAATGCAATCTCTGGGGCCTGTGTCATTGAAATGTAATAATGATGAAGTTTTATAATTCAGTAAAAACTACAGCAGGTGAAAGATAGTCCACCTTATCCTGAATCCCACCCTATTTGCATGAGGAGAGATGAGTAAGGTTTCAACAAAGCTGAAGCCCCAGTTCCTGTAGCTTTCACAAGCACTGGAAAGATGGAGCTCTGTGAAGTACAAAATCTCGAATGAGAAGGGAACAGAAGGGGCAGGGTGGCACCAGCAAAAACGACTGGTCTTTGAAACTATGCACCTGGCTTCATTAAAATCTCTAGAAATAAACAGTGAAAGTGAAAGCTGTTCAATATTTTAAAAGAAACTACCTATTTGAGCACCTGGTGTCAGGGAGCCAGGAGGCTGTTGGAGCTCAGAACTTACCAGGGTTCCAAATAGAAGACACACTGTCTATCTGAGGCATACAGAGCCCTGGGAGCTCAGAGTGTGATGTTACCATCTGTGTGATTGTGATGATCAGCTACCCGATAATGTCCGTGAAGCAGTGGGGGGCTCATGGCAGTGGGCACATTTTGGTTTGTCTGGGGCAAGGGAAAAAGAAAGATCACTAAATGTTGATTCCTTTGTTTCTCTTCCTTTTTTTGGAAGGTATGGTAAAAAGTAAACTAGTGGTAAAATAATAATAAAAAATAATAATAGGGGTGAATGGGTGAAATAGGTGAAAGACATTGAGTATACTTATCATGATGAGCACTGAGTAATGTATACAATTGTTGAGTTACTATACTGTATACCTGAAATTAATATAACAGTATGTTAACTGTAGTGAAATTAAAAAAAATAAAAGGGGCACCTGGGTGGCTCAGTTGGTTAAGTGTCTTCATCTCAGGTCATGATCTTGGGGTTCTGGGATTGAGCCCCATGTTGGACTCCCTACTCAGCAGGGAGTCTGCTTCTCCCTCTCCCTCTGCCCCCCAATCCCCCCACTCAAGCTCTCTCTCTCTCTCTCAAATAGATAAATAAAGTCTTTAAATAATAATAATACTAATAATAATTGCCAACATTTATTGAGTGTTATGTGCCAGGTGCTATAAACAGATGACCTACTCACATCATTGAAGCCTTACAACCAACCTATACAGCTATACTGATTATTATACCCTTTTTACAGAACAGGAAAGTGAGGGTTAATGAAACTGGACTCCAACCTTAGTCTATATAGGGGCCTGAGAACTACAGTCCACAGGCCAAAGCTAGCCCACTGCCTGTTTTTGTAATTAAAGTATTATTGGAACATAGTGATGCCGTTCGTTTACATATTTTCCATGGCTGCTGTACGGCTACACAGACAGAGTTGAACAGTTGTAACAGAGACCATATGGCCCCCAAAGCTGAAAATATTTACTAATGGTCCTTTAGAGAAAGCATAGAGTCCACTTGGTGTAGAATCCCTAGAGCTGTCACTCCAAGGAGTATTTTAGTTACAAGAGAATGGATGGGGTGCCTGGGTGGCTCAGTCGGTTGAGTGAGAGACTCTTGGTTTTGACTCAGGTCATGATCTCAGGGTCGTGGGATCAAGCCCCACGTTGGGCTCCGCAATCAGTGTGGAGTCTGCTCAAGATTCTCTCGCCTTCTCCCTCGCCCCACTTGCGTGCATGCTCTCTCTCTCTCTCAAATAAATAAATAAGTAAAATATTTTTTTAAAAAAGAGGGAGAATGGAAAATGTATCAGTAGTGGAAAGAGCACTAGACTGGGAGCCTGTAAAAAGTGGCCATGGGACCTTGGAAAAGTCACTCCACCTCCTAAGAAATCTTTTTTCTGATCTACTAATTAAAGCCACACTGCCAAGTTTCCAAATTAGAAGGTGTCCTAAACACTTCTTTCTGGTTTGCAAAAAGCTATTTTAGCAGAGGGAGAGAGAAAGAGAGAGAGCAAGCACAAGCAGGGGGAACAGCAGGCAGGGGAGAAGCAGGCTCCCTGCTGAGCAAGGACCCCGAAGCGGGGCTGGATCCCAGGACCCTGGGATCACGACCTGAGCCGAAGGCAGACGCTTATGTACTGAGCCACCCAGGCATCCCCTTTATTTTGATAGTTTTACATTTTAAATTTATCTACAGTTTTGAATGAATTTTGCTGTAAGTTGTAAAGCCTGTGTCTGCATTTCACTTAATTCCGTATGGTTTCTAATTACTTGTTTCTATTTCTGGAGAAGTCGGGGATAATGGGACTCCATTTCAGTTCGAATTTCCAAAATGTAATGGATTCAGCTGGACCCCAGGACAGGTGCCTCCGCTGAACTGCGGGCACCGCATCCTGCACTGCCCCCGCCTCCCGCAGGGGGCGCCCGAGTCCCGCTCCGAGACCCTGCGGGGCATGCGCGCTCAGTCCTTCTCCTCGGGGCGCGGACCGGCGTTCCAAAGCCGCAGAACCCACTGTGCTGACGCCCAGGCTTCAGGAGGACGTAGGTCCGCGTCCACGCTGACCGGAGCCGGGTCTCCTCAGGACCTGCTGTGGAGGCTTTGGGAGGACGTTGGGCCTCATCCACAGTCAGGAGCCGGACCTCCTCCGGCCCGCTGTGGAGACTTCGGGAGGATGTGGGTCCGCGTCCACACTGACAGGAGTCTGGCCTCGTCAGTACCCGCTGTGGAGACTCCGGGAGGACGTGGGGCCGCGTCCACGCTGACGGCAGCCGGGTCTCCTCCGGATCCGCTGTGGAGACTCCGGGAGGACGTGGGGCCGCGTCCACGCTGACAGGAGTCCGGCCTCGTCAGGACCCGCTGTGGAGACTCCAGGAGGACGTGGGTCCGCGTCCACACTGACAGGAGTCCGGCCTCCTCAGGACCCGCTGTGGAGACTCCGGGAGGACGTGGGGCCGCGTCCACGCTGACGGCAGCCGGGCCTCGTCAGGACCCGCTGTGGAGACTCCGGGAGGACGTGGGGCCGCGTCCACGCTGACAGGATTCCGGCCTCCTCAGGACCCGCTGTGGAGACTCCGGGAGGACGTGGGTCCGCGGCCACACTGACAGGAGTCCGGCCTCCTCAGGACCCGCTGTGGAGACTCCGGGAGGACGTGGGGCCGCGTCCACACTGACAGGAGTCCGGCCTCCTCAGGACCCGCTGTGGAGACTCCGGGAGGACGTGGGGCCGCGTCCACGCTGACAGGATTCCGGCCTCCTCAGGACCCGCTGTGGAGACTCCGGGAGGACGTGGGTCCGCGTCCACGCTGACAGGAGTCCGGCCTCCTCAGGACCCGCTGTGGAGACTCCGGGAGGACGTGGGGCCGCGTCCACGCTGACGGGAGCCGGGCCTCCTCAGGACCCGCTGTGGAGACTCCGGGAGGACGTGGGGCCGCGTCCACGCTGACGGCAGCCGGGTCTCCTCCGGACCTGCTGTGGGGGCTTCGGGAGGACGTGGGGCCGCGTCCACGCTGACAGGAGTCCGGCCGCGTCAGGACCCCCCGGGGAGGAGAAGGTGAGGAGAAGCCGCCTGAGCGGGGACCGCGGGGGGGCGGTGCGAGCTCCCGGGACCCCGCTGGGGAAGGGCGCGCTGTGTAGATGCGGGGCTTTGTGTGCGCTGCTGTGGGGTCCCGCGCGGGGCTGGGCGCGGGGCTGGCGGGTCTCCCCTTCCTGAGCTCGGATCCGCTCCGAGGCCCCGGGGTCTGTGTTTATGGGCCACTCGGATTCGGTTCCTGGGGCTGCTCAGACAGTCTGCAGGCAGGGAGGGGACACCCGCCGCGGTGCACGTGCTCCCCGGGCCTCGGCCCTGCGGGCTCCTTCCCGCATCCACGCGGTCAGGATCTGGGTAGGGCTCCGGCTCCGTCACGGAGGTCGGCGTCTCTGCTTCTCTGGGAGGTGCTGACGTGGGTGTTCGGAAGAGTCACCGACTGCGGGGAGCCTGTCCCGGCGGCACAAACGCTCGGTCTCCGCACTCAGACCCCCAGCTGTCCTTGGCTCAGCACATTCACCGCCTCACACGGGGCGCTTGGGTGCCTTGGAACCCGAACAGGGACGCCGTCCCGCGGAACCGGCACATGACCCTAAGTGCGGAGATCATCCGGTGTCCACACTGCAACCCAGCCCGCAGGCCCACTTCCACGGTCACCACCTGCCCCACTGTCTGAAGCGTCCTTTTCCACTCGCGTCCGGTTTTCTTCTTCTGGAACTGCTCCCGACACGTTGCCTTATGCGGGTAACCTTGGCGGATGTAAAGAGCAAGCTGGTTGCAATCTGGCCTTTCCTGTCTGGCTTCTGTCACTGCGGCTGTTTTCAGTGTCCACCCACGCTCTGACCTGCCTCAGTCCCTCATTCATCTTTTCACTGCGACTAAACACAATAGTATCGACCACTTACAACATTGCAGGTGCACAGTTCTCTGGCCTCAGCCGAGTTGCGCGGTTGTCCCTCATTCTCCAGCACTCTTTCCTTCTCCGCGAGGGGGACTCTGTGCCTGAGACGCCAGCTCCCCATTGCCCTTCCCCTCAGCCCCTGCAGCCACATTCTACTTCGTGTCTCAGGATACTTCCTGTAAGTGGGATCACACAGTGTCTGTCCTCCTGTGACTGGCTGATTTCACTCAGCGAAACGACTTCCAGGGTCAATCCACGTTGTAGCCTGTGTCAGAACTCCCTTCGTTTTTAAGGCCGAATCGAGTTCCACACTGTATATGCCACATTTTGTCTATCCATTCATCCGTCAGTGGGCACTTGGGTTGCTTCCACCTTTTGGCTGTTGTGAAAATTGCTGCTCTGAATAAGGGTACTTGTACTTTCAGTTTTGGGGGGCATATAGGCTGCAGTGGAATTCTGCGTTCAATATTTTGAGGAGCCACCCTATTTTTTTCTACAAATGAACCATTTTACTTCATTCCTTCATAGGGCAGAACAAGATTGCCAGTTATGGATCTACCTCATTTTGTTTATCCTTTCCCCATTGATGGACATTTGCATAGTTTCTGGGTTTTGCCTATTGTGAACACTGCTGCTACGAATATTTCTGTACATTTTTGTTTGTATCAGTGTTTTCAATTTTGGGGGTATACACCTAGGAGTGTAATTGTTGAACCATATGGTAATTCTACTTTGACCTATTTGAGTAAATGCCAAAATATTTTATACGTAGACTCACCATTTTTCACAAGCAAGGTGTAAGGGTTTCAGTTTCTCAACATCCTTTCCAAAATCTGTTATTTTAGTTTTCTTGATTATAGCGATTCTATCGTGTGTAAAAGGACATCTAACTGGTTTAAATCTTCATTTCCATAAAGACTAAGGATGCTTAACATCTATTCATGTGCTATTCACCATTTGTATGATTTCTTTGGAGGAAGGTCTATCCAAGTCCTTTGTCTATTTTAAAAAATGGGTTGTCTTTTTGCTGAGGAGTTGTAAAAGCTCTTTACATATTCTGGGCAACAGACTCTTATTAGATAAATAATGTACAAATATTTTCTTCCATTCTGGGGGCTTTCTTTTCACTTTCAAGATAGTATCTGATGATGTACAGATTTTTATTTTTTTTTACATTTCTTTTTTAAGAGTGAGTGAGAGAGAGTGTGCAAGTGGTCAGGGGCAGAGGGAGAAGGAGAGAGAATCTTAAGCAGGCCCCATACTCAGTGTGGAGCCTGACGTGGTCTTGATCTCATGACCCTGAGATCATGATCTGAGCCAAAATTAAGAGTCGGACGCTTAACCAACTGAGCCACCCAGGCACCCAGAACAGATTTTTAATTTTGAGGATATTATTTTATCTATTTTTTCCTTTCCTTTCTTATGCTTTGGTGTCAGATCTAAAAGCATTGCTAGATCCAAGCTTATGAAGATTTATCCCCATTTATTTCTTCTAGAGTTTATAGTTTTACCTCTTACATTTAAGCCTTTAATTTATTTTGAGTTAATGTTTATATGTGGTGTGAGGTAAGGGTCCAGTTTCATCTCTCTGTTCATGGATAGTCAATTGTCTAGCACCCTTTGTTGAAAAGACCATTCTCTCCCCCAGTGTAATGTTGCCACCCTTGTCAAAATTCAGTGGAGCATAGATGAAGGGGTTTATTTCTGGGCTGTCAGTTAAATCCCACTGATCTGTATGCATATCTTTTTAAAAAAAATATTTTATTTATTTATTTTTAAAAACGTTTTAAATTTAAATTCAACTAATTAACGTATAATGTATTATTTGTTTCAGGGTGAATGCTACGTTTATGACAGTATCACAATGTTTTATTTACTGTTGCTTTGTATTAATATTTGAACTTTGGAAGTATGACCTTTCACCTTTGATGTTCTTTTTCAAGATTGTTTTGACTATTTTGTGGTCCCTTGAAATTCCATATGACTGTTAGGATTAGCTTGTGCATTTCTTTCCAAAGGCCTTTGTGAATTTCCTCGGGAACACATGAATTTCCACATTGCATTGTGTACTATTGCCATCTTATCAATAGTATGTCTTTTCATCACCATGGGGTCCTCAGATTTATTTAGGTTTCCCTTTCTTTCAGCAATGTTTTGTAATTTTCAGTGTACAAGCCTTGCACCTTGATTACATCTATTCCTGAGTATTTTGTCAATGTTCCCTAAATTGGAATTGTTTTCTTAAATTATTTTTTGGATGATTCATGGCTAATGTATACAAATAAGAGAGATTTTTGTGTGTTGATATTAACTGGCTGTAATCATTTTTTGTTGATTGTTTAGGAAGCTCTCTATATAAGATGATGTCATCTCTGGTCTCTGAATAGACGTAGTTCTACTGTTTTCTTTCACATGTGGATTTCTTGCCTTATCATTCTGGGTAGAACTTCCAGTACGATACTGAGCAATGAGTGAAAGCCAGCATGATGGACTTGTTTGTGATTTCAGAGTAGAGCTGTCAGTCCTCTAAATTGAGCATGATGTTTGATTAGAGTTAGGGTTGGGTTAGGGGTTAGGGTTAAGGGTTAGCGTTCGGGTAGGTGACCCTGTGACCCATGCAGCCCCACAGTCAGCATGTTGGAGCCAGGAACACTCCCCCTGTGCTGAGCTCCCGGGCAAACCCGGCGGGTCCCCTCCCCTGGCTGACCCCCAGAAGGTTCTGTCCCCACCTGCCATGAGTTGGAAGTCCCCACAACCTCCTCTTCAGGTTTGGATAATCTGCTCCAGTGGCTCATGGAACTCAGAGAAAAATGTGTGATTCTTGGGCACAGCCATGAATCTCAGCTTCTTCATGATGGGGGCAGCCCAGCAGCTGAGTGACCATGCAGGGCTGCCTCTGCTTTTATTTCATTTTTTTTATCAGAAATGCAAGGGCAGTTGCCTCAAAGCGTGGGAAAGGAGGACTAAGGGATGGCAAGTATCCTGAAGCGGTAAAGCAGTCCTGCACCCTCCCCTAGGGGCAGGCACGCAGGGAGGCAGTCATGGGATAAGGGAAAAGTGGGATGTTTGTGCTAGCAAGCACCAGGTGCAGAAAGGGGACCTGAGGGTTACATTCTTTCCTAGCTCCTAACCTGTGCCCTGCCCCTGGGGATCATGGGATCCTGCTCCTACTGGGCCCTTGCGTTCAATAGTCTGAGAACAGGAACGCTGTTGACCTTTCAGCTGCTTCCACAATCACTCCTGAGGGCTTACAATATATTTTCTAAGAATAATTCCACACTTCCTCCGTGAGGTGGACTACCTGGTATGCACAGAGGTGGACGTGAAGTTCCGCGACCACGTGAGTATGGAGATCCTGTCCCCCCTCTTCGGCACCCTGCACCCCGGTTTCTACCAGGCAGCCCACAAGGACTTCAGCTACGAGCATTGGCCACAGTCCCAGGCACACATCCCCAGGGACAAGGGCGACTTTTACTACATGAGGACCTTTTTTGCGGGGTTGGTGGTAGAGGTTCACCAACTGACCTTGGCCTCTCACCAGGCAATGGGGGTCAACCTGGCCACTGGGATTGAGGCTGTGTGGCACAATGAGAGCCACCTGAACAGGTACTTGCTGGACCATAAGCCCATTAAGGTGCTGTCCCCAGAGGACCCGTGGGACCCTCAGCTGCTGGGCTGTCCCCGAGAGGACCTGTGGGACCCACAGCTGCTGGGCTGCCCCTGGAGGACCTGTGGGATCCACAGCTGCTGGGCTGCACCCCATCATGAAGAAGCTGAGATTCATGGCTGTGCCCAAGAATCACCAGGTCATCAGCAGTGGTTATTACTTGAGGAGTCATTTTGGTGCCCACCGGGTCTTTCACTTGAGTTAACAGATGAGCCCGAAGGAAGGACGTCATCAGTTAGGAAGTACAGACGAAGGTCAGAGTGGAGGTGGGCAAAGGCCTCTTTAACTCAGAGAGCGAGGGAGCCCCGAGCTTCTTCTACACACCTTGCCCTGCTCATCGATTCCAGCTGCCTGGCTCTGAGTTCTGTCCTTTGAATGAACTGGTCATCTAGTAAGTAACATGTTTCTCTGAGTTCCATGAGCCACTGGAGCAGATTATTCAAACCTGAAGAGGAGGTTGTGGGGACTTCCAGTCTGTAGCCCATAGCTCGGAAACAGGGGTGACCTCTCTGCCCAGCCACTGGCTGACCACTGAGTTAACAGCACAGGGATTCAGTGGCCACACACAGCAAAGAATACAGACTTGACAAAGTGAGTTCAGAAAAGTCACTAAGCCAACAGTAGCAACTACAACGAGCAGCAATCATGAGGCCTGGAGTGGGGAAGGTCTGATGTTCAGGATGCTTCCATTATAATATTCATAATCACACCCTGGACTTGTCACTGGGGCCAAGTCCCCCGGCTGGGGGTCAGGTAGCTCCTACATGTTCCACGTGCCTCTCTCTGGCTCCCCCAGCCGTGCACAGTCCTGTGCTGCTTCCCAGCAGAGGTCGGTTTTAACCAAAGCCAGGGAGATGGGATGGGTTTTCCTGACTCCCCACCCCCTGCCCCCCAGGGCTGCAAGAGGGGAAAAAGTTTTCCTCAACCCTGTTAAGGTCCCCGGCTGAGTCTGGAAATTGACAAAGACAGATGAACAGGAGAAAAGCAAGCAAAATATATTGGTTGCTTTGGTGGGAGCCTCACAAGACCATGAAGACCAGCAGAGGTGACTGGAGCAGACAGCTCTTCTACCTTTTAGACAAAGAAGCAGTAAGTGTGTGAAGAATTGACAGACGCAGGGGTTTGGACTAGGGCTCGTAAACGGTAAAGAAGTAACTAGGAAGATAAGGGTTAGTTTAACCAGGTGTGTTTGTATAGACCCCGTGGTCCTAAATTCCTTGACTCTGGTGATAAGCACGTCATCTCTGTGGTCCGGGGCGAGAAAGTTCCACATGGCAGTCTTCTGACCTGCTTAAGGGAAAAAAGGCTGATGGCTGGGGGTCAGAGAGACCTTCTTGCTTTGCTCTATGCAAAAGTTCTTTTAGCTTCTGTATTTATTTTGCCAAGGTACCATATTTGGTGTAGTGTGTCCTGATCCTCACTGGCCTGGTGCTGTACTCTGTCTCCTAGTATCCAGGACATTGGATGTGCTGCCGTGGAGACCTTCCAGCCCTGGGGTAGCCCCTTGTCCAGGGAGGCACCTGCCTCAAGGGGAGGGTCGCTAAGGGTGGCCGCCCCTCCTCAGGGAGATTGGGTGGGAGAATGCAGATCTTACTTCGAGAAACTGACTCTATTTCCTGAAAAGGTCTACCTGATAGTGGGATCATACGGGAGTTCTATTTTTAGTATTTTGGGGAAGCTTCATCCTTTTCCCAGCATGGGTGTGCCAACCAAAGTCAATTCCAGATGATTTTTACCTATAAACCAGAGATTTTGCAAGAACCTCTCCAGCAGAGAACATGAGGAGAACAGTTTCAAGACCTTAGACAGGCAGAGATTTCCCAGGATGCAAAATATACTAACCGTAGGAACAAACCGGTGACTTAGAAACTATGAAATGAAGAACTGGTTCTCCTTCTTCCATTTCTGGCTAGTGTGCTGGTCTGTGCCTCGATCTCACCTCAGGCAGCTGAAAGGTTGACCTCCCAGGTCAGCTACCACTGAGATGGCTACTGTTTCTAGAAATTCTTCGGGGTGTGGCCGGTTTTCCCCACCTGTGCACTGACCAAGTCGGCGACCTCGGTCAGTGGGGCCACGGGTCCTCCAGGCATGGTTCCCCCCAATGCCCCAGTAAAGCCATTCCACTGAGGGTTTAGGGGAACCGGAGCTGCTCCTAGGCAAAAACACCAGAGATTCTCACTGTCCCTACCTGGCCTTCAGATGCTCCTCAGTTACTCCTGTGCCTCTGGTGTCTTCCTGGAACCCTGACCTGGCTGTTTTTGGACAGTTTGTCCAGTGGTACCCTCACTTTCTGGTAGGGGGATTTGCTGGAATCCGCAGTGTGTCCTGCAGCCCCACCGGGATCACTTTTTGAAGGCACGTCGCCTGGGCCATCTGAGGACTCAAAACTGTGGGTCTGTGGCTTGGAGCGATTCTGAGCAGCGGGTGGGATTCTGAGCGCTGGTGGGATGGGAGGGCTGCAAGGCCCAGAGGCAGGTTTCCAGAAAGCTGTCTGGGGTCCCCGGCATCCTGCCGTTTTTGAATCAAAGCCCTGAGATCTTTAAAATGCCAGCAACGTTACAGCATGGGCCAGAAAAGCAAATGTCCCTGTGCACCCAACACCACCTAAACTATTGGCCATTTCTTGTCACTTGAGCTGAGTAGAAAGGATTCAGAGTCAGGGCTTGAGGGGGGTCCTGGGTCAGACTTTGTGTTTGGGGGACAAAGGTCATCCGGACAAGCTTGTGCTGAGGCTGAGGAGGGGGTCTGTGTGGAGACCCCAGCTGCAGGCACTGCTGTCCACTGATGCCCCCTCAGCCTGCCCAAATGCACCTGAGGGCTCTCTCCTGTTCCATTGATCTATGTGTCTGTTTTGTGCCAGTACCATACGGTCTTGATGATGACAGCTTTGTAATACAGCTTGAGGTCACCTGCTTTTGTTTTATTTTTATTATTTTATTGAATTTTAAATTAACGTATAATGTATTATTTGTTTCAGGGGTACAGGTATTTGATTCATTGGTCTTATACAATTCACAGTGCTCACCATAGCACATACCCTCCCCAATGTCCCTCACCCAGTCACCCCACGCCTCCCAACCCCCTCTACTCCAGCAACCCTCAGTTTGTTTCCTGAGATTAAGAGTCTCTTATGGTTTGTCTCTCTCTCTGGTTTCGTCTTGTTTCATTTTTCCCTCCCTTCACCTATGATCCTCTGTCTTGTTCCTCAAATTCCTCATATCACTGAGATCATAGGATAATTGTCTTTCTCTGAGTGACTCATTTTGTTTAACATAATACACTGTAGTTCCATCCACGTCGTTGCAAATGGCAAGATTTCATTTTTTTGATAGGTGCATGATATTCTCTGTATATATATATACACACACCACATCTTCTTTATCCATTCATCTGTTGATGGACATTTAGACTCTTTCCATAGTTTGGCTATTGTGGACATTGCTGCTATAAACATTGGGGTGCACGTGCTCCTTCGGATCCCTACATTTGTATCTTTGGGGTAAATACCCAGTGGTGCAATTGCTGGATCATATAGTAGCTCTATTTTCAACTTTTTGAGGAACCTCCCTAGTGTTTTCCATAGTGGCATCTGCCTTCGTTTTAAATGGCTATTTATGCTGGTGTTTGTGAAATGTGGGCACTCACTCAGTCTGGATGCATGTGCCGCTGGGATTCCTCAGTGCCCACAGATGGTTTGTGCACTCTCTCTGGACCATCTGCCTGCACTGTGTCTTAGCAAGCATTTAGTGATGCCACTGTGAGCTGAGACACCCAACAAGGCGTAGAGCATGAGAGCGAGAACTAAGATACAGGATCCCTGCTCTTGGGCCTTCCTGGGACTTTTGATGGACCCGTCCTCCCGACTCACTACTCTCCTATTGTGTAAGAGACATACAACTGATACCATTAAGCATGTTTCAGGGTACAATTCATGTGGCAATAAGTATATTCACTCTTTTGCACCTGCCACCTCCATCCACTGCCACAACTTTGTCATCCTCCCAAACTGAACCTCTACCCAGGAGACACTAACCCCCCATTTCCCCTCCCCAGCCCCGGCACCCAGCAGCTCCTTCCACCTCTATAAATCGGAGTGCTCTCTGTCCCTCACAAGTGGGGTCCTCCCGTATTGGTCCTTTAGGGACTGGCTTATTTCACATAGCCCAATGGCCTCAAGGTCTGTCCCTGTGAGTCTGGACCTGACCCACTTTCCCCCCAAAGGAGTATCTCAGCCCTCTCCTGTCTAAGCCAAGCCTCCTCAGTCCCTTCTGCTCCCCTCACCTTCCTCCTCCACCTGAAGATGATCCCAGCCAATCCGCAGCTTTGAAGACCTATTCAGTCCAGATGCCAGGCACATACCCCGGGGACCTCGGGCCTCAACTACCCCATCTGTCCACGTCAGGTCCCTGCCCACCCCCCACCAGCTGGCCACCTGCTCATCCCACAGGTGTCCCCATCTCAGGAGAGGGAAACACCAAGTCCAGACCCTTGGAGTCCTCTGTGACTTTTTGCTTTCTACCAACTCTCCCAGTAGTGAAGTGGCTATGTACTGAAGTGGACATCCATTGTCCAAAACATTAAAGGCATATGTGAGTCTCTGCTGCCTAGGCAATGGATAACAGTTGGGGCAGATAGAAACCGAAATGAATCACTGGAAGAAAGGCTGAGGAATGAGGAGCTTTAGGGAAGAAGGGCCTGGAAGCTGTGACTGCCCATACCTGAACTTCAGATGCCCCTCAGTGACTCCTGTGCCTCTGGTGTCTTCCTGGAACCCTGACCTGGCTGTTTTCAGACAGCTCATCCAGCGGTACCCTCAGTTTCTGGGAGGGGGATTTGCTGGAATCTGCAGTGTGTCCTACTGCCCCACCGGGATCTCTTTCTGAAGGCACATTGTCTGGGACCCAAGACTGTGGGTCTGTGGCCTGGAGGGATTCTGAGCAGCGCTGGTGGGATGGGAAGGCTGGAAGGCACAGAGGTAGGTTTCTAGAAAGCCAGCTGGGGTCCCCGGCATCCTACTGTTTTTGATTCAGAGCCCTGAGATCTTTAAAATGCCAGCAACGTTACAGCATGGGCCAGAAAAGCAAATTTCCCTGTGCACCCAAAACCACCTAAACTATTGGCCATTTCTTGTCACTTGAGCTGAGTACAAAGGATTGGGAGTCAGGACTTGGTGGGGGGGCCCTGGACCAGACTTTGTATTTGGGGGACAAAGGCCATCCAGGCAAGCTTGTGCTGAGCGTAAGGAGAGGGTCTGTGTGGAGACCCCAGCTGCAGGCACTGCTGTCCAATGATGCCCCCTCAGCCCGACCCAGTGCACCTGCTGCTGGGGGAGCACCTGCCCCCTCCTCTCTGCCTGAGGGCTCTCTCCTGCACCAGGTGCCTCCTCTCCTGGCAGCCACTGGCAGCCTACAGGCTGGGAGGGTGGATACCTGGACGACCTCCAGCCCTGGGGACAGAGCCAGTGAGGGTGGGATGTGGTCTCCCAGTAGGCCTGATCGCCAGATCCCCACGGTGTTCACTCTCCTCCTGCAGGCTCACTGTGCCATGTCCTCCCTCAGGCTTCCTAGGCTTAAGTCCTCCTCTGCTCGCTGACCATCCTTTGCCCAGGCTCCACACGTTGGGACTGGGAGCAGGTCATCTGGACCTTCTGGACTCTCGCTTCCGTGCCCATGACACGGACACAGGTTGGCCTCACAGAATGCTTGGAGGAGACCCAGTGCAGGAAGATGCAGGCAGCTGCAGGGGAGATGCCAAGTGACCCCAGAGGGAGCGCACAGGCTTTGCACAATGCACCGGGCTCCCAGGACCCCCATGGGATGCGGGCGCCAGGCCACGGGGCACAGGAAGTCCTGGTGGGGGTGGCCCTGGCGGGGAGGCCAGAGAAGGTTCCCAGAAGGGGCAGGAGACAAGGAAGACGACAAGACAGAGCTTCCCAAGGAGGTCAATGGAAGGATCAGAGGATCGCAGAGACCCTTGGGACAACTTGGAAGCCCTGGAGATGCTAGCTGAAATGCCGTCATTGGGTCAGAAAAGTTAGTCATAACCCCCCAGTCGACACTGGGTAATTTACTTTGTGGTTCTAAGAATCAGTGCATACCTGCCATTAGAACTCACACTGCAGGAAGTCTAGGATATACTCACTCTTCATCACTTTTCAGGACTCGATTTTTCTAAAGGAAGTGCTAAGCATTGGCCTCTGTTTTCAGGAGCAGATTCTTGGTGCTCATCACCACTCCTAGCCGTGAGGACTGACCCCTGTCACCTCCCACAGTGGACGTGACCATGTGGGTTGTGGGGTGCTCACTGATGAAGCCTCAGGGCTCAGTACACAGCAGGGACCCCCGGTCCTCTGCTGAATGAGGGAGGAAGGGGGGAAGGAGGGAGGGAGTGAGAGGGAGGGAGGATGGGAGAAAGGGAGGGAGAGAGAGGGAGTGAGGGAGGGAGGGAAACCACAGAAGTTGGGTCCATCCATCAGGAGCCCTTATTTGGGGTGAGGTCCGAGGGCACCACAGCCCCGGCCCTGGATGGTGGCTCAGGTCCTCCCAGTGCTGACCTTCCTTCTCCTTGGCCCTCTGTCATCCTGGATCCTCTCCACCTCCTCCTCCTCCAATTCTGAATGTTCCCAGGAACAGGGTGGCAGGAGGGGTCTCAGGAGGGTCTTCCCGGATCCTGTGCCCCGAATGACAATGTGACAGTGGCTACAGGACATTCTATCATGAGGACTGGGACTGTGGATCCCATCCATCTCCTCGGGCATTAGCGTTGTTCCATTCCCTGCTCTCTCCACCACTGCTGTGATAAACATTCCTGAAAACACATCTGTGAAAAACCGAGCTGGAGTTTCCAGGGCTTGGTCAGAGGGCAAGCATGCCAGGTGCTCCTATGGCCTGGGATGGGTGCTGCTCACTGTTCTCCCAGACAGGGGTGCCTGTCACCCTTCTCTCCAGGGTACCTGCAGGGGATCCCCGCTTCCTCACGTTCTCCCCAGACCAGACACCTGCCAGTCTGAGGGTGACCAGTGCTGCCTCCATAGGGTTTCCTTTGCCAGAGTCCTTCCCCGGGAGCTCCCTCATCTCTGACTCTGCACGTGCCTGTCCTCCCCCCTTGGACTTGCATGCGTTTGGTGTCTGTCCTTGTGGAACCCAGTGACTTGGTGTTTTGTTTGGACATGAGGCATCGGAAACCTTTCTCTGGCCTTGGGTTGTGAGCAATGCTTTTGCCCTTTGTGGTGTGTCTTCTAGCTTCTGGATTTCCCCGGTTTCTGTGTGGGCCACAGGAGGAGCCAGCCCTGTCCTGTCTGGGGTCAGGCTGTGGTGTCCCAGCAGGAACAGGGGTCTCGGCCCCGAGATTGTGCCCATAATTCCTAAAGCGGCCTCTCTGATTACATCTGATCTGTAATCCATCAGGCATTTTAATATCGAATAAGGGAAATTTTATGACAGATAAACACAGACGAAAACAAGTCCCCTTTGAAAATAGGTGGGCAGACACAAAGGCACCTATTGCGTGATTCCACTTACAGAAACATCCAGAACAGGGAAAGGAACAGGGAGAGAAAGCAGCTTAGGGGTTTCCAGGGTCTGGGCTGGGGGAGAAATGGGCAGGGGGGCTTCTGGTTCGGGGACTCCTTTGGGACACGAGATATTCTGCACCAATGTTCTGGGGTGTGGTGGCACAGCGTTGGGAAGGTACTTATGCTCATCACATGTTCAGTTGAAAACAAGTAATTTTATTTAAAACAAATAATAAACAGTATACAGAACATGAAAATGAACAATATGAACCAGAACAATATGAACCAGAGAGAAAGAATATAGGGGGAGGGGATGAAACAATCTGGCGGGGCGTCGGGGTCCGGCGATGGAACTAAGGGCAATTGTACAAGGAGCTCTCCCCGCAGGGCTGTGGGCTCTGGATGTGGCTCTGGGAGCCCTGCGGGAGCAGGAGTAGGGGCAGGGGTTGGGATAGGGGTAGGGCCTGGGGCAGGGCCAGGTATAAGAGCAGGGCCAGGGGCAGGGCCAGTTGTAAGAGCAGGGCTAGGGGCAGGGGCAAGGGGAGGGACGGGATCAGCAGTCATGGCAGGTGCAGGATCCAGGGCAGGACCTGGGTAAGGAGCAGGAACAGGAGCTCTGGCAGGCGCAGGGGCAGGGGCAGCGGCAGAAGAAGGAGCAGGAACAGGAGCTCAGGCAGGGGCAGGGGCAGGGGCAGCAGGTCATGCTGGGGAAGGGGCAGAAGCAGGAGCAGGAAAAGGAGCAGGAACAGGAGGTCAGGCAGGGGCAGGGGAAGGGGCAGCAGGTCTGGCAGGGGTAGGGTTATGAGCAGGAGCAGGGTCAGGGACAAGAACAGGAGCTCAGGAAGGGTCAGGGGAAGGGGCAGCGGAGTCTGGCAGGGACAGGGAGAGGAGCAGGAGAAGGAGCAGGAACCGGAGCTCAGGCAGGGGAAGGGGCAGTGGCTCTGGCAGGGGCAGGGGAAGGGGTAGGAGGAGGATCAGGAGCTGGGTTGGAGCAGTGGCAGGTGCAGGATCCAGGGCAGGAGCTGGGTCAGGGGCAGGATCCAGGGCAGGAGCTGGGTCAGGGGCAGGAACAGTAGCAGGAGCTGGGTCCGGGGCAGGTGCAAGTTCTTCCTGGTCCACGTCAGGCTGTCCGTGGGTGGGTGCCGGGTCACCTGCCGGCTCCTGGTCTCCTGCTGAAGTCGCAGCCACCACCCCTCCGTCCAGAGCTGCCGATGGAGTTGGAACCGGCTCTAGCTCCTCAGGTGTTGGAGCAGCTGTGAGAGGAGAAAAGCTCACCCCGTGCCCGCTCTCCGTCGGCCTTTGCGGAGACAGAACCCAGCCCAGGGCCTCCCAGAGAAGCCGCAGCCAGGAAGGAGCCCTCCCTGGGGTGTCTCCCCGACCGCAGTCCACCCGCTGGGCGCTCTGAGCCCAGTCGCTGCTCCAGGCCCCACACCCGGCTCTGGGGGCTCGTCCCTGTGGGGCCAGCACCGACCCATCCCCACACACCACAAACACCCAGCCCCAGCCTTCTCACCCTCGGGCTCGGTCTCCGTGGGCTCCGGCTCCTGGACCACTGTCCGGTGACCAACCACCTGGGACAGTGGTCTGGGTGGTGTTGGAGGTCTTGCCCGGCAATCCCCAGCACTTGTTTTTGGGGATGCCTGTGGGGTCAACCCCTCCGTCAGGGAGGAGGGCATGTCCGCCAGCCGCCTCGGGAGGTCATCCGTGGCCTTCTGCAAAGACAGGGACGGGTAGCCGGTTGGAGGCATCACAGCCCTGCCCGGCCATCCTCACTGTCCTCCTGCCCAGTCCCCCTGCTGTTCCCAGATCAGACACAGACCTGTGAGTGTACAGCCCTGCACCCGGGATGCAGTGACCCATCCCTGCAGGGCTATCGGGATAAACCCTGGGTAGAAGGGGCAGCGCCTGCACACCCCATCCCACACAGCCAGCCTTGCCCTTTAACATGACATGCCCACTGGGAATCTGACCCCTCATCAGCCTGCTCCTGCTCAGGGTGTCCCCACCCCGCATGACCCCTCTTTACACACACACACGCACACCCACAGACACACACGCACGCACACGCACACTCACACACAGACACGCACAGACACACACACACGGAGGGGGGCCTGGGGCTACATAGGCAGATCAGAGCGTGTGGGGTGGGTGGCAGGCTCTGGGCCTCCTGGTGTCACCTTTCTGTCCTTCCGGCCAAATGGCCAGAGGCTGTGGGGAGCCCTGATTCGACATCCCCAGCGGGGGACAGTGTTTGCAGGGCGGGCTTTCTTCAGCCTGCAGCGTCCAGATTTGGGGAAGCAGCACCCGAACATGGTTTTTGTTGGAGGGTCTCCAAAGAAATGAGCTGGGCAGGGGGCTGTCTCTGGAATGTGGGTGCCTGGTTACCGGCGTTCCAAATTCTGTTGGGCTCTGTTGTCAGGGAAGTGAGGTCACCACTGCCTGGGGTCCCCTTACCCAACTTCCTCCTCACACAAGAGCCCCGCCCCCGAGGGCCCCCTCCCCCAGCTGCTCAATGCTCCCCCTCCCCCCATGCCCCATCCATACAGTGACTCCCTCACAGCCCCCCCATAGCCTTCCCAAGGCCTTGGTGCAGCCGGTGTCCCCGCTGTGAGGACACAGAGCTGGCTTCAGACTGGGCTCCTGTGCGAGCCCAGGGCTGTGACCCTGGACAGACCCTGTGCCTCTCAGGGCCTCCCCAGGCTCCCCTTCTGCACAGTGGGGTGTCCTGGCTTCTACTCCTAAGGACGCCATCAGGGGTAGGACCTCTACATACATTCCGGACCTGCTCTCACAGGAGGCTGGGGCACACTTGGCAATGCAAGGAGGAGCCAGGGGCTGGGCGGGACATGCAGCACAGCTCAGAGGGGCCTGGGTCTGCTCTGGGGTCTGGGCAGAGCCACCCCCTTCTTGCCTGTTCCCAGCCCCTGTGGGAAGGTTGCAATGAACGGATTCCCACCTTGTCCCCTGGTGACGCACACTTCCAGGGGCTCCCATTAGGTTGAGGCTCAGGCCCCGGGGCCTCGTCTGCGCCCATGTGCTGGGCAGTCCCCACAGTGGTTCCCGGGCATTCCCGCATCCTGCTCACACATCCCTGTGGAATCCCCTCCCCTCCGGGGTGGATGGCCTGTGTGACCGCGCTCTCAGGAAGAGAATGGGGCCAAATGCTGCGATGTCATTTCCAAGCTGATGGAGGAAAGTCTGTGACTTCTTCTGGTTCCCACTGTCGTGTGTTCATTCTCTGTCTCCTTCTCTGTTTCTGTCTCTGTCTCTGTGTCTCTCAGAGGAGCAGGATCTGTGGACTCCAGGGGTGATGTGAGAAACCTCAGAAGCCTCCCTTGTCCGTGTTTCCCTCTTCTGTCCCGGTGCTCCATTCCTTCCTAAGGCCTTGTCACCCGGACCAGAGCAGTGAATCTGGAACCTCTTCCAAATGGAGACCCGGAGGCTGCAACAAGGAGGGTCTTGGCCTTGGTCCCCAGGCTAGTGGTCAGTGCTCTGCCACGTTCTGCGTACCCAGGTCCTCAGCCCCCCAAGCCCCCAGTCTGTCCCCTGCAACGAAGGACCTCGAGGGAGTACAAAGCATTTTCCCAGGACTGGGAGCACAGGGGGTCGGGGATGGAGATCCAAGGCCAACAGGCTCTCCCACAAGCCTGTGGGACCCTAGGGACACTGCATCTCTACAGCCCAAGTGACAGAAGAGTAAGCTGAGGCCTTTGTGCTGGAGCCCCTCTGGACTTGGGGGTGGGTATCTCTTCCTGCTTCCAAGTGCCCAGGCTGGTGATGGACACCGGATCCCAGACCCTGTCCTCTCCCAGTGCCCTGGCAACCCCCCTGGGCCCCTTGGGGACCCCTGACCCTCAGCCTGGCCTGTCTCCCCTCCCCATGCTATGGATCTGGGTCCTTGCCAGGAGTCCTGATGCCCTGCCCCATGGCCCAGCTGTCTGCAACCTGTTTCTTCTTTCCCCCTTGTCACCCACTTCGCTCCCAGGGTGTCCTCCCCTTCTGACCCCCAGCTGGGCAGTCAGAGTGGTGTGTGTGTGTGTGTGTGTGTGTGTGTGTGTGTGGGTGTGGGGGTGGGTGTGCTGGTGCACATGCCTCTACCTGCCTGGGGATGCCAAGGTCATGTCCCCACAAGGGACAGGGTGGGTAGCTATTCCCGAGGATTTGAGGGGCTCTCAGGCCCAAACCAAACCTCATGGGAGGGTTGGGACTGGCCTAGGACTGGAGAGCAGCTCCTTGGACTCTGCAGCCCTCAGTTGTCCTGGGCCAGTCCCTGCCTCTCTTGACCCAGGTTCCCAACTGTCCCTGAGGGTCGGACATAGAAAGGCTTGAACGTGGCTGCTCCTCCAGGGGTAGGTGGGGGACAGGGGCACCAGGCACGCAGACCTCCCCACCGAGAGGGCCAGCCAGGTGTGTCATGGCCAGGTGTGCACAGACGACCTGCCCACAGCTCCTGTACTATGACCCAGCCCTGCGGCAGATGTGCACGAGACCCATGGCTCCGCACCTGACCGGTCCCCCGCATTCCCTCACCACCTCGGAGACAAGGGCTCTTCTTCGTCCTAGGGCCCGTCATCCTTCGGACAATGAGAGCAGAGGGATCCGTATGTAGAGGAGGCCAGCAGGGGGTCCCATGGAACGTCGTGTGCCCATCTCTGCTTTGTCGTCTAGGCTTAGCGGCGGACCCCCACCTAGAAAGAGGCCCGCGGGGCAGGGACATTTGTCTGCCCTGTTCCCTGAAGTATGGAAAATATCTAGAAGGGGCTTCCTGTCCATTTGTGGAGTCGATGAAGCCCAGCCAGCACCTTTCAGATGTCTGAGTGGCTCTGGGTCCCCTCTGCCAATCCCAGGGATCCCTGCTCTGGCTCCACCCAGGATGGGAGCCCCAGATGGAATATGAAACCTCCTCACAGCCAGGAATGCGGCTTTGCCCGGGACACAGGACAGCGAGGCTTGGGGCAGAGAGCTCCTTCACGGTGGAGAGGAACGGCCTCAGCCCCAGGCCACCCTCCCCGTGGGCCGGCCACAGGGTCGGGGAGCGGTCCCAACAGGCCCGACGGCAACCCCGTGTGTGGGGCCTGGCCTCGTGGCACGCAGGGTCCCCAGGAGACACCTGAGGTTCGGAGAGGGGACGTGCCAGGCCCGAGACACACAGCCCGCAGGTGAGGGGGAGCCTCCGGGCGGGACGGGGGGCCCTGCTCACCTTGGTGAGCAGCAGGTGTGGGAAGGGCTGGGGAGGCGTTCCCCTGGGAGGTGCTCCGGGAGAGGGGCCACAGGAGAGGGCCTGGCCCGGCTCCACCAGCTTCCTCAGGCTGTCAGCACGGACCGCCCACAGCCTCTGGCTCGCCCCCAGCGGCAGGGCCCACTCAGGTTCACGGTGGGGCTGATCTGTGGATAAAGGAGGGACAGTTCACAACACACAAACTGCAAAACTATTCCTGTCCGTGTCCTGAAGTGCAACAGAATATCCAAATTGGTTCGGATCATCTTCCACGTATGTGAAGGGTGATTTTGTACCTGGCCAAGGCTGGGGCTAGACCGGGTTTGTGTGTCTGTGTGTGAAGGACCAGGTGTGTGTGTGTGTGTGTGTGTGTGTGTGTGTGTGTGTTTGAAGGAATGGGTGTGTGGGTGTGTTTGGCGTGTGTGTCTGTGTGTGTGTGTCTGTGAAGGGAGCAGCCCAGACCCCTTGGGTTGAGATCATGGCCACGTAAGGGGCACAGCCGTCGTGGCACCCCGGGTCGTCAGTGTCCCGGATGGCGTCGGGGCAGGAGACCCTCCCGGCCCTCCCCGAGCCCGGTCCTGGAGCGCCCTCATCCCCACACTCCCCCTGAGCCCGCACCAGCCCTTACCGACTGCCTGGTGCACGGGCCCCACGCAGGGGAGCCATCGAGTGAGGCTCCTGTTGACCAGCTTGTCCCCAATTTCTTCCATGGGGCTCTGCGAAGACAGTGAGCGGCGCCCGGCCCGGAGGCATCACAGCCCTGCCCCGGCCGTCCTCACCGTCCTCCTGCCCAGCCCCACTGCTGCCCCCAGATCAGACACAGCCCCGTGCGGGCACAGCCCTGCGCCCGGGGTGCAGTGACATGTATCGACAGGGCTCCGGATCAAACCTGGGGAGAAGGAGGCCGCCCCAGCACAGCCCGTCCCACCCAGCCAGCCTTGACCCGGGGTGTCAACATGATCCACCCACCAGGCATCTGGCCTCTCATCACCCTGCTCCTGCTCAGCGTGGGCTACCCTGCCCGAGACCTCTGCACACACACACACACACACACAGACACAGAGGGGCGCTGGGCTGCACGGTCGGATCACAGCGGTGTCTGGCTGGCCTGGCTGGCTCTGGGCCTCCCTGTGTTCCCTTTGGGCCCCTCCAGGCAAATGGCCAGAGCTGTCAGGGGTGGGACCTGACCCCAGGTCTGCAGTGGAGGCAACGGCTCTCACTGTCGGCTTTGCTGAGACCACATCCTGGGGACCTCGGGATACAGCAGGATTGCAGCATCTCCAGCCAAGTGAACTGAGTAGGAAGGGGGCTGTCTCTAGAATGTGGGTGCCTGTGACAGCCCTTGGGCATCTTGGGGACGCCGTGGCCATCAGCCTGGCATGTCTCCCCCGAGCCCCATGCTACGGCCCCGGGCATGTTCCCAGGAGACAATGCCCACAGCCCACGGCCCAGCTGCCTCCAACCTCCTCCTTCTTTCCCCCTTGTCCCCTCCAGGGTCCATGCCCCCTTGAACGCCCCTGGGGAGTTTGTGTGTGTGTGTGTGAGTGTGTGTGCGCTTGCGCGCGCGCACGCAGAGAGCCTTGTGCGTACGTGTCCCTGCGCGAGGATGACCAGAGGAAAGGGCCCCACATGGGAGTGTGGGCAGGGGTCCCCCAGATCTTAGGGGCCCTCGTTCCCAAAGGAAACCCCCTGCGAGGAGAAGCTTGGCCTCGGAAGCTGGAACCCTTCCTGTTCCTCTAGCCTCTGCTCAGCTGGTGGGTCCCAGGTCAGTCCCTGCCTCTCCTGCCCTCAGTTTGCCGACTGTCCCATGAGGGCTTGGAGGAGGAACTTCATTAGCGTGGCTCGGCGTGGCCGGTCAGCTCCCACCTTTTGGGTGGACGTGGCGCAGGTGCACTCTGGGTAGGCGGGGCCCTCCCACCAACGGTGGGTCGGAGGCAGGTGGATCCTGCGCAGGCGCACACGGCCCAGCAGACGGCGCCTGCGCGGGACCCCACCTGCCAGCAGGCCTGCGCAACCCCGACCGGCTGGCTGTGGCCTTGGTCCTCCGTGTCCCGAACTCCACTGCCTGCTCAGTGACCCTCACGTCCTCTTAGGCCGGGGGCCAGCCCCAGTCCCGCCAGGCAGGGCCGCTGGACTGAGTGGACATGGAGACCTGGGGACTAGAGAGAAATGAAATCTACCCCCGCTGCCGTCCTGGACCCCACGTTCCACTTCAGTGTTCGTCTCAGGGCATGGCGGGGGGGTCAGGGGAGGGTGATAGGGACACGTGTGGCAGGGAGGAGGTCAGGCCGCCTTTTCCTCCTCTACATCCCCTCCCCCTGTCTTCCTGGCAGCAGGCCCTCTCCCCAAAATCCGGCACTCAAACACCTTCATCTCCCTGCTTTCAACCCCAATCCATCCTCCTGACGTGGGAGGCACTGACCCCATCTCCAAAGTAGAAAACGGAGGTCCCAGGAGTTCCCACAGGAGCTTGCCAGTCACAGGGCCGTAACATGGCCCTGCTGTGGGTTTGAACCCAGCTCAATCTGACCCAAAGCCTGAGCTTACAGAGGAGCCGGAGGAAGGACCCTTTGAGCCCAGGCTTGGAGGTGAGGCCATCCTGGATGGGGGTCATAGGGAGGGACGGCAGGGGTTCTGAGGGGCAAATTCCTGCCGGGCTCCCTGTGGGACGAAGGCCCTACAAAGGCTGGAGTGGGCTGAGGGGTGCACACTGGGGAGCATGTCTAGACCAGGTCACGCAGGGCTCTCTGGATATTGGGCAAGGAGTCAGGGGACACTGCGGGTTGGGGGGTTCAGGGGACACAATCCGGGCAGTCTTACCAGAGCCACAGCATCGTAGATTTAGAAGGAGCTTGGTGGGCATGTTATAGTCCCCACCCTAGCATGGGGATCACCAAGCAAGTACCAGCTGGAGGTGAGGAGGCTGCCGCAATTTCCTCCTGTGTAGAGTGGGGGCCATGGTGGTCGTCTGCGTCCTTCCAGGCCTGGGCATGCTGCCTGGAAGGTCCAGAGGTGGCTTCTTGTCAGAGTAGCTAGCTGTTCCAGTGAGGTCAGTACTCAGAGACGTCTGAGTCAGGAGACCAACGGGACGCCCCACGTGCCCAGTTCAGCAGGATGCTCTTTGTCATGGTGCTGATCTTCATGTCCAGGCTGATGGGGTTGAGGCAGCAGCGCCCACCTGCTGCATGGAGAGCGGCAGCGAGGAGCTGTGGTTGCAGACCCCGAGACACGGCGCTTGTGGGAGTCCGAGGCTGCCACAGATGTGATGGAGGCTGAGGAGGGGGAGGTGCTGACAGAGGCTGAGATGATGCCTGAGGTCTCCATCGACGACTGGGAGGTCAACTCCGGAACTTGAGGAACGGCAAGGCCAGCAGAAACACCAGACTGTGTAAGGCAACCCCGGTCAGCATCTAGCCCGGAAGCTTCTAGAGACTGAGTCTTCTTGGCCCCTTGTGGCTGTGGAGTGGGGACCCAGGCTCCAGGAAGGGATGTCTGTCAGGGTGAAAGGGTGGGACACTCACCTCCTTTGACGGGCCATCAGGGATCCTGGGACAAAACCCACACTAATGTCGTGCACATCTCCATCGGGCTGGAGGAGCATGCAGAGCGGGTAGGCGATGTCCCTGCTGCGCAGGTAGGGGCTGCATCTGAGCTGGTCCCAGGACTTGGAGTGAGCGCTCCTTTTGGTCTTGGGTGTTGTGTTGGGGGTGTGGTGGCAGAATTGAAGGGCTGACTTTGCATTGATCCGACACCCTGGGTGAATGGGTGCTCTAGGGTGTCCATGGGCACAGGTGGCTGTGACCCACACATGGGAAGGTGTGAAGGAAGCACACAGAAGACAGTGCCCTGAGCTATGCAGGTTTTCTGCTCGTGGGCAGTGCTCCTTGGCAAAATTCAGCTAGTCTGCTTGTTCCTAGAGCACAGAAGGCCCCTCAGGTCGTGAGTGGTTCATGGGAAGTCAGGTCAGTCTGTTGCTGGGCATCATGCCTGGCAGGAGGAGAGCTTCAGCCTGAAATGACGGTCTGGGGGTGACCTGGAATGCCAGGTGAGGTAGAAATTGCCCAGATAGCCTGATCCACTCCAGTCTGTATTGCTTCTCTACCCAACAACCCAGACCTAGACAATGGCCCTCTGGCTGGCTGGCATCTGGAACAGTTAGAATGTTCCTCTGGTTCAGTCGAAGGAGAAGATCAAAGTTAGTAGAGCAAAGGAAACTATGAAGATTAGGGCAGAGATACATGGAAGAGAAGAGCATGTGAGAAAAATCAGTGAAAACAACAGTTCTTTCTTTTGCAGGTTTACCAAAATTGACAAAGCGACAAAAATGGAACCACTTTATACCAACCAATTGGCTCCCTGAGATGAAGCCGATCATTCTGAGAAGCACACAAACTACCAAAGTGACTCCAGAAGAAATGGAAACCCTGAGCAGACCTCTAATAAGTAAATAGACTGAAGCAGTCATGAGAACTTCCCAAGAATGAAAAGTCCAGAACCTGATGCTTTCCCTGGTGATTTGTCCCACACGTTTAAAGAAGACAGAATACCAATCCTTCTGAAAGTCTGAAAAAAGTACAAGAGGAGGGGACACTTCCCACGTCACCCTAGAATGCCAGCATTGTCCCGATTCCAAAGACTGACAAAGACCTTACAAGAAAAGACAGTTGCAGGCCAAAATCCATTATGAAGAGCGAGGCAAAAATCCTCAACAGAATTCTAGCAGACAGAATCTAGCAGCACATTGACAGGACTCTACATCATGACAAAGTGTGATTTACACCGGGAATGCAAAGGCTGTTCAACGTAGCTAATCAGTGTCCTAGACCACATCCAGAAGAAACACGATCATGTAAATTGTTGTAGGATAAGCTTTGACAAAATCCAAACCTTTTCATAACAAGTGTTCTCAATAAAATAGAAATAGAAGGTTAAATTGTGATAAAGGAGAGGTGCCTGGGTGGCTCAGTGGGTTGAGTGTCCGACTCTTGGTTTGGGCTCAGGTCATGATCTCAAGAGTCTTCAGATTGTGCTCCAGGGAGGGCTCTGCACTCAGTCGGGAGTCTGCTTGGAGATTCTCTCCCTCTGCCCCTCCCCACTCTTGGGCTTGCATGCTCTCAAATAAATAAATAAATAAATAAATAAATAAATAAATGAATGAATAAATAATTCTTTGAAAATTATGATAAAGGATATTTATGAAAAATAACTCATATGTATATCATTCTCTGTGGTGAAAGACTGAGAGTTTTCTCCTTGAAATCCCCAAAAAGTCAAGGATGCCCATGTCCACCACTTCATTTCAATATTGTCATGGAAGTTTGGTCAGAGAAATTATACAAGATTAGTTACTAAAAGCTCACAAATGGAAAGGAAGAAGAAAAAGTTTATTTATATAGGACATGATCTTCTATGCAAATAATCCTAAGAATTGGAAAAACTCTGTACGAGATTATAATATTTCCTGAAAGGTATGAGCAGAGAAGACCAACACATATGGATCAATGGGATACTGCTGAGAATCAAGGAATACATACATGTACAGTCAGTTGTTTTCGAACACGGAGACCAAGATCATTCAATGAGGCAAAAACAGTGTCTCCAACAAACGGTGTTGAGAAACCGGATATCCACATACGAAGGAGTGAAGTCAGAGCATTCCCTTCCACCCTATAAAAAATGAACTCCACATGGATCCAAGAATGAACTTTAAGAGCGAAAATTCTTAACACTCAGAAGGAAACTAAGAGCACCTAGGGGCAGATCTTCCTTCCCTTGGATTTGGCAATATGGTGTCTCTTGTATGGCACCCGAAGCCCAAGCAACAACAGAGAAAACAGAGACACTGGACTTCAACGTTGCTAAAAACTTTTGTGAATGGAAGGGTAATCTTAAGAGAATTTAAAGAAACCCAAAGAATGGTAGGAAATATTTGCAAATTTCAGACGAGTCTTGCATCTAGAATGTGTACAAAACTCCTCCAACTTAAGAACCTAAACAACCCCACTGAAAATAATAGACATTTTGCCAAAGAAGATAGTCAGACGACCCAGTGAGCACATGGGGCGATTTTCCTCATGAGATCGTAGGAAATGCAAGCCAACACCACAGTGACATGCCTTCCCCCACCCAGGAAGAGGGGCTCTAGTGAATAAGCAGAAATAAGAAGTGTCGGAGAGGATCTGGGGAAACAGAACCCTCCTCCATTGCCGGGGGAGATGTAATATGGCGGAGCCACTGTGGCAAAGGGTGTGGCACGTCGTCCACACGTTGAGCATACTGTTCTCATTTGGCCGAACTCCACTCATTCTCTAAACAGAAGAATGGAATACAGGCCCTCTAACAACAGCCTGCACGTAAGTCTTCGTAGCAGCACTCTGGACAATAACCGAAAGATGAAAACAACCCACAGGTGCACCCACACTTGAATGGACAAACACAACGTGGTCTGTTCATACAATGGGATTCATTCAGCCACGCCAGGAATGAAGTAGTGATACACGCTATCACGTGGGTGAACTTCGAAAACATCCAACTGAGTGGAAGAAACTAGACCCCAAATACCACATACGGTATGATCCCACGTGTATGAAAAATTCGTCCCAGGTAAATGACAGGTGCCAGATCAGTGGTTGCCTGGGAGCAGGGGCATGGGGAATGGCCAGTGACTGCCTGCTCAGAGGGTGCGGGGTTTCTCTCCAGGGCATTAAATGTTCTGGGACAGATAGGGTGATGGTGCCAGCATAGGAAATGGAGTTGATAACAGTGGTTTGCACACTTTGAAATGTTTAAAAAGATAAAGTTTATTTTATCTTAAGCTACAAATATACCTGGAGACATGAAAAGAAACCAAAGCCAAAAGAGAAGAAAAGGAATGCGTTTGCTGGTGAGGACAGGCCGACTCTGGTGCTGGAACTGGCCCTGGTTGGAGCTCATCAGCTGCTCCGGGAGGTGGGGCCGGAGCTGGCTGTAGCTGGTGCTGGATTGGGTCTTGCTCCCACTGGCCCTAGCTCTGCAGGGGGTGCCAGCGCTGGTTCCAGGTCGGAGGTGCCGCCGGAGCTGACTGTGGAGCCGGTCCAGCTCGGAGTCTTGCCTTGGCTCTAGCTCTGCAGTCGGTGATGGAGCCGTAGGTCCAGGGGCTTCCTCCCACTGGGGCGCACGTGGCTCCAGCTCCCGAGCTCCTGGCGAAGGCCCCGCAGCAGGACATGGAAATGCCTCGAGCTCTGCAGCGGGCTTTGGGTCTGTAGCTGCTTCTGCAGCCACGTCGACTCTGCAGCGGTGACCGGCCCCGGGGCAGAGGCCAGTTCTCCGTCTCGAGATGGTGCGGAAGCAGCAGGAGGAGAGAAGATCACCACCCTGCCAGGGGGATCACCCTGTGCTGATCCCCACAGCCCGTCCCTGTGCCTTGTCAGAGGAAACCGGCCTCCCCCAGCAGCGCTGAGCTGCCTCGAGACCTGGCTCTCGTTCTCGGACTGCCTCTCACTCTGCCAGTGGTGCCGGATCGGGTGGGAGAACTGGTGTGGAGGTGGCTCTGCTCTGGAATTCACCCCGGAGGTGATTTTGCCTCTGGAGGGGGACCGCGGGTCGGAGCTGGAGGGGCTCTAGTGTGCGGGGCCCTGACTCAGGCTCTCGAGCTGCTTCCATGGCTGGCTCGAGTCAGCGCCGGGGCACGTTCTGGTGCGTCAGATGGTTCGAGATCTTAGCTGCCCCACGGCTCGTGCAAGGTCTCGTGCTCGAGGTGCTCTAGCTCTGTATCGCCCACTTGCTGACCGTGGGTGAGATGCTGACCCACCGGTTAGGCTGTGAGCTCCGAGGGCAGGGAGGGTGTCTGGGGGTCCCTTCTGCATTCCAGCGAACAGACACAGGTGTGGGTGATGCCCGCGTGGAAGAAAGCGTGAACACAAGAGTCTGTGGCCCAGACCTCTCATGTGTAACAACATACCCCGCATGCCGGGGCTGCTGGGGGCATCCCACTGACTCACTAAACTGTGAAGTGCTACCACCTCCCAGGCACTGTTCTTGGGGTTGGCGACCCAGCGGTGAGGAAGCACGGTCCCTGCTCGCGTGGGGCTGGCCGGAACAGAGGTCCAATGAGGACTTCAGGTCCCCGGCAAGTGTCTCTGCTCAGCTGGGGGCAACTGCCGGGAGCAGCGGGTCAGGCCCTTGTCCCCGTCTGGCAGCTCAGGACCGAGCCGCGTGGGGCGCGTGGTGAAGGGGATGCAGGATCCTTGGTCTGAATCCCCCCGTAGCCATTACCCCCATGTAGCCAGTCCCGTCACCGTCCCGAGTTTTGTCATCCATGAAGTGGGCAGGGGAGGAAAGCCGTTCGTGGGTTCAAGAGCCCTATCCAAGTGTGGAACCGGGTCTGGATCATCTCTGGAGGGGGATTCAGCTCCAGCACCTGCCCCAGAGCTCGAGCCAGGTCCTCCACCGATGCGTGCCACAGCTCCCGAGACTGGGGCAGCTGCAGCTTCGGCTCTCGCGCCAGCTCTGGGATCAGAGCCCGGTTTGGAGCTTGAGCAGCTCCAGCACCAGCTAGGGAACTCGCCAGCCAAGGGCCACCACCTTCCCCGTCACACCCTCGCCATCGTGCACGAGGTCAGGAGAGGGGCTGGGGGCGGGAGGGTCCCTGCTGGGCAGGTCACCCCGGGTACCTTGGTCACTCCACTCAGAGCTCCCCCTCCCCACCCCTCCCACAGGTCACAGCCCCAGGGCTCCCCACCCCTGCTTCCCAAACAAGGCTCAAGGTGGACAAGCAGACCTGGGATGTTGGAAGTTGAGGCTTGTACCTTCAACACTGGATACGTGTTGACCCAGAAACTCCACTTTATGGATTCTGTTGCAAATAGAGGTTGATGGACACGGTGTTCCCTTCGACACGGTGGGAGTGAGCTGCCCACGCTAGGTGATGGGTGCACCTGTGGCCTGGGATGGGTGCTGCTCACTGTTCTCCCAGACAGGGGTGCCCGTCACCCTTCTCTCCCAGGGACCTCCGTTTCCTCACGTTCTCGCCAGGGCTGCTGGTCCCCAGACCAGACACCTGCCAGTCTGAGGGTGACCAGTACTGCCTCCATAGGGTTTCCTTTGCCAGAGTCCTTCCCCGGGAGCTCCTGCATCTCTGACTCCCCCCATGCCTGTCCCCCTCCTCTTGGACTTGCATGCATTTCGTCTCTGTCCCTGTGGAACCCAGTGACTTGGAGCATGGTTTGGACCAGAGGCATGGGAAACCTTTCTGTGGCCTTGGGTTGTGAGCAATGCTTTGGCCCTTTGGGGTGTGTCTTCCAGCTTTCTGCATTTCCCTGGTTTCTCTGTGGGTCACAGGAGGAACCAGCCCTTTCCTGTCTGGGGTCAGGCTGAGGCGTCCCAGCAGGAACAGGGGTCTCCGCCCCGAGATTGTGTCCATATTTACCAAAGGGGGCTCTATGGCTACATCTCATCTGTAATCCATCAGGGATTTCAACATCCAATAAGGGAAATTCTATGTCAAGTCAACCCAGAAAAGAAGGAGTCCCCTTTGAAAATAGGGGGGCAGACACAAAGGCCCATCCTGTGTGATTCCACGTACAGGAAACCTCCAGAACAGGTAAAGAGGAAGAAGCTTAGGGGTTTCCAGGGAGGCCTTCTGGTTCGGGGACTCCTTTGGGGAAGCAGATATTCCACAGCCATGTTCTGTGGTGTGGTGGCCCAGCGTTGGGAATGTACTTGATCCTCAGGACTTGTTCAACTGAAAAAAAATTCATTTTATTTAAAATAAATAATAAACAGCATATAGGACATGGAAAGAGAATAGAACAGTTAATATGAACCAGAGAGAAAGAACATAGGGGGAGGGGAGGAAACAATCTGGCGGGGCATCGGGGTCGGGTGATGGAGCTAAGGGGAATGGTACAAGGAGCTCTCCCCGTGAGCATGTGGACTCTGGATGTGGTTCTGGGAGCCCTGCAGGAACAGGATGAGGGGCAGGGCCAGAAGCAAGAGCAGGGCCAGATGCAAGAGCAGGGCCAGGGGCAGGATCCACGGTAAGAGCTGGGTCAGGGACAAGTAGAGGAGCACAGGCAGGGCCAGGGGAAGGGGCAGCGGCCCTCGAAAGCAGGGGAAGGGGCATCGGCTCTGGCAGGGGCAGGGGCAGGAACAGGGACACCGGCAGGGGAAGGGGCATTGGCTCTGGCAGGGGCAGGAACAGGGACACAGGCAGGGGAAGGGGCATCGGCTCTGGCAGGGGCAGGGGCCGGAACTGGGACTCAGGCAGGGGAAGGGACATCGGATCTGGCAGGGGCAGGAACAGGGACACTGGCAGGGGAAGGGGCATCGGCTCTGGCAGGGGCAGGAACAGGGACACTGGCAGGGGAAGGGGCATCGGCTCTGGCAGGGCCAGGAACAGGGACACTGGCAGGGGAAGGGGCATCGGCTCTGGCAGGGGCAGGGGCAGGAACAGGGACGCAGGCAGGCGAAGGGGCATCGGCTCTGGCAGGGGCCGGAACAGGGACACAGGCAGAGGAAGGGACAGGTGCAGGGGCAGGGTTTGGGTCAGGGGCAGGAATGGGCGCACACGCAGGGGCAGGGAAACGGGTAGGGAAAGGGGAAGGAGCTGGGTCAGAGGCAAAGATAGGAGCACAGGGAGGGGCTGAGGAAGGGACAGTTGCAGGGGCAGAAGCCGAGTCAAGGGCAAGAACAGGAATACAGGCAGGGGCAGGAGAAGGGGCAGGATCCAGGGCAGGAGCTGGGTCCGGGGCAAGAACAGGAACACAGGTAGGGGAAGGGGCAGGTGCAGGGGCAGGAGCTGGGTCAGGGACAGGAACAGGACCACAGGCAGGGGCAGGGGCAGAACCCGGGTCAGGGGCAAGAATAGGAGCACAGGCAGGGTCAAGGGAAGGGACAGGATCCAGGGCAGGAGCTGGGTCAGGGACAAGAACAGGAACACAGGTAGGGGAAGGGGCAGGTGCAGGGGCAGGAGGTGGGTCAGGGACAGGAACAGGACCACAGGCAGGGGCAGGGGCAGAACCCGGGTCAGGGGCAAGAATAGGAGAACAGGCAGGGGCAAGGGAAGGGGCAGGATCCAGGGCAGGAGCTGGGTCAGGTTCAGGATCCGGATCAGGGGCAAGAAGAGGTGCACAGGTAAGGGAAGGGGCTGGTGCAGGGTCAGGAGCTGGGTCAGGGGCAAGAACAGGTGCACAGGCAGGTGCCTGGGGAAGGGGCAGGTGCAGGGGCAGGAGGTGGGTCAGGAGAAGGGACATTGGCTCTAGCAGGGGTAGGCGCAGGGGCAGGGGCAGGGGCAGGAGTTGGGGCAGGGGCCGGAATAGGAGCACAAGCCGGGGAAGGGGAGGGGGCAGGTGCAAGGTGAGGGACAGGATCTGCCGCATTGGCACGTACAGGAACCGGGGCAGTATCTGGGTCAGGGGCAAGAACCGGGGCACTGGCAGGTGTAGGGATGGGTCAGGATCCAGGGCAGGAGCTGGGTCGGGGGCAGGAGCAGGGCCACAGTTCGGGACAGGCGCAGGGGCGGCGGCTCTGGCAGGCACAGGGGCAGGCTCTCCGGAGGCAGGTTCTCCAGCAGGCCCTTCCTGGCCCCCGTCAGGCTCTCCGTCGGCGGGTGCTGGGTCACCTGCCGGCTCCTGGTGTCCTGCTGAAGTCGCAGCCACCACCCCTCCGTCCAGAGCTGCCGATGGAGTTGGAACCGGCTCTAGCTCCTCAGGTGGTGGAGCAGCTGTGAGAGGAGAAAAGCTCAGCCCGAGCCTGCTCTCCGTGGAGACAGAACCCAGCCCAGGGCCTCCCAGAGAAGCCGCAGCCAGGAAGGAGCCCTCCCCGGGGCGTCTCCCCGACCGCAGTCCACCCGCTGGGCGCTCTGAGCCCAGTCGTTGCTCCAGGCCCCACACCAGGCTCTGGGGGCTCCTCCCTGTGGGGCCAGCCCCCACCCTTTCACACACACCCACGGGCACCCAGCCCCGGGCTTCTCAGCCTCAGGCTCGGCCTCCGTGGGCTCCGGCTCCTGGAGCCCAGTGCAGTCACTGACCACCAGGGACAGTGGTCTGGGTGGTGTCGGAGGCCTCTCCCCGCAATCCCTAGCACCTGCTCCAGGGGAGTCCTGTGGGGTCACGCTCTGGATCCCGGACATGGAGTGGGTGTCCGCCAGCCTCGTGCCGATCTCATCGGAGGTCTACAAAGACAGGGACGGCTAGCCGGCCCGGAGGCATCCCAGTCCTGCCCGGCCAACCTCCCTGTCCCCTGCCCAGTCGCCCTGCTGCTCCCAGATCAGACACACACCTGTGGGTGCACAGCCCTGCACGCGGGACAGTGACCCATCCCTGCAGGGCGATCGAGAGAAACCCTGGGCAGAAGCTCACAGCCCCCCACACCCCGTCCCACCCAGCCAGCCTGGACCTTGAACATGACCTGCCCGCGGGTTATCTGACCCCTCTTCAGCCTGCTCTTGAATGGCGTTGGCCCACCCCACATGACCCCTCTTCTCACACACACACACACACACACACACACACACACACACACACGGAGGGGAGGGGACCTGGGGCTGCACAGGCGGATTAGACCCTGTGGGGCTGGGTGGCAGGCTCTGGGCCTCCTGGTGTCACCTTTCGGGCCTTCCGGCCAAACGGCCAGAGGCGGTGGGGAGCCCTGATTCGACATCCCCAGCGGGGGGCAGCGTTTGCAGGGCGCTCTTTCTTCAGCCTGCAGCGTCCAGATTTGGGGAAGCAGCACCCGAACATGCTTTTTGTTGGAGGGTCTCCAAAGAAATGAGCTGGGCAGGGGGCTGTCTCTGGAATGTGGGTGCCTTGTTACCTGGGTTCCAAATTCTGTTGGACTCTGTTGTCAGGGAAGTGAGGTCACCAGTGCCTGGGGTCCCCTTACCCAACTTCCTCCTCACACAAGACCCCCGCACCCGAGGGCCCCCTCCCCCGGCTGCTCAATGCTCCCCCTCCCCCCATGCCCCATCCATACAGTGACTCCCTCACAGCCCCCCCACAGCCTTCCCAAGGCCTGGGTGCAGCCGGTGTCCCCGCTGTGAGGACACAGAGCTGGCTTCAGACTGGGCTCCAGTGCCTGGATCAGGCCTTCAGTGCAACAGCTGCAGGATGAGCCGGCTTAGTGAGGACCTTGCCCAGGACACTAGCCCCATGACACTGTGAGGGTGTTCCCAGTCCCCAATTAAGTCATGCAGTGCAGCAAGTGATTATACATCAGGGTGGATGATGCAAAGTACAGTGCAGTGAGAACATGACAAAAACGTTTAAATGACAGAATAGTATGTAGGTAAACATACTATATACTACGTAAGTGAAGGGAAAAGTAAACAACGGGGTCAGAAAGAGGAATGGGAGTTTCGAGAAGCAGGCTGGAGGAGTCAGGGGGTGGGGGGTGGCTCATGGAGGAAGTGACCAAGGAGACCCGTCACCAGGTACAACAGTGCAGCAGCAGGGTTTGAGCTCTGCTTGACCCACGACCCCCAGGGGCATTGGGGGCATTCTAGCTCTGGAGGATCTACAGGCTGCAAATCAGCCTGAGGCTAGCATCCGTGGTATGTCTTCTTTGCTCCCGGGTGTGGCTCTTTCTCTGCCTCTTGAGGCTGTTGAATCTCCTTTTATTTTCCTCTGAAGTGCACTATTTTGTGTGGGTTCAGTACTGTTAGTTGACACAAATTCTTTGTGAAAATAAGTGGAGTATAAATCCTACTTGTTTCCTAATTAGATCTGAACATATTCAATAATAACAGCTTTTCCCCAGGCCCCTGGGTCTTCATCTGCTCACCAACGCTGAGATTTTTAAAAACATTATATTTTTAGCAGTTTCAAAGAATTAGTTTGGTTTTTAAAAAATTCCAGAAAGTCACACTTTTAATACTCTATAGAATGATCTGTAAACATTGAATGAGCAAGGTTTTACAGGATGAGGGAAGAATTGGCTTTGTGGCCGGGTTTGCCCTACTCTTTACTCCCTGTTGCCCCCGTGTGGCCACTCTCCAGATAGCATGTGGCCGAATGTGTTCCAACCTGTCAAATTCAAGGGAGAATAAGATAGAAGAAGGTTGGTCCTTGGATCCCCTAGCTCCTAATAATCATGAAATAATTTATGAGCTCTATTCTAAATCAGAGTATATGTTAACTTGATATTAGGGTTAGGGTCAGGGTCAAGCTGAATACATTAATTATGTACAGCTTTTTGTATGTCAATCATACCTCTATAAAGTGTATTTAAAAAAAAAAGGGAGAGAATATAGTCACTCAAAGTACTGAGCACCTTTCCTGTCACAGTAAATATGTAACTAAACATAAGTATTGCTTAACCTTGGCTGAGGACCGGGAGCTGGTCCTACAGGTACTTGGCAGGTAACATCTGTGGCCAGCTGCCCATCTCCCCCTGCTGCACCCACACCCAGCTCAGCACATCCTCTGCTCTGCTCAAGGGCAGCCCAGAGAGACCAGGTCCAGGTGTGGCTCCCTCCTGTCAGGCATGGCTTCCTTCCGACAGGTAGAGAAGGTGGCCAGCTCACAGACACATGACATCTTCTTTTGGTTACTTGCTATCTGTGTCACCTTTTTGTCACCTGGTCATTAACATTTAGCTCCTGTGAGAACCTGAGTTTGCAGGTTTCTGTTCACATTTCAAAGTGTGAAGATATGTGTTGACTTTGTTCGCTGTCCCTGGGGAGGATATACAGGGTTAGGGTATGGGTTAGGGTACGGGTACAGGTTAGGGTACGGGTTAGGGAACGGGTTATGGTTAGGGTACGGGTACGGGTATGGGTTAGGGTACGGGTCAGGGAACGGGTTAGGGTTAGGGTACGGGTTAGGGTTAGGGTACGGGTTAGGGTACGGGTTAGGGTTAGGGTACTGGTTAGGGTCAGGGTTAGGGTACAGTTTAGGGTTAGGGTACGGGTACGGGTACGGGTTAGGGTATGGCTTGGTTAGGGTACGGGTTAGGATTAGGGTATGGGTTAGGGTTAGGGTACGGGTTAGGGTATGGGTTAGGGTTAGGGTTAGGGGATGGGTACGGGTTAGGGAATGGGTTAGGGTTAGGTTACGGGTATGGGTATGGGTTAGGGTACGGGTCAGGGAACGGGTTAGGGTTAGGGTACGGGTTAGGGTACGGGTTAGGGTCAGGATTAGGGTACGGGTTAGGGTTAGGATACGGGTATGGGTACGGGTTAGGGTACGGGTTAGGGTACGGCTTGGTTAGGGTACGGGTTAGGATTAGGGTACGGGTTAGGGTTCGGGTTAGGGTACGGGTTAGGGTTAGGGTACGGGTACGGGTTAGGTTACGGGTTAGGGTTAGCGTTAGGGAACGGTTTAGGGTACGGGTTAGGGTACGGGTTAGGGTAGGGCGAGGGTTAGGGTTAGGGTACGGGTACGGGTTAGGGTTAGGGGTTAGTGGTTAGGGTTAGGGTTAGGGTTAGGGTACAGGTTAGGTTACGGTTTAGGGTAGGGTTAGGGTTAGGGTACGGGTTAGTGTACGGGTTAGGGTTAGGGGTTAGGGGTTAGGGGTTAGGGGTTAGAGTTAGGTTTAGGGTTAGTGTTAGGGTTAGGGTTAGGGTTAGGGTCTCCCTGTCCTCTGCTGTATAGAGACCATTCTCCTCCGGTAACCAGATTGATCATTTCAGAACATAACCTTTGAGGCTCTCTGCGATCCGCTCCCCACCTGTCTGTACTCTCCAGCCTCACCTCTCCCACTGCAGCCCCACTCTGTGGGCCACCAAGCTGTGTGGTTGTCCCACATGTTCCTTGGGCCTGACTCCAATCCTTTGCATTCTCTGTGCCCTCTGCCAGGAGCACTCTTCTCTCCCCTTGCATCATGTCTGGCTTGTTCCCCATTGGCTGGGCCTCTACTTGCCCCCTGGTGACCTGACTCATGTCTGCTGGGTGTATGTGCTCGTCCCATATTTAAATGTAGTATCCACCTTCCCTGTGTGAGCGATTTACTAACCTGCGAGGTATGGGGTAGGCATAGGGAAGTAGTCTTAGTGCCTGTGTAAAAAAGCCAGTCTCAGGGCGCCTGGGTGTCTCAGTCCTTAAGCGTCTGCCTTCGGCTCAGGTCGTGAACCCAGGGGCCTGGGATTAAGTCCCATGTCAGGCTCCCTGCTCAGCAGGGAGCCTGCTTCTCCCTCTCCCCCTCCCCCTCCTTGTGTTCCCTCTCTAGCTGTCTCTTTCTCTGTCAAATAAATAAAATCTTAAAAAAAATCAGTCTCAGAGGGGCTCACCACACTTGCTGACAATGGGGGAGCTGCTGTCCCCACAGTGAGGGGCAGGTAGTCCCCTCAACGGGGGACCAGCCATGTGAGGCAGTTGGACAAGACTTCCAATGTTTGGGGGCCAGGGAGATGTAGACCTGGACCCAGAAGCTCACCCCCTTGGATTCAAGGCTAGGGCCTAAGCAAGCCCCCTTTTTCCAGGGGTCATCTTTCCCCTTCCCTGCCCATGGGCTGAACCTGATTCCTGATCTGGGGAGTTCGAGGGTGACCCCTCCTAGAAATACCAGTGGTTTACTGATGGACCTTGTCAGCCAGAGGCCCAGTAGCCTTCGAGGGAGGACCCTATAGGGGGTGGAGACAGCTCTGTTGGGGACCAGCGACAGCCCACTCAAAGTAAAGTGGGGCAGCTGGCCGGCCCTGCTGATTCTACGCAGTCTGTAGGACATAGAAACACGGGCTGTGCCCAAAGGTGCTCAACTCATGGCAGGTGGGGACAGAACCTGCAGGGGTTCAGCCAGGGGAGGGCACCTGCAGGGTTTGCCTGGGAGCTCAGGAGAGGGGGGTGTTCCTGGCTCCAGCATGTTGAGAGTGGGGCTGCATGGGTTTCCAGCCTCCTAAGCCTCAGGCTCCCCTGTGTAAGATGGGGTGCTGATGGCCCCTATCTCTGGGAGCAGAAGGTAGGGAGGCCGTGCCAGTGGACTTGCTCAGGACAAGCCAGGGTGGCTGTTGCTTAAAGCAGCACAGGGCCTGTCCCCATGAAGAAGGTGTACATGTCCATGACCCCCAGCTCTGGGGTCCTGCTGCCAGCCTCTGGCAGTGACCCTCTTCCTGCCCTGTCCCCTGCCCCTGTGGATACGGGGTCTTCCTGGAGCTGTTCCTGCAGAATCACTTCATGGTGGACACAGGGTCATCTACTATGTCTTCACCGACCAGCTGGTTGCTGTGTCCCGTGTGCCCCTCCAGGAGCACTGAAGGGTGGTGGTTCTTGAGGTCCGTGGTGCCCCACACTGGCAGGATGTGTCCATGCAGCACACGGCGATCGTGAGCTGCTTCTATGAGGAGTGCTTCCTCTATGAGGTGGATGACATGGTGTGCGGGGACGTGGACATGAAGTTCTGTGACCACGTGGGCATGGAGATCCTGTCCCCCCTCTTTGGCACCCTGCACCCCGGTTTCTACTGGGTGGCCCGTGAGGACTTAAGCTATGAGCGCTGGTCCCAGTCCCAGGCCCACATCCCCAGGGACAAGGGTGACTTCTACTACATGGGGGCCTTTTTTGGGGGGTTGTGCCAGAGGTTCACCAACTGACCTTAGCCTGTCACCAGGTGATGGTGGTCAACTGGGCCAATGGGATCGAGGCCATGTGGTACGATAAGAGCCACCTGAACAGGTACCTGCTGGACCACAAGCCCACCAAGGTGCTGTCCCTGGAGGACCTGCGGGACCCACAGCTATTGGGCTGGCCCTGGAGGACCTGTGTGCAGCTGCTGGGCTGGCCCCGGGTCATGAAGAAGCTGAGATTTGGGCCATGCCCAAGAATCACCAGGACACCCGGAACTCATGAGGGGCTGTCCCCGTCTCCAGCAGGGGGTGCTGACTTCAGTGGAGCCATCAGAGCAGGTTCCCACTTCTGTCCCCTCGAGGAACACTGTGGAGTCCAGTACTGTCTGCACGGGCACGTCCAGTGCCCCAGCCGCACCTGCTCACAGGAGGCCTGCCTGGGGATACAGCGTCCTCTCTTTGCGTTCACTACATTTTCTTCACTTCTGGGTCATTTGCAGCTGTGAACGGCTCCAGGTTTATGTCAGATGTTTTTCTGTGTCGATGCTGAGCAACCATTTTTAAAAAGAACAATTGAGGGAAAAGGTTTTCTCTCTAGTTCTAAACAGACACCGCCTGGTGGGGCTGGGACAGCCCTGTAGCAGCCATGGAGCCAGAACGGGTCCTGGCTGGGTCTTCCCTCCCAGTCCTTGCATGTTGCCATGGCCATGGGGCTTCAGGGTCAGGGGTGCACCGAGCCACCTCTCAGAACCCCGGTGCCCTCACCGCCAGAGGCCTTGGCCGTAACCGCTAGCTCAGCCTCCAGCAGCATGGCGCCCTCTGGGTTATTTCCATTTCCTGCCGCGGATTTATTTTTTATTTATTAATTTTATTTAATTTTTTAAATTTAAATTCATTAGCCAACATATAGTATATCAGTAGATTTTGATGTAGTGTTCAGTGATTCATTAGTTGCCTATAACACCCAGTTCTCATCACAACATGTGCCCTCCTTAATACCCGTCACCCAGTTACCCCATCCCCCCACCCTCCTCCCTTCTGTAACCCTCAGTTTGTTTACCGGAATCCAGAGTCTCTCATGGTTTGTCTCCCTCTCTGATTTCTTCCTGTTCAGTTTTCCCTCCCTTCCCCTGTAGTCCTCTGTGATATTCCTGACATTCCACATATGAGTGAAACTATATGATAATTGTCTTTCTCTGATTTATTTATTTCACTTAGCATAATCCCCAACCGTTCCATCTATGTCAATGTAAATGGTAGGTATTCATCCTTTCTGACAGCTGAGGAATATTCTATTGTACATATATACCTCATCTTCTTTATCCATTCGTCTGGTGAAGGGCATCTCGGCTCCTTCCACAGTTTGTCTATTGTGGACATTGCTGCTATGAACATTGAGGGGCAGGTGCCCCTTCTTTTCACTACATCTGTATCTTTGGGGTAAATACCCAGTAGTGCAATTGCTGGTGGTAGGGTAGTTCTATTTGTAACGTCTTGAAGAAACTCCATACTGTTTTTCAGAGTGGCTGTACCAGCTTGCATTCCCACCAACAGTGTAAGAGGGTTCCCCTTTCTCCACATCCTCACCAACATTTGTTGTTTCCTGCCTTGTTGATTTTAGCCATTCTGAGTGGTGTAAGGTGGTATCTCAATGTGGTTTTAATTTCTTTTTCCCTGATGGCTAGTGATGTGAAGCATTTTTTCATGTGTCTGTTAGCCATTTGTATGTCTTTGGAGAAGTGTCTGTTCATGTGTTCTGCCCATTTCTTGAGTGGATTATTTGTTTTTTGGGTGTTGAGTTTGAGAAGTTCTTTATAGATCTTGGATGCCAGCCCTTTATCTGTAATGTCATTTGCAAATATCTTCTCCCATTCCATGGCTTGCCTTTTAGTTTTGTTGACTGTTTCCTTTGCTGTGCAGAAGATTTTTATCTTGATGAAGTCCCAAAGGTTCATTTTTGCTTTTGTTACCCTTGCCTTTGGAGACGTGTCTAGCAAGAAGTTGCTGTGGCTGAGGTCGAAGAGGTTACTGCCTGTGTTCTCTTCTAGGATTTTGATGGATTCCTGTGTCACATTGAGGTCTTTCATCCAATTTGAGTTTACCTTTGTATATGGTGTAAGAGAATGGTCCAGTTTCATTCTTCTGCATGTGGCTGTCTAATTTTCCCAGCACCATTTATTGAAGAGACTGTCGTTTTTCCATTGGGTATTCTTTCCTGCTTTGTGGAAGATTAGTTGACCATAGAGTTGAGGGTCCATTTCTGGGGTCTCTATTCTGTTCCATTGATCTATGTGTGTGTTTTGTGCCAGTACCATACTGTCTTGATGATGACAGCTTTGTAATACAGCTTGAGGTCACCTGCTTTTGTTTTATTTTTATTATTTTAGTGAATTTTAAATTAACGTATAATGTATTATTTGTTTCAGGGGTACAGGTCTTTGATTCATCGGTCTTATACAATTCACAGTGCTCACCATAGCACATACCCTCCCCAATGTCCATCACCCAGTCACCCCACGCCTCCCAACCCCCTCCACTCCAGCAACCCTCAGTTTGTTTCCTGAGATTAAGAGTCTCTTATGGTTTGTCTCTCTCTCTGGTTTCGTCTTGTTTCATTTTTCCCTCCCTTCGCCTATGATCCTCTGTCTTGTTCCTCAAATTCCTCATATCACTGAGATCATAGGATAATTGTCTTTCTCTGATTGACTTATTTTGTTTAACATAATACACTGTAGTTCCATCCACGTCGTTGCAAATGGCAAGATTTCATTTTTTTGATAGGTGCATAATATTCTCTGTATATATATATATATATATATATATATACACACACCACATCTTCTTTATCCATTCATCAGTTGATGGACATTTAGACTCTTTCCATAGTTTGGCTATTGTGGACATTGCTGCTATAAACATTGGGGTGCACGTGCTCCTTCGGATCCCTACATTTGTATCTTTGGGGTAAATACCCAGTAGTGCAATTGCTCGGTCATAAGGTAGCTCTTTTTTAAACTTTTTGAGGAACCTCCCTAGTGTTTTCCAGAGTGGCGTCTGCCTTCGTTTTAAATGGCTCTTTATGCTGGTGTTTGTGAAATGTGGGCATTCACTCAGTCTGGATGCATGTGCCGTTGGGATTCCTCAGTGCCCACAGATGGTTTGTGCACTCTCTCTGGACCATCCGCCTGCACTGTGTCTTAGCAAGCATTTAGTGATGCTACTGTGAGCTTAGACACCCAACAAGGCGCAGAGCATGAGAGCGAGAACTAAGATACAGGATCCCTGCTCTTGGGCCTTCCTGGGACTTTCGATGGACCCGTCCTCCTGACTCACTACTCTCCTATTGTGTAATAGACATACACCTGATACCATTAAGCACGTTTCAGGGTACAATTCTGTGGCAATAAGTATATTCACTCTTTTGCACCTGCCACCTCCATCCACTGCCACAACTTTGTCATCCTCCCAAACTGAACTTCTACCCAGGAGACACTAACCCCCCATTTCCCCTCCCCAGCCCCGGCACCCAGCAGCTCCTTCCACCTCTATGAATCGGAGTGCTCTCTGTCCCTCACAAGTGGGGTCTTCCCGTATTGGTCCTTTAGGGACTGGCTTATTTCACATAGCCCAATGGCCTCAAGGTCTGTCCCTGTGAGCCTGGACCTGACCCACTTTCCCCCCAAAGGAGTGTCTCAGCCCTCTCCTGTCTAAGCCAAGCCTCCTCAGTCCCTTCTGCTCCCCTCACCTTCCTCCTCCGCCTGAAGATGATCCCAGCCAATCCGCAGCTTTGAAGACCTATTCAGTCCAGATGCCAGGCACATACCCTGGGGACCTCGGGCCTCACCTACCCCATCTGTCCACGTCAGGTCCCTGCCCACCCCCCACCAGCTGGCCACCTGCTCATCCCACAGGTGTCCCCATCTCAGGAGAGGGAAACACCAAGTCCAGAGCCTTGGAGTCCTCTGTGACTTTTTGTTTTCTACCAACTCTCCCAGTAGTGAAGTGGCAATGTACTCAAGTGAACATTCATTGTCCAAAACATTTAAAGGCATATGTGAGTCTCTGCTGCCTAGGCAATGGATAACAGTTGGGGCAGATAGAAACCGAGCAGAATCACTGGAAGAAAGGCTGAGGAATGAGGAGCTTTAGGGAAGAAGGGCCTGGAAGCTCTGACTGCCCGTACCTGAGCTTCAGATGCCCCTCAGTGACTCCTGTGCCTCTGGTGTCTTCCTGGACCCCTGACCTGGCTGTTTTCAGACAGCTCATCCAGCGGTACCCTCAGTTTCTGGGAGGGGGGTTTGCTGGAATCTGCACTGTGTCCTACTGCCCCACCGGGATCACTTTTTGAGGGCACGTCGCCTGGGCCATCTGAGGACCCAAGACTGTGGGTCTGTGGCCCGGAGGGATTCTGAGCAGAGCTGGTGGGATGGGAAGGCTGGAAGGCACAGAGGTAGGTTTCCAGAAAGCCAGCTGGGGTCCCCGGCATCCTACTGTTTTTGATTCAGAGCCCTGAGATCTTTAAAATGCCAGCAATGTTACAGCATGGGCCAGAAAAGCAAATTTCCCTGTGCACCCAACACCACCTAAACTATTGGCCATTTCTTGTCACTTGAGCTGAGTACAAAGGATTGGGAGTCAGGACTTGGTGGGGGGGCCCTGGACCAGACTTTGTATTTGGGGGATAAAGGCCATCCAGACAAGCTTGTGCTGAGCCTAAGGAGAGGGTCTGTGTGGAGACCCCAGCTTCAGGCACTGCTGTCCAATGATGCCCCCTCAGCCCGACCCAGTGCACCTGCTGCTGGGGGAGCACCTGCCCCCTCCTCTCTGCCTGAGGGCTCTCTCCTGCACCAGCTGCCTCCTTTCCTGCCAGCCACTGCCAGCCTGCAGCCTGGGAGAGTGGCTACCCCGAGTTCCTCCAGCTGCTGGGGGAGCGCCTGCCCCCTCCTCTCTGCCTGAGGGCTCTCTCCTGCACTAGGTGCCTGCTCTCCTGCCAGTCACTGCCAGCCTGCAGCCTGGGAGGGTGGCTACCCTGAGTTCCTCCAGCTGCTGGGGGAGTACCTGCCCCCTCCTCTCTGCCTGAGGGCTCTCTCCTGCATAGGTGCCTCCTCTCCTGCCAGCCACTGCCAGCCTGCAGCCTGGGAGGGTGGATACCCCGAGTTCCTCCAGCTGCTGGGGGAGCACCTGTCCCCTCCTCTCTGAAGGCTCTCTCCTGCACCAGGTGCCTCCTCTCCTGGCAGCCACTGGCAGCCTACAGGCTGGGAGGGTGTGTACCTGGACGACCTCCAGCCCTGGGGACAGAGCCAGTGAGGATGGGATGTGGTCTCCCAGTAGGCCTGAGCGCCAGGTCCCCACGGTGTTCACTCTCCTCCTGCAGGCTCACTGTGCCATGTCCTCCCTCAGGCTTCCTAGGCTTAAGTCCTCCTCTGCTCGCTGACCATCCTTTGCCCAGGCTCCAGACGTTGGGACTGGGAGCAGGTCATCTGGACCTTCTGGACTCTCGCTTCCGTGCCCGTGACACGGACACAAGTTGGCCTCACGGAATGCTTGGAGGAGACCCAGTGCAGGATGATGCAGGCAGCTGCAGGGGAGATGCCAAGTGACCCCAGAGGGAGCGCACAGGCTTTGCACAATGCACCGGGCTCCCAGGACCTCCATGGGATGCGGGCGCCAGGCCACGGGGCACAGGAAGTCCTGGTGGGGGTGGCCCTGGCGGGGAGGCCAGAGAAGGGTCCCAGAAGGGGCAGGAGACAAGGAAGACGACAAGACAGAGCTTCCCAAGGAGGTCAATGGAAGGATCAGAGGATCGCAGAGACCCTTGGGACAACTTGGAAGCCCTGGAGATGTTAGCTGAAATGCTGTCATTGGGTCAGAAAAGTTAGTCACAACCCCCCAGTCGACACTGGGTAATTTACTTTGTTTGTTCTAAGAATCAGTGCGTACCTGCCATTAGAACTCACATTGCAGGAAGTCTAGGATATACTCACTCTTCATCACTTTTCAGGACTCGATTTTTCTAGAGGAAGTGCTAAGCATGGGTCTCTCCATTCTTTGTGTAACTGGCCTCTGTTTTCAGGAGCAGATTCTTGGTGCTCATCACCACTCCTAGCCGTGAGACTGACCCCTGTCACCTCCCACAGTGGACGTGACCATGTGGGTTGGGGGGTGCTCACTGATGAAGCCCCATTGCTCAGTACACAGCAGGGACCCGTGGTCCTCTGCTGAATGAGGGAGGAAGGGGGGAAGGAGGGAGGGAGTGAGAGGGAGGGAGGATGGGAGAAAGGGAGGGAGAGAGAGGGAGGGAGGGAGGGAAACCGCAGAAGTTGGGTCCATCCATCAGGAGCCCTTATTTGGGGTGAGGTCCGAGGGCACCACAGCCCCGGCCCTGGATGGTGGCTCAGGTCCTCCCAGTGCTGACCTTCCTTCTCCTTGGCCCTCTGTTATCCTGGATCCTCTCCACCTCCTCCTCCTCCAATTCTGAATGTTCCCAGGAACAGGGTGGCAGGAGGGGTCTCAGGAGGGGCTTCCCGGATCCTGTGCCCCGAATGACAATGTGACAGTGGATACAGGACATTCTATCATGAGGACTGGGACTGTGGATCCCATCCATCTCCTTGGGCATTAGCGTTGTTCCATTCCCTGCTCTCTCCACCACTGCTGTGATAAACACTCCTGAAAACACATCTGTGAAAAACCGAGCCAGAGTTTCCAGGGGTTGGTCAGAGGCCAAGCATGCCAGGTGCACCTGTGGCCTGGGATGGGTGCTGCTCACTGTTCTCCCAGACAGGGGTGCCTGTCACCCTTCTCTCCAGGGTACCTGCAGGGGATCCCCGCTTCCTCACGTTCTCCCCAGACCAGACACCTGCCAGTCTGAGGGTGACCAGTGCTGCCTCCATAGGGTTTCCTTTGCCAGAGTCCTTCCCCGGGAGCTCCCTCATCTCTGACTCTGCACGTGCCTGTCCTCCCCCCTTGGACTTGCATGCGTTTGGTGTCTGTCCTTGTGGAACCCAGTGACTTGGTGTGTTGTTTGGACAAGAGGCATCGGAAACCTTTCTCTGGCCTTGGGTTGTGAGCAATGCTTTTGCCCTTTGTGGTGTGTCTTCCAGCTTCTGCATTTCCCTGGTTTCTGTGTGGGCCACAGGGGCCAGCCCTGTCCTGTCTGGGGTCAGGCTGTGGTGTCCCAGCAGGAACAGGTGTCTCGGCCCATAATTCCTAAAGCGGCCTCTCTGATTACATCTGATCTGTAATCCATCAGGCATTTTAATATCGAATAAGGGAAATTTTATGACAGATAAACACAGACGAAAACAAGTCCCCTTTGAAAATAGGTGGGCAGACACAAAGGCACCTATTGCGTGATTCCACTTACAGAAACATCCAGAACAGGGAAAGGAACAGGGAGAGAAAGCAGCTTATGGGTTTCCAGGGTCTGGGCTGGGGGAGAAATGGGCAGGGGGGCTTCTGGTTCGGGGACTCCTTTGGGACACGAGATATTCCGCAGCAATGTTCTGGGGTGTGGTGGCACAGCGTTGGGAATGTACTTATGCTCATCACATGTTCAGTTGAAAACAAGTAATTTTATTTAAAACAAATAATAAACAGTATACAGAACATGAAAATGAACAATATGAACCAGAACAATATGAACCAGAGAGAAAGAATATAGGGGGAGGGGATGAAACAATCTGGCGGGGCGTCGGGGTCCGGCGATGGAACTAAGGGCAATTGTACAAGGAGCTCTCCCCGCAGGGCTGTGGGCTCTGGATGTGGCTCTGGGAGCCCTGCAGGAGCAGCAGTAGGGGCAGGGATTAGGATAGGGGTAGGGCCAGGGGCAGGGCCAGGTGTAAGAGCAGGGCCAGGGGCAGGGCCATTTGTAAGAGAAGGGCTAGGGGCAGGGGCAAGGGGAGGGACAGGATCAGCAGTCATGGCAGGTGCAGGATCCAGGGCAGGACCTGGGTAAGGAGCAGGAACAGGAGCTCCGGCAGGTGCAGGAGCAGGGGCAGTGGCAGAAAAAGGAGCAGGAACAGGAGCTCAGGCAGGGGCAGGGGCAGGGGCAGGGGCAGGGGCAGCAGGTCATGCTGGGGAAGGGGCAGAAGCAGGAGCAGGAAAAGGAGCAGGAACAGGAGCTCAGGCAGGGGCAGGGGAAGGGGCAGCAGGTCTGGCAGGGGTTGGGTTATGGGCAGGAGCAGGGTCAGGGACAAGAACAGGAGCCAAGGAAGGGTCAGGGGAAGGGGCAGCGGAGTCTGGCAGGGGCAGGGAGAGGAGCAGGAGAAGGAGCAGGAACCGGAGCTCAGGCAGGGGAAGGGGCAGTGGCTCTGGCAGGGGCAGGGGAAGGGGTAGGAGGAGGATCAGGAGCTGGGTTGGAGCAGTGGCAGGTGCAGGATCCAGGGCAGGACCTGGGTCAGGGGCAGGAACAGTAGCAGGAGCTGGGTCAGGGGCAGGTGCCAGTTCTTCCTGGTCCGTTTCAGGCTGTCCGTGGGTGGGTGCCGGGTCACCTGCCGGCTCCTGGTCTCCTCCTGAGGTCGCTGCAGGCACCACCACTCCGTCCAGAGCTGCCAATGGAGTTGGAACCGGCTCTAGCTCCTCAGGTGGTGGAGCAGCTGGGAGAGGAGAAAAGCTCAGCCCAAGCCTGCTCTCCATGGAGACAGAACCCAGCCCAGGGCCTCCCAGAGAAGCCGCAGCCAGGAAGGAGCCCTCCCCGGGCCGTCTCCCCGACCGCAGTCCACCCGCTGGGCGCTCTGAGCCCAGTCGTTGCTCCAGGCCCCACACCAGGCTCTGGGGGCTCGTCCCTGTGGGGCCAGCACCGACCCATCCCCACACACCACAAACACCCAGCCCCAGCCTTCTCACCCTCGGGCTCGGTCTCCGTGGGCTCCGGCTCCTGGACCACTGTCCGGTGACCAACCACCTGGGACAGTGGTCTGGGAGGTGTTGGAGGTCTTGCCCGGCAATCCCCAGCACTTGTTTTTGGGGATGCCTGTGGGGTCAACCCCTCCGTCAGGGAGGAGGGCATGTCCGCCAGCCGCCTCGGGAGGTCATCCGTGGCCTTCTGCAAAGACAGGGACGGGTAGCCGGCTGGAGGCATCACAGCCCTGCCCGGCCATCCTCACTGTCCTCCTGCCCAGTCCCCCTGCTGTTCCCAGATCAGACACAGACCTGTGAGTGCACAGCCCTGCACCCGGGATGCAGTGACCCATCCCTGCAGGGCTATTGGGATAAACCCTGGGTAGAAGGGGCAGCGCCCGCACATCCTATCCCACCCAGCCAGCCTTGACCTTGAACATGACCTGCCCACTGGGAATCTGACCCCTCATCAGCCTGCTCCTGCTCAGGGTGGCCCCACCCTGCATGACCCCTCTTTACACACACACACGCACGCACACCCACAGACACACACGCACGCACACGCACACTCACACACAGACGGAGGGGGGCCTGGGGCTGCACAGGTCAGATCAGAGCGTATGGGGCTGGGTGGCAGGCTCTGGGCCTCCTGGTGTCACCTTTCTGTCCTTCCGGCCAAATGGCCAGAGGCGGTGGGGAGCCCTGATTCGACATCCCCAGCGGGGGCCAGCGTTTGCAGGGCGCTCTTTCTTCAGACTGCAGCCTCCAGACTTAGGGAGGCAACACCCGAACATGCTTTTTGTTGGAGGGTCTCCAAAGAAATGAGCTGGGCAGGGGGCTGTCTCTGGAATGTGGGTGCCTGGTTACCGGGGTTCCAAATTCTGTTGGGCTCTGTTGTCAGGGAAGTGAGGTCACCACTGCCTGGGGTCCCCTTACCCAACTTCCTCCTCACACAAGAGCCCCGCCCCCGAGGGCCCCCTCCCCCAGCTGCTCAATGCTCCCCCTCCCCCCATGCCCCATTCATACAATGACTCCCTCACAGCCTACCCACAGCCTTCCCAAGGCCTGGGTGCAGCCGGTGTCCCCGCTGTGAGGACACAGATCTGGCTTCAGACTGGGCTCCTGTGCGTGCCCAGGGCTGTGACCCTGGACAGACCCTGTGCCTCTCAGGGCCTCCCCAGGCTCCCCATCTGCACAGTGGGGTGTTCTGGCTTCTACTCCTAAGGACGCCATCAGGGGTAGGACCTCTACATACATTCCGGACCTGCTATCACAGGAGGCTGGGGCACACTTGGCAATGCAAGGATGAGCCAGGGGCTGGGCGGGACATGGAGCACAGCTCAGAGGGGCCTGGGTCTGCTCTGGGGTCTGGGCAATGCCACCCCCTTCTTGCCTGTTCCCAGCCCCTGTGGGAAGGTTGCAATGAACGGATTCCCACCTTGTCCCCTGGTGACGCACACTTCCAGGGGCTCCCATTAGGTTTAGGCTCAGGCCCCGGGGCCTCGTCTGCGCCCATGTGCTGGGCAGTCCCCACAGTGGTTCCCGGGCATTCCCGCATCCTGCTCACACATCCGTGTGGAATCCCCTCCCCTCTGGGGTGGATGGCCTGTGTGACCGCGCTCTCAGGAAGAGAATGGGGCCAAATGCTGGGATGTCATTTCCAAGCTGATGGAGGAAAGTCTGTGACTTCTTCTGGTTCCCTCTGTCATGTGTTCATTCTCTGTCTCCTCTGTTTCTGTCTCTGTCTCTGTGTCTCTCACAGGAGCAGGATCTGTGGACTCCAGGGGTGATGTGAGAAACCTCAGAAGCCTCCCTTGTCCGTGTTTCGCTCTTCTGTCCCGATGCTAGATTCCTTCCTAAGGCCTTGTCACCCGGACCAGAGCAGTGAATCTGGAACCTCTTCCAAATGGAGACCCAGAGGCTGCAACAAGGAGGGTCTTGGCCTTGGTCCCCAGAGTAGTGGTCAGTGCTCTGCCACGTTCTGCGTACCCAGGTCCTCAGCTCCCCAAGCCCCCAGTGTGTCCCCTGCTCCGAAGACCTCGAGGGAGTACAAAGCATTTTCCCAGGACTGAGAGCACAGGGGGTCGGTGATGGAGATACAAGGCCAACAGGCTCTCCCACAAGCCTGTGGGACCCTAGGGACACTGCATCTCTACAGCCCAAGTGACAGAAGAGTAAGCTGAGGCCTTTGGCTGGAGCCCCTCTGGACTTGGGGGTGGGTATCTCTTCCTGCTTCCAAGTGCCCAGGCTGGTGATGGACACCGGAACCCAGACCCTGTCCTCTCCCAGTGCCCTGGCCACCCCCCTGGGCCCCTTGGGGACCCCTGACCCTCAGCCTGGCCTGTCTCCCCTCCCCATGCTATGGATCTGGGTCCTCGCCAGGAGTCCAGATGCCCTGCCCCATGGCCCAGCTGTCTGCAACCTGTTTCTTCTTTCCCCCCTGTCACCCACCTCGCTCCCAGGGTGTCCTCCCCTTCTGACCCCCAGCTGGGCAGTCAGAGTGGTGTGTGTGTGTGTGTGTGTGCAGGTGCGCATGCATCTATGTGCCTGTGGATGACCAAGGTCATGTCCCCACATGGGACAGGGTGGGTAGCTATTCCCGAGGATCTGAGGGGCTCTCACCCCCAAAGCGAACCTCATGGGAGGCTGGCCTAGGACTGGAGAGCGGCCCTGTTCCTTGGACTCTGCACCCCTCAGTTGTCCTGGGCCAGTCCCTGCCTCTCTTGACCCAGGTTCCCAACTGTCCCTGAGGGTCGGACATGGAAAGGCTTGAACGTGGCTGCTCCTCCAGGGGTAGGTGGGGGACAGGTGCACTAGGCACGCAGGCCTCCCCACCGAGAGGGCCAGCCAGGTGTGTCATGGCCAGGTGTGCACAGATGACCTGCCCACAGCTCCTGTACCATGACCCAGCCCTGCGGCGGATGTGCGCGAGACCCATCGCTCCGTACCTGACTGGTCCCCCACGTTCTCTCACCACCGCCAACTGCTCTGTGGCCCTGAAGTCCACTGAGCCCTGCAACCACACCCATCCTGGGCAGCAGGCCTTAGGGTGTAAGGACAGGTGCGGTGGACATCTGGGGATGCAAAAGTCACTAAATACTCCCCACCCAGCTGGCCTGGAATGCAGATACCCTCTCAGGGTCCAGCTAAGTGCAGGGCTGGGCCAGAGGACCTGGAGGCATCCGTGAAGCCAACTCAGGGCAGGGGGAAGATCAGTCCGCCCCTTCCCCTTCTCCTCTCCTCCTTCTGCCTTGTCTTCCTGGCAGGACCCAGGACAGAAGTCTAGCCTGTCCCTGGCTGCAGGCCTGGCTGGAGTCAGAGGGGCGGGAAGGAGGCCGGGGACGAGGGGCCCCCCAGCAGAATGCCCGAGTGTGAAGGTGGTCATTACTGTAATCAGGGAACCCATGGGCATTCAGGGATTTCATCCCCAGGACCCGGCCCCTGCCCCATCCTTCACCCTCCACAAGGCCCCGCCTCCTCCCCAGCCCAGTCCCTGTCTGCAGTCAGTCCTCCCTCCAGTCCCAGGAAATCCAGTTGTTCTGGGGGCTGCAAACTCATTACAAGGTGGAGCAGAGCCAGCTCAATGGGGCTTGATTCCGGGTCCTGCAGCCCCACAGTGAAGAGAGGTGAGGCCAGGCAGGAGCGGGGAGAGGACAGAGTGGACTCTCCCTGGGGGCCATGGCTCCCTGGTCAGCGCAGACCCTGTTGTGTGCTGGCCCCTAGGGCACCCAGATTTCAGCTCCCGGGCAGGCTCTGGGAGGGAGACCAGAGTGTGGCTCCTATTAGCTCAGACGTGTCCCTCTGTCCTGTATCTACAGCCTGTCTCCCGAGCTGGAGTCCCCCTCCTAGTCGGCCAGCAACACCTTCAGGGCCAAGAACAGGCCATCATGAAGCTCAGGGGCCAGTGTGTGGCTGTGCAGGCAGGGGAGGGCTTCCTTTCAGCTCAGGGAGTCTCTGGCTGGGCTAGGAGGGGCTTTGGAGGGCTGGCCTTCCAGCTTCTCTGCTGACCAGCCCTGGGACTGGAGCCATGTACCTCCCCTCTCTGGGCCTCACTCTCCTCCTCTGTGCAATGGGGCAATGCTGAATGATTGCTCCCATGGCAGGAACATGTGTGGTGCTGGGCACAGAACCTGGATTGCAGAGTGCAGTGGGGGATGGTGAGCCGTGTCGGCAGTGAGCACCCCTCCCCCCAAAAGCAATCCAGCCCTTCCATGCAGCCCCCAGGCCCCTGGCTGGGAGCCCAGGAGCAGTGGCCGACCACACTCCAGACACCAGGCCCCTGTGTGTGGCTCTTCCTCAGGAATGGGGATGTGGTGGGGACCCCGTGACATAGGGCCAGCTCCTGTCTCTGACGGAAGGAGAACAAAGACTTTCCCTGGGGTCCCCTAAGGCCACATAAGAAGGGAGGAGGCTGCCCCTAAATGGTACATTGAAATTCTGCTTCTGTTAGAACCTGAGCGTTGGGGTTTGGTTCTTTCACTTGCTGGGCTGACGAGACACACACGCTCTCCATGACTCCTCCTCAGATGAAGAGCTCTTGCAGGTCCCGGGCGTCCTGGACCTGGGGAGGGGAGAGGGGCCAGTCCCCTCCCTGGCTCCTGAAGGAGACCTGTCCTCCCAAAAACAGGATAGTTTCGGGTCGTGATCCTGGGCCAGGGCTGGAGACAGCCCCTCACTGCTCCTGACTCTGGGGCTCAGTGGGCCTTTCTCAGGCACAGCCACGCCCACTGAAAGTGGGCGCTTCAGAAAGAACACACTCCTGGACCCGGTCCTGCTCCAGGACGGTGGCTGCCTTCCCCAGCTCCGGAGGAAGAGGGACATCCTCTGCTTCTTTGGGAGGTGGTCCTCTGACCCACGAGCAAGCACTGAAAAGTTTCTAGTCTGCCTCTGGAAGTGCACCAGCCAGTCACTGTCCACACACGAAGACGGACGCCTTGCTGAGGAAGCGCGGGAGGTGATCCTGTGCAAATGGTCTGCGGGCCGGTGGGGCTGGCTGCTTCAGGGCACCATTTCTCTGGATCGGAATCCTCCTGGAGTCTCGTCTCCGCTCTTGGAGCTCCCTTCCTGCTGGTTTCAGGACCAAGGGAGAGACTGTGGTGTGGCTTGGAAGGCTCCACCCCAGCCTCCTTCCTTCCGCACACATCACTGCTCCCCAGGAAGCAGGGGCTGTTGCTCCCACATGCCCTGCGCAAGGCTGGTTTAAGGCACTCATTCCCTCCAAGGCCCAGCCGCTCTGGCTCCATCACATACATCGTGGCCACAGCTGCCTGGCTGGGTGAGGAGTCCAGGAGAGCTCTCCTTTCCCAGGATCAGGGTTCATATTCCTGGCCAGAGAAAGAAGTCCCATCTGTCCTCTGCTAGAGAAGGTGAATTCCTGGGCCGGGTGGCCCTCAGGTGCCTGAGGTCATGGGGGTCCCCCGCAGGTCCCCTGGAGAGAAGAGTGACGGGCACCCCTGTCTGGGAGAACAGTGAGCAGCACCCATCCCAGGCCGCAGGTGCACCCATCACCTGGCAGTGCTTGGCCTCAGACTCACCCCCGGAAACTCTGGCCCGGTTTTTCACAGATGTGTTTTCAGGAGTGTTCAGCACAGCAGTGGTGGAGGGAGCAGGGAATGGAACAGCAGTAATGCCCAAGGAGATGTATGGTGGCTCAGTCCGTTAAGCCGCTGACTCTTGATTTGGGCTCAGGATGTGATCTCATGGTGTGGGATGGAGCCCCATGTGGGGTCTGTGTTCAGGGCAGCGTGGGCTCACGATTCTCTTTTCCACCTCCTGCCTCTCCTACCACTCCCGTGCCACACTCTCTCTCTCTAAAGTAAATTAATAAAATCTTTATAAAAATGGAATCCTACAGAATGTACTTTTAAAAAGTTGTAGAAAGTCTGTCATATGATCTCACTGATGTGAGTAATTCTTAATCTCAGGAAACCAACTGAGGGTTGCTGGAGTGGTGGGGGGTGGGAGGGATGGGGCGGCTGCGTGATAGACATTGGGGAGGGTATGTGCTATGGCGAGCACTGTGAATTGTATAAGACTGTTGAATCACAGACCTGTACCTCTGAAGCAAATAATACATTATATGTTAAGAAAAAAGAAGATAGTAGGCAGGGAAAAATGATGTAATGTGTGGTGATTAACAACATAAAAAAAGGGAAAAAAGTTGTAAAAAATCATAACATTGATTTTGCCATTTTAACATTTTCAGGATAAAGTCCGGTAGTGTTAAGTATATTTATACTGCTGTGATACATATCTTGAGAACATTTCATTTGCAAATCTGAAATTCTGTACCCATTATTTGTTTTTCATGTAGAAAGCATATTCATTTATTTACTCATTTAATTATGCTCAATTAGCCAACATATAGTACATCTTTATTTTTTGATGTATTGTTAAATGACTCATTATTTGCATATAACACCCAGTGCTCGTCACAACATGTGACCTTCTTAATACCTATCACCCAGATACCCTATCCCCCCACCCTCCTCCCTTCTGTAACCCTCAGTTAGGTTCCCGGAGTCCAGAGTCTCTCATGGTTTGTCTCCCTCTCTGATTTCTTCCCATTCAGTTTTCCTTCCCTTCCACTACGGTCCTCCATGCTATTCCTTATGTTCCACATATGAGTGAAACCATATGGTAACTGTCTTTCTCTGCTTGACTTATTTCACTTAGCCTAATCCCCTCCAGTTCCATCCACGTCAGTGCAAATTGTAGGTATTTATCCTTTCTGATGGCTGAGTAATCCCTTGTATATATGGACCACATCTTTATCCATTCATCTGTTGAAGGGCATCTGAGCTCCTTCCCCAGTTTGGCTATTGCAGACATTGTTGCTATGAACACTGGGGTTCAGGTGCCCCTTCTTTTCACTACGTCTGTGTCTTTGGGGGTAAATACCCGGTAGTGCAATTGTCAGGTAGTAGGGTAGTTCTATTTTTAACATCTTGAGGAACCTCCATACTGTTTTCCAGAGTGGCTGTACCAGCTTGCATTCACACCAACAGTGTAAAGAGGGTTCCCCTTTCTCCACATCCTCAGAACATCTGTCATTTCCTGAGTTGTTCATTTTAGCCATTCTGACCGGAGTGAGGTGGTATCTCATTGTGGTTTTGATTTGAATTTCCATGATGGCTAGTGATGTTAAACGTTAGTCATTTTTATGTCTTTTTTGGAGAAATGTCTGTTCATGTCTTCTGCCCATTTCTTGATTGGATTATTAGTATTAGTATTATTACTATTTTGGGTGTTGAGTGTGAGAAATTCTGTATAGATCCTGGATACCAGCCCTTTATCTGTAATATCATTTGCAAATATCTTCTCCCATTCCATGGGTTGCCTCCTAGTTTTGTTGACTGTTTCCTTTGCTGTGCAGAAGCTTTTTATCTTGATGAAGTCCCAAAAGTTCATTTTTGCTTTTGTTTCCCTTGCCTTCAGAGACGTGTCTTGAAAGAAGTTGCTGTGGCCGATGTTGAAGAGGTTACTGCCTCTGTTCTCCCCTAGGATTTTGATGGATTCCTGTCTCACATGGAGGTCTTTCATCCATTTTGAGTTAATCTTTGTGTATGGTGTTAGAGAATGGTCGAGTTTCATTCTTCTGTATATAGCTGTCCAATTTTCCCAGCACCATTTATTAAAGAAACTGTCTTTTTTCCATTGCATATTTTTTCCTGCTTTGTCAAAGATTAGTTTACCATAGAGTTGAGGGTCCATGTCTGGGTTCTCTATTCTGTTCCATTGGTCTATATGTCTGTTTTTGTGCCAGTACCATGCTGTCTTGGTGATCACAGCTTTGTTATATAGCTTGAAATCTGGCAACGTGATGCCCCCAGCTTTGTTTTTCTTTTTCAACATTTCCTTCTCCTCTTTCCGGGTCTTTTCTGATTCCATACAAATTTCAGGATTGTTTATTCCAGCACTTTGAAATTGTCATTGCAATTTTGGTCGTGATGGTGTTGAAGGTATAGATTGCTCTGGGTAGCATAGACATTTTAACAATGTTTGTTCTTCCAATCCATGAGCATGGAATATTTTTCCATCTTTTTGTGTCTTCTTCAATTTCTTTCATGAGTGTTCTGTAGTTCCTAGAGTATAGATCCTTTACCTCTTTGGTTAGGCTTATTCCGAGGTACAAATCTGGTTTTGAAAGAACACATAACTTCAGTGTGGGCCTGCCCTGTCATTTTAAAATTCTTTTGTCTTATGAGTTTTTCTTACTACTTCTCATGTATCTTGTTTTTTTAGTTGGTCTTATCTTACTACATGAGAATATTAAAGGCTAAGTGTAATGGTTAATATTATAAAGCAGAAGCATTGGACAATTCTGGAAAAGTTATTTTGGGCTTTGAATTTAAGTATTTTTTTTAAAAGATGCCCATCTACATGTTTTTTAAGTAATTTTTTTTCAAACTGATAATGGCTTTGATGTATTAAAAATACTAGCTGTAGGGGTGCCTGGGTGGCTCAGTCGTTAAGCATCTGCCTTCAGCTCAGGTCATGGTCCCAGGGTCCTGGGATGGAGCCCCACATCGGGCTCCTTGCTCGGCGGGAAGCCTGCTTCCCCCTCTGCCCTTCCCCCTGCTTGTGTTCCCTCTCTCGCTGTGTCTCTCTCTGTCTAATAAATAAATAAAATCTTGAAAAAAAAAAAAAAAACAAGTTGTAAAGAAAAAAAATCAGAAGTACAGAAAACTGTAAAGAAAGTAAAAATTGTCCCAAATCCTACTACCCTGATAGAAGGATAGATGACTAAATTTTATTGATTCATGAAAGCATTTTGTATATTGAAGATACTAACCTTATGTGTGTCATATATATTTTCATAATTTGTTCACTCTCATCTAACTTTTTAAGGGTATATTTCTTTTTCGTGAGGGGATGTAATGTTTATATTGCAAAATCTACCAGTTCTTTCTAATCTGAGTTTTTTTTTTTAATGTCATAAAGTTTTTTCCATGCCCAAATTATAAAAATTTTTACTTATTTTGTACTGTTTTCATGGTTTCATTTTTTACATGAACTTTTACAATGATATTTCTGGATTTTATTTTGATATAAAAACTGAGGTTTGGATTAGGCTTATTTTTTCCAAAGGGCCAGTGTTTTTCATCACCATTTATTGAATAATCAACTTTTTCTGTATTGATCTGAAAAGTTGTTAATTTTAGAATGTACTTTATTCCCACATATACTTGCAACTACATTGAGTTTTATACTCTTGATCTATCCATGATCAGGCCCATCTACTCTGACTGCTTTAATAGTTGGGACTTTTTAAATATCTGGTTGAGTCAGGGTTATGTACTATTTTTGAAAAAATATATAAAACCAATGTCTTCCATGAACAAAGCACTTTGCAAAACAATATCTTAAGATGTTCTATATAGAAAGGAAGAAAGGAAGAGCATGAAGGAGGAAGGACAGGGAGAAGGAAGGGAGAAGAGAGAAGAAAAGAGCAGAAACAGAGAAAAATATTTCTTTTTCTCTGATTAAAACCATGAGTGTCGAAAGGGCTTCCTTTAGTGATTCTATACTAGAATGACTAACTGAAACTGGCTTAATGTAAAATCAAATCAAGGGCAGAAAGACAAATGTCCTTTAAGTAGTAACATTATTGTTGAAGAATTGGCACAATTCCTCCCTGAAGAAAATTGTCCCCTCTGAAAATAAAGGAGTTCAGCTCTATGCAAGAGTGGCAGAGGAAAAAAAAAAAAAAAAAAGGATTATACCACAAAAGAGAGTCATTTGGGAGGTCAGTCTCTTCCCAGGAGCCGCATGCCTGAGAATCTCTGGACCAATCCCAGTTTCAATTACTCCTTGGCCAGGCTTGAGTGTTTGGACAGAGAAGTCATTCTGTAGTCAACTGACTGTGTAGATCCTCACCTCCAGCGGACACCATGGAGACCCAAGCTTGCCCGAGCTTCTGGAAGCTAATTGTGTGCAGCCGGGAGCCCAGGGGTGTGAGAGCAAGAGTTAAGAGACACCAACTGTTCTGTCAGCATGGCCAAAAGGAACTGAGCGCCATGTTTGAATAATTTACTCAGCAAGCAGCCTCACAGGTCACTCCCTGAACACTGGTTTATCTTCTGAAGTAATGAAGGGGGATCTTTCCATTCTAATTTATTTTCTGCCAACTCAAATATATCAAAACTGAATGCATTCCTCCTCTCTGTGAAATGGAGACTTCCTGGGGTAGGTTGGACATGGGTAAGCCTCTGGTTGGGGACTTGGTCCTGATTTTCTGGCAGTTATTAAGGGGAAGCTGTACTTTGATGGGAAGAACTCTTGATTTGGAATCAGAAGACCCGGGTTTGAGACTCAGCTCGACTGTGGAATAGCTGTGAACGTAGACGAGTTACGAATCATTTCCGAGTCTGTTTCTTTACCAGAGAAGAGGCCGTATAGAACCTGTCCCGCCTGCTTCATGCCAGAGTGAGAACCATGCCTTCAGCCAGTTTATACTGAGTGCCAATCGTGTGCCAGGCACAGTGGTAGACCCTGGGGGGTGCAACCACTACGTGAGACAGGCAGGGTCTCCATCCTGATGGAGATTATAGTCAAACAGGTAAGACATGTTCAATGAGTGAGCAGAGGTGAATGGGAGAATGAGAACTATGGAAAGGAGATTCCATAATGTACTAAGAGTGCTAGAAAGTGTAGAGCTTTACATAAATGAAAAGTGTGCAGATGGTAAAAAAACTCTAGAAGGATATACATCAAACTGTTCACAATTATCTATGAGGTGGGATAACAAAGATGTTTAACTTTCTAAGTTATATATTTATATATTCTTTAAATATTTTTTACAACCAGCCTATATTTGTGTTTATAAAAAATAGAGGCATTAAAAGATGAATTGGAGAACAAAAAGAACAGTATTCAAATGTGCTCAAGAATATGAAAATGTTCATTTGGGCCTTGAGCTTTCATGCTGCCATTTATTTTTTGCTGTGCTGAGTCTAGGAAAGTAGAGAACGAAGTATTTGGGCAGAAACCAGGAGTGGGAAGCCCCTCAGCTTCAGATCTGCTGGTCTGCAGCAGCAAACGTGAATGCTCCCTTGGGTGGCAGGTGTGGTCCCCTGGATCGAATGACGTGTCCTCTGAAGACCTCACAGCATCGTCCTGTGGTAGGCCTGAACCAAGACTGGCAAGGTCTGACACCGCAGGAATAACAGTGAGTTCATTCTAACCAATAGAGGGGTTGGAAATGATGGTATGGGCAGCAAACCACAAATCCAATGGCCATTTTCCAGGAGAACTGGCCTGATTGCTGAGGGCTGGATGTGGAGGCTTCTCCCCTGTTCATCAAGCGCCTTTTGTTTTATGGGTAGCCAAGGTCAGCAAGGTCACTGTGAATAGTGCAGAGCTCCTCACACCCTCTGTTCCCTGTTGTGCACACCGCCCAGTGGTCAGCCTTTGTCAAAGGCATGCAGTTCACAAGCCACCACTCTTTGTTTTAAAATGAGTAAGCCTGGGCTTTCCCCCTTCTTCTTTTTCTTTTTCTGGCTCTGAATAGGTCTGTGCGTACACAGCAGATGGCTTTCTGACGAGGCTCAAATTCATCCCGTCTTTGGGGAAAAAGTACAGCAAGAAGGACTGTTATTCCAATCTGATAAGGTTTTCTATTTCCAGCTAGAAAAATGAGTGTCTGTAAGTAGAGAAGGAAAAAAAAATAATAGGAAAATGAAAGGAACAAAAGCAGTCAATACTTTATTTGAGAGATGGATTTGGGAAGTTTTCAATTATGTAGATCCTCTGCCTCCACACACTGTTCCCATGGCTCAGAAGCCATTGGGAAGGCAGTTCAAACAGTAAATTACATACCTAAAATATACAACTTCAGGACAGTGTTTACCTCTGAGGAAGGCTGGAAGGGGTCAGAACTGGGAAGGCTTCAATTGTTCTTTTTTTCCTGAAAATTTTTTTTTCTTTAAAAAATAAATGCGCATAGTGGGTCCCCAAGCATTGTTAGTTACTAAGAACAGGCCTATGGGGTGCCTGGGTGGCTCAGTTGGTTGAGCAGCTGACTCTTAATCTCAGCTCAGGTCTTGATCTCAGTGTTGTGAGTTCAAGCTCCGTGCTGGGCTTCATGCTGGGCATGGAGCCTACTTTAAAAAAAGAGAAAAAGAACGGGACTATGGAACCGGTCTGCTGGGGTTAGGCTACCAGCTGTTTCCCTTACAAGTTAGATACCTTAGCAGGTTCACTAACCGCTCTGTGCCTTGGCTTTCCCATCTTTAAAATGGGGATAAACAGGGGCACCTGGGTGGCTCAGTCAATTAAGCATCTGCCTTCAGCTCAGGTCATGATCCCAGAGCCCTTGGATTGAGCCCCGCATCGGACTCCCTGCTCAGCAGGGAGTCTACTTCTCCCTCTCCCTGTGTGATCTCTCTCGCTCTTACTCTCTCTCAAATAAATAAATAACATCTTTTTAAAAATGGAAATAAATAAGAGCAGCTATCTTATGGGGTGGTGGTGAAGGTTACATGAGCTCATTTATTCATTCATTCACTTGACAAGTATTTATTGAGGGCCCGCCATGTGCCAGGGACTGTTCTAGGTGCCAGGATATCTAGCAATGATCGAAGCACACAAAAACCTATGTCCTCTGGGAGCATATATTCCAGAGAATGAGAAATAAGAAGCTAAATAATGAAAAATATAGTATGTTAGGGATGAACACTAAGGAGAAAAAGGTAAAGCCAGTGAGATAGGAAAAGTCAACGTTGTCATTTTAGATAGGGTGGCCGAAGAAGGCTTCACTGAGAAGGGGACATTTGAGTAAAGCTCAAAGTTGGCGATTGCCATCAAGTCTCAAGAAGAATGCCTGGCACTTGACAAATGTTAGCTGTTACTTTTTTTTTTTTTTAAGATTTATTTATTTGAGAGAGAGACAGAGAGAGGAGAGGGAGGGGCAGAGGGAGAGGGAGAGAGAAAGACTTTCCAAGCAGACTCCCCGAGGAGTGTGGAGCCCAACGTAGGGCTCGATCTCGCCACCCTGAGATCATGACCTGAGCCGAAATCAAGAGTCAGATGCTCAACCGACTGAGACACCCAGGTGCCCTGTTAGCTTATTTTTATTATCTGTATTTGAAATATATTTTACTTGTTGTGTTAATATTAAACTTGCTAAATCACCAAGAAGAAGGATATATGGACATACAGAAGTGACTGGATAATTGGCAGAACCTTTGTAGTGTTTTGGAAATGTTAGTCAAGGAATGCTTTGTTGTATCAAGAAACCTTGCTACTAGGTGATACTGACCCACAGACGGGGGAAAAAATGAGCCCCAAACCCAACAATTCGAAAGTAATTTATATTTTAAAGAGAAAGACATAAAAAGAATTCAGTCATCTTCCTTTAAAATTGAGAACAGAAAACTATTAAATATATACGACTGGAAATGGACAGCCATTCAAGATACAGAACAAAACTGTAAACGGGAGAATTCTGTATTATAACCTGTTAGAGAAGAGGGAAAGAGGGGTGGAAAAGCTAATGAGAGGGAAAAATGAAAAGGAGAATAAAATCGGTACATAGATTGAGCAACATAAATGGACAAGCTGACACATATCCAAAAACAGGCAGAGAAAGAAGATACAAAATGACGGAAACACTCATAAGAAGAGCAAGAAACAGGCATAGAGCACATTTCATGGTGTCTAACCTCCATCATTTTGGCTCTTGTGAGGTTGTCATTAAAATCTAAAATTGCTGCTGTATTTCTGTGATTTTAAGTATTAATGGGTGTAGTATTAGTGGCACTTTCTTTACTGGAAGGATACATGGAATTAAGGGCACAGCCCCCACCCCCCCATCCCAACCCCCCCCCCCCCCCCGCCACATCCCATCCCTGAGGAAGACCCTCAGGCTTGTTTGCTGCTGGGTTTTAAATGGCTAAAATGTCCTTGGGGGTTCCACATGTGTCTGGAACTAGGAGAGGGTGAGCCCAACAGGGACTTTGTACCACCCATGGACCTCCCTCCCCCGCCCCCAAACATGCTCAAGTCAATAGACAGTAAAAAATCGAGCAGCTTGAGCCTATTACCCTGTAAAGTTTTAGGAAGAGAGATTCTATCTATACACAGCACTTGTCTTGTTTTTAAGCAAGCTCTCTTTGCTACTGAGAGTAGACCAACAAAATCATAGGCAGATTTAGTCATGCAATTGCCTAAGAGATTCTGAAATACAGACTAATAAGACTAAGGCCCAAATATTCATCATACCAACTAGTAGAGGAGCAGAGAGAATGTCACAACATAAGCTGCAGAGATAAAACAGGGCGGAAAAGCAAAGGGACCAGCATTCTGATGAAGCATCCCATACAGAAGAGCCAACATGGAAATTCAGGCTAAAGGCAAAATGCAAAACATTACTGGAAGGGAGCCCTGTGGAGTGTTTCAGGAAGACATTCTGATCCTGGTTGGGTGTGCTCAGAGCAGGAAGCCGGTTCCCTGAGGCCCAGAGGAGCTGTGTGTAGGGAATGGCAACCAAACAGAAGTAAAGTCAAACAGAATTGAGGAGCACCCTTCAAGGAGGAACAATGCAAGAGCAAGTGGAGCACCAAGGGAAGTGGCGGGCTCTCCGGGACGGGGAAGAGAGAACTTCCATAGAGCTTTGGCCAAATAGAAAATGGATCCCCTTCCAACATGAGGAATTCTTAGGGCCAACAGGTCCATGTTTTTGTTTTATCTTAAGGGAATAAATAATATAGGCAAAACGGGACTTGTAGGATAAGGTTAAACAAATTCTGGCACAATTATATGCAAGATATTACGTAGTCCTTAAAAATGTAAGCAGTATATGGGCACTCCTAGTTAAAGGTGGCAAGTCGAACCTATGTATTTACATCTCCTCCCTTGGGAAACCCTACAAAATTACATTAAATGATCAAAAAGGCAAAAGCCCATAAAGGTAAAGAACAGGAGAGGAGACCAGAGCACCTAAGACAGGTCCTACAATTTTAGAAGCTTGAAAGCAAACAGATGAGCTTTAACTGACTTGACATACCAAAAAGATGATCGCTAAGGGCCTGGGGGCAGGGGCCAGAGGGGAACTAGAAGCAAGCCAATCCGTTCCTCAGAACCCCAGAAAGTCTCAGGAAGCTGGAGTTGGGTATGGGTGAAGCTGAAAAAGTGGAGTGGTTGAGATCTTATAAAAATTATCTAGACCTGGAGATAACATTTCGCCAGCCACAGGTCTGTTCTTTTCCCCTCCTCCCGCCCCACAGAAGTCCAGAGGGTCCCTCCTGAGAGGGGCTGAGTAGCATCCACACTGCGGACGATGGCTCTCACCAGGCATGGCCAAGGGTGGGAATGGTTTTCGAGTTTTCCCTTTTTCACTATTTTACAAATTATCTACCATGAACGTACACTACTTGGAATCAGAAAATAATATTTAAATACGGTAGAAGTAGTGTATGCTTATAATAAAACAAAATCTTAACAGTGCTGAAGGGAACACAGTTAAAAGGCCCCTCTTGCTCACCCTACTTCCACACAGAGAACCATAATTTAGAGTTGCTTTGTGCATCCTTACAGAAAAAAAAAAAAAGTTTTACAAAATATAAAATGAAAGCAAAGCAGAAACAAAAAGGTGGGGTGAAGATCAGGAGATTTCAGTTTTGTTAAAACTCAGGAAAAGGAGCAGAGATTAAGGCTTCACCCGAAATTCCAAGAGATTCTAGAGCATGAAGGAAAGGGGATGGCGGGAAGAAGAGAGGAAATGAATCTGTCCTGTCTTCAAAGATGTTGGCCAAGGTAAGGGGGCCTAGGGTCTCTTAGTTGAGCAACATTGTTCCATCATTAAAGAAACATCCTCTGGCACAAAAATAAAATTAAATAATGACTAGCTCATCTCTTCCCCGTGATTCATACATTTGCCCATTAGGCTCTGACTTCTTGGGGATTTTTAATAAAAACTGAATGTTCTGGGTGCCTTGGGTGGCTCAGTCGGTTGAGCATTTGCCTCTTGGTTTCCGTGCAGGTCGTGATCTCAGGGTCCTGGTATTGAGCTCTGAGTCTGGTTCTGTGCTCAGCATGGGGTCTGCTTGTCCCTCTCCCTCTGCTCTTCTCCCTGCTCGTGCATGTGCATTCTCTTTCTCTAGAAAATGAATAAATAAAATCTAAAAAAAAAAAAAAACCCTCTGGGGGCGCCTGGGTGGTTCAGTTGTTAAGCGTCTGCTTTCAGCTTAGGTCATGATCCCAGGGTCCTGGGATCGAGCCCCGCATCCAGCTGCTCCCACTCCCCCAGCATGTGTTCCCTCTCTCACTGTGTCTCTCTCTCTGTCAAATAAATAAAAATAAAATCTTAAAACAAAACAAAAAAACCCTCTGTTCTGGCAGAAGCATTTTTTGTTGTTAACGATTTGTCTCTGCAAACGGTGAAATACCATAGCAGAGAGACAGACAGACAGAGAAGAGCCTACTACAGATATGCTTTACAAATTTTAAATTTACAGTGAAGAGATTTGCTGTCTCTACTTCTAATCATTAGATTTCGGGATTGTCCTCAGTCCTTGTTCTGCTTCCATAGTAAAATCACAGCTCTTCTTGCCTTATGCAAATAGACAGATTTGCTCTCATCTACCACCGCTGGCTATCTGTACAGAGTTATCTTGCCAAGGTGAATAATCTTGATTAAATTAAGAATTTCCAAGGTCTTTTATGCACTTAAGGAAATACAACCAACCACATACGAAGTGGAGGTTTGATAGGTCTTCTAAGTAGGTTACCCAGGCTTTTTCTTAAATCAAATTAACAAACTCAAAATGCTTTAATATGCCAAGGGATTCCCAGGGACTTCTGTACTTGAATCATGACATTTTGTTAAAAGGAGCTATGGAACGGACATAGAAAAAAAATCCTATTATATGGTGAGCTGCACTTAAAAGATCGTTTTTCTCATAATATTCCTGGGAAGTGTTTTTAATATCCTCAAGAACCTTGAGAGATTACAGAAGATAGAGAATTTGAGACTTACCATGAAATATCATTAATGACTTTGCTCTTGAATGTAAAACAAATCCAGCCGGGGGGACTTGGGGGCCTGTTAAACGTGTTTTTGTTTTACCAGAAGGCAGCAAATCTACTCACAGTAAATCTGCAGCAATCGCTGAGATGCTCTATGGCTTGTTTGGTAGGTTCTGCCTCAGAATTTCTGAGTTGATAAGGCTTATTTCCACCTGACACGCTGTATTTAAAGCTCTTTTCTTTAGAATTTGTTACACTTACACATACTTCTGAGGTTCCATGCACCCCCCCCCAGTGCGCTTGTAAGGAGTGAGTGAGAATCTTCGAGAAACTGTGACAGTGGTGGGGGGAGTGGGCACGGTACTTCCCCAGCTCCACAGGAGCACCTACGCAAAATGACTTCATTTTGAGAAAAGGGTGCACTGCACAGCTCACACCTTCTGCATGCGAGAGGCCTCCTTCCTTCCATCCCAGACATTTCTTTTTTATTGCCTTTTACCCAAGTGTAACGGAATGCCCACTCCACCTCTTTCTGTGGTACTTAAGAGAAGGTCACTTTTTGTAAAATAATCCCAGTCTAGAAAGGAGATAAGAAACTCTTTGGTCTAATACGGTGTGAGAGAATCAGAATGAGGTTAAATTTAGCACGAGAAAGTCTGCTGGTCTCTTCAATACTCCATTTTGAGGCCAGACTTGTGCACGGGCTTCCACCCCACCTTCTGACAGCTTGAGAATCTGAAGCCCCTTTACGTTCCTGCCTCCCCATCCAGCTGCAAGAGTCAGATTCGCTGCAGTGACGAGTAACTGGGGCTCAAGCCTGGCTCGGGGTAGGAGACACGGAGACTAAACATGTCTAAGGGATTCGGTGGAGGGAAATGAGGGAGGGTGGGAATAGGGGGTGTTGTCAGGGGGTGGGGGGGCAGCTATGAGCCAGGGATGATCTGTGGTACCTGCCAAGCATTTAGCACCCAATTAAATACTCCCCAGGATTTCCTGCCTGTGCTCACAGTGGCTGAGTTAGACCTTTTATTATTTTTTCTGGACTGTATGCCCTCTTCCCTCTTTCCATGATAAGGGATATGATGATGGTCTAAGACAAGTAATACAAATTACAGCAAAATCAGAAAATGTAAGTAAGCAAATAATAATAATAATTAGATATTTTGAAATCTCAGCCCCCTGTAAAATCCAGAATTTAAGACTTTGGTGTTCAGGGACACCTGGGTGGCTCCGTCAGTTAAGCGGCTGCCTTTGGCTCAGGTCATGATCCCAGGGTCCTGGGATCGAGCCCCACATCAGGCTCCCGACTCAGCGGGGAGCCTGCTTCTCCCTTCCCTTCTCCCTTTGCCCTTCCCCCTGATTGTGCTCTCTCTCTCTCTGACAAAAAAAATAAATAAAATAAGGAGGGCACGTACTGCACGGAGCATTGGATGTTATACGCAAACAATGAATCGTGGATCACTACATCAAAAACTAATGATGTACTGTATGGTGACAAACATAACATAATAAAATAAAATAAAATTTTTAAAAATCTTAAAAAACCCCCACAACTTTTGTGTGCAGCCTGCCAGATATTTTCCTAAGCAAATGGGTACAGAATCGGCCTAGCGCCCAACAAGTGGATTTTGGAGCTAGATGGGAGGTGGCAGAGAGTTCTGGGGCGAGTTCACAAGAAAAAAAAAAATGGGACTGATGGATATCCTGATGTATATGACCGCCTCCAGGGGGATTTCACATCCTGACAGAGTTTGGAAAGCACAGATACTAGGTAAATAGTGAATCACAGCGAATGAGAGATGAGGCGGTTTTTTAAATCTAGAGGAAGAAATGTCCCACGAGAAAGGAAATGCAGATGGAAAAAGGAAAGGACATGAACACTATGTGTCCCAGCTATGAGCTATAGTTAGACTTTTTAATGAAAACACTAAAAACCATTTTCAAAAGAATGTTTCTTTTAGAATAATTATAGATGCACAAGAAGTTGTAAAGATCGTGCAGAGAGGTCCCAGTTTTCTGCATTGGTTACATTGGTGCAATGTGTGTGTATATTTCTTTTTGCCGTTTTATCGCATGTATAGATTCACGTGACCACCATGGCAGTCACGGTACAGAAAACCATCAGGCCAAATGGTCCCTCGTGCTTCTGCTTTATAGCTGTGTACCTGCCTCCCACCATTCTAACGTTACCCTAGCAATTCTGAATCTGTTCTCCGTCTCTGTAATTTTATGGTTTTGAGAACGTTACAGAAACCCAGTTCCACAGTATGGCCCTTTGAGATGGGCTTTTTTCACACTCAGCATAATGCCCCTGAGATCCACCTAAGTTGTGTGTATCAATAGTTTTTCCTTTCTGTTGGTGAGTAGTATTTCAACTAAATATATATTTTTTAAGATTTATTTATTTATTTTAGAGAGATGGTGGGAGGGAGAGAGTGGGAAGATGGACAGAGGGCGAGACTCTTCAAGCAGACTCCCGGCTGAGCACGGAGCCCAATGTGGGAGCTCCATCTCATGACCCACGAGATCTCGACCTGAGCTGAAACCAAGAGTTGGATGCTTGGATGCTGAAACAACTGAGCCACCCAGTCTCAACTTTTTAAACAAAAATTGTGATATAGTGCCTGGCCAGCCAGGACCAGAGTCTGGTAGTCACTATAAAAATGATAATGGCTAAGAATTACCGAGTCCTTAAAAGGCGCCAGATGCTGTGCTCAGTGCTTCAGCTGCATTATCTCATGCTGTCTCTCATGCCAACAACACCTTGAATTTCTCATTTTACAGACAAGGAAACAGAGGCTCAGGGAGGTTAAGTAGCTTTTTCAGGGCTAAGCAGCTAATAAGTTTGGTCTTGGACCCTGAGTGCAAGCTCTTGACATGAGCAGATACTGAGGAAACAGCATTTTATTCCTAGGCCTCAAGAGGAGACAAGTCCTAGGCCATGCCCCTCACGAATGCGATCACCCTGCAGGCCAGGCCGGCTACCCAGCTCTCTTCTAAATAAAGGCTGGAGAGCACAGACTCTTTCTAAAATCCCAGAAACTCAGCTTTTGGTTTCAGCACTAAAATTAGATTCGCCTTTACAACAGAAGTAGATTGACTTACAAATGGCTTCTTAGTTTTATAACTTCTACCAAAGACTCCAGGATCCTCCACTAAGTGGGGCCCATTAAAGGGGTTGTAAGTGGCAGTATAAAGATTTAATATGCACAGAAATACAGAAGTCAAACCTAGAGCCAGTTTTGAGACGAATGCCTTTAGGTCCTAAATGTGCCTGAGTGGTTTTCGCAAACCCGATAAAATTCTTCTTGCTATAAATGAGCAACCAACTGTTCTGACAATAGGGCTGAATTAATTCACGGACTTGCCAAAACCAGAGGAAATGTAAGTATGTTCCTAATAGAAGTTTATGAAGAAAGGGCAGCTTAGCCTGGAGATGTTGCTAAAAGGGTACCATTTAATCCTTTCTGCCTTCTAGAGCATTTCCCTGGGAGAGGTGGGACTGCCCAGGACTGAGGATGACCCCGGTGCTTGCCTTGCTCAGATTCTGCCACCAATTCTCAGGGTCTCCTGTCTGTAGAGCAGGGTGCTGGTGACTGTCAGGGGCCTCAGGACGAAGCACTAGGCAGAGGGATGGCTATCCTTCTTGCAAACAACTCTGTCGGGGGCTGCAATAAGCCCGTGGTGATGACTTGTGATAGAAAGCCAAACCCTGCTCAGCGTGCTTGGGCTGTGATCTCTGGGTGCTGGTTAGGAAATCCGTGTTCCAATGGCGAAAATAAGGACAGCTCTTCACATCCATGAAATGCTTGCATGTCAGGAACTTTGCGTGTATTATTCTTTTAGCCTTTATGACAATTCCATGAGTTGGTCCATACGATCATTCTCATTTTGTAAATGGGAAAACCAGTTCAGAGAGATGAGATGACCCCTGGCCGCTCGGCTAGCTGCAGCTGGGTGAAGCAGGAGGGCTGAATTTCTTGTGTGAGCTCAGGAGCACCACATAAGTGGTGCAGGAAGTTGCCTTAATGGAGTATTATAGCTAGCAAGTGAAGGAAGAATGAGAGAGGAATATCACCACGGTGTAGCTCCGTACTGAACTAAAGGAATCAGTCATTAGGTAATGAACATCAGTGGTTTCTGACTTTATAAAAAGACTCAACCATACACTAGGTACTTCCAACACCACCTATGAAATGTTGCCAAAACGTAGAACTTGAATCTGATTAGACCCCTAGATCTGACTTACAGGAAATACAAGCGACTGTAATATGTTAAAGAATCTATGGGATGTAAGCAGCCCAATCTAGACTGTGGGAAATTCTAGAGGATAAGCTACTTCTTCAATAGAAAAATTTTAAGAAAAAGGGGAAAAGACTTGGAGACTGTGGGAGACTATGAATTTTTTTCACAAAGAGTACTCATGAATGAAGGCAGAAGAGAAGACATGGGGGAAGCATAATATCTAAGATCCAAGGAAAGAAATGCTCAGCAAGGAGGGAGTGGTTACGTGGGCTGGGTGTCACTGCTGGTCAGGTAGCTGAGCCCTGAGGATGACACCGGGTGTCACTGGGGAAGGAGCCCACATGCTGCTCTCACTTTGGGGTGAGTTCCGTGCCACCCAGGATGGTGTCCTGGGGCAGGGGTTTCCCTTAGCCTCCTCACCTCCTGGCCTCGTCCTTGTTTACCCCCAGAACACTTAGTGAGGTTCAGGCCAGTAGGACTCTCAGAGTCCCCGAGGCTGGTATGTAGGTGACACCGCTCCTCTCTCCAACTGATGTCCTGCCAGGGTTCAATTTTTTTTTTTTTAAGATTTTATTTATTTATTTGGCAGAGAGAGACACAGCGAGAGAGGGAACACAAGCAGGGGGAGTGGGAGAGGGAGAAGCAGGCTCCCCGCAGAGCAGGGAGCCCGATGCGGGACTCGATCCCAGGACCCTGGGATCATGACCTGAGCTGAAGGCAGTCGCTTAACCAACTGAGTGACCCAGGCGCCCGCCAGGGTTCAATTTTACAAGTTCTGTTGACATGGGACTCAAGGGGAAATTAGTGAAGCCACCATGAACAAGAAAAATTTAGTTTCTAGAATCTAGACCAAAGGTCACTGACTTGTTGATTATGATCTCATGAAACCTTCTTATCTGTTTCATGAGGGCTACCCCAATCATTTTTCCGGTTTGGGTCATGATTTTGTTTTGTTATCTGAAGGAAGGATGTTTTCTGGGGAAAATGTTAACTGCTTGGGCCACAGTTTGCCCATTTGAGTTGCATTTTCTTAAATGGCCTCCCCCGTCTCCTGGGGAGGGGGCGGAGAGCAGAGGGAGAGGGACAAGCACTAATAAGAAGTAAGTGTCTGGGAGCAGAGGCCTGGCTGGTGCCAGCGTGGGGGTGAGAAGCAGGAGGGGAGGTGGGCCCTTGCTGAATTCAACGTCTCCCTCACATTGCCCATGCAGTTCTGTGGCCACGAGCTTGGTGGGGTTGTGAGGAGTTCGAGCCCTCTTGGCATCTTCTGTGCATGAAATTGCATTCAGCTCTCGGGGCTCGTGAAGACAGGAGCACCCTGGGAACGGGAGTGTGAGCTCTTGCGGAACCGGCCACAAGCCCAGGTGACATTCACTGAGTGCTTCTGGTGCCCACAGCAGCCTAACCTCAACGTTCTTAGACTGTTCTCTTGTTTGCCGTCTGGCTTGGGGCTCCCTGGGCTTCCTCTTCCACCACCGGGGGCGGGCTGCACATCATTCTTTTTTCCCGAGATCCCGCTATGTGCACGTGAGTCCGTGCGACACTCCTCAGGTCACTTAGGCTCTCTTTATTTTTCTCTGTTCCTCAGGTTGGACGGTGTCTGTCAGTCTGACGTCAAGTTTGCCAAACCTTTCTTCTGCCGTCAAGTCCACAAGGGAACTTTCCATTTGACACATGCTTTTCTTTCCTGAGACCTCGGTGTGGTCTTCTGTGTAGTCTGGTTTTCTGCCCAGGTCCCTGTGTGCCCAATGTATGATCATATTTTCCTTTTAAGTTCTTGGGCATATTTATAATAGTTGTTTTAAAGTCCAGAGTCTGTGTCTAATGACCACTTTTTTTTTTTTTTCATTCTGGATCACATTTTCCTGCTTCTTCACATATTCAGTGGTTTTTTGGGGTTTTTTTTTGCATGGTGGACATTTTGATTGGAACAGCATAGGAACCTAGTTACACCTTATTAATTACTTTTTAAATTAGAAACAACTGTGAGTTATTAGTATCTATATTCATTAGTATCTATTTTTCTTCCTTTAGAGCTGCTTACTTATCCTTACAATGGGCACCAACACCACTTTAACATGGGCTTTGCAATCCAAAAGTGAGCCTGTTACTAAAGTAAGCACAAACAAGCAACAAAATACAGTAAATGCAAACATATTCTCCTGCTTTAACATACCCCACATCTTCTTACCCAGAGATGCTCAATAGCCATTGCTGAGTTTTACTGCAGCTACTACTATACTGCTCTATGAAAGTCCACATTGAGAGGAAAGGGTATTCTGCCTCAACTAATTTAAGAACATACTGGGAGTCACTGGGTTTAGCTCTCTTTGTTTCTGAAGACACAGCACATGAATCATGGGCTCTGTGGGTATCACTGCTGTTCACATGACTTCCCAAACTAGAACCCATTGGCCACGTGCTTTCCCAACTCCGCACATTCAGTCATCAGCAAACCCTCCTGAGGGTCCCTCCAGTAGCTCTCCGTTCACCCATCCTTGCCTCTCCTCCCACGTGGATGCCAGGGCGTGGGAGGTGAGGTGGTGTCTAAAATGCAAACCTGGTCACGTGCAGCCCTGTGTACAAGTCCCCAGAGCCACTGCAAGCACTTCACAGACACTCCTAAGCCCCACCCATCCATTAGGGGCACCTGCCATGCCCTGCCATGTGACTTTTCTTAAATACACCATGTTCCTGTTCACTTTGGGTCTTTTTGCATACGTCTGCCTCTTGCTGAGGGTCCTCCCACCTCCCTCACCCATGTCAACCTCCCTCGCTGGGGTGATTCTGTGTCATTCTTCAGAACTCACCCAGTCACCTTGTAGGAAGCCTTCCTAGGACTTTTCACGACCTCAGGCTAGAGGCAGGTCCCTAACAGAAGTGAGAATGTGAACTTGGAGTAGTCATGTGTCAGTGAGTGGAGCCCAAGATTGGAGAGGGATGCAGGGTCTCTTGTCACTTGGGCATTAGGGGACCCAAGAGTGTCAATGAAGAAAGGAAAAGGTAAGAGAAGACACTGATCTTTGATTTCTGGAGCAGATCGTGTGGGCTCTCGTTCAGTTTGCATTGTCTAGTTCAGAGCCTGACAAAGAGCATTTGATGAGAGAATAAAACCTTTGGCCCCCACTGGCTTCACACCTCCAAGTGCAATGCTCCAGGATGACTCCAGTAACTGAGGCTTTCATCTTTTTTTTTTTAAGATTTTATTTATTTATTTGACAGAGAGAGAGACAGTCAGAGAGGAAACACAAGCAGGGGGAGTGGGAGAGGGAGAAGCAGGCTTCCCGCCGGGCAGGGAGCCTGATGCGGGGCTCGATCCCAGGACCCTGGGACCATGACCTGAGCCGAAGGGAGACACTCAACGACTGAGCCACCCAGGCGCCCTGAGACTTTCATCTTTTACTCTTGGGAGAAAATGCTTAAAAAGCCAGAGAGGAGCTGGACTCATTAGTCCAAAGGTTTTGTTTCTGTCACCAGCTCATTCATGGAAGAGAATGAGACATGGCCCTCAGAGTTTCGGGGTAGGTCCTGGCTTGAAAAAGACTGACCATGTGTTAGCCCACGGAGCTAGAGGATGAGGGACTGCTGTCTCAGGAAGCTGCAGAGTCTGTCTGCAAGTTGCATGCATCTTCCAGCTCTTCTTCACCGTGTTCTCACCATCTGATAATGTGAGCCTGGCAGCAATCGTGCTCAGTGGTGCCATTTACAATCTCTGTGACTTGGGGCTTAGGAACTATTTGACACATGTTCCCTCTCTCACCGGCTTTAGTTTCCTCTGACACCACCAGGCTAAAATGTGGAAATAGCGTGACATACGGAATCTTCCAGATCTGAAGCAAAATGCATGGTGGGGCTATTTTGATATGTTCTTATTCATAACCTGACCCCAGCTGTTCAAAGACAAGAGCCATTCTGGAGGAAGAGCACCGTGGATGGAGGCGGCGGCCGCAGAGTGGGCCTGCCGTGGGAGGGTGCCCAGTGCGTGGCAGACTTCCTTATGAAAGGGTTCCTTCGCTTTGAAGAGTTGGCAGTCTCAGAAAAACTGGAGCACCCACTGGACTGAAGTTCCAACATTAACTAAAGTGACAATGCAGCGAAACGCAGCGGCCAAACTGGGAACCCGGATTAGGAGAAGGATGTGTGTGCAGCGCTGAGCAGAAGACACCAGCCGGGCAGTTCTCAGGGACGCTCGGTTCTGCCCAGTGACCGTGGCCACAGGTCCCGATGTGGCTGCTCAGCGTCACACAGGAAGGGGGGGCAGACGTAGACACACACCAGGCAGACCACCTCCCACGCCCTACCACGTGCCAGGCACGGAGCTCACACGTTACTCCTTCCCTCACAGCCGGGGAGGGAGCCCCAGGGGCCTCTTCTGTCTTCTCAATGCCACACAACAAAATGCAGAGGCAGGATCTGAACCCAGGCCTGTCTTGCACCAAACACCACCATTTCAATGTTAGACCCATCATATCAATACATGAAAGGTTAAATGTGAAAGTCGTGTCAAATTGGTGGAATTACGGGTAACTGTTTCCAAAAGTTCTATTTAATAACAAATGTACGTATCTTTCTGATGTGCCAAATGTGATAATTTTTTAACGGAAAGAACTACCTTTTGGGGGCTCAGCACTTACGCCGAGTGATTTCATCTCCAATAGCAAAACAGTTTTTACATCTGTGGGTGTGGCCCACAGTGAAGAACTGCCATGTCCGATGGGACCCCGAAGGCAAAGGGCTCTTCAAGATACTACGGCAGCATGAGCCCAACATGGGCCTTCCAAAGCTGCACTGTTCCCTACTGCGGCCACGCGAATTCACGTTACACAAACTACAATCAGATAACACGTGATGTAGCTCCTCAGTTACGTTACCAACATCACGAGTGGCCAGTGGTTGTCATATTAGACAGCAAACATCTAGAACTTTCCCATTACCACGGAAAGTTAGGCCAGAGCTGCCTTAGGCACTTGGCACTGGTCCTTTGCTAAGTGCTGGGAGTGTGCTGGGTGGAGCTCACCGAGAATTAGAAATCTCCATGGGCAGAGCTGCATCTGCTGTGAAGGGATGGTCATGAATCCAGTTGACCAAAACCAGTAATCCTGGAACGGTGGGAGCAAGGCCCAGAGGCCTTGCGTGAAACATCCTGCGCCTACTACAGCTTACTCGTAGAAATGGACACAGAATTTGACCTCTTGTCTCCTTAATCCTGCATTCTCTCAGGGATGACCTGCAATTCATTTTTATATCGGGGTGTTTAAAATGTGTTTGTACACTTCAACCTCTAATTATGGCAATTATCAAAAAAGAAAGACAAGCGTTAGCAAAGATGTGGAAACACTGAAACCCTCGTGCACTGCTGGGAGGGATGTAAAATGATGCAGCCACTGAGAAAAACAGTATGGAAGCTCCTTAACAAGTTAAAAATAGAATTACCATATGACAGCAATTCTACTGCTGGATATTTATCCAAAAGAACTGAAATCAGGATCTGGAAGGAATATCTGCAGTCCCATGTTCACTGCAGCATTACTCACAATAGCCAAGATGTGGAAATGAACAACGTGTCTGTCGATGAACGCACGGAAGAAACGCCATGCATGCCTACAGGCATGGCCTCCATGCAGCAGGATGGTATCCAGTCCTAAAGAAGGAAATGCTGCCATAGGGCACACCACCGACCAACCCCGAGGACTCTGGGCGAAGTGAGATAAGTGAGTCACAGAATGCTGAATGCTGCATGACCTCACTTAAGTGAGGGATCTAAAGTTGTCCAACTCATAGAGGCAGACGGTGGAGTATGGGTTACTAACCTGCGGGCATAAATTCTCAGTTATGCAAGAGGGGGGTAAGTTGAGGACACCTGCCGAGCACCACTGGACCTGCAGTGAGCAGCACCGTACTTTCACTTCAACGTTTGTCAGGAGGGTCGTGTTCTAACCAGAATAAAATAAAATGTAACTGTGCTGACACTGTCTTTGGGTGGATGTCCAGGCAGGGGCGCCTTGCCCAGGAAGGAGCAGGTGGCTACGCGCCGTCTGCAGATGACACGTGGGTCTTCTGTGCAGGGAGCCGGCAGCACACGAATGCTGAGTAAGTACTGAACGCTGAGTGCATGCATGAGCTAGGTACAGGAAGGTCTCACAACAGAACATGAACCCTCATCAAGTTCCAGGCGCCGACCCCAAGGGACTCATTCCTTATGTATTTTCTCTGGGCGCTCCCTCAGAGGTTCCGCCTGGCTTGCTAGTTCGCAGTATCGATGCCCAGGGTTTAGCGGACTCAGCCGCAGGCTTCTCTTCAAAGCCCAGGAGCAGACTTTTTCTTTCCCTTCTTAGCTTTGGTATTAAATTTTAGGTCTGTGTTCAGAGAAAACTCTCCTTCTTGCTGTTGAGATGCAGGGTCATATTCAGCTGATCGCCAAACATTAAAATATATTTTAACAACTGAAGAAGGCTGGAGATTCTCAGTGTTACTGTGGCACTGGGAACACCGGTCACCAGGCTCAGCCCCTAGGGTGGGGCTGCAGGGGTGCCTGCGGGCCTCAGAGAGCAGTCCTGTCCGTGACCCCTGCACCCAAGACCCCCAGAGGCCAACATGAGGGTTCTGCTAGGAGAAGGAATCGCAAGGGTGGGCTCCCGACATGAGGTGCGTGTGCATGTGTGGGTGTGTGTACAGATTGTGTGTGTGAATATGCGTGTGAGTGTGTGTAGATGCGTGCACGTGCATGCACATACGCAGTTGTGCGTGTACACAAAATGTATGCACGTGTGTGTGTGCACGTGGATGCACAGATGTCTTTTCCAAGGACCGTGACCAGGCCCCCTGCCCCGGCTGGTCCCCATTCCCTGCCAGAGGTGGTGAGCACCCGGGAACCTTTCTAATCGCCGCATTCGGCCTCCGCAGGATGGGCTTGGCCTGCTGCTCCCACGTCCAAACCAGAGCCATGCCTGTGGGCACCAATCACAGCTGCATCTTGGCTGGGGACCCTCCAAGACAGGCGAGCGCAGTGAAGGGGCTGCAGACACTGCTGGGTTCTGGGGGGTGGTCTCCCTGAGGCTTGTGCAGAAACGGCAGCTCTATGGCTGGAAGCAGACGTGGCACTGGGGGGATGATGTGTGCCCTCACTCTGGCTCTGGCTGGCACCCCACAGAATGTGCCCATTTAGGCCCACCTAAGGAGACCACCCTCCCCCGAGCAGAGCCCCCAGACCTGCCACATGCCAGGCACCCGTCCTGCGAGCTTCTACCCTTGTTGTTCACAAGGTGGGCTTCATCATTCCTCCATCTCTTTTCCACACGATTCAGGAGCCCTGCCATCTTGCTGAGGCTGGACCACCTAGCGTGGGGGGCAGCCTCCTTGTGTCCCGCCCACCAAGGACTATGCACTTCCTGTTCCCCTGGACCACGCTCCCAAGCTCCCACTGAACATCAAGACCACTGACTCACAGAACCGGGTTTAGAAAACACAAAACACTTCCCAAAAACAAAAAGCAAGGAGAGCGTCAGGGAAGAGCAGTGTGTCTGGGAGGGAGGAGGTTGGGCCTGGGAGGAGGGGCCCATCGGTGCCTTCAGGGAGACCTGGCTCACCTGCAGAAGATGCCTGACCCCACCACGGCCTCTCCTACTCGTTCCCGGGCTCCACACAGTTCTGGGCTCTACATGATGCCCTTGGAGGCACATTTCTGTGGAGGAAAAGCAGAGCACATCTCCCCGCAGGGAGCTGAGCCACACCGGAGCTCAAGTAAGCGTGGGATGTGTGGGCCACCTGAGCCGTGGTCATAGTGGCAGCAGGACGCTGGGCCAGCCAGCCGCCAGCCCCCGTGGCAGTTCCCTCTCTGCACCCGCCTGGTCATACATGGGGCCTACCGGCCCCGACACGGCGTACACACCTTGAGGACACAGGTGTGCCTGTATCTCATTCAAGGTGGCGTCTCGCAGCCTGTGATGGTCCCTGCAGCCCCCCTACAGGCAGGGGCAGGAGGACCAGCTGCTGAATGAGGGCCATGGGCCCAATGTCCTCAAGTCTAACCCCCAATTCTGACCCAGCTCTTAGGAACCGCCGCATGCAGGAGGTGGTGCTCTGACCGTGCTCTGGGGCATCAGGCGGCGTCCAGCGTTCTCAGAAGCGGGAGTCGGGGCGGCGCGGCTGCAGCTCGCCCTTTGGGGAGCCTGCCCTGTTCTCACGGACACCATGTGAGCTCCCTCAGTGTAGGATTAAGGACCGTAGGAGACAATTTCAAACAGCCTTTCAGTGCAAATAGTCTAACGGTCTTCACCACATTTGGGTGAGATCACAATTAGCTATCCCTCCAAGCGCATGCCGGCTGTCTGGGTCACCCACCAGTGGCCGAGGGACACAGTGTCCCAAGAAACGGAGTGGAATTACAGGCAAGCCAGGGGCAGCAGGACCACGGGGGGCACAGCCATGCCCACGCTCTGTGGCCTCACACGCCCCCACACTCTTGAAAGTATCGAGGCTCCGAAGAGCTTTTGTTTCTAGGAAGCATTTGCGGTATGAACTTGAAGAGAAACAGAAACCATTTGACTCTCCCAAGGAGGCTGGAGCTGCGACTCCTCATCTGGCCATCCTTCTTGTCATCATAGAACCTCCACTTTCTGCTAGAAACGCGACACGTCACTTCGGCGAGCGGCCCCCTCGAAGCGGCCTCGTCTACTCTCCCACCCGTGATTCAGGGGTGTTGACCACACGTCTCCCAGACGTCCAGGCTCGTGGCCACCACCTGCCTGCCCTGCAGCTTGCTAGCTCCCCTCCCCAGGCACACAGCCCACATGTCCCCCCCGGACCCTGCTGCCCCTGGAACCAACAGCACCCCCCAGAGACAGGGGCCAGGAGCTCGGGCCCTGAGCCCCCCTCCCCAGGCGCTGTCGGCTGAGGGACCGAGGCCACAGATGGCCTGTGGGGCAGCGGGGTGGTGGAGTCCTGCTCTCTGCCAGCATCAGGAGGTCACCCACTGGCATGGAGGGGACCACACTTAGTGGACCCAGGTTCTGGTGAGCTGGGGAAAGTGCACTGTTTGCAGCAGAGCTTTGTGGTTGTTACACCCACTTCCCAGACGTGCACTCAAGTGAGAACCACAGATGGTGGCTCGAGGGGCTGTGTGGGGGCTCTGGTCCAGGGAGAAGGCAGCCCCTCGGGCAGGCCCAGCAGGGAAGGGGGGAAGCTTTTCACGGGAAAACCAAGATTGGCAGGGATTTCGCTCAGGTGGAGAAAATCAAACCAGCAGAGCATGTTGCAAGGAACAGTGATGGGAAAGGATAAAAAGCCTCCTCTGCTCCCCGAGAGTCCACCCGGTTCCGCCCGTGTGTCCAGTGAGCACGCGAGGCCCAGTAAGCTCTCCCTGCAGCATCCCCGAGCCCCAGGGCCTCTGTGAGTGGCAGCCTACCCTCAGGACCCAGGACGGGGTAGTGGGCGTGACGGCAGGAGGCGGCCTCAGGGCCCGCAGCACCCAGGGAGCGGCACAGGACCCACAGGAAGAGCCTCGCTGCCTTCTAGAAGGTTCTGCATCCTGGTTTCAGGTGTGCATCCCAGCTCAGAGTGCCAGCCCCGGGGTCCTGACGGGTGATCTGCTGGGAGTGAGGGTCCCAATCTGCTTCCTCCAGCTGCCCGCAGACCTAGGAGCCCTTGACGCCCCACCCTGACCCCTGGCCTCGAGCGGGTGTGAGGTCGTCTGTCGGACAGAAGCAACGCCAGGGGCCACCTAGCTTCCCCCGTTGCTCATGTTCTAGGACCCTCGCTGCCCCCCATCTGGGCTCAGCTGGAGCTCTCGCAGGCTCCACAACAGTCTTTCTGCTCTCGGAGGCTCCTGTCAAGAAGAAAAATCACTAAGACGCCGACTCCTGTCAAATCACAGCCGAGCTGCGGCCGCCAAGAGCCACCAGGAGAGCAACCAGCCAGAACTGGTTTCCGGGAGCCTCCGACTAGCAGCTCCCGCCTCGAGTGAGGGCCACGGAGAGGGTGAGCCCCAGGGCCCGTCAGCAGGAGCAGGACGCAGACGCCGGGGAGAGGGGGCCGTGGAGCCAGCCGACGGGCAGACTCCCCTCGGCAGAGCGTCCAGTGCCGCCCCGGACTGCCCTGCACCCAGGTCCTGAGCTCAGTCCACAGCCAGTGAACAGGCTGAAGCAAAGCCCCGCGCCCTCGGCTCGCAGATGAATGTGTGCCCTTTCCCGCCCCCCAAGCCTGCTCTGCTCCCTGCTTCCCGGTCTCCGAGTTCCAGGCTCAGGGCAGGCCACGTAGCCCCCAGTGAGGAGGGAAAGCTGACCTTCCAGCAAGAGGACGCAAGACTGCAGGAGAGGCGAGGGAAGTCAGCCATTTCTCAGAGTAACATGGTGAAGGAGCAGCTACTCCCCACCTCCAAAACTCACTCGGGGATGTGGAAAAACCAACTTTCCTGCTCTTGTAAAGTAACCAAACCAGTCAGCTGAAGTCTCTCCAGCTGGCTTACGCCTCATGGGAGACTTTATAGATCTTTCTCCCAGGAAGACACTCAGGAAAAAAAAAAAAAAAGTAAGATCCAGCCAGTCCTGAGGGAGAAAGATTTCTTCAATCAGCAGGAAAAATATTGCTTATGTGCAGCATGAAGCCACAGAGACTAAGAACACTTCAAGTTATGTTTCCATACCATTTCACACATGCCTATTTTGGTCCCAAGGCAAGGATTCTGACATATCTGTATACAAATGAGACGCTTTTAATTATTTACATGTAACCCAGATGCCAAGGCCCACAGACAGCAACCAAGGGTTTGCAACCTTGAGAATCATGCACAGGCTGCTGGCTGCAGCTGCCCCAGGCCATTTGCACGAGGGCCTGCTGCACTGAGGGCAAGCCACAGGTGTGGGGACGTCACGCTGGAGGATTCAACACAAAGGAACAGAGGCTGAGGCTGCTTTAGTTTGGGTTTCCACATGAAATGAGGACATGGCCACAGTGGTGTGTCAGAGGCAACCCCAAGAAACAGCCTGGCTGGGGCTGGGGACGTGAGGCCAGGAGGGATGCTGGGGAAGGTGCATGAATGAGCACCTGGCAGGCAATGGGGCCGTCCTGATGCACATCCTGTGAGGCTGCAGAACGTGCCTAGACCATCCCTCACTCTCTGAGGGCCTCTGTGAGGAAGCTAACGCCTGAGCAGCACTGGCCATCCTTGGGCACTGGCCAGATGTCTTTGTTGAGCAGAGAGAAGCCCGGACCTGCCTGGGAGAGCTGCAGGTGGGCCGGGCGGGCTGTGGGGATGTGGGCAGGGTTCTGGGTCTGTTACGGAGTTCTTCCCAGATGGGCTGAAAAGCTCCATCAACTCGACGGCGCCATGGACATGGTGGAGTGGGGGGCTCCGAGGACCTGTCCCCGCAATGAAGTAACAATTAAGGTGACAAAAATTGACAGAATCAACTCTCCAGAATACTGGGGTCTAGTGGGAAAAGCATACAGCAGCCAAGGGAGGTTGAAGAAGAAAGCGACCACTACATTTTGGTAGAAAGTATTGCAGCGTTTTGCTTCCCACCTGTCATCCCCCCTCCCTAGCTCAGCAGTGGCTGCGAGGACAGTGGCCTGCATCCCTGGTGGGGCTTGCCGGTACCGGGGGGTAATACGGACTTGGGTCTCAAGAGAAGTGGTCGTGTGTTTGCTGTGTCTGGTGGTTCCCTGAGGGACCAGTGCAGACGGTAAGCTTTGTTTTCCATCTCTGGGCTGGACTGGCTTTCTGGGAGGCATCTGTTGGAAGCATTGCTCCACCTGGAGCAGGAGACGGTGGAAAACCAAGCAGCAGAGAGACCCAAAAGCTGGGGAAGGAGGAGGCTAAGAGGAAGAGTTTGGGGAAGATAAAGGTTTTGAAGGGCTATTGTATACCCCAGGGAATTCGGGGTATGACACGCATGGGCAGGGCCAATATGCACTCAGAGAAGACCTGGGGGGACTCTAGGCTTGTGCCTCTGGCGGACCTTTGGGCTCCAAACAACAGGAAGTGAAGGTGAAGGCGGAGTTCTGGGTGGCTGGGCACGGTGTTGCAAGAGTGACCAGCTAAGAGCCAGTCTGCAAAGGCTGGGAGAGTTCTTCCCCCCTCCTGGCTCCAAGCGTTTAAGGAAACCTCTTTTGGGTTACTGGCTGACCACAGAGATAATGGCCAATAACATCTCAAATCTGGTGACAGACATATACACGCATATCCAAATAGCTCAACAACTTCAAGTAGGATAAATTCAAAGAGATCCACACTGAATCATTATAATCAAACTGTCATAAGCCAAAGACAAAAGAATCCTGAAGGCAGCAGGAGACAAGCAGTTTGTCACCTACAGGGGCCTCACCAGAAGCCGCGTGGCCAGAGGCTGTGGGAGGACACATCTAATGTGCTAGAACAAAGAAACTCATCCAAGAATTCTGTGTTGGCAAAACCAGCCTCCAAAAATAAAGGTGAAGTTAAGACATTCCCAGATAAACAAAAACCGAAGGGACTCATCACTAGCAGACTTGCTCTACAAGACACGGCGGCTGAAGCAAAAGCATGGGAAGCTGCACCTCCAGCTGTGGACAGAAGCACAGAACTCCAGGGAGGATGGCGGCCGAGGTGCAGGCAAAGCTGGCAGTACTGTGTGTTTGGTTTGTTCTCAGTGGTCTGAAAGACAAACGCAGCACACAACAGCTATGAACCTAAGTTAAAGGGCACACAGCTGGGGCGTCTGGGTGGCTCGGTTCGGTGTCTGACTCTTGGTCTCGGCTCAGGCCATGATCTCAGGGTTGTGGGATCGAGTCTCACATCGGGCTCCTTGATCAGTGCAGAGTCTGCTTGAGATTCTTCCTCTCCACCCCCCCGCCCTTCCCCTGTGCTCTCACACGCGCTCTCTCTCTAAAATAAATAAATTAATTAATTAGTTAATAATTTTTTTAAACAAAAAGGGCACACAGCTTATAAAGACGTGATGCATGACAATAACAACGTAAAGCCAGGGGGACAGAGCTGTGTAGGATCACAAGTTTTATGGGCTTTGAAGCTATGTTGATATTAATTCCAACTATGTCATTATAAATTTGGGTTGTTAATTTTAAGTCCTGTGGTGTACACTAAGAAAATAACTTTGACAAGTACAGAGAGGAAAATGATGAGTGGACTGAGGACAGGTGTGAGGCAGAGAAGATCCAGCAAAGTGGAGGAAGTGGCCCCTCCTCACTGAAATGTAAAGGGATTCAACTCACCAATGAGAAGACAGACTGGAAGAATAGATTTTAAGTACAATCCAACTACACACTGCCACTAAGACCCACTTTATTTTTATTTTTAACTTAAATTTTAGTGAACATACAGTGCAATATTGGTTTCAGGAGTAGAATTCAGTGATTTAGCACTTACACACAATACCCAGTGCTCATCACAACAAGAGCCCTCCTTCCTCCCCTTTACCCATGTAGCCCATCCCCCACCCACCTCCCCCATCAACCCTCAGTGTGTTCTTTGCTGTTAAGAGTCTCTTACAGGGCGCCTGGGTGGCTCAGTCGGTTAAGCGACTGCCTTCGGCTCAGGTCATGATCCTGGAGTCCCGGGATCGAGTCCCGCATCGGGCTCCCTGCTCGGCAGGGGGTCTGCTTCTCCCTCTGACCCTCCTCCGTCTTGTGCTCTCTCTCATTCTCTCTCTCGCAAATAAAAAAAAAAAAAAAAAAAAAAAAAGAGTCTCTTACAGCTTGTTGCCCCCTCTTTTTTTTTATTTTCCTGCTTCCTCTATGTTCATTTGTTTTGTTTCTTAAATTCCACACATGAGTGAGATCATATGGTAGTCTTTCTTTGACTGACTGATTTCACTTAGCAGAGCACCCTCGAGCTCCAAACATGTGGTTGCAAATGGCAAGATTTCATTCTTTTGTTGACTCATATTCTATTGTATGTATGTGTGTCTGTGTGTGTATATATATATTCCACATCTTCTTTATCCATTCATCAGTCGATGGACATTTGGGCTCTTTCCATAGTTTGGCTATTGTTGTTATGCTGCTATAAATATCAGGGTGCATGTATCCCTTTGAATCTATATTTTTGTAGTTTGGATAGATACCTAGCAGTGCAATTGCTGGGTTGTAGGGTAGCTCTATTTTCAACTTTCTGAGGAACCTCCATACTGTTTTCCCGAGTGGTTGCACCAGCTTGCATTCCCACCAACAGTGTAGGAGGGTTCCCCTTTCTCCGCATCCCCGCCAACATCTGTGGTTTCCTGACTTGTTAATTTTAGCCATTCTGACTGGTGTGAGGTGGTATCTGATTGAGGTTTTCGTTTGGATTTCCCTGATGCCGAGTGATATTGAGCACTTTTTCATGTGTCTGTTGGCCATTTGGATGTCTTCTTTGGAAAAGTTTATTCATGTCTTCTGCCCATTTCTTAACGATATTATTTGTTTTTTGGGTGTTGAGTTTGATAAGTTCTTTACATATTTTGGATACTAACCCTTTATCAGATTCATTTGAAAATATCTTCTCCCATTCCATAGGTTGCCTCTTTGTTTTGTTGACTGTTTCCTTCACTGTGCAGAGGCTTTTTATCTTGATGAAGTCCCAATAGTTCATTTTTGCTTTTGTTTCCCTGGCCTCTGGGGACACATCTAGTAAGAAGTTGCTGCGGCCGAGGTCGAAGAGGTTGCTGCCTGTGTTCTCCTCTAGGGTTTTGATGGATTCCTGTCTCTCATTTAGGTCTTTCATCCATTTTGAGTTTACTTTGTGTTGTTTGTGTATAAGAAAGTGGTACAGTTTCATTCTCCTGCAAGTGGCTGTCCAATTTTCCCTAAACCATTTGTTGAAGAGACTGTCTTTTTTTCCATTGGCTATTCTTTCCTGCTTTGTGGAAGATTAGTTGGCCATAGAGTTGAAGGTCCATTTCTGGGTTCTCTATTCTGTTCCATTGATCTATGTGTCTGTTTTTGTGCCAGTACCATACTGTCTTGATGACTAAAACTTTGTAATATAGCTTGAAATCCAGAATCGTGATGTCTCCAGTTTTTTCTTTTTCAGAATTGCTTTGGCTATTTGGGGTCTTTTGTAGTTCTGTACAAATTTTAGGATTATCTGTTCCTGCTCTGTGAAAAATGCTGGTGGTATTTTGATAGAGATTGCATTAAATTTGTAGATCACTTTGGGTAGTAGAGACATTTTAACAATATTTGTTCTTCCGACCCACAAGCATGGAATGCTTTTTCATTTCTTTGTGTCCTCTTCAATTTCTTTTATTAGTGTTCTATAGTTTTCAGAGTGCAGATCTTTTACCTCTGGTTAGGTTTAGTCCTAGGTATCTTACTGTTTTTGGTGGAATTGAAAATGGGCTTGATTTCTTTTTCTGCTGCTTCATTATTGGTGTCTAGGAATGCAATAGATTTCTGTACACTGATTTTATATCCCATGAATTTGCTGAATTCATGTGTTAGTTCTAGCAATTTTTTGGTGGAGTCTTTCGGATTTTCTACATAGAGTATCATATTGTCTGCAAATAGTGAAAGTTTGACTTCTTCCTTGCTGATGTGGGTGCCTTTTATTTCTTGTTTTTCTGGTCTCATTGCTGAGGCTAGGACTTCCAGTATCATGTTAAATAGTAATGATGAGAGTGGACATCCCTGTCTTGTTCCTGATCATAGGGGATAGACTCTCAGTTTTTCCCTATTGAGGATGTTATTAGCTGTGGGTCTTTTGAATATGGCCTTTATGATGTTGAGGTATGTTCCGTCTACCTACTTTGTTGATGATTTTTATCAGGAAAGGATGCTATATCTTGTCAAATGCATTTTCTGCATCTATTGACAGGGTCATATGGTTCTTATCCTTTCCTTTATTAATGTGGTGTGTCACATTGAATGATTGCAGATATTGAACCACCCCTGCAGCCCAGGAATAAATCCCACTTGATCGTGGTGAATCATTCTTTTCATGTACTGTTGAATTTGATCTGTTAGTATTTTATTGAGAATTTTTGCATCCATGTTCATCAGGGATATTGGCCTGTAATTCTTTTTAGTGGAGTCTTTGGTTTTGGAATCAAGGTAATGCTGGCTTCATAGGAGTTTGGAAGTTTTCCTTCCATTTCTATCTTTTGGAACTGTTTGAGAAGAATAGGAATTAGCTCTTCTTTAAATGTCTGGTAAAATTCCCCTGGGTAGCCATCTGGCCCAGGACTTTTGTTTCTTGGGGGATTTTTGATTCAATTTCATTGCTGGTTATGGGTCTGTTCAAATTTTCTATTTCTTCCTGTTTCAGTTTTGGTAGTTCGTAGGATTCTAGGAATTTGTTCATTTCTTTCAGATGGCCCAGTTTGTTGGCATATAGTTTTTCATAGTATGAAAATTATAATTGTTTATATTTCTGTGGTGATGGTTGTTATTTCTCCTCTCTCATTTATGATTTTATGTATTTGGGTCCTTTCTCTTTTCTTTTTGACAAGTCTGCCTAAGGTTTTATCAATTTTATTAATTCTTTTGAAGATCAGCTCTTAGTTTTGATAATCCATTCTACTGTGTTTGTTTCTATATTGTTTATTTCTGCTCCAATCTTTATTATTTCCCTTCTTCTACTGGCTTTAGGCTTTATTTGCTGTTTCTTTTCTAGCTCCTTTAGGTGTGAGGTTAGGTTGTGTGTTTGAGACTTTTCTTGCTTTTTTTTTAAGATTTTATTTATTTATTTGACAGAGAGAGAGAGAGAGAGAGAGAGAGAGAGAGAGAACAAGTAGGCAGAGAGGCAGGCAGAGGGAGAGGGAGAAGCCGGCTTCCTGTGGAGCAGGGAGCCCGATGCGGGGCTCGATCCCAGGACCCCAGGATCATGACCTGAGCTGAAGGCAGCCGCTTAACCAACTGAGCCACCCAGGCGCCCCGAGACTTTTCTTGCTTCTTAAGGAAGGCCTGTATTGCTATATACTTCCTTCTTAGGACTGACTTTGCTGCAACCCAAAAGTTTTGGACTGTCCTGTTTTCATTTTCATTTGCTTCCATGTATTTTTTTAAATTTCTTCTTTGGTTTCCTGGTTAACCCATTCATTCTTCAGTAGGATGTTCTTTAACCTCCATATATTTGTGGTCTTTCCAGTTTTTTTCTTGTGGTTGACTTCAAGTTTCATAACATCGTGGTCTGAAAATATGCATGGTATGATCTTGATCTTTCTGTACTGATTGAGGCCTGATTTGTGACCCAGCCTGTGATCTCTTCTGGAGAATGTTCCATGTGCACTCGAGAAGAATATATATTCTGCTGCTTTGGGATGAAATGTTCTGAATATATCTGCTAAGTTCATCCGGTCCAGTGTTCTAAGATCCACTTTAGATCCAGAGACATAAATAGGTTCAAAGTGAAAGGATACGTTTGGGAGATGAAATGTTTAGTACCTGGATGGAGGTGCTGGTTGTTCAATATTATTGGGTATTAAATGGCACTGAATTGTTCACTTTAAAGGGTCAATTTTATGTGATGCAAATTTCATCTCAAGTTTTTTTAAAGCTCCATTGACTTAGTTATGCTGCAGTGTTTCCTATTTGTGTGCTCCTCTGGATTGTAAGTTTTTTCCAACATGGACAGGGCCTTACTCCTCTTCATATGGTGTCTGGCACAGGGAATATGCATCGAAGACATCAGTGAGCATGGGGCCAACATCACTGAATGACTCCGACACTGGTGGCTCTGGCATTTCCATGACATGAACAACACAGATGACTTTGCTGAGGCTCAGCCCAGTGTTGCCCGTGTGCCTGCAACTCCAGCCAGTGGAAGGACGAAGCTTGTGAAGCCCAGGGTACATCAGGGCAGGCTGGCTCCCCACACGATGGGCCTGCCCATCCCCTCTCTGCCTATCTCCCTGTGCCAGCTCATCCACAAGCTGTGGTTCCAGTCATGGCATGGACAGAAATGCACAATGGGCAGAAGTTCCGGAACACCCATTTTCATGCTACGTCTAACAAGTTCATGAACCTGTTGGCTTCTGTTTACTGTGCCATCCTCAGAGCGCCAAGCATAGGGCTAAGCCTCTCCAAGCCCTCAGCACATGGGGGAAGAACAGACGGTGCTTGGGCAGCCCACCCTCACTCTGTTCTCTCTGTGACGTGGGAGATTCTGAATTTCTCCTGCTGTTGTGACTGATCTTTGGTTGTGAAAACAAGACTGTAAAAAGGCAAGTGTTTGGAAACCACCCAGTGGGCAGGCAGGCCTTCCTTCTCATAAACACTCCCATACACGTTCACACAAGGAAGCACGTGGGGAGGAAGGGGCTAGTATGCGTATCTGGAAACTGAAAAAAATGTGCACTTTTCCTACAAATTATGTTCATTCGATCAGACTGTCTTCACTCAGAGTCAATATACCAGCTTTACTGGAAGCCAGAAAGAGGTAGGGAAGGAAATGATACTCAAAACACTAAGTTTTTCTTCCAAAAATATTTCCTTACAAATATCTAAGTTTCATTCATAGACTTTTAAGTCTTAATATTATAATGAAATATAAGAAAATGATTGGCCTGGTCACTATAGAAACATGGTACCCCCCCCCAAATAGAATATTTGACATATTTGACAGGTTTTCCAAACAAGATTTATTGACCATTTTATTTTCCTGATTGACTGACCACTATCTATGTGCCAGGCACAGTTCTAGGCTCTGGGGCTTCAGCAGTGAACAAAATAGACAAAATATTTGATCTCATGGAGATGACAATTTAGCAGGGAAGGCAGACAATACAATAAATAAAAATTGATGATGAATAAAAAGGAGACAATCAGAGTAGGAAATGCAGTAGGGGAGAACTACTGCTCTTTTGGGTAGAGTGGCCAGGGGAGCCCTTGCTGAGATGATGAGGCATGTACCATGTGGACATCTGTGGAAGAGCCTACCAGGTGAGTATAAGGAAGACATATGGGTTTTCTGTATTCCCAAATCAAGGTGGCCAGTGTGGCTGGAGAGGCTGTGGGGGGTCTGAGAGGCATAGACATGTCACTGGGCTTCAATCACGGTAAGGAACTTGGCTTGGCCTCTGAGTATACTGGGAAGCTTTGGCTGAGGGTGAGGCCACATCCCCAGGCTGCCTGTTGGCTGTGACGGCCACTGGGTCTATGCGTGTTGCAGGGACCAACAGTGTGGGCCTCACCTGGACGGAGCTTATGGTTTAGTGGGGGAGACAAGACCAGTGGTGAAACAGACAAGTGACACCACAAAATAGCAGAAAGTGAGCGCCAAGCAGGTACAGAGCAGGGAAGGCACACGTGTCCCCGCAGAGGCCCAGGGTCGGGGGAACAGTTAAACCCCAGCCGCATGGCCAGAGAGGGACAGAACTTCCGCTCTGCAGGGAGGTGGGCAGGGCCAAGTTGCAGGAGTCCAGCTCCACCCCCCACGGCCTGAGGTGAAGCTTCCGGAGGATAATGCTACAGGTGCGTTCTCTTCGTGAGTCAGCCCCCAACCTGGCTTTGCAGGGTCTGTCAGTGTGAGGCAGAACATTAATCAGGGTCTCTCCTGGCTCCTCTCCCAACCGATGGGGCCAGGGAGCCCCGCAAACTCACTCGTCTGATGCTATGGCGGTTGAAAACACAGAGAGGGGCTTCCAAGGGGCTTTCTGCTCCGCCCACTGTTCTTGCCCCGCTGTTCAGTCAGTTCTGCGGTCCAGGATGCTCCTGGCCTCCAGCATTTTCACAGGGTACTGCTGGGGTGAGAGACGTGTCCCAATGCTGCACGGTTTCAGGGACACCATGAGAGCCCACAAATCATTCTGGACTTCTTCCGGCCACGCACGAGGATGTGGGCAGTTCTGTCTCCTGGGACGGTATCTAATTGAGCTGCAGCTGAGGACCATGGTTTCCTGTGACCCCCTAGAGCGGGCCTGCATTCCCGTCAGTGTTTGGTGTTGCACCTGAGAGCAGACATGGGAAATTCGGTCACAGTGCCAGAGGGACCCACACCAGCTCCGGCACTCAAGGCTCAGCAGGTGGTTGAACTCCAGATTGCACGGGATGGAGAGACAGAAAGTGAGAGGGACAGTGACCAAGGGAACAAAGAGCCAGATGGGGAGAGACGAATGAGTCAGGGAGGGGAGGCTGAGGATACAGGCTCATCCTAAGAAGAGGGCCTAACCGTGTTACCTCACAAGTAAAACAGAAGCCACGGGGCCGTGGACGGGGACCTGATGCTCCCCCACATCCAGGGAGAGCGGCCCTGCCCGCCCGGCCCAGCTTGAGGGGCAGCTTGGTGAAGAAAGCCATCTATGAAGCATCTCAAGCCCTGGCCTCCCAGGGCATCACTGGGGTCGGGCCTTGGCCGGGCTTAGAAGCCCTGTGATCCCAGGTGGGAGCCCCCATTTCTGGGGGGGATATTGCAACAACTCCATCCAGAGCTCAAGGAAGAAGTGGTCATCACATCAGATGTGCTGTGTGTGCTTTTTGGATGATCTCTGACTCAAACCTCAAGGTTATAAAGCAATTACAGGACAAGCAGAGCCCTATATGAATATCACTGGTCCCAGGGGCGCCCTCACTTCAGGTCTGAAAACAGAAGAGCGTGCCTTGGGTGCTGGGTGGGATGGACGGATGAGGGGGGGAGGGTCTGGAGTGATGGCTCCTCTCCCTGAGCAGGACAGGCCTGGGGGGGGTCCTTCAGTGGGCGTTCTGAGGGCACTCGGGGGGCCCCGTGTCCTGGGAGGAGTGGCGGAGAGGCAGAAGGGGGGCGCAAGGACACACTGCATCTAAGTGAATTTCCAGTGTTGCTGGAAAATCAGAGTCTTCTTAAAACGCCATCCACCAAGGGTTGCATTTCACCTGCCAAGTATAAAATACGGCAGAAATGGAATGCCGAGACAACTACACCACGGTCTGTGCTGTGGGCTGGATACGGTGTGAACCCAGCTGAAGAAACCCTGCTCACCGGCCACGTGGTGAGGACCCTTTCCCTCCGGTCAACAGCGCACACGCACACGGTCACAGTGAGCGTGGGCCGGCCAGCCACATGAATTAACCCACGTATCCCAAAGCTCAGGTGTCTGATCAGGGGCCCGGGTTTGTTTCCCACAGGTGGTGGACAATGTCCCATAAAAATGTGGGGTCAAACCCCATCTGTGCTTGCTGGGGTGCCCGAGCAAGCAAGCCCACTGGGAAGGAAGCTCCGCTATCACAGAGCTGGCCTGAACAAAACGGCCCTACATGGCTCGGCGGCTCGTGGCCTCTGCGCTGCGTGCATCTGGAACAGCATCTACAACGGCCCGAGTGGGCCTCCCCAGAGTGACAGAGTGGGGGTGCGTGGGGGGCCCACCCCCAAACCCGTATGTCCCCAACCTCCTGTGCTCTCTTCCCTGGGTGGCTTTTCGGCCAGGATTCAGGCACCGGCAGAGCTGGGCCCCTCCCATCGAGTGACGACCCTCCGGGGACAATGACTGTCAGTCAAGCAAGCCTTCAAGGAGGCATTTGTGCTCAAGCCTTTCATCTTCTGCTGAGGAGTGGAAGGTTTTGTTCTCTGCTCAAAGGATTTCTGGAAGTTTCAAGAAAGTGAGGAGATATTTTGTTTATGGTTTGGGGACCTTGCAGTCTTTCTTAAAGTCACTAAGTCCTATGGGTCCTGCACTAGGACAGGAGGAGGTCAGGGTCCTCTGGATGCGGAGCATGGGCAGGGTCTCCTTCTGGCACTGGGCTAGGATGCGCCATCTGATGAGAGACTGCCACAGTCCCCATGCCCACACCCCCACTTTCCCAAGCCCTCGTGACCCCCTGGCACCATCCTGCCATCGTCCCAGCCTCCGCCCGTCACCGAGACACCCTACCTTTGCTTTATTGTTTCGTTTGAAGTCTTTGCTTTCCACCCCCTTCCACTGACATGCCCAACCTGGTCTTTCTGATATGGAACCGTCCTCTTGCCACACCCACAAAGGCCGGTCAGACCTTCTGCTGCCCGCAGCTTCTCAGGCCTGGCTGTGTTTAGCTGTTGTGGGGAGAAACACAAGCTCCCCGGACTGTTCCCCCACCGGTCAGTCTTGAGCAACCCCGGGGTGGGGGGCGGCGGCAGCGGCCTGGCTGTGAGACACGGGGCTGGGACACGCACTTCTGACCCCCGAGGGTCAGGGTCACCTCTCCGGGCCCTCTGCACCCCTGCAGAGGCGATGTGGACCACTCCCTCCTCAGAGCCCACGGTCCATCAGAACCCTTAAACACAAAGCACAGCTGTTTGCACGTCTGCCGCCCGCTGGACCGGAAGCTCCCACCCCTCGGCCCCCTGAAGTCCACGACCCCCTGAACAAGGATGTTTCCAGACGCCTTCCCCAGCAGCGGCCGGCCTCCTGGACTCCGGGGGGCTGGGGTCTCCTCACGACGCCATTACGATGCAGACTCGTTCAAGCCTCACCAGCTGCTTTCAGCTTCCTCACCAAGTTTAAATTTTAAAACGGAAGTTTTAAAAATTGAGCTAGAACCAGTCCTGATTCTCTAGTGTGTGGACCCCAATTTTTTATATTTTAGCGAAAAAAACTACAATAAAACTTTAAAGTTTGTTTCCACAGATTAACTATTTAACGCTACACCGTGTGTACATCAGTGGGGTGATTTCCTCATTGCGTTACCAGTGTCGGTTTGCCGTCCTCCCGGGGACATGAAGCCCCTGGGGAAGGGGTTCCACTGTCCCAGCCCACGACCTTCAAACCCAGGGGACGCCTGGCCCCCTGGCATTTCTGCAGGGCGCACGCATAGCGTGCTGTGCGGCAGGCTCCACGGCAGGCCCTCTCTCTGCCCTAAACGCTCACATTCACGTTTGGTTACGTTCGGCAGGATTTAGCGATACTTTCAGTCTGTGACCCCCCACTTCTCTGATATCCCCGTCTGCTTTTGTTATTCGTTTTTAAAATACTTTTTAAAATATTTTATTTATTTATTTGACAGAGAGAGTGAGTGTGAGTGAGAGAGCAGGAGGGAGGCAGAGGGAGAGGGAGAAGGAGGCTCCCCGCGGAGCAGGGAGCCCGATGAGGGGAGCAGAGACTCTTGAGGTCCAGGTGCAGCAACTGTTTACCAACGTCACCGAGGTGGCCCCTCTGTGTCCCTGTTACCATTTCCTGCTGACAGAGGGGCTCCCCATTTATTAACAATAAAATAAAATATAAAAAGAAAAGTGTCCCCTCCGTCCTCTCTGTATTAGTCTGCTCGTTCTCCATGAGGAGTATTCCCGGATGCCTGACTGCGCTGACTTGCTTCGCCCAGTGCAGCTGGGTCTTGGGCTCTGGCCCACATCCCGATCCTGCTTGTGGGCGCATGTGGGTAACAGAAGGGTCCTGACCCCCGGGCCGGCCAGCCCCACATTCCAAACTCACTCTTTAATCCAGGGACGAAACCCACAGTTCAGGCAGGGCCTGTTGTCTGAAACTATTGCTGTAAACCCTTTTTTTGAAAACGTTCAGGAAATGAGAATTTCACTCCTTGCAAAGAATCGCTCTGGTACAAAGAGGAAACGGCACAATTAAGTGTTACTGAGGACCTGTGAAATCAGCAAACAAAACCCACAGGCTCCACCCTGGGGTTAGTGCGTGTTTCCTCCAGCCCCGTGCTGGGGAACCCTAAGTGCCATGCTTACGATGACAGGCAAGGCCCAGCATGGCGCGTCATAAATAAGGATTCCACTCTGCTTAATGACGGTCACATGACCTCCTTCTAATGCCGGGAAACAGACAGATGCACTTTAACACCATCTCAACGAGGATTAAGACAGAAATATTTTATTGTTAGATGACTCTTGTTTAATCAGAGAGCATTCCCGTAGGCTTGAGTCTGCCGTGCTGGATGGCTTCAGATGCTGTCCACGATGTGCAGCCGAGCTCGGGCATCCCGCTCGAGGAGACCGGGTCTCAGGTTTGCCTTCTGCAAGCTCTCCTATCCCACTATCTTTCCTGTCTCTGATCTCCCCTGAATTCTCTCTGATTCACAGGCTTGTCTTCCACTTCTAGGTGGAACCCGAGTCCAGCAGAGGAAGCTAACAGCACACAGCGCTCATGAGGTGTTGGCTGGATTCACTGCCATATCCTCGCAACCAACTTGCTCATAAATATTTGGCTAGCTCACTTCCCCATCGCTGCTTTCATCCAGAGTATCTATGGGGCTGATTATGTTTCTCCAGATGCCCTGTTTTACATTTTCCAGATTGGGTTTCATTTTGTGATTTGCTGCCATATTTCTTCAAAGCTCGAGTGCCGGCTGCCATGTGCCTGCGATCCTCATTCTCCGTCAGCCTCAGCATGCCTTGCAACAAGGCGAGGGTCACACCACAAAACAGAAACCAAAGGCTGGGCAGGGAGTCAAGGCAGGCTCCACACAGCGCCAGCAGAAGCCTGTCCACGAAGCTCCTTCCGGGGAAGTCTGCCACCCAGACCTCACTCTGCACCCACAGCAGATCCTGACACACGCATTCTGAGGCTGACGGCCTGGCAAGCAAACGTGCGAGAGGGTGACCGTGTACTGGGTGCAGGAGGGCCTTGGAGGGCATGTGTGGCAGAGGGACAGAGCCAGAGAGACGAGGGGAGGGGAGGGAGAGACGCGGAGACTAACATGGAAATAAATTACGGGCAAGGAGCTATGACTTCCCATTCATGAAAGAGGATCCTCAAAGCCAGGTCCCTGCATGCTCTGAAAACACTTATTTTCTTTCTGGGTGGGGTCGCTTGCGTGTCCTGTGTTGACAGTGCCGTCAGACCTGACATTACATGCACAGCTGCCCCCTTCAGGTGTGTGAGCAGGATCTGCGGTCTGCATGGCGCTGGATGGGACCGGCCCCTGCATACAAAGGTAAGGGAGGACAGGGCAGTGGAGTGCGACCCCCTCTGCCTGGAGCCTGCCAGCTATCCAGGCCACAGGGAAAGCTAGGCGGGAGCGTGTGGACAGGAGCGCGGGGCGTGCACGTCCGGATAACCCAGCCCGAGAGCCTTGCTTGAAGGGACTGGCCTCCCCACAATGGCCTGCCAGCTCTGTACAGCTGGGTTCCTCTTCGGGTCTTTCTACCTGCCAGGTTTATGACCTTGGGTCCCCGTCTGACGTCGGCAGTCACCCCTGCCCCGTAAACTCTTGAGGACGTCCCAAGGACCCCTCTGGATTCCAGGGCTGGCCCACCCTCCCCTGTGACAGGGCACAGACCCAAGTTGGAAGGAGGAGGACGAAGAATCACGTACTGCCCATCTGACCTTGCTTCTCTCCTGCGACATTGCTCTGAGTGCCCCCTGGGGGCAACGGACCTTTCTGTTTGCACAGCTCTGACCAGGACCGTCCCCCCGACCAAGACAGTCCTCCTGGGTCCCTCCACTTCTGGGACCACTCTACCTGTAGGCTCTGTTCTGTTTTCTGGGCCACACCCGGTCCTCAGAAGGGCGCCCCACATCCTGCAGGGCCCACCAGCATGGATATGCTGTCAGGAACGCACAGTGCAGTACGGAACCCAGCGGTGGCTGGGGGCAGCTGTGTTCAGAAGTGGGGTCAGCCCAGCAGGATGTACTGTGAGGGGAAAGGTGAGAGAGGCATGGACGGGGCCATGACGTCACTGAGGGCAGCAGAGGAAAGCAAGGCAGGAGAAGTCTGGGAAAGCCAGCGCTCTGGAACAGAAATCGCTGGTGTAAAGGGTGCCTGGGTGGCTCAGTTGGTTAAGCGGCTGCCTTCGGCTCAGGTCATGATCCTGGAGTCCTGGGATCGAGTCCCGCATCGGGCTCCCGGCTCGGCGAGGAGTCTGCTTCTCCCTCTGACACTCCCCCCTCTCATGTGCTCTCTCTCATTCTCTCTCTCTCAAATAAATAAATAAAATCTTAAAAAAAAAGAAATCGCTGGTGTAAATGTTCTCCTGCTTCCGTCCCCCGTGATGTGTGCACCCTTTGAAGACACACGCGTGTGCGACCAGTTTCATCGAGAGAATGCTCTTAGAAGGCAGTTCAAAGAATTATTACTTTTTTAAATGCCATATTAGTGGAAGTGCCAGCAACGGTGAACAAGTTTCAGTGTCTGGGCTAAAAAGTAAAGTTACACATTTTATTCTTAATTGCCTCAAGGATCTTTAGATGGGAGTGGGGAGTGATGTCAACAGGAAGAAATGAAGAACCCTGAGGACAGGGAGTGGAGAGGCCCTGGGTGCTGCCCAGGACCCCATCCTGCGGGTGTGACCGTCCCGGGCGTGTAGCAAAGGTGTTCTCAGTCACGGGGGGTGAGGGGGGCGGGGGAGTTCTTGCAGGGAAACATCGAGGTCCTTTCTGACACCTTTGGAACGAAGTCAGATGATGTGTTCAAACATCCCATATGTTTTTCAGTTGTTATTTTGATTTATTTCTGCAAAACTAACTTTTAAAATAAAGTAAAAGAATAATACATCACAGCAATAGAGTTAAAATATAAAACTTGGGGAATTTCTGGCATTCTCCTTGGCTTTACCAAACCCTGCTTCTCTGTTCATCTTCACACTCTGCTGCGGGATAAGGTGGCATGCCATTGTAAGTAAGTTATTTTCTCAATGAACAGCCCCCCCCCCCCGTGGTCTCTTCCAGAAATACTGATTCACTGCAGCCACCCTTGGGCACGAGAGCTGCACATACATGAATGCAGCTAGAAATGAGCTGGTGTGACCAGTAAACCCCAGAATTTTCTATCCAGGCATATTGCTTCACTGCCGATTGAACAACCTCTTTTGTCAAAAATGTCCTAAATTTATGCCAGATCACAAGTGGTTTGGTAAGGAAAAGCAATTCTAAGTACACAGCCAGAAGTAGAGTTGTGTTTGCGATTCTCGAGATTTCTTGCAACCAGGCACCCATTACGAAATGCAAGGCAGGCTTACTTCCTTCCTGGTGGGAGCTACGTCCAGATCCAATCAGTGGACACAGAGGCCCTGCCAGCACGTTTAAACCATTTCAACCTCTAGAGGCAGAATTCGGGAAAGCACCACTGGCCCATCTCAGGTCCCTTGAGAAAAGCAACTCTCAGTCCTGCACTGGCCTCTGCTTCCACACAGCACACAGCAGGGCCACCCATGCCTCCAAAAAGACGGTCTTGGGATCACATCCCTTCTTCAGACAACTCCTAATCATTTTTGTGTGAAGTGCAGGGTACAAGCAAGTCAAGGGACAATGGGAAGGTCAGTGCGACAGCCCTGTGCAGGGGGGCTGACCGGGGGCTCACATGGCTCAGAATCCCAGAAAGCGCCTCTGCGAAAGTGTAAAAACTGGCATAGATTTTAGCAACTAAATTGGCCTTTGCATACTTCTAAAGAGAGCCAGGGGTCATAGAAACCCGGGAGACCATAAAAGAAACATGCAAACTGACAAATGTGTTCTCTGATCACGATGTCAGCCGCTCGGTCATCCTGGCCCATTTGCAAGCCTCTGACACCAATTCATGCCTCCTGTGTTTGTATGACTTGTTTTACTGACGGCTGCGCTGTGAGAAAAATGGAGGAACCGCTGGGTTTCCAGCTCAGAGCACTCTGGGGGCTCTCCGGGTGCAGGGCACTGGGCATCGGGGAGGTCAGAGCAGAGGGAACAGAACTGCGTTCATGGACACGTGTGACTAGTAAAGACGGACGGGCACGTCCGCAGACGGGGGGCTGGGCCGGCTCCTGTCCACACCAGCCTTCATGTGGCAAGTCAGTACGGAGTCCACCAGGAGGATTCCACGTGGGTTGGCACTGTCGGTCTGAGGCAGGCAGGGCTGCTGTGAGGGGCTGGGTCCCTGCCTGAGGAACATGAGCTCTCCTCGGACACCGACAAACGCAAGGCGCCCGAAGCACAAGGAGTAAGTGTGTGAAGAGAGGGTTCCGGCAGCTCCTCGGACACCAGCGGTGTGCTGTCCACCTGTTTCCGGTCACTAGCCAGCGAGTGCACGTAACGCACCCAAGCAGTGAGAGGGGCTACAGCTCTGAGCCCGGGGGCCAGGACGGCAGCATGGCGTGGACGCGGCACCCCTCCTCCCCCGGTGCCCGTCCGGTTGGCGGCCATGAGGATTAAAGGCTGACAGCCCAGTGTCAGGGTCGTTGTTTCAGTGTTTAGTAAAAATCTTACTTTCCCATATACAGGCCTGAATTATTTTGGCTCCTGAACCTGTGAGTTGGAATTAATTTGTGTGACTAATTCATGTCAGAAATTCACAAAAAGAATGTTTCAACTGCCACAAACCAAAGGGATTATTTAAGTATGCATCCTGGCTACAACACCTGATTGACCCCATTGTGAAAACCTGCATGTGAGCTTGTTCTATTTTTCAATAACGGTCCCCTAAAAAGAAATGGGATGAAAAATAACAGGGAATACCCTGCCTGATGTAAGAGTGAGATAAGCCAGCGGTCACTCAGAGAACACAAGTGTGTTTGAAACTGACATCTCAGAGAGCGAGAGGCTGAGGAGTTAGTACGCAGCTCAGGGGTTCGTACTTTTGAGCCCATCGACCACTATGCCAGAGACCAGAACAATGCAGGGGAACTTTAGATCCCACAAACTCATTTGATGTGCACTCCCCAGCATCTGCAGTGTCTCTACACCAATTCCCACTCACTCTCCGTGGCATAACAGTGCATCTTAACCATGTGCTCAGGAAATGCTTACATTTGGCTTCTGCGACTTGAATACTAATCCACGTGGATGAATCCCATAAACTAAACACTGGGAAGTGAGTGGATAAGAGGTTTAAAGGGAAGTAGAGTTACGGGATGCAAAAGGAATCAGACTATGGTGAAACAATCTCTAGACAAAAATATTTATAATGCACACAGATAAACAATGAAAAATAATCAAATTGATTAGGTAATACTTTAAAACAGTAATATTTGATACCTTCAAAAGTATGGTAAGAAATAATAAGTATTATAAGAGAATAGCATGAACAAGTGTATGCCAATTGGATAACCTAGATAAAATGCACAAATTCCTAGAAACACAAAACCTACCCAGGTTAAATCATGAAGAGACAGGAAATCTGAACAGACTTAGAACTAGCAGGGAGATTGAATCAGTCATCAAAAACCTCCAAACAAACAAAAAGCCCTGAATCAGATGGTTACATGAGTGAATTCTACAAACATTTAAAGCAGAATTAACATCAATCCTTCCCAAACTCTTCCAAAAAATTAAAAAGGAGGGAACACTTTCTAACTCATTCCTTGAGGCCAACACTGTCTTGATACCAAAGCCAGATAAAGACACTACAAGAAAAGAAAGCTATATATCAGTATCCTTTATGAATACTGATGTGAAATCCCTCAACAAAATACCAGCAAACAGAATTCAGCTGTTTATTAAAAGAACTGTACATTATGACCAAGTGTGATTTGTTCTTGGCATTCAAGGACGGTCAACATATTAAAGTTGATCAGTGTACTACATCACTTTGACAAAATGAAGAGGGGGAAAAAAACTCAACATAATTATTTCAGTTAATGCAGAAAAGGCATTCAACAAATTCAACACCTTTCATAATTAAAAAAAAAAAAAAACTAAACAAGCTAGGAAGAGAAGGAGATTGCCACATACTACACTTCACATATTATAAAGGTCACATAGAAAAACCCACAGCAGACATCATACTCAATGGGGGAAGACTGAGAACTTTTCCTCTGAGGTCAGGAAAAAGACAAGAATGCCCGTGTTTGCCATTTCTATTCAACATTATACTGCAGTACTTACCAGAGAAATTAAGCAAGAAAAGAAAGAAAAGCCATCTGAATTGGAAAAGAAGAAGTAAAATTATCTGTTTGCAGATGACAAGATCTTATACCTAAAAACCCTAAAAATTCCACAAAAAGACTATTAGTTTTAATAATAATAATAATAATAATAATAATAATAATAATTCAATGAATGAATTCAGCAAACTTGTAAGATACAAAATTAACATGCAAAATGAGCTGTTTCTATACACTAACAACGAACAATTTGAAAAGGAAATTAAGAAAACTCCATTTACAATAGCATCAAAAGAATAAAATATTTAAGTAAATAAACTTAGCCAAAGAAGTGAAATACTTGTACACTGAAAACTACAAAACATTGCTGAAAGAATTAAAGAAGACCCAAATAAATGGAAAGACATCCCATGTTCATGGACTGTAACACTCAGTAGTGTTAAGATGTCAATACCACCCAAAGCAATCTACAGATTCAATGCAATCCCTATCAAATTCCCAATGATGTTTTTGCAGTTCCCTCACTTTTTGCAGTGTCCCACTTAGGAAAAATCCATCCTAAAATTCATATAAAATCTCAAAGGACCCTGCATATCCAAAATAATCTTGGAAAAGAAGAACAAAGTTGAAAATCTCACTTACTGATTTCAAAATTTACTACAAAGTAACATTAATCAAAGCAGTGAGGTATTGGCCTAAAGATAGACAAACAGAACAATGGACTAAAAGAGAGCTCAGAAATAAACTCTCACATATATGTCAAATGACTTTTGACAAGGCTGCCAAGACCACTCAATGGGGAAAGGACAGTCTCTTCAGCAAATGGTGCTGGGATAACTGGATACCCACAAATAAAAGAATAAATGTGGACCTGTATCTTGCACCATATTAAAAAATGAACCCCAAATGGATCAAAGACCCAAATGTAAGAAGTAAAAGTATAACTCTTAAAAGAAAACATAGGAGGAAAGCTTCATGACATGGGATTTGGCAATGATGCCTTGCATAGGACACCAAAAGCCATAGGTAACAAAAGAATAAATAAGTAAATCAGATTTCATCAAAATTAAAACCTTTTGTATATAAAGGAACATTATCAAGAAAGTGAAAAGGCAACACTGGGAGAAAACATTTTCAAATAACGTGTCTTACAAAGGATTGATACACAGAATGTATATTCATACAGATGCAATAATAGCCACAAAAAAAAAACCTCAATCAAAAATGGGTACAGGGTTTGAACAGACGTTTTTTATAAAGATATATAAATGGTCAATAAACACATGAAAAAATATTGAACATCAGCAGTCATTAGGGAAATGCAAATCATAACCACAGTGAGATAGCCCTCAGGAGAGATATCATTTTTTTAAAAATCCACAAAACCCAGAAAAAAACAAGTGTTGGCAAAGATGTGCAGAAACTGGACCCTTTGTGCATTGCTGGTGAGAATGCAAAATGGTGCAGCTACTGTGGAAAACAGATGGCAGTTCCTCCCAAAAACTGAACTCATTGCCATATGATCCAGCAATTGTACTTGTGAGTATTTACTCAAAAGAATTGAAAGCATGGACTCGAAAAGATATTTGTACACACATGTTCATAGCAGCTTTATTCACAACAGTCGGGTGGTGGAAGCAATCCACGTGTTCATCATAGATGAGTGGATAAACAAAATGTGATATACACACAATGAAACACTCTTCAGCCTTAAAAAGAAAGGAGATCCTGACCCCTGCTGCAACGTGGATGAACCCTGAGGACGTTATACTGAGTGTAAGAGCCCAGACACCAAAGGACAACTACAGTATAAATACACTGATATGGGGGATCTAGAGTCCTGAAATCCACAGAGGAGACTGTGGACTTGTGGGTACCAGGAACCAGAGGGAGGGGAATGGGGAACTAGTGTTGAATGGGACAGAGTTGCAGTTTTTCAAGATGAAAAATTCTGGGGATGGATGATGTTGATGGTTGCTGAGAAAGAAAAATTTTATTGTGACAACTGTAAAAATGGTAGGGTCTACTGTGACAGTCGTCAAGACCACTGCATCTGGGGAGGACGGCCAGGCTAAACTCCGGATGTAGCCAAGACCGCTGGGGATTCACAGCTGAGGGCAGAGTGAGGGAGCAAATGGGTAGCAAATTATTGAGAAGAGACACCGAGGGTCGGGCGATTCTGGCTAAGTCAACTGGGTGGTCAGATCTTGACGGCGGAGGATTCCACCCAGAGGGGTCGCTAGCCTGCATCCTATACACGCTGTCCTTTGCCAGGTTAATAGACTACGGACTACAGTGAGGAACGGTCACCCCAAGTACAAACCACTTGTAATTCTGCCCTCTTGCCTCATTCCTGACAAAGAGGCCCTCGGTGCCTTGCGGGCGCAGACACTGTGGTGGGATTCCAGAACCTCAGCCTGCCCCATCGGGCACCTGACATACAGGAGGACTTTGTTAAGCAGTTTAAATAAATTAAGGAGAAAGAAGTGGATCATTTACTTAAAAAAAAAATCACAATATCTTCTATTTTTCTTGGTACTTGAGGGAGAAACAACATGTTTTAAAATTTGTTTGTGGATTAGCAAAGACAACCAAAAATACTTGTGTGTTTTCTGGTTGTGACTGCAAATCATGGTGTAAGTAGGATGAGATCTGAATTTAAATTTACACATTTAATAATTCAGTCAGAGAAAGACAAATACCCTACGATTTCACTCATATGTGGAATGTAAGAAACAAAACAAACAAACAAAGGAAAAAAAGAGAGCGGGAGGCAAACCAAGAAACAGACTCTTAACTCCAGAGAACACACTGCTGGTGACCAGAGGGGTGCGGGGTGGGGAACGGGGGAAACAGGCTGGGGATGAGCACCGGGTGGTGCACGGACGTGCTGAATCACTACATTGTACCCCTCATACTAACATCACTGTATGCTAACTATACTAGAATTAATTTTTTTTTAATTACACACGTAAGAGTAGGGAAATTTTCCCTTCCAATTTCCAGTTCTTTGGTGTTGATTTTAATGCAGTAATGCTCGGGTGCACAGAGTAATGGTAGAATTTTTAAGCTCAGTCACTGGCAGGTTTATTTTCAACAATAAGTTTTGTTATTTGAAATTAGAGGACATACTGATGAAATACTGAAGCTCAGCGGTGTTTACTTCACATTTTGGGCAACATGTGGTATGTGGGTCATTTCATATATGTCAAGACTACGCTCCCTGAATTCAGAACCACGTGTTTTTATTGATCTCTACGTGTCTGGAGTCCGGCACCGCCTGCCCATAGTAGGCACTCAATAAGGATATGTTGACAGAGGGAAGGAAGAATCCTCTGGAAGGGTTTCTAATGGCAACCTCTGGAGCAGTGATGACTCCCGACACCTGTCCTTTAACAGACGTCCTGGGAAAAGTTCCACGTGAAGGAAGCAGAGGAGTATCAACCACAGCCCAGGAGGGTTAGCAAGGGTTAACCTTGTAGGTCTGGCTTCGGGCAAACTTACTACCATCCAGCCTGGGGACCACATATTGCATGGACTGTGGAGTCACACTGACCAAGGACCACTCTGGGCCCCATGTCCCACTATTTGGACGACCTTGGGCAAATTAGCGTTCGGCCCTTGACTGGTGACAAGCAGCCCTATTAGCCCAGTGATTCTGACACATATTTGAGTTGTCCCTTCTACGGTTTCCTGTCATGGGGCTACTCATAATGATGTCATAGGATGGCACTGGGATAGATGAATTAAGTACCAACCTCTCAGCACAGCGCTGAGCACACGTCGCTCAATAAATACCCACCCTCACTGCCTGAAGCCTTGGGAATGTGTTGCTGTTCCCACCGCGGAGTCCAGTGGGGCCGCCAACAAGAGCAGAACCAGACGATTCTGTCATCTGGGAAAGCTGAGCTGGAGAATATTGGAACTAATGGCAGATATAGGTGTTCTAGTGATCTGTGCATTTTCATCATTGAGAGCATAATTAAGAATTGATTCAGTTTTATTATTTCTTCTTAAGCAGAGAATGTGCTGCGGTTAAGACTCAGTTCTTAAAAAGAATTGCATGGGATATGTGTTATAGACATCAGTTCAGGTGCTAAATAGCCCATTAGCTCAGATTTAATTACTTAACGTTTTCTCTGAGAATGTGTTCCACAGACGTAAAGGATCCCCACGATACCCATGCAACCTTGACCGAAAATAGTTCCAACTTGGGGCAGAAGTCCCAGTGACTGAGACCCCATTCCCAAAGCACGTCGACCCTTCCTACACTTCAGAAGCATTTCACTCAGCACGAGCAGAGAGAGTCCACATTTAAGATGCCAAATCAGTATTGCTTCTGGTCACTAAGAGGTTTCCATTTGCTTTCCAGTCTGAATAGCAGTGACTGTTATACAGGTGAAACGTAATTCCTATTATTAAGCCCTATTTACATGTTACGTGCCCTGGTTAAGTTAAAACAATGTCTATTTTTAGATAAAGACAATGCCCGATAGATCTTATTCCTGACCCGTAAAGGCTGCTGAGGGATGATCTGCGGCCTACTGTCTCCGTGGGACTCAACCGTGTTCACCCTGCACGCTGTAGGGGGTGCTGGGGAGTGATGCTGGGAGCTCCGGCGGGCTCCCCGGTGCCTGCGCTCCACCTCCTGGTCCCTCCACACCCTCCTATCTGTAAGGACGGACAGACAGGGGTCTTCCCTTGTGTGCATAGTTCTAGGGGTACAGAGCCAGGCCTCCCCTGCCTGGAGTCTGACTTACTAGTCGGGGGTGGCACCTGGATCTCAGGATTTAAAAAGTCCTCCCAGATAATTCCCAGGTGCAGCAAGAGATGGAACCTCTGGGTTGGGGGTTACTAAGACATGCAGACGGTTCTGGCCCCAACACTCTGATGCTCTGCCATCAGAACGAACAGAAGGGTCACTTGAATTAGTCAAGACGGTAAAACTTGAGGACAATTTGAGCTTGAGAGGAATTAATCAATTTGGATTTGAACTGATTAAATTTGAAGGCTTCCACTCTAATGGTCAGTTGAGTGGGTCGACCGGTCCTTCCCGGGGTCCTGTGCGGGGTGCAGGCGCGGGCCACGGAGGACGTCCTACACCGCTGGCATCGGGGGCGGACCAGCCCCCACAAGTGTGCAGCATGAGCCCAGACCTGCAGCCATGCAGGCCCCCACCTCGCCCTCGTCCTCGAGGGGCTCCCAGTGCAACTCCCCGGTAACAACCGTGGTCTGCAGGTGCCCATCCTCCTCTTGCCCGAAGCCCAGCCACGCTGCGGGTGTGGGATTTGCTCTGCCGGCACTCTGTTCTCTGCCAGTGGGGCCACAATACAATGTACCTTCCAAAGAGGGAAACTCTGAGAGTGGACGCTTAGCAGCAGCCAGTGCTGTCCCGGGCAACCTGGGGCACACGGTCACCCCATTTGCGGGTGACATGTTTGCATTTAATAGGAAATGCCACATCCAGAAAGTGATCCACCAAGGGGATTTTAGAAAGGGTGAGCTGGCAGATTTGCACAAGAGAGGTGGGAAAGAGCTGGTCTTCTGTGCGTCCCCCCTTCATGCTAAATACTCATTTGTTCCTCACACGTGAGACAGGCATTGCTACCTTTCATCAGTTCCAAGACACACGGCTTTTCACATCTTAGCATCTCTGAAATGAGGATGCAGGACAGCATATGGCAGTTGGGACGCTGTCTTTCCTGATGGTAAATAAAGTAAGGGTGGTCCTCACCATTGGCTGTGGCTCGGACTGGGTGGGCTGGCAAAGGTACAGCGAGGAACTGAAGAAACGGTGTCTGTGGCTTCCCCAAGGTCACGCAGCTGGAGCGCCGAAGCCAGCATTCGGATCAGCGCCAGCGCTGACGGAAAGCTCTGGGTACTTCCCCACACACTCAACTCCCCCACCCCCGGTTACCCGGCGGCCCAGCACAGTCAGAGGCCCTGGCTCTCCATCTCCCTCTTTCCCAGATTCCTGCCAATCTCTGCTCACACCCACCCAGCATCCCGACGCCTAAATAACATACCGCCTTTTTTATGACTTTCTGAAGATCTTGTTGCTTTAAAAACAGCAGCCCCCCCACACCCCGGGGCGCACGGGCGGCTCAGTCGGTGAAGCACCTGACTCTTGGTTTCCACTCAGGTCATGATCTCAGGGTCGTGGCATCAAGCCCCACGTCAGGCTCTGCGCTGGGTGTGGAGTCTGCTTGAGATTCTCCCTCCCCCTCTGCCCTCCCCCCCCATTCACGCTCTCTCTCTCTCTCTCTCTTAAACACACACACACACACACACACACACAACAACAACAACAGAAGCCCCCCAGTTACCAAAAAGGTAAAAGTATGTTTCCCAAACCATCTCCAAAGAAAGATTATGGTCCCTCCAGTAAGCCCCGAACACTCGCAGAACCACCGACTCTTCCCGTGTGCCCAGCACTGAGACCTGCAGGCGCCCCTCACAGCTGTTTTTAAGGCCTAACCACCAGAAGCACCAGGCCTACTGAGGACTGGCAGCTAGCCGATGCGATGTGCGTGGACGCGGCGCAGGGCCGGGGCGCAGCGGAGACCTCATCATGGGCCCCGCTCACCTCAGCTTTTCCTCTCCCGGCACGAGGAGCAGTCAGTGCACAGGGTGTTAGAGAGAGGCCATTGAGAGTGTGGCGTGAGACCCAGCGCTCCCCCCACAGGTCGACGCACACGGGGCCGCTGGCTGCACGAAGCCGCCAACGCCTGGTCAAGAGCCCCCCGCCCCGGGCCGTCTGTGAGGGCGGCCCCTGCGAGTCAGGATGACGGACAGCTGCGTGCATGCCGTGGCGGGCACGGTGCCCCTGCCCCCTCACTCCATCCAGTTCAACGGCGAGAAGAGGCAGTCTGGTCCCGTCCTCGTGAGAGCCCAGGACTTCCTTGAATGGCCCTCGTTCCACTTACTGCCCAGCACGCCCAGCGGGCATCTCGGCCACGCTCCAGAACGCCGACGGCTGATTTTCCAGCAGAACCAGTGGAAAGTGACACTGTGAGCAATGGGGAGTCCGGGCGTGTTTGCTGCACAGACTGGGGGAAAGGTCTTGGTTTCCACAGACTGCTGGGGCTCAGGGCTGCCCATGAGCAGGTGGCGCCGGCACATCCCACTTTTCAGAGGCTTGTCTAAGACGCCTGGGACCTGAGGGCAGGCACGCGCAGAGCCCATAACTCTTCCCATTTCAGGAAGGGTGTCCTCCTCCACCATCTCTGTTTTCCCATTTCCCCGGCACGTGGAGGCCAGCCCCTCCGGCCCCGGAACGCCAGCTCTCTGCTTGGCTTCTCCGGGGGCACCCGCAAAGTCAAGGAGCCGGCTCTGCCGACCCCATGATGTAGGCTAGAGGTTGTCTTGTGTTTTTGTAGGTGACGTCCTGATGGCACTTTACTTCCACACACACAGTGGAGCAGGTCAAGAAGGAAAAGCAAAGTGAGAGGAAACCCTCAGGTGGATCCCTGTGATCTGGACACGTGGGAGAGAAGTTCACCTCCCAGGGAACTCTGATGAGCCGGAAGGGCAGTCTCCATGCGCTGAACCCTGCGGGGTCGCCCTGTGGGGATGGGCTCAGAGGAAGCTGTCAGAGACAGAGCAAGGCGCCTGTCTGCCCCTCGAGTCACAGAAGATCGCCTCTTAAATCTGTGCTCGTTTGAGCTTCTGATCCAGGCTAAATTAGGAGCCAGCACTGCCCCCTGAGAAGCCGCATGTAAAGGCAAAAATACACTCTCTTGGCCACCATGTCAGAATCCCCACCTTCCGGGTTTGTGCACAGGGTCCTCCTCTCTTCTAAATCCTGAGATGAAACTATGAGCAGAAAGGTCTGGATGGCGGGCGGGAGAGCTGACAGGCCGGTGTGGGGAGGTCTGCATCCACCAGGCCGCAGGGGCAGGCCTCCAGGGACGGGCGGTAACCATGGCAACGCCAGGCAGGGCCAGACTGGAGAGAGGCTGAGTGCAGGTCTGAGTCGTGGGTGCGGAGGGAAGGGAGGGTTGACCTGGGGCTCCGGTCGCTGATGGAAATGGGTACCTGGGCAGCAGGCAAACGGGGCTGCATTTGGGAGGGAGGAGTCCAAATAGACATATCTGTACAGGTCTGGAGGTTGTGGTCGTGGGGAGGCCTGGAGGGACAGACCTGGAGAGTCCCCGTGGACAACGGGGGAGCCCTGAGCTCCCCAGGGAGAGAGGAGAAGGCTGTGGGGGATGGGCTGGGGCAGAAGCCGCACTGCAGGGTCACAAGGCCCCCGGGCTGCCCCAGCCGTGCGGGCACGAGGAGGCGAACTGCAGCTGCAGGGCGGGGACAGGCCTGACCCAGGACGGCACAGGAATGACACGGATTAGTCTTCCATGGGGCGAAGGCCCGCCCAGCTCAGCGGAGAACATGGGCGGCCAGGCTACGGGCAATCATGGTTGGAGGGCGGTTTTAAGGCCCCATGCCACCTCCCAGAGCTAGGTGCACGCACTTGGGAAGACTGGGGCGGGGGCAACAGGCCGTGCAAACGCTCGCTTGAGTCCTTTCATCAGGCACACCCACTGGGCTCCAGGCCCTCTGCTCACAAGGACGAGGAAACCACAATGGCCCAGAGTGACAAATGCAGGGGCAGAAAAAGCACAGGTCTCAACCCCCATCCAAGAAAGGAGCAAAGCCCCATGAACGTCGGGACAGCAGCTGATGCGAGAAAACAGAGGCCGATCATCTCCAACTGCGTCAACCTTGTATTGCTCCCAACAGGCCCGAAGGGCCAGGAACCTATCAAGCCAAACGTCTGGAGGGCCATTACGCGGAGGGCGGGCTTCCTTTTCCCTTTTCAACTGACCCAGTTCCAGAGTCCAGTTCAGGAAGGTGTCACCAGGACAACAGCTGAACAGCACCGGTGCTTCTTTGGGGATCCCGGCAAACGGGGGGTCCACGGCGTCTGCAGGGCGGCTGTGAGGGGAGAAGCCGCGCAGACAGCGTGTGGCGTCCACGCCCCCTGCACCAGCACTGATGCTTCAGCCGCAAGGAAAGGAGCCCACAGCCGCCTCCACCGCTCGGAGGCCTCTCTGTCCCCGGGGCTCTCTGGTGGGGCTCTTCCTGGTCACGGCCGGCCCTGTGCGGCAGACACGCTCCAAGTCACCCTGTGCCTGACGCATTCAGCTGCACAGCTCCTTCAGCTCGCGTCCGTCGGGCCAACTCCTCACTTCCGGAGGCAGCTGAAACAGCGCGCCCCGTGAAGCCCGCTGAGACAGTCCCACTCTGGCTCCGGGCCTGCCATGCCCCCGCGCGTCTCCATTACAGCTTTAGGAACACCTGACTGCAAACTATCTTTTCTGCGGGTGCTCCCTTGCCCGGTTCTTCAAGGAAAGGGGCCACACTCTGTTCGTCTTTGGTCTCACCCTCGAATACATAAAAAAGGCCTTGTGCATAATACATATTTGTATCTGTACTTATTATTTTTTGGAATGAGTAAATGAAGTCTCGAAGCATTAATCCCTTGGGGAAAAAAAAAAAAAAAAAAAGATTGAAGAAAGTTTTTTAACCCATCACGAACCCAAATTTGAAAACCTCTGAAAGAAAAGTGGATTGGAAATCGAACGTCACTTGGCAAGTCTAGGGACCCACTGCACTCAGGCCACCATGTTCAACCCGTCAGAGCAGAGAAACCAACGTTGGTGGATTTTCTTAAAGCTCCTGTAACGAGTCAAGGTCTCTGAGTCTTCAGCACCACTTGGAAATAATGGCCTAATCATTATTAATTCCTTTGGTATTTCCTATGATAACATTAATCACAGCAAACTCATTTGATGTAAATGGAAAATCACGCATTCTTCTGCAACTTTCTGCATTAATTAACTGGAGCGCCACGTAAGAGTGCCACCGTCTCTGACGATTAAGTGCATTTCTTGCACACTTTGATTAAGACACAAATCCCAAGCCAATAAAGAAAAAAGGTGGGAAAGGAAAAAAACAACACTTTATTGGAATGCAGTAATGAAAGCCTTGGGGAAGAGGCGACCCCCGCTGCCGGCAGCTCCGAGGGCTGCCTCTTGAACTGGAGAGGAAAGGAGCTCCCCAGGGAAGGTGTAAACCGAAAATACCTCTCTCTGTACTTTAACTTATTAACTGCGTATGTACAAAAGCGATTTTAAAATGTGTCTTAAACACTCTAGTGAAATAAAAGGATAAATCGCAAAGATACACACTCCGTATACATGAATTTAGAAATAGGAAGGCAGAGATTTATATGCAAACTTCTTTCGAGGCATAGAAAACACCTTTTTTTACCACTTAAGGTAAATGTTCAATTTCTAGAGGGTAAATTGCATGCTACCTCATTCAGTAGCATGATTTTCTTCCCGATGATTGGCATTTGGATATCAAGGTGGGAGAAAAGGAAGTGTATGGCAAGACTGCACAGCTTGCAAGGGTAAAAGGCATTCATTAGAACAGGTTCTGCAGCAAATGGCACGCCGAAGTCTTGACAAAAACCGTGTCAAAAGTCACGTCAATCGTGCTATTTTGTCCTCTGCCGGTTCAGACGCGCATCTTCCGAGGGATGACAGGCGCGTGCAGAGACACCTGGAACGCAGCGACTAATGCCTCCGATCTTAGAGGCTGATGCTGGAGCACGCGGGCGATGCATTAAATTGATGACGGACAAATGCCCGGGACAAGAGAACACTGACACCATCCAAACAACAGAAGATGGCTGTGGTCCCTTTGGGGAGGAACCACTGGGGTTCCACGGCAGGAGGGCAGGGTAACCACCACGGGGAGGTGCCACACGCACGCTGGTCAGAGCCAGGGTGCTCGCCGTGGGCAGGAGAGCGAGGCTGCACCCAGGCCTGCAGGCCTCCAGGCCCCGGGGCGGGGGAGGTGGGGGGCGTGGGGGAGAACGCCCACACCCACCGCTGCTTTCGGGCACGGGGCGGGGGGGCAACTCCAAGGAAGACAGTCTCGTTTTAAAGGATGAATAGAGAGTCACAGAAACCTTCCACGTGTGAAGCAACAAACAGCATTTGGGGGGGGGGGAGAGTGGAGAGAGCTGCAACACCAGGAGGAGACACTCATTTAACACGTGAAAATTGGACGTGTCTCCAGACTCCTTATGTCACTTTCCTAATTAGAGGGAAATCCATTTCCAATATTTATGCACATAATCCTTTAGAGTAACTTTACAAAATAATCAGAGGCTTTAGAGAGAAGACTTGCATGGGGCCACATAAGCTGGTCCCCGTCAAAGACTCAGCAGCTGGTGGGTGTGGTCTGTTCTGTAAGGACCGACGGTTTGTGGCAGCAGATGATGGGGAGGCAGTGCCCGGGACCATGACTTGGGGTGTTTGCCTTGGACGCCAAATGCCCAGTTCTCGGGCTATGGGCAAGGTTCAAATTTGTAAGATGACATAAAGTATTGTCAGATTTTAAAAATCTTTATGTAGTTTTTTTTTTTTTTTAAGATTTTATTTATTTATTTGACAGAGAGAGCAAGAGAGCACAAGCAGAAGGAGCAGCAGAAGGAGAGGGAGAAGCAGGCTCCGCACTGAACAGGAAGCCTGACGCGGGACCCGATCCCAGGACTCCGGGATCATGACCTGAGCTGAAGGCAGACACTTAACCATCTGAGCCACCCAGGCGCCCTGTTTTTTTTTTTTTTTTTTTTTTTTTAATGGCAATGTAAACTAACAAAGAAAGAAACAAAGATAAAATAATCTATTTTGGGAAGACAATGGCGTCTGGATGTTGTGATCCTGCTGCAGGTACATTTCGGAGGGTTCACTTGGGAGCCACACGGAGAGGCACCAGCCAGCTTCTCCGCAGGTAACACTGGATGGCGCACGTGCACGGAGACGTCTGACAACCAGTCTTCACCCTGGCGGGCAGCTCCGCAGACTGACATGGAGCCCAGCGCCAGGGTTCCGATCAAGAAGGCCTCCCATGGGGCATTCTCCTCGACTCACACAGAGCAGGCCAGCATTTCAAACAGCGGGTTTCTGCTCGGCGCGGAATTCCCTAAGACAGCTTTGGAGGGGCAAGCCTCAGTGCCACAGCTCTGATGGTTCTGTGGGAGCTGCGGGGTCTGTTTCGAGAAGACGGAGACGGAGGGAAGCAGTGACGACGAAGCCCTTCATGAGCAGAGAGGAGCGCAGGGTCTCGCGGGCAGCGTGCGGCTTTGACCCTTCACCACCAGAGGGACGCCCTTCCATCCTCAGTGTGGACGTCTCTGGATCCGCCCTCAGACTTAGCTTATTTGAGGAAGGCCTCAGACCTCGGTGGGTCAGGGACTGGGGCGGCATCTGGCGGGTGGAGAACAGGTGAGCACCTGGGAGGGCAGAGACTGGGAGTGTCCAGGAGGCAGAGGAGCTGGCCCCAGACTGGCCTCCCAGCAGTGCAGGGACCCCACTTCATTCGTTCCTTTGTTCCCTCGTAGGTATTCACCCCCTCGCAGACTCGTAGGCTCCGGGGGAGGAAAGAGGCAGGACAGACGGATCCATGGAGAAAATCCAGGGTGCACAGAACTGTGGTCTGGAAAGCTTCCTGGAAGGTGCCCTTCGGTCCTGGCACTCCTCACGTTCTCTGCACTTACCCCCCACCCTCAGCATCTTGGCATCTGTCCCCAGGGTCTGTCCACGGCCTCCCCTTCTGCCTACACTGCTGTCCACACACGATTTCCAAGCATCTGCCCCCTTCCCCAAATTCCATTCCAAGTTCAGATGAGGCGCATCCGGCCTGACACTGGCTGAGGGGCCCAGAAGCAGAGCTGGGTGGTGATCCAGATCCTCACGACCCCGAGGCATGGGGGTCCTCCCTGATCTGAGGCTCACCACCCGTGTCCTCGCCTGTCTGAGGTGGGGTGGGAAGCAGGGCCACCGCACAAACACTCACCCGACGCGACCCCAGTCCCACAAACCCTCAGCCAGGGACCAGCTCAGCCTGTGCGCAGACCTCCCCAAGCAGAGCCCTGATCCCAGCACTCTTCTGAGCAAGAGTGCTCCGCGGCTGCCCACCCGCCTGCCGTTTATTCACGAGCTGCGTGGCCTGGCCCCCGGGGTCCCACAGGACAGGCCTCTCCTATACTCCCTGCCTCCCCCGAAACGGACCGTTTCTTGTCCCCAAACACGCCGGGCTGCGGTCTCTGCCTCTGCCCTTCCATTCTTCCTGCCAGGAGCGTCTGTCCTCAGTATCCTCTGTCAGACTCCAGCCACGTGGCCTCTCCAGTGGCCACATTATCCTTCAAGGTCTGCCACACAGCCTCGGTCAGGCAGTCCGGGTCTGCCGCCAGCACTCTGTGGGCATCTCCATGGATGCCCACGTTCTGCCTCCCACACCATCCGGGGCGCACTGACTCCTGCCCCTACCAGACCCTAAGGCCCCAGGCCACACACCACTCCGCTCCTCCCGGGCACACACAAGGCTCAAGCACTCAACAGATAGGTGCTGAGCCGAGTCTCCTTAGAGCAGACAATTAAGATAAAATGTTCAAGATACAATTAATACTAAAACTAAGTCATATTTCGCTTTTAATTGTATCTAAACCTGTTTTATCTTGTTTAGATTAAACCGTGTGAACAGGGGGGAGCATCTTACAGTCATTAGAGCATAGAAAGACCTTTGTTTAAGCACCGGAATCATCAAAGCCAGGTTTAGGAAAAGCTCGTTGAATCAAATCAGAGGTCTTTAACAAAGGTAACATACATTGTGAATTGTTACAGATTTCACCAAATTTCAAAGGCATATGTAATTATGAACAGAGTAACAAATACAGTAGTTTTATTCAAAAACCATTAGTAGATAAGGAAAATAAAGTAGATGTGAGGATCTGAACCACATTAATAGTCCTTGCACCTAATCAATCGGTGGGCTAATTAATGAACTGTACGTAATTTAAGCACATCCACAGAACCTGTGAAGGCAGGTGCTCTTCCAGCCACTGGACCCAGTGGGGGACCCCAGGGATGAGTGCCTGCCCTCACGGAGCTTGCTAGAGCTTCTTATCTATGGCAATACTGATCCTAAGGAAGCAGATCAACAAGTTGAACAGGATACTTTCACATCATGACAGGGCTCTGAATCGAGTAAGAGAGGTCTATGTGCTAGGGGTGTATGGCAGGAGGTTGTTTGGGGTTTGGAAGCCAGGAAAGGCCTGCTGAAGGGATCTCTGGCTGGCAGTCTAGAGGATAAGGTCACCTGAGCCAACTCTGGGATATGCTCTGCAGGCTCGGAGCCCAAGGTGGGGATGAGCTGAGTGGCTGGTCCATGAGCAGATGCAGGGGGTGAGGTCAGGGAAGTGCAGGGCTCATCACGGTGCAGGGCGGGGGCTGCACCTCAGGACGGGAAGTGGTGAAAGGCTTTAGCAGGGACATCCGCAAGACCTGATTATGCTCTAGAGCTCCCTGTGGTGGCAAGGCCTGACGCTGCTCTGAGATGGGGAGGGAGGGCAGGCTCCAGGCACGGCAAGGGGGACAGATGCAGCAGGCAGGATACCCCGGGTTTGCCATACTTTTGTAAGTAAGTGAAACATCCCATCCAGACTCCTGGTATTTCATGTGAACAACCTATAACATTAAATTCCAAACAAGTTTTTAAAAAATAGAGGTCAATAGGTCAGGTGGATCTCAACTGCTACCACTAATTAGGTGGAGAGGGGCCACCTGGACGCCCTTGGGCAGGGTGGGTGGTTCTTGGGAAGGCTTCAGGTAGCACTGGACTTGCCCTGTTCCATCCAAGTCACACCTTCTACGGGAAGGGGCTTTAAAACTTCCCTTCTTGCTGCTCAAACAGCTCAAGATGGAACAGGTATGCCTTGAGTTTACAACATCGGGTATTATAATGATACAAAAACTTGTTATATTTATCACATTTTTCTTGACCTTCCTTTTCAAGAGCCAAACCTCTCCTCATAGACAACATGTATCAATATATTTTGATTTCCTATACTTCCCAAGCAAAGAAAAATCACGGACCACTGAGCAAACCATTCACCAGAACTCTGAGTCTTTTCATCTCGGGAAAGTTTTGAGCATCACCATGTCCTATTTCTGGCCAGGTGGCCCATTCATTCATGCCTAAAGATACAACATTTGTGAAAATAATAGAAAGGTCTTAATTTTGGCATCTTTAACAAACCCCTCCAAGTCACAAAACCAGGGAAATAGAAACCAGAGCTAAACTTCTCGAAGGTGAAAGCTGATCACACCTTACCTATTTTCAAGGATTGCTGCTTTATAAAACAGGAGAGATTCCTTCAGCTTCACCCAGTTAGCCTCAGGGACTACGTGCTTTTTGTTTCTTTCTTCACAACAGGCTCTTCTGTCCTTTCCTCCCATTTCTCCCTCCAGGCGTGAAGCAAGTCTGTCCTGACTTCTTGAAGCCTAGTTCAGTAATTGCCCTGAACCTCACCTCCTGTGGCACAGCCGCTGTAGACAGAACACTCAGGTGTGCCTTGCTCTGCGCTGTGCCACGTCCTGATCTCCACAACTGCTCTGTAAGGCCGGATACCTTACCTCTACTATCTACAACAGGGTCTGAAGGTCAGGGAAGTACACTGACGTGCCTAAGTTTATGCACCCAGGGTGCTATTACAGTCAGACTATGGACGATGCTTGCTTGGGGATACTCCCTCCTAAGCCCCACAGGGCACTCGCGTTGTCAGGGGGATGTGTCTCCCAATAGTGGGAATTTCTACTGGGAATCTCTTTCCTAGTAGACACACATGTTAACCATAAGGTACAGTTTAGAAGTATTATCCTTACTTCCATGGTTTTCTCTGGAAAATTTACCACTCCTCGGAACTTTAAACATCTGAAAAAACTCTGTATAGCTGTGGTTGCAGCAGCAATGACAACAGATACAGCAATGATGGTGATGATGGTGATGATGGTGATGATGATGGTGGTGATGATGGTGATGATTGTGGTGATGGTGATGATGGTGATGATGGTGATGGTGGTGATGGTGATGGAGATGATGATGGTGATGATGGTGATGATGATGGTGATGATGATGATGTCAGGTGGTGATGGTGATAATGGTAATGATGGTGATGATGATGGGGATGATGGTGATGATGATCATGATCGTGGTGATGATGGTGATGATTGTGATGATGGTGATGATGATGGTGGTGATGATGGTGATGATTGTGGTGATGGTGATGATGGTGATGGTGGTGATGGTGATGGAGATGATGATGTGATGATGGTGATGATGATGGTGATGATGATGATGTCAGGTGGTGATGGTGATAATGGTAATGATGGTGATGATGATGGGGATGATGGTGATGATGATCATGATCGTGGTGATGATGGTGATGATGGTGGTGATGATGGTGATGGTGATGATGGTGATGATGGTGATGATGATGGTGATGATGGTGATGATGATGATAATGATGATCTTGTTGAAGATAGAGATGATGATGACGGTATTAGTAGCAATGCTGTTTTGCTGAGTGTTCACTATGTACTAGTCATTACTCCAAGTTCCTACATCATACTTATCTCATTAAAATCCTATGAGAGAGGTACTCATATAACCCACATTTTACAGTTGAAGAATCTGACGTAGCCTGTCTGAAGTTATTTGGTTAATATGTAAAAAGCTAGCATCTTAACCCAGACAGCCTGACTGCAGAGTAATATTACCTTTTCAGTTCCCGTATCATTGGTATGTGTGGTGGTTTTATGATGTCCACAAATTGCTTAAAACTGCTCCCATCAAGAGGCGGAGTCAAATTCTCCTCCTGGGATGTGGGCTGGACTTAATGACTCATGTCCAAAGAATAGAATAAAATGGAAAAGACTAGGTCATAAAAGGTCCTATGGCTTCCTACTAGTCTCTTTCTCTCTCAGATCATTTGCTCTGGGGCAGCCAGCTGTCCTGTCGTGGAGATCCCACTGGAGAGGCTCACATGGTGAAGAACTGAGCCTTTGGCCAACAGTTGTGTGAGGACACCACCTTGGAAGTGGCTCCTTCTGCCCAGTCAAGCCTCAGATGGGACATCAGCCTATGCCTGCAGCTTGACCATAACCTGACGAGCAACTCTGAGCTAGAACCATCCAACTGAGCAGCTCTTGGATTTCTGACCCACAGAAATGCTGCGAGACAACAAACGCACCTGTTGTTTTAAGCTGACAAGTTTGGGGTAACTCGTTGTATAGCATTAGATAACTAATGCAGTACGTTTCCTTAATGGATGAAAAGAGCTTCCAGAGAGCTCTGTGAAGATCATCATTGGGCACTCCTTAGCCTATGTAATATAATCCTACTTTAATTAAAGTTCAATGACCATCACATTTTGATAACCTGGTAAAAATTCAGCAGTGGTGGAAATGGTGAGACTATTATCACATCACTGAGATTTTTCTGCAAAAGATGAAACACTGTAGGATTCATTTTATGCAGTTGTGACTCTTAAACCAATGGGCTGGACTGGACATTGAGAGTTATCCAGTATCTCCGCCTCTGGGTAGGAAAGTTCTTAAACCATTTGCTCTTTTTATGCTAACTTCTAGGGAAAAATATTCTTCAAATATCTTAGAAATGCTGTCAAGTTTTCTTAAAGTCCAAAAGAGACAACCCTGGATCTTTGTGGAGGGGACAGAGAGATCTGTAGAACTGAGCAGCTCTTACATACCAAGTGAGGGTACTGGCACTGTGCCTACAGTAACCCTGGGGACAGGTAACAGTCTCCCCTGCACTGATGAGGATTCCAGGGTGCAGCCAGCCAACATCCACACTCCCATAGAGCTCACCTTCCTCCTCTACACCAGGCCCTCCCTTGTTTTGGTTTGAAAGCAGAGGGATGAGACTTTTTCCACAAGGGGACCTGAATTGCATGAAGTGTCGGTCCTAAGTTTATACAAACAATGCAGGAAAAACAACAACAACAACAAAAAACCTACCCACAAATGAAGCCAGCCTGAGAGGCAGAAAGAGGTGTTGAGGTCGAAGCACCAGGGATGGAATAGCTCTGGCTCTAGGCCCCCACACTTACACCGGAAATGCACTGAGGTTACCACCATACCTTTCTGTAGTGTTGTCTTTAGACACCAGAAGTTTAGATCAGTAATGTGCAGAAAGGCTTTCCCTACACCAAAGTCTAGAGGATAAACAGGCTCTTACTTCAAGAGTGGCCTCCAAGTTTAAAAGAACCTCTATATCTCTTGTCGTCATACAAATTCAGAAGAGGCAAAGGCAGATGGTGGCATCATGGGAGACCCCATGAGAGAGTAATGTGTGGTGGACGGGGAAACCTCCCGATGGCGTCAAGAACTCTGTTCTAGCACAGATGAAACTCACATTACTAAAACCAACTAATAACTTTTATTTTATTATTTACTTATTTATTTTTTAAGTAAGCTCCATGCAAAGTGCAGAGCCCAATGCGGGGCTCGAACTCACAACTGTGAGATCGAGACCGCAGACGCTCAACTGACTAAGACACCTGGGTGCCCTTTAAAAATTTTTTAAAAAGGGCGCCTGGGTGGCTCAGTTGGTTAAGCGACTGCCTTCAGCTCAGGTCATGATCCTAGAGTCCCGGGATCGAGTCCCGCATTGGGCTCCCTGCTCGGCGGGGAGTCCGCTTCTCCCTCTGACCCTCCCCCATCTCATGTGCTCTCTCTCATTCTCTCTCTCTCAAATAAATAAATACAATCTTTAAAAAAAAATTTAAAAAATATCTATCTATCTATCTATCTATCTATCTATCTATCTATCTATCTAATCTATCTAATCTATCAATCTATTTTTAAGCAGGCTCCATGCCCAGTGCAGAGCCCAGTGCAGGGCTTGAACTCACAACCCAGAGATCATGACCTGAGCCAAAATCAAGAGTAGGATGCTGAACCAACTAATCCACCCAGACATCCCAAGACCATAAATTTTAAAACATACCAAAAAATCTGACTCCAGCCATAGATAAAATAGATTCTTTTAAAACAATAATTTCTTTCCTGTTTTTAAAAGTAGTTTTTCCCTTTTACTTTACTTAGCCAAGGAGCTGTTCCATTTCTTTATTTTTTTAATAACGCAGTTTACCAAATTAAAAATACATTCAGTATACCAAATGACTTAATGATTCTTTGCAATAAAATCCTATTGGCTCCTCACTTACTAGGACCTGCATCTACCACATAAAGCGAGATTTGCTCTAAAATTGCCTTTGGGTGTCACGAGTGATCCATTTCCAAGTTAATTAATTCACAGCACTTTCAGAATGGCACAAGTTATGATTTGAAGACCTCAAGTTAATATAACCCCCTCATCAAATGAAGCAATTTAGGGTTTTGTAAAGTGGTGGTTCTCCATGGGTTGCCCCAGACCAGGTGTCACCTGGGGGTTTTGAGAAATGTAAACTATGGAGCCCCACCCAGACCCACTGAACACTAAAGGTCAGGGAAAGGAATTACAGTTGCTATTTTAACAAACCCTCCAGAAGTTTCTGATGCAGCTGAAGTCTGGAACCACTATTCTAAAAGATGCACCCACTCTCCCATTCAGTTACCTTCAAACAGCAAAGGGCCTCCAGCTGCTCAGGGCAATACAGGCCCTAGCGTGAGCCTCCGTCCCAGGACGGCAGGCTTGAGACAGCCAGCCTGAACGTGTCTGGAGGGTGTTCACCGTGTGTGTGCGCACATGCGTGTGTGAGTTCATGCATGTACCCACAAATGTGTGTGCCTCCAGACAGAACATGAGCTGGTAGCTGACCGTTGTTCACGTGACTTCTGGCCGGCGCTGGGCTGTCTGCGTGGTCAGGAACGGAAACTGGACAGAATGAAGTTCATGAGCTCAGAAGGTGCAGGCTTGGCCCTGGTGCAAACCGTGCAGACATGTGGCCGCACACGGTTTTCTGGTGCTGCCTCCCAGCTTGACGTGGGGACACTAAGAGGTGCCAGGTTACTGTTCCTGACTCTCGCAGGGCCCTACGAGAGTAGAACTCAGCTGTGCCTACGCACTTGTGGGTCCAAGTACAAAGAAAGAAAGGCACCGTGATTATCTGTGGAGAGGGCCATAAGCACCGTGTATCTTAATCTCAGATCTTACCTTCTCGTTATTCAGAAGACAATGTCTACCTAACGATGGCTTCATCTAAAAGAGCAACCCCTCCGTCCGAGTCCTCCTCGCCCAAGGCCACCCTCCACACCCTCAGCTCCATCCAGACCAGGGGCCTGGACCAGGTGCAGAACACCCTTGCCGCACCTGAGGGACCCGGCACTGTGATGATGGTCTTTTTAGGAACACATCCCTACGGGTTCTGACCTCCGACCAGTTCCAGGGCATCTGACTATCCTCAGCAGCAGCAGTGCCAGGTCCTCTGGGTGCATCTCCACGAGCTCAGTTTTCCTGCGGGCACATCTCGACCCGCAGGCCCCATCTTTTTCCTTGTGGTCTCCTAACAGTACAATGAGGCGGGTGCACCAGGTGCACACATGGGGCTCTGGGATTGTGCCTCAGCCAGCCACCTGCATGACCCGCTGTCCCCTGCTCAGAGCCCGGGACCTCTCTCTGCTGGGACACAGCCTCACATCCCTCCTACCAGGCACCTCCGACCCCGCTCCTCGTCTTCAGCCCCTCCTGAGCCCGGCTCCTTACTGGGATGTCCACATGTCTCTTCCCTTTGCCCAGTCCTGTCCATCCACCCAGGTTCCCCACAACGTCCCTTTGCTCCAGGAGCCCTCACCGAAAACTTTCTCCTACAATAATCCTTTCTGCAATTCTGAAACTCAGTATGTGCCCACTGGAAACTCCCTTCAAAAAAAAATTAATGTGTCCTGGGCCTTATTTACTTCTAAACCACACATTTACACACATTCTGCATAAGAAGCTTGCGCCAAAGGAAACTAAATAACTTAATCACAACCAGTCACTTTCCTGGCAATTAAGCAGAATCTGACTCGTCAGAGACCCATCTGTGGGTCTAAACTGGAGAGGCCAGCGCACGCAATTTGTATCCAGCAAGTTCTGACAAAGCTGCCTGTTGACACCCACGCTTCTGAGGAGGAAGTTATTCTGCGCACGTGGTATGCTTTCACAGATGATTTCTATGGAAAACAGCACTCACACAGTAATACAGGCCCAAGGTGACCTCATTACCAGAATTTGTTCTAGTTGTCATTAGACATATCACTCTGTGTCACTCAAAATGGGAAAGAAATAAGAGATCCTGACACGTAGCAGCCGTGATTAGAGATGAGAAATGCAGTCCTGCTATAGGACCCCTTGGTTAGACGGGAATATGTATCGTGTTTAGGATTCAATCTCCCTCAGATCCATCACTGTGGTCTCCGAGGCCCTATCCTTCTATTCCCTTAAATTTTTCCTTCCGTCGATGCAGCAGGTGGGTCTTCCACACACCTCAAAGCCAGCGTGCTCAAGCAGACTCCTGAGACGTGTGTGCAGGAGGCGTCAGGCCAAGTACCCAGAGCAAGAGAAACCAGCCAGACCTCCCACAAGGTGAACAAGAACGGTTCAGAATCAACTTTCACTGACCCCGCTGCGGAGCACCGTAAGCCCCGGCCCCTTCCTGAGGTACTTGGAGCTGAAACGTGGCACACGGTCCGGCGCTGGAGAGAATTCAGACCTGCTCACCCCTCGTGGGTGTCTCGTCAGAGACCAGTTTGAGGGTCTGAACTGGAGAGGCCAGCACACGCCACTGGGGCCGGGTCACATGGCTCAGGTTTGGCTCTGCAGGGACGGATGGAAAGGGTACCGTGATTGCACACCATCCGCTGGCCCAGCCCCTCGACCGTAGGCAGCCTGCAGGCTCTTCCGTCAGGTCCCAGGCAAAACCGCAACGAGGGGGCTGGTCAGCTGCGGCGGCTCGAGGGTCCTGGGACCCGGGGCCATGAGGCTCGGGAGGCCAGCTGGCCAGCCCCTCGACCGTAGGGACGCGGGGACTGAGGCCCACATGGTGGTCGCGGTGTGGGAACGACGGAGAGGACTGGCACCCGGGCTAGGGGCCCTCAATCTCCGTCCCCCGCCAGCACTCTGCTCCCTCCGCCCCGGGCATCCTTCTCTGGAGCTGCCTACCCAGACCCTCTTCTCGCCGGTCCTGGCCCCGGCTGAGCTGTGCACACAGTGAGAGGCCCCTGTCCTCAGGGTCCCCTGGGCTTCCCGGCCCCCACCTCTGCCAGGGCCCCCGCTGGCCTCCGGCTCACCTCCCCTCCCAACTCAGAGCACGCACTTAATTGTTCTTTGAAGGTTTACCGTCTCTTTCCAGAGAGGCTCCAGGCTCCTGAGGCCACGGCAGACCCCCGGTCAGCACAGGGGCTGGGGGTTTTGAGAACGCGCGGCCCACGCACAGCTTCTAGCTCATGTCAGGAAAGTCTCTGCAGTTAGAGAGCACGGGGTGCTCTAGCTGTCTGTGACAACTCTGAGATGACCCACGGGACGGTCCCCGGGCGAGCTGTGCCTCACTGAGACACACACGTGCTCGGCGCCCCGCCTTCTCCGTGGTCCTCCCACGGGCGTGACCGGTGTGAGCACACAGCCGGGAAGGCCTGACCCGGGCTTGTTTCGCCTCAGTTACACACAGTGTCTCACGACGGCCCTCCCGACTTTCTCCTCAACTGCAAAGACCCTGCAAAGTAAACCAAGACCAACCAGTTTTCCGTTCCTGCTCCCAGGGAGGCACAGCCCCCAGCCCGACCCCGCTCCCACGGCAGCCAGGCCGCTCCTACACCCCAGAGCAGACGACGGTGGACCGTCCATCTGAATGTGGCCTTGAGCAGCGTCCCCCCGCTGTGTGGATGATGCTCCTGGACAAACACCGGACAAACTCCCCAGGGCAGACGCCGGAAAAGCCGGGAAAGTCAGGGAACTTCTGACCGCCACTGTCGGTAAAAACAGGGGTTGGGCCACCGCCAAACGTCCTGGGGCACAGTCTGCGGCCCCCCCCGGCGCCACAGGGCGTGCATCAGGAGGGGACGCGGAGAGCACCGTAGATCAGAAACTGCCTGGACTTGGGCCAAAGACCGTCACCGTCTAGAACTGCTGAGTTACATGCATGCTGACTTTTTCCCGAAGAAGTTATTTACAAAAACTGGTTTGATTTCCTGGGCCCCAAAATGGGGGGGGTTTACTGGTGCAGGAAGACGGCACCCCCCGCCCCGCCCCGTGCGTGCGATCCTGCGCTGGGTGGCGGGATCCTTCAAGGCAGATCTGGTTCTTGCATTTGGCTCTGAGGCCATGGATGGGCAATGGGGCCTGAAGAAGTCAGGGGCACCCCTCCCTCCATCCTACAAATATTTCCTTCATATACCAGTCAACACACACACACGCCCCCAAACCGGAATTTCTGCCAGAATGATGGCGGTGCTTTCTGCTAACAGACTGAATCTTCTAAAAGAGCTGAATTCAGTAGTTAGAGGGACAAATTTAGCACAGGGTAGTTTCATGTTTTCGGAAGTGGTTTAATAGGGGTGAGGCTCAGCGAGCCAGAGGCAGGGGCAGATGGAGGAGGGCCCACTGCAGGAGCCGGAGGCAGGGGCGGGTGGAGGAGGGGCCACCGCAGGAGCTGGTCCTGGGCTCGGCTTCCCTGCGGTTATTTGCACAGCTCTGCCCTGTCCAGCGCTGCCATGGTCTGAGGGGAGCAGGACACAGTGGTAAGTGGGTGCAGCTTTGCAGGGGCCGCTGTGTGGGGAGCTGGCTGGGGGGCAGGTCACAGAACGAGCTGGACAGGAGTCGGCGGGTGCCAGCGCACCCCGGGGCACCCCATGGGGCCGGTGGAGAGCAGCTTACTAGGCACACTGCCGTCCCAGTCTTTCGTGGTTTCCTGGACATGGGGAGGCCGAGGCCGACAAGTGGGGGACAGCAGGGCAGGGTGGGGCAGTGGCCCGGGGTGGTCTCAGCTCACCCCTGGGGCGCTGCACTGTCCCAAGCTCCCACTGGCAGTGCTGCTCTAGCCTCTTCACCCACCCCACCCCTACCGCCTCGTTCCTCCTAAGCCTGGAAACACCATCTTTACCGAGTTGCCAGCTGCAGACCCGCTCCATGTCCCCTCTTTGACAGTGAACATCACTTTCTTAGCAACAATGAGAGTTAATCTGAATTTCTCAGTGAACCTCGTCCTCCAGGCCTGGGTGAAGAACAGCTCTCCGTGATGAGCACAGCAGTGTCAGCCGTGCTCACAGGCACCAGATGGACAGTGGGTGGCCGACGGGCAGACCTGCGCCCCTGCCGCGGGAGGACGCGAGCTCCTGGGTGGAGCACTCTGACACTGATCCACGCACATCGCATCGCTAGCTCCCGGTCCTCAGTAGGCCTGGGTGCCTCTGGTGGTTAGGCCTTAACAGCTGTGAGGGGTGCCTGGGGGGCTCAGTCATTGCGCCTCTGCCTTCGGCTTTCTCTGAAGAGCAGGTTTCCCATATCGGTGTACGAGTCCATGTGAAGAGGAAGTCCAAGGATGTGGAGGAAAACAGTTCCTTGTTTCCTAGGTGGTATGACTTGATGAAATCAAAAAGCATCTGAGCAGCGACCAGCATCTGTGGGAAGAAAGACCTACAAGCCCACCCCTGCGTGGGTAGGAGCAGACACGCTCACTGTGGGTGTCAGCTTTCCTTCCTTTCAGAGAGGTAATTTCCACGATGTACCCACCCAGGACCAGGGAGCTTTGGAAGAAAAGCACAGCAGGAAACCTCCGAAGGCTCCCCGAAAAGGTGCAGGAAAGATACCATTTTAATCATCTGCCCGGCCCAGGAACCCGAAGGCTCCCAGGCAGGAGGGCTGTCTTCTCCCACAACCTCCTGCCTCTGTTTCAGTGCCTCGCAGCAGGGCTGCAGGGGCTCCCACGGCCGACTGGAGACTACAGGGCTGAGGGATGCAGCAGTGGGCAGAAGGAGCTGTGGCCAGGGGAACAGCCCCCGAGTCCCCATGGCCAGAGGGAGAAGTCCAGCAAGGCAGGCTTGGTGACCATCCCGGACCACCATGCCAGGACTCAACGATGAGCACATGTCACGTGTCCCCACATGCACGGATGTGATCTTGCTGCCCCGCGGTCACGTGCATGCTGCCGTGTACATGAGATGGTGACCTGAATAATTTATTGTTGGCTCACAAGATTACTGAACAGTGTGCTGGGTATTTCTTTGAAACCAGCAGAACAGACCAAATATATCAACGTTGTTTTCGGCCTCTTTAAATATTTCCAACACAGCAATACTCTGCCACAGGCCACCAATAATCTTCTGCTTCTAGAGAGAAAAATAATTACACAGCTTAAGGGCAGATGCCCGCTCTGAGCTATTTCAGCTAGCTTTATTGGGTGCAATTACAACCTATCATTGTTTCCTTCCCAATTTGTTTCAGTAAGAAGCACAGTGAAGCTTCCTAATATTTCTATCCTTAAATTGACAAAACACAAACAAGCTGACGGAAAACCAGCACCACATCCCTGGAGGGGAGTGTGAAGGAAGTCCTGAGGGGGCGTGCAGACCTGCCCCGTCACTGAGAAGTCTCTGGACCAAGGGCTTCACCTCCCTGCACACACCAGATGCCTCATCCTTAAAACGAACAACCGTTCGTTTCTAACGTCCCAACTTAAGAACGCTGAGCAGTAATTCCACGCTTTCTATCCTACTTTATCCTCATCAGCCTCTCCCAAGGTCTACCCGTCACCCAGGGATTAATTTCGCCAGTCCGGCCACATTTGGGAGATAAAAATGCCCGTCTCAATTCAATCAGCATTTATTAAGCACACCCCAACATTTGGAGTCATGATCCTGATTCCCGCAGGGCAGCACCTACAGAGTTTCAGGACGAGAGCTCCCACGTGCATCCCAGCCCCCAATGAGCCTGTGCCGACGGCTCACAGGTGGCTCAGCCCCTGAAGGTAGCAGCGGCCCGTGGGCTCCCGGCTCGGGGCTCGCTCACCCCTGCGCACACGGTGTCACTGCCCGACGCAAGGACAGACTTGACATGCTCGCACCCGACACACAGAGGAAAAGCCACCCAGCAAAACCCAACTTCTCCGGCATGTACCCAGGTTCAGGGAAAACGAACTTGTAAGGTGTGGACTACCCTTCAAAACTATGGTTGAGAATAATGTATGGGTCAGATCAGCTTGCTCCGGTAAGGGTCTCCTCGTGTTGATGCAGACGTTTGTGCCCGGAGACTGTGCTTTCTCATCTTGTCTCTGCTCTTTCCCTCCATGGCCAAGCACACCGACCAGCCAGCGCACCTGCCAGCCAGGCTCCACACCGGCCCCGTGCCCGAGCTCCCAAGTGCCCGTGGGGCAGCATGACCCGACGGGCTCGCACAGCACAGGGACGACCTCCTTTCTGGGCCTGGCCCTGTGCTCTGGCCTAGTATCAGCCCCTCGGCTCCTCCGCTTCGGGAGCCGGGCAGCTCGGCCCAGGCTGTCCGGGTTCCCATCTGGGCTCTTGCAGGCTCCTCGCCCTCTTTCTGCAAAGGGCAAACAGGACCACACCTGCTGCTTTGTGCTGGTTGCGGGAAAACCATGACGAGGGGCCCTTGAGGTCCGGGCCGTGCCTCTGCTCTCTCCTCACAGAGCACCTCGCCCCCCACACCTTCCCGTCCCTTCTTCCCCGGCACGTGCCTCTGCGAGATGAAGATAATGCAGAGTCAGTTCAGATTGCAGGGGGAGGCCATCTAGGAAGCGTCCACCTCTCCCAGCAGGACACGTGCAATATAAGTAAGGCATCCAGTCGCTGTGTCTCTGGGTGTGCAAGCCTGAGGGGATTAGTGGGGGAATCCTGGAGTCCATTTGCTCTGAGCCCCTCCCTCCTTCCACCCTTCCTTCCTTCCACCCTTCCTTCCTTCCTCCCTTCCACCCTTCCTTCCTCCCTTCCTTCCTTCCTTCCTTCCACGCTTCCTTCCTCCCTCCCTTCCTCCCTCCCTTCCTCCCTCCCTTCCTTCCTCCCTTCTTCCCTTCCTTCCTTCCACCCTTCCTCCCTCCCTTCCTTCCTCCCTTCCTTCCTTCCTTCCTCCCTTCCTTCCTTCCTTCTTTCCTTCCTTCCTTCCACCCTTCCTTCCTTCCTCCCTTCCCCCTTCCTTCCTTCCTTCCATCCTTCCTTCCTCCCTCCCCCCCCTCCTTCCACCCTTCCTCCCTTTCACCCTTCCTTCCTTCCTCCCTTCCTCCCTTTCACCCTTCCTTCCTTCCACCCTTCCTCCCTTCCACCCTTCCTCCCTCCCTTCCTTCCACCCTTCCTTCCTCCCTTCTTCCCTTCCACCCTTCCTTGCTTCCTTCTTCCCTTCCATCCTTCCACCCTTCCTCCCTTCCTTCCTTCCTTCCTTCCTTCCTCCCTTCCTTCCTTCCTTCCTTCCTTCCTTCCTTCCTTCCTCCCTTCCACCCTTCCTTCCTCCCTTCCTTCCTTCCTTCCTTCCACCCTTCCTTCCTTCCTCCCTTCCCCCTCCTTCCTTCCTTCCTTCTACCTTTCCTCCCTTCCTCCCTTCCTTCCTTCCACCCTTCCTTCCTCCCTCCCTTCCTCCCTCGCTTCCTCCCTCCCTTCCTTCCTCCCTTCCTTCCTTCCTCCCTTCCTTCCTCCCTTCCTCCCTTCCTTCCTTCCACCCTTCCTCCCTCCCTTCCTTCCTTCCTTCCTCCCTTCCTTCCTTCCTTCCTTCCTTCCTTCCTTTCACCCTTCCTTCCTCCCTTCCTCCCTTTCACCCTTCCTTCCTTCCTCCCTTCCTCCCTTTCACCCTTCCTTCCTTCCACCCTTCCTCCCTTCCACCCTTCCTCCCTCCCTTCCTTCCACCCTTCCTTCCACCCGTCCTCCCTTTCACCCTTCCTTCCACCCTTCCTCCCTTCCACCCTTCCTCCCTCCCTTCCTTCCACCCTTCCTTCCTCCCTTCTTCCCTTCCACCCTTCCTTGCTTCCTTCTTCCCTTCCATCCTTCCACCCTTCCTCCCTTCCTTCCTTCCTTCCTTCCTTCCTCCCTTCCTTCCTTCCTTCCTTCCTTCCTTCCTTCCTCCCTTCCACCCTTCCTTCCTCCCTTCCTTCCTTCCTTCCTTTCACCCTTCCTTCCTCCCTTCCTCCCTTTCACCCTTCCTTCCTTCCTCCCTTCCTCCCTTTCACCCTTCCTTCCTTCCACCCTTCCTCCCTTCCACCCTTCCTCCCTCCCTTCCTTCCACCCTTCCTTCCACCCGTCCTCCCTTTCACCCTTCCTTCCACCCTTCCTCCCTTCCACCCTTCCTCCCTCCCTTCCTTCCACCCTTCCTTCCTCCCTTCTTCCCTTCCACCCTTCCTTGCTTCCTTCTTCCCTTCCATCCTTCCACCCTTCCTCCCTTCCTTCCTTCCTTCCTTCCTTCCTCCCTTCCTTCCTTCCTTCCTTCCTTCCTTCCTTCCTTCCTCCCTTCCACCCTTCCTTCCTCCCTTCCTTCCTTCCTTCCTTCCACCCTTCCTTCCTTCCTCCCTTCCCCCTCCTTCCTTCCTTCCTTCTACCTTTCCTCCCTTCCTCCCTTCCTTCCTTCCACCCTTCCTTCCTCCCTCCCTTCCTCCCTCGCTTCCTCCCTCCCTTCCTTCCTCCCTTCCTTCCTTCCTCCCTTCCTTCCTCCCTTCCTCCCTTCCTTCCTTCCACCCTTCCTCCCTCCCTTCCTTCCTTCCTTCCTCCCTTCCTTCCTTCCTTCCTTCCTTCCTTCCTTTCACCCTTCCTTCCTCCCTTCCTCCCTTTCACCCTTCCTTCCTTCCTCCCTTCCTCCCTTTCACCCTTCCTTCCTTCCACCCTTCCTCCCTTCCACCCTTCCTCCCTCCCTTCCTTCCACCCTTCCTTCCACCCGTCCTCCCTTTCACCCTTCCTTCCTCCCTTCCACCCTTCCTCCCTTCCTTCCTCCCTCCCTCCCTTCCTTCCTTCCTCCCTTCCTCCATCCCTTCCTTCCTTCCTTCCTTCCTTCCTTCCTTCCAACCTTCCTCCCTTCCTTCCTTCCACCCTTCCTTCCTCCCTTCCTCCCTTCCACCCATCCTCCCTTCCTTCCTTCCACCCTTCCTCCCTTTCACCCTTCCTTCCTTCCTTCCACCCTTCCTCCCTCCCTTCCTCCCTCTCTTCCTTCCTTCCTCCCTTCCACCCTTTCCTTCCACCCTTCCTCCCTTCCTCCCTTCCTCCTTTTCACCCTTCCTTCCTTCCTTCCACCCTTTCTCCTTTCCTTCCTTCCTCCCTTCCACCCTCCCTTCCTTCCTTCCACCCTTCCTCCCTTTTACCCTTCCTTCCTTCCTCCCTCTCTTCCTCCCTTCCACCCTTCCTCCCTTTCACCCTTCCTTCCTTCCTCCCTTCCACCTTTCCTTCCTCCCTTCCTCCCTTCCACCCTTCCTCCCTTCCACCCTTCCTTCCTTCCTTCCTTCCACCCTTCCTTCCTTCCTCCCTTCCACCCTTCCTTCCTTCCTTCCACCCTTCCTCCCTTCCTTCCTTCCTTCCTCCCTTCCACCCTTCCTTCCTTCCTTCCACCCTTCCTCCCTTCCTTCCTTCCTTCCACCCTTCCTCCCTTTCACCTTTCCTTCCTTCCTTCCACCCTTCCTCCCTCCCTTCCTCCCTCTCTTCCTTCCTTCCTCCCTTCCACCCTTCCTTCCTCCCTTCCACCCTTCCTTCCTTCCACCCTTCCTCCCTTTCACCCTTCCTTCCTCCCTCTCTTCCTTCCTTTCTCCCTTCCACCCTTCCTTCCTTCCTCCACCCTCCCTTCCTTCCTTCCTTCCTTTCTCCCTTCCTTCCTCCCTTCCTTCTTCCCTTCCACCCTCCCTCCCTTCCTTCCTTCCTTCCTTCCTTCCTTCCTTCCTTCCTTCCTCCCTTCCACCCTTCCTTCCTCCCTTCCACCCTCCCTTCCTTCCCTTCCTTCCTCCCTTCCTTCCTTCCTCCCTTCCTTCCTTCCTCCCTTCCACCCTTCCTTCCTTCCTTCCACCCTTCCTCCTTTCCTTCCTTCCTCCCTTCCTTCCTTCCGAGAGCCTGTGCCATCTATCCTGTGCTGGTGGACAGTGAACACAAAGAAATGAACCTGGGGGAGATAGGAAACACCTACTCAGAGGCCAACCTTAAAATCACAGTGGGGGAAAGTGGGCGGGAGCCCAACAGCTGCCTTGTAAGGGATCAGGAGGGCTTGTGAGGGTTCCAGGAGGAAGGGGCAGTCGTGCTGGGACTGGAGAGGGTGAACTTTACTGAGACTGCAGCTGTTGGGGCAGGTGGGGAAGGCAGAGGCCTCAGGAAGAGCATGTGCAAAGGCCATGGGGTCAGGAGCTGGGCATGTCCTTCATCACACACCCCTTCCATATGAGGTCACTGCTTGGAGGAGCCCAGCTCAGAGTCCTACTGTGACCCCGATGTGGCCTGGGCACTGGCGCCCTGGGGCTTTGTCACGAATTCCAGCCAGCCCCAGCCTGGGATTAAACTTAGACGAGACGTCCTGACGAGAACCCGAAGAGACTCCAGAAGGCCCTGCTTGGACTTCGCTCCCCAGGGAGGCATCTCTGGCCTCTGCAGCTAACGTTCTTTTAGCACTTACTCTACATATCATTCATTTTATTCTTGTATTTACTATTTTATTCCCTAAAAACATTTAAACGTACGTATGCCTCCTTCAAGGCAGTGCTTTGTGTCCAGGACGTGGGCTGCATGCTCTGACCACGGAGCACTATCCGTGGGGCCCCCTCTGCGGCACGGTGTTTCGGCATCTGGGCGGGCCCGTCCGGGTGGGCGTCTCTGGCCGTGAGTGGCCGTGAAGCACCTGGAATGTGACTAGCCTGGTGGAGGGCCCGCTTGTTTCAGTGGCCACGTGTGGCCAGTGACTGCTGCACTGGACATGGCCGGTCTAGCCCCTCTGGTCCGCTGCTTCAGTTTGATGCCATGAGCGTTTGAAGCGAAGGTCAAGGAGGGTCTGGAACCGTTTGCGCTTCGCCGTATACTGGCGGCCACGTCACGTCTTGCTGCATCCAATAAACCAGTCGCTCTTCTGTGAAGACTCTGCAGGGGCTCGCGGGGCGAAGAGCTGCGCCTGTCTCCGGGCCACCACTGGGTGAGGCCGGCAGGTGCTCGCTGGCAGGCTGCTCCCTCCTGGCGGGACCACGGTTCACGGGCGCCGACAGCAAGCCCGACTTCACCTGCGACAGTGCGGGACGCCGTGCGCTGCGGGACCGGCGGGATGCAGAGCACGCCCTGGGCCCCAGGACTCTCCGAGGTCGGCTGTCCTCCACGAGAAGAGTCTCGCCCCAAACCACACGGGACTCGGTAAGTACTCAGCGGCTGAGTGAGGCCACCGGACTGTTCAAGACACTCCGTGGACTTCCGAATACCTTTCTTCGCTGGTGAGCTGAACTGTCCAAACACTGGGACTCGGGTGTTGAGAGAGAGGACGAAGGCTTTGAGTTTCATTCTAAGACACGACATTTAGCGCTGTTTCCCTCTGAGTCAGGATTATGAGCCCGGGGGCCGTGTGGCAGCCCCCACCGTCAACACCGGCTCGGCCAGTGGTCAGCGCCAGGCGGGAGCCACGTCTCCCAGTTTACATCCTGTCATGGGGATCCTGCCCTAGGGGCCCGGCTGCTCCAATCTGCCCGGGGCAGGAACCCTGGGATGAAGCCGCCTCGGCCGCCCCGCCTGGAACTCACTTCCCACCACGGAGGCAGCAAACCAGCCGTGGTGAAGGGTGGGGGGCTCAGGGCCTGGGGGCGGAGGGTGCACGGATGCGTGTGATGCGGTGAGGAGACATGGTGGGCACGAAAGCTCTCTGTGTCCTAAATTCCTAGCACAGTCACTGACCCCTAGGAAGGCCGGTCCAGCAAATTCATGCGCGGACGAAGGAAGAACTGAAATCACCACGTGGCTCACGAGGTTCCGACCAAACGCATACGAATCTGGAGGATGGAGCAAACACAGAGTCTCCTCGCCCCGTGCCACCTTCTAGGGGCTTATGGCTGATCTAAGGAGTGCCGAGAAAGTCACAAGGGACGATGCCCTGGCAGGTTAGGGAGCCCGGGGCTTGCTCAGGGAGGTGCCTCTGGGGTCACAAGGCTGGGCTGTGGCAGATCGGAGGCCGCTGGTGCACAGGGTGACTGAGACTGGGAAGCTGAACAGGCAGACGGAGAAGTCCCGCTGGGACAGGGTCCCTCAAGGGCCTCATCAGTCCACGGAGCCCCAGATTCGAAGGGTCCTCGCAGACATCCCAAACTGAGGTGAGGAGCCAGGCCTTTGCAAACCTCCCTATGAGATGCGCAGCTGTGAGCCACTGGTCCCACCCGTCCTGGCACGCCAGGTGAAGGGCGCTGGTCCCGCACTGGCCGGGGTGTCTGGTGGCCCCTGACTGCACTCACTTCTGGGGGCTTTACCGGTCAAGGCAGGCCCTCCAAAGGAGGAGGAGAATCCAGGTGAGGAGGAAAGACAGCAGGAGAGGACAGCTGGGTGAAGTCTGGGTCATGTTGTGGGCTGAGCTGCGTCCTCTCCCAAAGTCTACGTTGAAGCTCTAACTCCCAGCCTGTCGGTGTTTGGAGACAGGGTTTTGGAAGAGGTAATTACGGTGGAATGAGGTCAGGAGGGTGGGCCCCGATCCAGTGTGACTGGTGTCCTGATAAGAAGAGGTGATCAGAGCACAGACATGGGGAGGGTCGATCACGTGAGGACACGGTGAGAGCGGCCCCGGGAGAACCGGCCCTGCCCACGCCTGGACCCGGCCTCTGGGACGTGAGGAACAGATGCCCCGTCTGTGGGGCCCTGTCATGCCAGCCCTGAAAGACTATAAGGCAGGAAGGAAACAGGCTTCCCTCGGTCTGTGCTCTGCAGTGAGGGCCTCTTCCTTTCATGGCACCAGTCTTTAATCCGCGCTCGTCAGCCTCCCCTCCCGCCGCAACACTTCTAAGGTCATTGATCAAGTGGAATAGAATTTCTCCAGGCTCACGCTTTTTTTTTCCTTTAAGAATAGCTTGCTTGTCTAATTACTTTGAGAGTATCTATTAATTTCATCACTCTTGCTGACTTAATCAGCCAACTCCATTTACAATTCTATAAATGGCAAAAATCATTTGGGACTGTCATATCATTATAGGAAACTTGTCGGTGCCTCGTAAAACCCGGCCGACGTTTCTCATTTCACTGAGTTCCAGAAAATCTATATCGAGCCAGAACAAACTGGGTCTGAATGGAAAGTGTTCTTCAGTTTCTCGTTTGAAATGCCTTGTTCCTTGGATCCGTGGAAAAAGAAGAAGTTGTTTTGTTAATGCTTCCTGTGTCCAATTTGGGGGTAAAGAATGGATTTTGTCACCCAAAAAGAGACTGTTAGTGATGTTTCTGCCCGAGAACAGTGTGCAGGGGTTCGGTGGGCTTGCAGGCCTACTCCATGTGCCTGCAGGGGAGGTGGGTGGAAATGTCCACTCACCTGGCCCGGCCCCGGGATGGAGCCTTGTGCCACGGGAGCCACGCCCAGGACAGCACTCAGTGGAACCCACGTTTCTGTACTTCCTTCACGCTGCCCTCTGCCCCCCAGCTAGGTGGCTCTCGGCAGCAGGTGCAAAGTTAGCCAACACATATATGTCTGTAAAGGGTTGCATGCCTTTCTTGGCTGCGAATAACACCTTACTTAGCACAGGGAAAACGTAATTAAAAACATCGACCTTGGTTTTCACTATAGTTTGCTGCCCCTTTACATTATATTTCTCCAGACCACAGAAATAGGCAAATCTTATCACTTTGCTGACAGTTTAATTTCCAGAATCATATAATACTACATGCTTGCATGGGAAATACTTATCCCCTTGCATTCTGCCCTCCCTAAATTTGTTTTCATCTTTAAAAAAATTCACGACAATATTTGATTCCCAGAGGTTTTATAAACCATGTCCCTCAAGGCAATAAATGTAAATTTCACTTCTGTGAAACGAAGTTCGGTTCGGTTCGGTTCATTTTCCCAAAGACTGGTTTTAGAAGTATTAGCCTCCACTCTACCAAATTTTCTCCCTGAAATGCTTCCTTCCATCCTTCCTGCAACGATGGTGATACGCACAAGGGCCAGGGTTAAAGCCTCTAGGAGTAGGAGACGTGCTCTGGAAATGCTAACTGCCTACAGTTACATAAACACAGAGACGGAGCAGAGACGTGAGGACACGTGATTTCCCTTCCTCTCCACAAGCCACCAAATTTCCAACAGGAGGAAACGAGTCTGGCGTCCAGGCCGCCATGAAGTGCCAGGACCTGAGCCTGCCGGACTCTTTCTTAAGGTCAGCGCAGCTTATGATAATGAACATAGAAAGGTTACTATTGTTGTCTTTTGTTGGTTTCTTCTAAAAAATGCAGAGAAGAGAAAGGTCACTAAGCAATGTGCCTAAGCTAGTTTGGAATTCACTAATCCAACACTGACTAAAATAAAAAAGAGTGGGGGCTAATAAAACCCACTTCAGACGCAGAAAATACGGTTAGAAGTGGCGTTCTGGTTTTCAAGCTGTCTTCAGAGCGTTCAAAGATGTGGGGGCGGGGAGCAAGGAAGGGAAGGAAGCTCGTGGAGCTTGGCCACTGGGCCAATCCGGAAACACCGACCGAACCGAAGGAGCAGCTCAGGGTGTGGCTGCCGGCGACCGGGGACGTCTCCACGCATGGGATGCGTGTGCTGAGCCACGTAAGATCAGTGTTTAGTGCATGTGGTCCAAAACGCTGTGGGTATGAACGTGTGTCCCTAGAATCCGCCACCGCAGCAAGCTGGCCCTACAGTCGGACCCTCTTTTCATTCTACAAAGACATGAATGAACCCCTTCGAGGCTGAGACAGCCTCCCGCCAGACGTGAATCTGAATTTCCTTGGAAATTCTTCTGCTTAGACGCCTTCCCAGGGGCCACCGTCTGGGTTCACCTAACTGTCGACGGGACACCCGGAAGAAAATGAACGAACGCTACGGTTTACGTGAGCTTACTGTTTCCAACACCCCTTTCCTTTTTACAGGGAGATGGAGGTCATGTGGGCAGTATGAATGGAAATGACAAAGAATGTGTTGCTTTTTACAGACGTCTCCAAGAAAGGCCCGAGTCTCTGCCCCCCTGTGCTTGGTGTGGCTTGAGCACCGGCCCAGTCTGCAGTCAGACTTGGAAGCTCCCTCTGGCACCCAGAACGTGGTCCCGACAGTCCGGAAACACAGGTTCCTCCTGCCTCCTGGGCCTCATGGTCTCTCTGATACCGAAGCACCCGCAGGGTTGGTCCTGGCAAAAATACAGCAAAGAAAACGCCATGTCTGATGCATCTCTTACCCTCCCCGCCCCCTCTCTAGACGTTCCTTCCCGATCGTGAGTCCACTGATTCTCTTTCACAGTAATTCCCTCGACGGGTGCGGAGGTGAGCGTGTAGCTGGGAGCCGGGCCCTGGCTCTGGTCTCCTCAGAGAGAGGAGGAAGGCTAGACCCAGAGAGGCTCCATTACAGAAATGTAGCCTGATTGTGCGCCGCCCTGGGCGGGTCACTGCTCCTCCAAGAGGAAACACTGAGGTCTCAAGTCTCAAAGACACACGTCTGTGAAAATTCAAGGACTATCACGCAATTAGGACATTTTATGGTAAGACGAACTCCCAAGCAAAATCTATGGCAGGTACACGGCTCCCCGTGTCATCCACTCACAAGCCGACGTTTGGGAAGCGCACGAGTCCCCTGGGCCGTGCAACACAGGACCACAGACACAGCAGACTCATGTCCGTTCTGGGATCAAGGGAGGGCAGTTTCTCCTGAGGCCTCTCTCCTGGGCATGTAGACAGCTGTCCTCGTGCTCACTGGGTCTTTGCTTGGTCTTTCCTCTCTATGAGCATCCTTGGTGTCTATGTGACCAAATTTCCTCTTCTTCGAAGGATGGCATGAGTCAGATTGGTTTGGGGCCCACACACATGACCTCGTTTTAACTCAGTCCCCTCTTCAAAGGTTCCATCTCCACATATACCCACTCCTGAGCTACTGGAACTTAGAACTTCGACATAGGAATTTGGGGACACATGATTCAGCCCGTCATAGGATGGATTCACAGGGAGTGGAGTGACCTTGTTGACCCTGGATGCGGGGTGGGGCAGGTACTGGTGGGGGGACGGGGAACGGGGCCGGAGGAGAACGAAGGGCACGGGGAGGCAGGCGGTGTCCGGTGTCAATGTTTCCTCTCCAGCTGCACCTGCGCCCACACCGGCCACCGGAGGCCACGCCAGGGGTAGAGGACAGGGGAGGATGGCCTCACAGACGGGAACAAGCAGGATGAACGGTGACTCGGACGCCTTCTGTGGTGCTTTCAAAAGTCAGTGGACACAAAAAATTATTGTAATCAAATGGGATTCCCAGTCAAGAAGCACCTTCCATATCTGGTGAAGGGATTCAAACGAACTGTCAGGAATAGGTGAGGAAGAGGGGTGCATGGGAGGGACACCAGAAAGCAGAGCTGTTCAGGTGTGTGATGTGTGTGCAGAATCTCACACGCATGTGATGCTTGAGCCCTTCTAAGAGATGAGCGCATCAGTGAGTCCAGGTGAGGCCAACCAAAACTACTGACCCCACACTGGGGGCACGCTGGACAACCGCCCACTCCTGGTTTCACTCTGAAGAGAGGGCGGCAGTGGGAAGCCCAAGCGCCGAGGCCCTGTCCCATCAGGGTGCATGAGCCGCTACTCCAGCTGCCCACCAGCCCCGCACCCCAACCCACACCCACCGCGGACACGCCCAGGCTACCCCAGGAGGGCTTCCCGCGTCCGGATAACCAGGCTGCTATCTTACCAAAGAAAGTTTGGAATTCTTTTCCTTTGTCTCCCACTGATTTTTATCTATTTTACAAATTGCACCCTAACAACAATGGAAATCACTTTAGAAGAAGAAAACTGACCCACCACTCTCCATGCAGCACGGATCTGTGTGCACTTAGGGCCACAAGGGCTTCCAAGCCAGAGCCGCGTTCTTGTCTGTCCTCAACACTGCCTGGCACGTGGCAGGCATTTAACGAAGTTCGGTATTTAGACGATGCTCCTGCAAAGTTACTGCTGTATTCTCTTCCCTGCACGTGTGCCCCTCACCTCACGCTGATTTCTCGGGTAAGCACATATGCTAGTAAATGGGAGGACTAAATGTTTGCCATGTTCAGGGAGTTTGTCAAAGATGCTGACGTTTCCAACCTTCTTCCGAAGCTGAGCACGTGGACTTGCTCCTTCACCTTAGTTTGCAAGCTCCTCCCACTGGAGCCGGAGCCCCTGGGAGGCTGGGGCCTGCACCTGGCTGTGCCGCCCTGGGGGGCTCTTCCCGCCAGCCTGCCCCAGGTGTCCCATAGATGCAGGGAACCTGTGACATTCTCTCTCCATCTGCGGTGAACCTACTGGAGGGACTCACACACCATGTGGCACTTCTCTCCAGCCTGGACTTAAAAACACCTTCGTTAATCACTGCTTTTGCATCAACCTAATTTAGAGTCGAGCATTTCAGAGGGGCACACAGCTCACCCTATGAACGGCCCCCACACACCCGAGGTCAATGCCAGGGAAGGATTTCTCCATCATTCCACACAGCTACGTGCTGTTATCCCTGGGAAGGCCACTATCTATCTCAAATGCGGACAAGGTCAGTTCAGCATTAGGCAGTGGAGCCAGTGAGGGGAAAGGTGGAACATGTGATCTGAAGTAACAGCACAGTAAAAATATCAAAGACGAATGAGTGTCCAATGCTAAGGCCATGATTATTAACGATCACTGACGAGGCATTCTTCCCCAAAGGTCTTAGATGAGTCCAGTCTTCCCACATCATGCTGAAAGCCAGGAGACTATTAACTTCTGGCCAGAAAGCCCTTTTGCTCAGGACCCCGGCACTCCCGAGGCACTCCCGAGGGACCCCCGTGCACCCCCGTGCACCCCGGAGTCCTGTCCCTCCCCGTCCAGCCTCTGTGCAGGGACCACTCTCGCTAAGCTTACGAAGAGCCACCCAGAGAGCTCGCATCAGAGCGTATGCGGAAGACCGTAGGGGTCAAAGCCAGGTGCTGCATCTAAATTTCCAGTTTGGAATGAAGAACATTACCGATAACACCCTCATTACACATTTGATGCTTCCTTGATTTTTCACATTTTTTACTGATGGGACTCCACTTCCAGAATTTGCCATGCCCTTGTCTGACCTTGCCTTCTGCACCAGCTAGTCCTGCCGAGGGGATCCCTCTCCCTTCTGTGCCACCTCACAAACTCCCGCCTGTCTCCCTTAAGACGGCTCAATGCCTGCGGGCTCCAGGCCCCCCTCCCTCTCCGTTTCCTGCACCCCATGCCTCTGCGAGGGCACCTCCTCTTGCTTGCACCTTCGCCTCCGAGCCCAGTGGCAGAAGGGAGGTACAGGCGTGTAAGAACCGACTTACGCCTTGTGCACGTGGCAGCCCAGCGGGCCACATGGTGAAGTCTCAGTAGGGCTTGAGAAGGATGCCTATCTCCTCCATGAGACCAGAAGACCCTGTCATGGCTCTACCCACCAGCTCAGCACCCACCTCTGCTTCGGGGGAGCCCAGAATGTGTCTGCAGACACACCAACACTCTACTTTTAGAGTCTAACTAATAGCACTGGACGTTTTCCAGTCAGTTGCACACACGACATCTTCTCTCTCCTTGAACAAGTAAGAATCCAAAGGTCAGTGGTTCAGGTGGGGGGTGCAGGGTGGAGCCTACACAGAGGATTCGCTCAAATCCACGAAGCTACCACCCACCAACTTCTGGAAGCTAATTCCATTTCACAGTGACCGTTACGCATTACTTCAACAATGAGTTTCACAAATGTTGAAGATTTCAAGTTACAGAGAAATTGCACCTCTTTTATTTAGCACCAATTAGGTAAGAGTTATTCCAAATCAATGTATTTCCAGAATAACTTAACATACCTACATAAGCGCCCATTTGAGAGGTTAATATACTTCAGATTGAAGTCTCCTTTTAAAAAAGTATTGTTTAATTGCTTATTTCTCTGCTGACTTAGGTGTGTAGAAAGAACAAACACTAAGGTATTCCTAATTTCACATATTAGCCAGGTGCTCTTTGGTACCACGCCGAAGGCCTAAGACGCTGTTCAGAGAAGGAGGGCTGTTACGCCCGTTCCAGGTGGTCCCAGCTGGAGACCCAGACGAGTATCCCCACTTTAAAAACACCTCGCTGCTCTGAGTAGAAATCACTTCTATACACAGGAGGTTGTAGAGGCTCACCAACTTATGAACACAGATGAGACCATGGCATATGACAGTCATGGCATTCTTGACAATGACCACGAGGTCATCATGGGGTCTCCACGGTGTCTTCCCCAGACAAAATCCCACTGCATGTCATCGCTCAGAAACAATGTGCCTCTGACATAAACGACTTTCACAGTGGGCCTCTGCTTCTCCATGATGCACAGAGAAGGGTGGTTCACGAAAGAATGCGGCCACAGTCTCCACCAGAAGCCTCTTCTCTGTCATCTCTGTTTTGATACCCTTTGCTGCAAGTAGTATTTAAAAGTACCAATGTCCTAAATCAAAGATGTACGCCTGTTTGGTTCCACTCCGGTTGGAAGCATCCATCCAACCAGAAGAGGGAGCACATGTTTAAAGGAAACTCGGAACAGTCCTATTGTCATCGAAACAGAATAAGTGCACGAGTGGAAAGGTGCACAGATTTGGTAAGAACAGAGTGGTGCTTGGGTTCATGGGGAGGCATGGGCAAAGACAGAAATGAAATGACAGAACACTGAAACAAAAATGGAAGTAGGAACCACACTCCGCAGTTTGTCTGCCATGTTGCTTACGGAACTCACCTTGCAGAGAAATGACGGTGACGCAGGGTAGGCTGGGGGCCAGCAGCGGGGACTGACCCTTGCCCTCCGTCTAACATGGATCTTCTCACAGAGAAGCTCCACTGAATCTTAGGAGAAAATGAAGGTGTGTGCAAGGATCATCTTATTTTTCTCCAGGTTTATTGTGATGAGGATATGGAGAAAAAGGAACCTTGCACATTGTTGGTGGAAACGTAAGTTGGTACAGCCATACGGGCAACAGGATGGAGGCAATCCCACTTCTGGGTACGCACCCGAGGAAATAAAATTGCTAGCTCAAGGGCGTGTCTGCTCCCCCACGTTCACTGCGGCATTGTTCACAGTAGGTGACACAGGGGAACAATCTAAATGTTTGTCTGTGAACGGATGGGTAAAGAAAATGTGGCCTTCGCATACAACGGAGTATTACTTAGCCTTAAAAAAGGAAACCCTGTCATTAACCTGGAGGATATAATGCTAATGAAATAATTTACCAAGGACTTCCAACTAAATCTGGGACAAAGGATAAAAACTTTTTACTGCTTGTGGATGAATTCAAGATTATAATGAAAGTCCGTCCTATTTCTGTTTTACATAAGATCACTGATCACATAATTATTAGATAACTGTTCTAGAACCTTCCCCCATAGATGGTTGGTGCACAGAGGGCAGGGCCCACAGCTCACTTAGTCATGTACTTTTTCTCATAGTGTTTCATATGCACGTTTCATGGAGCAGATGTTTAAGAATTCTGCCAAGTGGGAGTGAATAAATGGAAGGATCCGCGAACCAAGAAACGCACGCACAGGAGGTGTGAGGACGTAGCAGGAAGAGACTGCACTCGACATACAGACTACATGATGCCGACCTGACACCCACCGTCACGAGGCCGACTGCCGCAAGCCTATGTCATGTAGGCAGTGCTGTGTTTAGTAATCCATAGTAACAAATCTACACGGAGGAATTACCAAGATTCACAAGAAGTAGAGGAAGGTTTTTTTTATGTGTATTCAGCAATGAACCTGGGGTGGGCGAGCGGGCTCCCACGTGTGGTGCAGGCTCTCTACTGCTCTCTGGCTGTGAGCCCCAGAAGAGGCCCAAGCAACAACATCACGGGCAACGCAGCAGGTCCGTCCCGCTCGCGGAAACATTGGGAGCTGAGTCTAGTAAAGGCCCCTTCCTGGTCTGCCCATGGCCGTCTTCTCATCATCCCTTTGCTCGGGGGACAGAGAAGGGTCTTGTGTCTCCTCCTCTTGCATAAGGACGCTGATCCCATCACGAGGGCCCCACCTCCTAATATCATCACATCGGGAGTTAGGATTTCAACACTTGGGACTTGTTAGCAAGCATTCAGTGCAGCGAACTCAGAAATCTAGAACAGCCTGGGCCCAAATCCCCTCACGGAGAGTGTGCCGGCCCGCTGACGTCTGTCCTCACACACGCGATGCAGAAGGAGCGCGCACGCCTAAGAATCGGGAGATACTGCCCCTCCGGGGTGCTCACTGCTCAGTCCCTGGTCAAAAGGCACGATGCTCACGATGGACATCTGGGTCTGCCATCACCCCTGGAGAGCCTCTCTACCAACAGGAACAAACCCAGGGCAGAACCTTAGCCATAAAGGAGAAAAACTAACGCTACCACTCATACCGGGGGCCCGTTCTCCAGCTCATCAAGGCTCTCATCCGCTGAACAGCACGCTCCTTGGAGGAAACAAATGCTCTCTGAATGTCTGCTTCAGAATCCCAGCCCTCTGCCTTCTCTCCTCAGCCACTCACCTCCTCAGCAAAGGAGGCAAGTTGCCATGGCACCTCCCATTAGGCAGGGTGCTGGCCACACCATCACTTGCCTCTACTTCTAGCCTTCCCCTTGTTCCAAAACAAGGATTTAAGGCTGTCATCTTTCGTGCAAAGTCTCCTTGAATTCAAAAATGTACTTTCATTTCCTAATTTATAAGAAGGTACAAACTCCAAAGTATCTTCCTTCCTTTCTCATTTCTCATTTTCCTTCCCTTTTATCTTGCAAATCACACAGAGAAAAGTAGATTATTAAAAAGGGAGTCCTGCACGGAGCAGGGGAAACTGATCCTCGCCCCAAATGCCCAAGGAGTCCCAGCAAGTAGCTGCGCTTTCCCACGCGCCGCATTCCTCTTCTGGGCTCTAATTGCTTCGCCGTCCGTCTGTGAGCTTCTCTAAGCCACAATATCTTCAGTTACCTTTTCTCCATTTGTGCTCATATGTTTTGTTCGTTTTGTTTGTAACCTAAAATCCGAAATGAACAGAGTTCTAGCCTATTGATAAAAGAGAGTCCAAGGTACTTTCAGATGATTTGTGGCGCAGGGGCGGGGCTCCTGGCGGGGGCGGGGAGCTTGTGTCCCTGGCACGAGGGCTGGAGGAGAGGGGCAGGGCATGCCCTTGAGCAGCCGGGCCCAGAAGCACCTGTTTGCTCCCAGGTTGGACGCCTGTCCCACTTCTGTGTCCATTGCAGTCAGGCCTCATTTCACACTCCGTTTTATTCTTGCCTGCTGAGGACGGGTACAAACCTCCATCCCCACTCCCCATGGACACGTTCGGAGTCCAACTTTAGAGAGAGCATTGCTGTCTTCTCTTTACCTACAGTGGTTCGTTTTGTTAATGGTTAATGAAAAAGGGCTGGTTCTTTGCCAGTAGCAGACAATCTGTGGGGTATTTTTTCTTTGGCAATTAGGCAAATATCTATTTATAGGAGTTCAAGACAAATAACAAAGATGTCTGTCTATTGCAACTATCTAACAGTCCCCATCATGTTAAACACTAAGGTAAGAGCATCTGTTCAGTAGAGCCTGGTAATCACGACGAAACGTACTGAGCCTAGGATCCAGGAGGAGGAAAAGGAGGAGGGGGAGGGCATGGAGGGAGAGGAGGAGAGGCGAGGGGAGAGAAAACGGAAAAAAATAGTCTCTGGTTAATAAAACCACCGTCACATCACTGGACAAGCTTGATCTCCGTCCTCACGGGTCTCACGCAATGGCTGCTGAACGGAGCCTCACCAACACAGCCTTTTTGGACTCTAAGCCTCCCCAGGAACCCTGCGTGGATGGTGCAAGCAGTTTCCTTCGCTCTAGGAATAATAACCACTTCCAAGAACTTCTTTATTCAAGCCAACAACCAGCAAATCAGAGATCACTGATTTTTCTCAAAGAGAAGAACGATGATTCTCCGCAAGGCACCGTCTGACTATTCTGCGTGTTCATGAGAAGGCAAGGTGGAGAGGAGGAGGCTGGGCGGGAAGATGCGGGAAGAGCTCCACGAGGACATTTTGACACAGAGATGGGGCAAATCTCCGCCACTTCCCCAGCCACAGATCTCTTGTGTGGGATGTGAGACTTCACAGCCCTGCTCCCCTGGGGTCACACGTGGAGGGCTGGGGCTCAATGCGCTTCGAGGCAGCCGGGGCAGAGAAACAGAACCCGGAGGCTGGGGACCGCAAAGGGAGCTCCCGGTGCGGCCCAGGGCAGAAGGGTCCCTGCAGCCCACTTCCTCTCTGAAGGTCATCGGGACAAATCCCAGTGAACACACACAGCCTCATCAGATTAGCAGGCAAAATGGTTTCCGTGGCAACGCCTGGACAGAGCGTTGCCTGCATTCGGCATTAATTTAAAATATTTTCCCCAGCCTCCTTGGAGTCGGTTCTGTGAAACACAAGTCCTCCAAGACTTCTCAATCTGCGGCGTCCTTTGAAATTCTATCCCGTGTGTGTCGGAGCTGAGCCAATTAGCAGGAAGAGAATTGGGTGGATTGCAGAGAAGCTGGCAAGACTGTGTTTACCAATTAGTTTTTTTTATGATGCAAATGTTGCACAGCATGCAGCAGGAATAAAAGCTAGCTATGCTGAATATGAAACTGTTCATTGCATTTTCGGAGACACAGCCACAAGGTGAAACTAATCATACAAATGATAACGGAGTCTCACCACCTACGGAGCTCCGCTGTGGCACTTCCACTAATCTGTATTAAAATAGCCCCATACGTCTTCGCGGGAAAGGAAAACACAGCATTTGGCAAAACCTTCCATTTTAAAGGGGAAAAAGTGTGTATATATGGGAAGCAATGCAAGGGATAATTTTCACTTAAATCAGATTAATAATGTTAACTAACACTATGGCAAAGGGCAGGATGGTGCTTCTTGAAATGCATTTTTTGCTTTAAAACTATAGAAGAATGCATTTGCAAATGAACACAGGCACATTTTGACAAGCGTAACTCCTTGAGAAGAAAAGGGTCTTGATAATTATGGACAGTTGATTTTCCCAATGAGGAACATCAAACAAAGAGGCATCCTCCAGTCAAGGGAGACAAGATGCGTTCTCAGAGTCCAGTTTACTTAGCGCCCAGGTGACTAGGCTGGGGAAGGGGCAAGGACCTCTGTGGGGTGGGGAGGGCCTGGGTCCAGGGCACCAAGGGTCTAGGCCTCATTACTGCGCTGGGAGAAAGACAGGAGCTGCCCGCTAACGCTGTACGTGAAGGTGTCCGGGTCTGAGCTAGCAGAAGGAATTCTGGAAGGGGTGTGGTCACAACCGGGGTTAGGTGTGGTTTTAAAATGCCCCATAACAGTTTATGGGTTTTTTTCTCATTTCTGTATTAACTGCCCCGATTCTGCGTAAGTTCACGTTAAAATGCATGAACGGTAATCACGAAACAAACAAGCGGTGGAGTAAAGGGCTGGGCACAAGCAGGCGTCCTTGTGGGAATCCTAACTGGGGGTTCTATTTGAGGTGATGGATGTATGGACGTGCAGTTGACTTGGTCTGGGGGTCTTCTCCCAGCACGTATGCATATCAAGTCATCGTACTGCACACTGTACGGTATTACAACTCCATTTGTCCATCACGTCTCAGTAAATCTGTCTTCTGCCTCGCACTCCCGGATCCCTGGCTACTTACTTCGCTGGTCGTTCGGTTAAAGGAGAGCACTGGGGTCACGTCTGTGGTGCAGACCCTGGTGCATGTGGGTCTCCGGTGGCTTCTGTGCAGGAGGGTCGCTGTGCTCGAGCTGCAGGCACCCGGTGGGGCTGTGTGCCCCTCGCACCTGCCCTAGCCATTCTCACGCCCCTTCTTCTTCTTCTAGAATCAGCGGGTCTGGTTGGGGGACATGCCCACGCCCGGGGCCTGCACTGGGCACGCAGTCAGTCGTCAAGGGGCTGGAACGGACTCCACAACCACTCATGGCGTCATGACTTCTGATGTGTCTGATGGGGTTCCCAAGCCCTGCCTGAACAGTTTCCTTAGGATTATGGCAAAAACAGATACTGGACGGGAATTAGACATGGAGACAGGTGGGGGGCGACTATACTATTTCCAAGTCCAGGGGGGCCACCAAGGAGCTGCAGACAGTCACCTCAAGCCCTGAGGACTGCTGGTGGGTAGACTCACTCTCAAAAGGCAGTTACCCTCCTTCTTCCTGCTGCATCTTGGGGTGGGGGTGGCTACTGGTCTGTCCTCCCTCTATCCCTCCGCTGGACCCAACTTCTCATGGAAGACTTCCTCCATCGACATCTGGGCAATCAGCTCCTTTCTCTCATGGTAATTAAATTCACCCCACAACCCTAAAATAATTCTCTGTCCTTGAGATTGCCACACTTAAAATTCGTGGCAGGGGCTCTACCCCATCATAGTCACCCCTTTGCCAAGGCGAATGTACTTAGCTCATTTACACTTTTCTGGCAAATAAATCCTCCAGCTTCTTAACTATTTCTGTGTTTTTCTCTAAATTTCCTCCAATTTCTCAACACCCTTTGGCTGCTCAGGTTTTAAATGCCTGTATTTACTTTGTCAGAACACAGCAGGTGTTAGGATGGAGCTGGATAGGATCCATGCCACAGTAATCATAACAGAAAACAAGTTTAAACAAATGCCTTCAATGAAAATAGTATGTGAGAAAGAAAGAAAGAAAGAAAGAAAGAAAGAAAGAAAGAAAGAAAGAAAGAAAGAAAGAAAGAAAAGAAAGAAAGAAAGAAAGAAAGAAAGAAAGAAAGAAAGAAAGAAAAGAAAGAAAGAAAGAAAGAAAGAAAGAAAGAAAGGAAAGAAAGAAAGAAAGAAAGAAAGAAAGAAAGAAAGAAAGAAAGAAAGAAAGAAAGAAAGAAAGAAAGAAAGAAAAAGAAATTGCGATAATCACCAATGAACAAAACACTTTCTAATTCAGGACAAGACAGTGAGAAACTTAACCAATGATGTTGGTCAAAACCAAGGATATACGTTAGGAGATGTATACATACACAAGAGAACATTAGGAAGCACTTACAGAGAAAACAGGAGGACATATATTCCTAACTGATAAGAGTGTAGCTTCTCCACCCCCACCCCAAATTCTACAATGTTGGGTCTTCGGATGTTTTAAGTCAACACACACTCAATAAGGAACATCTGACGTATTATTGTAGGTTCTGCCCTGAGCTCAAACTCTGGTCCTTGGAAGTCATTATGTAAGTCCCATATTCTTGCTTCCCAGGGAGGGGACTCATTTTTCATGTGGACTTTCAAAGGAATTGGGGTAGCCTCTGCTCCTCAACTTGGCCACTGGAGCATGAACACAGGCAGAGGCAAGACACACATGAGAGACAGGACTGTGTTCTAATCAGGGCTACAGGACAAAATGACATTTCCAGATAAATCACAATTTCATATGAGTAACAAATAATTTTTTTAAGATAAGTATGTTCTATGTGTAACTTGCTGTTTATCTGAAATTCTATTTAATTGGTATCCTGTATTTTTATTTGCTAACTCTGATGTTACGGGCTGAATTTTGTCCCCCGCCAACCCAAAATTCATATGCGGAAGCCCTAACCCCAACACATCAGGACTTGACTATACTTGGATATTGGGCCTCTGAAGAGGTGATGAAGGAAAGTGAGGGTGGGCCCTAATCCAATCTGGCTGGTGTCCTTATATCAGAAGAGGAAATGTGGACACACGGAAAGATACAAGGTCTTTGCCCACAGAGAGAAGACACTGTGGGAACACAGAAGATGGACACCCACATATCGAGGGGAGAAGCCAACCTGCCAACACCGGACTTTGGACTTCTGACCTTCAGAACTACAAAAAAGTAAATGTCTCCTATTTAAGCCACGCAGTCTGGGATTTTTAGGGCAGCACTAATATATCTGGTAGCCTTATTTCCAATAAAACAGGTGGCTGGCTCACGGGCCAGAATCTGCCCACCTCCATTTTGGAGACGGTCTTGAAACCCAAGAGAGGGGATCTCACGAGGCCCCTCGGGGAAGGGAGACTGAGGTACAGAGGAGGCCGGTGGTCTCTGCCCCTGCCCCAGGCAGCGGGCCTGGAAAGCACGTAGCCGTGCAGGGCGGACGGGTACGGCAATCCCAGAGCGCCGGTCTTGGTTGCACTCTGGTAGGAGAGCGCGGACACATGGCGAGACAGCGTGCTCTGGCAGGACCCCACGCGGGGTGAGAGCAGAGGCCCTCCTTCGCCTCGCGCTTACTCTGTGGTGTGAGGACGTGCTCCCTGTGCGCTCGGAATCCTTCCATCCTCACGCACACCCCCTGTGCGGAAGGCCTCTGTGCTCAGCCCTCAGCTGGGCTTGCTGTGAACCCAAGACGCCCTCTCCCCTCAGCGCCGTCGTTCCCTGAGGGGCTGGAGGGGGTGGAGGCCAGTCAAGCCTGTGCGCGCAGCTCACCAAGGACCAGCGCCCGCGCCTCTGGTTTGAGGTGGCATCTGGCTTTAACGACAGCACGGCAAGAAGGACCATCACGATTCCAGACTTGCTTACTGAGCACCCACCCCAGCGGGGCATTGTTCAGGATACGATCACAAACAGGAAGAAAAAGACTACCCACGGCCCTGGGCCTTAGGAGAGGTCTGAAGGTTTGGGTCCTCCCGGTGCATGTTGCGATCCTAATCCTCAAGGCTAAGGTAGCAGGAGGCAAGGCCTTGGGGGTGACTAGATCATGAGGGGCGGCCTTCATAAATGGTGCCGGTGCCCTTATGAAAGAGACCCAGGGTGCTCCCTCCTGCCAGGTGAGGGCACAGCAAACAACTGCGTCCGTGACCCTCGCCAGACCATGCTGCACCCCGTCTCCAGCTTCCAGCCTCCAAAACGTGAGCGTGAAGCCCATTGTGGACAAGCCACCTGTCTGTGGTCTGGTGGTCTGTGGTCTCAGCCCATGAAAGCAGAGTCTCCATCTCTGGCCTGTACAACATCTCCACCAACGTGGAGAGCTGATCAGAGGGTCCCCCAGGCCAGAGCCCGGAGAACCTAGTCTCCATGGACCCTTGAGCATCTCCCATTTACAGCGGACCCAGCCTCTTTGCCAAGCACCAATGGGAAGGCTTGAGGGCTTCATTTTCCGTGTATGTTTATCCATAATAAGTAAAAAAGCATAAAGCACGCGGTGATAAACTGAGGTCCACCTGCCAAAGCAATAGCTGTTTTCTTGTGGCTCATTATTGACTAACAAATTTTCAGTATGCTCATTCCTGTGGAAAGCTGAGGCCTGGTTCCTCCTGTGTCCACTCTCGGCCCGGCATGCTCTTGGGTTCCTGGGGACATCTCCCAGACTTCTCCTTTGGATGTGTGTGGGGGTTTTCTTTGTAGTAACTATCATTTTTTTTTAATTTTTAAAAAATTTCTGTACTTTGAAATAACTCAAGTAAAACCTTTCAAATGCACAGGCTCTGTCTACCCCCCCCACGATGCTGAGAGCAGAGTGACTCTTCCCCAAGGCTCACCCCACTGCCCTGGGATTTGCACCAATGGATCGGAGCGTTTCCAAGGCTATAGGAGTGAGCGCTGAGTTTCTCTGCAGTTGCAGTCAGTGGGTATGTGCCTTCTTAACATGAGCCTGTCTTGAAATTAGTAAGAAGGCTTGGCTTCGCAATTTCCATTGCACCACTGTCTTCCCCAAGCCACCTCCCACACACGTGGGCACACACAGACACACACAGAGCAAGTGTTGGGGGTTTATATTTGGCAGATGCAACCCACACCTCGAAACAGAAGAGCTAAATGCTCATACCCAGCGGTGCTCTGCACTCCCCCTGAGGTATGAAGGCTATTTTCCTCTTCTGTCAAAACGCCCAAGTGCACTCCAGCAGGGCCAGGTGGTGATGGATTTCAGAATTCCTACTGCTGTTCAGCGTTCATGCACCTGCAACCGTGGGGTCCGGACGGGGAGCTCTGACTTAATTGACTGGTCAGTCTGGGCAAACCACTAGTCAGTTCATTCCAAGAAGCAGATCAATCAAAAGAACAGTTGGGTACACTGAACAGTCCACTCAACTGAAGTGTCTGCTCGCTGGCTCTGTAGTTTAAAGATGTCTAGTGAGACATATGCATTTGATTTTTTTAATTGCCAGAAGATTGCCATTGGCACTTGAAAAGGGCATCGTAATGTGACCTGGACTCAGCATTCGAGCGACACACAGACACGTCCCAGGCAGCTCGCAGCCCCTGCTCTCCACCATGCACCAGCATCTACGAGCGTTGCCGGGACAGACGTGCCTTCCCGGGCCCTGGCATGACAGGAAGACCGGGACACGGCTCCTGGCCCCAGGGAGAGCCCGTCTGTGGGGCAGAGGCTAAGGCACCCATGACAAATGGATAACAGAGAGCAGATCTCCTTTGGACCATGTTGGGGATGAGACCCCTTGGCTGCAGCCAGGGCTGAGAAGGCCCCCGGGGACTAAACGGTCAGCAACCTCGGTAGCTCTCTGACTGTTCACCCGAGTGGCCTTCCACCGTCTCCTCGGACAAATGTTACACACGGTGGGTTCTCAATAAACAACAGAGTTTACCTAAAGGCAGAACAGGAACAAAGCAAGAACACAAAGCTTTAGTGGGGTTTGGGTGCTACGGGGCATGTGCTTGCTTTAGCCGGTGGCGGTTGAGTGGCTTGGAAACTACGTGTTCTCCTCCCAGACGGTCAGGGGCCGTGGGAGGCCACAGATGCAGGCGGGCGCTCTGGTTCTGCTGGCAGAAGGAAAGACGGGTCCGGGCCCGGGGCAGCCCGGTGTCACGCATGTCTGGTGCTTCGGCAGCCCAGAGGGGAAAGGCCTCGTTCCCGAAGAGGCAGACGCCCCTCCCAGCACACCCTGAGGGACAACTGCCTGGTGGGCAGCGACTGGACTGACGTGCGGCTGGCCACATCCTCACCGCCCTGTTATCTCCTATCTAAAACATAGTTTTAATATTTAAGAAATGCAGACAAAGATCCCTAAGGTGCAGTACACTGGGCCTGGCTTTTGTTCTCTCACTTCCCTTGAGATCGTGCATGGGTCACTAACTCACCCGCAGGTCCCAAGGCTCCTCGTCCACCCTGTGGCCACTGCACCCTGGAAGATGTGTCAGGCTTTCAGACGCCGAACTGTGCCGCCCGCGGGCTGGCTCGTCTGGTCGCCCCGCAAGACCACAGCGGCCAGCCTGGGCGCCGGGGAGCCTCACCGAAGCAGACGTGCACCCACACGCAGGTGCCCACGCAGGACGATGGTTTGCTGTGCGTGTCCCCTACTCAGATGACCAGCGCGATACCAGCAAGGGAGATTCAGAAGCCGAAACACAAAACGCCGAACAAGAACGAAAGCACTCAGGGAACGGCTCTGCGGTGTGCGACGGGGGCTTTGCTCGGTGACAGAGACACAGATCTGGAGGCGAGCCCTCGGGAAGGGCCGCCCGGGTCTGCGGTGCGAGGCCACACAGCTGAACGGGGCTGGGGCAGACAACGCACGGCCAGGGTTTGCTCCCCAGCTTATTGCTGGCGTCTGGGTCTTATTTTTGCCTCCAATCCTTTTTGTAACAGGCGTAGCACTAGCTATTGACAATTAAGATGAGTCTTCAAAGGCAGGGGTATTCTGAAGGGGCAGCTTTCTGAGCCCCCTCGGCGGCCGCGTGAGCGCCGCCGTGTCTTTATGCCAAGTACAGTGCACACCGGGACGGTCGCGGCTGCGCAGACAGCGATTCGGATGAGAACCGGGGGCTGGGGAGGGTGCAGACGCTCAGCAGGCTCTCACATGCCTACGTATCATTTAGACCTCATGGTTTTATCTGGAGTAGTGTCTTTTTAGGGAAAATTACAGAATCCATATCCCTGCTATTGATATATTTCCCAAAATATTAATCCGTAAGTAAAATGCCAGGGATTATGGAATTCACGTGTCCACAACTTCAAGCAGAAGTGGTCCAGTCTGATGAGCGGCTCTGTTGAAGAAGGGTATGTACGGGAAGCACCTGGGGAGGGTGAGCGGTTAGAGGATGGGGTGTGGCAGGACGGTGTCACGCGTGATCCCCACTTAAAGGCAAAGCGTCTCCCGCATCTCAGGACTGACACATTCCTTCCATCACTCTCTTACTAAAGTACTTACAAACACAGGCAACCTGGCGTTCACAGTCCTTACGCAGGCACGAGCGAGGACAAAGTTACCAGCAAAGACTCCACCAAGAAGCCGAACTTCACCGTCAGCAGATGCGTGAGGACGACAGACACGAACACCGCAGGGGATTCAGAACAGGAAGTCACGGGGAGGGTCACTGCCCTGTTGATAAACCTGCCGTCCCATCGGTTCTGCCCGGGATGCTCGCAGCCCCGGAATGCACGGCCAGCTCCCGACACACAGTGTGCTGGGAGGAAGATTACCTCATATCTGTGTGCTGCAGATGCAACCCGAGGTCCACAGCAGGGATGTTTTCCACGGTCTTCCGCAGGGCCCGCGTGAGGTGTAAGGCACTCCACAAAGCGTGATGCTTGGCGGGCAGCTCTGGGCCATCTCCCAGCCCCGAGTCCATGAGCACGGGCCAAGTTACGCGGCGTGACAAACAACCCCCATGACGGCACTCCATCCTTACTCTCAGATCCAGCTGGCCATGGGAGCCTCAAATATTCCCTATGTCCAGCTGTCCACGGCTCCAGAGCTAGTGCTAGTCCAGGCTCGCAGCCTCGCCCCCTCGGGTCACCGGTCCCCCGGTAGGGCTCTCCCACCCGGCTTCTCCTCCTCCAAGTCCATGCTTTCCTTGTTCACCCCTAAGGCACCACAGGAGGGTTTCGAAAATGGAACACTCATGGAAGTTCCCTACACAGATCCCGCTGGTCACTCCACTTGCTCACAGGGTCAGCCCAAACTCCCTGGACACGGGGCATTAGGCTGGCATGACTGGACGCCTCCCCACACCTGTGCTTCCTGCCGAAGGCACCCCCAATGGCCATCCCCGCTCCTTGGCGCCTGGAGCCCCCTGGGACCCCTCCAGCCCAACACCCTCTCAGCTGGGAGAACTTCCCAAGCGCCCCTCCCAGAGAGGCAGTCCTATCACCTCCAGGACCCCCGCTGCAGCTGTGTTAACATGTCTGCTCGTTTCCGTCTCCCCAACCTACCCCATTTTTCTAGCTGGCTTCTGCTCCCACCATGTGACACCTGCCACGGTCATCTGCGTCTCTAGCCTGCCGTGCCCACAGCTGGGGGTTAACGCTTTCAGGAGGGGCGACGTGGGTGACAGCAGGCTGCCGTCCATGGGTGCCTGGGGCTTTCTCTCTCCCCACCGCTCCCTCAACCACACATGCCCAGGTCTGAGGCCCTTGGACAGCCCCACCGATGCGACAGAACCAGGCCCTGGGTGGGAAACACTGAGCCGGCAGGCAGGGCAGCTGATTCCTGGGGGTCAGCAGCTGCCCCGTGGCTCCCACAGTATCACAGGGCTGATCTGGGGTCACGGGACACCACCGGAACTGCTCACAGCCAAGTCCAGAGACCCACCGCCACATGGACGAGAGATGAGCAATGCAGAAGTAGAAGGACCCTGAGAAGCCGGTCCATCCACTGGTTCCACTTAAAAATGATGGCCGGGAACTCGATAAAAATGAAACCACGGGACACTATTTCAACAAATAAAACATGAAAGGCAGCTGTTCATTAAACCTTGACAGGAGTAGGAAGGAGCAGATGTAGAGTCTCTGGGGCATTCTGTGGCTGCCTGGCCCTGCCCCACCTCGGCCCAGTGCAGTGACATCTCGGGCTCCCGGGACGTGATGGAAGAGCTGCTGTTCTTGGTCAAAGTCTGAGTGTCAGGGGTGAGGAAACAGGGTCAGAAACTTTAGCAAGGAAGCTGTGATCCAAACACACAGACCCCTCACTGCCACCATGAACCCTCCACGGCCTGTGGTCTCTCACGTGGCCTCCCCTTGGGTTACCCCCATATTTTCACGGCTGTTTTCATTGCTCCCTAACGCTTCTTAGATGTGTAAGTCAACCACACACACTTGTTTAAATACCACTTGAAATCAAGGCTGTGGAGTGCATTTCTCCAATAAAGCAAATAGTGTTGTTCTTGTGAAATATATCACGAGTGATTGATTGCAGCCCATAATACAAAAACCATAATTTCATTATTACAGAGGAAATAAATCCTACACCAAGATAACCATCTACAATGTCCTAATTACCCAGGAGTCCTAACTACCTAGATGTCCTAACCACCAGGGATGTCCTAACTACTTAGGGATGTCCTAACTACCAGGGGTGTCCTAACCACCAGGGATGTCCTAACCACCAGGGACATCTTAACCACCTAGGGATGTCCTAACTACCAGGGATGTCCTAACAAGCAGGGATGTCTTAACCACCTAGGGATATTCTAACTACCATAGACGTCCTAACGACCTAAGATGTCCTAACTACCAGGGATGTCCTAACCACCAGGGATAACCTAACAACCAGGGATATCTTAACCACCTAGGGATGTCCTAACTACCAGGGATACCCTAACCACCTAAGATGTCCTAACCACCAGGGATGTCCTAACTACCTAAGATGTCCTAACCACCTAGAATGTTCGAACTACCAGGGATGTCTTAACCAGCTAGGATATCCTAATCACCCAGGAATACCTTAACCACACAGAGATGTCCTAATCACTGAAGATGTCCTAACCGCTAGAGTTGTTCTAACATCCTAGGGATGTTCTAACTACTAGGGATGTCTGGCACATATGTAACTCATCAAGAGAGTCAGATGTGACAGCACCCATAAAGTCAGGAGGAGGCTGGTATGGCCCCGATAAGGATGAAAACCTCCCATGGTGTTGTCTTTTCACTTAGACACAATGAATCTGCGGCATTTCTGAGCTGGCTATATTCAAAGCAGCATTAAAAAGCCTTAAGTTTTCCTGCAGTCCTAAGATTGGAGGCTTCACTTCTATTTTTAAAGTGTAAACAAAGAACATATCCAATTTGGGCTTCTGGCCGAGAACATTTTTAGAAATAACTAGTGTATCACAAAAACATGGTTGAATGAAAGAATCCATGTAGAACTAGAGATCCCTCCTTACTTCCTGTGTCAGAGATCCATCGCACCAGCCAATGTGACCAGCTCCTAATTCCTCCCCGTGTCAGAGATCCATCACTAGTAGCTCCTAATTTCTCCCAGTGTTAGAGTCCCCAGCGTACCAGCTGGTCTCCCCACCCAGCCATCTTCTCTCCTGGTCATATTAAAATTCTCTCTACACTTCTATGGCTAAAAACCCCAGGAGAACATCTGTCATTATTGGATTTTTTCCTGAAGTCTCTGGGGATCAGCTTATGTTGGTACACTATTTTGAAGGAGAGAATCTTGCAAAACCTACATGAACAAAAGCAGGTGAACAATCTGTTTGAGGGAAAAAGAAGGAAGAAAAAGGAATGAGTCAAAAAATTGAAAACTAAGAAGAGAAGGGAAGAGAGGGAGCTTAAAGGTGAAGCAGCACTAGGACCCACTGATTCCCTTTCTGTCCCAAATTCTTGGAGAAAGCCAGTCAGACAAGAGAGAGAGGAAAACAGGCAAGAAAACAATGTGGGGAATAACAACACAGCCTAACAACAAAGAGATTGTTGTTGAAAATTAAAAACAAGAAAAAGAGAAGTGAATTAGATTAACTGATGTTAATTGGGTGGGGGGGAAAGACTGGAGTTTTGGAAGGAAAAAATAGTTTTAAACATTTGCAGCATGAGGAGGAAGGCCCCAACCCTGTGAGACACTGGTTGATGGGCTGTTCTTCCCCCAGAACCGAGGGTCCTGCCCAAGGGGCATCACCTGTGGTGGGAGCGAGGGGCAGTGGGCAGCCAGCAAACACCAGCTTAGAGTGAGCACCCCTGCAGGGGAAGCATCCGAACCCACGAAAGGGGAGTGAGCACAGAGCAGAGGAAGAAAGCCACGCCTTCCTGTTTTAGGTGACCAGGACCTCCGAAAGGGATGAGGGCTGTAGCCCTGCCAACTTGGCAAAGATCACCTGTTGGACATCAGTCGACCCGGTGAGAACATCTATCTTAACATCCAAACCAGAACATCGGGCTATTAACTCAAACGAGTTGGCCAGTCCTCATCCTTTAAGAATAGTCAGAAAGGTTCCAGCGAGTGGACGGAGAAGCCAGACTGCATGCTGTCTTTCCACAGCCACTCCTCGGGAGGGCGAATCACTGCTACCCACTGCCCTCCTTCTCCGCACCAGTCATGTGATTCACCTCCTCAGGATGGTCCCCACGGGAACCCAAAGTAAACAGACATATATTCTCAACCTCAGAACTCCTAAATTCTGAAGGCCACCCAAGGCATCACAGAAGGATATTGGATCTTTGTCCCTATTACCAGACACAGAGCTCCTAAAACCCTCAGATTCCCTGAGTGGTAAGGGTGATAGGGCATCTCTGTTCTCACAAGGTGACTTTGGGGGCCCCTGGATGGCTTTAGGATAGAGCTGGTCACCAGAAAGACCAAACCTTGATCAGAAGCCTGGAACTTCTAGACCCAACTCCCACTCCAGGGTTGGGGATTGGGGTGGGTGATCGAAATTGAATCAGTTACCAATACCAGTGATTCAGTTAATCATGCCATGGGACTGGAACCCCCAGAAAAAAACCCAGAATGGGGGGTATTTCAGTCAGTGAAGTCTCCGACTCTTGGTTTCAGCTCAGGTCATGATCTCAGGGTTGTGAGATCAAATCCTGCATCGGGCTCCAGGCTCAGCCTGGAGTCTGCTTAAGACTCCTACTCCTGCTCTCTATCTCTCTAAATAAACCAACCAGCCAACCAACCAACCCCACAGTGGCAGTTCAGAGAGCTTCTGGGCGGCGAGCACATGCAGGGGCCGGGAGGCTGGTGCCCCTGGAGGGGCATGGAAGCTCTGTGCACACCCCCATCCCCGGTCCCATGCATCTCCTCCCTCTGGTGTTCCTGAGGCATACCCCCTGGGATAAACAGGTCATCTAGTAAGTAAACTGTGTCCCAGAGTTCTATGAGCTGCTCTAGCACGTCCCTGAACCAGAGGGGGTGGTGGGAACCCCTGATTTACAGCTGCTTGGTCAAAGCACATGGGACAGCCTGGACTTGGGACTGGCATCTGAAGTGGGGGATGGTCCTGTGGGCCTCAGCCCTCACCTGTGGGGTCTGCGTGAACTCCAGGTAGTGAGGGTCAGAAGTGAGCTAGCGTCACTTATATGTGGACAAAATCCACGTACATGTAGCCTCGTATGAAGAGGAGACTGCACGTGGCTGCGCCGTTTGAGAAGCGCTGAGAGCGCGTGCCCACCCTGCCCTCCAGCCGCTCTCACAAACAGACACTGGCCCAGAGAGTGAGCATAAATCACAGGGGCTAGAGCCTGGTTCCCTGTGTCCACCCAGCAGCTAGCAATACCAGACCATGTAGTCCCGCTCCCCACTCCCCACAAAGCGGAAAAGGATCTGATGAAAATGGGGGGAGCACTATGTATGCAACCAGAATTAACATACCAATTTCAAATACTAGCAAAGCCATGTAGAGATACGAACCGTGATAAAATACTGCGTCAGGTTGCAAGAAACATCTCCCTGAACAGAAGCAACACCAAACTGGGATTAGAGTTGGAAGAAAGAGCAGAAAGTGCCCATGATGGCTAGCTCAGAGGTAGAACTTCCATGGTGAAATTTTACCTTTTAATTGAGGCCAGTGGCTTTTTAAAGGTAGAATAGTACAGAAATGAATCCCCCCAAAGAAGCAAGTCACATAAACAGGACAGACCACCACTCCTGTGCCTTCCATAACCGCAGAGCTGAAACTGTCTGCTTTGGGCTGAATTGTGTCCCCCCAAGAAGGCACGCTGGAGCCCGAACACGCCGTTCCTGTCAGTGTGACTGCGTTTGGAAACAGGATCCTTACAGAGGTGATCAAGGTAAAATTAGGTCATCAGGGTGGGTCTAATCTGATATGACTGGTGTCCACATAAATACCGTGGACGGGGACACATGGGGAAGACAGCCGAGGAGACGCATCCACAAAGAACCCAAGCGTTGGCAGCAACGGAAGGCTGGAGAAGTCCAGGAAGCCTCCTCGCCTGGGGCCCCGCTGACGCCCTCACTCCACACTTGCAGGCTCCGGAACCGCGACCCGATACACCCCCGACACTCTCGGGCCCCTGAGCAGCCCAGCCCAGCACCTCAGCCACCTGAGCTGGCAGTGCGGGGGTCCAGCAAGGAGGACGCCCAGGGTCGTCCCCACGACCCTCGCTTGTTCTCCCGCTGGAAGTCTTTCTTTCCCACCCTGTGCTCACGAGCTTGGAGACGGAAGAGAAGGTAGCCTGCGCCACGTGCCGTCCCCCCCGAAGAAGATGTTTAATTCAACAGGCCATGTGGGGGACGTAGAAACACCGCCGCTCGGGCCGCTGCTGTCTTCCACATGTTCCAGGTTTTCTAAAATTTACTCACAGAACCGACTGTCCATTCTAGAAGACTCTGTCTGGTGACAGACCCCCTTGGTCCTGTAGACGTCAGTGTGTGAGGAATAAACTGATTCTTCCCGGCATCCCTGCACTTACTGGTCCCCATATATGACCCGCACGGTCTGTTTTGTTCTCGAGGGAGGGCAGGTCTCACCAAAGGGTAGAGCAACAGTAAAGCCACAGGAATGGCCTTAATTTTAGTAAGACGGGCATTTGCACGCAGCCTGTTTGCACCAGAGGGGCCGCTCTGGGACGGAGCCACGTGCATGCACGGAGAAGCCTCTCAGCTGCCTTCTGTTTACCTTTGGAAAAGAGAAATATAAGGGTGATGCATTTCGGGAACTGGGAAATTAATGCCTCTCTGACTTTAGAAAAAAAATAAATGAAGGGCAAGCAAAGGATATTTTCTATGAATAGCATTTTCATGCAAACTTTTTCAAAAGGTATTTTAATCTTCAGTAGATATTACTATTCATTTGTTTCAAAAAAAGAAAAAAAGGAAAAGTAAAGGAAAAAGGTGAGGAGCCACTAAATAAAGTGACAAATAAAGCCGGAAAACAGTTTAAATCATTCAGGAGGGAAGGGGGACAGGAATCAGAAGGGGAGCTGTTTACAGTACGGTATTTAAAACGTTTTAATTATCGTCGGAGTAAAAGTACAAAGAGAGAGTGTGCTATGAAGCTGGAAGTTCCAAAGGCCCCAGAAACCTCTGAAGCCTGTCATGTCCTTTGTTTCTTACTCTGGATTCAGGAGGATGCTCCGAGCAGCTGAGCTTTCACTTTCAAGGGACCTTTGGCTGTTTTCTGCAGCAGGATGCACAGGAAGATCTCGTTTCTGGAGAAACAGGCTGTGTGCAGCCTTCGCACCCACCCCCAGATCCGGACCCCATGCGGAGGGGCCTTTATGCTCCCGCCGGCCTCCGGAACTGGCTCCCCATCCTGGTTCCAGCTGAGCAAGGGGCACTGGTATCCCATCAGCATCCCGCCTTTGGTAATCACTGCTCCACTGGGGAGCATGAGGACGACTTTGTGGGGAAGAGCAAAGGCCAGTGAGAAGGGCAGGCACACGCTCTGATGAAGGTCGTGTACTTCCCTCTAGGACCACTTTAGTGATGGCCCCGTCTTCCCGTCCTTCCCAGAGGAGACATTCCCCATCCTTCCCGGGGGAGACGTCCCCCATCCTTCCTGGAGGAGGCACTGCACTCAGCCGTGCTCTCGTAGGTCTCATGGCAGAAGAGTGGGAGGTGACCCCCCGAGGAAGCAGGACCTCCGCCGGCTCAGAGGGGACCCAGAGGGAGCCCAGGGCGGACTGTGGTGGACATCATGCTTGGCTCCTAGTACTGCTCCCTCTGTATGATCGCAGTGCACAGCTGCACCCCCGTTCATGGGAAAGTGGCTCCCACTGGACACACCCCAAGCTCAGGCAGGAAATCCCATTTCAGGTACACATTAAGTGATGAGGCCATGTAACAGGTGACTTTTCTCAGCTCCCGAGGAGGAAACACCGGGCAAGTGAACAAACTTTCATAATCCACTTATTTATATACATATCAAATGTAGCTCTAGGAATCAAGTAACCAAAAGTATATAATATCTTCTAAACAAGGCCCTGTAAGTGCCTATGGTTGAAAATCTTTGCTAAAACAATTCATCCAAAACTGTCATGTGGACGTTGGACAAGTTTCAAGGACCGCAGAGCAGCAGGGCCGGCCGCGTCCCTCAGGCGGGTGGTAATCTTGGGCTGCATGTCCCTGGAGTACCAGGCATGCAGCAGCAATGGGGACTACGTGAAAGTCAATGGTGTGGGTCTCCAGGGGCTGAGGTCACTCAAATTTAATTTGAGGAGCCATAATTATTTCCAGAAAAAAACGCAGGAAGAGAGTCTCTAGTTCCATTGCCGGGGGGATGCCATGGAGTCGTGCAAATCTGGTGAGCACATCAGGCTTGTGCAGGTATGTGCATCTCAGATGGAAATAAAGCCCAGAGGAAGGCAAAGGTCCGTCAGATTAAAGGCAGAAAGTCTAAAATCAACAATTCTTCAGCCTGAAAAGATGCGACATCAGCTTCAGGGCACCACCACCAGGCAGCCCACAGCCCCCGGCAGGCCACGCGTGGGCTTGGAGACCTGTGTTCACCTCTGGCGACAGAGGAAGCAAAGAGACAGGAGAGGCAGGGCGGGGGGGGTGGTCAGAACAATGAATAGTTCAGTCCTGTTGCGAGGTTTACAACTTGTCCCGCTTTTGTCCCAGCTCCTGGGAGGGGGCCTCTCAATTCCCAGAATATTCACTTGTGCGAGGAGAGTCTGTGTTATTCCCGGGGGGCCCCTCACTCCATGCCTCATGGTTGGTGCTAGTGACGGGGCTCAGGATGGGGGCTGCCACACCAGAGAGACGAAACATGGAGGCCACGTGGTGGCAGCCTGGCCCCTGGGGAGGGGGCTGGACACCGTGTGCACTCCCTGGCCACAGGTTCCTCAGTCATGCCGGCATACTGAAACCCCAGTAAAGATTCTGGACGTCAGGGTCAGGTGAGCCTCCCTGGAGGGCAGGACCCTGCAAAAACTTATGTGCCAACGTGCTAGGAAAATGATACGTCCGGGCTCCACAGGGAGAGGACAAAGGAGCATCATGCCAAGACCCACCCAGACCTCATCCTATGTGTCTCTTGTTTCAGCCGGTCCTGGTTTGTACCCTTTTTTTGTGATCATAGATAGAGCTTTCCTGAGTTCTGTGAGTCAGTCGAGTGAATTATCGAACCTGAGGGGGGACATGGGAACCCCACGTTTATATAGTTGGTCAGGGAGTGTGGGTGGCCCAGGGAACCCCGTGCTTGCAGCTGATGTCTGGTGAGGGTAGTCTTGTGGGGGTGGTGTCCTCACCTGTGAAGTTTGGCTAACTCTAGGTAGCTGGGGCCAGACTTGCACTGCAGCCCCTGCCCGCCTCCAGTCTGTGATGTTTGGTGCACAGAGTAACTGACATGAGCCCTCGGGTCAAGAGGCAGGGACCCAGGGACTGGGAATCAGGGTAGGTGGTTGGATTCCTCACCCCAGCACCTTCACCCCTCCCAAACGGTGACAAACCTGAATAGAATCTGGGGTCGCAGCAGAGGCCTGGGCATTAGAGGCCCGCACAGCCACACAGGATTGGTCGATATTCAGCAGCATGGACGTTCATTTCTCTGGGAGCAGGCTTATATAGTTACACAGTCAAAATCCTACACAGAACTCTTCTCTGCTATCTACATTAAATAAAATGCCATAATGGAAAGCTGGGATCAACTTAGTAACTCTTCTTAAAATTAATCACTGTTTCTTTTGGACTGACTCAGAACACATGGCCTGCCTAATACATCTGAGCTCAGGAGAAGCAAAAGCTTGAGATCAGGCTGGAAAAATCTAAGATGTATTGTTGTCTTTATAAGCATCCATGTGACAAAAGGGTGCACTTTGAAATGCTCTGATTTTGTAATCAATAGGCATCTTAACTATGATACTATAGTCAAGAGGGACTCCAGATTGAAGCAAAGACTGAAAACAACACGGATGTCAAATGCATAAACATGTAAAATACAATGCAACAGAGATTCTGATACACAACTAAACTCGAAAGGAAGGGACGGCAATCCCCCGATGCCCAAAGCAGAGAAAACCAAGGCTGGACTGATGGGCATGCATGGAGATAGGCTAGGGAGAAGGTGGTGTCTGCCCCAGGTCAAGAGCGTATGTGCCAGGGGCTGACATCCGCTTGGAGGCAGGAGGGGGCTGTGGCAATGAGCCAGGCAGACTCCCAACAAGGGCCTCAGGAAGAAAGTGGGTTGGGTCAGAACAACCTGCCCCTCCCTACCATCTCTTCAGGCTCTGGATCAAAACAAAAATCTCTCATAAGAAAGAGAAACCTAGAATCTGTATCACACAGGAGCATCACATCCTAATAAGATAAAATATACTTAACATAATACTCCAATTGGAATCACTCTAATTAAAATCATGTTAAGGAACATTTCCAATCAGGAGGGTTTTTGGGACTTCCACATGATTCTCATAAGAAAAAGAAAGACATCAAAGATGAACATACAATAAAAAACTATAAACAACATAAGAAACAACCCAAAATCAGGAAGTTTTAGCAAAATTCAAAAGAACAAGCAAACAAGAGAACTGACACCATAAGAAATCAAGATGATGTAATAATCTGAAAAAGATTATAATGGCAAAAAGTAATGAAATGAGAAACAATAAAGAACACTGACAAACACATAAAACCTGGTTATTTGAAAAGATGAGTAAAATAGGGAAACAGCTATCAAGATTATCATGAATGGAAACAAGTAGAAATAAGGAACATTAGGAATGAAGAATGGACATAACAGCATATATCGTAGGGACTTACAGACTGAGAGAATGCCACAAACAACGCAAACATAATTAGGAACAGAAATGAAATGCATAATTTTTAGGAGGAAAACACCCAAAATGCCAAAATTGAATTGAAAGGAAGAGAACCTGACTGTACTCAGAGCCATGAACCAGGGCCGCCAACATTCACAGCCCAGTGCCGTGGAGGACCCCGGGCCCGGCTGGCCCCCACCGGCCAGCCTCAGAGCGATGGCCCCTCCCTGCCTCGGGCAGGTGTCTCCCAGCTGAAGCCACAACTTACTTTATGAGGTTAGTATTACCTTGTACTAAAACTGGACAAGAAAAATAAGTGAATTTCAATTCTCAAAAAAATATTATCAAACTGATTCCAACAAAGGAAAAATAAAACTTCATGACCAAAAAGGGTCTGTCCCAGAAAGGCAAAAATCTGCATCAGAAAGTCTATCTGTTATTCACACTTTATTAAGAGATTAAAGGGAGGGGCGCCTGGGTGGCTCAGTCAGTTAAGCATCTGCCTTCAGCTCAGGTTAGATCCCAGGGTCCTGGGATGCAGCCCCGCATTGGGCTCCCTGTCTAGCGGGAAGTCTGCTTCTCCCTCTGCCCCTGCTGCTCACCCTGCTTATACTCTCTCACTCTCTGTCAAATAAATAAGATCTTTTAAAAAAAGAAAAGAGAGAGAGATTAAAGGGAGGAAAACCCAATAATATCTCAGAGATTCAGGAATAAGCGTCTCATCCATTCAAAAAATCTTTTTTTTTTTTTTTAATTTTAAGAAACTGGGAATACAACTTCCTTAATCTAGTAAAGGTTATCTACTCAAGTCTTTCAGCAAAGATCATCCTTTGTCAGAATGGATACTGAAAAAGCTTCTCTTTGAGTCTGAAACAAACGCCAACACCTGCCATCACATCTTCTGAAAAAGATTATAACAGCAAAAGTAATGAAATGAGAAACAATAAAGAGCACTGACAAACAAACACATAAAACCTGGTTATTTGGCCATTATCCTAGGTAACTTTAAAAAAAAAATGTACGGGATGTGAAGGGAGGAAAACAATTCGAAGCTGGAGATATATTTTCCTACATATAGAATCTATAATCAAGCAATTATAACTAATATGAATTTTCCTCAAAGATGCACAAGACACAAGGTCAAAGCAGAAAACAAAGAGCCTCTATATCAGCAACAACTGATTACAAAACAATAATTGTACATTTCTCTTTTTTAAAAAACTAAGCTGTTAAACTGTTTATTATTTTTCTACCTTTATGGAGATATGATTGAAATATAACATTTTGTAAGCTTAAGATACACAATGTGAGGATTTGATACCCTAGACACTGTGAAATAATTGCCACAACAAGATCAGTTAACACATCCATCACCTCACAGTTACTTTTTTGTGCTGTGAGAACATTTAAGATCTACTCTCTTTGCAACTTCCAAGCATACAACACAGTATTATTAACTATTAACTGTAGTCCCCACACTATATATTAGATCCCCAAAACTTACTCATTTTTATAATTGGAAGTTTGTATCCTTTGGCCAACATCTCCCCATTCCCAACCGCCCCCCACCCAGCCCCTGGCAACCACCATTTTCCTCTGTTTTATGAATTTTGGTTTTTTTTAGATTCACGTATAACTGAGATTATATGGCATTTGTCTTTCTCTGCTGACTTATTTCACTTAGCATAGCGCCTTCAAACTTCATGTATGTTGTTGCAAACGGCAGATTTCCCTTTTTATGGCTGAGTAATATTCCATATTGTGTGTGTGTGTGTGTGGTGCCAAATTTTCTTTATCTGTTCATCCATCACAACAGGCACTTAGGCTATTTCCATGTCTTGGCTATGTAAATAATGCTGAAATGAACACAGAGGTGAACTATCTCTACAACAAAACATGTTTTTGTTCTTTGGGGTTTTTTTTGGATAAATACCCAGAAGTGGAATTGCTGGATCATATGATATCTCTATTTTTAAAATCTTGAAAAGCATCCATACTGTTTTCCATAACTGCTGTACCAAAATAATTTTAAATTATTTAAACATTTTTAAATGACTAGAATTTAAAAATAATCCACTCACTTGTTATAGTACTTAAAAAACTTAACAAAATATTTTAAGAATTTAATAGGAAAAATAATAAAACTTCATTGAATGACAAAAACTAAATAAATGATAATAAAAACCTAAATACACCATGTAAATGGATGGGAAGACCCAATATTGGATGTATGCCAATTCTGTCCAAACTAAGCTATGTAATAAATAGAATTCTGATTTAAAAATCTACTCAGTCTTTCTTATGAACTTGATAAACACAGTCTTGGGAAGATCGACAAATATAACCAATGGAGTAAAACTCAGAAGCTAGGAAGATAGTACCTGCATGTGGGATGGGGGTATACAACAGATGTGATGTCACAGAACAGATGTGAAGTCACCGGTCAGAGGAAAAGAGGATATTTAAACCATGCAGTAAAAGTTGCCAGACAGGGGGCGCCTGGGTGGCTCAGTCGTTAAGCGTCTGCCTTCAGCTCAGGTCATGATCCCAGGGTCCTGGGATCGAGCCCCACATCGGGCTCCCTGCTCAGCGGGAAGCCTGCTTCTCCCTCCCCCCACTCCCCCTGCTTGTGTTCCCTCTCTCGCTGTCTCTCTGTCAAATAAATAAATAAATAAATAAGTCGCCAGACAGTTGACTAAGTGGAAAGAGATAAAATTCTATCTCACAACAACAGCAAAAAAATTCCAGATGGATTAAAGAGTAAAAATATAGAAGAGAATACCGGCAAATATTTTTGTGACATCACTGTAGAGAAAGATACCACAACAGAGATCCAAAAAGTGCAAACTGTAAAGAAAATATTGATGAATTTGATAAGATTAACTTCTAAAAAATTCTGCGCAAAATATACCATATAGAAAGATAAAAGATATGCTGTACCTTTATTTTTGTAACATACATAATTTACTGACAAACGATTATTATTCAAATATAATACTATATATTACATGATAAAATCTTACACCATATGTAATACGAAGTGTTTACCTATAAACATATAGTGTATATTAATACATAACATTTATAACACCTCAAAGATATAAATATAATGTCTTATCATTTATAACCTTGTAAATGCCACACACACAGCCCATTCCAGGCTCTCCTGCCCACCTGTATCATCTCAGGAGAAAGAAACAGGGCTGAGAGGCATATGTGAGGGTCACAGACATGGGGCACTGGTCACTCAAAGACGGTGAGACCTGATCACAGGACTACGGAACTTCCTGTCCCCCCACCCTTCACCACATCAGTCACCCTTCTGTATAACAACAGGGAATTACAGCTACAAGAACTGCCCAGCTCAGACATTGTTTGTAAAGTCTCTAGGGAAACCTAAAGAAAACGCAGGGAACAAAACAAGGACCCCAGAGGACATCCCAGCTTCTGCCGCCGACTGCCACAGCACACGGTCAACAGAGCCCAACTCGCAGCCAGATAAACATAACCCTCCCACCAAGGGCCCATTTACCTGTTACTTTCGTCTGGTAGATCATGGCTGGCTTTAAATAAAAATTACAGGGTATGCTAAAAGGCAAAACCACAAAGACAGTCTGAAGAGACAAAGCAAGCATCAGGATCAGACTCAGACATGGCAGAGATTTTGGAATCATCAGACCAGAAATTTCAAATAACTGTGGTTAATATGCTAATAGCTCTATTGGAAAAAGTGGGCAACTTGTAGCAACGATGTGTAATGTAAGCAGAGAAATGGAAAATCTGAGAAATAATTTTTAAAATGCTAGAAATCAAAAACATTGTAACAGAAATAATGAACACCTTTGATGCACTCATGGATAAACCTATGCATGGCTGATGGAAGAGCCAGTGAGCTTGAAGATATGTCAACAGAAACTCCTAAAACTGCCTCGCAAAGAGAAGAAAAATGAACGAGATGGAACAGAATATCCATGAACTGTGGGACAGGTTGCAAGAGGTATGCCATATGGGACTACCAGAAGAGCAAGTAAGAAAGGAGCAGAAGAAACATTTCAAATAATAATGGCTGAGAAATTTCAAAATTAATGACAGACACTAAACCACAGATCCAGGAAGCTCAGAGCACATCAATCAGTATAAATTTGTCCCCCTCATCTATACTTTGGCATATTATATTCAACTGCAGAAAATCAAAGACAAAAAGAAAATCTTGAATAAGCCAAAGGATAAAGCACCTAACCTACCAAGAAGCAAAGGTAGACTTACATTGACTTTGTTTCAGAAACCATGAAAGGAGGGAGATAATTAAATTAAATATTTAAGGTGTTAAGAAACACACAACAACCTAGCAATTCTGTATCCAGTGAAATTATCCTTCACAAATAAAGGAGAAATACTTATACAGATAAACCAAAAAATGAGGAATTCTGTCAACAGTTGGTCTGCCTTGAAAGAAATGTTAGAAGAAACTCTTCAGAGAGAAGGAAAACAACATAGGTGAGAATCAGCTCTCTGTACAGAGCTATGCAAATATCTAAGGGGAAGCATTCCAGGCTTTGGGAAGAGCAGTGCAAAGGCCCTGGGGCAGTGGGGGGGGAAGCTTGCTGGGAATGTTTCAGGAATAGCAGAAAAGCCGAGGTAGTTGAAATAGACCTATTCATTATTAGAGGAAGTTAAAAGTAAGAATAAAAATACATTATCTGTATAGAAATTTATTTTCCCCCCAAGTAGTTCTTAATACCACTGACTTAAAAAGAAACAATTGAAAACTGCAAATAGTATCTAAACTCTTGGGAAACCTACAGCCAAAGAGACACCTGAATTCTTACTTAGGTCCAGAAAAAAAGGAACTAAGTTTATGTAGGTTTGGTTCTTGTAAGGTCAGTGTCAGTCTCTGCTAACTGCTCCCTGTCAGGTGACCTTTTCCTGTAAAACTTCCCCTCTTACGAATGATTAAGTCTGTGTTTGAAAAGACCGACTTCCTTCAAGCCATGTCTAGCTCCTTTATTAATTCTCGTATCTTGCAGAACTCTTATTAATCTCGTGGTTTTGAGTTCTTTGTATATAGATATTACCTGTATTAAGCCTTCAAGAAAATCAATGTCAAATGAGAGATGTCTGTATTAAAAGAAGAGGTAATTAAAGACACCAAGAGATTCTGAAGGACACACAGCTTTCACCTATGAGCCATTCTAGGACGTTCCTCCGTCTGGTAGCAGGACGAAGCTGGGAAGTACACTCCCCAAAGCACCTAATTCACAAGTAGACTTCACATCCAGAGAAATGAGAGAGTGGATTTCCAAACTTACAGCACAAAGAAGCTGGGGGAAAGAAACATGAGGCTGGGAAACAGATCACATGGCTTGTGGTTAACTCAGTGCAGCACATTGATGATGGAGGGGTAGTTCTGGTTAATTAAGTATTCTAGTTAGCGAGAAGTCACTTCAAAGCAAACCAAAACACACCTTAGAACTGTGCGAGCTCAGGGAAACCAGAGCTGTGATTCTGCCCACACTCGCCGTGTGGGTGCTGGGTGGTGGAGGCCAGACCCTTCCAACTGCAGGAATGACAAATTCAGAAAGAAATGAAAGATTCATGTACTGTAAATAATACTGAACATAACAGATATATTTCCATTTACACCAATTGCTCTTAATATCTTCATCATATCCCTTCACTGTTGACTACACGCTGTTTTAGTTGTCCTTTGTAGGTTTTCTTGTCTCCTCAGTGAAAATCCATGGAGAACAGGGACACTGCTGGTCTGAGCACATAGCAGGTGCTTAATAAACACCTGCTGGTTAAGAACCCCGGCTGGTCTCTCATACACACTGGGTCATGGTGATGGACATCTGCTATCAATGTGTTGGGGAAGAAGGAGCATTGGCATGCAGATCTGTGGCTGACACAGTACTGGAAAACAGATCCTAATGAACTACCTAGGAATATATTTATATTATGCTCTGTTATCATTACTGAAAGGAACACTTGCCAGTTTCCTCGTTTATAAATTCCATATTTCTGTACAAATATATATATATATATTTGTGAAGTTTCTGGAAGGTGTGTGAATCATCTGGCCATTCTGCAGCAGTCAAGGAAAGAGGAAGACAGCAGGGAAATTAAATTCAAGGCCCTGCGGGGCGGGGGTGTGGGGTTGAAGGTCACACACGATGCGAGGGGAAAGCTCTCCTCTGATCTACATGAACAAATGCAAGGTTTTAATACGCTGTGCAGATGAGACTGTGGTCTTGCTAACGATAGTCCTCCTTGTTGATTCAGGGTGTCCAGCCTGATGGGACCCGCTATGCTGGGAACGGGGACACAAGCAGGACTTTCACTCTTGTTGCCTGACATGAAAGGGTTGCTAAGTTTTCCAACAAAAACACTCATCAGCAAAACCGTGTCCCCCACAGCAAACTCCGTGCAGGAAGAGTGGTATGTGGGCAGCAGAAACTGCCCAGGTCGGTAGCATCTGACCCCGCCTCGAAGGCCATCTGCAGTAGAGACGGCTTTCAGAGCAGCGGCAGGGTTGCCAGGCAATGAAACGGGACGTTTACAAACCCGCTCACAAAACTCTGTCCTAAATCCCAGGCAGCAGAGCAACTGCAGACTATTTAGAGAGGCCCCAGGACGGACCCAGCCGGAAAGGACGTTTCCCCAGGAGGCGGAAGGGCGCTGCCGGCAGGATGCGCACACGTGAGCCCACACGAGTGGGTCGGTGTTTCACTACCACATAAAACCTGTAAGATTAATGTCCTGTCACTCACTCGGAACATTTGTGGGACACCTGCTATGTGCAGACCACGCTCCCAGACACCGTGGAGTGAGCGGAGAAGGAAGAATAAGGTCAGAGCACCACCAGGTAAACACCAGTTTACCTCCGGGGACATGACGGGCAATGACAGAGCGGTCAGCAAAGTTCGATCTTACATTTTTAGAGTACATCACGGCACCACAACTTTCCAAAAAGTAATTAAACCTCAAAGTAACCCTGTAGGGTGCTTAAGATCAGGAAATGTAAAATAACTTCACCTGAGTTAAATGACGTTATAACTCAGTACCATGGGTACAGCAGCCTGTGGCTGAGTGAAAGGCGACGGAGGGGCAGCAAACAGGGGGCGCAGCAGGATGAGGGGCTGAGAACGGGAGGATGGAGCTGGACAGAGGGGGGCCTTCTTCTCGGCTACTCCGTCCCCATCTGACTTGGGCCCCCTCTCTCCCTTCAGACTCCTCAGCCCCGCAGAAATTAAAAACAAAAGAGCAGCCTTCTGACACCACGTGTCCTTCTTGTGCCTCCTAGACAGGGGATGCTTTGGGGCCTGTTCTAAATTACAGGAATGAAGACCTGGCTGGGAGCTGTGGGCAGAGCAGGAGATCAGGACCCCGCGGGCCACCGAGAATGCCACGCACACCCAATCCAGCCGCGAGCACACGTGCCTGGGACAGCCGCAGGGAAGGCGGGTGTGGAGCCGCTGGGACCATGGGCTGTTCCCGAGAGGACCACGCGGGATTCCCGCAGCAATGGCGGCGGGGCGGTGAGGGGCCGTGGGGGACCAGCGCCGCGGCGGCTTGCATGAGACGTCCTCTCCTGCACACACGCCACCAGATGTTCAGCCTAACCATGAAGAAGGACTGAGGCGTGTGCCTCAGGGACGACAGCGTTCTCGGGAAGAGAGCCTGGAAGCCTCTAGAGATGCATCCTGGCTGGAACAACCATCGTCAATGAAGCGCGGCCAAAAATGCTCTGAGTCAAACACCAGTTTACCTCCGGGGACATGCTTGAGCTTGAGATTGCTAGTCATTATTAGATTATTGTTTAAGTGACTTTGCTATCCATCAACTGGTGCTGAGCTTACACACGTGTATCAGTCCCTAAATTGACCAGGGACTTACGCTTAAACCACCCAAAGGCTAACGCACAGCTGGAGACCTGGGACCTGACTCGGCTAAAAAAGGCTGAGGGCTTTCGGGAAAACATTCACATGATGTGCGGCATCAGTAAGTTTGTTTCTGACAAAGACGGTCATGAGTAAGTAAAGCAAAGCCAGTCCCTATGCCAGGAGGCTCCAGATGGCTGGAGAATTAAGTTTTCTTTATTAAAAAAATGTAAGTTAGGAAGACATTGACATTCATCAGATTTCCAGTTTTTCACTTTTCCGTGGTAAAGATCCTGGCTATCCAGCGAAATGCCGCTTGCAGCATCCCAGCTCCCCTGGCAGCCTGGCCTGGGTCTATGTCTTCAGTACTCACAGCAATGACAAGATACAAGAAGCAGGGTGCACAAGAGAGGAGGAAAGCTGGGAGAGGCATGGGCGGCTTGTGGGCCACGGCCTGTGTTTCCAAGGGATCGCTGAGTGGGAAGACATTTCAGAGATAACTATGTAGTGAAATCTTCCCGTTGTATCATTTTAAGCCTGAGGAATCAAGGGAGCAAAAGACCTGCGAAGAGTTGCCTGGCTGGTTGGTGACAGACCCGGGAGCAAAGTGTTGAGTCTTGGAACCCTCGTACTCCTTCCCAACACACTGCCCTTCGGGTACCTAGAGTTGGTCCTTGACCTCCTTCTGGGGCATGTTCTCCCGCATAGAGCACCCCAGCCGGTACTCCAGGGTGGGCAGCATCCAGTGGCAGCAAGAGCCACCTCTGTCGGGATGTCAGCACAGAGGGAGGATGCGTTGAGATGCTCTTGTGTTTCCTGCAGAACATTTCCTAAATCCACATCTCAGGAAGGCAGGAATGCACTTCTCAGCAATAATCCTTCAGCCGCCACTTACAAGCAGAGCCCTCCTCCTCCCTCTGGTGTGTGTGTCCTTAGCTCTGTGCTGGCCCCACAGGCTCGCCAAGAGGTCCATCTAAGTCCATCACATGCTTCGTTTTAATTTAACCTTAATCCGTCCAGGTCAGTAGAGGGGCAGGGAGGCTGCTGATGTGGAGGGAAGCCTCTGGGTACATAATTGTCCCATGAGAATGCACCTGTTCCCAATGCTGGTTGGGCACCTACCCTACACACAGTGCACCTCACGCTCTTGGGCACCTCCTCCAGGAGACGCACAGAGGGAGGCGATCCCTGGGACACGGCTTAGGGGCACAGTCACGGCCATTGGAGTCAGACAGACCCGCGCTCGCACCCACCACCACATTTATTAACAAAACAAGCCAAAGCAGGTGGTTAGTCTCCTTTCCCTCCCACAGGTGGGCTCTGATCCAGGAAGAAAATGAGGGACACACGTGACAATGTCCAAAAGGGATTGCGGTAACTCCAAGAAAGGGCTGAGGTGACATCCCAGACCTTGGGGAAGGGTTGGCAGGGCCCCATGTGCGGCCATGGAGGGCTCGGAGAGGTGACCGCACTACAGACCCAACAGCGCACTGCTGTGGCCAGGGAGGGCGTAACCGGCGCCTGGGGAGGGAAGGATGGCCAAGGTTCATCTGTGGAGCAACCTGGAGGTTCTTGACCCAAGTGACATTTCAGAAAGACAGGCTGGGGCTCTGCACGGTGACCTGGAGTTGGGACACAGGTGAGGCAGACCCATGTCAGGTATGAGGCGGGGGTGGCAGGACTGGGCAGGAACAGGGACAAAGAGGACAGGCAGACATGGAGGGCACCCAGGGTAGCGTGTGGACCCTTCTCACGAGGGCATTTTCCTTCTATAAACATGTATCGAAAGACTAATGATACTGTGAACATGTGCATGCACATGTATGTGGGCATGTACACACACGCAGACACATACAGGCACATACACTTCGTGCACACACCTCTACATACGCACAGACAGACATGCACACTCGGTCACAAGCATGCGTGCATACACACACACACGCACACACGCACATGCACATGGTCAGGCACCGTTCTTCGACTTTTCTGTTTGTATCCGTAACTGAATGTCGGGGGACGTGATGCCTGTCCGACCCGTGACATGTGAGCTCTACGGCCCTGGACCAGTTTTCTCTCAGTGGCAGCAGGACAACGCCACATTCCTCCGGAAGTCGCCAGCTCTCTCCCGCCCGTCCGCGTTTTCTCAGACCGAAGTCCTCGTGATGGCGAGGCAGTGTGCCTGGGCTCTGCAGATTGAGTGGTTCATTGGCAGGCACCTTAGTTCCATGGGAGTGACGTGATCCCCAGCCTCACCTCCATCTTTCTGAGGCTCTGTTCCAGGATGGAAAGCTCTCCGCTTCGCTCTGCCCATGGCTGGGTGATCACTCCTCAGTTTCTGGGGGTACAGCGTGCATGAGGTGTTCATCTACTCATGACCACGCTAACAATGACAGCTGACGTGTCCTAAGCTGGTGTCACAGGGCAGGCACAGAGTCACCAGCTCAGGTCTCCGAAGTCAGGTGACACCCTTCCCAGCGCTCCAGACCTGCCACGTCCCACTATTCCCTCCAGCGTGCCTTTCCTCCTGCTGCCTCCTGTCGAAAGCCCACTGCCCCTCTACAGAACTGGAGCTGCTGTGCCCCGCCCACCACGCCCAAGCCCCTCCGTCCTCCGGCTGCCATCCCAGCCATCTCCGGGTACCCCAGTGGGGGATCTCTGCTGCCCTTGCTGATGACTTCAGACCACTCTTGGTGGATCCTGCTCTCACCCTACCTACTCCTGCCCTGTCTCCTCACTCGCTCATCTGGACTCCGCAGACCCAAACCCAGGACCCACTCAATTGGACCCTCAGTGGACTCTGAAGCTCCTTGGGAGCCTGGCCAACTTCATGGCTCCCGCTGCAAGCTGGAGGCTGACCCTTTCCACACCTCAAAGAACACTGCCTGGTAGACACTTGGTGCTCAGGAATCAGTTTGGTTACCTCTGGTGCCAGCAGGGGTTAAAGAAGAGAGGAGTGGCCCAGGCACACATTATCCATTGTTAACCATCCCCTTTTATTATGCCAAAAATAAAGTAAGAGCAGAGCAGTGAGCAGCCTGACTCACAAAACAAGCATATCTCTGAAAGTTATGTCCAAGCCAAGGTACTTCTTACGTGGCCTAAGAAAAGTTACCATGTAAGACACTGTTGATAGAATCATGTTGAAAAGAGTACAACCATTCAGTGGACGCAGATTTTCATGGGTTGTTTTAAAACTAATTATGCTTTTATTTCTACATTCTCCTAGAATCCAAGAAAACCATAATTCATAGAACAAAACCTTTACTAAGTCACACATCATAAATACTCGGGGATGCGGTTTTCGTTAACATCTCCTCAGCTCCATGTCTTGGAGACTACCCAGCAGAAACAAGTTGACAGCGACTTCAACCTCAGGGGCTCAAGCCGGTCGCCTCCAGAAACTCTCTGGATGTTCACGGAGAACCATGCGTGGGCCAGCGACACTCGTGAGCAGAACCCCAGACTCCTCCCTCCAGAGTTCGCCAAGACCCACATGCCGCACGCTCTGTATGCGGCCTCCCAGCTTTCCCTGGGTGCAGGCGGCACTGCCAAGCCTCTGCCCCGCACGTGGTGGCCTGTGACGGGACCCTCCCTTTGAAGGCTGGACGGGTTAGGACGCATCCTCTCCCTCCCGCTGTCTTGCTGATCCTGTCCCCCGGCTCCCCACATGCCTGCCTCCCAAAGAGAAAAAGCTACCCATCCCTGCACCTCTCACGTTCACACAGAAAGACACTGGAAATGCAGAGGCCGCGGCCAACCCTGTCCATGCAGCCGCACTGGACCCCCCACTCACACCCGCGGTTCCCACGGAGGAGCCCGCTGGATTTCCAAAAGTCCACTCCCCACACACAAGAGCACAGGAAGCACAGAGCACGGCCGAGCAAATGTGTGACGATAGGGGGTGAAGAACCCCAGACGCTGGTGGGGACACCCCTGGCAAGCCACGGGTCCAGACACCCTCGCTTCCCTTTGCTGGTTTCTGACTCCCGGCTATGAAGGCGAGGTGTGGCGAGCAGAGCAGAGAACAAGGGCCGCCACCTTGTCCACGGAAGGCGTGGCGCAGTGGGGAGTAGGGAGCTCCCAGGCTCTGGGCCCTGCATCAGCCGACCCGGAGACTTAGCCTTGTGGAGATCCTAGAGCTCCAGGCATTCCTGCCCGGGGCAGAGCTCAGGGGAAGGAAGCCGAACTGCCTGATCTGAGTGCCACTCACACCCAGTCCCTAAGCTGCGATGTGACTCGGGGGAGGGGGGCAGGGAAGGAAGCCTCTCTCTTCTGCCCTTGCACCTGCACACACACTCAAACACACTCACACCTACGAATGCTCACGTTCGCACATGCTCACACACTCACGCTCAAGCACATTCACTCCAGGCTCACACTCACTCTTGCAGTCTCGAGGCTCGCACACTCACACATCCTCCACAGTCACACACACCCACATACTCAGCTACATTCACACAGTGCTCACACTCACACACGCCTGCACACTCACACCAGGCACACATGCTTGTACACTCAAATGTGCTCACATACACACGCCTCTGCACACACACAACTCTGTGCGTGCGGGTCAGTGAGGCTAGAAAAGCTCACCTGAATTAGGGCCATCATGGTTCCCCCACCAAATACCTGGCACCTTTATCTTTCCGCATTTCGATGATGTGCAGCGCTAATTACAAAGTGCCTCAGCTGGTAATAAGTGCACTTCATTTTTCTTCAAATGTGCTTTTTATTCAGTTCACAGATGAATCCAATTAGCATATCATTGTGACTGATTAAATAGGCCTCACGTAAATTTACATGTCAAAACACGCTGAACTTAAACAGATAGACAAGGCTGCTGGGCGTCCCTAAACAGCTCTGCAAAAGCACAGCCAGCTCGGAAGAGAGAAGCTGAAGTTTAAATTTGCAGTGACTCCCAGGTAGAGACAGAGGACGAGGGGAGAGCTGGTGTTGCTCACGCGTGAGGGGAGGGAATGAATGTAGACGTTCGCCTCTCTTTGTCTCTGAGGAAAAGCTATTGACGGGAGACTCCCCGTCTGCATCCAAGGCTGTCACATCAGATGAGCTCATCAGGTGATGGAAATTCGGCCTCTGATCCAGGAAAGGTCCCTGGGCACTAAAGTCGAGACTGTTTCAGAGAGATTATATTATCTTAGACAGCAGGATTAAATTAACGTGGGAATGACTTCTACTAGAGGAAATTTTTTTGTTAAACATGTGCTAATGTTTATTATGCATAACATTTTCTTATCATAAGTGATCTCCTTTGATGTCCTATTCATTTGTTCATTGGTTTCTGACATTCTTTTCAGAAGGGAACAAAATCCCGAGGATGAAAATTAGACTGTGAGCGTTGATGGAAAGCCTTCACTGAATTCCTTTAAAAGCAATGACCATGGGTTTTGTGGGTGATTTGGGGGAAATTTTTTAAAATAATGAATGCTATGAAGTTTGGTTCATTCACGGCCAGAAACACTTCCTGGGGGGGGGGGGCTGGGTCTCTGTCATCCAGGGGTGGGCGTCGTTACTTCTCGGCCACATGTGGGGGCCTCCTGGAGAGAACCTGTCTCAGCAGCGCACCCGGCCGGCCACGCCGCCCCCAGAGCTCACTCCCGCGAGTCCAGTTGCTAGACGCGTCCCATGCATCCTCTTCGTCTGCGTCTGAATGTGGAGAGGCTTCTGAGGCCATGCACGGCAAGAGGCGAGGCCACGGCAGCCGCGTTGAGAAGGGCTGCTGTGTCAGTGCACCCTGCACTGAGCCCCAGCCTCCAGCACGGCCTGACGGGCCTGACATCACCAGGGGATGAAGCGCGGGCCAAGCCGACTAGAGCTCTCCTCGGCCGAGACGGGGCTGCCGTCCCCGTGGCTCGGCCACGCCTGATCACAGCCACGTTACAAATTAAAGGAACAAAACCAGCCCAGCTGCTCTGCTTAGAGATGTGCGCCCACCTCTGCCATTACTCAGGCGCAAGCGACCGAGACACCGAGCAACGGGGGGCCTACGTCAGCGCAGGATGGAGCCAAGGGCGCTCTCCACACGCTCGACAGGCGCCACTGCCGACAGGGGGCCCACGAAGCAAGTCCCTCCGGGTGGAAGCCATTCCGAGGAGAGGGCAGACCACTCCGTGGCCGCTGCGCCACGGTGTGAAGGGTCAGGGGCCCACGTCTGGGGGTTTCCGAAGATCGTTTTGGCTGCGGACCCAGAGGAAGCAGAGGAGGGGAGGTTTCCGTGCTCAGAGTCGCTGCGTGTGGCGAGGAGAGCTGTGGACAGCATGGGTGGAGGGCTCCTTCCTTACCGGCAACATGACCTCCGAGCACAAACACCCGAAACTGCTCGGTGCAGTAACACAAGGACCTGACGCGGAGTCTGAACGAGGTTGTTAATCCACTGAAGCATCCAAGTCAAACGTCACATGAGCCACTCTGAGCGCAAACGCCTAATAATGCAGCCCCGTCTGCTCACGGCGAGTGTCTGACCGCAGGAAGTGCCAAATAACCAGGGACAGGGTCACCTGTGAGAGGCAGCACTGAGCTCAAAAACCCAGAACGCCGTGCCCCTCCTTCAACCCAGAAAGCCAGAGCCCGCGGAGCCCTGGCCCCCGATCTAGCTGTGGACCTTCAGGCCCTGAGCCGGTTTCCAGCGAGGGGGCCAGCATGGGGGCGACTGCTTGGGCAACCTTACCCTTCCAGGGACGGGTGCTGACACGACCCCAAGCGTGGAGAAAGTGGGGTTCCCAGAAGACGCTCCGTGGGAATCAGACACTGGGATCAAAGTCAGCGCTGCCGGACCCGCCCCCGCATGCCGCCACCAGGCTCCTTTGGGCCAGGACACAAATAGCACGGGAATGGAGGCTGCTGGTTGCCCAACCTTCAGAAACACTCAGGGACGGGGCTCCTGCGCTGCTCCTCCAAGGTCACCACAATGTCATTCAGCACCCAGTTGACTACTGGCTGTTCTGCATCCTCAGACAGACACGCACCACACACGCTTACACACACATCACACACGGCCAACAGGACAGGCCCAGCAGCTGCCGGTGGTGCAGGTTCTCATCCCCTCCGGTGCGCTCTCCCACCCCACAGGCCAAGAGGCTCAACCAGAACTGGGGGGACAGCAAGAGTGGGGGGCGATGCCTTACATGACCTTGTGCACACCTGTCTGGGACTACTACCCATGAGCAGGCAAGTCGTCCCTGAGAGCCAGCCGTCCACGCGGAGAGAGAGCTAGCCATCCACACGGAGAGAGCACCGCCCACGCGGAGAGAGCACCGTCCACATGGAGAGAGCACTGTCCACACGGAGAGAGAGCTAGTCGTCCACACGGAGAGAACACCGCCCACGTGGAGAGAGCACCGTCCACGCGGAGAGAGCACCGTCCACGTGGAGAGAGAGCTAGCCGTCCACACAGAGAGAGCACCGTCCACGCGGAGAGAGCACCGTCCACACGGAGAGAGAGCTAGCCGTCCACACGGAGAGAGCACCATCCACGCGGAGAGAGCACCGTCCACATGGAGAGAGCACTGTCCACACGGAGAGAGAGCTAGCCGTGCACACGGAGAGAGCACCGTCCACACGGAGAGAGAGCTAGCTGTCCACATGGAGAGAGCCACTGTATTTGAAGGATGCCAATGGTCCATCTTTTCAAGAACAACCGTTTTCCTTTTTCAATGTCCCTGTCTTCTCCTACGTAACCTGAAGTTCTTGGTTTGAGTGACTTCCAGAAGGTCATCTGCGGGGACGTTTGCTGCTGGAAGGGGTGGGAAGAGAAAGGTCCACTCTCCTGACAAACAGACCGAGCACCGGCTCAATCACACTATCCTCCAAGTGCTGTTGGAAGGGACTTTTCACCCACTCTCTGTACACTACACATCAGCGCATCACAGACCCGTCTGGTGATCTGGTGTCCCTGGGACGCAAGGGGCACAGAGCAGCTCATCCGGGAACTCCCGAGCAGGGACACAGAGACTCAGCCTCACAAAGAGCAGGCACTAGGGAAGAAAGCGCTAGAAGGGGAGGAGAGCAGGGAAACACTACCGGGTAGGCTACAACCCAGCGTGGGGGATGACACAGTGCGTACGCCGGGTACAGGGCAGGAGGTGACAGATGACATGGTGCCACCCGACACATCCGCCTGGGGGAGAAACGCTCCCCGGGGCCCACAATGTAGGTATGAGCCTCCCGGCAGCTTGGGCGAAGAGGAACGCATGGGAGGTAGGCCATTCTGCCGTCTAGTGGCACAAGTCCTAATGGTTCCATGGGCATCAGCCTGCACCCTGGCCTCCAGCCCCAAGAGTTAGGGCAGGGTTTTCTGGCTGGAAGACTTGGAGAAGCATCCTAATCAGCAGCAGGTGTGTTTTCCCGCAAGCATTTCTTCATCACGGAACCAAGGGCAGGAGGTCATGGCGGAGCCCCAGGAAGGTCCACAGAGGGCCCATCTGCAGGAACGACGAGGCAAACCACCCCTGGGCATGCAGGCCTCCAGCGCCCGCGGCCCTCAGGTGAAAGGTCCGTCTCAGCTAAGAGTGGCAGGGTCATGGAGGATGCCGGTCGTGGGGCCGGTGAGGACAGAGAGCCAGCTGGGCTGTGCCGGCCTGCAGGGAGAGAGACAGCCCACCGGGCAGGTCAGGGGTGCTTGGGGGTTCATGTTTTCATGGGAGGGGATTGAAAGTAGAACCATTCACCAAACGGATGCTGGAAATTCTTTACTCGTTCAGTGTTTAGAACACGGTCAAAAATCCATGAGGGCCTTCAGAAAAATAACACATTCTAGATTTAATTACAGATAAAAGAAATCTGACTTCTATTAAATGATGATAAATTGCGTATTTAGAATGGAAATTACCCTGGAACATGAGAATGTTACTGTCCATCTCTGTACTCCTTTAGAATACGAAGATCACACGGGGTTTGGTTCTCGAACAGGTTCCTTGAAAGAGAGAATAAGGGGAAGGCACAGCTGGGCTCGTAGAAGAACCCTGCCTGGGACCGAGCCCGCTCCTCTCTCCAGACCGCAGCAGGCGGGCTGCAGCTCCCTTGTGTCTGGAGTCCCTTCCTACAGGAGCTCGCACTTCCATTTATCTTCTCTGAGGACTGCCAGACAGAGCCGTCCGTCTGTCTGCAGGCGTCAGGCGAGCACGAGGGTCGGCTGCAGATGGACGCAGCAGCGGAGGGCTGCCCTCCGGTTCCACAGGGTGCACGGCGAGCGCCCACGGCAGGTGCGCCCTCTGGCTCAGGCTCTCCTCCACGAGCAGCCACGTCTCCGACCCCAGGACGGAGAGAAGTCCCCCGACGCAGGGCCAGCGTCCCGCTGCGGTCTGTCTCAGCGCCCCTGCATGGTGCTTCTCCCTTCGGAAGCACCTTTGAACATCTCCTGATCCTTCAGCAAGAAGGCAGACCAGTTGTAAGTGGGCATCGTGGGACGTCCGCAAGACGCTGTCCCGACAAAAAGAACGATTTTCTGTCATAAAGATGTTGGAGTTAAGATTAGTTTTGGAAGAGGTTCCCTTGAGTTGTCCCAGCCTCACGTGACCACACCTCCTGGAGGTGCCTGCGCCCTCTGGACGTGGTTCCGGGACACAGCAGACCCCTGGGGCAGGCTGGCGACCGTGGACCCGCAGCCAGCCCTGAAACGGAGTGCTTTTGGGTCCTGAGGCTGGCCAGCAAGCAGCAGAAACCTAGCAGACGTTCAGGGTTTTGTTGGTCACCACACTCAAGCATTACGGGACAAGCAGTCATCATCCTAGACGAGAGTCATAAATCAGAGGGAGTCAGTCTGCACTCCCCTCTTTCCTGGAACTCCTCTCCCCGCGCCCCACAGAAGAGTGGGTTGCTGATGCCGGTGGCCAGGGTGAGAGGAAGTCTGGGCTGTGTTTACAGGGGTGCAGGGTACGGTCAGGATGGAGTTTCATCTCCGCAGAGGAAAATGCCATAAACATGCTTTTCAGTTAAGACCCTCCATTCAGCGAGTCTCGTGAAACAGAGGAAATGTATTACAAATGCCACATGTTTTTCTTCGCTCCCTGTCATTGTTCCCATCAAACCCAAATACTGACTGTGCTCCGTGCTGTGGGCAAAGCACCAGCTGGGCCGTGGGGTCCAAAGATGCATGAGACGAGGCTCCATCTTCAGGGAGTGTTTGTCCCTAGCAGTGAGCGGACCTCCGACGTGAATGCCACCAGGCGGGAGGGCCTGACCGTGCCCCTGGGCGCCACACCAGAGTGCGGAGGATTATTTGTTAACAAGTTCCCAGCCAAGCTGGGACTTCGAGAAACGTTGTCCTAGAACTTTGGGGTCACAAACGTCCTCTGTAAAAGGCCACAGTAAACAGTTTAGGCTGGGCAGCCACAGAGATGTGAAGGCTGATGCAGCTGAGTGCCAGGAGGCCAGTGCGGCCGAGGGCGGCAGCTGGCCAGTCCCGGGAAGGGGTGAGGCAGGGCGTGGGTCAGGGGAAGGGACAGGCAGGCGCTGGGCGGCTGAGAGCCCCAAAGAGCCGACAGCACGGCGCTCCAGGCTCTCCCCGAGAAGCTGGAGAAGAGGCAGGGCCTGGGTGTGAGCACAGGACGGGGCAGGCACCCGGGGTGCAGTTGTGTGGGCAGCAGTGACCCCAGCAGGGCTCTGCTGGGCAGAAGGCCTCCGCGAAGCAAGCAGCCCTGGGCCCTGGCTCCGCGTCCTTCCCCTTCAGTGCTGGGGAGCAAGAGTGGAGGGAGGCGACCGTCCTGTGGGGCCGGGGGGCACCACGTGCAGCTCCGCGTGCTCTCCGTGGGGGCATCCCCCCCGCCCAGGTCCCCACGGCCATCAGAAGCCCAGCACAGGGCAGCTCTGTTCCCGGGTCTCCGGCCCAGAGAAGTGAATCGGCACCTCCACAGGAAAGCACCTGTTGGCAGGGTCAGCTGGGCTCACGAGGAAAGTCCAAAATTAAAGAAACCACTGTACGTGGGGACTCTCGAGACGTGAAGGCTCAGCTCTGATCACCACCGTTAAACTGGGTCGGCTGAGCCACCACGAGGGCTTGTTGGGGATGTCAGTGCGGTGGTGAGGTTGGCGAGACTTCCTAACGCACCATTTTATGCCCTGCAGGGAATTATGTCAATGCTTTTGCTGAAGACTTCTCACTCTGAATTTGCTTTCCTGTGCTTCACGATGGTTCTAAGAAAACAAAATGATGCCGGGCGAGCTGCGTTTTCCTTTAGAAGGCATGACGGTACGGGGAGCGTCTACGCAGGGCCGAGGTGCGCCCTCCCCAGCTGCCTTCCCGTGATGTGAGCGCTGCGAGCTGCTGCTGGGCCGGGCCCGTCCGCAGCCCAGGCTTCCGTCAGGCTCTGGTCGCCAGCACCTCGCAGCGGGGGAACGCCCCGCATAGGACAACGACCACGCGGCCCCCACCCGCCGCGGCAGGAAGAGGTGCGTTTCATGTCCCAGCGCGGCACCTGCGCGTCTGAGCAGGTCAGCACGCTTCCACGTTCTTCGCACGGGATGCTGGGACCATCCGGCCCCACGAGACCGTCAGCTCCTGGCCAGACTGAGAACCTCCCCGAACGACGCTGCGTCTCCATGAGCTGGCCCAACGTCTTTCTGATCCCAGGCACAGAAAGACCACAGCAACTAACAATCCCACACCCTTAGAGTTTGAATCTCGTCTCCCACCAAGTGCGTCCTGCCTCGTTTGATGCGATCCCAACCCCACGGAGCATAATCGCTAGTCCTGTATCTGACAAAGAAGGAGCCCAGAGCTTGCTGAGACCGAACAATCGTCCAAAGTCTCGAAGCAGGAAAGCAGAAGAGGGACTCGGACCGAGGCCCTGAACCCACCCCCGATCCTTCACGGTTCCCCTTCCCAGCCTCCACTGTCACAGGACGGCAGAGCAGACATCCAGACGGGCTGGGGACCCTGGAACCTGCTCTACCCTGGCTCACACCTCATGGTCCATTACAGCTGAGACACCCGAAGCGGAGGCCCGGGGGCTAAGGTAAGGAAGCCTTCCCGCCCTCAGCTCCACTGCATACCTCCGCCATGGAGGGGTCACACGTCACCCAGCCGAGCCCTTTCTGTCCCCATGGCTGGTCTGCTGACTGCCAATGACCTACGGTGCCCTTCACAGCAGGTGGGAAAGGTGTGCCCTGATGCACATCACCGTGTCTTCCCCATGGAGAGGCATCCAGGGCCAGAGGGATGTGGGTACCAGCCTTGCTGGGTCAACTACCAGTTTCATTTTCAAGAATGAGCCCTCAGAAATAAGTCAGAGAAAGACAAGTATCATATGCTCTCAATGATACGAGGAATTTGAGAAACAAGACAGAGGATCATAGGGGAAGGGAGGGAAAAATGAAACAAGACGAAACCAGAGAGAGAGACAAACCATAAGAGACTCTCAATCTCAGGAAACACACTGAGGGTTGCTGGAGTGGAGGGGGGTGGGAGGGATGGGGTGGCTGGGTGATGGACACTGGGGAGGGTATGTGCTATGGTGAGCGCTGTGAATTGTATAAGACTGTTGAATCACAGACCTGTACCCCTGAAACAAATAATACGTTATATGTTAATTAAAAAGTAAATAAAATTAAAATTAAAGAAAAGGAATGAGCCCTCAAGAGCCTACTATCCCAGGCAGGCCAGTGACACGTCTCCTGCAGAAGGGCTTCTTGCCCAAGTGCCAAACGGACTCAGGCTGGTCCCAAATGCCAGGGCCCATTCCCACTCCGCCCCAGGCGGCTCTGGGCTCTGACACCTTCCCGACCCTCTGCCCTTGCAGAGAGAGGTCCTCTCCTGAGTCCTGGCATCTGCAGGACCTGCCCTGGATACAGCCGGCTGGGTGACGGTTGGCCGACCCGAGTCTGAACGGCAACCACGTGCTGACGGGCACCAGCAGCTGGAGGGGCCGGTGCGTCTCACGCCTGCTCTGCAGGAAATGCGTCAAATACTGGGTGGCGCAGAGCCTCCTAAAGCAAACACGGGGGCAGCCCAAGGGCTGAGTGCGTCTGTGGGCTGGTGGGGACGGCCACCCGCACGAAGAGGTCCTCTCGCCTGCCCCACTGCGGGCGGCTGCAGGCGCTGAGGGCTGCACAGGGACCGGCTGCACTGGGACCTGCCGCCAGGAGGCCACGCCACTCAGCTGCTGCCAAAGCCTCGGGTGCGGGGGCGCCGGGGCCACGTGTGGAACGGCAGCCCGCCCTGAGCTAGAATCGCCTGCGCTCAGCTGTCCCCTGTTGCCATGGGAACTGCGGTCTGCGCACGAACAGCCAGCGATGGGGCTTCTAACAGACGCTGGAGACGGCCAGCCATGAGCCCCGGGTAGCGTGTGGCTGATGGGACTGGGCTGGGGGGGCGTGTGCCCTGACGACGGGGTCCCACGAGCCGCTCCCTGTGCACAGCCAGGGGGCCCACCCAGCCCCATCCCCGTCCCCTCACCCAGGGGCCTGTCTTGGACGGTGTCCTAACAAGCTTCCCTGTAGCCCCATGGCCCCATCTTCAGAACAAGGCACCTGCTGTGCAGGCAGCGAAGCCGAGGGTTCTACGCAGAGACGACGCGGGAGGAGGCACAGAACTCAGGTGCCCACGAAGTTACACTGCCTGTGGGAACAGGGGGAGCAGGGGTTTCCAACACTCATGGCGGCAGAACGGCAACGGGGACAGCCGAGGGCATCTTCCGAGTGTTCCCTCACGCCCGGGGAGCACCCATGTGGCCTGGCCACGGACCTGCCCAGCTTTCTCAAGTCAGCCACTGACTGGGCGGAGAAGCCCACGGGCGGGAAGAGACAGGCTGTGCGAGTGGTCTCGTGGCCCAGTCCCCAGCCTGTGCTTCCAGCAGGGACGCGCCCGGGCCACAGCCACGAACCCCGACGGCCCACGTCTGCACGTCTCATTCCAGGGGCACCTCGTCCCACACGAATCTCCTCCCTAACCTCCCCAAAGCGGCCTCCAGGTGCTGGGCCGCCCCCCAGTTCTGTTTCCCTCGCCCCACATCCCATCGCCTGCCCAGCGAGCAGCGTCCCCGCTCGGAGCGTCTGGGCCCCGACACCCTTTCTAAGCCGACACCGCCTCAGACTAGCATGGCCACAAGGGCGGTGTCCACGGCTGTGACCTCCCTCCCCTCACCCCAGGCGGCTCCACAGGCAAAGTGACCCCATTCAGTGTTTCAGGTCATGTCACACCAGCCGCTTCTCCATTCAGACGAAGCAAAGGCCCAGGTCCCAGCGACTTGGGTTCCCCAGATGCTGATCTGGATAAGGATTCGAAGGCCAGTTCTTCGGGGGAACATGGAGAGCTGTGGGCACTGAGGGTACACCGTGGGGCATCGCCCATCAAGACAGGGCTGCGCACAGCTCACAGAAGGCAGACTCGCGATAAAGTTCTCATGCGCGTGCTACCGTGACCGCCCACAATCACACAGCACCCTCACGTCCCAGACGCAGCAGCTGGGGTCCCGACACCCACAGTGGGAAAACGGCGTCAGTGATAGCCGACCGTGTTGGAGCTGTCTGTGGGCAAGGCCACCCCATCCGACCTTCACAGAACCTACAGAGCCGGTGCCGCTCCCCATCTCACCAACAAGGCACCTGGCATTAGGACTTTCCCAAATGCCCACAGCCTGGAGGCGACAGGGCACGCACGAGCTGGGTCACCGACCTCAGGACCCCAGTCCCGCACTGGAGTCGGCTTCTCTCTGACCCCGTGTCCATCCCACTCTGAGGGGTCTGCACAATGGGACAAAGCATTTATTACACGCACTGGGTTCCACATGAGACCCCCATGCCCACGAACAGCCTGCTTGCTAATAAAACTAGACAACTTTCCACCTACAGAGCGAAGAGCAATGACTAACTTGGCAGTATTTATTCAGCACGGTGGTCAGGCAGTGGGGCAAGAGGCACAGCTCAGGACTCTTTACCCATGGAGCAGCCTCGGAAAGGCTCCTGCTAGGTGCCTCTCGAAGGCTGTCGGAGCAGAGGGAAGGCTCACCTGGCAGGCGAGGTGGTCCAGGCCCTTCTAGCAGCAGCAGCAGGTGCAGAGGATGTGGGGCGCTGGTTGCCATCCAACCCCCAACAGGAGGTGGTGAGCATGGGGAAGCCTGAGGAATGGCACGAAGCGGACCAGGAACAGAAGCACAGTAACCACCGGTGACCCCTGGGGACCCAGGGAGCCCTGAGAGTGACTGATGCTCTCAGCTGCCCGAGGGAGGCCAAACGCCATGCGGAGCGAATGCTCACCCATCTGCAAGTGGGAACATGCTCCTCCCGTAATGGAGGTCTGTAATAGCTGTCTCCCTTTGTCTAGACGCGAACGTGGAGCAGGGAATGGCGAGTAATATGGTTTCTGGTATTCAGTCTACGCACCATCCCCAACCCTGCCCTGAGCACTGTTCGTGTATTCCCACACAGGTAACCCTGCAAATCACAGCACACAAAATCCCCGCTTAGCATCGACTCGTTTGGCTCAGCGTGAAGCCAGGATGAGAACCGGCCTCCACAACGCCAGATCGCGGGGACACGGCTCCGGAGTCTCCTCCAGCTGGACCGACGGGCACAGCTCTACCACAATGACAGCACCGTGCTCCACTCCAGCAAACCCATCAAAATGCCGGAAGCAATTACCTGGCTGTTTAGAACGGAGTCACGGGGCCGGTGCCCTTCCTTTCCCGCCACCCACCGCACCTCCGGGAGGCTGCCGCCGTCGGGCCCTCGCTCTGCGGCCGCCGGAACTCCGTCCTCCTGCCTAACGTGCCCCACCGGCCCTGCGGGGGCTGGCCCCACCGTCACCCGCCCTACAGGCAGCCCCAGCCCGCGCCCGCCACCTCCTCCTGCCCCCCAGGTCCGACGGCGGGCTGCCTCACGCCCAGTGGGTCTGCTCCAAGGTCGCCCTGGGCCTTGTCTGACCACAGTCGGCAACAGCTCCCACGCCCGGCCCGCTCGGCTGGTTTCTCCTCAGAACACCTGCCATTTCTGGACGACAGTGGTATACGTGATGTACGTGGTGGCATTTCCACGATGGCGCTCTGCGCGTCCCTACATCGCATAAGCGTGACACGCGGTGCTGGGTGGTCGTGTCACGCCTGCCGCACGACCCCACGTCAGGTACTCGGCGCGCCGCCCGCTCCCGAACGTCGCCGGACACTGTCGTGTGCTCCTCGGCAACGCCACATGACATCACTGCGTCTTTCCCCGTTCCGCGCCTTCCCTGGGGGGCTGGCCTCTACCGGGGCGGAGTGTCTCATTGGCCCAGACAGCCTCTCCTCTCCTGAACGGTGTCTGGCCCGAGGCTGACCTCAGGGGGTATCCGGTGAACGACCGAGTAAGTGGGAAACTGGACTCGACTAGGAAGCCGACCTGGAGAATCCGCTGGTCCTCGGAGACAGCAGGACTCGCTAACCCTGGCCGTGGATTTCTCACCCGCAGGTCTGTGCCTTCCTACCCCAGCTCCCCCGCTAGCCCGTGGCCTGGGGAGGAAGCAGGCCAGGCCTGGAATTTGTCCGGGAGCTCAGCTCGGGCTAGGTGCCCTGCGCTGTCCGTGCTGGGTCGCTCCCCAGGGCCCTGCCCCCCCACACGCCCCGGGCCCCCTGAGCTCCAGACTCCACTCCTGCCTGCACCACACTCCGACCCTGGTAGCCTCATTTCTGAGTCCGGTCCTATGGTTTGACCCCCTGGCATCCTTGTGCTGGGTTTGTGTTGGCATCTGATTCGGGATGCATTCTGGTGCTGACAGACGTGCTCCCAGAAGGGAGGCGACCACACGTCCTTGTGTGGCTCATGAAGGACTCCTGACTCCGGGTTTCAACCCAACGGCCAGTAGGTTGGTCGGGCGTGTGGAGGGAAGCCAGCCCTCGCCCCGGTGCGAGCTCCTCACGCACATCTGCCCGGCCGCTGCGCAGGGGCCGGCAAAGCAGGGCAGCACCAACATCCCCCTCAGCACGGAGGGGGACGGGACCCCGCTGGGGTCTTCCCTGATGGAAGCGAAGTTGCCATCACATCGGTGTGAAGAGGAGAGTGTGCCCGAATGTTACCGCGCGAAGTTCTTGAGTTCTCCAACATGCAGAGTACCCCCCAAACGACACTGTGTTTTGACTGAGAATAGATTCACTTTTCTTCAGTTGCAGGAACCGCATCTTTCTGCCCGACGCGCATCCTGCAGCTGGGCCACTGAATCAGGCCCGGATGAGACCTCGGAGCCCATCATCTGCTTTTTGCTAAGTAGGAATGAGGACTGTTGCTCTGACTCAATAGATCTTCTCTCATCATCAAAAAAGTGAGAAGCCCGCATTACAGCAAAGCGCCTCAGAACTCAGTCTCCCTCAGAGAGAGCATTCCACTCCTAACCTCACTGATGCTTTTAAAGAGATGATTTCTTATTCTGTGGGCTGCACAAGATGGAACGTTTCTCAGGATGTTCAAAGGGATGAGAGGCCTACTTCTACACTTTGCTGTTGAAACGTATAATCTATCAGTTCAGTCGGATACGCTCAACTCCTCCCCTGCGAGCGATAATCAACACAGGACACAGAGCGGTCAGACCTGGAGGACAAGCTGTCTTCTCCTCTCAGGAGTGACCTTCCCGAGCTCTGCCTCACACGCTGAGTCCCCAGTCTCCAGCCTCTGACCTGCCCCTCCATCCTGGCAGGGCGCCCGTCTCCCCTCGCCCTTCCTTCTGTGTCTTGGTCCACTGCCCATGGTACTTTCCTCCCGTGCCGCGTTCTAGTGATCCACAGCCTGGTGGATGCTATGCAGCGGCCCCACCCTCCCGCGCCGTCGCCCGCCAGCATGCTCCCCACTGACCTCGCCGGCAGGCCCTTGCCCGTTGGCTGGGGCCCTGCAGTCCAGCCAGGCCTTGCACCCCCTCAGCCTGGAATCTGCCCGAAGCAGCTGGGCCAGTGGGACCCCCACCTCCCGGGTTGCGCCCTGGAACCTCAACAAAGGCTGATTTCTGAGCAGCCAGCTTGACTGGAAATGACAGGCCGGCCCGTCCCGTCCCTCCTGCGTGGCAGATCAGCCGCCCCCCCTTGGGGTGCCCCAGCGTGCCTCACTCACCACAGAGCCCACCGGCTGCTCTGGCCTGAGCCTCCCCATCTGTGTCGTGAGGGCTCGAAGAAGAGGAACACCAACAACCTTTCACCTAAAAATCCTCCAATTCTCTAACTTTACATCTCAGAGAAGCGTGTAATCCTGTGGACTCTTCCGCTTTTATTAATTTTTCACAGCTGTCTCCTTCACCAGTAAATGAACACAAATCTTCCTATCAAGTGGGTCTTTTCTAGCATTTCCAGAGCTGCCTCCTTATTTTTCACTGGAAAAGTACAACTTCCTGTCCACACTGAGGTCCACCAGCCCGCCCAACATTTGCTCCGGTCCAAACCTCAGCGAGGGTGCAATGACCACAAACAGGTTCCGGGCCACACGTGGCCAGTGACATGCACAGCACCGCCCGAAGCGCTCGCTGACCCCAGTGGCATGTCCCCCAGCGGGTCGCCTGGGGTGGACGGCACACGGCGTGAGTGTGCAGCTCATGCAGCCGCGGGTCTCCCCTCCCCCTGCCCAGCCCAGAGGCCTCCAGGTTTCGGATCCCGGTCACAGGCACAGTGTGTGGACCCCCTGCCGGCCCCGTGTCCCAGGAGGGAAAGCCGATTCCCTCAGCCACAGGAAGCCAAGCCTGTGAGAGAGTACGACCGAGTAAGTGGGAAACTGGACTCGACTAGGAAGCCGACCTGGAGAATCCGCTGGTCCTCGGAGACAGCAGGACTCGCTAACCCTGGCCGTGGATTTCTCAAAGACGAAGTCACAGTCCCACGTTGCAAAGTCTGGTTCGGGACCGATTTTGGACTCCAGCCCCCAGCCCCGTTCCCCGCCCTGTCCCTGGTATGTGGGCTCTGTGCCTCGGCCCTCCTTGCTGTCCCTCATGTGACCAACCTTTCCTCACCTTCCAGCCCCCTAAGAGCCACACTAGTCCCAGCCGCCGCCCAAGGCCAGCTCCTCTGTGCAGCCTTATCTGGAGAGCCCCCCAACCCCTGGCACCGGGCACTCTGTCCGTGTCTCTGAAAGACCGGCCGGGCTCTGGGCAGACTGCTGTCCTCTGGGTGCTGGCGTCAGCCTAGGGCCTGCGCGGTGCCTTGCCCAGGAGAGAGCCTAAATGAGCATGAAGCACTGATGCTCGCTTGGGAGCAACAGTTCAGAGAGGTGAACTGAGTATGCATCATGGAAGGGCTCATTTCGCTGTGCCAGGCTGGACTCCATCACCCTTTCCGAAATAGACACACCTGCCCCCTTTACCCGGAGTCCAGGAGGCTGGGCAGCACTCACTGCCCCGGGGGCTCTGGGGTCAGACGTTCGGGGCACAGCTGTCCCGATCTCTCATTCTGGAGTCCAACCCTAGAAACACGCTCCTGAGGCCTCAGGGTCCAGAGATGAGCCCTGAGCGGAGTACACAGGCCATGCGGCTCCCCCTCTTCCGTGCAGACAATGTGTAAACCACAGACGGGACAGCAACACCGCAGAGAGGAGACTCGCTAACTCCTGCGGACGCACGACAGGCGAATGAGAAGGGGCCAGGCTCCGGTTACCAGAACTCGAGGAAAGACATCACATCTTTGAGTAAGGAGATGTCCTTTGAAATGGCACGTGCTGTCTCCCCAAGATGAAAGAGAAAACGTTAGCCGAAGGGCAAGTCTCAGAGGCTTTGTTAGACAAGCGTGAGCTGACGACACAAAGGTGAGGGGAGACGCCCGCCAAGGACGGCCAACCAGCAGCTACATGGTCAGCGAGTGAGTCAAATGCGCCACCAGCCAGAAGCCCAGCTTCCCCGGGGTGCCAGGAGAGGCAAGCTGTAGGAACAGGTGATCTTGGAGGCAGGGCAGTGCGCGCGGGAGCTCCCGGCCCTAAGTCAGGGAACCCAGGGGCTGGGGGTGTGCACCGCTGCCGAGGGGAAGGCAAATGCTTTTCCTAAAAGATGACTTAACCATATCTTCTCTGAAAGGAGAAATGCAAAAACGGATTAGAAATATGCTACTTGAGAATAACCTACCAAGTAAATGAAGAGTAGAAAAGGACTTCTCTGTTCTGCCCAATTTGATCAGATGGCATGGCCAGAAAGATGAGAAGTACCAGTTACTCGACTTCCAGTTGTGGGCACCTTGTAGTGTGTGCAGATGTTGGATTGTGAACGCATGCCCTGGACACTCACACAGTAAACAGGGTTTCTCTGCACCTGGGAATACAAAGGTTCCTCCCTGTGCAGCGCCCACTTACTTTCAGCGTTCACTAGCGCCTTGCGTTCATGCCGAGGTTCGAAGAATCCAGAAAAGAGTCATGTAATACGAGGAAGAGATTCCGAACAAGAACCAGCTGCATCCACCCGTCAGGACATACGCCACTGACGTTTGATGAGAGCTAACGTGGTATTAACTGCAAGCCTATTAAGTTTGGTACCATTTTGCATGAGGTTATCCAACAAATACCCCTGAAGTTCCATCAGCGGGGTTGTGTCCCCTTCACCAGTCGTAAACCCCAAGAAGGGCCTCAAGCGTGGTGCCGGGAAGCCCCCGAGGGAACCCACCACGGGAACCCACCGCAGTGACTGGGTCTGTGGCAGCAATCCCAGCAGAGGGCCCTGTTCCAGCAGGTGCTGAGCACCACCACAGCCACCCAAGCAGGGCCTGCCCCAACCATGCCATTCAGTAGCTTGTAACAAGGGCTCCACATCGTCTTTGAAAACAAGAAGCCCCCAGAATCCCTTTCCTTGTTAACACACGAATAAGTCTAGTGCTCAGTGAGCTCATTTCTCCTCCTGGTACCAACACCCTTGGGGACCTGGCCCTCGGTGCCCAGTGCCCACTACACGGTGGTCAGTCTACTGCCGAACCATAGGACCCTAATGGTCACAAAGTTATCTTTCATCATCTTTTTCCTGTGTAGCATCAGGTACATTCTTAACATCCTGAAATGATTCACAACATAAAAGAACTAATTTTTTGAAACTATGCACGTGTGTCGTCCGTTTGCACATGCATGACGAGCAACAAGCGCTCAGCTTGCACAGCTGTGAGCTAACACAAACACACGCTATAATGTAGCAAATTCAGGTCTTTAGAAAGTGGTTACTATGACATTCAAACATACATCTGACATGTATGTTTGGCATATAGCGCTTTGGTATTCAACATGAACACATTTAAAATGACCCAGAAACTAGATTTTAAATAATCAACCTCATTTTCCCAAGAAAGCAATAAAATAAGTGAAGGCTATGGTCAGTGAGTGTACTGTCATGATTGTCAAAGATGGAAAAACTTCCTTCCATTTTATTCCATTCATTATTGCATCCTGAAGTTCCAGCAAATCTGGTTTTGAAAGCGTTACTTCCCAGCACCGCGGTGAACGGCCACTTGTAAAACAACTGTGAATGTTTCTGCCTGAAAAAACCAGGAACTGGTTTGGTCTTAAATATGGTCAATAATCCCTTCTGCTGAGCAGCTAGGGCGGGAGAACGGACGCTGGAGGGAAGGAGGGAGGGGTCCGAGCCACTGACACAGAACCCGCTCTGTTTCAGGAGGCAGGGTGTTTGCAACGGAATCTGCTGGGGCCGCATCAGGCCGCCGTGCTGAGGGACGACACCGTGCAGCTCGCCGAGTGACAGCCAGCCGCTCCGGCCTCACAGCGACACATGACACTGCAGTGAAGCCTGGGGTACTCGGCTCTCCTCAGAGCTGAAATCGGTCAGGTTTCTGGAGGTACAACGTTGCAGGGAATTCTCCCCTAACCAAAAACTACTGGCCCCTGAAACCATCACTTTCAGCAGGAAGAGTTACTAAGGGCACCGAGATATCTGACAAATAAAATTCAACAGCAACCAAAAGAGATGAGACGGATAGTTTATCCCGTTAGCTGGAGTGGGGAAGCTGCCCACCCCGCAGCCAACAGTGCCCGCAGACGGTACGGACGTGGCTCGCCGGGGCTCAGGACACGTGGGCAGAACAACCAGGGCTTTCAAAGCAAAGCTGTAGCGAAGCCCCTTGTTTCTGTTAAACCCTCCCTCCTGCACTGTCTTGGTCCGTGACAGACAAGCACACCCTGGCTGGGACGCCGAAAGCAGCAGGCACTCGTTCTGTCCACACGGGGCCCCGGGGCTGCCGCAGAACCCAGACCCTTGCCCTCCCAACCCTGGCCTCTGTCTCAGAGGGAGCCATGTCCTCCACCTGCAGCCGGGTGGGCCGCACTGCGGCGATGAGGCTCCGGCCGTGCCCACCGACCCGGCCATCCCGTCTCCCCATCCAATGTCGGGGTGCTGGGGAGACCGTGCATCTCCTCCGCCTGGGGCGTGCGTGCTCATGCGGGGTTGTGTTAACGGGGCCTTACCTGTAGCCTGCACCACGTCCGCCGTCGTCAGGTTCTGGACGCTGGCGCTCACTCTGAAGGTCACGGCTGGTCCCAGGACACTGGAAGAGACCATGAAAAAGGAGCTCAGAACTACCCCAGCATCCGGAGCAGCTACACGGAAAACACAGACACGCTCACAAAACACGTCTGAGGCCACTGGCCGTCCCACAGGGGACTCCCGCCCCATGGTTGGCTCTTTGCCCCTCAGTCCACTAATTCCACCGACAGGCTGTGTTTTTCTGACCCACACACCGCAGCGCTCTCATAAAAGATTGAAATCAACCCCAACAAACCAACAAGATAGTCTTGCAAGAGAAAAAGAAAAATTGTTATGGAAACAGATTTGAGTATTTGGCTCCCACGGGAGCGGTAGGAATCAAAAGCAGAAAGGAAAGAGACTGGTATTTTAAAATCTCTCTTGACAGGAACCATTTAAAAAACTTATCAAAGTCATTAAGAACTATTTAGTATAAAAATAACTAGCAGGGAATTGCCAGACAGGAATGATTAAAATTTTCAAAGCTTTTTAAATACTATGCTGAATATAAGTTTGAAAAAATACATCACTTTTTAAATAATTTTATTCATCTGAAGGGGAGAGGGAAAGGGGAGGGAGGAGAATAGGAAGGAGGAGGGAAAGACAGGGGGGAGGGAAGGGGGAGGGAAGGGGAGGGGAGGGGGATGGGGAGAAAAGGAGGGAAGAGGAGGGGAGGGGGGAGGGGAGAAGAGGGGGAAGAGGAGGGGAGGGGAGGGGGGAGGGGGAGAAGGGGGGAAGAGTGGGGAGGGGGATAAGAGGGGGGGATAAGAGGGGGGAGGGGAAGGGGAGGGGGATGAGGGGGAGGGGGAGAAGAGGGGGAGGGGATAAGAGGGGGGAGGGGAAGGGGAGGGGGAGAATAGGGGGAGGGGAGAAGAGGGGGAGGGGGAGGGGAGGGGAGGAGGAGGGGAGGGGGAGAAGAGGGGGGAGGAGGAGAAGAGGGGGAGGGGGACGGGAGGGGAGGGGGAGGGGGAGGAAAGGGGGTAGGAGGAGGGGAGGGGAGGGGGGAGGGGAGAAGGGGGGAGGGGAGGACTTCTCTCCTAGGTCCCCAGGCTCCTGGCTCCAGTGGCCTGGACTCCCCTTGGAAAGAGCAATCCCCCCATTTCTTTTTCCGCTCTCCCTCTTGCAAATGCGAGGGCAGAGTCCGGAGCTGGTACCACCGAGTGCCCAGGGCACCATGCAGCTTGCAGGGAGGGGTGTGTTCTCCCCCCACCCCAGCACAGACGCTGCTATGCCTCGCAGGTCCCAGAGGTGCACCTGGCAGGAGAGCTGTCCTTCCTGGTGATCACTGGGGGCTCCCACCATTATCTGTGACAGGCTCTGCATCCCACTGCCCCTCCTCGGTCCAGAATCTTACCGATATGATGGATTCAACTGCCAGACTAACACCACCAAGAGCAAAACCACCCCTTGTGTCACCTGTTAGACCCTCCTGTGTGTGCGGGGACGCCTCCTATCACGTGCACCTGCTACATTCCAGTGCTGGGGAAACCCAGGACGCCAGGGCCTTCAACAGTCCCCACCAGGGAAGCCCAGCTGGTAAGCCACAGGGGATGCCCGCCCGCCAGCCCTCAAGCTGCCCCCTTCCCCTGCACGATGCCAGCTTCCCGCGGTTCTAACCCGGCCCTACCCCCAGCTGACAGCCCTCCCACCTAGTCCATCACCTTCGCAGCGTTTGCCAGGGTCGTTTTTAAAGGTGCTGATAGTGAGAAGGACGCCAAGAAAAGTACCCAAGGGTCTGAGTGAGTGACGAGGCCATGCTCAACAAGAGCCACGTGAAGACTGTAAGGGCCGCCTCAAAAGTGGTAGAACCACAGCCAGGAGCGAACTGCCCTATGAAAGCCCGCCGTCCCTCCGCATCTCATCCCTTGCTCCCCACCGTCCCGCGCTTGTCCATGCAGAAGCAGCCACTCCTGACCCTCCTGTGGCCCCGGCCAGGCCCGCTCTGAGCCTCTGGACTCCCTGTGCGTTCAGACAGGACACCGCGGTCCCCGCTCTGGTCTGGTCCTCACGGAACGCCTGGCTCACTCGGCCGTGGGCCAGCCCGCTGCGCGAGGCCCTGCACATGGACAGTCCTGGGCCGCGGCTGCCACCCCTGCTGTAGGGTACCTCCTGCAGAAGCCTCAGCTACACCTCAGGCCCGAGGACGCCTCCTCCAGTCAGCCCCCGGCACTGCATCTGCAGCTCCGGGAGGCAGGCACGACCCACCCGCGGCTTTCTCTTCGACGTCTTTGTACCAGGAATGTCCACGTGGTCATAAACGCGGCTGAACTCCCTGAAAATGCCACCATGTTCATCCTCCTTCTGGGTTCCCACTGCCCCTGGTTGGAGCCTCGCTCACGTCCTGGCCCGGCACGTTCCCAGGGGCCCCCCCCAGGCCCGCCCACGCTCCACCGAGTCTAAGGGCCCAGGCTGGCCCTCCAGGCCTGACTGAAGCCGCCCAGCTGGACGGCTCCCCTTCCATTCCTGCTGGAACGTCTGCCCCTGGAGCGATGGTTGTCTGTGCCCTCACACAGATCGGTTTTCCTGCCACCTCTTGGAGTCCCTGTTGGTCTGAGCCCACCATCCACACTCAGAGCGCAGCAGACCCCTCCCCGAGATCTTCGGCAGCTGCAGGAACACGTGGTATCTAGCCCGCTGACTGCCTTACGGGACATTCGTAGCTTCCCGAGTGCGGCTGGCTCTTTGAGGGTGTGTGGGGTGTTTCTGCCAGCACCCCACACACGTGGTGGGTGACAGACTCACAGCCGTGACTGAGTCATGACACTGAGCACAACCGTCTTCTCTACCGAGAGTGGGTCCTTCTTACCATGAATAGGCTTCACCTGCCACCAAAAGGGCTGGTAATAGGTCTTAACAGGACTTCAGGGTTATGTGTGGGTTTTGTGACATTTCTGATCTAATCTAAACATCTGAGAATTCCCAGGCAGGTGGATCCCCTAGACCTAACCCTCCCTCAGGTGCCAAGAGTTTTCTCTAAAGATGCTGCAGGCCTTCCCGGTTCCTCACTCACCCGAGTCATGGAGAAGAATGTAGCTCATCTGCCCCCGAACCCGCAGAGCCAGCAAGAGATGCCGTGCGTCACCCCCCAGCCAGCAAGGGACGCGCCTGACCCTGGGAACGTGCCTCGGACACGGGAAGCACGCCCGAGTGCCGGCCTCGCTGTCGCCGAGGTCTACACCACACGCCCCCCCACCACCCAGCCTGGCCCAGGCACCCGGCCCGTTACCTCTCGGGCTCACAGGAATCTGCGATGGAAGGAAAACCTGTTTGCAGAGCAGATCAGAGAGGGTCAGCAGTCCAAGCTGGTGCCACGCCAGGGATGCAGACCTGCTCTTCCCCAACGCCTGCTCGAACGTGGGGCACGGAAGTCTCCACAGACCTCGCAGCTGCAACTCTACATGTCACTCTTGTGTCACCTCTGCCAAGCCTTTAACCTCGCTGGCCTCAGGTCACTCGGCTGCACAACGGGGAGGCGTGTTCCGGCCAAGGGCTCTGACTTAGCCGTAGCAGCTGCCCTGTGAAGCCAATGCCCGATGATGCCCATGCTGGGCAGCGCCCGGGGACGCGAGGGAGGGAAGGGTGGGCAGGTGTGCAGAGGCTGAGCAGAGTCCACGGTCCTCATCCCCAGTCCCTCCCCATGAGTCCCCACTGCACACGCAGGGCCGGCTGTGCCAGGAGCACTGAGCTTCCCACCGGGAGCGTCTAAAGTGAGAAGCTCCTTGAACGAGCGCAGCTGGGCCCCCGGGCCTCTACTCAGGGTCAGATCCCCAAACCAAACAAGGATTTCTCTGATAAACGTTTGCAAGAGCACTCGATCCACCAGAGCAGAAGCACCACCCAAAGGAACCCACAGGAACCACCTCAAAATGCCATTCTCTCAGTGACGTCAGCCTGAGACTCATTTCCGTCCCCTTTGCTGCTTTGTGATCCTTGGAATTAATATTAGTCTATTGTGTTTACTTGAAATAAACACTGGTGCTTCTGAGCGTGGAGCTGTTTGCAAATAGTGGGTGGAGACAAAGTATTTAAAATATTAGATACAGGGATACATTTAATGCAGCACTGGGAAATGCCTGGAGTGCTTCCCCCCTCACTCTGCTGGGTCTCCTCCAGTCCAGGTGAGCACTACGTGGGAGAGGCTGCCCATGCGAAATGGGCCTTCTCCCTTAATATGCCAGCTTATCACTAGAAATTTGCAGAAGTACCCTGTTGGGGGACTGTTGGAACTCAGTCCTTCTGCTGCTATTTTTTATGTGCCTCACTTTGCTCTGAGTCATATAAAGCAACATATTGCAAACTATCACCCTCTCTCTTCTGTTCTGTGTACATGGATGAGGTTGTTACCAGATTTGTGCAGAAATGACTTGGGGGTTGACTGCTGAAGGAATGCCTTGCCCACCCTGCCCTTTGAGCAAATGCCCATCACTGTGGACATTTGTCCAGACTTGCAAACACAAGTCTTGGTGGAGAGAGTAACAAGGTGAGGCTGGTCGACAGGCCTGGGTGTACCTGGTCAAACAGTATTTGTGGGGGAGGGCAGGCATGAGTGCATGTAAGTCCCCACAGAATGAGGTCTCCCGCCACGAGCCCTTTGGCGTGCTCCTCTCTGGACTTTCGGGGTTCCCATATTCCACGGTGGGCAGCCGAGGAGCAGGTGCACCCTACCTGACACCCTGGTGGAGGGATTCCAGGAGCAGGGCGGCCTGAAGCCAGCTCAGAGTCTGGTCCTGGGCCACCCGGGGACACAGGCCTGCACACAGGAGATACTCAGCTAAAATTCAGAGGATGTGATCAGCGGCCTTCTATATGATGGGGGAGAAAGGTGGAGAGCGGCGAGAAATGGACTGACGAGCCCAGAATGGATACTGCCTCAGCAAGTCGGGGAGCGGTGCTGGGGGACCAGGCACCAGGGCCTGGGCTGTGCCTGACGCTACCGCTGGGTGAGGGAGTCAGCAGCTGCTCCACCCCAAGCTAGCAGAGGGTGTTAAGAAGGATGAACTCTGGGGCACCTGGGGGGCTCAGTCGTTAAGCACCTGCCTTCAGCTCAGGTCATGATCCCAGGGTCCTGGGTTCGAGCCCCGCATCGGGCTCCCTGTTCTTCTGGGAGTCTGCTTCTCCCTCTCCCTCTCCCTGCTTGTATTCTCTCTCTCTGTCTCTCTAATAAATAAAAACCTTAAAAAAAAGAAGAAGAAGAAGGATGAACTCTGAGGCAAACGGCTGCCTCCTAGAACCTTCACGGAAGCAGCAGACCTTCAGGCCAGCCCCTCGGCCGCCACGTGGACCCCCATCCCCTCCCAGTGGGAGAGCGAGAATCGATGTGGTGTCCTCTCCAAAGCCTGGAACCAGCAGCAATACCAGCCCTCCTGCACCTGCCTGAGAGCATCCAAACCCTCAGAACACACAGACGTGGCCTCGGGACATCGCACGGGCCCACACCACGAGGTGCCACGGTGGCTCCGTCCCCCCAGGCCTCGCGCTCTGAGAAGGTTTCTCAGCCCAGCTTTGCTGTCGGTCCCCTGAGGGAACACTCCAGACATTCGCTCGCTACCAGCTTCTGTCCAGGACAGGTTAATGCCACAGACACACTTGTACCTGTCTAGGTGGTGTGGTTCTCTGCAGGGCTACGGACCACTGTGATGCCCTGTGTTCTCCACTGGGAGGGTGTGCTCTAGACCCTCCCTGTGGTCTGTCGGGGCTCAGTCAGGACTCCCGTGGGGACAGCTGGAGACTGAGGAGGCCGGCAAGACCCTCCCGAGACCCTCTCCTCTCATTTATCTGCTCCTCAGTCTTTCTCCCAGGTGAACTCTGCGGGCCTGCCACAGCCGACCGCAGAAAGCCTGCATGCAAGGCTGGCCCTGTGCCACAGCTGGGAACGGCTATGGGGAGGATGCCCGCCGCCCATCCTCAGTCAGCAGGGCTCCCTGCACCCCAATAGCTCAGGCTGCGCAGGATGCAGACGGGTTATGGGGTGGGGGCGAGACGCCAGGAGCTACCATCGTCTTCCTCCTAGACCATGGGGCCTGGGCTGAACTTACTGTCTTGTTCAGCTCTGCTTGGGGAGAACAGTCCCATATGCATAATGCTGGCACAGAAAGGGGGATTTCTATGTTTAATCAGAAACTAAAAAATAAGACAGATGCCTATAGCCTTTCAGAGTCTCTGAGAAGCAAATATAACATCTAATATTAGACTTGGCAGGGAGAAATCTTTTTCTTTTCCTTTGAGAAAGTCACTCATTAATAAATGAGAATTTCTCAAGCAGAGCACAACATTCCAACTCTATTGATACAAAAAAATTGTTGTTTAGATTAGGAAGAAATTACTGAAACAAAGAAAGATGAACCTCAAGTTACAAGGGAATACCTATGTTCCACTACAAAACAGATACTTACCCTGTGCTTTGGCTTTCAGATTCTTGTTCAGATTCAACCAGGAGTTGTTGGAAACACGCTACGGTACATTTTTGTTATTTGCGGAGTTATGTCTTGTAAGGTCAACACTGTGGATTTAAGGACACTGGACCATGGCTCCCGGGGAAGCATGGGGCTGGACTCTGCCAGCCTCCGGCCACATCTTCACCAACCGGCCTGCGTACACCTTGTTTTATGTGTGCTTCCGTTTAAAGACGCCTTACTGACAGACGCTACTGCCCCATGAGCATTGAACTCACCACCTCTAGATCTGTAGATTCTCTACAACAGCACTTTCTGCAGAAGCCCAGCCTTCTTGCAGGTAGGAACGCTAGACGTTCTGCATTCGCACGGAGGCCGTTTTAAACAGCGAAATCACCAACAAAAAGCACGAAGATGTGGAGAATGCAGCCGTGAACAGGGACAAGCATGTGTTTACAGTGTGGGCTGAAACAAGAATGCATTGTTCAAGCTCAGCTCCCTCTGCACCGGTCTTCAAGCGACCATGGAAGTGCTGTATTGATTTCAGGGTTACAGATAAATTTGCAAATACGGAATCACTAATAGTGAGGGTCTATTGTGTTTTCTAGTGTCTGTGCTAAGCACATTCACATACAATAATGACCTTATTGTTTTTGTCACATTTTACAATTTAATACTATAGAAAGAGCCTGGGCATTGGACTTTAAGGGGCTGGTGATCTTCCTTGCTGAGTGATATCAGCATATAACACTCTTGAACCTGCAAAGTGGGGATGATAATGCATATCTGGGAAGGGCCGACCCATCGTCCTCTGCCCCGACCATCTGGAGCAGTCAGCTGCTCCTCCAGTCTCTGCCGTGAGGTCCACACTCTCAGGCCTTTGTGGGCTCACAGGGCTTCTGCACACCATGCCGCCTCATGACCAAGGCAGTCCTGCTCTGTCTGGAACCACATGGTGGATACAAGGGGCAAGATCAGCCACTTCTCTCCAGACCCCACAGCTCTAGGATGGCAAGCTCATGATCGGTCTACGCAGGGTCATCACGGGCAGACCGGGCAAAAGCGCCATACCCTACCTACGGTGAGACGCTTTGCTCTGAGAGTGCACAAGTCACTTGACTCAGTGTTCCTGTAGGACCACAGACTTTCTGGCAGTCCCATTCACTTACTGTGACAGGACTCCTATTTACAGTGGAAGAAATGCCACCAGCTGGGACCCACCTGCCCAGATGCCAATCCTTCCTCGTCTAGCAAGAGACAGCCTTCACGGTCTCAGCCTAGGAAACCCCAGTGGGCACGTGGGTCCCACGAGAAATGCTCCAATGGCCCCTCCTGGAGACCGTATTAGGAGAATAAAACCACACACTATCGTTCAGAATCGATTCCCCATCAGGTTGGAAATAATAGGAAAAGATATCTCCCTGAGATCTTGCAGTATTCACTGATTTTAAATTTCCTTTAACCACTTTAAGCAAATCATACGTGTGCACACAGATGAAGGGGGGTCTCAACACCATCATGCCAGCTGGACCCATCTCAGTTTTAAAGAGAAGCCCCAAGTGGTCCTGAGCCCCATAAAATTCAATGTTTCTACTTGGCATTTACTATTAATTACAATCTAACTCTAGGTGATGTTTAGGTATTGATGATATAACATGTGATTACATGTTTATAACATAATATATATGATCACACATCAGTCATAATATCGATGATTACTCGTTCTTTATCACAGTAACTTCTAACAAAGAACAAAAGTAACTTCTAGCATTTTAATATTGACCTATTGCTGGTTTTCTGGAATTTCCCCACCCTATCAAGTTGATGGAACAAACAGAACTCCCACTAACCCACGTGCTGGGGCGAGAGCTTTGCCTACTTGGTCTTTTCTTTAAATGGGAACTCTTTAGAAATCCTTCTCCTACATTTATCACTGAAGTCATTTTCCAATAATCTAAAGTTCTGCCTTTATAATATCAGTATGCTGACAGATGAGTCTTCTTAATAATCACGTGTCTCGAGGTGATCTTCCGCACGTTAATTTTCATGCATGACACTCTAATTGCATGAGTTATAAGACACTGAACTCAGCCTGTGCTCAGACCGATATTTCAGTGGAGAATGGAGAAGGAAGCGACCCCCTGACGAAATCTTATTTTTCTTGTTATTTAACACCAGGTCCAAAACATAGAACACAAAAATCCCCACTGATTGAGGATTCCACTTAGTTGACTTAATCTGGGTATTATTTCTCCTGTATAATAATAGATTATACATGACACAATATTATTTGTATCAGGCCAACCTTTAAGGTCCACAGTGAAAACAACAAATATGACTATAATTTTCCTTATAAACACTGGCTAAACAGCCCTTTGTATTTAAATTTAAATAGAGACAAAGCTCAGGGACTAGATCCTCTCAACCTTGGGGGATAGTAAGAAGATTGCAAAGTGGGGCACCTGGGTGGCTCAGTCGTTAAGTGTCTGCCTTCTGCTCAGGTCATGATCCCAGGGTCCTGGGATCGAGCCCCGCGTCGGGCTCCCTGCTTGGCGGGAAGCCTGCTTCTCCCTCTCCCTCCCCACCTGTGCTCTCTCTCACTATCTCTGCCACTGTCTCTGTCTCTCTCTCTCAAAGAAATAAATAAAATCTTTTAAAAAAATCTCAAAGCATATTTGGCAGCAACAGAAAGTTGTAAAGTTAACGTTGATGGCTCTACAGCTAACATACAAGTAAATGCTGCAGTTTTTAACCGACATAATTTCCTGAAAGTTGTTTAGAAATTTTAAAAAAATATTTGATAGAATATTTAATTAAATGTTTTTTACTAGCATGCTCTTGCCTTGGCTTAATGCACTGACCTGTGCTTTGTCTCTGATCCTGGATTTGGGGTAAAACCCATAACATGAATGGACAGGATGGAGGGATGATGAACGATGGATGATGGATGGACCGTGGGTGGATGATATACAGAGAGAGAGCCCTATATTAACGCAAACATTAAGACATTTTCTCAAAATCCCATCTATGGCTTGCTTAAGAATCTTTCTACATTAACTTTTCTCATCTACGGGCTATACATTTGGTGAATTGCTCGTTCTGTACCTTACTCGTTATTAATTTAAAAAAGCCAAAATGCTAATGAAGGACCCAAAGTTACCAAACAAAACCATTTAGGAGACTTTTAGTCATTTAAGAGACTTGCTGTGTCTGACTGAACATAAACCGAGGCCAAGTAAGAGCAAGAAGATTTCTTTATTTGCACACATGGCTTTGAGGGGCTTCCTAAGCCAGCTAGCCTCCCGGCTGAGGTGCTGGGGAGGCCCGGCTGGCCTCAAGAGAACACAGACAGGAGGGTGTGCTAAGGTAGAGCTGAGCACCATAATGGCATAATTTAGACCCAAAGCAATGCCTCGGACCATGCCTCATTTTACAGATGAATAAGTCAAAACACAGGGAGTTTTAAGGACGAGCCCCCAGGGGTCCAGTTTTAGAAGAGATGCCACGGCTGGAAAGTGATTCCTGGGTTCTCCGTGAGAGCTTGTTCAGCACCATCAATAACCACGCAGTCTGCGTACGATTTCCACCAGCGTCCCCTCCTGGCTACGGGCTCCAGAACTGTGGTGTTCACACTCTTTCCCCAGAACCGGCACTGACCCTGAACTGTGTCTGAGGACCGCCAGCTCCCTCCTGGTCATCTTCCTTAGCTGTCCCTAACTCTGAGAAGTCCCTAACCCAACCCGCCAAGAGAAAGCCGACAGGAAAATGAGTCCACGTCTGGCTGCTACATCTTTGCTTGCCTCATCCCCTCTGTGTCAAATCACAAAATTCTAGAATTCCATGAAATAGCAAAATGATGCACACATATATTCCTAAAGCATACTTTCCATTACCGTATTTTCTGCACAATTGTATATTCCTGCCTCCCAAACACTAGGCAGTAACTTTCCACAGTTATCTGATTTGAGGGCTGACAAAGAAGAAGGACTGAGAGAATGAGCTGTCTCCTATTTGTGTGAGGAAACGGAGGCCTACAAAGTTATTGCACGGTAATTTGACATGAGCCTTCACCAAAACATAACACTGGCGATGCTCTATTTTCTTAAAGGGTTGAGCAATTGCTTTACTGGACAGATCGTCTCTTATTTGCAATTACTGTGTGATTATGTGCAATTTGGGAATTCCTCTCTGTCATTAGGGGATGCCTTACTTTGCACTCCTCTTTCTTCCCATGGAGTATTTGGAAGAAAACAGATGATTCCATATTCATGTTTTGACTTTGCACTTTTAAACTATTTGCTTAGTTCTCAATTCCCAGGACAATTTATTGTTTTCCAGTTAGAACTGAGAGATGATGTGTTTGGTCACCAGAAGACTGTGCTCTACCAGCGCAGGGGGGTGGGGGCAGCCGGGGCCGTAAGGACCAGAGGTGCCTGGAAGGCCCCAGGGACACCGGAGACCTATCTCCCATCGCACTCGGACTTCCACGGCACTTAAGGATTGATGAATGAAGCAAAGGAATAACTGAATTGTTAGTGACAAAGTGAGAAACAAAAGCAGCCCTTGAAAATCTGGACCAAGGCTTTGTCTTGACGCCTCAGAGAACCAGGCCAACGGCCATTCAGTGCTGCCGAGAGCTGGACAGGAGCCTCCCCCCGTGAGTTTCCAGCCAACTGTGCTCCATCCTGACCCTTTGCGTCCCTGGCTCCGAGGCTCACTCCGTTTTGTTTCTTTGGACATCACACATCCATCCATCATAACCCACAACGTGACACCACGAACACGCGGGGGCTGGTTTCCACGCAGGGAGGAGTTACGGCACCCTCAATTCCGGCCGCACTGTATTCTTCTCCAGCCCTTCCTTACAGATTTTAGCGCCCATGTGTGAGGGGGAAGGCCTCCTGCTGGATGTTAAAGCTTTCTTGTAGGGACGGCTCCTGAGTACAGCGTCCTGACTTGCCCAAGCCACAGTCCTGCGGACATCAGCATGCCGGGAGCATCTCGGACTCAGAGAAAGGCAGGGGAGTGAAAATGAGTTCTACTTTGTTCTCCTGAGAAAAATACGGGTGAAGCTGAGCAGAGAGAACTAGTATTCACAGCCCCGGCAATAAATACAATGTGTATTTTACCACAGAATTTAGTTTTATTTCAGTATAAATATAACTTTTTTCACGTGTTTAGATATTTCTTGGTTTAAACAACATTTTAGGGCGCCTGGGTGGCTCAGTCGGTTAAGCGACTGCCTTCGGCTCAGGTCATGATCCTGGAGTCCCGGGATCGAGTCCCGCATCGGGATCCCTGCTCGGCGGGGGGTCTGCTTCTCCCTCTGCCCTCTTCCCTCCCGTGCTCTCTGTCTCTCATTCTCTCTCTCAAATAAATAAATAAAATCTTAAAAAAATATTAAACAACATATTATTATTTTCATAGTGTGTTATATGTGGAGCACCACCCTCTGCCGAATGACCCCTACAATAGTTCCAGGGCAGGTACCATGACGCCCATTCTACAGATGAGCAAACGGAGGCAAGGCAAGCCTCGGGAGTTTGCCCAGTGTCTTAGGGCAGTGGAAAGATGGCACAAACTCAGGCCACATTGATCGATTCACTCACTCACTCACTCACTCACTCAGTCACTGAGCAAATACCGAGCACCTACTACGTGCCTGACGCCAACCTATGTGCTGAAGACGCACCACGGAGAAATAGAAGCCCAATCCCCGCCTTCAAGGGGAGTATCGTCTCCTGGGAGAGATGAAGACACGCTCTTCCAGATCAAAGGATCATTCCGAGGAACCACAGTCTCTCTAAGGAAGCCCTAAATACCAAGACGTCCAGTCCAGCACATAATTCCACCATCTACCCAACGCTTCGCCCTCGAAGTGTCCGTGCAAGCCTGGGGAAAGGAACTGAGTGGGTTATTCTTGACAATCGAACCTACTCATCATTAGGTGTCAGCGTAGGTTAAGAACAACAAAAGTAATGGAAGCACAACCAGCTGAGCCGAATGCTTACACAGCAGCAGGGCCCACGCTCTTGGCTGTGGGATGTCTCATAGGATCTTCACGGAGAGCCCATCAGCCTTAGAACCAGTCATGCAATTTGTAGGGGACTCCTCAGAGCAGGATCCCACATCACAGCCCGTAGCACATGCTGACCATCCACATTTTACACGCAGGGAAACTGAGGCTTAGAAAGGCCAAGCATTTTAACTCTGCTCCTAAGCTGTGATGTCATTTCTCAATAGGAAGGGGCTCAACCGATACTCTAAATATAAACATCTTCACCCAAAGCACAGGGATTTACTTAAAATGAGAAAGGCCCTCTGTCCCTCAAGCAGAACTGTTACTCACGAACACGCTGGCAGCGCCCTTCCCACGGTCTCATCTTCAGTCTAAAGATAGGCCTGGGGCAGTTGTCACCTCGTGACAATTCCTTGGGTGCACAGCCGCTCTGCGGACCCTGTACGTAAGGCCTGGGTAGGCCACGGCCAGTGCTCCTGCTCTGGGAAGACAGGAGGCCCCTCCTTCTGTCCTTCTAAGGTGGCATACGGAGAAAATCCCGGACCCAGGTGGAGCAAGGTGACGGCACCCACCTGCGAACCCCAGAGCTTGCAGGCAGTGGACACACCAAGCAGGGGTGCGATCACCATCTACTGGGGCCCCCTGTAGGGCTCCGGGTCTGACTGCTGGAGGCTCTTGGCTGTGAGCGATGTTTGCTTATCCCAAGCATAATCTCTGTCACCGTTAATCTGCAATGTCCTGGCACATTCCCCAAATTACCCATAGCTCTGTCATCACTTGGGCTGCAAGCCTAAGGGGCCAACCCAGCGAGGCAAAGGCCATTCTGACCCTGTGTCCAACTTCCTCTTTAATGTCTTCATAAGTCAGAGAGACAAGACAGGAGCCCAATAACCACAATTCTGCCCTACGAAACGGAAACTCCCACAGATTCTCTCACAAATGGAAGGAGGGGTGGGGATGTGCGGGGGTGTGAGGCATGGGAAGGGGGGATAACGGGGGCCTCACATCCCTGGCCCTCACACCCCTGGGACTCACGGGACCGACCGACCTGGCCCTAATGAGAAGTGTCAGGGTTGTGAGTTCCCACCACTGCACCTTCAGCAACCGTCCTGAAAAACAAGAACACTGTATTTTCATCAATTCCGTAAATCACACAGATGGGAAACTAAACTGCTTCTTGCATCAGGAGAACGCGGGAAGATTGATCACAGAATTAGGCTGTCCTCCCACAGTGCCCTCAGCTGAGCCGAGCCTTCTCGGGGCTGATCTGAAGGCTCAGTCGGGGCCCCTCAGGAGGAGCGTGGACGCCAGCCCCACCTGACCACGGAGTCTCCTTGTGTATGGTGGGTCCCCGAGCACCGCCCATCGACGGCCCCAGAGGGAGCAGCCTGCGCATCGATCAGCACCGCTGTGGACAGCCGTGATTAGGTTATAAAATCGTAACTGAGGTTGTTGTGTGTCTGTTGGCATAATCACATCAGCATGCTAATGCCGTTTTAATGGTCTCTAATGATGTAATAAGAAATAATGGAATTTATTTGACAGCTACATAACCATTAACAAAACATATTAAGTATAACTGGTACTTCCATAAAAACGCAGACAAGCTCTGAGGGCGCCGGCTTGAGCGGCGGCCTCTCTTCCTCTCCTGGAACAATGAGCAGCCCTGAGAACATGCTCCTAGATGCACAGCCAAGTGCTGGCCACGCAGTGGCCCCCGCCATGGCCTCCACCGCCCACGTCCGGCTGTCCGGTGGGCGCACGCGCTCAGCGCGCACCACGGTGCCGGGCCCCTCGTGCACACGCATACAACACAGCACAGACTTGTGCAAGCTCGCACACAGTACCTCGGGACCCGGACGCGCGGGGCCAACACTGACCGGCAGGACGGGGGGCTCTGGCAGCGCGAGGACCAGCTTTACATTGGAAGCATGAGCTGCATTAAGAGCAGGGAGACTGGGGGCCCCTCCAGCGGGGCGAGGTGGCAGGGAAGGACCCTCTGGAGTGCTGGGCTCACTGGAGAGCTGCGGACCAGACGCTCACCAGCTTAAACAGTGGTGGGGGATGTCACGTTGGGCTCCGCAGGACATCGGAAGCCCCCAGTTTTCTGACCAGGGAAGAGACTGTGGCAAAAGACATTTACAAAAGCTTTGGCATGGCCCCCAGCTCAGCCAGAAAGTGCTCCCCAGAAACCCTCTGTGCCCCAGTCCTCCTCAGATGTGACAGGGGTGCAGGTGGGAAGGGCTGAGACGTGTAAGCCGCAGACCCGAGGTAGAGACCAGGGACAGACGGAGTGCAGCTAGCTCCCACCAGACGTCCTCACTGGACATCCCTGCCCCCGGGCCCCCCGCCCACTGGACACCTCCCATCAGACGCCCCCCCCACACCGGACACCCCCCACTGGACTCCCCTCCCATCAGCAGCCCCCCACCGGACACCCCCCCACGAGACACCCCCCCACCAGGCACCACTCCCCACTGGACAACCCCTCACCAGACACCCTACCACCGGACACCATCCCACCAGACAGCCCCCACTGGGACACCGCCCCCCCACCAGACAGCCCCCGACATAGACACCACCGCACCAGAAGCCCCTCCAGTCCTGACACCACTCCCATCAGACTTCCTCCAACCAGACACCCCTCCCGCTGGATGCCCCCTCCAGAAGATGCCCCTCCAGTCCTGACACCCCCACCCCCAGCCCGCACCAGAGGCCTCTCCTGTCCGGAAGCCTGCCTGGCCTCGCCCTGGTCTCTGGGCCTCCCACCACTGCCCTGAGACTCTTAGAGGCCGATGAGCCTGGCTGAGGATGTGGAGAAAGGGAGGGGACAGGTGGGCAATGCAGAAACCGTGGGGCAGGACAGAAGATGGGCTAAACATGCTTGTTGACCTTGGACACCCGTGTCCCATTCTCTCTGGGAGACACCTTCCTTCAACAGGAAACTTCTCACTGCTGGAAAAGTCATGGACACGTGGTCAGTGGCTGCCAGTTATGTGAAAGGCTCAGTCCTACAGCGTTCGGGGGGCTCATGTGCGGGGCCTGCCCCTGGGGGTGGGTGATGAGGCAGGCCACCATGGGGGCTTTCAGCCTGGCCCAAGGGCAGCTCCCCTCCTCGGCGGTGGGCTCTGGGTCACACCCACCTGACCCACTTCGGGCTGGAGAGCTCCACGGCTGTTCCTGAGGCTCCCAGCCCACCGTGCTCCTGCCTGTCCCAAGGACACCCCTCCTCCCAAACCCCTCTCTCAGCAGCATGGAGCCCAGGTCACGAGGTACACACACCCCGACTTCCAACAAGCAAGCAGTGGCGGGGGGCCGAGGCTCCAGGAAGCGCAAGGCCTCTGTGTGTGGGGACCTCTGCCTTCTATCTGGTGCTCACTCACCCCAGAGCGCAGAGGGAAATAATGAAAATCATTATTGATGATGAAATAATGAAAATCATTATTGATGGCCCCAGTGGGGCCAGGCCACGTTTTACTCTGAAGCCTCTCCGTGTGATTACTTTTTTGTCTAATGTTCTCAATAACAGGTCTGAGCTGTGTTAACGTTCTCCAAAAGCTCAGGCCACCCCGGCCCCTCCCGGAGCTCCCCCTGGAGATGTGAAGTCTTCTTGTTGTTTACTGCCTTCCAATCGCTCCCGGAACATTCTTCCCTCTAATGAAGGAGGCACTCATTCATTCATTCACTCCCTCAACAGCAACATGTCCCTGGCACCAGCAGCTGAATTTCGGGGGCACATTCAGTGTCTCCTACTTGTGGACGGAGGGGCGAGGACCGCCCCGCCCTGGTTGGTGGGCGCGGTGTGGGTGCCAGGCCGGAACTCCGCAAGTCCTGGGCTGGGTGCCTGATGTGAACGTGTCAGGGACCGCTGTGACCCCCGACCTTGGGGTCCGGAGGTGAAGACTGCAGATGACTAGCCACGTGTGGGGTGCAGGCATACTGGGGAAATTTCCCTCTGCTTCTCTGAAGGGAACGGTTGGCGCCACCAGGTCAGGACTGGCTCTCTCTGCGTGCGATCTGTGTAACGGCACCCGAGACACATGCCCTGGGCAAAGGGCCTGGGTGGGCCTCCTGTGTTCACGCTGAGCTCCCGAGTCCAGCAGCCATGCCCCTTCCGCAGACGCCTGCATACACCTGGCATGCGGTTCTGCATGGGAGGGAATGTGCTTGGACAAAGGACAGTTCTCAAGGGCGTCTGAAATGACAGGCTGGAATAAAAGCTGCTCCCACGGGGCCGGCGTGTGGCTCAGCTGACCGGGTAATGACATAGTCACATGTGGGTGTCTCCCAATCTCTCAGCTCCTCCCACATTCGTGACTACCTCTCCAAGGCCGAAACCCCATCTGGCATGGGGTCGGGACAACCAACACTCATCTAGAAACCTCAGCGGCCTCAAGGCACTTGAGCCTCCTCCTGTGTCCTTGTAAGAGAAACATGTTCTCCTCATGTAAAGTCTCTGGTGGCTTGCCAGCCCACGGAAGGAACGCCACACTCCTCACAAGGGCCTTGGGGCCCACCCGAGCTGCCCTGCCTGTTCACGTGGGGCACACAGTCCCTCCTGCCTCGAGGCAGCCGGGCGCCTGCTCTCCGGACCTCACAGCCTCTGGCCCTTTGCTTCCACATGAACTAGGGCTGCCTGACCTTTACCAGCTCTGCTCTGTGCCCATTTCTGCTGGAATGTCATGTTCTCTGCTCCACCTTGGCCCGGTGTTCTGTAAACATCTGTTGAATGAAAAGCTGCTTCTTGGGGCGCCTGGGTGGCTCAGTTGGTTAAGCGTCTGCTTTGGCTCAGGTCATGATCCCGGGCTCCTGGGATTGAGCCCCAGGTTGGGTTCCCTGCTCAGCGAGGAGCCTGCTTCTCCCTCTCCCTCTGCCTGACGCTCCCCCTGCTTGTGTTCCCTCTCTCTCTGTCAAATGAATAAGTAAAATCTTAAAAAAAGAAAGAAAGAAAGAAAGAAAGAAAGAAAGAAAGAAAGAAAAGAAAGAAAGAAAGAAAGACAGAAAGAAAGAAAGAAAGAAAGAAAGAAAGAAAGAAAGAAAGAAAGAAAGAAAGAAAGAAAAGCTGCGTCTTGTAGACGGTCCCGTTTGCTGGTGCAGAGATGATACAGGAGCCCTCATTAGTCGGAGAGACGGGCTAGACCGTCGTCAGTGGCAAGGAGCCCAAGGAAGTGAATCTGGGCTTACTGTTAAGACGAGGACTCGGCCTGGCCCCTCTCTCCCAACTTCTGGCTCCCTTCTACTCAAGATAAAGGATGATCAACTTCCAAATGAGCTAAGAGGCACAGGGAAAGAGCTTAGACAGTCCCACCGAGTGGCAAGACTTGCCAACGGTCATACTGTATTTCCAGGACTGAAGGCCCCGGGCCAGTCGTCTGCATCAACAGATAGCTCGGCTGAGCCTCTTATTTCCAGGCCTGAGTGGCTCACAACACACCACTGATCCGTCCTGAGACGGCTCTCTGGGCTGACCTCCACGTCCGGACCTCCCCCCGGTCTCCAGCGCCACCGAATCTGCCTCCAGCCTGCCCCTGATGACGAGAGAGGCTGGTCGTGCTCGGGGGACGTGGTGCGGCAAGTACGTGGCAGGGTGTGCAGGCTGGAGGCACTCCCTAAGTGCTGACTTCTCATGGACTCGCACCGTCCCTGGGCTCGGACTCATCTGCAGCGGGGTGGGGCCCAGGCACCGGAATGTTCTAGAGCCTCCCAGGCAATTCTAGGTGAAGCAGGGCTGAGCCCCGCAGCCCCAGTGGGCCCTGTCTTTCCAGCAGATTATAATTCTCACAATTACAGTCCAGTTTCAGCTGCACTTAAATAACTTACCAAACCCACCTGGAATTTTCCTTCCATCTCTCTCCTGAACTGTTTCTGGTGTAATTAACAGGAACCCCAAGCACACCGTTCTTTCCCTTGCAAACCAATTATGAAACGGAACCTGATGTGAGTGGAGACTAAAAGCCCCGGACCCCGCACCCGGCACTCACGCGATGTCTGGGAAGACACTCATCGGCACCTCCAGGAGCCGCGCGATGCTCTCCATCAGCTCCTTCCCCTTCTCTGGGCTCAGGGGGCTGTTGAGGAGAGCGGGGGGCAGCGTTACAAAATGGAACTCATCAACACTTGAGAAGCTGCGCATCCCCCCTGCCCCCACCTCAGCGTCTGTGCATTCCTGTCACATAGTGACCAGGCTCTCAGGGCAGCCGGGATCAGGTGCTTCTTCAGGCATGATGAATCACCTGAATTTCCCAGCAATGAGACAAACAATACAGTGCAAATGGAATTGTTAGAAGCGTAATGGGCCCGTGATGCAGCCATGGCTCAGCTCAGCCTTCAATAAAAAATATAATAGGGGGGTGGAGGGGAGGCCAGACGGGAAGGAGAGAGAAAAGATGGGAGACCGAGGGGAAGCAGATGCTGAAAATCGAGTTTCAGGATGGGCGTCAAATGTACAAAGGAAACACATTTTTAAATGGGCTTGTTTCTAAAATGAGCGATGTGCCATGAGAGGGATGTGAACGGGACACATCTGAAGGTAACCATGGAGACCAGAGGGGCACCGCGCAGCGACCCCCTGGGGGGCGGGGTGCTCCAGGACGATGCGCCCCAGGCCCGCGGGAGGCCCGGCTCCACCAGAACCGTGCGGCTCAGAGCTCCAACGACAAGTCCTGAGTCCCAACACGCAGCTGTGTGAGCCACGCCGGCCCGTGAAACCCTATTAGCAGCATTCCAGAGACTATTCCGTTATGTCATCATGTAAAAGCTGGTGCATAGCCACCGCTGTCATCCCGGCCGACCTCTCGTGCCCTTGGCCAAGGTGACAGGAGACGGGCTAGGTGCAGCAACAAACAGACCGGGCCCTGCCTTCCGGGGGCCTGCATTCGAGCAGCTCACGGGCGGCAAAGACAAGTGCTGTTGTGGATTGAGCTGTCACCCAAGCGTCCCATGTTCAGTCCTAAATCCAGAACCTCAGAAGGTGGCCTTACGTGGAAAGAGGTCACTGCTGACCGTCACGCTGAGAGGAGGCCATCAGGGTGGTTCCGAATCCAATGTCACTGGAGTCCTCGTAGGAGGAGGACATGCACAGGGGTGAGTAGGGAAGCATCCAGGGTCCCTGCAGCTCCAAGAGCCGATGGGGTGCAGGGTGCAAGGAGGAGCCAACCAGGACCCAGGAAACCAGGACTGGGCAGGAGGGTGCAGGGGGTCCTGCGGGCTTGGGAGAGGCCACGGGGTGTCGTGGCACCAGGAGGTGACCCAGGAGCATGTGAAATGGAGAAGCCGTGGGAAGGAAATTCTCCTGGGGACACATCCTAACGGACAGAGCCCACACTGAGCATCTGAGCTGGGAGCAGCTGGGGAAAGCGGCCTTCAGAGAATGGCTAAAGCAGGAATCCGGAGGGACAGAGCCAGCAAGGAGGAGTCGAGGGCCCTTGGAGGCCTCAGGTAGAGACGGAGAAGCGGGCTGGTGTCAGGAGTTGCCGCTTGTCCCGCAACTGTCCTGGGGTGTCCCGGGCACGTGCAGCCACAGCGGGACGGACACTCCCGCCCTTAAGGGGAGGCTGGTAAGGAGCCACGGCACCAAGCCGCCCCCCACCACCTTCTCTCAGCGGGGACAGGAACTGGACTTCTTCCTAGGGATGCCGGTTTCTGCAGGAGGCTCTCTACCCACAGCCGGGCCTGCTCTCCACGCCTCACCCGTTGTTCTAGATCTCTTGCCAACCTGCAGGGTGCTGTTCTGCCCTAAAGTGAGAAAGGAGAGGCCCGACGCGGGTCTGCGATCAGGGCCTTTGCCCCTCCATCCTGCTTCCCCGGCAAGAGCGAGATGCCCAGGGCTGGGGACCCTTCCAGGAAGGACAGACAAGTCCTACAAGCCTCCTAACACAGGGGCTTTTCACATCATGCTGTAAAATTAGAACACATTTTCAGGTCAGTGTGTGCACGTGGTGTGGAAGTCTACCCTTTTACCTCGTCACCCGACCTGACTTAGAAACCCCCCTGGGCATCTCGCAGAGCCCATGCTCAGGCCCACGAGAAGTTGAGACACCGACGGGGGAAGGGGTCCACCTGGAACCTTTGTGTCTTCATCATCACTCCCTGCCTGTCCACCCGGAGCTGCAGGCTGGAGCTCGCTTTTCATCAGCCAGCCCAGAGCCCCAAGAAGGCCTGTGTCTAAACCAAGTGTGCAGGGACCTCGAGCCACGTGGGGGAAAGGCCACGGTGCCATGTGCAGACTCAGGAACAGGAGAGCAGCAATGCCAGGAAGGTGTGTTCACTACAAGTCAGATGTGGAGAAAGAACGACAGCCGCAGAGCCCTAATCCGGGACGTGGGCACCAGCGACACAGCAGGGCCTTGGAGGCCCTCGTGGCAGAGCTCTGGTGCCCCTGCCCCCGCGGCTCTCAGATGGGCCGCTCTTCCTGTAACCAGGCCCCCCAGACGCAGTGCAGGCGGGCGGACAACCAGTATCTGCAGACGCGAGTGACGGGGCGTGACGAGGCCTGCAGCAAACCAGGGCCACCCTCACCTACACAGCCCACGTACCCCAGGCCAGACCCCAGCCAGGACACAGCCTTGCTTCACAGACCCCCGCCGAGGGCACAGACCCTGCCTCCTCGGGCCCGCCCCAGCAGCTCCCCTGGACTCCCAGCACTCGGGACCACGGAGCCTGACGCCGGCCCCCACCGCACCTGCAGCCAGCCTGGGGGCTCCCTGCTCGGTGCCTCCCTGCCAGCCTCCCAGGCCAGGCCGATGAATGCAGCCAGGTGAGACCTGGATGGGGCAGCTCGTCCGCCCCGCCGGCGCCGCCCGCGCGACCCAGCCGCAGGCTCCTGTGCGGCCCGGGGTGGCGGTCAGGCTTTCGCCGTGTGGGTGTGGGTTTTGGCCACGGCACCAGCCGCCCCGCACACGGGCACGAGCAGATGTGATGCGTGTGTGAACGGAACAAATGTGTGAATACACAGGAAGATGTCAAAACGTCTCACGCTGAAAATCGTTAAAACGTAAGTTATTAAAGGAGTCCCACCTAGCTGACAAGAGTTACCGTGTAAATCAAGGACAATGGGCATAAAAGCCCCTCAAACCCCAAACGGCTCTCCAACCCTGGACTCTTTATTCCTAACAGCCTGATTCCAGCCTCACGGCAACACCTCTCCTGGCAGGGCCGCGTGTGGAAACTGACCCGGGCCCCTCCCCAGCCCCGCAAGGACGCGCCTCTGTTCACCCCTCTCTCAAGGGAGGGGCCTGGTGCGTTCTCTGTCAGCGGCTTCTCAGGGTAGTTTTCGGTGTAATTTCACAATCAAAAAGCAGTCGCTTGCCCTTGAACCAGGAGGACCTTCTGTCCTCCTTTCCCGCCCATTTCCACCGCCTATTCCCCAAGAAGGGGCCTGTTGGGCGCCCAGGCTCCAGCCTTCAGTGGGCGCTGGGGAGGGCAAGGGTCCGAAAGGCAGCATCGAGGGGGCCCCCACAATGCGGCCTGATGGTCGCCCGAGAGACAGCAGGGCCTGAAGTGTTGCACTTGGGGTGCTGCTCCTCGATCTACGACAGAGATGAGTGAGGTCGTGCTCAGGGTCAGTCACGTGAGCCAGGAGGGGACGCTGTCGGAGACCAGAGCTAGTCGCTCCACCCGCACAGATGACGAGTGGGTGAACGTGTTATCTACAAAGGCATCAAAGTGCGGAGGAAACAGTGGGACCGAGGAGGTAGTCTGCTAGTCGTCAAAAAATCCATAGGGTGAGGGGCGCCTGGGTGGCTCAGTCGGTTAAGCGTCTGCCTTCGGCTCAGGTCATGGTCCCAGGGTGCTGGGATCGAGCCCCGCATCGGGCTCTCTGCTCCGTGGGAAGCCTGCTTCTCCCTCTCCCACTCCCCCTGCTTGTGTTCCCTCTCTCACTGTGTCTCTCTCTCAAATAAAGAAATAAAATTAAAAAAAAAAAATTCATAGGGTGAATACGAATTGTTTACAGAGCCAGTGGACTTAGAACACTAGAATTCCAGAAAGTGGAACAGAACGTGCAAATTTAACCCACCAGACGGCAGACCCCAGAGAGGAGCCAGCACGGTCCACCGGGGGATGGGCAAGCGGAACGTGCCTGAAAGAAACAGCTCAAAGGGGCCGCCCAGAGAAATCCTATCTGTGCAGAGGGGGTCCCGGCCGCCAGAACGTGCCCCCGGGCACTGGGCAGACACCCTGGAAACACACCTGTGTGGTGGCCCCAGCGATGTGGGACTGCCCACTCTACCCCCTTCCCACCCCCACCCCTGAATGTCCCGTGTGACCACAGAACGTCTCTGCAAATCCTCGGGATGGAGGTGACGCAAGGCCCCGTCCCATATCTGAGCACAGGTGTGCTCAGAGTAGCAGAGCACAGGGTCTCAGCCCAGCACCCTTCTATCTCCGAGAGTTTGAACGGATGACAGGAATACATGTACATGGCCAAGCGAGGGGCTTCATTTGAAGGGGCGGCATCAGGCACGCAGCCCGGAGTAGAATGGCAGCTCAATCTAGGAAAATGGGCCCTCAGGTGACAATTACCAGGTGAGGAGTAGGGAAAACGAAGCTCCGTTCAATGCCACGTGCACTGAGGTGCCCCCGCGGCCCCACCCAACGTGCTGTCCTGGTCCTTCATGGGAGAGTCGGCAGGCCAGGCTGGATGGTCAGAAGCATCTTCCTTCCTGTGGTCACTCAGGATGTGCTTTGCCTGCAAACATTTCTGTGCCCCTCGGAGGACGCTGCCGGCAGGAGACGCGCGGGGGCCTCCCTGCAACTGTGGGACCACAAACACTGGTCTCCCTGATGGCCTCCCTCCAGCCCTGTGCTCTGCGAACGGACTCGGAGCCAGAGCCCTGCAAAGTGAACCCACATGGCCTGGGACAGGAGGCATCAGAAGACAGCAAGGACTCCCCAGGTGTGCACACACACCTGCGTGTGCTTGAGACAGTGGAACAGGTGTCCACGTCCACACACGACAGCGTGCTCACCAAGAGGAGCAGTGGCACTAAAACCAGCGAGGGTTGTGGTGATGACGTGCACTCCTGGATCGACACTACCAGGGCCCCCTGCCTGCCCCGAGACTCCCCCTCCTCCCACTGACCCTCAGCTCTGGCCGGCCCAGCCACCCCCCATCATGTGCCCCACACCCACGATGGCCCAGAGTGCTTCCTCCCCTCATCCTGGCCACCAACCAGGCCTCACCCATTCTAACCAGGGGGCCCACGTGGCTCCCTCCTTTTCCTAAAACTCCCTCTGCTTTGATGCAGAAGCCCCGAGGCCACCACCTATTACGGAAGCTCTCTTAATTATTTCACACGTTTTAATCCTCTTCCTGTCTCCAAACTGCACACTCAGTGAGGGCACAAACTACATCTTATGTTTTTCTACCTCCAGAGCCTACTGTCCCATGCTGGACATAAACCAGCTTCCCAACCAAGTTTACTACCAGATTCCATGAATTCTGTGCTCAAGCCTATTTTAAACCAAAGGGTGACATTAGGCGATGGGGAACCCAGAGGCTTTATCATGAGTCCCAGCCCCACTTAGGCCTCATGAGTGTCTAATGACCCTACATTCCTTCACCCCACAATGCATACAGTTAACACTTGTATTGGCAGCATGATTATTTAAAACGCCTTAAAGATAATGATGAAATCCGCCAGGATACGTGTAGGAACCCTCCTGCCTCCCAAGGAGACTCCTGATCACACCAGCTGCTGACGGGTGCTGTAGCCCCTCCCGAGGGCTGCCACGGCTCGCTGCCCAGGCTGGAGCGCAAATGGCTTACGACGATAGCGGGTCTGGTCAATAATTAGACCAGTAAGATTGTGCTCAAAATGAGCATGCAGTTATTTCTATTTTATTTTTAAAATACATGGCCATCATCTGTCATTTCATGGTCTGAACTTCCTCAGAAAGCAGTTGGAGTTAATCTCAAAAATCAATGGATGGATATGGCACATGCAATTTCATCTGTGTGTCGGTGACACCCTGATCACCGGGACACCCGATACTGCCGTGGAGGGAGAGACGCAAGCCGTGCCGGTGGCTCGGCCCTCACCGCCTGCCTCGACATCTAGCGGCCGAGAGGGTTCGCAGAAGCTAGAGCTATCTGCTCTGATGCTTTTCCTCTCTGAATCACAGCCACATGTTAACACGACTGCGGAGTCGTTGTAAAGTCAGATGCCCCTAGGGACCTACTAAAGCAGCAAAACAGGAGAAAATCTGAAGCATTCACACCACTCACTTGATGGGAAGGCCACAGGAGAAGCAACAGTACCCCCGTTTCCCCGATGGCCTCCATGCCATGCACAGTGTGTGGACTTCCACAGTGCCCTGAAATCACCATGGGAATGAGAGGACAGATGAAAAATTAGAAAAACTGTTATGTCAGACGGTGAAGGAGTTGTGGAGAGCCCCCCTAACAAAAGAGTAGTGGCAATAACTTCAGGTGAGAAATGTCAGGGGCCGTGGAAGACCTTGAAGGTTCTCCTTATGCTCGCCACCGTGCTGAGACCTGCACAACACTCTCACGTAACACAACAGACCCGTGAGGAAGGTACTGTCGTGAACCTCATTTTAAAGGACTGGAAACTGAGATTAGAGAAAACAATTCAAGCTCCAGGACATGCCACCAGTAAGCCCCAAAACCTAAACGTGACTCGTCAGTGAGGGTGTGATGCGGGCTTCCAAACTACGGGGCAAGCCCAGGTAACTTATAGCTGCATCCTTCCCTGTGTTTTACCTTATCTAAGCTGCAGAGTGTCTGCACGCATCATTCCTCCAGGTTCTGTTTTGGCAACAGCGTTACTGTCTCTTCCTTATGGACCCAGACGGTCCTGCCAACCAGACACCCACGTCTAGGACTCTATGTTCAAGAGCTGACCGTTTGTGCTTCTGCTTCTTTACTTCCTGATTTCGGATACTTTACTATTCATTCGAAAATTTACCAAAGGTAGGGAATTAAATGATTGATGGATTGCAAAATGATATCAGTCAACTCTGATACAAACTTTTTTGATGAGGTATTTTAAACCAATGGATAAAATGAGGTTTTCATGGGATTCCCCAATTAGTCTAGCTATCCCTATATACTGTTTTTAACAAATAACAATATTTATTCTATTTAAATAATCTTATAAGCTAGTTATTCTTTTGTTAACCCATAGGAATTCTCCCCAATGTAGAGAAAAGACATTTCTCATGGGGGAAATGAGAGAGGAGCTGCCATGATTCAAAATCTCAACCTTGATTCAGTATCACCTTTCTTTTCCTGCAGAGAAATAAAACCCAATGTCTTCTGGAGAATGAGTGAGTGAGCTCATGGTAATTTGTGCAACCAAACTGATTCTTCTGACTGCTGAGCCCACAGGCTTCTAGAATACATGCAAATTCATCTGGAGGTGCCAGAACCCTGAATTACTCTTTCTAGTAAAGTTGTTGGGAGACACCAACTCTTCACAGGTAAAAAAAAATCAACTAGTGAAAAACTGTTGTATTCCAACAACTTCAAGATGAGACTATACTTCTCACCACAAGTATATTTATTTCCCTACATTTTTGGAAAAAATATTTGCCAACAGCTTAATACAAACCTAAGTACACAATGTCTTAGAGTTAGTTTTATGGAAAGTATTGACATGAGAAAGATAAAATGAGGAAGGCAGTACAAAAATATAGAGCTTTAGTACACATTCAAAGTTGTTACCAGCTTGAAACAGGCTGTTCTAAACATATGGTATTTCATGTAAGCCTAATAGTAACCACAAAGCAAAAGCCTATAATATGTACACAAAAGAGAAAGAGAAAGAAATGTAGGCACACCACTATAGAAAATCATCAAATCACAGAGGAGGAAAGAAAGGGAAAGGAACAAAGGAATCGCCAAACAGCCAGAAAATAATTTACTAAATGGCAAAATGAAGCCTATACTTATCAGTAATTACTTTAAATGTAAATGGACTAAAATCTCTGATCAAAGACACAGGTGGCTGAATGGATAGGGAAAAAAACAAACAATGCCCAACTCGATGCAGCCTACAAGAGACTCACTTCAGCACTGAGGACACCAACAGACTTAAAGTGAAGGGATGAAGAAAGATAATCCATGAAAAGGGAAATCAGAGGTAGATAAAATTATGTTAGACAAAACAGACTTTAAGGCAAAGATTGTTAACAAGAGACACAAAAGATGATTATATAATAATAAAGAGGTCAGTTCATCAAGAGGATATAACATTTGTAAATATTTATGCATCTAACATAGGAGCCCCTAAACACATAAACAAATACCAACATATCTGAAGGGAGAAATAGACAGCAATATAATAAGAGCAGAGACCAGATACATGAAGGACTTTCCACCCCATAGCAGCAGAATACACATTATTCTCAAGCGCACATGGGACATTCTCCAGGATGGATCACATGGTAGGACAGATCACATGACAAATCTTAATAAATTTAGGAAGACTGAGATCATATCATGCATCTTTTCCGACCACAATGGTATGAAACTAGAAATCAATTATAAGAAAACTTGAACATTCACAAATATATGGAGATTAAATGATATACAATGGGTCAAAGAAGAAATAAAACCAATGAACAACCAATGGGTCAAAGAAGAAATAAAAAATACCTGAGATAGGTGAAACTGGAAATGTAACACACCAAAATGTGTGGGACGTAGAACAGAGCTCTGAGAGGCATTCTTATGGTGATGAATGCTTGCATTAAGAAAAAAGAAAGATCTCAAATAAACAGCCTGACTTTACAACTCAAGAAACTAGAAAAAGAGGCATAAATGAAGGCCAAAGCTAGCAGAAGGAAGGAAATAATAAAGATGAGAAAAGATGAAATAGAGACTGAAAAGAAAATAGAAAAGATAAATGAAACTAAGAGCTGGTTTTCTTTGAAAAGATAAATAAAACAGATAAACCTTTGGCTAGACTTACCAAGAAAAAAAAAACTTAAATAAATAAAATCAGACATGAAAGAGAAGACATTATGACTACTGCCACAGAAATACAACAGGTCCTAAGAAACAACTAAAAACAATTATTTGCCAACAAAACGACTACCAAGAAGAAAGGGTAAATTCCTGGAAACATCCAACTGATGGAGCTTGAACCGTGACGAAAGAGAAAATCTGAAGATGCCAATAAGTAAGGAGACTAAACCAGTAAACAAACACCTCCCAACAAAGAAAAGCCCAGGACCAGATGAGTTCTACCAAACATCCTATGAAGAATCAGTACCAATCCTTCTCAAACTCTTCCATAAACAGAAGAGGGGGGAACACTTCCAAACTCATCTTACGAGGCCAGCATTATCTTGATACCAGTCAGAAAAGGATGCCACAAGAAAAGAAAGCTCCAGGACAATATCCCTGATGAAACACGGATGCAAAATCCATAAATAAAATATTAACAAAACAAATTCAACAATACATTAAGAGGATCACACACCATGATCAAGTAGGATTTATTCCAAGGATGCAAGGATGGTTCAACATCTGCAAATCGAACAGTGTGACACACCACATTAACAAGATGAAGGATAACAAGTCATGGTCATCTCAGTAGAGGCAGGAAAAGCACATGACAAAATTCAACATCCATTCATGATAAAAACTCAACAAAGTGGGCATGGTAGGAATGGTAGTGCAGCCCGCTGGGACCTTGCCAAAAGCCCAATGGGTAGAATAGTCTGGGAACTGTAGTGAGCTGTCCAGGCCAGCTCCTAGCACAGACAACATTTTGCAGCTCAGCCTCACGGTGCAGAGACAGAAAGGAGAGCTGAGGGAATGGCCCCGTGGCCAGCACACCTGCTGAGCAGTGTCCCTCCATCCACTGTACCCACCTTTCATCATCTCTTCTCCACTCAGCAGCAGAGGGATCTGGGAGAGTGGGACCCTGACCACACCACTTGCCCGCTTGTCCTCTAGTGGTGTCCCATGTCTGCTGGGGGCAAGGACCCAAATCCTTGCTGGGGCCCTGAGGCCTGGCCAGCCTTTCTCATGCTTACTGCCCCCACCTTCCCCCGGCCTTATTTCAGCTCCTCAAATGTCTATGCTACTCCTGATGCAGGCCCTTTGCAAATGCTGTTCTCTTTGGAACATGATTTCCTTCCCACCCACCTGCCCACTCTAGAGCTTGAAGTAACAGCCATACAATTTATCTGAAGCGTGAACGGCCCTTCTGCACAGTTAGAATATAGGAGGGTGTGCTGGAATTCAGTAACCCGTGGCCAGCTCTTCTAGTAAGACACTCCTATTTTTTTAAGTCATTGTCTCAATGAAGTCAATATTCCACAAACGAGCTACCTCAGGACACTGTTTTTCCTCATTCTTCTTTTTCCTTCTGCCTTCATTTGTCATCTGCAGTTTACTTCTATTTTGACAGCTTAGCAAGTCTCTTCTTTTCATATTTTTCTCCCTTGTTCTTACTCCCTCCCATGTAGGAGTGATATTTAAACTGCTTAACTCAGACAGATTTAATTGGAGGTCAACTTATAAAGCAGATGACACTTTTCAAAAATCAATTGCCGTGTTTAGGCTCTGAAGGTCCCTGGAGAGTTCTACTATGGACTTTTTTCCTGAAGAGAAAAAGCAAAGCTTCCCCAACAATTATGGAAGTCCAATACCAAACCAGGCTGTGCAGCCACGATGACAGAGATGTACGGACGTAACCGCCAGAGAAGGTGAGGATGCGGACACACGGGCAGCGAGACAGAGAGGACACAGCTGAAACCAACAATATAGCATGAAGGTGAGTGTAGATCAGGTGCAGACAGGTGTAGACATGGAGATATACAAGTGCATGTGGGTACAGATATAGATATGTGTGATCAGATGAGGTACATTTGTGGATGCGGGTGAAAGTCTAGATGCAGAAGCAATACGGATATTGATACAGATCAGTGATATAGATGCAGGTATAGATAGAGATACATAAATACTGATACAGATGGACACAGAGAGATACAGATCCAGGTAGACGATGCAGATGCACTGCAGGTGCACATGCAGACATATCACTGTAGGTGTAGACGTACAGAGACTGACGGAGATGCAGTCGGGTACAGACACGGGTAGGTGATGTGGATGTGGTGTAGATGCAGGTGTACATATGGAGATGTAGGTGTAGACACAGACGTAGAGACAGGTACTGATGGTGACCTTGCTGCCATCAGATGTCACTGCGGCCCAAAGAGTCCCAGCATCGTCAGAACCTTCTGAGACCCTCTTGCATTTCAAGCACCTAGGCTGAGCTGCAGAACTAACTTGTAGGAGTCAGACTCTAAGGACAAGCATGGAGCAGACAGAGTGTTCAATGTCCAAGTTCCAGGTTTGGTCAGAGTGGGCTGGGCTGTTCCAATATTTCCTTTTTCTCCCTGTTCCCCGCCCCAACCACCAATTTCACACTTTGCCACAACAGAGAGCATCAGATGTGAGAAAGGGGGCTCACCACAGTCCAAGACCATGAAAGAGCCCCTTCCTGGCCTGGCATCATCTCTTCTGGATGTCTTCCCACAAGCTAGACATGGCCAAGCCAACTCAGAAGCCATTTGGTCAAAGATGCCCTGGAAGTGTTTCTAACACCCACCATATTTGCACTTCCATGGTATTTTCTCACGCTGTCTACTGCCATAGTTAGAGGTCAGACAAGTTTGAAATTTTCTCCAGTTCTAGAATTCAGCCAATAACAGACATCAAAATCCAACACATCACTCTAACCTCAACAAAGGAGATGAAAGTGGGCCCACAGAGTCAGAGGCATCAAAGACACAGCCAGTGCAAAGTGTGAACCTTATTTGGATCCTGAGCCAAAATGCCAATGAACAAAATTCTAATGTGGATGTGACAACAGAGCTGAACGCAGGCTCAACACCCGATGCTACTAAGGCTTGATGGTATGTTACAAAGAAGGATCCTTCTCTTTTAGAGCTATTTCACAAAATGTTTCCAGGAAAGTGGGGCTTGTTTGAAAGCAGCATGAGAGGTGGGAGTAAATGGGGGTGTGGATGGGGCAAGGTTGGGTGTGGGCCATTATCTCTGTGCATGTTCAAAATCTGGCATTAGAAAGAGCGAGAACAAACCATCCATTGCCTCTTGAAAAATAGGAAACTGAAAAGCCAGGGAAGCCTGTTGGACGAGGTACCTGGGACAAGCCAGGCTTGTGAGCCCAAGGCCTTGGGAACATGGTGGGCAGGTCCCAGGACAGGGGCCTGGGCGCCTGCGGTGTGACTGTCAGAGGTCTTTGTACCAGTGCTTCCTTCAGGGCAGGTCTGGGAGGGATGGTGCCCCCAATACCCATGCTGGGAGCAGTTTCTAAATCGATCCTCTACTTAGAAGCCAAAGCCTTGTTGCCAGTACTTTTAAAAACTCCACTGTGTGACTTTGGACTTGTGTTACAGCCTGATCCTCAAACTGCCTTGGGAAGAACCTTCACATCAACTCTATCCATTTTCTTAGAATTTACCGAAAGCCGCTTCATGGTGATCCTTCGACTAGCTGATGAGCAGATGTCCGGATGGTTCCAGAAGCCTGCCTCCCTTGCTCCCGTTCCTCCACATCATCTGGCAGCACTGGGAGGGCCAAGACCCCCAGAGCAGCCCCTCCTGCGAGGAGTGTGACATCTGCGTGTGGGAGGGGGTGTGCAACGCTGCAACCTCATGGTCTCCCGGGGGCCAGAGGGAAGGCTTCCAGGAGAAGGGCAGGGCTTTCGAGGGGCCCTCACTCAGCCTGGGGCCTCAGGGGGCCCCCGGGGACAAGACAAGGACAAGTTCAGGAGCAGTGTGTGCCGGGGGACAGCACTCCAGAGTGGGATGAACTCTTCCAGGGCCCCGTGACAGCCCTGCATATTCGGGAGCGGGACGGAGGGGGGCGTGGCAGAGCACCATGGTGCGGAAGCAGGGAGAGGATGAGTCTGCAGAGCCCGCAGGGCTTGGGGCCCTGTCAGCGGCTTGGGCCTCTACCTCAAGGGCAGTGGAAGCACCGCAAAGTCTGCAGAGGAGAGGGGCACAGTCAGGTTTAGGTGATGGAGGATTCTGCTGGGGGTCAACGTGCATGACAGACTGCGGAAAGGTGGGGGGATGAAGGACCAAAAATAAGAAAGGTCCCTGCAGCTACCAGCACAAGGGCAGCCGGCCACCGAGAGCAGGACGGGGACGGGGATGAGGAGCGGCCAGGTCGGGAGATCCTCACAGCTTGGGAGGAGGCAGGAAAGGTGGTGCTGGTGCTGGGGCCGCCCCAGGCATGAGCCCTGGAGGAGGAAGCGTGGCACTGGGAGATGCTGACTGTGCCACCATGAAGAGCTGCAGGCTTCTTTCCCACGCCCAAGAGGGGCGGCATGGAGGTGCTCCCTGGAGCACGGGAAGGGCAGCATCCTCGAGGACGAGAAGGCTGGGAAGGTTTTGGACGAGTGGAGCGGCCTCAGACCGCTGCTGCGGCCGGTGGACGGGGAAGGCTGCTGGCTTCAGGAAGCGCCAGGCAGAGGGGGGGAGAGGGAGGGCGGATGGCCAGGAGTTGCTGAGTTTGGCAGATGGAATTTTGTGGCTGACAGGAGGAGGCAATTGGCGGAGAGTCAGGGCGAGAGGTTTATAGGAAAAACCTAGTTCAAGTTTTGGTACAGGTTCTGAGATTCTTTAACTCGCGGGCTTGGGGACCCACTCAGTTAAAGCTGTTTGCATTCTCTGGATAAAGTCTCACTCTGCAGCTTTATATGCTCGCCTCATCTGAACTCCAGAAGAGCCCGTAAGTTAAACTGAGAGTGTCTGACTCCGTAAGGGAGAACTGCACTGGGCTTGTCTTGAACCTCCTTCCTTCTCTGGGGACCTCTGCCGGGCCCCCACATCGCAGGGGCCCAGTAAGTACGTGCTGATGCCCCAGGCAGGGGCGCCTACAGACAGGCCAGAGCTGGGCCACGACCTGGGGCTCAGAGACCACTGCTCACCATTCTTGTCACAGACATCCCCCACAACTACCAACTCTGCAGTCAGGGATTTTAGATTTGGAAATGTGTGGTTTTTCTTCTTGTTGTTGACCAGACAAGCCAATGTGACTATTTTTACTCGTTGGCTATACGCCCCCATACCTAAAATGTCAGATGACAATGAATCCATCACCCTGCACATGATCTCTTGACACGAACAAAAAGTTCAAACACAGCATCTGAGACGTGGTCTGAGATAGAACAGAATAAACAAAACCTGCAGACACCACCCGAGGAGCCCGGGGGCCCGCCGGCGGCCGTGGCCCGCCCGACGGGAGCTGCCCGGGGACCGTTCCCCTCCCCTTTCTTCAGCCTAGCCCGGGCGGGCCTCGCGGAGCCCGGCAGCCCCGGGGAGCGCAGCCGGGAGGGGCGTCCGAGGGGCGTCTCGGGGCGTGGAGCAGCCTGGCCCCAGCGGGCTGCGGGCGGGGCGGGGGCGCCGGAGCGTCGAGGCCCCCTCGCTGGGCCCCCAGGCCCCCCGGCTGAGAGGGGTCGGAGCGGCGCCCCCGCCGCGCGCGCGGGGTCTGCCCCGTGGGGCAGCGGGGTTCGGGGTGTCGGGGACGCTGAAGACGCAGCAGCCCTGGCTCAGCAGGGCGCAGGCGTGCGCGGTGTCCTGGGCCGGGCCCCGGGCGACTTGCGCGCCGAGATCGGGGCGGCGCGTAGCGCGGCGAGTCCCCTTGCCGGGGGCGGCTCCGGGGGGAGCCCGGGGGGGCACCTGCTGCGTCGCCTCGGGCAAGGCGCCCAGCCCTGGGCACGTGCTGCTGGAGGCGAACGGGACGCCCGTCCCCAACCGGGACACCCTGGCTGCCCTCCGCCCCTTCCGAGAGCGCATCCGTCTCAAGCCTGTGAGGCCAGGCACGCTGGCCCTGCCCTTCTGTCTCGGGGTTTGCGGGGGCGGTCGGGGTGGGCGTCCCCTCCTCGTCGCCTATCGCCCCGGGCGATCTCAGACTCCAGGGTGCGCCGGACTCCCTGGCGAGGGGGAGGGCTGGCGGTGGTGAGTCCCACTTTGCTGATAGGAAGACTGAGCTCTGGTTCGGCGGGGCTGCTCTGCAGGCGGTCGTAGTACTGCAGCCAGAAGCGGGGTTTCTTAGGTTTGGGCCCCGTCCCCGACGAGAGTGTCTGACCGGAGAGAAAACAAACACGAACAAGCAAACAGGCAAAACCAGGCTTTCCAGCTGCTCCCCTTTGCGGAGAAGGTTCTCACGACTGTGGCATGTTCCTTGGACCAGTCTTACGCATGTTCTCATCGGGAAAGCGGTTTTGCGCTACTGAGGCACCTGGTGCCAAGGTTCCCACCTCGTGGACCTAGGAGGGCTCAGCTGCTTCAGTGGGGCTGACAGCCTAACTCAGTTCAGGGGGTTTCGGGGGTCTGGGCATCAATGCTGTACAATGTATGTGGCCGAGCAGCGTGCTCTTGCAGGGAGCTGTTAGCCTGGGCTTCGGAAGAAGACCTAGGGGTCTCTTCGGAGTAAAATCTTTGATTTTACACACGTTTTGTAGAAGTGGTGGGTAAAACGGACCCCCGTTGCCCTGGTGTCTTCTACGCACGTCGAATCTACTGCAAAGCACGTTACGTTTATGTTTCAGCGCATTGATCAGGCTGCGTACAGTGACATCTGATAGTTTGCAATGGTTCTTGTGTATTTGTTATCCACAGCATTGTTGGTCGGTTCAGCATTGGTTAGAGGGTGGCTCTGTTTTCTGAGATGCTTGTAGGAGAGAGAATTACAACAACGTTATTAGAAATCAAACTAGTTTCGCTGAGTGTGCTTACTGAATATATAGTGCATCAGAATATAATGGGCTGTTTAATTGTGACTTGGGCTGGAACGATCAGTCCATCCCTTCGCTGCAAAATGCTAGAACATTCGGGAGAAAAATTGAACGTGTTCTCTCCCTCACAGTGTTTTTTCTTTCTCAGCAGCTCACTTTGGAAATTTCTCTTTCATAGTCCTTGGGCTTAACGGGGACTGATGGTTTGTGGTGCAGTATACGTATGTGTGAGTATTGTAGGTGTATACACACACACGTCTCTACAGTCTTAAATTAAAATTTTCTTCCTGTGGTCTGTTTCATCATATTCATTTTAAGCTTACAGTTTATGTAAGGTTTTCTTTTTTATTGCTAATATAAAAAACTTCGGTAGACTTTAAACATCTTTTTCTATATAGTTTTGCAAATTAAGAAATTCTTAACTCAAACTTTCAGAGCCATATGTGAAAGGTGGAGGAAAGGTTTTGGGGGCTGTAATTTAGCGAGTCAGGCACTGTCTGTAATATGCAAAAAACTATATAATACATGGTTTACTGGTGTAGGTGCCATTTAGTTCAAATCCCCTGAGTCAGGGAATAATGAGAACATCTGCATCATTGTGTTTTGTTTTGATTAGTTGGGGGCATAAATGAGAATGTAACTGTTATTTTCAAAAATAGTTTAAGATTTAATAGGTTGAGGAAGTCGATATATCCTCAAAGTATTGTGATTCTTTTAGAAGACTGGGGAGGTCTTTAATATTAGTCTGATCTGCATGTTATATATTTTCTCAACGTTTATATCAAATTTAAGAAAATAATTCAAAGTTTAGAGTGTATTCAGTAATATAGATTAGCTGTGTTGAATAAACATCATATGCCCCAGAATGTAGTTGACATTTTTGTAGTAATAAAATTTTTCCCTCTTGACAAGTTCAGGTACTTTCCTACTTTAAATGTTTAGCCAAAAAAAAAAAAAAGGAATAATTTATATTAATGGGTTTAGCATATTTTCTGATCATTAATAATAAAAGTTCTGAATACTACACTTATTTTTTTAAAGATATGCTCTGCTTCAGTAATTTCTAAAGGATACCACTACGTGTCCTCTAAGATTATTATTCTCGTTTCTAAGTAAGTTGTAATTTAAAGTTATTAATTTCTCAAAGAATAGTATTCTTAGTTTCTTAATAGCCTCATGTTAAGCATTACGTGAAATGGCTTTCTTAAATGGCTTTGCTTAAACAACATTTGTTATAAAATAGCAAGATTTTTGCAGGTTAAGCCCAAGACTTCAAATATTAGAAATTAAGGAACTAGAAGAGGTTATTCCTAGAACTTTGGGTGTGATTAAAAACAGCATAAATATTATCTCCGGAGGAGGCAGGATTCCATACTGTTAGGCTTAAATTTGAAAAGTATGAAAATACGAAGTAAGGAAATTTAAAAAGGAATTTGCTCTGCACATTGCTTTTTTTTTTATTTTATCTAAACTTTGTGAGTGAAATGGATTTTCCATTTTAATAAGGAATTGTAAAGTGTACTTTTCACTGTCTCTTGTCTTGATTAGTAACTCTTTGTAAAACTATATTCATAACATCATTTAGAAACTAGTACAGTGCAAGAGTATATTTAACATTTCTGTAGGATGTAATATTAGTGTGGAATGATCTCGCATTCATTGTCTTCTGACAAAGTCCATGGCAAAAGGATGAGTATGGATCCTTTCTAGCTTTCTCCTTTTTTGTCTAGTACATGCTAAGGGGAGCTCAGCCAAAGCCAGCATCAACACCCGGATGACTTAAGGAAGGTTCTCTCTGGCAGTGACTGTCTTCAGCTTTGGTTTGGGCTTTAGTACTTTTTTTTTCTTACTTGCAAATTCCATTAAAGATTACAACAACAACAACAACAACAACAACAACAGCAACAACAAGGAAACCTCTTTAAAATATGGGAGGTTTTCTTTTTCTTGAGAGAATTAGGGAATTTCTTACTGGAATCTTATTCTTACTTAGTATTCACATAATACATAGCAGTCAGTACATTCCTGCTACGAGGACAGTCTTTAGTTCTACCTAGTCCTTGGTGCAACTGGTCACCTGTTTCTTAAGTACAACCCTGCCTTTTTTCTTCCTTCCTTCCTTTCTTTCTCTTTCTTTCTTTCTTTCTTTCTTTCTTTCTTTCTTTCTTTCTTTCTTATCTGCAGAGAAAAAAGTTTTCAATTGAATTTGATCTTTGTAGTTTCACAGTAGTAAAGGAAGTTAAACTTTGGACCTCTGATGAAATTGTTTCATGATCTAGTCCTGTGACCTGGATTAGTTTCTTTGATTTTATTTCAGAGCATATTTTTAAGCAATTTCTTTTCTGGTTAATGATAGAAGTAGTTAATTTTGTTCTAAAATTCTAAAAGTCTATGAATGCACAGACTTTTATGGCATATTCACTTCTTCATATACTTTAAAACACATATATCAGTGGTGGCAAATTATGTGGATTGTATTCCAGAGATTAAGTATTGATACATTAAGAACATGAAACCATTGGCTACTGCATTATTATGCACATAGTGCTTTCAACTACCTTAAGTCCGCTACTGTATCTAGAGATGAAAATCATGAGGAACAATGTTACTGTTTAAACAAAAACTAATTTGAAATAGATCTTGTTTAATGCCAGTTAATCGTAGGTCAAAGTTTGCCACTGACTCTTTGAGACATCTGACTTATAGGGGAATTTTGTTAAAATGAGCACATTCCTAGAAATCCATTCCCCATTGGTGAAGAAACATTACTAGAAGCTTTTAAGTAAGGGTGTTTATGTTATGCCAATAATGAATAACTTTACCCCTTTCTTTGAACTCTTGGGTCTTTTTGTCTTTTTGGTTTAATGGATAATTTGGAACTTGTGAGTTTTGTTTAGGTGGTTGTCATATTTGAAGAAGGGAAGGGTGAGAGGAATTAGAGTTTAATTGCTAGCCTCCTAGGTTTCCAACACAAAAACTTCTTTTTTTAACAATAGAACTAGAGATGGGGTGAGGCAGCCTCTTTGTTAGGGAAAACACATTAAATTTTGATAAACCTTAAATTGGAAACTTTCCTGTCCTCTTAAAATTTGGTAGCAATTTTTTGGGTCTAAAATTGGTCTCAAGTAACTCAAGTAACTTCAGGTTCTGGGCTCCATTCATTGACACCTTCGGTTCATGTGAATAATGGGCTTATGTCATAGAGGCAGAAGAAACACTTAATAATTGGCCCTTTTCAGTTTTCAGATCATTTTTATTTTATTCAGCTGAATGCTAAAACTGATTTTCATGGAACATAACTGTGTTCCTGGGGAATATAATTGTCTTTCCTCTGAGATCCTGGGAGGTACTTTATAAAACCTCTTATAAGAGACAAATTTCAGTGTGTGTGTGTGTGTGTGTGTGTGTGTTTCTTGGTCTCTAATTTCTGTAAATTGATGGTAAAACAAATCTACATTTGCTCCAGTATCTGACTTGTGAAGTCAGTGCATAATCTTCTCAGGTGAATAGTTTCATATAATATCTTTACTATATAACCTCTAAGTGCTTTATAAATTTTGTGAGCACTTAGGAGTTTGGGGAGTGTGTTGTAGGAGAATTTCATTTTTATGAACCACTTCTGTATTAGGTACCAATTCCAAACTCTGCCAATTCCTAAGTCAGTTTTTGGTTGGTTGTGATTTGACAGAGGATAAGTGTTTTGGTATTGAAGACTAGAACTGTGACCCTTTTAATTAATTAAGCAGTTTTGTTTCCCCTCTGAATTTTTGAGAAATAATTTCCTTGCAGTCCTACATTTTGGCAGAGAGAATGAATGCCCTTTATTTAAAACTGCTCCTAAGGGTAAGATTTTCAGTGGCTCAGAGGCTAGTGTTATGAGAGATGTGTTTGTGGGGAAGAGTTGCTCTTCTTGAAAGAATATTATTTAGAATGTTTCCCCCAAAAGGTGGCTTATTTTATTTTATAAAGAGAAAACAAAAAGTTCGATTACTGGCACACATTCATTCCCTCAACAACCATTTGGTGGTGTACCAATGTGAGTTAGCACTGGCAATATAAAAACAGATAAAAAAATGAATCAGAAATTATCTGTCTTCAGGAAACTCACACTTTAATGGGAGCTTAAGGTTTCATTGGTAAAGAATACCTGTAGTAAGAGTTTTACCTTTTTCACTCTTCTAGTACTTAAACTCTTTAGGTAAGTTTGAGTATGAATTTTGGTGGAAGCTAGACTAGACTAACTGGTTGCCAAGCATAAATGTTCTAAAAAAGTGGTGTGGAACTACTTCTTAGAGAGGATTTGGGTTTCCAAGTCATTACAAAAAAGGGGAGATCAAATATAAATACAATTATCTTTTGAATAGCCCTTAGTTAAATTGCCCTTAAAATGCATTATATCTGTGTTTTATTCACAATGTATTTTATAAATTCTGTTTGTATTGTGCCATTTCTAGGACGAGTTCTTTTTGCCTCTTTACCCCCCCATGTTGGAACCAATTGCTATGTTTTGGTTGAACACCAGATGAAATAGTTTGCTTGCATTAAAGAGAGTTTTTGTTTTTGTTTTTGTTTTTTTAATAAAACTCATCTTTTAATTTTAAGAAATTATCCTCATCTGGGTGTGCATAGTGAATCTGTAGAAGTTAAATGTGCCCATGAGGTGAAAGAAAGCTTTCATTCCTTTTTGTGTCTTGTTAGGGTCCTTGCCTCGTGTCCTGATTTTCTGCCTTGGCTAGCTGAGGAGAGAACTGTGAAGAATTTTGAACTTAGCCTGGCTTTGAAAGATGGATAGGTTTTGGTTGAGTGAAGTTAGTGTCCTCTCAGTAGTATGTAAGAAAGGAGGAGGAAAAACGTGGGGCAAGAATGTTCAATACAGGGGCACCTGGGTGGCTCAGTCGTTAAGCGTCTCTCTTCAGCTCAGGTCATGGTCCCAGGGTCCTGGGATCGAGCCCCATATCGGGCTCCCTGCTCGGCGGGGAGCCTGCTTCTCCCTCTCCCACTCCCCTTGCTTGTGTTCCCTCTCTTGCTGTGTCTCTCTCTGTCAAATAAATAAAAAATCTTAAAAAAAAAAAAGAGTGTTCAATACAGATAGGTCTTCAGTATACTCCCATCTCTATCGTGTGTGTATATGTGTGTAAAACCTTATTTTGTATAAATGCAGAAAATCTGCATTATAGAATAATTGGAAACTGGAGAATAATTGTTTAAATATGTAGGTAGTTCTAATATGAATCGTCTTATATAAAGTTTTTTTTTTAATTGGGACTTGAAATGTTTTTTCTTCTAGAAATAATGCTAGTAAAGTGCCTAATGCCATTTCTACCTTCAGCCTTATTCAACTCGTAATGAGTATTTTTATTTAACCCATAATGTAGCTGAAATATTACTAGTAGTACTGTGCTTTATGGTAATAGGCTTTCTTGTGTTGCCTTGGAAGCCTAGCCAATTTTATAGGAAAATGCAATTTGCTAGTCTAGTAAAAAGAGAACTGGAAAATAGATTTCCACCTTCACTCCCCCTTCTCTTTTGTTAAAGTCGCAGTTGACTAGCTTCCAAGAAAAGGGTAGCACCATTATATTTTCATCCCCACCCCCTCACCCCCAGCCTTAGCAGTGTGTCCTGATGCAGTTACTCTGCAGTGTTTCCCAGGAGCTGTTTTGCCTGCCCCCCCCCCCCAATTTCAGTCATCCCCTCATGGCCAGGGGAGCATGAATTACATTTTGAGGACCATAATTTGACTTGTAATAGCTGAGAAAGGACAGATGGTGCTCGTAAATTGTAAGGTACCTTGTTTTAGTAATACTTATGCTGGAGATAATTGTTTTAGAGACTCAGAAATATAGAGTGTTAAACTTTTTGCTATAATGTATTTGGAGTTTAGCGTTTTAAAAAATATTATGGAATGCAAATTGGAAGGAAATTTTGCTTCAAATTTATTAAAATTAGCATCTATTCTATTTGGAGGCTGTCCTTGTCTTGGGTATGCATTATGAACAGTAACTGATCTACTCAATTAAAACTTTCCTGTATCTTAGGTTCTTTGCTATTTTTTTTTGAGATAATTTTAAACACATAATTATTTTTCTTGCTTCCAGGAAGTTTGTGAGCAGGTACCCTGTTTCTCATTTGTTGTTCTGATTGGGAATTATATGTGACTATGAAAAATATTTTTGTTTTCCTTTTAAGGAATTTATTTATTATATTAGAGAGAGAAAGAGAGAGAGTGTGAGCAGGGGGGAGGGGCAGATGGAGAGGGAGAGAGAGAAAATCTCAAGCAGACTCCTTGCTGAGTGCTGAGCCTGACGCGGAGCTCAGTCTCACGACCCTGAGATCATGACCTGAGCCAAAATCGAGTTGGACACTTAACCAACAGAGCCACTCAGGCGCCCCCCGCCCCCAAATGGGGTTATTTATATCCACATGATGACATTTAACAGAAGTAGTTTTATGGAATGAAAATACTCTGAAAGGCAGGGAAAAAGGAAGTATTTATTAATAAATGCTTTATTTCTGACCTTCATCAAATAGAGTTAAGTGAAAATGGCTTTCTTCCCTTTAATAAAATACTAAAAAAAATCCCCTTTAATGGAGTAGCCCTAGAGATCTATTACTCTTTGGATGTGGTTATCTAGTTTGCAGCAGGTATCTGGTGATAATGTAGGTCAGATCTCATCAGGAAGGGAAAAAAAAAACATCCTAATTCACATGTCAGTTTCTATGTTTGTAAGGATTCCGTAGCAAGTGACAGGAACTACTGAGGTTAGTCTAGGCTAGGAAGTTTATTGGCTTACATACATGAAAACCCACACCTAGGGCTATAACAGCTATATTCATGCTCTCCAGTGATGGTTATTGGGACTATCACTTGGCTCTTTTCCTCTGAGTTGACTTCTTTTTCAGCTCAGTTCTCAGCGTAGCAAGAAAGGTAGCTCTGAACCCCCAAGTCACACGGAGTCCTTAAAGCCTCTCATCTTTGTTCTGGAATCCAATAACGAAATTTCATGTGGGGACTTCGTGCCCATCTCTTGGACCAGTTACAAAGAGAGGGCAGTGAGGTATCATGATTGGCCAGGCCTGAGTGACAGGTCTACTCTTGCAGTTGGGTATAGAAAGCACAGTGTGACTTATAACTGTCCTAGAACCCCAGGAGCTAAGGGATGGGTAGTTCCTCAAAAGATGAGATGCTGGGGAGACAACACTACGGGAAATGGACTCTTTTAAAACATTTAATCTCTCCTGCTTTGAAGCCAAGAGCAGTACACAGTTGTCATAAAGCTATCACTTTTTAAAAACCAGATACTGACTATAGACCAAAACTGAGGCACTGATTTTACTTAAACAGTTTACTTAAGTAATATAGTTTTTGAAGTTTTTAATCTAAAGGCTGCTTTTATCTAAATGCTTTTCTCTTGGGGCGCCTGGGTGGCTCAGTTGGTTAAGCATCCGACTCTTGATTTCTGTTCAGGTTATGATCTCTCAGGGTCGTGGGATTGAGCCCTGCATCAGGCTCTTTACTCAGCAGGGAGTCTGCTTGAGATTCTCTGTCTCCTTCTCCCTCTGCTTCTCCCCTCTCCCTGCACACGTGTGTTTGCATGTGTTCTCTCTCAAATAAATCTTAAAAGATATCAACATCTCAGTTTTTTAATGTGTGCAATTAAAAAGTACTGCTTGTAGTTTTTCAGTATTTTTTTTTCTTTTAAGATTTTATTTATTTGCGAGAGAGACAATGAGAGACAGAGAGCATGAGAGGGAGGAGGGTCAGAGGGAGAAGCAGACTCCCTGCTGAGCAGGGAGCCCGATGTGGGACTCGATCCCGGGACTCCAGGATCATGACCTGAGCCGAAGGCAGTCGCTTAACCGACTGAGCCACCCAGGCGCCCCAGTTTTTCAGTATTTTTTAACATCAAGATTCTCTAAGTCAGTGCTGCTTGTTCTTAGGTGGATAGGATACTTTGGAGGATCATTTAATTATCTTTGGCTTTGAGAAACTGATTATTGATCTAGTTAATGCAGTTTTTTGAATTTTACATTCTTGTACCATTTTGAAGATGAAATTCTAAAATAATTGCTTTCCAGGATGTTTTGCTGTTTATTAATTAATTAATTAATTAATTTAAAATAGGCTCCATGCCCATCGTGGAGCCAATGTGGGGCTTGAACACTCTACCCTGAGACCTGAGCTAAGATCAAGAGTCTGAGGCTCACCTCAGCCACGCAGGTGCCTCCAGGATGTTTTGCTTTTCAGACAATGGTCTTTTTAAGTATAAATTGAGGCTGCATTTTTATTGCATTATTTCTAAGCGTTCTCTAATACTACCTTTTAACCATGATCTCATAGAAGTCAAACATAAAGAAACGACTTCACTGACTCTTTGAAACACTGTTTAAGTGTGTAATGTGGTATCTCTTTAATCACCTAAAAAGTAATTTGGCAGACACTGTAGGATAAAATCTGACCACCTTTGTTTTTTCCTGCCTCCACTGGAGGAAGGTACTTGGAGTGGAGGTGGAGGGTTGAAAGGGGTGGGTACTCTGAATATCTTTTCACACTGTTTTTATATTCTTGATTACCAGATGAGTATCTTCAACTTCAGTACCATGAAAACAAGTTTAATATCAATCTTCAGTTTATGTATGACATGCATGGTAGGAGTTTTGCAGTTTGGCTCAGTGTTGTCTGGTAGTTTGTATCGTTAGTGAACGTTAAATATTGTTAAATTATTGGTAAATATGCTCTTGTACATCAAAGCCAACATTCATGGAATTGGGTGTGATTCCTCAAAAATCATAGCATGACTTTGTATTTTTAGATTAGTGTATGTCTGTCTTGGGACGTCTTTAAGCCGTATTTGGAAAATCACTGCTTCTATTGCAGAAGCCTATATTATTAGAGTTCTCCAGTATTAATTCCATACATTGATTAATTAAGCCATGAAAGCTGTTAAAATAATACCATTTCCTTACTTCTGCTCACAAAACTATATCTTATCCCACTTCTGTAGCTTTGGGCAAAAGGACATTTTGTTAAAATATTACTAATTTTAGCCAAGGATACTTTTCATGAGTTTCAGTGTTTTTAGTTAGAATGTCCAGACTACTTAAAAATTTAACTTCCTTAGATTTAGAATTGCCAGCTAGAGCTATCTCATAGTGAAATGCTGGTGAATGAAATGACACATCAGCCTTCCTTTGGCGGTGACTCTTAAGTTGGCAACCTTGCTCTGAGTGTAATAGGAATATTCTGACTTGGGGACTTGTCTCGATAATACTAGCTGCCATTTACTGAGTAACAATCATATGTCTGTACATTATACACACATCTCATTTGGTTTATAACGATGTATATGTTGGCATACATGTATTCCCGTAAAGAAATTTATATGTTGTCATTCTCCATGTGTCAGGCCTTATCCTCTCCCTTTTACGCATGAGAAAACCAAGGTCTGGAACCCCAAAGGTCACAGAGTCACCTGGAGGACTGTGAACTGAAGCAGCTTCAAGTCTTCTTTCTTCGCTTTCCAGATAGAATATTATTTCTTTGTGTCTGAAAAATCTGTCTTACTTCCTTTTTCTCTATTAAAAGGAAAAACCCCCACAATTCTGAACTGTTTGAGTGGGTGTTAAATGCAGTAAAACATTGGGCAAGTACTTAAAATAAAAGCTTCCTTGCTTGGCTCTGTTTCTAAACAAAGTTTGTGGCAGTGCAGCTTAATCTGTGTAGCTGAACTGCCCGATGGAGGACTTACGAATTACCCATCAGACAGAAAGTTAGCATTAATTCTTGCCACCTTTGGTAAGAGAATGTTTCCAGCCGTTCTCTGTAAAAGCCTGGATACTCTGAGGGTAAATATACTTGGGAAAATTGTATACTTGATACTGTAAATAATACCTAATACCTTGTTCTCATATTTCCTGTCCACTCACTCTATAATTGACTCCTCAGGAAGGTGTTTGTTAGCACGCTTATCTTGAGACAGGTGGCCTAAAAATGTTCCTGTGAATGTAAGAATGAATAAATTTTGGAACTAGGAATTTTTTCCTAAGTCTGAAGCGTCTGTTCAAAGTATACTTTGCTTTTAAACAAAATGTAGCCAAGCTAGATGGAAGAATAACCCATGTGTTCAAGTAGATCTCTTCTTCCCGGCCTCAAGTACTACATGGTAAGGTGGCGCCATTGAAGAGGCTGTTAAAGCAGTTTGTGGAGTGTCGGCACCTCTTATTTCTTTAAGTGTTTGTGCTGTTACGTTTTCTGTTTGGGCTTAAAGTCAGTCATTCAACTGGAAGGAACCACAGCAATGCAACCAATACCCTTACTCTGCAGGTAAATGAATTGAGGCTTAGCACGGGCAGGTAACTCAGCAGCTCAGAGTCCTAGCACAAAGCTGGCAGAGTGTGGACTGGAACTCTGCTTGCTTTTATTGTTTTGGTTTCTGGCATAAGGTTTTCTGAAGGAAATTGGAGTGCAGTTGGTGAAAAAGAGAAGTAACCCGTTGAACATATTCTGTCTCTTTATGAAATCTGTGTTGCTTTGCAATGAAGTACCACAGGCCAGACGCGGTCTGTTAGGCCATCAGCGTGCATGCGCGTTGCTAGAGACAGTAGTCATAATGCAGGGGTTGGAACTCACAAAAGAATTTTGATCATTATATGCCACAGGCTTCCAGGACATTTGTAGCCTTACGTAACGCGGTAGCTTATGGTTAAGATCTAAATAGTCAGAAAACTGTTAGCTGGTGTAACAGCTGTACATCTAAGTATTGGTTCTTGTTAGGTGTTTTAGCTTTGAAAAATTATTTCTCCCATCAGAAAGATTCTTCGCGATGCTTTCGGTAGAATCCTTCCGAACGGGTGCTCTGTATGGCAGACATATGCTATTGCCCTTCTCGCCCTTCTCGGTGGGGCCGTGGCGCAAGTCTGAATTTGAGCCAGCTCTACTTTTATCTTTCCCCCTCGGCCTAACTAGGGGATGCAATGGGGGAAGAGGAGTTTTAAAGCTAGGGACTGCTCAGGGATGCGGTAGATGAACCGTCAAGGGCACTTTTGGCTCCGGGTCCTTGAGCTTGTGTGGCTCTAATGATGGCAGATGTGACTGAGAAGGGGGGCTGTGCTCCTGCTGGGTACGGGACAAGTAGGTGTCTCGGGCCACAGAGAGCTGGCCACAGCAGAGAAGTTACTGACCGGGGTGAGGCAACCCTGAAGAAGGGCGGGTGAGGTGGCAGTTCTGGGGAGACTCTTTTCATGAGGTATGACTAATGGGAATAGCAACGTCTTGCTTGGGCCCTTTGTGTGTGTCTCAGCGTAGACCTGGAAAGATCTGTCTGCAGTCAATCTACCAGACTCTTGTAGTATCGGTGGGGGTTGAGTGCAGGAAACAGAAAGGGGTGTAATACAGGGAATTAGCTGCTTAGGGAATCTTGGAGAGGGCTGGAGAGCTGGGCTCTAGGCCAGGACTCTGAGAATGACTGCTAGGACACCTTGGAACGAAAGGCCATGGGAGCTGTCAGGAAAGTGGCAATCAGGAGGCTGTCACTGCAGCGAAGGCAGGAAAATACCATGGCCCTTGTGACGAGGGGACCGTAGCAGCCCCTGCTGTGGCCCTCAGAGCTGCTTGAAGTCTGGGAGACAGTGTCTGGCCGTGCTGTGACAGCTTCTTGATGCCTCTGAGCTACCCACCAGCTGCTGCCACTGTCAGAATCCAGTCTCCTGTGGCCTCCTTTGCAGGCTGAAGACCGCTAAAAGCCATAGGCTGATGGAGCTCCGCTTCACTTCTGCCTTCCATGTTTTGTGTCCTGCATCTTACACGTTGAAACTGAATTTTCATCCCAAATACTAGCTGTAAAGGAACCTGGGAAATACAGTTTTTAGTTTTCCAACCTCTGCATTTCAGGAAGGCATACTGTAAGCAGGTGGATGCTGAGTGCCTGCTGACCCTTTCCCACACGCTCATCTTCTTCTTCTTCTTCTTTTTTTTCTAAAAGATTTTATTTATTTGACTCAGCACGAGAGAGGGAGCACAAGCAGGGGGAGTAGCAGAGGGAGAGGGAGAAGCAGGCCCCCCCACCGAGCAAGAGCCTGATGTGGCTGGATCCCAGGACCCTGAGATCGTGACCTGAGCCGAAGGCAGACGCTTAACAACTGAGCCACCCAGGCGCCCCCACATGCTCATCTAATTAAAGATTGTATTTAAATATAATTTAATCCTTTCCCTGATAACTTACTGTCATTTCTGTGCACTTGTCTTTTTGAAATGGCCTGTAGCTGGAATGATCACAGGGCTGATGGATTTTTAACATCTCTATCTTGGTACTAGCTTACGTCTGTCCTACCTCCTGTCCCTGCTGCTGAGACATCTGTGTTTTCTATCACTTCATCTCAACCTTCCCTACAAGCTGCCGGCATCCAGGGCAGGAGGAGCACCTTCGCTAAAACAACCAATTTGTAAGCTGGTCAGCAACCTGTGATTTCTGTGATTTCGAAAGATGAATGGGGCCAGTGAGAATCTTTCCTGGGGATTTGAGCTAAGACAAAAAGGAAAGGATTTCCAGTTAGGGGTAGGGACTTCAGCTGAGAGGTTTTGCAGTGAAGCACTGGAGTTGGCTGCACTCTTTCTTGAGGCTGATGGTTAAATGTTCAGGAATTGAGCGAGTTAGTTGTCCAACACAGCCATTTGAAAACATTAAGTTGCCTAAAATTACAATTAAGCAAATTATGTTAAAAACAAAGGTACTTGGGGCGCCTAGGTGGCTCAGTCCTTAAGCGTCTGCCTTTGGCTCAGGTCATGATCCCAGGGTCCTGGGATCGAGCCCCACATTGGGCTCCCTGCTTCGGGGGGAGCCTGCTTCTCCCTCTCCCACTCCCCCTGCTTGAGTTCCCTCTCTCGCTGTGTCTTTCTCTGTCAAATAAAACAAACAAACAAAAAACAAAACAAAGGTACTTAATACTCAAGGTTAGTGACTTCCTTATTATTTTCAGCTCTATTGAGGTACAACTGACAAAATTGTAATATACTTAAAGTATACAGTATGCTAATTTGATATACATAACACCTTCCTATGTGTTACCAACCTTAATAGAACACTCCGGAATTTTATGGTATTTCTTATTTTGATGAGAACACTTAAGTTAGCATATTTTGGTTATGCAATGTAGTATTATCAACTGTAGTCATCATGTTATACATTAGATCCTCAGACGTAATTCATGTTAGCCTTTTACCAACCTCTCCCCTTCCCCCCACCCTAGCCCCTGGCAACCACCAGTCTGCTCTGCTTCTGTGAGTTTGATCTTTCCTTTCCTTTTTTCTTTCCTTTCTTTAAGATTCCATGCCCTTTCCTAATTATTCTTGTACATTTTTACTACTCTCTATTCTCTTGGGTCTCTTTACATCTGTTCTGAGTGGCGGAAATGCTGTATAATAGGTTATCTCCCCAGCCCTGTTTTCCCTGTCAGTCATGGCTGTGGTGGGAGTTGTTAGCATTTACAAAACACACCACCAGTTGTGAGGTGGGGAGGGAGAGTTAAGGTTGGAAAGCCCGTTCTAAACCATGTGCAAACTAAAATTCTGGGAGAAGAAACCATGAGTGAGCAGAAGCAATTGACACATGCTGTAGGGCCGAGGGGGCTTCCTAGAAGACCACCAGAGAGAAGGGCCACAAACTCCTCTTTCCAAGGTCCAGAATCATTCTGGAATCATCCTACAGCTCCAGCCTCCAGGAGATGCAGCCCTGTTTTATTCCCTGTTCTTGGAATTATGTGAAATTGTGAATTCCTCTGTGTCACTGACCTTAATAGAACCCTCTGGAATTTTATGGTATTTTATTTATTTATGTTTCTGTGGCTTTACTCATGAAGAGGGAATGGTCTGTTGAAAGTTTGGGTTCAGATTTTCTGGGATGGAGATGGAAGTAAAGAAGGTCAAGAAGGGCAGGAGCAGTGTGATATGTGGGAACTTCCAGAGAGAGGCATTCGTACCTTGTAGTTTATGGTCCACATCCCTCCCCCAAGTAGATTCTATAGTAGAATAAGATTGAAATCTCCACTAAGGGATGCCTAAATATATACGTTTTATTCTGTGGCATTTTTCATGTATAAGCATAGCACAGACTATTACAGTTGCTTGTGCCTAGAGTAGCTTGTTCCTGTATAAATGCCCTAAGCCCCAAAAGCTAGAGTCCTGGGGCACAGGTAGCATCTCTCTCTTCTCCTGCAGCTCCAGCCTATGCTTTTAGGAACTGCTGAGGTACACACTCCTATCTGGAGCTCACCGCCTCAGCCTCCTCAGCTGCCTCTGATCAGCTGCTCGCTCTCTACTCATCTCTCCAGTTTTGTTTTCTCTTTACTCTGATTGCTTCTCCCACGCGTCTCTGCTTTCCAAAGAAAAAACTGACCTTGGAGGGATCCTGTCAGCCAATTGCAGTGTTCCTTCACTTCCCCTGGTGGATTGTCCTATCTCCCAGGAGGTCAGGTGGAAACCTAGGGTGGCATTCTTCTATTTTCTTTGATGTTTGTCCTTGCTTCGATACTCGGGAGCTGCTCTGTACCCCCAGAACATGTGTGTATATGTCTTTTCTATTTCTGGATTTGGAAATATACCAGAAGCCTGGTCTCTAGTTAATATTTTATTTGATATCCTTGTTTTAGAGGTTCAAACTGGACTGCCCATACTAAACAAACCCTGTCTTTGAAAAAGTCATCTTAAAAAAAATAGTGATTGGAAATGGATCTGTGAAAGGCCAATAGATAATCTCTTAGGATTATTTCTTGCTTATTGAAAGAATAAAAAATTGCTTATTTATGGAATATTAGTCTGCTGTTAAAGTGATGAAAGCCAGATGAGAAGTTCATCAGTATTAAGGAACTTCTTCTTACAAGTAAACAATATAGAAATATTGTGTCATTCCCTGGGTTGCCTGGGTGGCTCAGTCGGTTAAGTGTCTGACTCAGTTTTGGCTCAGGTCATGATCTCAGGGTTGTGAGATCGAGCTCCACATCTGGCTCCATGGAGTGCGGAGTCTGCTTGAGATTCTTTCCCTCTCCCTCTGCCCCTCCCCCTGCTCTCATGTGCTCTCTCTCCTCTCAAATAAATAAATAAAATCTTAAAAAAGAAATATTTTATCATTCCCCCCCAAAATACTAAATGGGAATAGGTATAATTTGCCTTATTACCTGCAGTTGGCAAACTTTTCACCTCCTGAGATACGAATGTTTCTCCCTCAGTGGCCCTGCTGGTATTAGAGAAGCATCTACGGGAATGATATTAAAAGCTCACAGCCCTTCTGTGGTCATTGTCTAACTTTGAGGGCCTGATGATTAGAAGAGAGGATATGGTCAGAGTTTCTTCTTTGTGCTAACATGGAGCCCCTCTTTTTAAGCAATGGTGTAGCCTCACTGAGCTGTTCATTAGTTTACTGCTCATAACCTAAGTGAAAGCACAGTTGTGCAAGAGTGTGGTCCTCATGTACCACTTGGCCAGGTCTCTTTCCTGTACACAGTTTTCACCTTAAGTTGCTGTCAGAATCTCTTCACTGGGGGGAACAAGAGTACCTCCATTTTTGTTGTCTTCGTTGTTCATTCGTTTTTAAAAACAACGTAACTAAATAGAAACACAGCACTCGGTGCATGTGATTTTACTTTACACAGCACATTTTAGGACCCGTTATCTTTATTATGTTCACAGAGGTAAAATCACAACCTCCAACCCATCTTCTGCCAAATCTAAACAGCTTTTTAGTAAAGCTTGATGGAATTTTACATAAAGCTGTGGCAAAGCACAGTCAAGTTGTATGACTTTAAAATGTGGGCTTGGAGTCGATCTGTGGTGGGATCTCAGTTCTACCACTTATCATCTGTTACCTTGGACAAATTACTTAGAGGCCTCAGATTCTTCATCTAAAAAGTGAGTATAATACTGCGTATCTCATAGGGTTGAAGAATACATTGTGTTAGCTTCAATTGGGTAGGGTGTTTTCCACAACTGTTTTAAAATGCCCCCCAAATCATTATTTTATTCATGACACTTGTTTGTAACAGGTTTAGAATATTTACTATTTTAGATCACTGATCTAATTACATTTCTCATCATCATGAAGCTGTGAATTCAACCATAGAGATAAGTGGGAGTTATCCTAGAGAATTGGGACCAGACATGAATATGGCTGTTCTTATTGAAGTGCCAAAATTCAGAAATATGCCTTGTCTGCCTTAAAGAAAAATATCTTGGTGAGCTGAAAAGTTTGCAACTTTTGGTAATAATGCAGTGCATACCTAGGTATGTGTTATGGATTGAATTGTGTGCCCCCAAAAGGTATCTCGAATCCTACCTCCAGTACTGCAGTTTGGAAACAGGGTCATTGCAGACATAATTAGCTAAGATGAAGTCCTCCTGAGTAGGGTGGGTTCTTGAGAGAAGAGATACGGGTTCAGGAGAGGAGGATGCTGTGTGACCACATAACTACGGAGGCAGAACTTGAAGGGCTGCGGCTGACATCCAGGGGCACTAAGGACTGATAGCTACCCCCAGAAGCTAGAAGAGGCCCAGACTCAGCCCAGAGTCTCAGGGAGAGTGTGGCCCTGGGGACACCTTGATTGTGGACTTCTAGCTTCCAGCACTGTGAGAGAACAGATTTTTATTGTTTTGAGCCACCTGATTTGTGGTACTTTGTTACAGTGCTTTAGGAAACTACTATATTTTTTATAATGATAAATATATCCACGTTATTTAAGAAACATGTCAGTGTATTAAAATGATCACCTTCTATAGAACATATTAAATTGTGGATTAATATGCTATGGGTAGTTAAATATTTTTTCTCTCAGCAATTAATATGCTAGATAACATAAGCTAATTACTATATAAATTTCCTAAGGCTAAAGGACTATGGCATTACAGAGTAGGTGGTTAAGTCTCTTTCTTACAGTGGTTTCCTTGCTCATTTTCCCGTGTGCCTTCATGTGCACCATTTAGATGCAGGGGGCTGAGGGACCTTCCTTTATGTTTTCCAGATAATTTGGGAAACTTCTTAAGCTGAAGAAAAAATTCTACACAGTAGGTAAATGTTTACTGAGGACGAATGAAGTTTTACCACAATCAAATGTAAGAGCATATTAATGTTTTCATTCAGTGGAAATTTACTGAGCATTTGCTAAGTCCCTGACAGTGTTCTAGGCATTGGGGATATGGCCATAAGCAAAGCAAGCAAAAAGATCTCTTACGGAGTTAGCGTTCCAGTTGGGAGAGGTAGATACTAAACAAGAAAATATAAGCTAATGCCATAATAATAATAATAATAATATCAAAGAAGACATCAGTAGCTCTTATTATGTGCCAGGCATTGCTTTTAAGTGTTCTCTTTCGTATTTATTTAGTCTCACAATGACCCTCTGAAGTCGTTTTGTCTGTCTTTTACATATGAGAAGACCTAGGCACAGAGAAACTAAGTAACTTGCCCGAGGTCACACAGTTTAGGGTAGTATTGAGCTGGACCCTGAATCTAGGCAGTGTGACTGCAGAGTCTCTGTTCATAAGTGATCTATTCTACCCCTCTAAAAAGCATAGATCAGGATGAGGAGATAGAGAGTGTGTTGTTTAGATTGGGTGGTCAGGGAAGGCCTTCCCGAGGAGGGGACATGGAAGGCGCACGTTGAATGACTAGAATGACTGCCAAGTGAAATTTTTGAAAGGAAGCCTTGCAGAGGGAATTATCAAGTACGGAGGCCTTAATGTAAGAGCTGGGCGGGTCATAGGATGGTAAAGACCAGTGTGGCTGATTCCTGGTAAATGAGGGGTAGAAGCCCTAGGAATGAGGTCGAAGAAGTGGGCAGAGGCCAGCGGGGGTCTGTCAGCCTAGGAAGGGGTTGGATATTCTTAGTTATATTTATATTCTTAGTGTCACCAGAAAGTTTAGAGTTGGAAAGTTAATGTGAGGTGTATGTTTCAAAAAGTCATTGTTTTTGATTGGGGAGGGGCAGGAGTGGGGGAAGGGAAGAAGGAGGAGGCCAGCTTGGACTAGCATGAGAGGAGGGGCACTGAGTGAAGTGGATGGACTTGGGAGGGGTCTTGAAGGAGGAGCTAACAGAACTGGGCTAATGGGTTGCAAAGTGGGGGAAGGTAAGGACTTAAGGGTAACTTCTAGTTTTTTTTGCTTTGAGCACCTGAGTGTGTGGTGGTGCCACTTCGAGGAATGGGAAAGATGGGGGATTAGGGCTGGTGAAGAAGTTTTTTTGTAGAAGAGGTATATCCACTGACTAGATTATTTTCCTAACTTTTTACCCTCCTTGCTTTATTATATATTAACCTATCCCTGTAGCCATCCATCAGGTTTTTTTTTTTTATGCATTTCAGTATTTTTTATGCATTTCATCAGTATTTTTTATGCATTTCAAAGTAACTTGCAGTCATCAGTACATTTCCCCAAGGAAGGTTTTTCACATATCCAGTTTTCTCATATTACCGATGAGAAAACTGAGGTGATATGCTCAGGGTCATGTAGCTAATTATTTTTTGGATCCAGGATTAGCATGCAGGTTATCATTAGCCTAGGATTCTAATTTGATTACATTTTAACATATAAATAAGAATAAAAGTGAATTTTGGACACCGGACAAGTTTGCCTGCCAACTGGTGTATGTGCTAAAAACCTCTTGGACCCAAATTTCAAAGACAAAATGCAAAGGATGTGGTAATACTGTTGCATTTGATGGGATTACAAAGTTAGCTTAGCACTTAGGACTTGTTGGAAAGTACAGTATAATGTAGAATTAAGAACATTTTCAGATATTTGGTCCAGGAATGTAGCTTGGGATTCTTCCAAGCATTAATCCTCTTGTTGGCAAAGTCTTTGCATTTAATTAGCAAATGTTCCTTGCATGCCTACTATGCACTAAGCCCCACACCAGGCCAAGATACAACAGGGAATGATTCATTTCTTTTCAAGGAATTTAGCCTTTGAATTTTGTTCCGGTTTCCTCAAATCTCTCTCCATCTTTTGCTATATGTTTGTTTAAAGATGTAATAAAAGCTGTAGTTCAAAAAGGTTAGGAAGTTTATTTAATTTCAGTAAAATTTCAGCCTCTGTGGCAAAGCCTTTATATGCATATAGACAGAGGCTACAGACTTTTCATTTGCCTTGTGTGAGCACCTTATTTTCTAAGGAGTGAAAAGTACACCATTTTAGTTTCTGTCTGATGGAATTAACTAGCTGGGTTGTCAGTGAAGTCAATAATGGCTTGAGTTGGTATAGGAATATGAGACATGTTTATCTTTAAACATCAGACTTCAGTATCTTAGATTGATGTTATTTTTGTGCTTTCTTGTAGAATAAACATTTTCACTCTTTATTGACTTCTGATAGTTTGGGTTTTAAGGAAATTAACCCAATAGAGTGTTGTGTTCTTTCCTTGCTGTGGTTGCTCTCTGTTCTAACATTTAATATCCTCCAGCAACTCTCTCCACTCTTATCTTTCCAAACTCATTTCTCATTATTTCCCAGTGTGTATACTCTGTTAGAGCCAAACTAAAGCGTTTGCCATACTTCCTCAAAACCTCATCCTAAACTTACTTCCTTCAGAGATTTTTCTAGGATTAATCTATTACAAATTTTATTTCTATGCTTTGCAACTCCAGGATACTTAAATAGTTCTGTATTTTGCCATAATACGTTATTAATTGTATAGCTCTTTAGTCAGCAACTTAGACTCCACCCAGCAGACTGTGGTGATAAAATTGGTCTATTACCAATGCTGAAAAAATGTTCAATTTGCATTAATCAACAAAACACTTTCTAGGGTGAAAGGCAACTCTCTACCTTTGACTAAGAAGAGCTCCACCTTGATGGAAGGGCTCAAGAAGAACATACAGTTTACTCTCCCAGGTTTGACAAGTAGAATTCAGTTCCTTGTGGGTAAGAATTAGAAAAGTATAGAGGGGAGGGGCGCCTGGGTGGCTCAGTCAGTTAGGCGTCTGCCTTTAGCTCGGTCCTGATTCCAGGGTCCAGGGATCAAGTTCTGCTTCGGGCTCCCTGCTCAGCAGGGAGTCTGCTTCTCCCTCTGCCTGCCACTCTGCTTGTGCTCGCTCTCGCTCTCGCTCTCTCTCTCTCAAATAAATTAAAAAAAAAAGTATAGAGGGGAGTGGAAACCAAAATTGATGCCCATTTGAACTTACTTGGGATATATGTTTCAGCAGGAGTTGACTTTTTAAAACCTGTTCTTAAAAACATAACACAAACACAAAATGACTTTACCTACTTGAATTAAACAAGTTAGATGTCTTTTTTTTTTTTTAACTTAAGTTTTGGAAACCAAGTCCAGTAAAGGAGGGAGATGTGATATTATTTATGTAGTTCCCGTAAACTGAGTATGTACCTGGTTTTATAAAGAATAAAATTATCATATTATGAATTTTTTTCTTTGACATCTGATTTATCCCCATGAACTCTCCCAGAAATTTTTATACTTAACACAGGAAAGTTTGGTCATAACTGGTACCAGTTTGGTCAAAATCAAATAGGATGTCTGGGATAAGACTTAAACATTAGTGTCGTCCACTGGGGAGAGACAGAGCTTGGGGCTAGCTAAGATTTTAAGTGGAATTAGTATTTGGTGCCCCCCCCACCCCACACACGGTTTTCTCTTATCTCACCCTTATTTTTACTTACTGGTGTTGTTTTCCTGTGTGTGTACACTGTCTCCTGACTGTCTAGTTGCAGTGCCCCCCTCCCTGGTTGGCACCCTCCACCACTTGGCATTTTCCCATTATATAATAGATAGGTGTCAGGAGAGTTCTCTGATTAACCTGTCCTAAGTTAACACTAAACTGATGGGAGAAATTATCACTGCCAAACCTACTCAGGGACATTTTCCCCTTCGTGTCCAATAGGACTTGACATTTCAAGCAGTGCTGTAAGAACTTTTCCTCAAGTTGCCCCGTTAGACTCCTCCTGCCTAATTTAACTGACTCTGGAAAGTGTGAGGAAGGTCCCTGTGGCAGCTAGCCCCCCTTTCTCGACATCCTGTTTTTTCAGGCGCTTGCACTTCTCTTGCCTGAGGGTCATCTTTCCCCATCTGTTGTCTCACCAGATTGCTTTCTGTAACAGTGTTTTGCTGTTCAAAACAAACTGAGGGTGTGCCCTGTATTTTGAGATTATTTTGTAAGGACTGAAATATAAGTCAGCTTCATCTTCTCTGAGTGACAGTCCTATGTGTGGGGTTGACAAACCTAAAAATCTAAAGAGATTACAAAGAAGTCTAGAGTGTGGGTTTTGGTTGTTCATCCTACTTTGAACTCCAGCCCTGCCACAATTCTGTATTCAAAAGTTTTGTAAAGAATTCGGACAAAACAATGGTTACGAGTGATGTACCACCCAGAAGCAATCATACACATTACTTTTTCTTTCACTATTTTATGTTGGCTGTGACATTCCTAGACATGACATAACTTGGTAAGAAAAGAGGAACATTTCTGGGGATCTTGATAACTGTTACCTAATACTTTCTCATCATGCCATATTGTCTTCCTATCTCTGGAGTTTTATTTTCTTTTTTAGACAAACGTCGATCTTTTAGCCAAAAAGAGAATCTTTCTTCTTTTGGTTCTAAAAGTCTTCCACTATTTTGGATTATTTACTAAATTATTAACTGCAGGAAAACTACAGCCCTTCCCTCACAGCAGTCCCTGGCATGTTGATAAATGATCATTATATTCCAGGTTGTTAGCCCTGCCTTGGTAGCTAAATGGCCCTGTGAGGATGCTGAGTAGCTCTTGGAGATTGGTTGTATTCTGTCTTCTACCCAAAAGTTTGCCCTGGGTAATTGCTTTGATCAACACAAGATACGTCCTTATGTTCTATATATAAACATCTTCTCTCATTTGGATCTCTGGCACTTAACTCCTGACTTCCCAATTTCTGCCCTCCTTTGGATAGCCAGATGGACTTCATGTAAAGCAGAAGTAATCTTGGTGATACAACCAAAGTTGTTCATCTTTCCATTTTAAGCAACGGAATCAGTCTTAAGTTTTGAGTCTGCAAGTCAGTTAAAAACCAAAACCAAACTGGGGGTAAGCTACCAATAAATTGCCAAAATGTCTAAAAACATGAGCTTGACAAATATAAAAACCCTACTATATAACCTGTTCTCAGAAAATGAATCTTCTCTTTGTTGTTGCAGTGTTTCAGTATTAAAGCTGAGCTGTTTGGACACGTTGACCTTAATCTAGTGGAAAGCAGTAGGCTTTTAAATCGACAGATACACAGCCTCCATTTTAGTAACTACAAAAGGCCTTCTTTTTAAATTCTTGTTTCTAAACCTTATATTTTCATTAATGACTTCTGATAGTATAATTAGGCATCTCTGTTGTATCTTTTGTCAGGAGGCTAATTTGTAAATAAAGGCTGATTTTCATGTGTGTTCTGGTACATTTGTGAATTATTGCCTCAGATACTTCCCATATCTAACCTCAAGTAGTATTTGAAAGTGTCTTTTTAATTCACGGTGCTTCTTGAAAACCTGATGAAGTAAATGAGCTCTAAATTTTGTTAGAAATTAATTTCTAATTGCTTTGAAGGGAATTGAATTGATTTGTCCCTTGGTTTTTCCTCCCTGAATCTTGAGGAAAAATGTATTTTTATTTTATTTTATTTTATTTTTAGATTTTTATTTATTTATTTGAGAGAGAGAATGAGAGAGAACACATGAAAGGGGGGAGGGTCAGAGGGAGAAGCAGACTCCCTGCCGAGCAGGGAGCCCGATGCGGGACTCGATCCAGGGACTCCAGGATCATGACCTGAGCCGAAGGCAGTCGCTTAACCAACTGAGCCACCAGGTGCCCGGAAAAATGTATTTTTAAAGAATGAAGTTGAATATTCTATTCTGTTTAGTGTCTGTGTAAAAATAAAAATAGATATTTACATAATAGTAATAGTTCTGTGAATTAACTTCAAGTTAACGTAAATTACAAAAGCAGATTTAAATAAAGGATATTTATGTGTAATACACTCCTCAATGCTATAATTAAGACTTAAGAGTTTCTTTCAGATTTGCAACACTAATTCCAATTGTGATGTGAAATTTTGTATGTTATATTCTTAATAAGATGACCTTATTATTAAAAGTTTCACAGTATTTGTGTGAATGTGTTACTAGACCAAAAAATGAAAATCTGAAGCAGATCTTTGCATTTTCAGAAACAAGCAATTTTTAATCCCAGATCCTCTTCCCTACTGTGTTTTTGGGTAGCTCTCTTATAAATGCTTAGCTAGTAGCCTTTTCAGGAACAGAGTAATACTAATAACCAAAGTAAGCAATTTAACTCCTGCAGTCTTTTTGCCAAAAGTTCATTTAAACTTTGGGGCATTTTTTGAATTACCCTGGCCCTTTGCTTTCCAGATTGAATAATTTCTGTTAATTTTAATTGAATACTATATGGATGAATTTTACAACCATCCGTACCCACTCACCCCTACACAAATGCCTGATAAGATCCCCACCACTGTCTGGTTGTTTGGGGAGGTTTGCATCTACCAATAATAGCTGAGAATAATCATTTCTCCTTGTTTCCTAAATTCCTGCCACTATTCAAGTCCTTTTCACTTCCTGGTTAGACTGTTTCCATTGGCTGTGATCTTCCTTAGCCTCTCTTTTTCATTTGGTCTTCACCATTACATCCTGTACTCCAGCCCCATAATAATTTCCTTGAGCATCATTTTGTTATGTCATTCCTGTGTTCAAAAGCCTGGGGGGCTCAGTCAGTTAAGCGTTTGACTCTTGGTTTCCGCTCAGGTCATGATCTCAGAGTTCTGAGATCAAGCCCCCACACTGGACTCCACGCTCAGTGAGGAGTCTGCTTGTCCCTCTCCCTCTGCTCTACGCCCCCCCCCCGGGAATAAATAAATAAGATCTTTAAAAAAATCCATGATGATTTCTCTTCTTATGTACTAAAACCCTCAAGTTAGCATGTAAGTCTTAAGAGTGTGGACCTAGCCTGCTTTTCCAACCTCACACCCAATTATCCCCTCCTATACCAATGAGATTGGTCTGTTCCTTACTCCAGAATATACCTTGTATTTCTTTTTTTTTTTTTTAAAGATTTATTTATTTATTTATTCATGACAGACAGAGAGAGAGAGAGAGGCAGAGGGAGAAGCAGGCTCCCAAAGAGCAGGGAGCCTGATGTGGGACTCGATCCCAGGACCCTGGGATCATGACCTGAGCCGAAGGCAGACGCTTAACCATCTGAGCCACCCAGGCGCCCTATACCTTGTATTTCTTTGAAGTTTTAAAACTTCTAGTATGTCATCTCTTTACCCCCTTTCCCCGTATCTTGCTGTTCTAATAATTTTTAAATCTGTTCATTTTGTACTTTCCGGATAGACTTGTATATATAGGATTAGGTCAGATTATGGAGGGTTTAAAAGCTAGTGAGAGACCTTTGCATTTTATCCTAAAGTCAGTGAGAATAGCCAAATGTTTTTGAGCTGGGGTTTATATAATTAATAAAAGGATATATGCACTGGTGTGTAGGACAGAGTAGAGGGGGTAGAGATTACACACTAATCTTGAAATACAGAAGAAAGGACAGCTGGTTTAAGGGGGAATGTGATTTAGATTTTAAAATTTGTTAGGATGATGATAGGAGCTGAGTGGAGAGCTCAGGTTAGATGCTGATCCTGAGCATTAAGACTTGCTTCTTGGATGCCTGGGTGGTTCTGTCGGTTAAGCGTCTGCCTTCAGCTCAGGTCATGATCCCCAGACTCTGGGATCGAGTTCCGCATAGAGCTCCTCTCTCAGTGGGGGGCCTGCTTCTCCCTCTGTCAGTCCCTCTGCTTGTGCGCTCTCGCTCTCTGACAAATAAATAAAATCTTAAAAAAGACTTGTTTCTCGAATTCAGGATGAAATATGTGGAGTACCATTCAAATAAAGATTATAAAATTATATATTTGTTAAGAAAATGTATGTGTTTATAGCCTGTGCATATAGTACTATCAATAGTAAAGTTGATATTGGCGTATACTTTGTTTCTAATAAAACATTAAATAACTATTGAATCACCTTTGAAAAATTGCCATTGAATTCAGCAATTAAATCATTGGTGATTTTTTAGGTCAGATTACTAAAATATAATTTACCTAAAGTAAAAATTCACCCTGTTTTAGATATATACTTTGGTTGGTCTTGATGAATGGATGGTCATATAACCACCATCACAATCAAAATTCAGAATATTTCCATCACCCATAAAATTCTCTAGTGCCCCCTTATAGGTTGGTGATCTTTTCAGCATGTAATTTTACCTTGTAATATACTTCGTCAAGATAAAAATTGGGGGTTTCAACCAAATTATTATCGGAGTAGATATTTGGAGTCTTAAAATGGGGACATTTGTTGATTTCTGATCGCTTATATTTAACTGCGTAATTTAAGAAAGAGACTAATGTATATGTGTCCTTTCATGTTTCTGCTTCTTGGTCCACCTCCTTCCCTATTTGATTTCCTTCCTAAAACCTATTTCCTCTCCTGCTCTCAGTTTTGGGGTTATGTACCTGTCCTATGTGCTTTACTTTACTCATCCATAGTGTTGTCACACTGTTAATAACAATAGTTACTCGTCTGTGCCCTGTTAGTCCTTAATCCTCACTGATGTAGCTCATTGTCACGATCATTATTTTATCCCCACCATCTAGCTCAGTGACTGGCATACTAGGTACTCGATAAACAGTTTCTGAATGCATGTTCCTTCTCATCCTGAGTTAAATACTTTAGAATAACATTAGGCTCTTTAACCCCACCCCCCCTCCTGAAAAAAAGAAAAAAGTAAGTGCCAACTTTTGTCAGTTCTTTCTTTGTAATGCTTTTTTATATTCTCAACCATTTATTTTCATATCTACTTTTCTTGTCTGGGCTTTTCTCACCTCAAATCTGGGGCTCTTTGATTTCTGTTTTTTGCTTTTCCCTTTTATCTTGTAAACTAGCTACTGCTAATTCAGTTTTATGTAAGTCATTCTCTTACCCAGAAACCTCAGTGGTTCCTTGTTGTTTACCAAAGAAGATGTAAGCTTATTTGCCTAGCATTCAATACCTGTATTTAGAAAGTTTGAGGGTCGGATACATGGAATGCACTGTAATGGGTGACTTATTTGGCTCTGTAATTTGTTCCCAACCCACTTTGGGTGCCATCTTTTCCTAATTCCCAACATAAAATTCTCCACAGCATCTGATTTGGTCGCTTGCTGTTCTTTGAATAAGTCTTTTGCCACCTTGCCTTTATGTGTGCTGTTTCACTAGTCTGGTGTGTTCTTCTTTTCCATTTCTCTCTGAGTTCTCCCCAGGTCACAACCTACTTTCAACTTCTTTGAAAGCATTCTTTTTTGAACTCTTTTATGGCACTCACTGTCTCTGCTGCCCATTTGTTATATTGCCTTGTATTTATTCCTCTTTTCCTCCTTTTATTAATAAATATGCCCTCTTCTTGTATAAGATTGAAAGCAAGTTGGAGCTGGGGATGCCTTAGACACATTTAAATTTCCCACTATCCTTAATGTAGAGTCACTTGGGCTCAATGATCTTCAGTAAACATATATTTGATTAGAGTTAAGTAGAAACCTGCTTTCCCTCATGCATAGAAGCTCAGTGAGAAAGTATTACAGTGGGAATCATTTAATATCCAATATAATTCTGAAATATAATGATCAGAGTGCACTAAACTTTGGTATCTATGAATAGAAGTGTGGTAGAACAACCTGTAAGATTACAGAATGAATTATACTGTTGGGACAATGCTTATTAGAGTGCATTTGTCAAACATTTCATTTATTATTTTTTTTGCTGTATCATTATTTTGCTGGAAGAAATTAATGTTGGCTGATAAAGCTATTATATAGCCATTTAAATATTTTGTAAAAACATTTGGCTTAACTAACACTATACTTTTATTTAATTGATTTTTGTGATAAATTCTACAGTTTGCGTGATAATTAAAAATAAAGGTAGAGTTTAGGAGATTCAGTGTTAGGAAACATCAGTCATATGCCTAATATAGGGAACTTTTACTTTTATCTTCAGATTCCACAGTGGTTTTATTAATCAGGGAGTCATACGACTGAAAGTCTCATTTGAGAAGTCCTCTAAGTGCTGCCTTAAATCCTTAGAGATGGGGAAGAAATTGAGGATTCTAAAGGTTAAATTATATTATTATTACTGAGTTTGGGAGGAAAGAAGAGGAAGAATAAGGCCTTTTAATCTTTTAGAAGATCAGAACTGTTGGGATTTCTTTTTTTTTAATTTAAATTCAATTAGCCAACATATAGTACATCGTTAGTGTCAGATGTAATGTTCAATAATTGTTGGGATTTCTAAACCGTTTCATTTCAACTTAACACTTGTTTATTGAGCAGTTACTCTGAGAATGTACTTGGTAAGGTCCAGTGCATCAAATGGATAGGGCTTTAGACACCATTGCTGGAGGGTAATTTTAAAGCTATTTTGGGCCAGGAGAAGAGGTAGCAAGGCTAGGATGAAGGGAACACATAGGATTTCAGACAAAGGAAAGATTGGGAGTATCTCAAAGGGTGAGACTTGAAATTGCGTGCCATTTAAAGAGTGGTTGAAGAACCCTTTCAGTCTGGAAAGAGAATGAAGTCTATTAGTTTCCTATCGCTGTTGCAACAGGTTATTAGTGGCCTAAATTTAGTGGCCTAAATGAGCACAGACGTATTACTGTACAGTTCCAGAGGTCAGAAGTCTACATGGGTGTGCAAGGCTACGTTCCCTCTGTATGCGGTAGGAAAGAATCTAATTTCTTGCCTTTTTTAGCTTCCAGAGGCTGCCTGCATTCCTGGACTTCTAGCCCCTTCCTTCATTTTCAGAGTGCATCACTCCAGCCTCTGCTTCCTCCTTCATATCTTCTTCTCTCACTGTGACCCTCCTACTTCCCTCTTATAAGGACCCTTCTGATTACATCGGACCCACCAGGATAATCCAGGCTAACCTCTCTATCTCCCGATCCTTAATATATCACATCTGCAAAGTCCCTTTTGCCGTGTAAGATACCATTCTTGGAGATTCTGGGCATTAGGATGTATTCAGCCTACTGTGATGATCATGGGAAACTTGATAACTCTCCTCAAATATTTGAAGGGCTGACATGTGGAAAATGGAAGAAGGATTAGGCTTTTTCTGTGTGGTCCCAAGGGATAGAATGAGAACTGGTGGGTGGAAATTGCAGAGAGACGGATTTGTACCCACTATAAGAGAACTTTCTAACAGCCAGAGCTGTGAGAATGGAGTGGGCAGTCTCAGAAAGCAGCTGCGTGTCCCAGACGCTGGCAGTGTTGAGCAGAGGAGGGATGACCTCTTATGGGAATTGCTGCAGAAGAATCTCAGCTATGGCTGGACCGAGGCAAGCCTCCTTGCTAGCCCCTAGACTGAGTGATTCTCTATGCACAGCCCAGTCCATTAGCATTTGGACATGGAACATGGCCCCTGCCTTAAGGAATTCCATTTTGGCTCCATTAGTTGCTTTATTGCTTTATTGTCACCCTTTCAACATTGTAGCAAATGAAAGTCTGAAAAAAGAGATTGAAAACAAGGCCTGTGATTTAGGAACTCACTGCCAAGACAGTGACCCAATTCTATTTTGTAAGCATTCTTGTGGATTAAATATATCTTTACTTCTTTTTTTTTTCTTTTTCTTTTATTTATTTTTTAAGTGCGTTCCACACCCAGCGTGGAGCTCAATGGGGGGCTTGAGCTCACAACCCTGACTGAGAGCAAGACCTGAACTGAGATCAATAGTTGGATGATTATGCGACTGAGCCACCCAGTTGACCCTATTTTCACTTATTTTAAAAACTCCAATTCTTTCGTTCAGGTGAAAAAAAATCAGCCTTTTAAAAAAACAGAATAGATGACATTCCTAAAAAGTTTATATGTAAAGGAGTTTGAATAATCCTGCAGTTTTGCAAATCGAAGAGAAGTTTTTGGAATTCAAGAGGTTGATGGGAAGACTTTAGGTGAAGAAAGTAAGTAAGGATAGAGTCAGTTTATCCATGTTGAATATTTTATGGTTTCTCTGGGAAGATCTAGTCTCTATTAGTAATTTACTTTCAGGTATACTCAAAAAGCTACCCTGCAGCTCAGGGAATCCAAGTCAAAGGTCTGTACACTGGGGAGTGGCTTTTATGCTGATAGTCAATAAAGATTGCTTTGGGAGACCTGAAAAAGTTTGTGTACTTTTAGACATCTCGCGATCTATTATGTACCACATTCATTGCTCCATCCATTTTTAATGAGTTTTCTAGATTAAAACTTTCTCTTTTTTTGAGAGGGCTACGGCATTTGCTTTGAGATGTATTTTTGCTGAAACGGGGCTAAACTGAGCATATTTTCTAACCAGTCTGGCATAGGGCAGCATCATGGTATTGACCTTTTTTCCCCCTGAGGCTATTGTGCTTCATGTTTTCTACTTAATGATCTTTTGACTTTACTAACAATCCACAAAAGATTTCCATGGTTTCTTTAGCTTCCAACTTATATTTCAAACCTGTCCCAGATGGTAAATTTGTCTAAGGATTCTGTTAAATAAATCAGATGTTCAGTTGAAAATCTGGACCACTTATTAGACAGTGAAAGAGAGGTAATCCCATCAGTGTTTTGACCAGGGTATGACTCATTAAATAGTAACATTGGAGGGAGAGGGCTTTGAGAAATTGTCTTAGGTGACCCTCTTCTTTAAAGAGGCAAATAACCTACATTGCTGGAGTACATTCCTCAAGATGGAGGATCTAAATCCAAGGTTTTATAAAATCTGGGCTTTAGGGCCTTCAAGGACCCTCGGCAGCTGCATGTAAAATTTCTGTGAATGTATCTTTTTATGGGACAAGGGTCCACTGACTTTTATTAATTCATTGATAAATTATTCTATCTCTCATTTCTGTTCTTTAATAAATGTTCTGTATCAAGCTTGTACCAGGCACTTGGGCTTCACTCTTAATATAACATATAAATCTGAACATACATGGCTTTTTTATTTATCTGCGGCCTGTAGGGAGTAACAAACCTTAAGAGAGCTAGGGAACTGTATTGCTATTATGATAATGGGTGCCAAGAATTTTTGTGGTTAAGTAGATCTCACAGAGTTCTGATTATTTTAGGAAGGAAATCAGAAGTGGACATCTACATCTAGTGCAATAAATCAGTTATAAGGGGCTATGACTCTGTCATTACTTATGGTTCTTAGCTTTGTGGTGTCTTTCTGGTCTACTCTTGTTTTGTTCTTTTTTTTTTTTTAAAGATTTTATTTATTTATTTATTTGAGAGAGAGAGAGAGAATGAGATGGGGGAGGGTCAGAGGGAGAAGCAGACTCCCTGCCAAGCAGGGAGCCTGATGCGGGACTCGATCCAGGGACTCCAGGATCATGACCTGAGCCGAAGGCAGTTGCTTAACCAACTGAGCCACCCAGGCGCCCCTACTCTTGTTTTGTTCTTGTTATACTCTATGGTCTGTAACTACCTTGGCACTTCCCCCCCCCCCCACGTGTGTTTGGATTTGGCTTTGCCTATGATTGTCTCATACAGGATTTGGTGATCTGGGTGCTGGACTGTGTGCTTTCATAGAAGTCTTACTGTTTTTGGAATTTTCCCTCCTACCATTAGAGTGAACTGACTTTACAGCTGTAGATAAAACCTGCTCTGCCTGGCTCTATCTTTACTCTTTTGACTGTCTGTAAGGGATTGTGTGTATGTGTGTGTGTGTGTGTGTGTGTATTTAGTTCTGTACAGGTTTATCATTTGTGTAGGTTGCGTATCCACCATCGTAGACAAGCTGTAAGACCATTCCTTCACAAGGATCCTTCCAGTTGTCGCTTATAACCACACTCACCTCCTTCCTACCCTCCCTCTTCCTAACCCAGCAACTACTAATCTGTTTTCCATTTCTACAGTTCTGTCATTTCATAAATGTTACATAAATGCAGTCATGCAGTATGTAATTTTGGGGGATTGACTTTTTTTCATTCAGCATAATTTCCTGGGTGTTTCTTCAAGTTGTTGCATGTAGTGATAGTATGAACATCCATTCATGCACAGGTTTTAGTGTAGACATAAATGAAAAGGTAGCACTGGCCTCACAAAATGAGTTGGGAAATGTTCCCTCTTCTTTTTTCTAGAAGAGTTTGACAGGTTGTATAAAATTGGTTTTAATTTTTCTTTGAATATTTAATAAAATTCTCCAGTGAAATCTTCTAAGCCTGGAGATTTCTTTTGTAGTTTTTAGGCTACAAATTTAATTTCCTTAATGTTTGTAGGATTATTCAGATGATCTCTTTCATCTTAGTTGAGTGGTTTTTGAGGAATTACCGTTTTCTTCTAAATAATTGAATCTAAAAGTATAAAGTTGTAAATTTGCTAATATTTACTTAATATCCTTTTTTCCAGAAAAATTTTTAAAAAATATTTATTTATTTTAGAGAAAGTGAGAGAGCACATGAGTGGGGGGCAGGGCAGAGGGAGAGAATCTCCAAGCAGATTCCCCCCTTAGCACGGAGCCCAGCACTGGGCTTGATCCCATGATATCGTGACCTGAGCCAAAACCAAGAGTCAGGTGCTTAACCAGCTGAGCCACCCAGGCACCCCTACTTATTATCCTTTTAATGGCTTTTGGATCTGTAGTGATATCTACTGTTTCGTTCTTGTTATTGGTGATTTGTGTCTGCTCTCTTTTTTAGTCTTTATAGACAGAGGTTAATCGCTTTTAATGATATGTTTTCAAAGAACCAGCTTTTTGTTTTATTGCTCTATTGGCCTCTCCCACTATCACTGATTTTGCTTTTATCTTTATTTCCTTCTTCCTCTTGCTTTGGTTTTATTCTTTTTTTTTTTTTCTAATTTCTTGAGGTAATAACTTAGACTATTTGAGACCTTCCCTTATTTTTAATGTAAATATTTAGGGCTACACATTTCCCTGTCAGTACTGCTTTAGCTACATCCCACATATTTTGGTATGCCATAATTTCATTTTCATTCAGTTTTGTGTATTTTTTAAAAGTTCCTTTGAGACTTGATGTTTGACACGTGTTTGGTTATTTAGAAGTGGGCTGCTTCATTTTCATGTGTTTACAGATTATCCTGTTATCTTTCTTTTATTGATTTCTAGTTGAGCCCATTACAAAGAACACAGTATATATGATTTCAATTTTTAAAGATTTGTGAAGGTTTGTTTTAAAGCCCATGATATTGTCTCTTTCAGTGAATTTTCCATAGGTACTTGAAAAAAATTGTGTATTCTGCTGTTGTTGGTTGTGGTGTTCTATTTATGTCAGTTAGATCCTGTTGATTAATTTTGTTGTTTATATCTCCTACATCCTTGCTGATTTTCTTTCTAATAATTCTGTTAGTTCCTGAGGGGGATATTGAAATTTCCAACTATTAATTGTGAATTTGTCTATTTCCTTTTTCAGGTTTGTCAGATTTTGCTTCCTGTGTTTTGAGGCTCTGTTTTTTGGTGCGTGCACATTAAAGTTTATTATGTTTTCCTGGTAGATTGATTCTTTTTTTGTTCTATAATATCCCTATTTGTCTTTCATAATTTTCCTTGTTTTGAAGTCTACTTTTTCAGATATTGATATCACTCTTGCTTTCTTAAATTAACATTTGCATAGCATACCTTTTCCAGTCCTTTTACTTGCAACCTATTTCCGTTGTTGAATTTGGACCAAGTTTCTTGTAGACAGCTTGTATTTAGATCGCTTTTTTTTTTTTAATGCATCCTGTCAATCTCTGTCTTGATTAGTATTTAGATCATTTACTTTTAAGGTAATTGTCTTAAGTCTTCTCAGGCTGCTGTAACAAAATGTTGTAAGCTAGTTGACTTAAGCAGTAGACATTTTCTCACAATTCTAGAGCCCGAGAAGTCCAAGATCAAGGTGTTGGCAAAGTAGGTTCCATTCTGAGACCTCTTGGCTTGTAGGTAGCCACTGTCATTCTGTGTGCCCACATGACCTGTTCTTTGTGTGTGGGAGAGAGATTGGAGCTCTCTAGTATCTCTTCTTATAAGGACACTAATCCTATTGGATCAGGGTCCCACCCTTTGACTTTGTGTGACTTTAATTACATCCTAAAGGCCCTTTCTCCAAATATAGTCACATTAGAGTTTAGGGCTTCACCTGTATGAATAGTAGTAATTATTATTATTATTTTTTTTTTTTTTGCAATAGTAGTAATTATTAATATGTTAGTGCTTAAGTCTGCCATTTTATTATTTCTATTCGGTATAGTTTTTAATAGTGTTGCTTGGGGATTCTCACTCTCTCTCTCTCTCTCACACACACACACACACACGCACACACACAGACACACACATGCACACACACACAGTAGTCCCCCGTAGTTACAGTTAAACTTTCCTAAGTTTCATCTAGCTGCAGTCACCTGTGGTCCAGAAGCAAATGATCCTCTTCCTGCCGAAGGTCAGGGAGTCAGTAGTTGACTAAAGCTTCATCACAGTGCCCATCATTCATTTCACTTCATGCCATCATGTAGGCATTTTATTGCCTCATGTCATCACAAGAAGGGTGAGTACAGGACAGTAAGATATTTGAGAGAGACAGACCACATTCACATAACTTTTATTACAGTATATTTTATAATTGTTTTATGTTATTCTTATTATTCTTAATCTGTTACTGCACTTAATTTATAAATTAAGCTTTATCATAGGTATGTATGTGTAGAATAGATATAGTATATATAGGTTCTGACACTATCTGTAGTTTCAGGCATCCACTTGGAACACATTACCCCCCGCCCCCACCCCGCCCCATGGATAAAAGTGGACTACTATATGTTCTTAGTCTCCTGGATCAACATTCTATCACTGAGTAAGTATGAAAACCTTACTTCTACGTAGGTTCCTTTATCTTCCCCACTTTTAAATGTTAAACACTAGATGATATTATAATTTTTGTTTCCATCTTCAGATATGATCTATAAAACTCATGAGAAGGATAGTTTATTGCATGTACCCATATTTCTGCTCTTTCTGTTACTCTTTCTTCTTGGTGCTCCAGGTTTCCTTTATTTCTTTTTTATCAGTTTCTTTCTCTTTTAAGAAACTTCTTAAGCCGTTCTTTAAGAATATGTCTGCTATTGACACATTCTTCTAGAAATTCTTGTTTGTAATGTCTTTTTTTGTCTTCATTCCTGAAGGATAGTTTCTCTAGATATAGAATTAGTGGTTAACAGTTCTTTTCTTTCAGTGCTTGAAAAATGATGAGTGTTACTGCTGGCCTCCATAGTTTGATGAGGTAATTCGTTGTTTTTCTCGGGCTGCTTTCCAGATTTTTTCTTTCTTTAGTTTGCAGAAGTTTAATTTTGATATGTCTTGCTGTACATTTTCTTGGGTTTATCCTGTTTGGTGTCTGCTCAGCTCCTAGCATCTCTGTGTGTTTTGCCAGTTCGGGGGCGTTTCTAGCCATTATTTCTTTGAGTACTCTTTCAATCCTATTCTCCTTTTTTGCCTCTTTCTGGGACTCTGATGATACAAATGTTACTGGTTCTTTTATTAGAGTCCAACAGATTCCACGAAACTTTGTTCATTTCTGTTCAGTCTATTTCTTGGTTGCTCAGATTGGTTAAATTCTACCATACTTTTCTCAGCTTTAGTGATTCTGTTCTCTGTCATCTCTACTATTGAGCCCCTTTAGAGAGTATTTTTCATTTCTGTTAACATATTTTTCAATTCTGTAATTTCCATTTGGCTCCTTTTTATAACTTCTTTTTTTCCCTGAGGTTTTAATTTTTTCTTTTGCTTCAAGAGAATATGAAATTGATTGTTGAAACATATTTATGGCCACTTCTTTACAATCCCTGTCAGATAATTCTAACATCAGATTCATCTTTGTGTTGATGACAGTTGATTGTCTTTTCTTATTCCAGTTGTGATACTCTTATTTCTTGGTGTGATAGGTGATTTTTTGTTGTATTCTGGGCATTTTATCTATTATATTGGAGAATCTGAATCCTATTTAAATCTTTTGCTTTAATAGGTATTCTGTTAAGGTTTAGCATGACATTCAGCCTCCTCTTGGGGATATGATTCCAATGATGGCTTAATTTTCTGAGTCTTTGTGGTGTTATTTTGATCTGCTTAGCTTATCTGGTGCCTCTGGGGCTTCCCCTGGTCCCTGTTGGTGCTGCCAGAGGAAGTGAAAGGGCTTTCCTTAGACTGGGCCACCTCATATCTCTGTATGGAAGAGGGGAGTTTCAGGCCTCTGAGACCAAAGGTGCTCCCCGGGCTGGTCACTTGTGGCAGAATCCTTCTTGCCAATGTTATCTGGCCATCCTGTTATTTCTCTGTAGGACTGGGAAATCTCAGTTCTTGAAAGGAAAGAGATAGGAGATTGTTACCTCTGACTGCTGCTTGTTAGTGGGACTTCCAGTCATACCTTCTTGCCTTTGGTGGTGGGCTCAATTGGTGGTGCCATTGGAGAGATTCTTGTTGAATTCCAGAGAAGAACTGGCCCACCTGGACTGTCTTCTGTACTAGGTTGGAGATTGGGACATGCCAGGGTTATGTCACCTTCTTCTGGGTTAGGTCTTCTTCTGTTGGATGGAAGGGAGGGCATAGAAGCTGTGCCTCTTTATTGTTCCTCTAGTCTTAGGATCCCAAACCAGTGTGTCTTCCTCTTGATACCTTCCAAAGTTCTCCTTTGGAAATTCACAACTGGAATAAGAAAAGAGAACTGCCAATTGTCTCTTGCATTATTTTTAGGGCTTACAGTTGTACCTTGAGGGAGGAGTAGGGAGAAACCAGTTTAAGCCATCTCGTCTGGACTGTAAGTCCTAATTATGTTTTTAAATATTACTTTTAATTTGAAGGTAACTTTTTCAGAGGATACCTTTCGTTTGAGGATATCTTTTTATATACTGACTCCAATAGTGACCTTATGTAGTCTACGTAGAGGTTGATTTTGTGTGCATTATCTTTACATTCACAACCAAGAATATATATAAGTATTTATAAAGTGAATAAAGATTGGTTGAAAATTTTTGTTTCTTGAATGGGTAACATTCAGTTGCTTGAAATTTTGCTTAAGTAAAACATATTAACAGGAAAACTATGGTCAAATATTAAGGTATTAGGGTGCCTGGCTGGCTCAGTCAGTGGAGCATGTGCTTCTTGGTCTCAGGGTTGTGAGTTCGAGCCCCACTTTGGGTGTAGAGATTACTTAAAATCTGAGCCTGGGTGGCTCAGTCGTTAAGCGTCTGCCTTCGGCTCAGGTCATGATCTCGGGTTCCTGGGATCGAGCCCCGCATCGGGCTCCCTGCTCAGTGGGAAGCCTGCTTCTCTCTCTCCCACTTCCCCTGCTTGTGTTCCCTCTCTCCCTGTATCTCTCTGTCAAATAAAAAAATAAAATAAAATAAAATCTTTAAAAAATATTAAGATATTAGTGTATATACAATGGATATGTTCTGTGTGTATGTGTGCACATGTGTGTATGTGTGCACATGTGTGCATGTGTCTCATATACTCCATCTCTTTCATGTGCTTCCCCCTTCAGATGCTTTTTTTCCCCACTCTGGCTTGCCTTTTCATTCCCTTAGTGGTGTCTTTTGATGAGCAGAAGTTCTTAATTTTAGTGTAGTCTAATTGAGCAATTTTAAAACAAGATTAATACTTTATAACCTGTTTAGAAATCTTTGTCTCACCCAATGTAATGAAAATACTCATTGTTTTCTTCCAACAGCTTTATCATTTTGACTTTCTCATTTAGGTATACAATCTAACTGGAATTGATTTTTATTATGTGAATGCTCAAAGATTCTTTTTTTTTCCTTCAGTTCACTCAACTCTATTTATTGAAAAACTCATCCTTTCCCCCACTTACTTGCAATGTAATCTTTCTTATAAATCAGCTATACATGAGTGAGTCTTTTTCTGGACACACTATACCTGGGCTGTTCAGTAGAAGTATAATGTAAGTCACACATGTGAGCCATACATGTAACTACAAATTTTCTAGTAGCCCCGTTAAAAAAAAGTAAAAAGAAACTGATGAAACTTATTTAAATGATATCTTATTAAGCCCAGTATAATAAAATAATATCTTAATATGTAATCAATATGGAATTATTGAGATATTTTATATTTTTTGTACTGTCTTTGATATCTGGCATGTAGTTTACATTTACTGCACATCTCAACTCACACATAAAATCATCATTATTAATACTTGATCTGTATTTAGATTTCATAAAATTTAAAGTTGAAAAAATAGATTCACATACCTAAGTTGGTCCAAACTGTACTTAAGTTTCTTTCTTTCTTTTTTTTTAAGATTTTATTTATTTGTCAGAGAGAGAGAGGGCACAAGCAGGGGGAGCAGCAGGCAGAGGGAGAAGCAGACTCCCTGCTGAGCAGGGAGCCTGATGTGGGGCTCGATCCCAGGACCCTGGGATCATGACCTGAGCTGAAGGCAGACACTTAACCGACTGAGCCACCCAGGCATCCCTGTACTTAAGTTTCTTAAGTTTAAGTTTGAATTTAAATTCATTAAAATAAAAAAAATTAATTTGCTTCCTGAATTGCACTAGCCACATTTCAAGTGCTCAGTGGTCACATGTGTGTGGTGACTACTATATTGGACAGTGCAGCTCTATTCTCTTCATTTTTCTGTTGTCTGTCCTTGCTCTAGTAACATGCTATCTTAATTACTATAGTTTTATAATAAGTCTTAATATCTGGTATATAAGCACTCCAACTTTATTCTTGGCTATTATGAATCCTTTAAATTTGCATATAAATTTTAGAATCCCTTTGTCAACTTTCACTAGCATTTTTTTCATAATTATTACTGTTCACTATGTTACCTGCATAAAGGATAGCAAGACAAACAAAACCATATTGAGATACGGAGTTTGGGTAGTTCGTTGCCTTGGTTCTTCTCCTAGCTAAACAACTGGTTCTGAAACATCAGCCTCACTGTTCCTGCCATTCATTATATGCAACTCTGCAAATTTATAAAATATAATATGAAGTGGCATAGGCTTTTCAGGACAGTTGTGACTATCAACTGTTCAAGCTCCAAATGTACACAGTTTTTTTAAGCTAGAAAATGTTTAAGAACCTGATATGGCTATGGCATTAGGTGGGGCAGTCAAGAAAATACTCATTGGATTTTAGGTTGAGCAGTTAAGAAAGTATTCATTGGATTTCTTTTTATGACCATATAACTACCTGAACCTTTCAGTTCTAAAACATTTAAAACGTGCTTGATTAAGAAAAAAAAAAAATCGCACAACAACAGAAAGTTATTTCAAATGAATGGATGAGTCTGCAAAAAGGAACAAGCAGAATATCAGGGAAGTGAGATGGCTTTGAAGCCTTTGGATACCCTGGGAACAAATATGGATGTAGGTGACCTGTAACTTGAGAGCACGGAGGCGCTGGGGACTAAGATCAGGGCTTCCGCAGTTTGGGGAGTCAGACTGGAGACTAGGGTAAGGGCAAGCAAGCGTAAAGGGGAAGCGTTCTTACCCTCCAGAAGTAGGCAAAGAAAGGTTCTCTATGGTCTGGTCTCTGAATAGAGGTTAAAAGCAGAAGTCTCCCCTGAGAAGTGGTGGCCACTCCCTTGCCCTCCTGTGCACATTTAGGGTTTATACTGTTTGCACCATCTGAAAAAGCCTAAGTCTAGAATGATAAGATGGGACCTGGTCTTTAATAAATGCTGTACGTGCTTGGCAGAACCATACTCTAATTCTGCTTGGAAGTAAACATCTTCAATCAGGCTGCAAAGAATTGCCACAGAGTTACATAAAATAGGAGCACACAATCAGAAATTACTGTCACAATAAGCCACCATGAGTGAAAGTCAGTAGGGACAGCATACGGAAGAACCAAACTCAGTAGACTCCAGTTCTTGGACTATAAATACAGTTTATGAATGAAGCATTTTAATGTTAAAGGAATAAAAGAAATTGATAGCATGAGTAAGGAGGAGGTGACTGTTATTGACCAGGCAGTTTTGAAAATGAACCAATTAGAAATTATAGGAATGCCAAATAAAAAAAAAAATAATGGTAAGGTTAAATAAGAGATTAGACACAGCAGAGGAGAAAAATTACTAAAATGTAGGTCTGACGCTAGTACAAAGAAGATAGTACAGAGGCCAAGGGGTAGAAATTGTGACAAAAAAGGTAAGAGAGGAGTAAATTTCAGAAGATGATAGAGGGGAAAATGGGAGAAGAGACAATATTTGACTATCTGAAGTGAAAAAGATTTTAGAAAAAAGATTGTAATCTTCACATTTTGGAAGCCCAAGAAATACACTTGCTTGTTTTCTAGGGATGAAACAGTTCTTTGAAACGTGAAGGCAAAATGAAGATATTTTCAGATAAACAAAAATAGGAAGTTTACCTGTTTAGCTAAAACCCCCATTCCTCCAAGTATCTTTGAATGATTTACTTCTGATTTTAGAAACGAGGTTTGAGATGTAAGAAGGAGCATAATGAAGTAAGATGGTAGACATGGGGATAAATCTAAACATACACTAATGATGCAAAACAGAAACATCTAATGTATGGAGTTCAAAAGACCTCAATAATATCAGGGTAGTCATAAAGTACTGTACTATAATTTGGTGTAAGGGGGAAGGAGATAACTAGATCTAGAACATCTTCAGGCCCTTGTGTTATTTGGGAAGAAGCTAAATTTTGTATTACAAATATGGAAGTTAAAAGTTAAAGCTTAACATTCAAAAGAATGGAAACAGGATATCTTCTAAATGGGGAAAGAAAAAACATGAAATTAGGAAAAAACTAGTCAATTTAACAGAAGGGAGGAAAGAGAAAAAATGTGGGCAAAATAAAAAGCACAGGATAAAATGGCAGAAATAAAATCTAAATATCAGTAATCAAATTAAGTATTAAATCAAACTAAAAGAGGGAACAATCTAGTTATATGCCATTTATAAGAGAATACCTAAAGGATGAGGACAGAAAAAGATTGAAAACAGTGGGAAAAAAATAGCAAATACTAACCAAAATATTTCTTGTACAGTAATGATATTATCAGACCAAATATATTTTATGGCAAAATATTATTAGCATCTGAGAGGGCTCTATATCATGATAAAGCGTTGATTTTTGGTAGGAAGCTGTTTCTAAATTTATATGAACCTAATAGCTTAACTCCCAAAAGAAAAAAAAAAAAAGTAGACTGAACTCTAAGAAAATTTTGACAAATCCTTCATCATAGTTGAAATTTTTTACACACATCTTAGTCTAGATTTAGCAGACAAAAAAGGTGAAGTTATAGAAGATAGAACATTATTAACAAATTTGATTTGGTTAATGTATATAGACCCCTAATCCCAACAATTGGAAAATGTAACCCCTTTCTTTCAAGCATCTATTGAACATTCATGAAAATTGAGCATGCTTTAGGCCAGGGCTTTGCAAACTTTTGATAAATGGCCAAATCCTAAGTATTTTCTGCTTTGTGGGTCATATGGGGATTTTCCCCCTAACTATTTGCAACTTATTTGCAATATTCAGCTCTGCTGTTACAGAGTGAAAGCAGCCATAGAGAATGTGTAAACACATCGGTGTGGCTATATTCCAATAAACTTTTATCTATAAATACAGGTGACTGGCTGGATTTGGCCTATAGGTCTTAGTTTGCCACCTCCTGCTTAAGGCCATGAAAGTCTCAACAAATTTCCCTATCATACAGACTACATTTTCTGACTGAAGTAGAACAAAGTTAGAAATCAGTATCCTCCTTTCCACACCATCATATACACTTCTGGGGGGAAAAAAAATCTTTCTAACTTCTTGATCAAAGAAGAAATCATAATGGGAATTTTAAAAAATACTTAGTACTGAATAATGAAATTACTATAAATCCAAGCTTGCAGAATGCAGTTTAACCAGTGTTTACAGGACAATTTACAGCCTTAAAGGAATATACGAAGAAAGGCTGAAAACTAATGTACTAATCATGTGATGTAAGAAGTTAAGAAAAAGAAAGAAAATAGAATAAATTTAAACAAAGTAGAAAGAAGGAAATAATAAAGAGCAGAAGTTAATAAGATAAAATCTAGCAAATTCAAAAATTCTTTTAAAAAGAAGGCACTTAATAGAACAATATTAGGAATGAAAAATGGGATATTACACTATAGGTATTAAAGAGAATTCTGTGAACATTCTTATGCTGCAAAATTTGAAAATTTAAATGAAATAGACAAGTTTCTAAAAGAATGTAGCTTATCAAAATTGGTTGAAGAAGAAATTTAAAAACAAAAGTTTGAGTGAAGTAATTAAGTCAACAATCTGAGATCTTCCTAAAAGAAAATAGGCTCAGTCAGTGTTTCAAACTTTAAAGGAATGATAATTCCAGTAGTATACAAACTGAGAAAGTTAAAATAAAATGAAAATCTAGTCTGTGAGATTACTATTTCTTGAATATTAAAACCAAATAAGGAGAACATGAGAGAGGAAAATTACTAGTTCATTTCACTTATTAATGTGGGTTCAGAATTCCCAAACAAAATATTAGCTACTTAAGCAATGGTATATAAGAAAGATAAAACCCAGCATGGTCATATTTTCATGACCAGCTAGGAATGCAAAGGTATTGTACATCTCAATAGATAAAAAAAAATTGATAAAATCCACCAGTCTCCATTCATGGTAAAAATTCCTAGCAAACTTGGAATAGAAGAACTTTCTTAACCTTTGAAATCAACTAAAAACCTACAGCAAGATACTCAATAATAAAGTAGTAGAAACATTCTTTTTCTTTAAATTAAAGACAACAAAGATGGTCACCATCACTATTTCTACATTATATTGGAAATTATAAATTTTAAGTTATAAATATATAAATTAGTTATGAGTTATTGAAAATATATTTTTAGCTGGAAATTCTAGTCAACTTAATGAGACAAGACAAAAAATTGAAAGAATTCTTTCATTTAAGAATTAGAGGGGCACCTGGGTGGCTCAGTCGGTTGAGTGTCTGACTCTTGGTTTCAGTGCAGGTCATGATTTGATGGGTCATGAGATCAAGCCCTGCAATGGGCTCCCCACTCAACCAGGAGTGTGCTTGAAGATTCTCTCCCTCTGCCCCTCCCCGCACTCATGTGCTCTCTGTCTCAGATAAATAAATAAATCTTAAAGAAAAAAAGAATTTAAGAATTAGAAAGGGGGAAACAAAATAGTCATTATTTATAGAAGATAGCATTGTCTACATAGAAAACTCCAAGGAGTCTGCAGAGGAATTACTAGTTTAATTGCTGGATATAAAGTAATGATTAAAAATGAATGGCATTTAAATCAGAAATCTTTTTTTAAAAATATATTTTAATAAGAGGACATTTATTCCACAAACAGATATGTAGATATAAGTTAAACAGAAATGTATAAGACCTTTATAGGGACTATAGTAAGATTTTATTGAAAGAAAACAAAAAGTCACAAGTAAATGGAGAGAAAGATCATGTCTATGGATAGGGAGACTGGATAAAAGAGTTCAGTCAGTTTCTGACAAATTTGTAAGTTTATGCCGTTTCATTCAAAGTTCCAGTAGCTTTCAAAAAAGCAATGTAGGGGTGCTTGGGTGGCTCAGTCAGTTAAGTGTCTGCCTTCAGCTCAGGTCATGATCCCAGAATCCCAGGATCAGGCCCTGCATCGGGCTCCTTGCTCAGCAGGGAGTCTGCTTCTCCTTCTGCCCTTCAGCCTGCTCGTGTTCTCTCTCTCTCTCTCTCAAATAAATAAAATCTTTAAAAAAAATAAAATGCAGTGTGAAATCTTATTTCAAAATTTGCAAAGGACAAGTTATCCTGGAAACTTGAAGAACAAGTTAGGGGTGGGGGGTAGGTCTATACTGTCCAGTGTAGTAATCACTGTCAAGGACTTGTAGTTTGGCAGTATGGTAGAAGCACAGAGATAAATAGATCAAAGCAGCAGAAGGGAGGCACAGAAGTAGATCTTTATGGAAACTTAGAATGTCAGAGTGGTGCTGCCCATGAGTGGGAAGAGGATAGACTATTCACCATATATTGCTGGAATAATTAGCTGTTTATATGGGGAAAAAACAGAATGGAATCTCTCCTTCACGCCCTATACAAAATCAAATTCAGTCAGATTAAAGCCTTAATAAAAACTGCTAACAGTTCTGTTGTGCTTATTATATACTTGATCTTGTTCTAGCACTTAACACACATTTAGTCCTTTGATCATTACATTTATCTTTAATTGTAGGTGCTATTATTACCACCATTTTTTTTAATGTGAAGAAACTGAGGCAAGCACAGAGAAACCAGGTAATTTGCCCAGGGTCGCGGTGGCAGAGCCATATTTTTCTGTGACCTTAACCTCTATGCTATACTGCTTTTACTTAAATGAGCAGGACAAAATCCTGAATTTTTCAATATAGAGGCATGTTTTTGTGACCTCAGGATAGGGAAGGATTTTTTTTTTAAAGAAGGATTTTGTTTATCATAAAGGAACAAAAAATCAATAAATTTGGCTACCATAAAATTAGGAACTTCTGTTTGTCAGGAGGTACCATAAAATAACTGAAAAGGCAAGTCAGAGATTGGCAAAAGATACTTGTAATACTTAGAACAAGAAAGAATTGCAATCATAAATATAACAAATTCCTACCACACTAATAATGTATAAGAGTTTTGTTGATCCACATTTTCCTCCACGATTGGAATTTCTTCTGATCCTAGTGGCCATAAAATGGTATATTTATGGTTTTAATTTGCAGTCCTTGATTTTTAGTGAGGATAAGCATCGCTTCCTGTTATTAATGGCCATTTGTATTTCTCCTTCAACGAAGAGCCTGCAGAGGATAGGACATGGGGCTGACATTGGCATTTTGAGGATTGTGGGTCTACCTCCAGGTACTCCTGGATCTGTAAATTTTATTAGAGAAGCACCTGTGATCAGATCTGCTTCTCTGGCTGGTTTTTTATTTCTACGGTATTTTTTGTTTATCTTCATTTAGAGCTGTCCTCCTAAATCATTTAATAGAACACTGAATTTGCTGGTACAGGTCATAACATTTGAAAGGATTAACATTTGATTTATGCTCTCTAAATCCACAACTATTAGAAAATAACATAAAACTTCAGGATTTACTTTGCAGAAGTGATTTCCTCCTAATGTATTCTCTTTCAGCAGAATTCAGAATCCTGTTACATAAGAGGCCATACAGCTTTAATTCCCATGCATTCATATTTAGTGACCATTATACTTCAAAAAAAAAAAGTATAAAATTTCCCTAATTCTCAAAGTAACACATACTTATAAGAAAATTTGGAAAATACAAACATGTAGGTGATAATAAACTATTTAGGGAACTGTGATTTATAATATATTCCTTTGTGGTCTTTTGTGTTTATATCTTTATGTACATGATTGAGGATAACTATCCCACTTTAACAGAAGAGCTTTCACTTCTTATGCCAAAAAATAATTATAATTACTTAGAAATTTAATCACATAAAAGTTGAGTCACCATCTCCAAAGAGGTGTGAATTTCAGCAGGGGGTAGGAGGAGAATTGTCCTGTGCATTATAGAATATTCAGCATTATGCCTGGCCTCTCCCTACTAGATGCTGGTAGCATACTCTACCTTCTCCAGTCAGACTATCAAAAACGCTTCCAGGTATTGCCAAATGTCCCTTGAGGGGACAGTCACTCCCCGCCCCCCCTCCGGTTGAGAACCTCAGGTATATATAGTAGAACACTCTTTCTTCCATGATCATGTTTTCTTTTCTTGGTTTGGGGGATATGATATTGCTTCTCCTGGTTTTCTTCCTTTATACTTAGTGCTTCTTCTCACTCTGCTTTGAGGGTTCCTCTCTCCCTAGCTTCTTAATGTCCACACCTCTCTCCTGAACTCTACATTCATCTATCCAGGTGATCATCATCATACGTCTTCACTCCTATCTCTAAGAGGCATTGCAAATGGAATGTGTCTGTAAACAAACTCCTGACCTCTGCCTTCTCCAAATGTCTCCATCTGCAGCAATCCTGTTTTCATTTAATGCGATTCCTGTTGTCTAGGCCAAAGCCCTACAGGCTTGTCTCACTGACTTGTTACTCTCAAACCTCACGCGAAATACATCAGGAAGTCCTATTGGCTCTAACTTTACAATTTATTCAGAATCTGACCTTTACTCCCTTTCTCCACTGCTGTCACCATCATCTCTTACTTGGTTTAGTGCAGAGCCACCTAACTGGTCTCCCAGCTCTGCCCTTGTGTTCTTAATCTTCTCTGCGTGACCTTTAAAAATGTTCAATCAATCATGTCTTTCCTCTCCTCAGAACTCTGTAATGGCTCCTGCCTTTCACCCAGAATAAAAGCCAAAGTCCCTGGCATATAATAGCTCCTCAAAAAAATACTTGTTGCATGAATGAAGAGCTAAATCAGATGATTTAAATGCTTTTTTTGCCTTCTTCATCTTGCTGATACTTTGTACTTTTAACTACTTCCTCTTTCTCGAACTCTCTGTTCCTTCAGTCATAGGTATTCCCTCTTCTCTCTCTGGTTGGTTGTCTGTCATCTTCATGGCTCAACTTCCTGTATGTACAGTCACTAGTCATTAAATCTCTGTTCACATCCTTGGCCCTCTTTGTCCTTTCTGTACTCTTCATCCTTTGATGATTTAAGTCACATCATGTCTAAACTATCACTTCTTCTTTGATTCTTCTCAGTTGCATAGTAATGTATCAAAGAAGTCTCCTTTTTAATTTTTATCCCCACTGACTATGAGCTCCATGAAAGCAAGGACTGGATCTTGCTGGTCAACTACTGTATTTCCAGGGCCAAATGTGGTTCCTTGTACATTGTGGTCATTCAATACACATTTGTTGAGTGAATGAATCTTTTTTTTTTTTTAAGATTTTTATTTATTTATTTGACAGAGAGAGACACAGCGAGAGAGGGAACACAAGCGGGGGGGGAGGGAGAGGGAGAAGCAGGCTTCCCGCAGAGCAGGGAGCCCGATGCGGGGCTCGATCCCAGGACCCTGGGATCATGACCTGAGCTGAAGGCAGACGCTTAACGACTGAGCCACCCAGGCGCCCCAAGTGAATGAATCTTAAATCTGTTTTTCATACTGCTTTTTGGTCATCTTCAGCTGGATGTCTTTATATCAGTCCATAATATTTAGTATGCCCAAAACCAGATTCATCATCCGCCCCCCCCACAATAAACCTGTTCCCTCTCCTTTCCACTCTGCCTTTTCAATAAAGGGTACTCCTATCTGTATCAGTTGTTAAAGCCAAACATCTAGGTTTCTTTCTTTCTTTTTCTTTTTTAAAAAGATTTCTCCCAGTTTTTCATGACCACTAATCAGTTACCAAATTCTGCTGATTCTTTTTTTTTTTTAAACAGCTTTATGGAGGTATGATTTACATATCATAAAATTTCTCTGTTTTAAGGGTACAATCCAGTAAACTTTAGTATATTTATAGAATGGTACAACCATCACCACATCTAATTTTATAACCTTTCCATCACCTTGAAAAGAAGCCTCATAACCACTTAGAGTTGCTCATTTTCATTCCCAATCCTAGGCAACCATTAATCTACTTTTTATCTCTATATTTGCCTCTTTTTTTTTGAATATTCATGTGAATAGAATCATACAATATGGTTTTTTCTGTCTGACTTCCTTCACTGAGCATATCGTTTTTAAAGGTTCATTCATGGTGTATTTTGTATCTGTTACTTTGTTCCTTTTTATTGTCGAGTAGCACTTCATTGTATGCATATGTCAGATTTTTCCAATTCAGTCAATAGTTGATGGGCATTTGGGATGTTTCTAGGTTTTGGCTATTATGAGTAATACTTCTGTGAACATTTGTATATGGGTCTTTGTATGAATATAGGTTTTCATTTCTCTCGGTAGATACCTAAGAGTGGAATTGCTGGGTCGTACAGTAAATCTGTGTTTAACTTTTTGAAGAAATGTATTTCCCTAATGATTAACAATGTTGCGCATCTTTTCATGTGCTTATTAGCTATGTGTAGGTCTTCCTTTGCCCATTATTTATTATTTATTTTTAGAGGAGGAGAGAGAGAACCTGCGTAAGCGAGGTGGAGTGGGGGAGGGGAGTAGAGGAGAGAGAATCTCAAGCAGACTTCCCACTGAGCATGGAGCCTGAGGTGGGGGGTGGGGGGCTTGATCTCAGGACCCTGAGATCATGACCTGAGCCGAAATCAAGAGTTAGAGATGCTCAACCAACTGAGCCACCCAGGCACCCTGCCTTTGCCCATTTAAAAATGGAATTAGTTGTCTTTTTATTATTGAGCCATACAAGTTCTCTATATATTCTGGACACAAGTCTCTTTATTAGACTTAAAAATATTTTCTCCTTGTCTATGGGTTATTTTTTAACTAAAATTTTTTAAAAACTTGAGATAAAATTCACATACCATAATATTGACTCCTTTAAAGTGCACAATTCAGTAGTTTTTAGTATATTCACAAGGTTATATAATCATCACCAGTAGGTAATTTCAGAATATTTTCATTACCTTCAGAAGAAAGCCAATATCCATTAACAGCCACTCCCCCTTCCTCACTCCCTTCAGCCCCTGGCAACCTTTTTTCTATCTAGGGATTTGCCTAGTTTGCCTTTTTTACTCTGTTGAATGGTGTCTTTTGAAACACAAAAGATTGTAATTTTGATTAAGGTCAGTTGATCAGTTTGGTCTTTTATCTTGTGCTTTGGTGTTGTATTTAAGAAAGCATTGCCTAGGGCACCTGGGTGGCTCAGTCGTTAAGCATCTGCCTTTGGCTCAGGTCATGATCCCAGGGTTTTGGGATCGAGCACCGCATCGGGCTCCCTGCTTGGCAGGAAGCCTGCTTCTCCCTTTCCCACTCCCCCTGCTTGTGTTCCTGCTCTCGCGCTCTCTTTCTCTCTCAAATAAATAAATTAAAAAAAAAAAAAAGAAAAGAAAGCATTGCCTAATTCAGGATCTCAAGGATTTACTCCTCTATTCTCCTCCAAAAGTTTTATAATTTTGTTCTTACATTTAGATCTGTGGTCTGTTTGAGGTAATTTTTGTGTATAGTGTGAGGAAGAGATTAAAATTCATCTTTTTGCAAGTGGGTATCCAACTGCCCCAGCACCATTTATGCAAAAGAATATTTCTTTGAATCTAAAGTATGTGACTTACAGACAACATATAGTTAGATCTTGAATTCTTATCCAGTTGGACAATCTCTGCCTAAAATCTTTTGCTTCTACCTCAGATTCTTTGTTCCTTGTTTTTTCTTCCCACTCCCACTGCCTTTGTTCTTGCCTAGACTACCTCCCAGGTGTTTTCCTGGCCTCCAGGTATAGATTCTCTGCCACTGTTTTCAAATTTATTCTCTATACTGATTACTTAACTTAATTTACTTGTCTGGCTCCTGTGGACCTTTGAGTTTGCAAATCTTGGCATAAAATGTCATGTTGGGACTCCTGTATTCTTCCGATTCATTATTTTATTCACTGGGTATTTAGTGAGTGTCTACTAAGTGACAGGTACTGTTCTAGGAATGAAAGCTAGAGCAGTGTACCTGTAAGCTTTTAATGATTAACTCACCACTCAAAACGTAGTGGCAAAAAAACAACCAGTTACTTAGTTCATGATTTTTGGGTTGATGATTTGCACTGGGCTCATGAAAGTGAGGTTCTCTTGGTCTTGGCTGGGCTGTCAGTTACAGTCTGCTAGATAGTTCGACTTCTGGGAGTTGGTTGGTTGGCCATCATCTGAGGCAGGGGTTGGAAATCCATTTATGGCCCCTAAGCTAAGAATGTTGTTTATATTTTTGAAGAGTTGTAAAATAAAAGACAAAAGAAGACTATGTGGCAGAGATCATATATATATGGCCCTTAAAGCCTAGAGTTTTTACTATCTGTCCCTTTACAGAAAGTTTGATGGTCTCTGGTCTAAGGTAAAAGGAATTGCCTGGGTATGTGTCTCTCATCATCCAGTAGGCTAGACTAGGCTTTTTCTGGCAGCAGCAGGGTTCTGGGAGAGAGTAGAAGCATGTAAGATTTTTGCAGCTTACATTCGGAGCCGGTACAGTGTTGTTTCTGCTATATTCTGCTGGCAAAAGCAAGTCACAAGTTGGCTGAAATTCAACACTGAATAAAAGGCTTTATTTTTTTTAATGGGAGGAGCTATGAAATCACATTTCAAGAGGTGCGAAAAAAAGGAGGAGACAGGTTAAGGCCATTTCTACTGCCTCCCACGAACAGTAGAAAAACAGACAAAAAGCTCTTTGCCTTTATAGAGTATACATTCTATTGATGACAATAAATTCTCATGTTTCATTATACCTCCCAAATAGCCAATCTGTCCTAGTTGTATGTCCCTAACTAGTTCTCTGATTTTTCATTTTCCTGTACTTGAGTCATGCTTTATGAATGTTTACCGAATGAAAAGATAGTATGAATTTCTTCTCTCATATTCTTAGTTAATTCCATTTTCCTTCAAGTTTGCTCACTTCTTGGAGGCATTTCCTGGACAGTATGCCCTGTACTCTGTTTCTCTGTGTTCTCTGACATACTCTGTTTTAGCACTGGTTAATGCTGAATTGTGATTAGTAGTTCAGTATCTCCTTAGTAAGGTGTTTGAAGACAAGGGTCCTGCCACATTGACATATTTCCATTTCTGGACAACAACAAATATTTGTCAGGCACTGTGCTGAGTGGTAGAAGTAAACAAAACAGACAAGGAAAGTTCTTGCATTCATAAGAAGAACTACATGAGTAGTATTCTTTTTTTTTTTTTAAGATTTTATTTATTTTTTAGAGAGCGAGCGAGAGAGAAACAGCATGAGAGGGGAGAGGGTCAGAGGGAGAAGCAGGCTCCCCGCTGAGCCGGGAGCCCGATGTGGGACTCGATCCCAGGACCCTGGGATCATGACCTGAGCCGAAGGCAGACGCTTAACCATCTGAGCCACCCAGGCGCCCAATAGTATTCTTAATAATACTGGTTTTTGTTTGTTTGTTCTAGCAAGATTAGTATATTAGGTTTTGTTTTGTCATTATGGCTCCACACCATTTTTCACCCATAAGTCTTCTGTGTTTTAGTCTTGTGAAGTTTTATCTTTAAGGCATTTACTATGTCACTTTTGATTTTTACAGCTGCATCTTTAGTGTTATGCAATATGTGTATTTTGGAAAACCAAGCATACTAAATTATTATATTGAAATTCATATACTATTTTGATTAGTAGTTCACTCTCTCCTTGGTCATTCATTTTTTAAATTCTTGGTAGTCTGTCTCCAAGGACACAGTGTGTCTTATGCATTTTAGAACACAGGTTTGAGGTTCCATATTCTTTCTCCTCAAGGAAAATTCGATTTTAGTGTTTATTATAGTGCCCTGTACATAATGGGCACTTAATTAGCATTTGTTCCTGGTAATAGCCTCTTTGGTTTTCTGTTTCATCGAGTTTCACCCAAAATGATTATTCTTGCCTGGCTTTTAAATAGCTAAATAAATTCTTGACCTTCAGTATAATAATTATAATAACTTCTTTTCATTCTGAATGAATGTATTAATACATTCAAATACATTAATACAATATTAATGTATAAATTTGGAAGTGTCTCTATTTTCGCAGTTGCCAACCTGCTTGAAGCATTTTGAAAATGTGCATTTGCATTTTATAAATTGATGCCTGCAGAAATTAAGGACAATTTAGGGAAGTGATTTATTACCTGAAAAGAATTAAGGATATGATTCTCTGTAACATGTTATTAGATAGTCATATCATTTAGTTATTTATTCTTTCGTTCTTGGTTCAGTCATTCATCCATTGAATAAGCGTTTTTTTTGAATGCTTATAATACATCAGTCACTGTGCAAGGTGCTGTGTTACAGAGAGGAATTAAACATAGTCAGTGAGCGGAGGGAGGTCTTTATTTTATATTTAAATCTCTAAGGTTTGAAATATTACAGAAGGCTACAATATAAATATTCACAATATAAATTGAATTGAAAGCATAAGGCTATAGATCATTCATAAATGACGAATTTTTGGAAATGCTAATAGCATATGGTTATCAATCTTTAAGTGTCTTATTTGTTGCAGTGAGTATAGGGATTGAATTAAATGTTTGGAAATAACGATTGTTGAAAAGCATGCATATAAATGTGCATTTTATGACAGCTGAAGTCAGATGAATTATTTAATATCTGGGCAGTTCAAAATGATGAATAATTAGATTTCTTATAGAATAATATAAACTATTTTGATTGCAGATTTAGAGAAATTATAGTTTGATCAGAAAAAAATTGAAAAACAATTTTTCTCATTAACCTTTTTATAATTCAGTGTGTTATGTAAGACATATACTTTTATATAAGTGAAATTGTATAATTACCTCCCATATTATATTTTATTATGTGTAGAGGACCATATTAAGACAAGAAAACATGAATGAGATAAAAGCAGACCATTTCTCTCATGGCCAGTTGGTTTATAAGAAAGGTAAAGAGGCTATATAGCAGCTCATATATTTAAAGCCTAAGTGATTTTTATTCTGTTTTTATTGACATGTGATTAATGAATTAATCCATAGGTCAGCAAGGAGGTTTAAAGTATTCAAAATTAAAAGCTAGGCTATTTGGGGGGGGGGGTTAACTTTTGATCTGGGTAATGTTACTACTTCAAGGGAATGTGAAATGGTGCTTTATCCCCTCCCGGTAATCTTTTAATAAATAAACATCCTTTTTTTTTTTTTTTTTAAACACTTTGGGGATGGAATTGTTGAAACACTTTGGGGATGGAATTGTAGCTGTATAAATTATATTGTTATATTAAAGCAGGGTCACTCCTAAAATTCTGAATTTAGTTTCTGAAAAGTTTTATTTAAGAAGCAGTCCCTTTGAAGGCTGATTTTCATTTTGTACTGAGGATTTCTAAACTCCAAACTGCTCCTTGGAAAGGCACTATTGCTTATTAGTCTGGTATTTACTTTGAGTAGATGAATTAGATACTATGTTTTTTTTTTAATAAAGATTTTTATTTATTTATTCATGAGAGACAGGGAGAGAGGCAGAGGGAGAAGCAGGCTCCCAAGGAGCAGAGAGCCCGATGCGGGACTCGATCCCAGGACCCTGGGATCATGACCTGAGCCGAAGGCAGACGCTTAACCATCTGAGCCACCCAGGCGCCCCAAATTAGATACTATGTTTTACTTCGTCTCTACTCCCACAGTGAAGTGTCCTGTGTGTGTGTCTATATAATATGCAGAAAGTGCATAGGTCTTCCTTTTTCCCCCAAGACATTTCATGTTTTATGAAGATGCATATGTGCATCTATAGAGTGATTTGAACATGATATTAATAAAGAATTCGAATAAAAAAATAAAATAAAATAAGGTAATTAAAAGTAACAATCATAGAAATCTAATTCCTTTGATTTTTTTTTCTCCTTACCCTCATTCTTGGCCTACTTTTTACATAACTATTTTTTTACATAACTTTATGTAACTATTGCTTAATATTAGTATTGTTTAAATTTTAAAATTCCTTTTTTAAACTTTACAAGCTTGGAATTCAACTTGTCCTTCTCTATTAATGTTTAATAAGAATAGTAGAGTTGGAATTAGAGCAAGCACATGTTCACTTTTTAAAAATTTTTTTATTGTGTTAATCACCATACATTACATCATTAGTTTTCTTTTAAGTGGATTACTACTTCCTTCCTCCATAAGTAATTAAATAGCCTGATTTTTCTAGACTCTTGCTTTCTTCCCTTCGTTCTTTTTCTTGCCCATCTCATTATCTTGTAATTAATTTGTATTTTTTAGATCCCCCCTCCGCAGATAGTAGAAAGGGAAAGAAGGTAGAACTTAGGGATTACTTGATTTTCATTCACTTATTTATTAAACTATGTCTGCCACTGGCGGAAATATCTGTGTACTGCCTTTGTATATATTAATGACACATTAAGCTACATATATTCAGTTTCTCTTTCAGTCCAAAAACACATAGAATTAATTTTTTTTCTACTTGTATTTGGAGCAGGATAGTTTTAATAGTTCAGAAACTCAGAGGCTTGTCTCATTTGTTCTAGCTGTACACCACGTTTTTTGTTGTTAAGTCTTCCTTCAGTATACCCCCTTGACTCTCACTGGCAGTAATCCTTTTTTTAAACAATTTTTTAAAGATTGTTTATTTATTTATTTGACGGAGAGAGAAGAGAGAGAGGGAGCCCAAGCAGGGGGTGCGGGGGGCTGAGGGAGAAGCAGGCTCCCCACTGCACAGGGAGCCCGACGCGGGGCTCGATCCCAGGACCCTGGGATCATGACCTGAGCCGAAGGCTGACGCCCAACGACTGAGCCACCCAGGCGCCCCAGAGCATTCCTGTGCTCTTGCCCTGTCCTTTCCCATCACCCGGCAAGCTCCTTTAACCACGTTCAGAGGTCCTTTCCTCCAGTTACTCCATGACACCTCTTTCTCTTCTGGGCTTCCCCAGCATCATTTGTAAGCCTCTAAGGTGACTCTACAGGACTGTTTGCAACTCACTTGGCTGAGAGCTTTGTAAGATGGACTCTCTTCTCTCTCCATGCTTTGCACAGAGCACTTAAATGATGGAATGGAGAGGGAAGAGGAAACTGGAGTTTGAAAGTCTCATGTGCCCAGGAACTGCTTCGTTCTTTTGGGAACAGATGAATGTATTCTGTTACCACAGCAATTTGTGAGGCCATGTTATTGTCTCCATGTTACAGTTCAGGAACCTGAGGTTGATTTGCCCAGTGATGTCCAGGCAGTGGTCGAGCCAGGATGTGGATCAGGCGTGGTTTGATTGCAGTCTCTGGGGCTTTCCTTTTACCTCGCGGATGGTGTGAGTGAGTGACGATGGGCAGTCGAACAAGGCCGCGGAAAGAACATGTGCCTGGACAGCAGGTGGATCTGGGTTTGAGTTCTGACTTGCCATTTAACCAACTCTCGGCGAGTTCCACGATCTCTAGAAATCTCTGTGGCCCCTTTTTAAAAACGTGGCTAATAACATTACCTATTTCAGGGGATTGCTGGGAGAATTAGATAAAATCCTGAGGGAAGAGGGTTTTGTGTCAGATAGCACTGTCTACAGCTGTAAGCAAAAGAAAGACCAACGAAGGTTCAAGCGAAGAGATTTTAAACAGCTTCACACAGTAAAAAGTCTGGACATAGTCTTCAGGGCCTGAAGTTCCTTCTCCTGGTCGCAGGGCATCTGTCGTATCAAAAGCTGGAGGAGGCGAGGAGGGTGGACTACAGGATGGCTCACTGTTCTCCTAACCACAGTCCCGCCCTTGCTCCAGCTGGGAGAGAGACAGGATGGTGTCGAGGGGCGGGGGGGGGGGGGGGGGGCGACCAGACCCATAATCGGTCTTCAGCCCTTGCTCCAGCTGCGAGAGAGACGGGATGGTGTCGAGGGGCGGGGGGGCGACCAGACCCATAATCGGTCTTCAGCCCTTGCTCCAGCTGCGAGAGAGATGGGATGGTGTCGAGGGCCGGGGGCCGATCTACCCATAATCGGTCTTCAGCCCTTGCTCCAGCTGCGAGAGAGACGGGATGGTGTCGAGGGCCGGGGGGGGGGGGGGCGATCAGACCCATAATCGGTCTTCAGCCCTTGCTCCAGCTGCGAGAGAGACGGGATGATGTCGAGGGCCGGGCGGGGCGACCAGACCCATAATCGGTCTTCAGCCCTTGCTCCAGCTGGGAGAGAGACGGGATGGTGTCCAGGGGCGGGGGGGGCGACCAGACCCATAATCGGTCTTCAGCCCTTGCTCCAGCTGGGAGAGAGACGGGATGGTGTCGAGGGCCGGGGGGGGGGGAGGGGGCGATGAGACCCATAATCGGTCCTCAGCCCTTGCTCCAGCTGGGAGAGAGACGGGATGGTGTCGAGGGGCGAGGGGGGGCGATCAGACCCATAATCGGTCTTCAGCCCTTGCTCCAGCTGGGAGAGAGACGGGATGGTGTCCAGGGGCGGGGGGGGGGGGGCGATCAGACCCATAATCGGTCTTCAGCCCTTGCTCCAGCTGGAAGAGAGACGGGATGGTGTCGAGGGGCGGGGGGGCGATCAGACCCATAATCAGTCTTCAGCCCTTGCTCCAGCTGCCAGAGACACGGGATGGTGTCGAGGGCCGGGGGGGGGGGGGTGTGGCGTCAGACCCATAATCGGTCTTCAGCCCTTGCTCCAGCTGGGAGAGAGACGGGATGGTGTCGAGGGGCGGGGGGGCGATCAGACCCATAATCGGTCTTCAGCCCTTGCTCCAGCTGCGAGAGAGACGGGATGGTGTCGAGGGGTGGGGGGCGATCAGCCCCATAATCGGTTTTCAGCCCTTGCTCCAGCTGGGAGAGACACGGGATGGTGTCGAGGGGCGGGGGGGGGCGATCAGACCCATAATCGGTCTTCAGCTTTTACCTTCCCGAGGGAGGGGCACGCTGCTCCCTCCCTAAGATTAGAGACGCACCTTCCGCAGCAGCGGTCCTGCAGCTGCTGGGTGATCTGACCTGGCCCTGAAAACAGTCACAAGGTGTGTCCATCGCTCCCCCGGGCTGAAGCAGGAGCAAGCAAGCATGGTGCGTTGTTCTGTGCCTACTGGTGAGGGCCAAGAGTAGATCCCTTTTGTCCTTATTGTCGAATTATTTAGGTGCTACATCTTGCAGAATGGCTTTTCATTTTCTTATCTCACTGGCTTAAGGATGCTTACAAAAAACTGCCGCAGCTCCGGACTGCCCTCCCCCACCTCACCCCCCCCCCCTTACACCCGCCAACACACCAAACAACAAAAGTCAGGTAGACAATTACCTCTAGACAGACAGCAGCAAAACCTTATAATGTCATTGGAGTCCCTCTGACAGTTTGATGGCTCCTGCTGTTTTCTGTGAAGGACCAAAAGCTCCGGCTTCGAGGGCCCAAAGTCAATGGTACTCTTAAAGCCACTCCTGCTCCTCTGGTATCTCATTGGGACTTGCCCTGCCACCTTCATCAGACTCAAAACAGCAGGATCTTCTTTAGTTCTGCCTCCTGCCGCCCAGCTTCCTGGTGTTGGAATTTTTCAGTTGTTAGACCTCCTTCCACCTGCTCACTCTCTTGGTTTTGGGCTGATTGGGGAGAAAAGGGAAACTGAACCGTGGAGCTCTTGCCGCTTTGCCAGTGATGAGGGGTTATGTTCCTCAAATCCTCACTTGGGTCCTAGAGTGGAATTTGCTATAGAAGCCATGGTATGAAGGACGTTTGGGTTATATACTATCATTAGTTCTATAGCTCATTTACAGTACGGAGACTGACATGAGGTCTAACTGCCATTATCCGATATTCCTATTCAGAAATAGTCTGTGATTTCCAACCAGTTTGAAAGCAAACACTTGGAACAGTGTGTAACATGAGTTGAATGGCCTGTGTTTGAGCTTCACCTTTCTGCATGTTGGTAGAAGGCTGTAGTAACACTTGTCCAAAGTGAAAGAGCAGGAGAAGCTAAGGAAATGGATAACTCGTAGACTGGTTAATTAGTCCCTGTATAAGAAAAAGCAAAGGGCACAGAAAATCTGAGTCTTGGATGCAGAATGTGCTAGATTCTTTCCTGTGTATACTTCATACAGTTTTTTCTTTTTAGTATTCGTATTTTGGAGTTCAGTTATTCTTCCATTAGAGCATCACTCAGCTTAGAGATATATATGTAAAGAATAGTGTCCGATTATTGCATGACTCGGATTGAGTTTCATGCTTTGGCTCAACCATGTTTTACAAATTGATGTTAATGCCAGATTTTCTACAACTTAGATTCACTGAATGGTTTTTAGTTATTCAGAAGCCACTGATAATTTTGTAAAATAATAATAAACATAATGATGGTGATCAAGTTCAGCTTCCAAATATTGAGAGGCATATATGCTTTACTGTGAAAACTTTTAGAAACTGTTTTGAGGTAGAATGAACAAAAGGCAGAAGATATGTTGAGAAGCAGATGTTGTATGACTAAAGTACCCAGCTGTGTACTAACAAAATGGATCTCATGCCAATTAGTTAACAATTCTTTGGCAGTCAGAGACATATGTAAAGCATTAAGCACAGCATGGGGAAATAAAAAAAAAAAATTAAAAGCATTTTCTAAGCTTAAAACATTGGCAGTGTCTAGTCTACCATCTGTGTTACTGAAAAGTTGATTTTGTTGTGGGTAAGTCATACCAAGGTCACTTCCAAAAAAAAAAAAAAATTGGTTAACCCGTAGAGTCTGCATTCTCAAATTAGCATCATGTGTCTTGGCACTTTGAATTAGTGAAAAATGTTATATCAGTAAAGTAAATTTCACTTGGGTGCATATAAATCTAAATAATTTTATATTGGCACTTCTGTATGTCTGTTATGAAACAGTTTTTTTGTTTGTTTTGTTCTTGTTCAGTTCTTGTTTGAATTTTTTCAGGTCCAATCTATCAGTTATTTTAATATTTTCTATCAAAATGCTTCTCGGCCCAATTTAGATTTATAACCATTTAAATACAAAGGAAAGCGCCATTGACCCTTCCTGTCATGGTCTTCGGGTAAGAAAGGGCAGGGTTTTCTCATCCTAAAAGTCCTCCTCCTTTGACTGAATAGATGGTAGTCTGTAGGATGGCCTACTTAAGCTAAAAGTTCACTCTTTAGTACTTAAAATAATCTTGTTCCATTTTCTCTTACAGGACCAAAAATTGAAAATTTATACTCATAGATTATTTCTATATACTACATCAGCTCTTTGTAATTAGTTTCTTTTGGCTCAGCAATTTTCTTCCTCAGTAATTAGAGATGTTGCAAACCACAACATGGGATTTTTCTTAGAAGTAAAATGAAATACCTTAAAACTTTATAGAAATCAAGGCTGATGTAATTTGTCTGAAGGGAAAACAAAAAGTATAATCAAACATTTATTAATGTGTGGGTGTGGTGGAATTAGGCTGCACAAAAATTAATAAGCTTTGGTATTCATATTCTTATATTAATGGTGTGCAATAACTTGAAAACATATTTTTCTTTGATTCAAGAACTAAATGAAGATAGTTCTTCTAATACTATGGGTCCGGAAGGAGATTCTTTCATTAAAGCATTAAAGTTTCTTTATATAGAACTTATTTTTTTAAAAGACTTATTTGTTTATTTTAGAGAGAGAGAGAGTGGGTGTGGGGAGAGGGAGAGAGAGTCTTAAGCAGACTTTTCACTGAGCGCAGAGCTCAATGCAGGGCTTGATCTCATGACCCTGAGATCATGACCTGAACCAAAACCGAGATTAGATGCTTAACTGACTGAGCCACCCAGGAGCCCCAGTATATAACTTATTTTTAAACTAAAAGCTAGGATTCTGAGGGCCTTGGCAGCCCACATAATTTATAATATTGTTCTGGTTATGATATCTACAAAAACTTTTGCTCATTGGTTGTTCTTGTTTTTGCCTATATAGCTTTGCTTTTGATTGGAGTTGAAATGTTTTATGCACAGAATGTGGTAACGTTTGCCTTGTTGAGTACTGAGAGAGAAACTTTGTTTTGGTTAAACATCATTCTGGTAGTACCATATGAAGCTGAGATTGGAAATGGGCAGAGAAGGCTGCATGCAGTCAAAGGAGTGAATTGTAAAAAGAAAAAGGAAAGAGGGGGAAAGTAGTGGTCATTATTGGCATTTAGAGATTTACTACAGGGTCTTTGAGATACTCCATTAATTCATACAGTGTCTTTGTGAACTGGGGTCTTACAGAGAACTATAGAAAGAAAGCTTCCGGGGTGCCTGGGTGGCTCAGTCAGTTAAGTGTGTGCCTTCAGCTCAGGTCATGATCCCAGTGTCCTGGGATCGAGCCCTGTGTCAGGCTCCCTTGCTCACTGGGGAGTCTCCTTCTCCCTCTGCCCCTCCCCCTGCTCGTGCTCACTCTTGCACGCTCTCCCTCTCTCTCTCAAATAAATAAATCTTAGAAAAACATATATAAAAAAAAGCTTCTTATAATTGTTACTGTCTCTATAATTTATTTCTCAAAATGAACAAAATGAATGTTAAATTTCAGTAACAATATATTTACTTGATTAAAAACAATTTTTAAATTATCGTTAAAGAGAAATTTTCATATTTAAAATTTGTCATTTCAGTTGTACTCTTTTAATTTCAAAAAAGATAAATAAAAATTATATCATCATTAAAATAATTTGAGTTTTCCTAAAACTCTGTAGTTACTTATTTTTTAAAGAAGAGTTTTATTTGTTAAAGATTTATTTATTTATTTTAGAGAGACAGAGTGTGTGTGCACAGGAGTGGGAGGGGCAAAGGGAGAGGGAGAGAGAATCTCAAGCAGACTCCTGAGCCTGACATGGGGCTCGATCTCACAACCCTGAGATCATGACCTGACCTGAACCAAGAGTCAGACACTTAACCGACTGTTGCCCCTAAAGAAGAGTTTTAATAATATTTGTTGAAAACCTGTTTATAACTATCACCACTACATTACATTAAATCCTTTTAATTTTTATCCCAGTAATTTCAAATTTTCCGTATCACAAGGATGGGGATAGAAGGAAGTTTTATATAAGGACTCAGTTTTGTTAAGCAAATGAAGAGTATGAATAGCATTTATTTTTTTATTTTTTGGCTGGGTACAGTATACTTTATTTATTTTTTTATTTTTAAAGATTTTACTTATTTATTTGAGAGAGAGAGAGAATGAGAGAGCACATGAGAAGGGGGAGGGTCAGAGGGAGAAGCAGACTCCCCGCCGAGCAGGGAGCCCGATGTGGGACTCGATCCCGGGACTCCAGGATCACGACCTGAGCCGAAGGCAGTCGCTTAACCAACTGAGCCACCCAGGCGCCCCCAGTATACTTTTTTGATGGTACATGACAAGGTAGGACTCCCCAAGCCCCTCCCCTTCTTTAGGAATCTGGGATAGAAACTGGAAACTGTGGAGGTCAGGGGATTCTCAGTTAGGGGGTGAGTTGGGGCAAGAACTCCCCAGCATCTGACAGCCTCTCTCTTCCTCTTGCTCTTGCTGGGGCTGGTGTTCCAGGGGGGGCTCTTACTCCTTGGAGGCCATGTGGACCATAATGTCCACTACTTGGTTGCTGTAGCCAAATTCATTTTCATACCAGGGAATGAGCTTGAAAAAGTGGTCATTGAGGGCAATGCCGGCCCTGGCACTGAAAGTGGACAGTGGGTGTCACTGTTAAAATTGCAAGAGACAACCTGGTCCTCAGTGTAGTCCAGGACGCCCTTGACGGGGCCCTCCAGCGCCTCTTTCACCACCTTCTTAATGTCATTGTATTTGGCAGCTTTCTCTAGGCAGATCCATGCCTGACACATTGCAGGTGGGGACACAGAAGGCCATACCAGTGAGCTTTCTCTTCAGCTCAGGGATGACCTTTCCTACAGCCTTGGTGGCACCAGTAGAAGCAGGGATGATGTTCTGGGCAGCCTCTTGATCATCATGCCACAGCTTCCCAGAGGGACTGTCCACTGTCTTCTGGGTGGCAGTGATGGCATGGAGTCATAAGTCTTGAGTCCCTCCATGATGCAAAGTTGTCAAGGATGACCTTGGCCAGAGGGGTCAAGCAGTTGGTGGTGCAGGAGGCATTACTGACAATCTTGAGGGAGTTGCCATACTTCTCATGGTTCATGCCCATCACAAACATGGTGGCATCAGTAGGAGGGGCAGAGATGATGACCCTCTTGGCCCCACCCTTCAAGTGAGCCCCAGCCTTCTCCATGGTGGTGAAGACCCCAGTGGACTCTGCAATATACTCAGTACCAGCATCACCCCATTTGTTGTTGGCCGGACATCACTCCTGGAAGATGGAGATGGGTTTTCCATCGAAGAAAAACCAAATTTCCCTTTCTCAGCCTTGACTGTGCCGTTGAATTTGCCATGGGTGGAATCATCCTGGAACATGTAGACCATGTAGTTGAGGTCAATGAAGGGCTCATTGATGGTGACAGTATCCACTTTGCCAGAGTTAAAAGCAGCCCTGGTGACCAGGCACTCAAAATGGCCAAATCCATTTGCTCCAAACTCCACTGTCGTGTCTTGGGGACTCGGCTGGCACTGCACCAGAAGATGCAACTCTGTGTCGAATGTGGAGGAGGAGAGAGCCAGCATTTAATTTATTAATGTGCTCATACTATGTATATCAATGACTGGTGTGACTTTTGGGATGTTTCTTCATTTTGTGGGTCTTCGTTTTCTCACCTGGAAAATAAATGGCATCATATATTATATGAGCTCTAAACTTTGTATTTAGGAGACAGTAGATTTTTTATTCAGTCCAAATCCGATAGCAAGGTGTTCAAGGCCTTTCATAGCTAGAAATCTTTAGTTATATTTTAATTTACTTTCACAAATCCTGTTGTAGTATTCACCATTCTCTAGACTTACAGATTGGGCCGGAAGCAGAAATGTAGTATGCTTAGCTAATCTCCACGCTTATCCCTATTTACAGTTCTTCCTGTATTTCCTATCCTGGTCAGTGGGATTACTGTTAACCTTGTCATCCTATGTAGCAGGCTCAGTGCTAAGTGCTTTACATGCATTCTTTTCTAATTCAGCCTCATGACAACCCTATGATATGTCGGCACTATTATTACCTCCATTTTACAGAGGAAATGGAAACCCGTAGAGATGAAGTCATTGCCCAGCATACACAGCTGAAATGAGTTGAAGCCAAACCTCTCACCCAGGAGTGTTTTCAAAGCATATGGAAGCCTTAATTTCTAGGTGATATTGCCTTCTCTCTATGCAGCTCCCAAGTCCTGTTGATTCTACCTCGTAAATAAGACTTGAGAGCCTTTCCTCATCTGTCCTTCCCTTGCCCTTACTTTAATTTAGATTCTTCATCCTCATCATCCAGACTATTGTGTGAGTCTCCCGTTTGGTCTTCCTGTACCTCTTCTCTCCTTGTCTAACATAGGAGTAGATGATTCAGATCATTTAATGCTTTCCTTACTACCTATAGGTTAAACTATAAGATTCTCAACATTTGTAGTCTGTCCCCAGTTTATATTACCTGCTCACTTTCATCTTGTATTATACTGTAGACTCCTTGAGTCTGGGGGCTAATATCTTTGTATTCCTTGCAATATTGTGGACATAACTGCTTAGAGAATGGTTGTTGACTTAATGAGGTAGACCTAGGCAGGTTCTTAGCTTGGCAATTCAGAAAATACTTTGCTAGAATTAAAATGAATTACTCTCTGTAGTAGCTATAGTAAGGTTATTTTAGTATATTAATAATTCACACATTATTCTTTTCATGTAGTAATAATTCATATAGTCCTCCAGTAATATTAATTTGAATTAATCAGATTTCAAGTTATTACCTACAGTTGTTCTGAGTTCCTGTAGAATTCTTTTTTCCAGAAGGGGATTAACAGACTTGAGACATAACAAAAGCTTACACATTAGGTTTTGGACATTTATTGTGGTACAGAATAAAAATTAACAGTCATTGACTTCTTGGTAGAAATTTGATTGAGTCAAAAATTTATGTTATTTACTTTGTGTAAGTAAGTCTGTAATCAGGATCTTTTACGGTATTCAAAATGTACCAATGATTCATGAACCACCCCTAGAGATAATGCAGATAACTGGTGTAATCCTATACTTGGTTTTGTTTTAATTTGCAACACGTCTTTTTAAGTCTTTTTAAATCTAAACTTTTGGCAGATACATTGAAACATGGTAAAAGTTATTGGCTGCCAGTTGTGACATTTTTTTAATAGAAATGTTTACATCATAAAAAGTTTCTTAACAGATGTATAGGTGGGTAAGTTTTCATGATAGATAAAATATTTAAAATAGGCTTCATTTAATATCTCCATAAGTGTCAATAACTGTATTTTTTGTGTGTTTATTCATGACTTTTAAAAATCGAGGTATAATTCACAAACAGTAAAATTTACCCTTTTACAGTGTGAATTCAGTGGCTGTTAGTATATCCACAGAGCTGTATAGCCATCACCTATCTATAATTCCAGGAGATTTTTTTTTTACCACCCCACAAAGAAACCAATGCCCATTAGCAGGCACTTCCTTTCATGTCTCTGGCCAGCCCCTGTCCCTATTGATTTGCCTATTCTGGACATTTCATATGGATTTACACAATATGTGGCCTTTTGTGTCTGGGTTTCTTTCACTTAGCATGTTTCCAAGGTTTATCAATGTCGTAGCATGTATTAGTTCTTCATTCCTTTTTATAGTGGAATCCTGCTCCATTGTATGGCTTTACCACATTGTAGTCATCCATTCATCAGTTGATGGACATTGGGAGTTTCCACTTTTTGACTATTACAAATAATGTCATTATGAACATTTGTACACAAGTTTTTATGTGAATATAGGTTCTCTTTCTCTTGGATATAATCCTAGCAGCAGAACTGCTGGGTAATGTGGTAAGTCTGTATTTAGCCATTTGAGAACATGCTAGACTGTTTTCCAAAGTGGCTGCAGTATCTTGCATTCCCACCAGCGGTGTAGTGTATGAGGAGTCCAGTTCTTCCATATCTTCACCAACACTTGGTATTATAGGTCTTTTTGATGATAGCCATTCTAGTGGGGGAGAAATGATCTAAGATAAGTGAGTTTCCTTATAACATAGTATTAAATTAATGAAGGCAATAATTATTTTCCAGTTTGCAGAAAACTAACTCAATTTACATTTTCTTCTATAATTATTAAATAATTGAAACCTATTAATTATACCAGCTCCAGATACATAAAATTAAATGTTCTTTAAAAAGTTGCCCATGGGCGCCTGGGTGGCTCAGTTGGTTAAGCGACTGCCTTCGCCTCAGGTCGTGATCCTGGAGTCCCGGGATCGAGTCCCGCATCGGGCTCCCTGCTCGGCAGGGAGTCTGCTTCTCCCTCTCCCACTCCCTGTTTGTGTTCCCTCTCTCGCTGTGTCTTTCTCTGTCAAATAAATAAATAAAATCTTAAAAAAAAAAAGATAAATTAAAAAAAATAAAAAGTTGCCCATGTAAATGTTTCATAAATGTTTCTGGTACTCCATCACCTAAATACATGTGAGAACTACTATTTTTATACACTTAAGGCATAAGTGCTTAAGCTCACAGAACACTTGCTTTTTCTTTCATTGTTCATGTTGATTGTGAAAGAACAATTCTTTTGTCAATATATTCACATTGATTCAAATAGGATTAGAAGTGTAATTGAAAATAGCATTTTAAGTCTTTCCTTTTAAAAATATGCAAATGTTGCATTTTAGTAGGTTCACATAAATGGGTAAGGCAACTTTAATGAAAGGAAAATAAGCTATAATAAGAAATGTCTTGTGCTAGTTTTGGTAGTATTCACTGTATTTTAAGTAGACAAATACTAGTAAAGAATGAGCAAATAATGCTTTTAATCATTTTCTTCAATTGGATCGAGATAGAGCCAAGAAGCTTCTTTAAAGGCAGTTAGTGAGAGAGAAGGCAATTAGAGTACTTTGAATGGTTCTCTGTGCTAAAAGTCATACTTGGGCTTTTTGTTGATTTGGTTTTTTGAGGTTTTTTTTGGGGGGGGGGAGCATATACAGCTAATTTGACTAATTTTCTCAAATATTTTTTGAGGATGTATGTAAGAATAAGGATTAAGTTTTAATATTAGAATAGGCCTTGTGCATGGGGTAACATGATTACTGTAGTAAAGATCCTTTCTTTACCCAAGCTGCTGATTGGGAGTTAAGTAGACCTCAATCCATGCCTCTCCTTTAATAGTACTAATTACCAGTGTTCCTAAGGTTGTAAGAGCATAATTGTCGGTATTCTCTTACATAATGGGTAGGAAAAGTTGTTTTAATTGATAAATAATCTGTGTGTGGTAGTACATCTATATTCTTTTCCTTATTTGTTAGTAGGTATGATGCCCTGCAAACTAATCTTATAGCCCTTAGGTTACTAAGACATGTCTGCTCAGAATAATAGTGATATTTCTTCATATAGATAAACCTCGTTTCTTTGAAAGTAATGATTTACAGGGTGTCTGGTTGGCTCAGTTGGTTAAGTGACTGCCTTTGGCTCAGGTCATGATCTCAGGGTCCTGGGATTGAGCCCCGTGTCAGGCTCCCTGCTCAGCAGGGAGTCTGCTTCACCTTCTCCCTCTGCCCTTCCCCCCTGCTCCTGCGCACACACTCTCTCTCTCAAATAAATACATAAAATCTTCAAAAAAATAAAGTAATGGTTTATGGTATTATCCAAATGCATTAAGAAGTTTTCTTTTTTTTCATTAAGTAATCTCTGTGCTCAACATGGGGCTCAAACTCACAACCCCAAGGTCAAGAGTCACATGCTCTACTGACTGAGCCAGCCAGGCGCCCCAATCCAAATGCATTTTTTTAATGTTACATTAGTTGCTTAAAAGAAAAGAACATTTGCAGGGGCAGATGGCAATAATGTGACATACTGGATGGTAAAGGATCCGTGCTAACATAGGTGCCTAGGCCAAATAAAATAGATAAGGAGGAGCTGATCATGCTTGAGGATGAGAGTGACATCACAGTGGCATGGCAGATGAGGCGTGAGTCCTGAGTTTCCCTCATTCAGGCTCATGTTAGGGCCGGTAATGAATTCTTTGTAAGTGTTGTATTACATTTGGGGTGTGTGTGTAGGCTTCCATCCTTAAGTCATACAATGTTAAGAAAAGACAAGATAACCTGTCTAGAAGATTCGGGGGTTGGAGCTACATGTTTCGTCATTGTAACATTTTAGGGTTATAATTTCTAAACAGTTGGAAGGATTTCCATCCAGAATAACTTGGAAATTCTGGGGAGATTCTCTGCAAATATATTATTTCTTTCAGTCAGTTCAGTTAATATCTGTACTCAATTTGCTGATTGTTTTTTAGAAGAAAAATGTATCTGCATAAGTGAAATTGGTTTGGCCTTTGTATTTAGGCAGGCTCTTCTTAAATTTTGTTATCAGGATTAGGTCAGTCTATAGAATGAGCTGATTAACTTTATATAAGGATTATGTATTATTTTAGGCTTTAACTTCTAAAAATGAACTCATCCTAAATGACTTTGAGGGTATATAGATAAGTGACTGTTTATTCCAGTCTCTGGCTTTGAGTCTCTTCAGATGGTCTTTGTCTTCTTGAAATACTTTTTGTAACGTATGTTTTCCTAGAGCCAAAACTCTGTAGATTTTTAAATCTTTAAAATAAATTTGTATACAGTATTATAGACTTTTTTTTTAAGATTTTATTTATTTGTTTGACAGAGAGAGCACAAGCAGGGGGAGCGGCAGGCAGAGGGAGAGAGGGAAGTAGGCGCTCCCCGCTGAGCAGGGAGCTGAATGGGACTCCATCCCAGGACCCTGGGATCATGACCCAGCCGAAGGCAGACACTCAACTGACTGAGCCACCAGGCGTCCCGGTATTATAGACTTAAAAAAAATTTCCCATATATGCAGTTATATCACTCTTTCATTTATGATGTTCCATAAGGCTCACTTTTTGATACCAGTCTTCCTGAAAGTGTCATGATGAAGATCACTACAAGAACAATGTTTAACTAGAAAATCCTCCTAAATATTGTTTCCTCTGTATAGTGGGATTGTGGGTAGTTTTAATTCTGTAACATTTTCTTCTCTATTTTGGTTCATTTTCTACAAAGAAAATAAACACGTAGTAGAAATAAACGTGATCTTAACTGCCAGGGCAGTGGGTCTGTACACAGTAGTTTTTCCTCTCTGCCCATCCCCCATTGTCAGTCCCCCGACTGGTTAAGCAAAAATGAGGATGGGTGCATAATGAATGTTTCTTCATGATTGCTTTCTTAGCTCACAACAGGGATTCTGAAGTATTCCATTTCATAAAGTAGCCAATTATAGACATACTGAAATCATCATTTTTTTGCTCCTGGAAGGATGGTCTTTGCTTACAGAGAGGAGAGAGAGATCACAGTGTCTTTCTTTCCTGAGCAGAAGTGTAAACTGTTGACTTCTCTTTCTCCTGCAAAGAGAGGACCTTGCTTACTTCTCCCAACTGCCCCTTTCAGGAAGAGGGAGGAATAAGAGAGGAGGTAAACTGAGTATAGTTAGTACTGACTGCAATAATGTGTCAATCCTGGAGATCTGGTGTGCAATTTTTAGGTAGTCAAAGTATGTAGCCATAAGGGATTCTATCTGGGAATTAAAGTGCAGTGAAGTCATTTGGCATTAGTTCATTTTGGAGTTTTGAGACAATTGACTGGCTTATTGCAAAATTTTAATTTGAAATCTGTTTTGAGGATTGATGACCTCTCCGAAAGATCTCTCGTAACTATTCCATTAGGACATGAGATTTATCCAAGTACTGATGCGTTAATTATACTGGTTTAGCTTCTGTGCATACACATACACACGCACTGAAATCTCATTGTCCTCTAAAAATGTTATTTTTTAATGATTTGACCTCTTTTTATATACTGTTAAGAGACATTAGGATGCAAATGCGGTACTGTGAGTTTTACCTCAACAATAAAGGTATTCTCTTTTTTCTTTAATCTTTAAGAGTATACCAAAGCCTTTTGCAGTGACTTCTGATACAGGACAATCTCTTAGAAGTACTGCTTTAATATTTTATAGTGACAAGGAGAGTCACAAACACTGTAGTTATATATTTTTTTCCTCTGTTGCTTTACATAGGATTATACAACCTCTAGGGTGAGGTGCCAATTCAGCAAAATGGCACAGACCAAAAAGTAAGGAGGTTAATGTAAGATGAGGGAGAAACAAAAAAAAAATAGGACAAAAGAAAACGCAAGATGAGAAAAATTCAGTGAGGAAGTTTTACTCTGGTACACGAAAAGAGTTTTTTTCCTCACTACCCCCAAAGAATATAGCAGGAATTTTTACTTTGATTATTCATTATTAAGCAAATAAAAGTAGTGGCCAGAATGGATACAGGAACCCATAGCAAATCTAATAGAGAAAAAGAGAAGGAAATGAATTTACAAATCTAAAAAGGAATACCAGGGGAGGCGCCTGGGTGGCTCAGTCAGTTAAATGTCTGACCCTTGATTTCAGCTCAGGTCATGATCTCAGGGTTGTGAGACTGAGCCCTGTGTTGGGCTCCATGCTGGGTGTGGAGCCTGCTTAAGATTCTCTCTTTCCCTCCACTCTGGAAAACAGTATGGAGCTTCCTCAAAAAGTTAAAAATAGAGCTACCCTACAACCCAGCAATTGCACTACTAGGTATTTACCCAAAGGATACAAATATAGTGATCCAAAGGGGCACCTGCACCCGAATGTTTATAGCAGTAATATCCACAATTAGCCAAACTATGGAAAGAGCCCAGATGTCCATCGACAGATGAATGGATAAAGAAGATATGGTAAATGTGGTAAACGATAAAATCAACTCCTCTGTGAAATTCCCTTAGCTGGCTTCCATTGTTCGCAAGGTAAGTTACCTTCTTCTTTCTTCAAATCGTGTGTGACTTCTGCCTGCCTCTCCAGGCCTGTGGCCTTACTCCTTTGCTTCCTGCACTCTAGCCAGACCGATTTTTCTGTTCGTCTCGCACACACTGTCCTCTTTCACTCCAGGACTTTTGTACATCCTACTTGTTTTGCCTGGAATGCTGTTAACGCTTGTTTTGAGCAGTTAATTTCTTCCTATCTTTAGGTTTTAATTCAAAATTTCGTGTCCATGGGGAAACTCTCCCTTAATCTTTACAGACTTGGTTTGGGTATTTATGTCATATGTTTTCATAGTTCTATACCTATCTATCTATCTATATATATATCTGTGCCTTCTCATCATATACTTAATGTGTTAACAATGATTGTGATTATCTGTGTCTCTTTTCCCCCAACGAGACTGTAGTCTCTTCGAGGGTAGCGTTGATGGCTGTTTGGCACAGCGTTGGAACTCTAGTGCCTAGTGCATAGATGGGTACTTAATAAATACTTGCTGGATGAATAAATACCTGTATGGTCAAATAACTTTTCCATTTCTTTCATTATGAGAATTACCCATTTTGTCCAAACAAAACAAAACTAAACTAAACGGGTTTATGGACACATTCTTCCAAGCTTTTCAGGAAATCATTTTCTATATTAAACTGTTTCATAGTATACCTATATACATATGGAAAGCTATTCAGTTCATTATGTGCCAATATCAAATTTGACAAAGCACCAAAAAGTAGTTATTACAGACCTAGTTCAGTTATGGGAAGCCAATATGAAATTCTAGCAAATCAGATTCAACAGGATATTAAAAGAATAATGTCATAATCAGATAGAATTTCTCCACTGAATAAAAATTGTGTGTGTATATGGGGTCAAATATGAAAAACTATATGATTATCTCAACCAATGCCAAAAGAATTTGATAAAACTCAGTATTTATTCTTTAATAGGATGAAGATTACTTTAGTTAAAAATTTTAAAAAAGAATTTCTATCAAACCAGTAGCCAACATTATGCTATGTATTGAAATGCCTGAGACATTTCTGTAGAAATAGAATAAAACAAAGCCTCAGTAATACCATCATTAGTTCACTTTTTGTTTTGTTTTTGCCAAGGTCAAGACAACATAATGAAACATAACAGAAATTAGAAGCAGGATTTATGGAAAAATAGATACAGTTTCCATTATTTGCAGGTGGGATGATTATACCTAGAAATGAAAGAGAAAATGAAAAACTTAGAATAGATATGAATTCATGTGAAAGTTGACATTGGATAAAAGATAAGGTTAGTGCTCCATTTACTGTAGCATCAAAGAATACTTTAATGAAAAAAATAAGGCTAATCAATGAAGAAAAATATAAAATTTTACTGAAAGATAAAGAAAATTTTAATGGAAAGTCATACTATGATCCTGAATGGGATGGCAGAATAAAAATATGCATGCTTCCAAAATTGGTTAATATTCACTGTGCCAGAATCCCGAAGTGTTTCTTTTGACATTTGACCAGAAAATTTAAGTTCATTTGGAAGAATAAATAAAGGATAAAAACAAAGACAATTTTCGGTGAACAGTAATTAGGAGGAAATAGTATTACCAAATACCATTTTTTTTAAATAAAAAAGCAATTTAAACAATATAATACTGAAGAATAAGCAAACCTATCTGAATAAGCCCAGAAAGACCTTTCACTGTATGTAAGAAATTAGTACATGCTTTTAAAAAGAAAATGCTGGTGGGGTGGCAAAAAAAAAAAAATTTTTTTAATAAATAAGTAAATAAAAAGAACCTTAAAAACCAGGCAGTTCGCTTCGTAAAACAAAAGATGTATGAATGTTCAATAAGCATATGAAAAGATCGATATTATTATTATTATATTATTAATTATCAGGCAAATGCAAATTAAGACTCCAATGAGATACTACCTATATATACCCATTAGAATGGCTAAGTTAAAAAACCTGACAATACCAACAGTTGATAAAGATACAGAATTCTCATTAATCACTGGTAGAAATGTAAAATGTTACAACCACTTTAGGAAACTGTTCAGCAACTTCTTTTAAAAAGTTAAACATACACCTAATCGTACAGTCCAGCTATTTCATTCCTATTTACCCAAGAGAAATGAAAACATATGTTCACTCAAAAACTGGCCCACAAATGTTCATATCAGCTTTAGCCACATTAACCCTTACTACTAAGATCTGTTCTTTGCTCACAACACTTCTGACACCAAATGTGGTTTTTCCACGTCAAGTAATTCTCCAATTCTCTGCAAGTTAGCACAGACCTCCTGGTTAAGGGTTCAGGCCCACATGACTGCCCCCTACTTTAGGCACCGATCACATGTAGTGGGTCCCCAGGTTACCCACACTTCAGCCTGACCTGGCTACAATTGGGGGTTCTTAACCCCCTTCTCAGCTTCTGTAGTTTTTGTTATATCATGGCTTATAGAACTCCTTGAAAGGCTTTACATATAATTACTGGTTTATTACAAAGGATACTATAAAGGATACAAATGAACATCCAGATGAAGAGGTATGAGAGATCTGGGAGTCCCAAGTACAGGAGCTTCCTTCCGCATGGAGTTTGGGATATACTACCCTGCTGATACACGGATATGTTCACCAACCTCGAAATCCTCCAAACCCCATCACTTGGGGTTTTTGTGAAGTCTCCGTTATGTAGGCATGATGGATTAAATCATTGGCTGTTGGTGGTCAAACTCTGTCTCCAGGACAGACATCAGGGTTAGGGCTGATAATTTCAACCCTCTAGTCATACAGTTGGCTCCCCTGCTAACCAGCCCCCATTCTGTAGCTATCAAGGAAACCACGGCAGTCACTTAATTAACATGAACTCAGATATGGTTGAGAGGGGTCTCATTATGAATAACAGAAGATGTTCCTGTCACCCTTACCACTTAAAAAATCCCAAGGATTTAGGAGCTTTGTGCCAAGAACTGGAGGAAGACCAACAAAATATGTATATTTTAATTGAGGTACAATTGACATATAATGTACACAACATATTGATTTGAAATTTGTATACATTGCAAAATGATCACAATAAGTCTGATATCACTGTACATAATTACAGAATTTGTATGTGTGTGTGATGAGAACTCTAAGATTTACTCTTAGCAACTTTCAGATATGCAATACAGTATTATTAACTATAGTCAGCATGCGGCACATTACATCCTCATGACTTCTTTATTTTATAACTGGAAGTTTGTACCTTTTGACTCCCTTCATCCATTTTGCCCACCTCCTTGCCCCCCTTGCCTCTGGCAACCACCAGCCTGTTCTCTGTGTCTATGAGTTCAGTTTTTTTCTTTGCTTAGATTTGACATGTAAGTGAGATTATATGTTTTTTGTCTTTCTGTGATTTCTTTTTTTTTCTTTTTTAATTATTTTTTAAAGATTTTGTTTATTTATTTGACAGAGAGAGACACAGTGAGAGAGGGAACACAAGCAGGAGGAGTGGGAGAGGGAGAAGCAGGCCTCCCGCAGAGCAGGGAGCCCAATCCGAGGCTCGATCCCAGGACCCTGGGATCATGACCTGAGCCGAAGGCAGATGCTTAACGACTGAGCCACCCAGGCGCCCCTCTCTGATTTATTTTTCTTAGCATAATGCCCTCAAGGTCCATCCATGTTGTAACAAATGGCAAGATTTCCTTCTTTTAATGGCTGAATAATATTCTCTTGTGTAAATATACCACATTCCCTTCATCCATTCATCCACTGATGGACGCTTAAAGTTGCTTTCATGTCTTGAAAATGTGTATTTCTTTTTTTTTTAAGATTTTATTTATTTAGTTATTTGAGAGAGAGATCACAAGTGGGGGGAGGAGCAGAGGGAGAGGGACAAGCCAACTCTTCCTGAGTGCAAAGCGTGACGTGGGGCTCAATCTCATGACCCTGAGATCATGACCTCAGCCAAAATCAAGAGTCAGATACTTAACCAAATAAGCCACCCAGGCACCCTAAAAATATGTATTTCTTATACCACAATATCCCAGACCCAAACTGAAAACAACCCACGTGTCCATCAGTGGTTGAATGGATTATAAAAAGTGGTGTAACTATCTAGGGGATATACCACCTTTCAGGAATACAAGAGAATGATCCAGTGAGACATGCAACAGTGTAAATAAATCTCATAATTATTATATTGAATGGAAGATGCCAGACTCTAAAGACTTAAACTGTTAAGATTCCATTTATATAAAATTCTAAAAACTGCTAACTTACAGTGACCGAGAACAGCAGATCAGTGCTTGCCGAGGGACTGAAAAGGAGTGTGAGAAACTTTTGGGGGTCAAAGAAATCTGCTTCTTGATTGTGGCAGTAGTTTCATAGATACATACATCTGTCAAAACTCTTTGAATTGTACACTTGAAATGGATGCAACTTATACATGTATGTCTGTATTGTATGTATCATGATATATTGTACGTTTCTAGGTTTCTCTCTTCTACCATATCCTGTTTGTCAGAACATCCTATTGACTGTACTTTCAGAAAATATCCAGAATTCCATGACCTTTTGTTATTCCAGTGCTACTCCTCTAGTCCAAGCCTCCAGGATCTTTTGTTTAGATAATTGTTGTAGACTTTCAACTGGTCTTGAGATGCTACACCTGCCTTCGGTATATCATTTTATCCTATTAACTTGTTAGTTGTATCTTTTTTTACTATTCTTTTAGTAATTTCCTAGAGGTTAAAACTTGCATTTTTTTTTTTAAGTCTGATTATCACTTTCTGACAAAGTGAGGACTTTGGAACACTTCAACTCCATTTATTACCATTTTGCCTTTAGGCTGTTCTTGTAGTGAATTTAGATTCTCTGTATATTTTAAACTGAAGATATGATTTTTGTTGTTTTATATAATCATTGAGATTTACCCACATTTTCACCCTTTCCATTGATCTGCATTATTATCATATATCATTCCTTCTCTCTGGGATTATTCTTTGTTTGCTGGAAGAACTCCTTTCATTATTATTCCCTTTAGTACAATTCTGCTGATGATAAATTCCCTTGATTTGTATTTGTTCAGAAATGTCTTTATTCCACCTCTTTTTCTAAAGAGTATTTTTACTAGGTATAGAATTTAGGTTGGGCATTATTTTTTCCCAGCTCTTAAAATATTTATTCAATTTTCTTCTGATTTATATTTTCCATTGAGAAGTGGGAGTTGCTCTTTTGAAGGTACCACCCTGCTGCTTTTCAGAGTTTCTCCTCCTCATTTTAACAGTTTGTACCATGATATGCTAAGTATGGTTTCTGTTGTGTTGACTATCCTGTTAAGTGTCCGTATTGCTTTGAATCTATGGTTTGGTGTCTAAGGTCAATTTGGGGAAATTCTTGGCTGCTGTTTCTTCATATATGACTTCTGCTACAGCCTCTTTCTCCTCTGGGACTACAGGTACATCTATGAGACCTTTTCACCATGTCTCATGCTCATACACGCATTGCCATACTTTCTTATCTTTTTTCTGTATTTTTAGTCTGGATAATTTTTTCTGACTTACCCTCCAGGTCACTAATTTGTTCCCCTGTTCTGTCAAATATGCTTGTGAACCCCTTCTATTAAGTTCTTAATTTCAGTTATTGTCTTTTTCAGTTGTAAAATTTGCATTTGATTATTTTCCCCCTGTCTATTGTGAAAAGTTTTCACAATTTGAAAATTTCAAATTTTAAAGAACAATCAAGACTCATATACTCTGAATTTATCATTTGAATACATTTTCCACATTTGCTTTATCTCTGTATATAAATCCTTTTGTCCCCACCCCCAACCATTTGAGAACAGGTTCAGACATCATGACTCTTCTTCCCTAAATATTTCATTACGTTTTTCCCCCCAAATACTTTGACATGTATTTCCCAAGAACAAAGACTTCTATATAAGTATTATATAATTATTATAGAGAATATAATACACTAGAGAATTTAATACATATGTAATGTATGTAATATAGAGTAATATGTAATACAGAGTCTATATTTAATTTTTCCCAAATGTCCCAGTAAAATCCTTTATAGCTGACCCACCCCCTGAACAAGGGTCACATATGGCATTTAGTTGTCCTATTTGGTCTCCTTTAAATTAAAATCATTTCCCAGCCTTTTTTCAGTCTTCCTTGGCATCCACATCTTTAGGTTCTAGGCTGGTTGTTTTGCAGAAGTTTCTCCAATTTGGATTCATCTCATTGTTTCTTCATGATTAGTCTTGGATTAAACATTTTTGACAAGAATACATCAGAAGAGCATGGTCAGTTTGTCTCATTATTGGTGGTGTTAAGTTTGATCATTTATGACTAAGGTGAAAATGCTTATAAAAAATCACAATCTCTAAATTAGTGATGGTTCATACATGTTAAATGATGTATCAAAGTATCTCTTTCCCTAGAGTAGGAAACTTGTCAGAAACCTTAGATCATTTCCAGTACTAGAGTATTTCAAGTCGAAGGAGTCTTAAGTACTGTTCACATTTTATGCCTGACTCACTGACAACTCAGTTAACATGTCCACAAACAACTCTGTTTTAGTTAGGGGTCTTTTCCCTTTTGAATTTCGATTGCTCAGCTGAAGGCTCTTTAGTGAGTGGTGATGTGAGTACTTTTATATACTTAATACAAATTAATGAGTTTTGTTAATAATGGTTTAAACAAGCTAGGTTGTGTTTACATGTTTTGTTATGTGTAAGAAATCCTGATTCAAGATCTGCTATGCTAGCTTAAATAGATCCTCAAAATAAGACCATACATTAAAACAAAAACAAATTTAAAAAATCCCATGTATGTTAGAAAGACTCTTTATAGTCTTTTGTTGTACTTGATTTTTTCTAGGTTTTCATAGGAATCAATTTTTATAAAATGCCTCTTAGACTATATTGTCTGCAGGCAGATGCTCCGTTTACTTCAAGAGATGCAAAAACATTTGGAGCTAGTATAACTGATAATTGATTAGAAACAGTACTAAATACATGGATTTAAGGAAGTCATAGAGTATCTAAAGATTTTTAAAACCCATTTGCCAGGCTGTCCTATAAATGTAACACTTGATAGAGAAAGTTCCACAAGCTTTTTTAGAATTCAAGAAGATACTTAGCTTGTAGATTTCCAAAGAATGTGACGTTGTGTTTTGATTTAGTTCTTGAGGATACTGTCCCTTTCTTTTAATGATGGTTTATAATCATATTTGAACTTGTAACGTTATAATTCTATGAAGGTAAGATAAACATAGTAGGAACTAAACTGATTAAGATCCTGTTTATGCAATATCATTAATAAAACAAACTGAATTATCATTTAAGACTAAAGTTTGTGTTTGTTATTAGGAATATAAAGTCTTACCTCTAGGAGCTTACAGACTAACAGAGACAGAGGTGTAAACAAATACTTAAAGTATATATAATCATCGTAGAAGATATGGAAACACAGCAGAGAGCTCACTTAACTCTGCCATATTAAAACAGAGCTGTATTATGACTATGTCAATCAAAACAGCTGACATCATCAGACCTGCAGTGATTCACAGAGGTCTTGGCCTTGGCAAATACTTGTGTTATCCTCTAATGTATTCCTGGGTCTTCTTTAATAGACCAGATTGACCAGATAAATGGCTTTGAAGCTTTTAAATATTCTAAAATTGAAATTTAAATCTCTTAAAAATCTTTTAAAATCTTTTTTTCAGCTTTGTGTTTTCCTTTATCTGATGCTATTTTAGGCTCATAGTCTGATAAAGGAATTGTGTTTTAACTTGCTACTTTTTTGCCTGTTATTAGTGCTATTTATGATTTTCAAATATTTTGACTTTAGACAATTTTCAGGTAGATATTATACTTGAATTGATTACTACTTCAATATAAAATTTGTTGGAATTTGTCTTTGCCAAGAATAATATTTCTGGTCAATATAAATAGAATTCTCTTGTGTTTTTGTTCTAGAAGAGGTTGCATGTTTCTAAGTTTGATGTTAGAATTAGGAATTGGGTGTGCCAGTTGGATGGAAGGATGGATGGATGGATGGATGGTTGGATGGATGGATGGTTGGATGGATAAATGCTTGCAATAGCTCATTGCCTCTGAAGTCCTACAAATGTCTGTTTAATGTGGCTGTCAGCATTGAGTAAATCAGGAAGCAAATTACTCTCCAAACCCAGGTAAGGATCTGCAAAGTTCCTTGGAATTTCACGGAAGGAGCAAACCGCTGCCTTGACCGAATAAGCACTGATAATCAGCTGCTTGTGTATTTTCCTAGCACTTTGTTTATTTTATCTGTTTATTGATTTATTAATTTCTTAGTATTTATCAGGATTGCCTTTTATTGGGAAATATTTTCCCTATTTTTTATGACATTGAACCAATCTTCAGTTGTTTAAATTTTCAAGATGTGTAAATGTTTGTATTTATATTTTTCCAATTTTTTGCTCAGTACTGATTAGCAAAGAAAACCTGGCCCTTAATAAGCAAGCAAATTTGCAGGCTGGAAACATTTTTTTAAATTAATTTTTATCTAGGCCAGATTACTCTTCAAGACACGTGATTTATTGCCTGAGGCTTCTTAGATTTCTTATAAAATGCATTATATTGCCTGACCAAAATATAATATCATCTAGGTAATACAGTTTAATTAGAGCTTAATTGATTGAATCAAATTCAAGAAAACCGTGCTAAATTTTAATTTTCTCAATATTCTAAATGTCCTTTTCAATCTTCAGCTTGGTTAACTTCTATAATTTGCAATTATTCCAGTTACTACCTAATATATGCGCTAGAATTCCTTAAAACAGATCTTGAGAGGCATTTTCATTGTACAGTATTTTCCCTTCATATACAATATATATATTCAGATATATGCATATATACATTAACTACATATTACTTTTCCATGACTTTAAGGTCAGAAGCTGTATTTTTGTTATCTTTGTCTTTCTTTCTTTCCTTTCCTTTTTTTTTAATAGGCTCCACACCCAACGCAGGGCTTGAACTCACGACCCTGACATTGAGAACTGAGCTGAAATACAGGGTTGGACACTTAACCAACTGAGCCACCCAGGCTCCCCTTTATCTTTGTATTTCTAATATTTGGCATAAAGTAGCTACTCATTGGAAGGAAGGGAAGAAGAAATTGAATAATCTTCAGGTACTGAGAACATCACCATTAAATTACTGAGTCCAGTTTCCATTCTCTTCTATATTTACTTAGTTAGGTTATTTCAGTAGGAATATGAAAAGTACAGATATCACTCCGAAAGAAATGAATAGAAACTTCTGGAAAGTTCAACAATTCCTGTTAGTGGAATGGTAAGGTCTAGAGAAGTGATAAGTGTCTCCTCACTGGAAATGAGCAAGCAGAGATTAGATTATTCTTTGACAATGATGTTGAAGCAAGTCCCTGTAATGGATAGAAAGTTTAAGGTGACATCTAGTAAGTTTTTTATCTTCACATTTCTGTGAAAAGTCTGTTTACTTTAGTAATTAGAAACTCAGATTTTACAGCATGCTAGAGAGTCCAAAGAACTAGATGTAAAAAAAGCAAAGGGTATGGTTCTTAAAGTACAGTTTAAGGAGGATTTCTCATATTTTATGTGGGAAGGAAGGAACTTTGATATTTAAGTAGAATTCATCCCTTAGAGAACCTCCTTAATTAAACAGGAAATCTAGATGTTAGACAAGAAGAAAAAATAATTTTGGCAATATAAAAGTTAAAACTTATATTGCAAATAGAACATAAAATTAATACTTCCAAATTTGGAAAATATTTGCTATAGGGATGTCAGATAAAAGGGTTTGTATGTATAATGTGCAAAGAGCTCTTACAGCTTGATAAGATAATCAAGTAGGAAAATAGGGAAAGGATATGAATTTTAGGAAAGCGAATTGAGATGGTCAAGAATTTCAAAAGATGGGCAGACTTATGAGCAGTCAGTGAAATGCAGATTAAAATAATACCAAACTATTATGTTATATCCATAAGATTGGCAAAAATTAAAATGATCCAAAACACCTGTTACTTGGGATGGGGCTGTGGGAAGTTATTTGCATACATTGCTGTTGGAAATGTGAGTCGTTATTGCCTTTCTAGGAAGGCAATCTGGCGATCTCTATTAAATTGAAAATACACATATTCTATGCCCTGCTAATTCTGCTTCAGGAAATCTGCCTCTAAGGAAAAAAGCACTGGTATGTATAAGAATGTTTATTTCAGCCCTATTATAATTTGGAAAGTTACAAACAATTCCTGTTAGTGGAATGGATACATAAATTATAGTATATCACAATGTAAAATATTATATTGCCATCAAAAACAGCATTATATGAGCTAACTTAGAGGAACTTTCTGTGAGGTATTATTGAATGAGGAAGGAAATATGTACAGAAATATGTATTAATATCCTATTCTTTTGTAGAACAACAAAAAAGTGGGTTTATGTGTGTATGTCTACCTTCATATGAATGTATTAGCATGTGACAATGTAGAAGAATGCATTACTAGAGGGGTAACATGTTTGGGGGACTGATAGTAAGGTGGCAGGAGTAGGAAGAGGAGAGAGGAATGTGCATTACCAGGCAATTAGACATGAGAACGGAACTCAAGGGGCAAGTCAAGATTCCAAATCTAAATTTGAGAGCCTATTATGGCGGTAATATTAGATGCTGACAAAAACCATGGCTGCTGACCTCTTAGCATTTATCTCTATTTTCTGCCATATATTTTACCACTATCTGCTTTGCCTTTGCAAGAGCTCAGCAATAGGTTTTATAATATTTTCCACTCCAGGCAGCTTATATAAAAACAGTGTCCCTCAGATGACCTCTTTACATCCAGGAGTTACACAAAAATCTTTGAACTGATAAGGTCTTGATTTTTTTATTCACAAAATAGAATCATCATACTGCTTTGCTTTCATGTCCACACTGCCCAGCACAACACTTAGCACAGAGCACATATTCAGCAAATGTTAACTGAATGACTAAATGCAGAGACCAATTTCTTTGTAACGTGGTATCATCTTTATCTTCTAAAGAAAGGCAGGTTTGTTGGGAGACAGGAAAATACAACTACTGACTGTTCCCATTTAGCCACCCTAGTGGACAGAGAGAGGTCCGATCTCCCAGTATTTACCTGTCAGCCTTATTGAGCATCCCGGGCTCTTGGGACTGTCAGTATGGCCAAACGAAGAGAGATTTTCCAAGCAAGTCTCTTTCTTAATCCCTGCTAATTCCTGAAGAAGTGTGAAGACAAAGATTTTAAAAAGAAGGAAACGTGGTACATAAACAACATAAACATAAACACTGGGAAGTGTACATGGAAGGAATTTTTTTTTTTTTTAAGGGGAAAAAGAGAGACAGAAGGTGGACTCTGTAGAGTGATTGAAAGATGGGAATCTTAAAGGTGAAAACCTCTCTTTTCAGGTTTCCTTATGCCGGTCTTAACCTCTCTGGGCAGAGGTCTGGAGTTGGGGCTGGGTTTGCAGGCCTTGGCTCATTTTCCACTGTTTTCCTCACAGGCTGGAAGCTATCACAACTCACCTTGTTAGCTGAACTTGGCTCAGGGGCAATTATCACAGTTTCCGGTCAGCCAAGCTTGTTTGTGTTAACTGTGGAGAAGCTGTGAGAAAGACAGAAGAGAACCAGACAGGGAACCATTTGGGAGATGGGAGAGTGTGAGTGCTGATCTGCTCTCCCCTCTGACAAACGGTGTGCTTCTCCTTGTTGCTCTAAATGGACCCGTGTCATACTTTGCCGTGTGCAGGAAGCATTCCCTGATGGGAGAGCGCAGTCAGAGCAGGAGGAAACATCTAAGCTTTATTGATCTTTGCTTATCCTACATCACTCCCCCCCACTGTGAAAGGGATTGATGTTTTAAAAAACCTTCAGGAGCCTTTGTTGGATGTTGCCATTGCTCTTTCAAAACAGGAAAACAATTATGCATATATGATGGGGAGAAAATATTTTTCTTGATTTTTTCCCCCTCCTAACAATGAGTGAGAGGAAATTACACAAAGTGAGTAAATTATGGTATCATTTATAAACCATTCCATTTTCACTCAGGCAACTGTAATGTTAAGCAAGAGGGGCTTTGTGAAGACTTTGCTGTTATGTTTACATATATACCAAAACTCTTTGATAGAGAGGGGTTTGTTTGTTCTTAAATTACCATTTTGAGATCTAGAAATTTTTTCCCAATGCAAAACAACAAAGCCAGCCCCCCACCAAAAGAAAAGAAAAAAGGAAAAAAAAAACTATTATTTAAAAAACCTATTTCTCAGTCCTACAGCAAGTGACTCCGTGGTTACTTTTGCCTTACTATGGATTCTCTCAGCTGAAATTAGGAGAAAGTTTCAATTTCAGTCATCACTAATGAATGCTCCTCAGTGATCTTTTCAAGTAAATTATGTCATGGTTGTACACATGCAGTCTCTGTGGCGTGAGATGATTATTCCATAATTCATACAAATATGTCTCAAAGGTTGCCTGTGAAGAGCATTTTCTGTATTGTTGTTCATCAGTTATGGCCCCATTTTTTCTGCAATTATTAAGTTCTTTTAACCAGATATTTGCAAACCATAATCTGTTGAATATTGTTGATATCGTAACTGCTACTTAAGTAATAGGAACTGAGTCAGTATTTGTTAAGATGCTTCTAGACATGACACAGAAGAACAATAAGCTTCTAAGATAAACAGAGGTGTCATACAAAGTTAATCCTAGACCTTGACTGAACTTGTTTTCTTTTTCATTCGGGAGACTATTATCTACCCCGTGACATTTCAAGTGTGTAAATGTGCACATGACTCAAATCACCAAATATCTGTTTGGTCTTTTCAGTATGACTCTTGAGTCTGCCCCTTCTGCCAATAACTTCATCTTTCACCAAGGCAAAAAATAAACTGTAATTGGGATCTCTCCGTGAAGTTTTTTCCATCCTTCAGCTGTTTCTCTTTCAAGCTGTTGCCAGATTATTTTGCCAAATCCTAGGTCTTGGTCATGCCACACTCATGCTGAAGACCTCCAACATCTTAAATTGTGTAGGGGAGAAATTCTAAGCTCTAGATTCACATGGAAGTCCCTCAACTTTCTGGCCTCAGCCTAATTTACTGGTTTCATCATCTGCCCTGTGATCTTCCCCTTCCCCCATCACATCATATTAAAGCCATATTGAACAGCTTCTCTAAACTTACCTCAATGAGTCCACCTTCACGGGCACTGTTTTCCCTGAGTGTCATTCTCTCATTTTGCTATTCAAATGACCTTTGATTTCTCTAGGAGAAATTCTCTGTATCCTTATAACACGTGTCCAAATCTCTGTTATAACATTAATACATTACCTTATGATTGCGTCTATCTTTCTCACTAGATTAGGGACTCTTTAAAGATATGGACTAATCATTATTTTTGTAAATTCTCCCTCCTGTGTCAGTTGCAGTGCCTGACATATAGTAGGTGTTCCATATGCCTTTGAATGTTGAATTGAGTGCATATATATGGTTTAAACACCTTTTCACTCCCCAAAGCATTTGTTTCAGCTGTAAAAATGCCTAAGGAATATAGTGTCCTCTTTGATCACATTCTTCCAAAGTAGCACCTGTTCAGAATATTCTGGTATTTTAGTTGTGGGTGAGGAGAGGCATCCTTAAAAATATGATCTATAAAACCTTGTTAAAATTTACCTGGTAATTTTTACAGGAGAGTGATCATATGTGAGCACAACCTGGGAAAGAATGAAGGGATAGTTATTTTTAAGCAGACGAACTCTTAAGTTATAAAGTTGTCCTTCCTTGAGTTATTTGTGTGTTTTGTTTTTGCTTGACTAGAAAATAGTTGAGTTTGGAGTACCAAGTGTTGATTACTTGGAAGCTAGTCAGTTGAAGCTTAGTGTGTCCTTGCCTCAAGGGGGAAAAGAAATCAGTTTTGCCTTATATCATCTGATTTGTTGTTTCCTTTCTTTCAGTCAGCAGCAAATCAGTTTCAAATTTAAACATAAGTATGACTGAAAAGTATTTGCTGTGCAAATGTTCTAGGTGTGTACTTTTCACTTTTATGTCTCTAGGTGATTAGTTTAGAAGATTCTGCTTCATGAAATGGCAGATGTCTTCCCTGCCTCCATGAGGTAATTATAGGTTGATTACATTTTTACGTTCTATCTGCATAAAAATTTGCTTATCACTGCATAAAAATTTGGCATAGGACTACATTGAATAATTACATTCATCAGGCGAATATTTATACTAGTAGTCACCTCCCACCCACAAAAAAAAGACCCACACATCTTTACTTAAGTAGAATCAAGTTAAGTTGAACGTCACAAATAGTATTGAAGGAAAAAAGGAAGCCACCTCCTAGCATACAGCCTGAAGGTCAACGGCTGAAGAGCTCCGAGGGATAGCCTTACCCTGTTACCAGAGACATGACCGCCAGTTGTCTTGATCACGTATCACAAGGCTTGGCACAAGCGGGGCACTCAGTATGCATTTCAATGAATGGACGGCTGAGAGTTTAGATTATTTTAATAGCAAAATTGGTAGTACCATCCCCACCTACCACCTCCCTAGTTTTTGCTAAACTGTAAGGATGTTCTCTTACCTGAAGTCAAGGTAGGATGGTTTTATTTGTTTCGTTGTTGTTGTTGTTTTGTTCTCAATATTTTCTTGTGGCTTTAGGCCCCTAAAGCCCAGTATTACAATTTATAATTGTATTAGGTAGTAATTAATAGGAAGTGGAAAGAAGATAATTTTGTAAGAAAGTTAGGTATTTGAAAACAATGAATCGTGGATCACCATATCAAAAACTAATGATGGGGTGCCTGGGTGGCTCAGTTGGTTGGGTGACTGCCTTCGGCTCAGGTCATGATCCTGGAGTCCCTGGATTGAGTCCCGTATCGGGCTCCCTGCTCGGCGGGGAGTCTGCTTCTCCCTCCGACCCTCCCCCCTTTCATGCTCTCTCTCTCTCAGTCTCTCTCTCTCAAATAAATAAATAAATAAATAAATAAATAAATAAATAAATAAATAAAATCTTTTAAAAAAAACTAATGATGTATAGTGATTAACATAACATAATGAAATAAAATTAAAGATTAAAAAAAAGAAAGTTAGGTATTCACTGTCTAGGCAACCTTGCATAAGTCCTTCATTTTTTCTGTGCCTCAGTTTCTTTGTACAATACAATGAAAGGATTGACTTAGGAATCTGAAAGAATTCTTATTGGGGGGTTATAAGTGGCTAGTTTTATGAAAATTAATAAGGATATTTAATGAAGCTGATATTCGACTATAATTTAATTGGTTTTGACCCAATGGAATTTGAATTAATTGAGGAAGAAGCCACCTTTCAGGAGCATTGCTCTCAGGGGGCAGCAAATTGGAACCGTAAAAGCAGTACAATTATAGTCAAGTATAAACTACTTTCTTACTTGTTAGTTAGAATTAATCAGTTACAAGTGTGGAAGATTTAACTATTTGGAATGTATGGGGAAAGTTGCGGTGAATGGGGAAGGCATGATTTTCAAAGTTACGGTAGCATCAGTAGCATCATTGCAAATAATTATGTCCATTACACCCTCCCAAGCCCCCTCATGTAACCGTAGGAGAGGCTGAAGTTCCTGGCTCGAATTTCCTGGCCTTGTTCTATATGCATGATAAATTTTAAAAAATAACAAAGTTTCCCCTTTAGTCTTCTTTATTTCTCTTTAAAGTTGGAAGTCATTTTGTACTTTAAGTACATTTAAAACTTTAAGTTTTAAATTATAAACTTTCATTTGAAAATACTTAAATGGGAAAAAAAAAACCCAAACACTCCACATTTAAGATCAATAAAATAACTATTCTTAGGGTAAGACAGATTGGGTAAAAATGATTTGTATATCTTTTTGGGATTAGGGATTCATCATAAAAAAAATCTTCCTATATGTCAAGTGTTAGATTTTTAAATCAAAGTCCTATTTTGCAGATGTTTAAGCACATTAATCTTCTATTCTGAAAACTAAAAGACTTAAAAATGAAATGTTAAGATCTTTCTTTATTTGGCTTTAATTGTAAATTTCAGGCCTTGAAGAGAGCATAATTAACTCTATTACTGCAGCAAACATTTAAAGATGTAAATAATTTTGAATGCTCTATTTGAAAATTAGGGAGAGAATTGCTCTCTACAGAGCTATCCATAGCTCTCTGTGTTCCTTTTATTGTGTTTCCTTAGAAAATTATGTTTGTTACATCTATAAGGAAGAGGAAGGAAAATAAGCTTTGGGGAAATAATGTTTAAAACTTTTATTTATTTACTTATTTTATTTATTTTTTTTTTTGGAGAGGGAGCAAGAGAGAGGGAGGGAGAGGGAGAATCTTAAGCGTGTTCAATGCCCAGCACAGAGCCCAACGCGGGGCTTGATCTCATAACCCAGAGATCATGACCAGAGCTGAAATCAAGAGTTGCACACCTAACCCACTGAGCTACCCAGATGCCCCACAATGTTTAAAACTTTTAAAACCTGCCGCCTTCGCTATCCTCTTCTGAGTGGTCTGCTTAATGATGGTGCACAAAACATTTGTACTCCTATAGCTTTCTTAAGCCACAGATGCAAATGCCAAACACAGAATTACCTCCAGCATATGAAAGATGGCAAAGCATAATGCTAAAATGTAAAATTTGAGGAACAAGTAAGAAACGAATTTTCATACTGTAATGAATTCTGACATCTAGTAGTTTTGGGTGAGTGCCCTAATTGCCAACCTTTGCCTGATATTTGTGAGCATATATGATAATGTCGTTATAAGTAAATCTGATATGGATACAATAGAGTTTTTCAGGTAGATGTTGATTTTGGTCTCTGAATAAAAGTTTTGCTTCTGTAGACCTTCACAGTGGCAAAATGAAAGTATGGGAAGGAGAAAAACATTTCTTCAGTAAAAATGGCAAAAAAAAAATTGTGATGTCCTTGCAACAAACTCTAAAAGGCTTCTGATGTTTATCATTTTGTTGTGGTATTTGAGCGATGTGAGTAATATTTGGGAAATGTTTGGTTTTTGTAATGTGACATTTGTTGTAATGGAATCTAACCTGTAAAGCGGTAGCAGCAAGGATGCTCTTGTACATGGTGCCGATCTTTATGTCCAGGGTGATGGGGTTGACGCAGCAGCGCCCACCTGCTGCATGGAGAGTGGCAGCGAGGAGCCGTGGTTGCAGACCCCGAGACACGGCGCTCGTGTGAGTCCGAGGCTGCCACAGATGTGATGGAGGCTGAGGAGGGGGAGGTGCTGACAGAGGCTGAGATGATGCCTGAGGTCTCCAGTGACAACTGGGAGGTCAACTCCGGAACTTGAGGAACGGCAAGGCCAGCAGGAACACCAGACTGTGTAAGGCAACCCCGGTCAGCATCTAGCCCAGAAGCTTCTAGAGACTGAGCCTTCTTGGCCCCTTGTGGCTGTGGAGTGGGGACCCAGGCTCCAGGATGGGATGTCTGTCAGGGAGAAAGGGTGGGACAGTCACCTCCTTTTCCTGGCCATCAGGGATCCTGGGACAAAACCCACACTAATGTCGTCCACATCTACATCGGGCTGGAGGAACATGCAGAGCAGGTAGGCGATGTCCCTGCTGCGCAGGTAGGGGCTGCATCTGAGCTGGTCCCAGGACTTGGAGTGAGCGCTCCTTTTGGTCTTGGGTGTTGTGTTGGGGGTGTGGTGGCAGAATTGAAGGGCTGACTTTGCATTGATCCGACACCCTGGGTGAATGGGTGCTCTAGGGTGTCCATGGGGACAGGTGGCTGTGACCCACACATGGGAAGGTGTGAAGGAAGCACACAGAACACAGTGCCCTGAGTTATGCAGGTTTTCTGCTCATGGGCAGTGCTCCTTGGCAAAATTCAGCTAGTCTGCTTGTTCCTAGAGCACAGAAGGCCCCTAAGGTCGTGAGTGGTTCATGGGAAGTCAGGTCAGTCTGTTGCTGGGCATCATGCCTGGCAGGAGGAGAGCTTCAGCCTGAAATGACGGTCTGGGGGTGACCTGGAATGCCAGGTGAGGTAGAAATTGCCCAGGTAGCCTGATCCACTCCAGTCTGTATTGCTTCTCTACCCAACAACCCAGACCTAGACAATGGCCCTCTGGCTGGCTGGCATCTGGAACAGTTAGAATGTTCCTCTGGTTCAGTCGAAGGAGAAGATCAAAGTTAGTAGAGCAAAGGAAACTATGAAGATTAGGGCAGAGATACATGGAAGAGAAGAGCATGTGAGAAAAATCAGTGAAAACAACAGTTCTTTCTTTTGCAGATTTACCAAAATGGACAAAGAGCCAAAAATGGAACCACTTTATACCAACCAATTGGCTCCCTGAGATGAAGCAGATCATTCTGAGAAGCACACAAACTACCAAAGTGACTCCAGAAGAAATGGAAACCCTGAGCAGACCTATAATAAGTAAATAGACTGAAGCAGTCATGAGAAATTCCCAAGAATGAAAAGTCCAGAACCTGATGCTTTCCCTGGTGATTTGTCCCACATGTTTAAAGAAGACAGAATACCAATCCTTCTGAAAGTCTGAAAAAAGTACAAGAGGAGGGAACACTTCCCACGTCACCCTAGAATGCCAGCATTGTCCCGATTCCAAAGACTGACAAAGACCTTACAAGAAAAGAAAGTTGCAGGCCAAAATCCATTATGAAGAGCGAGGCAAAAATCCTCAACAGAATTCTAGCAGACAGAATCTAGCAGCACATTGACAGGACTCTACATCCTGACCAAGTGTGATTTACACCGGGAATGCAAAGGCTGTTCCACGTAGCTAATCAGTGTCCTAGACCACATCCAGAAGAAACATGATCATGTCAATTGTTGTAGGATAAGCTTTGACAAAATCCAAACCTTTTCATAACAAGTGTTCTCAATAAAATAGAAATAGAAGGTTAAATTGTGATAAAGGAGAGGTGCCTGGGTGGCTCAGTGGGTTGAGTGTCCGACTCTTGGTTTGGGCTCAGGTCATGATCTCAAGAGTCTTCAGATTGAGCTCCAGGGAGGGCTCTGCACTCAGTCGGGAGTCTGCTTGGAGATTCCCTCCCTCTGCCCCTCCCCACTCTTGGGTTTGCATGCTCTCAAATAAATAAATAAATAAATAAATAAATAAATAAATAAATAACTCTTTAAAAATTATGATAAAGGATATTTATGAAAAATAACTCATATGTATATCATTCTCTGTGGTGAAAGACTGAGAGTTTTCTCCTTAAAAATCCCCAAAAAGTCAAGGATGCCCATGTCCACCACTTCATTTCAATATTGTCATGGAAGTTTGGTCAGAGAAATTATACAAGATTAGTTACTAAAAGCTCACAAATGGAAAGGAAGAAGAATAAGTTTATTCATATAGGACATGATCTTCTATGCAAATAATCCTAAGAATTGGAAAAACTCTTTACGAGATTATAATATTTCCCGAAAGGTATGAGCAGAGAAGACCAACACATATGGATCAATGGGATACTGCTGAGAATCAAGGAATACATACATGTACAGTCAGTTGTTTTCGAACACGGAGACCAAGATCATTCAATGAGGCAAAAACAGTGTCTCTAACAAATGGTGTTGAGAGACGGGATATCCACATACGAAGGAGTGAAGTCAGAGCATTCCCTTCCACCCTATAAAAAATGAACTCCACATGTATCCAAGAATGAACTTTAAGAGCGAAAATTCTTAACACTCAGAAGGAAACTAAGAGCACCTAGGGGCAGATCTTCTTTCCCTTGGATTTGGCAATATGGTGTGTCTTGTATAGCACCCGAAGCCCAAGCAACAACAGAGAAAACAGAGACACTGGACTTCAACGTTGCTAACAACTTTTGTGAATGAAAGGGTAATCTCAAGAGGATGTAAAGAAACCCAAAGAATGGTGGGAAATATTTGCAAATCTCATACGAGTCTTGCATCTAGATTGTGTACAAAACTCCTCCAACTAAAGAACCTAAACAACCCCACTTAAAATAATAGACATTTCTCCAAAGAAGATAGTCAGACGACCCAGTGAGCACATGGGGCGATTTTCCTCATGAGATCGTAGGAAATGCAAGCCAACACCACAGTGACATGCCTTCCCCCACCCAGGAGGAGGGGCTCTAGTGAATAAGCAGAAATAACAAGTGTCGGAGAGGATCTGGGGAAACAAAACCCTCCTCCATTGCTGAGGGAGATGTAATATGGCGGAGCCAGTGTGGCAAAGGGTGTGGCATGTCCTCCACACGTTGAGCATACTGTTCTCATTTGGCCGAACTCCACTCATTCTCTAAACAGAAGAATGGAATACAGGCCCTCTAACAACAGCCTGCACGTAAGTCTTCGTAGCAGCACTCTGGACAATAACCAAAAGATGAAAACAACCCACAGGTGCACCCACACTTGAATGGACAAACACAACGTGGTCTGTTCATACAATGGGATTCATTCAGCCACGCCAGGAATGAAGTAGTGATACACGCTATCACGTGGGTGAACTTCGAACACATCCTACTCAGTGGAAGAAACTAGACCCCAAATACCACATACGGTATGATCACACGTGTATGAAAAATTCATCCCAGGTAAATGACAGGTGCCAGATCAGTGGATGCCTGGGAGCAGGGGGATGGGGAATGGCCAGTGACTACCTGCTCAGAGGGTGCGGGGTTTCTCTCCAGGGCATTAAATGTTCTGGGACTAGATAGGGTGATGGTGCCAGCATGGGAAATGGAGTTGATAACAGTGGTTTGCACACTTTGAAATGTTTAAAAAGATAAAGTTTATTTTATCTTAAGCTACAAATATACCTGGAGACGTGAAAAGAAACCAAAGCCAAAAGAGAAGAAAAGGAATGCGTTCGCTGGTGAGGACAGGCCGAGTCTGGTGCTGGAACTGACCCTGGTTGGAGCTCATCAGCTGCTCCGGGAGGTGGGGCCGGAGCTGGCTGGAGCTGGTGCTGGATTGGGTCTTGCTCCCACTGTCCCTAGCTCTGCAGGGGGAGCCAGCGCTGGCTCCAGGTCGGAGGTGCCGCCGGAGCTGACTATGGAGCTGGTCCAGCTCGGAGTCCTGCCTTGGCTCTAGCTCTGCAGTCGGCGATGGAGCCGTAGGTCCAGGGGCTTCCTCCCACTGGGGCGCACGTGGCTCCAGCTCCCGAGCTCCTGGCGAAGGCCCCGCAGCAGGACATGGAAATGCCTCGAGCTCTGCCGCGGGCTTTGGGTCTGCAGCTGCTTCTGCAGCCACGTCGACTCTGCAGCGGTGACCGGCCCCGGGGGAGAGGCCAGTTCTCCGTCTCGAGATGGTGCCGAAGCAGCAGGAGGAGAGAAGATCACCACCCTGCCAGGGGGATCACCCTGTGCTGATCCCCACAGCCCGTCCCTGTGCCTTGTCAGAGGAAACCGGCCTCCCCCAGCAGCGCTGAGCTGTCTCGAGACCTGGCTCTCGTGCTCGGGCTGCCTCTCACTCTGCCAGTGGTGCCGGATCGGGTGGGAGAACTGGTGTGGAGGTGGCTCTGCTCTGGAATTCACCCCGGAGCCGCTTTTGCCTCCAGAGGGGGACCGCGGGTAGGAGCTGGAGGGGCTCTAGTGTGCGGGGCCCTGGCTCAGGCTCTCGAGCTGCTTCCACGGCTGGCTCGAGTCAGCGCCGGGGCACGTTCTGGTGCGTCAGATGGTTCGAGATCTTAGCTGCCCCACGGCTCGTGCAAGGTCTCGTGCTCGAGGTGCTCTAGCTCGGTATCGCCCACTTGCTGACCGTGGGTGAGATGCTGACCCACCGGTTAGGCTGGGAGCTCCGAGGGCAGGGAGGGTGTCTGGGGGTCCCCTCTGCGTTCCAGCGAACAGACACAGGTGTGGGTGATGCCCGTGTGGAAGAAAGCGTGAACACAAGAGTCTGTGGCCCAGACCTCTCATCTGTAACAACATACGCCGCATCATGGTGCTGCTGGGGGAATCCCACCGACTCACTAAACTTTGAAGTGCTACCACCTCCCAGGCACTGTTCTGGGGGTTGGGGACCCAGCGGTGAGGAAGCACGGTCCCTGCTCACGTGGGGCTGGCCGGAGCAGAGGTCAAACGAGGACTTCAGGTCCCCGGCAAGTGTCTCTGCTCAGCTGGGGGCAGCTGCCGGGAGTAGCGGCTCAGGCCCTTGTCCCCGTCTGGCAGCTCAGGACTGACACGCGGGGGGCGCGTGGTGAAGGGGATGCAGGATCCTTGGTCTGAATCTCCCCGTAGCCATTACCCCCATGTAGCCGGTCCCATCACTGTCCCGAGTTTTGTCATCCATGAAGTGCGCAGGGGAGGAAAGCCGTTCCTGGGTTCGAGAGCCCTATCCAAGTGTGGAACCGGGTCTGGATCATCTCTGGAGGGGGATTCAGCTCCAGCACCTGCCCCAGAGGTCGAGCCAGGTCGTCCACCGATGCGTGCCGCAGCTCCCGAGACTGGGGCAGCTGCAGCTTCGGCTCTCGCGCCAGCTCTGGGATCAGAGCCCGGTTTGGAGCTTGAGCAGCTCCAGCACCAGCTAGGGAACTCGCCAGCCAAGGGCCAGCACCTTCACCGTCACACCCTCGCCATCGTGCACGAGGTCAGGAGAGGGGCTGGGGGCGGGAGGGTCCCTGCTGGGCAGGTCACCTCGGGTACCTTGGTCACTCCACTCAGAGCCCCCCTTCCCCACCCCTCCCACAGGTCACAGCCCCAGGGATCCCCACCCCTGCTTCCCAAACAAGGCTCAAGGTGGACAAGCAGACCTGGGATGTTGGAAGTTGAGGCTTGTACCTTCAACACTGGATACGTGTTGACCTAGAAACTCCACTTTAGGGATTCTGTTGCAAAGAGAGGTTGATGGACACGGTGTTCCCTTCGACACGGTGGGAGTGAGCTGCCCACGCTAGGTGATGGGTGCACCTGTGGCCTGGGATGGGTGCTGCTCACTGTTCTCCCAGACAGGGGTGCCCGTCACCCTTCTCTCCCGGGACCTCCGTTTCCCCATGTTCTCGCCAGGGCTGCTGGTCCCCAGACCAGACATCTGCCAGTCTGAGGGCGACCAGTGCTGCCTCCATAGGGTTTCCTTTGCCAGAGTCCTTCCCCGGGAGCTCCTGCATCTCTGACTCCCCCCATGCCCGTCCCCCTCCCCTTGGACTTGCATGCATTTCGTCTCTGTCCCTGTGGAACCCAGTGACTTGGAGCATGGTTTGGACCAGACGCATGGGAAACCTTTCTGTGGCCTTGGGTTGTGAGCAATGCTTTGGCCCTTTGGGGTGTGTCTTCCAGCTTTCTGCATTTCCCTGGTTTCTCTGTGGGTCACAGGAGGAACCAGCCCTTTCCTGTCTGGGGTCAGGCTGAGGTTCCCAGCAGGAACAGGAGTATCCGCCCCGAGATTGTGTCCATATTTTCCAAAGGGGGCTCTATGGTTACATCTCATCTGTAATCCATCGGGGATTTCAACATCCAATAAGGGAAATTCTATGTCAAGTCAACCCAGAAAAGAAGGAGTCCCCTTTGAAAATAGGGGGGCAGACACAAAGGCCCATACTGTGTGATTCCACGTACAGGAAACCTCCAGAACAGGTAAAGGAACAGAGAGAGGAAGCAGCTTATGGGTTTCCAGGGAGGCCTTCTGGTTCGGGGACTCCTTTGGGGAAGCAGATATTCCAAAGCCATGTTCTGTGGTGTGGTGGCCCAGCGTTGGCAATGTACTTGATTCTCAGGACTTGTTCAACTGAAAACAATTCATTTTATTTAAAATAAATAATAAACAGCATATAGGACATGGAAAGAGAATAGAACAGTTAATACGAACCAGAGAGAAAGAACATAGGGGGAGGGGAGGAAACAATCTGGCGGGGCAACGGGGTCGGGTGATGGAGCTAAGGGTAATGGTACAAGGAGCTCTCCCCATGAGGATGTGGGCTCTGCATGTGGTTCTGGGAGCCCTGCAGGAGCAGGAGGAGGGGCAGGGCCAGATGCAAGAGCAGGGCCAGGGGCAGGATCCACGGTAAGAGATAGGTCAGGGGCAAGTAGAGGAGCACAGGCAGGGCCAGGGGAAGGGGCAGCGACCCTGGAAAGCAGGGGAAGGGGCATCGGCTCTGGCAGGGGCAGGGGCAGGAACAGGGACACCGGCAGGGGCAGGGGCATTGGCTCTGGCAGGGTCAGGAACGGGGACACAGGCAGGGGAAGAGGCATCAGCTCTGGCAGGGGCAGTGGCAGGAACAGGGACACTGGCAGGGGAAGGGGCATAGGCTCTGGCAGGGGCAGGGGCAGGAACTGGGCCGCAGGCAGGGGAAGGGGCATCGGATCTGGCAGGGGCAGGAACAGGGTCACTGGCAGGGGAAGGGGCATCGACTCTGGCAGGGGCAGGGGCTGGAACAGGGACGCAGGCAGGGGAACGGGCATCAGCTCTGGCAGGGGCAGGAACAGGGACGCAGGCAGGGGAAGGGGCATCGGCTCTGGCAGGGGCCGGAACAGGGACACAGGTAGAGGAAGTGACAGGTGCAGGGGCAGTGGGTGGGTCAGGGGTAGGAATGGGCACACACGCAGGGGCAGGGAAACGGGTAGGGAAAGGGGAAGGAGCTGGGTCAGAGGCAAGGATAGGAGCACAGGGAGGGGCTGGGGAAGGGACAGTTGCAGGGGCAGAAGCCGAGTCAAGGGCATGAACAGGCATACAGGCAGGGGCAGGAGAAGGGGCAGGATCCAGGGCAGGAGCTGGGTCCGGGGAAAGAACAGGAACACAGGTAGGGGAAGGGGCAGGTGCAGGGGCAGGAGGTGGGTCAGGGACAGGAACAGGACCACAGGCAGGTGCAGGGGCAGAACCCGGGTCAGGGGCAAGAATAGGAGCACAGGCAGGGTCAAGGGAAGGGACAGGATCCAGGGCAGGAGCTGGTTCAGGGACAAGAACAGGAACACAGGTAGGGGAAGGGGCATCAGCTCTGGCAGGGGCAGGGGCAGGAACAGGGACGCAGGCAGGGGAAGGTGCATCGGCTCTGGCAGTGGCAGGGGCCGGAACAGGGACACTGGCAGGGAAAGGGGCATCGGCTCTGGCAGGGCCAGGGGCAGGAACAGGGACGCAGGCAGGGGAAGGGGCATCGGCTCTGGCAGTGGCAGGGGCCGGAACAGGGACGCAGGCAGGGGAATGGGCATCAGCTCTGGCAGGGCCAGGGGCAGGAACAGGGACGCAGGCAGGGGAAGGGGCATCGGCTCTGGCAGGGTCCGGGACAGGGACACAGGCAGAGGAAGGGACAGGTGCAGGGGCAGGAGTTGGGTCAGGGGCAGGAATGGGCGCACACGCAGGGGCAGGGAAACGGGTAGGGAAAGGGGAAGGAGCTGGGTCAGAGGCAAGGATAGGAGCACAGGGAGGGGCTGGGGAAGGGACAGTTGCAGGGGTAAAAGCCGAGTCAAGGGCAAAAACAGGAATACAGGCAGGGGCAGGAGAAGGGGCAGGATCCAGGGCAGGAGCTGGGTCCGGGGCAAGAACAGGAACACAGGTAGGGGAAGGGGCAGGTGCAGGGGCAGGAGGTGGGTCAGGGACAGGAACAGGACCACAGGCAGGGGCAGGGGCAGAACTGGGGTCAGGGGCAAGAATAGGAGCACAGGCAGGGGCAAGGGAAGGGGCAGGATCCAGGGCAGGAGCTGGGTCAGGGTCAGGATCCGGATCAGGGGCAAGAAGAGGTGCACAGTTAAGGGAAGGGGCTGGTGCAGGGTCAGGAGCTGGGTCAGGGGCAAGAACAGGTGCACAGGCAGGTGCTGGGGAAGGGGCAGGTGCAGGGGCAGGAGGTGGGTCAGGAGAAGGGACATTGGCTCTAGCAGGGGCAGGGGGAGGGGCAGGGGCAGGGGCAGGGGTAGGAGTTGGGACAGGGGCCGGAACAGGAACACAAGCCGGTGAAGGGGAGGGGGCGGGTTCAAGGGGAGGGACAGGGTCTGCCGCATTGGCACGTACAGGAACCGGGGCAGTATCTGGGTCAGGGGCAAGAACCGGGGCACTGGCAGGGGTAGGGATGGGTCAGGATCCAGGGCAGGAGCTGGGTCGGGGGCAGGAGCAGGGCCACAGTTCGGGGCAGGCGCAGGGGCGGTGGCTCTGGCAGGCACAGAGGCAGGCACAGGGGCAGGCTCTCCGGAGGCAGGTTGTCCAGCAGGCCCTTCCTGGCCCCCGTCAGGCTCTCCGTGGGCGGGTGCTGGGTCACCTGTTGGCTCCTGGTCTCCTGCTGAAGTCGCAGCCACCACCCCTCCGTCCAGAGCTGCCGATGGAGTTGGAACCAGCTCTAGCTCCTCAGGTGGTGGAGCAGCTGTGAGAGGAGAAAAGCTCAGCCCGAGCCTGCTCTCCGTGGAGACAGAACCCAGCCCAGGGCCTCCCAGAGAAGCCGCAGCCAGGAAGGAGCCCTCCCCGGGGCGTCTCCCCGACCGCAGTCCACCCGCTGGGCGCTCTGAGCCCAGTCGTTGTTCCAGGCCCCACACCAGGCTCTGGGGGCTCCTCCCTGTGGGGCCAGCCCCCACCCTTCCGCACACACCCACGGGCACCCAGCCCCGGGCTTCTCAGCCTCAGGCTCGGCCTCCGTGGGCTCCGGCTCCTGGAGCACAATGCAGTCAATGACCACCAGGGAGAGCGGTCTGGGTGGTGTCGGAGGCCTTTCCCCGCAGTCCCCAGCACCTGCTCCAGGGGAGTCCTGTGGGGTCACGCTCCGGATCCCGGACATGGAGTGGGTGTCCGCCAGCCTCGTGCCGATCTCATCGGAGGTCTGCAAAGACAGGGACGGGTAGCCGGCCCGGAGGCATCCCAGTCCTGCCCGGCCAACCTCCCTGTCCCCTGCCCAGTCGCCCTGCTGCTCCCAGATCAGACACAGACCTGTGGGTGCAGAGCCCTGCACGCGGGACAATGACCCATCCCTGCAGGGCGATCGAGAGAAACCCTGGGCAGAGGCTCACAGCCCCCCACACCCCGTCCCACCCAGGCAGCCTTGACCTTGAACATGACCTGCCCACGGGTTATCTGACCCCTCATCAGCCTGATCTTGAATGGCGTTGGCCCACCCCACATGACCCCTCTTCACACACACACACACACACACACACACACACACACACACACACGGAGGGGAGGGGACCTGGGGCTGCACAGGTGGATTAGACCCTGTGGGGCTGGGTGGCCGGCTCTGGGCCTCCTGGTGTCACCTTTCGGGCCTTCCGGCCAAACGGCCAGAGGCGGTGGGGAGCCCTGATCGGACATCCCCAGCGGGGGCCAGCGTTTGCAGGGCGGGCTTTCTTCAGCCTGCAGCATCCAGACTTAGGGAGGCAACAAGCCCACATGTTCATGGTTGGATGATCTCCAACAAAATGAGCTGGGCAGGGGGCTGTCTCTGGAATGTGGGTGCCTGGTTACCTGGGTTCCAAATTCTGTTGGACTCTGTTGTCAGGGAAATGAGGTCACCACTGCCTGGGGTCCCCTTACCCACCTTCCTCCTCACACAAGACCCCCACCCCCGAGGGCCCCCTCCCCCAGCTGCTCAATGCTCCCCCTCCCCCCATGCCCCATCCATACAGTGACTCCCTCACAGCACCCCCACAGCCTTCCCAAGGCCTGGGTGCAGCCGGTGTCCCCACTGTGAGGACACAGAGCTGGCTTCAGACTGGGCTCCAGTGCCTGGATCAGGCCTTCATTGCAACAGCTGCAGGATGAGCCGGCTTAGTGAGGACCTTGCCCAGGACACTAGCCCCATGACACTGTGAGGGTGTTCCCAGTCCCCAGTTAAGTCGTGCAGTGCAACAAGTGATTATACATCAGGGTGGATGATGCAAAGTACAGTGCAGTGAGAACATGACAAAAACGTTTAAATGACAGAATAGTATGTAGGTAAACATACTATATACTATGTAAGTGAAGGGAAAAGTAAACAACGGGGTCAGAAAGAGGAATGGGAGTTTCGAGAAGCAGGCTGGGGTAGTCAGGGGGTGGGGGGTGGCTCATGGAGGAAGTGACCAAGGAGACCCGTCACCAGTTACAACAGTGCAGCAGCAGGGTTTGTGCTCTGCTTGACCCACGACCCCCAGGGGCATTGGGGGCATTCTAGCTCCAGAGGACCTACAGGCTGCAAATCAGCCTGAGCCTAGCATCCGTGGTATGTCTTCTTTGCTCCCGGGTCTGGCTCTTTCTCTGCCTCTTGAGGCTGTTGAATCTCCTTTTATTTTCCTCTGAAGTGCACTATTTTGTGTGGGTTCAGTACTGTTAGTTGACACAAATTCTTTGTGAAAATAAGTGGAGTATAAATCCTACTTGTTTCCTAATTAGATCTGAACATATTCAATAATAACAGCTTTTCCCCAGGCCCCTGGGTCTTCATCTGCTCACCAACGCTGAGATTTTTAAAAACATTATATTTTTAACAGTTTCAAAGAATTAGTTTGGTTTTTAAAAAATTCCAGAAAGTCACACTTTTAATACTCTATAGAATGATCTGTAAACATTGAATGAGCAAGGTTTTACAGGATGAGGGAAGAATTGGCTTTGTGGCCGGGTTTGCCCTAATGTTTACTCCCTGTTGCCCCCGTGTGGCCACTCTCCAGATAGCATGTGGCCGAATGTGTTCCAACCTGTCTAATTCAAGGGAGAATAAGATAGAAGAAGGTTGGTCCTCGGATCCCCCAGCTCCTAATAATCATGAAATAATTTATGAGCTATATTCTAAATCAGAGTATATGTTAACTTGATATTAGGGTTAGGTTCAGGGTCAAGTTGAATACAGTAATTATGTACAGCTTTTTGTAGGTCAGTCATACGTCCATAAACTGTTTTTAAAAAATAAAACGGGAGAGAATATAGTCACTCAAAGCACTGAGCACCTTTCCTGTCACAGTAAATATGTAACAAAACGTATTTATTGTTTAACCTTAGCTGAGGACCGGGAGCTGGTCCTACAGGTACTTGGCAGGTAACATCTGTGGCCAGCTGCCCATCTCTTCCCCCGACACCCACACCCAGCTCAGCACATCCTCTGCTCTGCTCAAGGGCAGCCCAGAGAGACCAGGTCCAGGTGTGGCTCCCTCCTGTCAGGCATGGCTTCCTTCCGACAGGTAGAGAAGGTGGCCAGCTCACAGACACATGACATCTTCTTTTGGTTACTTGCTATCTGCGTCACCTTTTTGTCACCTGGTCATTAACATTTAGCTCCTGTGAGAACCTGAGTTTGCAGGTTTCTGTTCACATTTCAAAGTGTGCAGATATGTGTTGACTTTGTTCGCTGTCCCTGGGGAGGATATACAGGGTTAGGGTATGGGTTAGGGTACGGGTACAGGTTAGGGTACCGGTTAGGGTACGGGTTAGGGTTAGGGTTCGGGTACGGGTTAGGGTATGGGTTAGGGTTAGGGTACGGGTTAGGGTTAGGGTACGGGTATGGGTTAGGGTACGGGTACGGGTTAGGGTACGGGTATGGGTACGGGTTAGGGTACGGGTTAGGGTTAGGGTTAGGGTACGGGTTAGGGTATGGGTTAGGGTTAGGTTAGGGTACGGGTTAGGGTACGGGTTAGGGTACGGGTTAGGGTTAGGTTAGGGTACGGGTTAGGGTTAGGGTTAGGGTACGGGTACGGGTATGGGTTAGGGTACGGGTCAGGGAACGGGTTAGGGTTCGGGTACGGGTTAGGGTTCGGGTACGAGTTAGGGTTCGGGTACGGGTTAGGGTACGGGTTAGGGTTCGGGTACGGGTTAGGGTACGGGTTAGGGTACGGGTTAGGGTACGGGTTAGGGTTAGGGTACGGGTATGGGTTAGGGTACGGGTACGGGTTAGGGTACGGGTATGGGTACGGGTTAAGGTATGGGTTAGGGTTAGGGTTAGGGTACGGGTTAGGGTATGGGTTAGGGTTAGGGTACGGGTACGGGTTAGGGTAGGGGTTAGGGTACGGGTTAGGGTATGGGTTAGGGTTAGGGTACGGGTTAGGGTACGGGTTAGGGTAGGGTTAGGGTTAGGGTTAGGGTACGGGTTAGGGTTAGGGGTTAGGGGTTAGTGGTTAGGTTAGGGTTAGGGTTAGGTTACGGGTTAGGGTACGGTTTAGGGTAGGGTTAGGTTTAGGGTTAGGGTACGGGTTAGGGTTAGGGGTTAGGGGTTAGTGGTTAGGTTAGGGTTAGGGTTAGGTTACGGGTTAGGGTACGGTTTAGGGTAGGGTTAGGGTACGGGTTAGGGTTAGGGGTTAGGGGTTAGAGGTTAGGGTTAGGGTTAGTGTTAGGGTTAGGGTTAGTGTTAAGGTTAGGGTTAGGGTTAGGGTCTCCCTGTCCTCTGCTGTATAGAGACCATTCTCCTCCGGTAACCAGATTGATCATTTCAGAACATAACCTTTGAGCCTCTCTGCGATCCGCTCCCCACCTGTCTGTCCTCTCCAGCCTCACCTCTCCCACTGCAGCCCCCCTCTGTGGGCCACCAAGCTGTGTGGTTGTCCCACATGTGCCTTGGGCCTGACTCCAATCCTTTACATTCTCTGTGCCCTCTGCCAGGAGCACTCTTCTCTCCCCTTGCATCATGTCTGGCTTGTTCCCCCATTGGCTGGGCCTCTACTTGCCCCCTGGTGACCTGACTCATGTCTGCTGGGTGTATGTGCTCGTCCCATATTTTAATGTAGTATCCACCTTCCCTGTGTGAACGATTTACTAACCTGCGAGGTATGGGGTAGGCACAGAGAAGTAGTCTTAGTGCCTGTGTAAAAAAGTCAGTCTCAGGGCGCCTGGGTGGCTCAGTCCTTAAGCGTCTGCCTTCGGCTCAGGTCGTGATCCCAGGGGCCTGGGATTAAGTCCCATGTCAGGCTCCCTGCTCAGCGGGGAGCCTGCTTCTCCCTCTCCCCCTCCCCCTCCTTGTGTTCCCTCTCTAGCTGTCTCTTTCTCTGTCAAATAAATAAAATCTTATAAAAATTCAGTCTCAGAGGGGCTCACCACACTTGCTGACAATGGGGGGAGCTGCTGTCCCCACAGTGAGGGGCAGGTAGTCCCCTCAAAGGGGGACCAGCCATGTGAGGCAGTTGGACAAGACTTCCAATGTTTTGGGGCCAGGGAGATGTAGACCTGGACCCAGAAGCTCACACCCTTGGATTCAAGGCTGGGCCCTAAGCAAGCCCCCTTTTTCCAGGAGTCATCTTTCCCCTTCCCTGCCCATGGGCTGAACCTGATTCCTGATCTGGGGAGTTCGAGGGTGACCCCTCCTAGGAATACCAGTGGTTTACTGATGGACCTTGTCAGCCAGAGGCCCAGTAGCCTTCGAGGGAGGACCCTATAGGGGGTGGAGACAGCTCTGTTGGGGACCAGCGACAGTCCACTCAAGGTAAAGTGGGGCAGCTGGCCGGCCCTGCTGATTCTACCCAGTCTGTAGGGCATAGAAACAGGGGCTGTGACCAGAGGTGCTCAACTCATGGCAGGTGGGGACAGAACCTGCAGGGGTTCAGCCAGGGGAGGGCACCTGCAGGGTTTGCCTGGGAGCTCAGGACAGGGGGGTGTTCCTGGCTCCAGCATGCTGACTGTGCGGCTGCATGGGTTTCCAGCCTCCCAAGCCTCAGGCTCCCCTTTGTAAGATGGGGCACTGATGGCCCCCATCTCTGGGAGCAGAAGGTAGGGAGGCCCTGCCAGCAGATTCACTCAGGACAGGTCAGGAGGTGGCTGTTGCTTAAAGCAGCCCAGGGCCTGTCCCCATGAAGAAGGTGCACACGTCCATGACCCCCAGCTCTGGGGTCCTGCTGCCAGCCTCTGGCAGTGACCCTCTTCCTGCCCTGTCCCCTGCCCCTGTGGATACGGGGTCTTCCTGGAGCTGTTCCTGCAGAATCACTTCCTGGTGGACACAGGGTCATCTACTATGTCTTCACCGACCAGCAGGTTGCTGGTGTCCCGTGTGCCCCTCCAGGAGCACTGAAGGGTGGTGGTTCTTGAGGTCCGCGGTGCCCCACACTGGCAGGATGTGTCCATGCAGCAAATGGCGATGATGAGCCGCTTCTGTGAGGAGCCCTTCCTCCATGAGGTGGATGACATGGTGTGCGGGGATGTGGACATGAAGTTCTGTGACCACGTGGGCGTGGAGATCCTGTCCCCCCTCTTTGGCACCCTGCACCCCGGTTTCTACTGGGTGGCCCGTGAGGACTTAAGCTATGAGCGCTGGTCCCAGTCCCAGGCCCACATCCCCAAGGACCAGGGTGACTTCTACTACATGGGGGCCTTTTTTGGGGGGTTGTGGCGGAGGTTCACCGACTGACCTCAGCCTGTCACCAGGTGATGGTGGTCAACTGGGCCAATGGGATCGAGGCCATGTGGTACGATAAGAGCCACCTGAACAGGTACCTGCTGGACCACAAGCCCACCAAGGTGCTGTCCCTGGAGGACCTGCGGGACCCACAGCTATTGGGCGGTCCCTGGAGGACCTGGGTGCAGCTGCTGGGCTGGCCCCAGGTCATGAAGAAGCTGAGATTTGGGCCGTGCCCAAGAATCACCAGGACACCTGGAACTCATGAGGGGCTGTCCCCGTCTCCAGCAGCGGGTGCTGACTTCAGCGGAGCCATCAGAGCAGGTTCCTACTTCTGTCCCCTCGAGGGACACTGTGGAGTCCAGTACTGTCTGCACGGGCACGTCCAGTGCCCCAGCCGCACCTGCTCACAGGAGGCCTGCCTGGGGATACAGCGTCCTCTCTTTGCGTTCACTACATTTTCTTCACTTCTGGGTCATTTGCAGCTGTGAACGGCTCCAGTTTTATGTCAGATGTTTTTCTGTGTCAATGCTGAGCAACCATTTTTAAAAAGAACAATTGAGGGAAAAGGTTTTCTCCCTGGTTCTAAACAGACACCGCCTGGTGGGGCTGGGAGCAGCCCTGTAGCAGCCGTGGAGCCAGAACGGGTCCTGGCTGGGTCTTCCCTCCCAGTCCTTGCACCTTGCCATGGCCATGGGGCTTCAGGGTCAGGGGTGCACCGAGCCACCTCTCAGAACCCCGGTGCCCTCACCGCCAGAGGTCTTGGCCGTGACCGCTAGCTCAGCCTCCAGGAGCATGGTGCCCTCTGGGTTATTTCCATTTCCTGCCGTGGATTTATTTTTTATTTATTAATTTTATTTAATTTTTTAAATTTAAATTCATTAGCCAACATATAGTACATCAGTAGATTTTGATGTAGTGTTCAGTGATTCATTAGTTGCGTATAACACCCAGTTCTCATCACAACATGTGCCCTCCTTAATACCCATCACCCAGGTACCCCATCCCCCCACCCTCCTCCCTTCTGTAACCCTCAGTTTGTTTACCGGAGTCCAGAGTCTCTCATGGTTTGTCTCCCTCTCTGATTTCTTCCTGTTCAGTTTTCCCTCCCTTCCCCTGTAGTCCTCTGTGCTCTTCCTGACATTCCACATAGGAGTGAAACTGTATGATAATTGTCTTTCTCTGATTTATTTATTTCACTTAGCATAATCCCCTCCCGTTCCATCTATGTCAATGTAAATGGTAGGTATTCATCCTTTCTAACAGCTGAGGAATATTCCATTGTACATATATACCACATCTTCTTTATCCATTCGTCTGTTGAAGGGCATCTCGGCTCCTTCCACAGTTTGGCTATTGTGGACATTGCTGCTATGAACATTGGGGGGCAGGCGCTCTTCTTTTCATTACATCTGTATCTTTGGGGTAAATACCCAGTAGTGCATTTGCTGGGTGATAGGGTAGTTCTGTTTGTAACGTCTTGAAGAACCTCCATACTGTTTTTCAGAGTGGCTGTACCAGCTTGCATTCCCACCAACAGTGTAAGAGGGTTCCCTTTTCTCCACATCCTCACCAACATTTGTTGTTTCCTGCCTTGTTGATTTTTGCCATTCTAAGTGATGAAGGTGGTATCTCAATGTGGTTTTAATTTCTTTTTCCCTGATGGCTAGTGATGTGGAGCATTTTTTCATGTGTCTGTTAGCCATTTGTATGTCTTTGGAGAAGTGCCTGTTCATGTGTTCTGCCCATTTCTTGAGTGGATTATTTGTTTTTTGGGTGTTGAGTTTGAGAAGTTCTTTATAGATCTTGGATGCCAGCCCTTTATCTGTAATGTCATTTGCAAATATCTTCTCCCATTCCATGGCTTGCCTCTTAGTTTTGTTGACTGTTTCCTTTGCTGTGCAGAAGCTTTTTATCTTGATGAAGTCCCAAAGGTTCATTTTTGCTTTTGTTACCCTTGCCTTTGGAGACGTGTCTAGCAAGAAGTTGCTGTGGCTGAGGTCGAAGAGGTTGCTGCCTGTGTTCTCTTCTAGGATTTTGATGGATTCCTGTGTCACATTGAGGTCTTTCATCCAATTTGAGTTTACCTTTGTATATGGTGTGAGAGAATGGTCCAGTTTCATTCTTCTGCATGTGGCTGTCTAATTTTCCCAGCACTATTTATTGAAGAGACTGTCTTTTTTCCATTGGGTATTCTTTCCTGCTTTGTGGAAGATTAGTTGACCATAGACTTGAGGGTCCATTTCTGGGGTCTCTATTCTGTTCCATTGATCTGTGTGTCTGTTTTGTGCCAGTACCATACTGTCTTGATGATCACAGCTTTGTAATACAGCTTGAGGTCACCTGCTTTTGTTTTATTTTTATTATTTTAGTGAATTTTAAATTAATGTATAATATATTATTTGTTTCAGGGGTACAGGTCTTTGATTCATCGGTCTTATACAATTCGCAGTGCTCACCATAGCACATACCCTCCCCAGTGTCCATCACCCAGTCACCCCACGCCTCCCAACCCCCTCCACTCCAGCAACCCTCAGTTTGTTTCCTGAGATTAAGAGTCTCTTATGGTATGTGCTCTGGTAAGCGCTGTGAATTGTGCAAGACTGTTGAATCTCAGATCTCTACCTCTGAAACAAATAATGCAATATATGTTAAGAAAAAAAAAGAAGAAGAAGAAGGTAGCAGGAAGGGAAGAATGAAGCAGGGGAAATCGGAGGGGTAGATGAACCATGAGAGACGATGGACTTTGAAAAACAAACTGAGGATTCTAGAGGGGAGGGGGGTGGGAGGATGGGTTAGCCTGGTGGTGGGTATTGAGGAGGGCACGTTCTGCATGGAGCACTGGGTGTTATGCACAAACAATGAATCATGGAACACTTCATCTAAAACTAATGATGTAATGTATGGGGATTAACATAAGAATAAAAAAAAAGTCTCTTATGGTTTGTCTCTCTCTCTGGTTTCGTCTTGTTTCATTTTTCCCTCCCTTCGCCTATGATCTTCTGTCTTGTTCCTCAAATTCCTCATATCACTGAGATCATAGGATAATTGTCTTTCTCTGAGTGACTTATTTTGTTTAACATAATACACTGTAGTTCCATCCACGTCGTTGCAAATGGCAAGATTTCATTTTTTTTGATAGGTGCATAATATTCTCTGTATATATATATACACACACCACATTTTCTTTATCCATTCATCTGTTGATGGACATTTAGACTCTTTCCATAGTTTGGCTATTGTGGACATTGCTGCTATAAACATTGGGGTGCACGTGCTCCTTCGGATCCCTACATTTGTATCTTTGGGGTAAATACCCAGTAGTGCAATTGCTCGGTCATAAGGTAGCTCTTTTTTCAACTTTTTGAGGAACCTCCCTAGTGTTTTCCAGAGTGGCGTCTGCCTTCGTTTTAAATGGCTATTTATGCTGGTGTTTGTGAAATGTGGGCACTCACTCAGTCTGGATGCATGTGCCGCTGGGATTCCTCAGTGCCCACAGATGGTTTGTGCACTCTCTCTGGACCATCTGCCTGCACTGTGTCTTAGCAAGCATTTAGTGATGCCACTGTGAGCTCAGGCACCCAACAAGGCGCAGAGCATGAGAGCAAGAACTAAGATACAGGATCCCTGCTCTTGGGCCTTCCTGGGACTTTCGATGGACCCGTCCTCCTGACTCACTACTCTCCTATTGTGTAATAGACATACAACTGATACCATTAAGCACGTTTCAGGGTACAATTCAGTGGCAATAAGTATATTCACTCTTCTGCACCTGCCGCCTCCATCCACTGCCACAACTTTGTCATCCTCCCAAACTGAACCTCTACCCAGGAGACACTAACCCCCCATTTCCCCTCCCCAGCCCCGGCACCCAGCAGCTCCTTCCACCTCTATGAATCGGAGTGCTCTCTGTCCCTCACAAGTGGGGTCCTCCCGTATTGGTCCTTTAGGGACTGGCCTATTTCACATAGCCCAATGGCCTCAAGGTTTGTCCCTGTGAGCCTGGACCTGACCCACTTTCCCCCCAAAGGAGTGTCTCAGCCCTCTCCTGTCTAAGCCAAGCCTCCTCAGTCCCTTCTGCTCCCCTCACCTTCCTCCTCCGCCTGAAGATGATCCCAGCCAATCTGCAGCTTTGAAGACCTATTCAGTCCAGATGCCAGGCACATACCCCGGGGACCTCGGGCCTCACCTACCCCATCTGTCCACGTCAGGTCCCTGCCCACCCCCCACCAGCTGGCCACCTGCTCATCCCACAGGTGTCCCCATCTCAGGAGAGGGAAACACCAAGTCCAGACCCTTGGAGTCCTCTGTGACTTTTTGCTTTCTACCAACTCTCCCAGTAGTGAAGTGGCTATGTACTGAAGTGGACATCCATTGTCCAAAACATTTAAAGGCATATGTGAGTCTCTGCTGCCTAGGCAATGGATAACAGTTGGGGCAGATAGAAACCGAACAGAATCACTGGAAGAAAGGCTGAGGAATGAGGAGCTTTAGGGAAGAAGGGCCTGGAAGCTGTGACTGCCCGTACCTGACCTTCAGATGCCCCTCAGTGACTCCTGTGCCTCTGGTGTCTTCCTGGAACCCTGACCTGGCTGTTTTCAGACAGCTCATCCAGCGGTACCCTCAGTTTCTGGGAGGGGGATTTGCTGGAATCTGCAGTGTGTCCTGCTGCCCCACCAGGATCACTTTCTGAAGGCACATTGTCTGGGACCCAAGACTGTGGGTCTGTGGCTTGGAGGGATTCTGAGCAGAGCTGGTGGGATGGGAAGGCTGCAAGGCACAGAGGTAGGTTTCCAGAAAGCCAGCTGGGGTCCCCGGCATCCTACTGTTTTTGATTCAGAGCCCTGAGATCTTTAATATGCCAGCAACGTTACAGCATGGGCCAGAAAAGCAAATTTCCCTGTGCAACCAACACCACCTAAACTATTGGCCATTTCTTGTCACTTGAGCTGAGTACAAAGGATTGGGAGTCAGGACTTGGTGGGGGGGCCCTGGACCAGACTTTGTATTTGGGGGACAAAGGCCATCCAGAGAAGCTTGTGCTGAGCCTAAGGAGAGGGTCTGTGTGGAGACCCCAGCTGCAGGCACTGCTGTCCAATGATGCCCCCTCAGCCCGACCCAGTGCACCTGCTGCTGGGGGAGCACCTGCCCCCTCCTCTCTGCCTGAGGGCTCTCTCCTGCACTAGGTGCCTCTTCTCCTGCCAGCCACTGCCAGCCTGCAGCCTGGGAGGGTGGATACCCCGAGTTCCTCCAGCTGCTGGGGGAGCACCTGTCCCCTCCTCTCTGTCTGAAGGCTCTCTCCTGCACCAGGTGCCTCCTCTCCTGGCAGCCACTGGCAGCCTACAGGCTGGGAGGGTGGATAGCTGGACGACCTCCAGCCCTGGGGACAGAGCCAGTGAGGGTGGGATGTGGTCTCCCAGTAGGCCTGAGCGCCAGGTCCCCACGGTGTTCACTCTCCTCCTGCAGGCTCACTGTGCCATGTCCTCCCTCAGGCTTCCTAGGCTCAAGTCCTCCTCTGCTCGCTGACCATCCTTGGCCCAGGCTCCACACGTTGGGACTGGGAGCAGGTCATCTGGACCTTCTGGACTCTCGCTTCCATGCCCGTGACACGGACACAGGTTGGTCTCACAGAATGCTTGGAGGAGACCCAGTGCAGGAAGATGCAGGCAGCTGCAAGGGAGATGCCATGTGACCCCAGAGGGAGCGCACAGGCTTTGCACAATGCACCGGGCTCACAGGACCCCCATGGGATGCGGGCGCCAGGCCACGGGGCACAGGAAGTCCTGGTGGGGGTGGCCCTGGCGGGGAGGCCAGAGAAGGGTCCCAGAAGGGGCAGGAGACAAGGAACACGACAAGACAGAGCTTCCCAAGGAGGTCAATGGAAGGATCAGAGGATCGCAGAGACCCTTGGGGAAACTCGGAGGCCCTGGAGATGTTGGCTGAAATGCCGTCATTGGGTCAGAAAAGTTAGTCACAACCACCCAGTCGACACTGGGTAATTTACTTTGTGGTTCTAAGAATCAGTGCGTACCTGCCATTAGAACTCACACTGCAGGAAGTCTAGGATATACTCACTCTTCATCACTTTTCAGGACTCGATTTTTCTAGAGGAAGTGCCAAGCATTGGCCTCTGTTTTCAGGAGCAGATTCTTGGTGCTCATCACCACTCCTAGCCGTGAGGACTGACCCCTGTCACCTCCCACAGTGGACGTGACCATGTGGGTTGGGGGGTGCTCACTGATGAAGCCCCAGTGCTCAGTACACAGCAGGGACCCCCGGTCCTCTGCTGAATGAGGGAGGAAGGGGGGAAGGAGGGAGGGAGTGAGAGGGAGGGAGGATGGGAGAAAGGGAGGGAGAGAGAGGGAGTGAAGGAGGGAGGGAAACCACAGAAGTTGGGTCCATCCATCAGGAGCCCTTATTTGGGGTGAGGTCCGAGGGCACCACAGCCCCGGCCCTGGATGGTGGCTCAGGTCCTCCCAGTGCTGACCTTCCTTCTCCTTGGCCCTCTGTCATCCTGGATCCTCTCCACCTCCTCCTCCTCCAATTCTGAATGTTCCCAGGAACAGGGTGGCAGGAGGGGTCTCAGGAGGGGCTTCCCAGATCCTGTGCCCCGAATGACAATGTGACAGTGGCTACAGGACATTCTATCATGAGGACTGGGACTGTGGATCCCATCCATCTCCTCGAGCATTAGCGTTGTTCCATTCCCTGCTCTCTCCACCACTGCTGTGATAAACACTCCTGAGAGCAGATCTGTGAAAAACCGAGCCAGAGTTTCCGGGGGTTGGTCAGAGGCCAAGCATGCCAGGTGCACCTGTGGCCTGGGATGGGTGCTGCTCACTGTTCTCCCAGACAGGGGTGCCTGTCATCCTTCTCTCCAGGGTACCTGCAGGGGATCTCCGCTTCCTCACGTTCTCCCCAGACCAGACACCTGCCAGTCTGAGGGTGACCAGTGCTGCCTCCTTAGGGTTTCCTTTGCCAGAGTCCTTCCCCGGGAGCTCCCTCATCTCTGACTCTGCACGTGCCTGTCCTCCCCCCTTGGACTTGCATGCGTTTGGTGTCTGTCCTTGTGGAACCCAGTGACTTGGTGTGTTGTTTGGACAAGAGGCATAGGAAACCTTTCTCTGGCCTTGGGTTGTGAGCAATGCTTTTGTCCTTTGTGGTGTGTCTTCCAGCTTCTGCATTTTCCTGGTTTCTGTGTGGGCCACAGGAGGAGCCAGCCCTGTCCTGTCTGGGGTCAGGCTGTGGTGTCCCAGCAGGAACAGGGGTCTCGGCCCCAAGATTGTGCCCATAATTCCTAAAGCGGCCTCTCTGATTACATCTGATCTGTAATCCATCAGGCATTTTAATATCGAATAAGGGAAATTTTATGACAAATAAACACAGACGAAAACAAGTCCCCTTTGAAAATAGGTGGGCAGACACAAAGGCACCTATTGCGTGATTCCACTTACAGAAACATCCAGAACAGGGAAAGGAACAGGGAGAGAAAGCAGCTTAGGGGTTTCCAGGGTCTGGGCTGGGGGAGAAATGGGCAGGGGAACTTCTGGTTCGGGGACTCCTTTGGGACACGAGATATTCCGCAGCAATGTTCTGGGGTGTGGTGGCACAGCGTTGGGAATGTACTTATGCTCATCACATGTTCAGTTGAAAACAAGTAATTTTATTTAAAACAAATAATAAACATTATACAGAACATGAAAATGAACAATATGAACCAGAACAATATGAACCAGAGAGAAAGAATATAGGGGGAGGGGATGAAACAATCTGGCGGGGCGTCGGGGTCCGGCGATGGAACTAAGGGCAATTGTACAAGGAGCTCTCCCCGCAGGGCTGTGGGCTCTGGATGTGGCTCTGGGAGCCCTGCAGGAGCAGGAGTAGGGGCAGGGATTAGGATAGGGGTAGGGCCAGGGACAGGGCCAGGTGTAAGAGCAGGGCCAGGGGCAGGGCCAGTTGTAAGAGCAGGGCTGGGGGCAGGGGAAAGGGGAGGACCAGGATCAGCAGTTATGGCAGGTGCAGGATCCAGGACAGGACCTGGGTAAGGAGCAGGAACAGGAGCTCTGGCAGGCGCAGGGGCAGGGGCAGCGGCAGAAGAAGGAGCAGGAACAGGAGCTCAGGCAGGTGCAGGGGCAGGGGCAGGGGCAGGGGCAGCAGGTCATGCAGGGGAAGGGGCAGAAGCAGGAGCAGGAAAAGGAGCAGGAACAGGAGCTCAGGCAGGGGCAGGGGAAGGGGAAGGGGCAGCAGGTCTGGCAGGGGTAGGGTTATGAGCAGGAGCAGGGTCAGGGACAAGAACAGGAGCCCAGGAAGGGTCAGGGGAAGGGGCAGCGGAGTCTGGCAGGGGCAGGGAGAGGAGCAGGAGAAGGAGCAGGAACCGGAGCTCAGGCAGGGGAAGGGGCAGTGGCTCTGGCAGGGGCAGGGGAAGGGGTAGGAGGAGGATCAGGAGCTGGGTTGGAGCAGTGGCAGGTGCAGGATCCAGGGCAGGAGCTGGGTCAGGGGCAGGATCCAGGGCAGGAGCTGGGTCAGGTGCAGGAACAGTAGCAGGAGCTGGGCCAGGGGCAGGTGCCAGTTCTTCCTGGTCCACGTCAGGCTGTCCGTGGGTGGGTGCCGGGTCACCTGCCGGCTCCTGGTCTCCTCCTGAAGTCGCTGCGGTCACCACCCCTCCGTCCAGAGCTGCCGAAGGAGTTGGAGCCGGCAATAGCTCCTCAGGTGGTGGAGCAGCTGTGAGAGGAGAAAAGCTCACCCCGAGCCTGCTCTCCGTGGGCCTTTGCGGAGACAGAACCCAGCCCAGGGCCTCCCAGAGAAGCCGCAGCCAGGAAGGAGCCCTCCCTGGGGTGTCTCCCCGACTGCAGTCCACCCGCTGGATGCTCTGCGCCCAGTCTTTGCTCCAGGCCCCACTCCAGCCTCTGGAGACTCGTCCCTGTGGGGCCAGCACCGACCCATCCCCACACACCACAAACACCCAGCCCCAGCCTTCTCACCCTCGGGCTCAGTCTCCGTGGGCTCCGGCTCCTGGACCACTGTCCGGTGACCAACCACCTGGGACAGTGGTCTGGGTGGTGTTGGAGGTCTTGCCCGGCAATCCCCAGCACTTGTTTTTGGGGATGCCTGTGGGGTCAACCCCTCCGTCAGGGAGGAGGGCATGTCCGCCAGCCGCCTCGGGAGGTCATCCGTGGCCTTCTGCAAAGACAGGGACGGGTAGCCGGCTGGAGGCTTCACAGCCCTGCCCGGCCATCCTCACTGTCCTCCTGCCCAGTCCCCCTGCTGCTCCCAGATCAGACACAGACCTGTGAGTGCACAGCCCTGCACCCGGGATGCAGCGACCCATCCCTGCAGGGCTATCGGGATAAACCCTGGGTAGAAGGGGCAGCGCCCGCACACCCCATCCCACCCAGCCAGCCTTGACCTTCAACATGACCTGCCCACTGGGAATCTGACCCCTCATCAGCCTGCTCCTGCTCAGGGTGGCCCCACCCCGCATGACCCCTCTTTACACACACACACGCACGCACACTCACGCACAGACACGCACAGACACACACATACGGAGGGGGGCCTGGGGCTGCACAGGCAGATCAGAGCGTGTGGGGCTGCGTGGCAGGCTCTGGGCCTCCTGGTGTCACCTTTCTGTCCTTCCGGCCAAATGGCCAGAGGCGGTGGGGAGCCCTGATTCGACATCCCCAGCGGGGGACAGCGTTTGCAGGGCGCTCTTTCTTCAGCCTACAGCGTCCAGATTTGGGGAAGCAGCACCCGAACATTCTTTTTGTTGGAGGGTCTCCAAAGAAATGAGCTGGGCAGGGGGCTGTCTCTGGAATGTGGGTGCCTGGTTACCGGGGTTCCAAACTCTGTTGGGCTCTGTTGTCAGGGAAGTGAGGTCACCACTGTCTGGGGTCCCCGTATCCAACTTCCTCCTCACACAAGAGCCCCCGAGGGCCCCCCTTCCCCAGCTGCTCCACGTTCACCCTCCCCCCATGCCCCATCCATACAGTGACACCCATACAGTCCATCCACAGCCCCTGGGAGGCCCGGGTTCAGACCGGGCTCCTGCGCGTGCCCGGGGCTGTGACCCAGGACAGACCCTGTGCCTCTCAGGGCCTACCCAGTCTGCCCATCTGCCCATTGGGGGTATTCTGGCTTCTACTTCTAGGGACGCCATCAGGGCTAGGACCTCTACACATGTTCCATACCTGCTCTCTCAGGAGGCTGGGGCACACTTGGCAATGCAAGGATGAGCCAGGGGCTGGGCGGGACATGGAGCACAGCTCAGAGGGGCCTGGGTCTGCTCTGGGGTCTGGGCAAAGCCACCCCCTTCTTGCCTGTTCCCAGCCCCTGTGGGAACGTTGCAATGAACGGATTCCGACCTTGTCCCCTGGTGACACACACTTCCAGGGGCTCCCATTAGGTTTAGGCTCAGGCCCCGGGGCCTCGTCTGCGCCCATGTGCTGGGCAGTCCCCACAGTGGTTCCCGCGCATTCCCGCATCCTGCTCACACATCCCTGTGGAATCCCCTCCCCTCCGGGGTGGATGGCCTGTGTGACTGCGCTCTCAGGAAGAGAATGGGGCCAAATGCTGGGATGTCATTTCCAAGCTGATGGAGGAAAGTCTGTGACTTCTTCTGGTTCCCTCTCTCGTGTGTTCATTCTCTGTCTCCTTCTCTGTTTCTGTCTCTGTCTCTGTGTCTCTCACAGGAGCAGGATCTGTGGACTCCAGGGGTGATGTGAGAAACCTCAGAAGCCTCCCCTGTCCGTATTTCCCTCTTCTGTCCCGGTGCTCCATTCCTTCCTAAGGCCTTGTCACCCGGACCAGAGCAGTGAATCTGGAACCTCTTCCAAAGGGAGACCCGGAGGCTGCAACAAGGAGGGTCTTGGCCTTGGTCCCCAGACTAGTGGTCAGTGCTCTGCCACGTTCTGCGTACCCAGGTCCTCAGCCCCCCAAGCCCCCAGTCTGTCCCCTGCTCTGAAGGACCTCGAGGGAGGACAAAGCATTTTCCCAGGACTGGGAGCACAGGGGGTCGGGGATGGAGATCCAGGGCCAACAGGCTCTCCCACAAGCCTGTGGGACCCTAGGGACACTGCATCTCTACAGCCCAAGTGACAGAAGAGTAAGCTGAGGCCTTTGTGCTGTAGCCCCTCTGGACTTGGGGTGGGTATCTCTTCCTGCTTCCAAGTGCCCAGGCTGGTGATGGACACCGGAACCCAGACCCTGTCCTCTCCCAGTGCCCTGGCAACCTCCCTGGGCCCCTCGGGGACCCCTGACCCTCAGCCTGGCCTGTCTCCCCTCCCCATGCTATGGATCTGGGTCCTTGCCAGGAGTCCTGATGCCCTGCCCCATGGCCCAGCTGTCTGCAACCTATTTCTTCTTTCCCCCTTGTCACCCACCTCGCTCCCAGGGTGTCCTCCCCTTCCGACCCCCAGCTGGGCAGTCAGAGTGGTGTGTGTGTGTGGGGGGGGTTGTGGGGGGGCTGGGTGTGCAGGTGCACGTGCCTCTACGTGCCTGGAGATGCCAAGGTCATGTCCCCACATGGGACGGGGTGGGTAGCTCTTCCCGAGGATCTGAGGGGCTCTCACCCCCAAAGCAAACCTCATGGGAGGGTTGGGACTGGCCTAGGAATGGAAAGCAGCTCCTTGGACTCTGCACCCCTCATTTGTCCTGGGCCAGTCCCTGCCTCTCTTGACCCAGGTTCCCAACTGTCCCTGAGGGTCGAACATGGAAAGGCTTGAACGTGGCTGCTCCTCCAGGGGTAGGTGGGGGACAGGTGCACCAAGCACGCAGGCCTCCCCACCGAGAAGGCCAGCCAGGTGTGTCATGGCCAGGTGTGCACAGACGACCTGCCCACACCTCCTGTACCATGACCCAGCCCTGCGGCAGATGTGCACGAGACCCATGGCTCCGCACCTGACCGGTCCCCCACGTTCCCTCACCACCTCGGAGACAAGGGCTCTTCTTCGTCCTAGGGCCCGTCATCCTTCGGACAATGAGAGCAGAGGGATCCGTATGTAGAGGAGGCCGGCAGGGCGTCCCACGGAACGTCGTGTGCCCATCTCTGCTTTGTCGTCTAGGCTTAGCGGCGGACGCCCACCTAGAAAGAGGCCCGCGGGGCAGGGACATTTGTCTGCCCTGTTCCCTGAAGTATGGGAAATGTCTAGAAGGGGCTTCCTGTCCATGTGTGGAGTCGATGAAGCCCAGCCAGCACCTTTCAGATGTCTGAGTGGCTCTGGGGCCCCTCTGCCAGCCCCCAGGGATCCCTGCTCTGGCTCAACCCAGGATGGGAGCCCCAGATGGAATCTGAAACCTCCTCACAGCCAGGAATGCGGCTTTGCCCCGGACACAGGACAACGAGGCTTGGGGCAGAGAGCTCCTTCACGGTGGAGAGGAACGGCCTCAGCCCCAGGCCACCCTCCCCATGGGCCGGCCACAGGGTCGGGGAGCGGTCCCAACAGGCCCGACGGCAACCCCGTGTGTGGGGCCTGGCCTCGTGGCACGCAGGGTCCCCAGGAGACACCTGAGGTTCGGAGAGGGGCCGTGCCAGGCCCGAGACACACAGCCCGCAGGTGAGGGGGAGCCTCCGGGCGGGGCGGGGGGCCCTGCTCACCTTCGTGAGCAGCAGGTGTGGGAAGGGCTGGGGAGGCGTTCGTCTGGGAGGTGCTCCGGGAGAGCGGCCACAGGAGAGGGCCTGGCCCGGCTCCACCAGCTTCCTCAGGCTGTCAGCACGGACCGCCCACACCCTCTGGCTCGCCCCCAGCGGCAGGGCCCACTCAGGTTCACGGTGGGGCTGATCTGTGGTAAAGGAGGGACAATTCACAACACAGAAACTGCAAAACTATTCCTGTCCGTGTCCTGAAGTGCAACAGAATATCCAAATTGGTTTGGATCATCTTCCACGTATGTAAAGGGTGATTTTGTACCTGGCCAAGGCTGGGGCTGGACCGGGTGTGTGTGTCTGTGTGTGAAGGACCAGGTTTGTGTGTGTGTGTGTGTGTGTTTGAAGGACTGGGTGTGTGTGTGTGTTTGGCGTGTGTGTCTGTGTGTGTGTGTCTGTGACGGGAGCAGCCCAGACCCCTTGGGTTGAGATCATGGCCACGTAAGGGGCACAGCCGTCGTGGCACCCCGGGTCGTCAGTGTCCCGAATGGCGTCGGGGCAGGAGACCCTCCCGGCCCTCCCCGAGCCCGGTCCTGGAGCGCCCTCGTCCCCACACTCCCCCTGAGCCCGCACCAGCCCTTACCGACTGCCTGGTGCACGTGCCCCATGCCGGGGAGCCGTCGAGTGAGGCTCCTGTTGACGAGCTTGTCCCCCATTTCTTCCATGGGGCTCTGCGAAGACAGTGAGCGGCGCCCGGCCCGGAGGCATCACAGCCCTGCCCGGCCGTCCTCACCGTCCTCCTGCCCAGCCCCACTGCAGCCCCCAGATCAGACACAGCCCCGTGCGGGCACAGCCCTGCGCCCGGGGTGCAGTGACATGTATCGACAGGGCTCCGGATCAACCCTGGGGAGAAGGAGGCCGCCCCAGCACACCCCGTCCCTCCCAGCCAGCCTTGACCCGGGGTGTCAACATGATTCACCCATCAGGCATCTGGCCCCTCATCACCCTGCTCCTGCTCAGGGTGGGCTACCCTGCCTGAGACCTCTGCACACACACACACACACAGAGGGGCGCTGGGCTGCCCGGTCGGATCACAGCGGTGTCTGGCTGGCATGGCTGGCTCTGGGCCTCCTGTGTTCCCTTTGGGCCCCTCCAGGCAAATGGTCAGAGGTGTCAGGGGTGGGACCTGACCCCAGGTCTGCAGTGGAGGCAACGGCTCTCACTGTCGGCTTCGCTGAGACCACATCCTGGGGACCTCGGGATACAGCAGGATTGCAGCATCTCCAGCCAAGTGAACTGAGTAGGAAGGGTGCTGTCTCTAGAATGTGGGTGCCTGTGACAGCCCTTGGGCATCTTGGGGACGCCCTGGCCATCAGCCTGGCATGTCTCCCCCGAGCCCCATGCTACGGCCCCGGGCATGTTCCCAGGAGACAATGCCCACAGCCCACGGCCCAGCTGCTTCCAACCTCCTCCTTCATTCCCCTTGTCCCCTCCAGGGTCCACGCCCCCTTGGACGCCCCTGGGGAGTTTGTGTGTGTGTGTGTGTGTGAGTGTGTGTGCGCTTGCGCGCGCGCACGCAGAGAGCCTTGTGCGTCCGTGTGCCCGCGCGAGGGTGACCAGAGGAAAGGCCCCTACATGGGAGTGTGGGCAGATCTTAGGGGCCCTCGTTCCCAAGGAAACCCCCTGCGAGGTGAAGCTTGGCCTCGGAAGCTGGAACCCTCCCTGTTCCTCTAGGCTCTGCTCAGCTGGTGGGTCCCAGGCCAGTCCCTGCCTCTCCTGCCCTCAGTTTGCCGACTGTCCCATGAGGGCTTGGAGGAGGACCTTCATTAGCATGGCTCAGCATGGCCGGTCGGCTCCCACCTTTTGGGTGGACGTGGCGCAGGTGCACTCTGGGTGGGCGGGGCCCTCCCACCAACGGTGGGTCGGAGGCAGGTGGATCCTGCGCAGGCGCACACGGCCCAGCAGACGGCGCCTGCGCGGGACCCCACCTGCCAGCAGGCCTGCGCAACCCCGAGGGGCTGGCTGTGGCCTTGGTCCTCCGTGTCCCGATCTCCACTGCCTGCTCAGTGACCCTCACGTCCTCTTAGGCCGGGGGCCAGCCCCAGTCCCGCCAGGCAGGGCCGCTGGACTGAGTGGACATGGAGACCTGGGGACTAGAGAGAAATGAAATATACCCCCGCTGCTGTCCTGGCCCCCACGTTCCACTTCAGTGTTCATCTCAGTGCATGGCGGGGGGGTCAGGGGAGGGTGATGGGGACACGTGTGGCAGGGAGGAGGTCAGGCTGCCTTTTCCTCCTCTACATCCCCTCCCCCTGTCTTCCTGGCAGCAGCCCCTCTCCCCAAAATCCAGGACTCACGCACCTTCATCTCCCTGCTTTCAACCCCAACCCATCCTCCTGAGGTGGGAGTCACTGACCCCATCTCCAAAGTAGAAAACTGAGGTCCCAGGCGTTCCCACAGGAGCTTGCCAGTCACAGGGCCGTGACATGGCCCTGCTGTGGGTTTGAACCCAGCTCAATCTGACCCAAAGCCTGAGCTTACAGAGGAGCCGGAGGAAGGAGCCTTTGAGCCCAGGCTTGGAGGTGAGGCCATCCTGGATGGGCGTCATAAGGAGGGATGGGAGGGGTTCTGAGGGGCAAATTCCTGCCGGGCTCCCTGGGGGACGAAGGCCCTACAGAGGCTGGAGTGGGCTGAGGGGTGCACACTGGGGAGCATGTCTAGACCAGATCACGCAGGGCTCTCTGGATATTGGGCGAGGAGTTAGGGGACACTGCGGGTTGGGGGGTTCAGGGGACACAATCCGGCCAGTCTTACCAGAGCCACAGCATCGTAGATTTAGAAGGAGCTTGGTGGGCATGTTATTGTCCCCACCCAAGCATGGATCACCAAGCAAGCACCAGCCGGAGGTGAGGAGGCTGCCGCAGTTTCCTCCTGTGTAGAGTGGGGGCCGTGGTGGTCGTCTGCGTCCTTCCAGGCCTGGGCATGCTGCCTGGAAGTTCCAGAGGTGGCTTCTTGTCAGAGTAGCTAGCTGTTCCAGTGAGGTCATTACTCAGAGACGTCTGAGTCAGGAGACCAAAGGGACGCCCCACGTGCCCAGTTCAGCGGGATGCTCTTGGACATGGTGCCGATCTTCATGTCCAGGCTGATGGGGTTGAGGCAGCAGCGCCCACCTGCTGCATGGAGAGCGGCAGCGAGGAGCCGTGGTTGCAGACCCCGAGACACGGCACTCGTGTGAGTCCGAGGCTGCCACAGATGTGATGGAGGCTGAGGAGGGGGAGGTGCTGACAGAGGCTGAGATGATGCCTGAGGTCTCCAGCGACGACTGGGAGGTCCACTCCGGAACTTGAGGAACGGCAAGGCCAGCAGAAACACCAGACTGTGTAAGGCAACCCCGGTCAGCATCTAGCCCAGAAGCTTCTAGAGACTGAGTCTTCTTGGCACCTTGTGGCTGTGGAGTGGGGACCCAGGCTCCAGGAAGGGATGTCTGTCAGGGAGAAAGGGTGGGACAGTCACCTCCTTTTCCTGGCCATCAGGGATCCTGGGACAAAACCCACACTAATGTCGTCCACATCTACATCGGGCTGGAGGAGCATGCAGAGCGGGTAGGCGATGTCCCTGCTGCGCAGGTAGGGGCTGCATCTGAGCTGGTCCCAGGACTTGGAGTGAGCGCTCTTTTTGGTCTTGGGTGTTGTGTTGGGGGTGTGGTGGCAGAATTGAAGGGCTGACTTTGCATTGATCCGACCCCCTGGGTGAATGGGTGCTCTAGGGTGTCCATGGGCACAGGTGGCTGTGACCCACACATGGGAAGGTGTGAAGGAAGCACACAGAAGACAGTGCCCTGAGCTATGCAGGTTTTCTGCTCATGGGCAGTGCTTCTTGGCAAAATTCAGCTAGTCTGCTTGTTCCTAGAGCACAGAAGTCCCCTAAGGTCGTGAGTGGTTCATGGGAAGTCAGGTCAGTCTGTTGCTGGGCATCATGCCTGGCAGGAGGAGAGCTTCAGCCTGAAATGACGGTCTGGGGGTGACCTGGAATGCCAGGTGAGGTAGAAATTGCCGAGGTAGCCTGATCCACTGCAGTCTGTATTGCTTCTCTACCCAACAACCCAGACCTAGACAATGGCCCTCTGGCTGGCTGGCATCTGGAACAGTTCGAAGGTTCCTCTGGTTCAGTCGAAGGAGAAGATCAACGTTAGTAGAGCAAAGGAAACTATGAAGATTAGGGCAGAGATACATGGAAGAGAAGAGCACGTGAGAAAAATCAGTGAAAAGAACAGTTCTTTCGTTTGCAGACTTAACAAAATTGACAAAAAGACAAAATGGAACCACTTTATACCAACCAATTGGCTCCCTGAGATGAAGCAGATCATTCTGAGAAGCACACAAACTACCAAAGTGACTCCAGAAGAAATGGAAACCCTGAGCAGACCTCTAATAAGTAAATAGACTGAAGCAGTCATGAGAACTTCCCAAGAATGAAAAGTCCAGAACCTGATGCTTTCCCTGGTGATTTGTCCCACACGTTTAAAGAAGACGGAATACCAATCCTTCTGAAAGTCTGAAAAAAGTACAAGAGGTGGGAACACTTCCCACGTCACCCTAGAATGCCAGCATTGTCCCGATTCCAAAGACTGACAAAGACCTTACAAGAAAAGACAGTTGCAGGCCAAAATCCATTATGAAGCGCGAGGCAAAAATCCTCAACAGAATTCTAGCAGACAGAATCTAGCAGCACATTGACAGGACTCTACATCATGACCAAGTGTGATTTACACCGGGAATGCAAAGGCTGTTCAATGTATCTAATCAGTGTCCTAGACCACATCCAGAAGAAACATGACCATGTCAATTGTTGTAGGATAAGCTTTGACAAAATCCAAACCTTTTCATAACAAGTGTTCTCAATAAAATAGAAATAGAAGGTTAAATTGTGATAAAGGAGAGGTGCCTGGGTGGCTCAGTGGGTTGAGTGTCCGACTCTTGGTTTGGGCTCAGGTCATGATCTCAAGAGTCTTCAGATTGAGCTGCAGGGAGGGCTCTGCACTCAGTCGGGAGTCTGCTTGGAGATTCTCTCCCTCTGCCCCTCCCCACTCTTGGGTTTGCATGCTCTCAAATAAATAAATAAATAAATAAATAAATAAATAAATAAATAAATAATTCTTTAAAATTATGATAAAGGATATTTATGAAAAATAACTCATATGTATATCATTCTCTGTGGTGAAAGACTGAGAGTTTTCTCCTTAAAATCCCCAAAAAGTCAAGGATGCCCATGTCCACCACTTCATTTCAATATTGTCATGGAAGTTTGGTCAGAGAAATTATACAAGATTAGTTACTAAAAGCTCACAAATGGAAAGGAAGAAGAAAAAGTTTATTTATATAGGACATGATCTTCTATGCAAATAATCCTAAGAATTGGAAAAACTCTGTACGAGATTATAATATTTCCCGAAAGGTATGAGCAGAGAAGACCAACACATATGGATCAATGGGATACTGCTGAGAATCAAGGAATACATACATGTACAGTCAGTTGTTTTCGAACACGGAGACCAAGATCATTCAATGAGGCAAAAACAGTGTCTCCAACAAACGGTGTTGAGAAACCGGATATCCACATACGAAGGAGTGAAGTCAGAGCATTCCCTTCCACCCTATAAAAAATGAACTCCACATGGATCCAAGAATGAACTTTAAGAGCGAAAATTCTTAACACTCAGAAGGAAGCTAAGAGCACCTAGGGGCAGATCTTCCTTCCCTTGGATTTGGCAATATGGTGTCTCTTGTATGGCACCCGAAGCCCAAGCAACAACAGAGAAAACAGAGACACTGGACTTCAACGTTGCTAAAAACTTTTGTGAATGAAAGGGTAATCTCAAGAGAATGTAAAGAAACCCAAAGAATGCTAGGAAATATTTGCAAATCTCATAGGAGTCTTGCATCTAGAATGTGTACAAAACTCCTCCAACTTAAGAACCTAAACAACCCCACTGAAAATAATAGACATTTCTCCAAAGAAGATAGTCAGACGACCCAGTGAGCACATGGGGCGATTTTCATCATGAGATCGTAGGAAATGCAAGCCAACACCACAGTGACATGCCTTCCCCCACCCAGGAGGAGGGGCTCCAAGATCGGGTCAACCTTCCTCTTGTAAATTTCCACAAAAGGAAGCAAGCAGAATCCTAGAGATGTTCTTCCAGTGGTGACCCCTGTGACGCTCCTGGATCCGAGTGGTGCCAAGGTGGACTGCAGCCAGCGCTACAGTGTGCTGCCCAGATGCGCTCCTTGGGACAAAGGCTCTCATTTCCTCCGTGGCCGGGAGTGCTAGCTGCTGATGGCTCAGAGAAGTCCCTCTGAGGAGCTGCCTGCAGCTGCAGGGCCCCCCTCCCAGGGGGCAGCCGTGCAATGACTGGTTTGTGCACAGTGCAAAGGCTCCACCCTCTGGTCTCAATTCAGGATCTCTCTCCAGGTGGCCCCTCACCGTTCAACCTCTCCTCCCCAAGAAGCTGCCTGCACGCAAGGATCAGCCATGCCCAAGACTCCCCTGTTACCCAGCGCTCCATTTTTGTCTCCCTGCTGCAGCTGTGATTCTCCCTCTCCCTGGAGCCACTCCTTGCATTTTTGTCCCATCTTGCCCGCTCGCCTTAAACTACAGTCACAGGTCTTATCAATTGTCCCGACCCCTCCACGCCTCTCAGTGAACGCTGCTCATTCATTGTCTCATCCTTTTCCAAGAGTGTGCTCACAGACTCAGCAGTAAGAGCTCCGTAATCAAACATTTTATACATGGGAGAAGTCATAAATAATATAACAACAGCAGCATACATTCCCTCGGCCATCAGAAATAAAGCATAATCATAAAACTGAAGCCCCTTGACTTCCTTACTTACTGATCAAAGTCCCCACCAATACCCAGAGGCAACCACTCTCCTGAATTTAGTGTTTAGCATTCTTTTTTACTCTAAAAGAATGGAATTAGGGGCGCCTGGGTGCCTCAGTCGTTAAGCATCTGCCTTCGGCTCAGGTCATGATCCCAGGGTCCTGCGATCGAGCCCCGCATCGGGCTCCCTGCTCCGCGGGAAGCCTGCTTCTCCCTCTCCCACTCCCCCTGCTGGTGTTTCCTCTCTCGTTGTGTCTCTCTCTCTCTCTGTCAAATGAATAAATAAAATCTTAAAAAAAAAAAGAATGGAATTAAACAGTGCATGCATCCATATTCAACTTTTTTTTCATTTAACCTTGTGAAAATCATTTGTGTTGATATATGTAACTAATTTATTCATTTTGTTACCATATACCATCCTATTGGATAGCTATGTATCATTTACCAATTCTCCTAGAGATGACTTGATGGCCTTCCCCGCTGCCAGCAAAAGCAGCATGTTTCAGTGAATGTTCTTGTCTTTGCACACTTGGGCAAGCTGCTCTAGGGTACACACCAAGGGTGGAATTGCTGGGTTGTAGAGTATATGCATCCTTAACTACTAGAAATTGCTAGATGGCTGTTGAGAATCACTAAATCAATTTATACTCCCACCAGCAGTGAATCAGTTCATTCTGCACCGCTCACAAATCCACATCCTTGTCGATTTTGGCATTGACAGATTTTTAAGTTTTAGCCCATCTGTCATGTGTGAAATGGCATGTCCTTGGATTTAATTTCCATTAGCTTAAATCTTAGTGAAAGTGACCTTCTTGTTTGTTGGGGCACCTGGGCAGCTCATTAAGCATTTCCTTTGGCTCAGGTCATGATCCTGGGGTACTGGCATCGGGCCCTGCGTCAGGCTACCAGCTCAGCGGGGAGTTTGCTTCTCCCTCTCCCTTTCCCCCCTCCCCCTCTCGTGCTCTCTCTCTCTCTCAAATAAATTTAAAAAAATTATTTGTTGCACAGGGGTGCCTGGGTGGTTTAGTCTGTTGAACTTCTGACTCTTGATTTTGGTTCAGGTCATTATCTCGGGGTCATAGGTTTGAGCCCTGTGTGGGCTCTGCGCGCTCAGCAGGGAGTTGGCTTCTTCCTCTCCCTCCTCATCTGCCACCACCCCCCATCCCCTCTCTCAAATAAATAAACAAATCTTTTTAAAATTATTTGTTGCACAAATAAATACAAAGTGCTCCACTCATTCGTTCTGGTTCATGCATCTGTCCTGTTTGATGCCTGCAGAGATCCCATTCCTAGACTGTACATATGTTATACTCAGTTTGTACACCTGGCCTTCTACCAAACGCTCCTTTTACATCCTATCCTTACCAAGCTCCCCAGCCAAAATCTATTTCTGGGGATTGTTTCTTCTTGGCTTTGTGTTTTGATTATGTTTGCTGACCTATTCCTGTGACTTTGCCCTGGCAGATCCTCCCATCTCCTTGTCTGGACACTAATCTGTCCTCTAACCTCGTGCTTGGCTGAGGTCTTACATCCGTGACCTTGACCCACGTCATCCTAAACCAATCATAAACGTAGGCTGCAAACAGGCTGACCCCTTGCTCTCCTGTTTCTGATTGGCACTACTAACTCTTTGCTCAGTGGGTCCTGAAGCCTTCATCAATCTTGGTGTCAGTCTTGCTCCTTCCCCCAGGAGACCTGAGGCAGGAAAGCATCCTCAAGCTATAGGGACAACCGATCTAAGATGCTATAATTGCATCCAGCCAGTCACTAACTACTGTCCATTTTTTCTCTGTGAACTCTACTTCCATCATCTTCGGTCCTGCTGTCACCTCGCTGATTATTATTTTTTTTTATTCTTATATTAATCCCCATACATTACATCATTAGTTTTAGATGAAGTGTTCCATGATTCATTGTTTGTGCACAACACCCAGTGCTCCATGCAGAATGTGCCCTCCTCAATACCCACCACCAGGCTAACCCATCCTCCCACCCACCTCCCCTCTAGAACCCTCTTTGTTTTTCAAAGTCCATCGTCTCTCATGGTTTGTCTACCCCTCCGATTTCCCCCGCTTCATTCTTCCCCTCCTGCTACCTTCTTCTTTTTTTTTTTTCTTAACATATATTGCATTATTTGTTTCAGAGGTACAGATCTGAGATTCAACAGTCTTGCACAATTCACAGTGCTTACCAGAGCACATACCCTCCCCAGTGTCTATCACCCAGTCACCCCATCCCTCCCACCCCATCCCCCACTCCAACAACCCTCAGTTTGATTCCTGCGATTAAGAATTCCTCATATCAGTGAAATCATATGATACATGTCTTTCTCTTTTTGACTTATTTCACTCAACATAATACCCTCCAGTTCCATCCACGTCGTTGCAAATGGCAAGATCTCATTCCTTTTGATGGCTGCATAATATTCCATTGTATATATATACCACATCTTCTTCATCCATTCATCTGTCGATGGACATCTTGGCTCTTTCCACAGTTTGGCTATTGTGGACATTGCTGCTATAAACATCGGGGTGCACGTACCCCTTCGGTTCCCTACTTTTGTATCTTTGGGGTAAATACCCAGTAGTGCAATTGCTGGATCATATGGTAGCTCTATTTTCAACTTTTTGAGGAATCTCCATACAGTTTTCCAGAGTGGCTGCACCAGCTTGCATTCCCACAAACAGTGTAGGAGGGTTCCCCTTTCTCCGCATCCCCGCCAACATCTGTCGTTTCCTGACTTGTTAATTTTAGCCATTCTGACTGGTGTGAGGTGGTATCTCATTGAGGTTTTGATTTGGATTTCCCTGATGCCGAGCGATATTGAGCACTTTTTCATGTGTCTGTTGGCCATTTGGATGTCTTCTTTGGAAAAATGTCTGTTCATGTCTTCTGCCCATTTCTTGATTGGATTCTTTGTTCTTTGGGTGTTGAGTTTGATGAGTTCTTTATAGATTTTGGATACTAGCCCTTTATCTGATATGTCATTTGCAAATATCTTCTCCCATTCTGTCGGTTGTCTTTTGGTTTTGTTGACTGTTTCCTTTGCTTTGCAAAAGCTTTTTATCTTGATGAAGTCCCAATAGTTCATTTTTGCCCTTGCTTCCCTTGCCTTTGGCGATGTTTCTAGGAAGAAGTTGCTTCGGCTGAGGTCAAAGACGTTGATGCCTGTGTTCTCCTTTAGGATTTTGATGGACTCCTGTCTTACATTGAGGTCTTTCAACAATTTGGAGTCTATTTTTGTGCGTGGTGTAAGGAAATGGTCCAGTTTCATTCTTCTGCATGTGGCTATCCAATTTTCCCAACACCATTTGTTGAAGAGACTGTCTTTGTTCCACTGGATAGTCTTTCCTGCTTTGTCGAAGATTAGTTGACCATAGAGTTGAGGGTCCATTTCTGGGCTCTCTATTCTGTTCCATTGATCTATGTGTCTGTTTTTGTGCCAGTACCATGCCGTCTTGATGATGACAGCTTTGTAATACAGCTGGAAGTCCGGAATTGTGATGCCGCCGGCTTTGCTTTTCTTTTTCAATATTCCTCTGGCTATGCGGGGTCTTTTCTGGTTCCATACAAATTTTAGGATTATTTGTTCCATTTCTTTGAAAAAGGTGGATGGTATTTTGATGGGGATTGCATTGAATGTGTAGATTGCTCTAGGTAGCATTGACATCTTCACAATATTTGTTCTTCCAATCCATGAGCATGGAACGTTTTTCCATTTCTTTGTGTCTTCCTCAAATTCTTTCATGAGTATTTTATAGTTTTCTGAGTATAGATCCTTTGTGTCTTTGGTTAGATTTATTCCTACGTATCTTATGGTTTTGGGTGCAATTGTAAATGGGATGGATTCCTTAATTTCGCTTTCTTCTGTCTTGTTGTTGGTGTATAGGAAAGCCACTGACTTCTGTGTATTGATTTTATATCCTGCCACTTTACTGAATTCCTGTATGAGTTCTAGCAGTTTTGGGGTGGAGTCTTTTGGGTTTTCCACATAAAGTATCATATCATCTGCAAAGAGTGAGAGTTTGACTTCTTCTTTGCCAATTTGGATGCCTTTGATTTCTTTTTGTTGTCTGATTGCTGTGGCTAGGACTTTCAATACTATGTTGAATAGGAGTGGTGATAGTAGACATCCCTGCCGCGTTCCTGACCTTAGGGGGAAAGCTCTCAGTTTTTCCCCATTGAGAATAATATTTGCTGTAGGTTTTTCATAGATGGCTTTTATGATATTGAGGTATGTACCCTCTATCCCTATACTCTGAAGAGTTTTGATCAAGAAAGGATGCTGTACTTTGTCAGCTTTTTCTGCATCTATTGAGAGGATCCTATGATTCTTGTTCTTTCTTTTGTTAATGTATTGTATCACATTGATTGATTTGCGGATGTTGAACCAACCTTGCAGCCCAGGGATAAATCCCACTTGGTCATGGTGAATAATCCTTTTAATATACTGTTGGATCCTATTGGCTAGTATTTTGGTGAGAATTTTTGCATCCATGTTCATCAGGGATATTGGTCTGTAATTCTCCTTTTTGATGGGGTCTTTGTCTGGTTTGGGGATCAAGGTAATGCTGGCCTCATAAAATGAGTTTGGAAGTTTTTCTTCCGTTTCTATTTTTTGGAACAGTTTCAGAAGAATAGGTATTAATTCTTCTTGAAATGTTTGGTAGAATTCCCCTGGGAAGCCATCTGGCCCTGGGCTTTTGTTTTTTGGGAGATTTTTGATGACTGCTTCCATTTCCTTAGTGGTTATAGGTCTGTTCAGGTTTTCTATTTCTTCCTGGTTCAGTTTTGGTAGTTGATACATCTCTAGGAATGCATCCATCTCTTCCAGGTTATCTAATTTGCTGCCATAGAGTTGCTCATAATATGTTCTTATAATTGTTTGTATTTCTTTGGTGTTGGTTGTGATCTCTCCTCTTTCATTCATGATTTTGTTGATTTGGGTCATTTCTCTTCTCTTTTTGATAAGTCTGGCCAGGGGTTTATCAATCTTGTTAATTCTTTCAAAGAACCAGCTCCTAGTTTCGTTGATCTGTTCTACTGTTCTTTTGGTTTCTATTTCATTGATTTCTGCTCTGATCTTTATGATTTCTCTTCTCCTGCTGGGTTTAGGCTTTATTTGCTGTTCTTTCTCCAGCTCCTTTAGGTGTAGGGTTAGGTTGTGTACTTGAGACCTTTCTTGTTTCTTGAGAAAGGCTTCTTTGCTATATACTTTCCTCTTAGGACTGCCTTTGCTGCATCCCAAAGATTTTGAACAGTTGTGTTTTCATTTTCATTGGTTTCCATGTATTTTTTTAAATTCTTCTTTAATTTCCTGGTTGACCCATTCATTCTTCAGTAGGATGCTCCTTAGCCTCCATGTATTTGAGTTCTTTCCGACTTTCCTCTTGTGATTGAGTTCTAGTTTCAAAGCATTGTGGTCTGAAAATAGGCAGGGAATGATCCCAATCTTTTGGTACCGGTTGAGACCTGATTTATGACCTAGGATGTGATCTATTCTGGAGAATGTTCCATGGGCACTAGAGAAGAATGTGTATTCCGTTGCTTTGGGGTGGAATGTTCTGAATATGTCTGTGAAGTCCATTTGGTCCAGTGTGTCATTTAAAGTCTTTATTTCCTTGTTGATCTTTTGCTTACACGATCTGTCCATTTCAGTGAGGGGGGTGTTAAAGTCCCCCACTATTATTGTATTGTTGTCGATGTGTTTCTTTGCTTTTGTTATTAATTGCCTTATGTAATTGGCTGCTCCCATGTTAGGGGCATAGATATTTACAATTGTTAGATCTTCTTGTTGGATAGATCCTTTAAGTATGATATAGTGTCCTTCCTCATCTCTTATTACAGTCTTTGATTTATAATCTAATTTGTCTGATCTAAGGATTGCCACCCCAGCTTTCTTTTGGTGTCCATTAGCATGGTAAATGGTTTTCCACCCCCTCACTTTCAATCTGGGGGTGTCTTTGGTTCTAAAATGAGTCTCTTGCAGACAGCATATCTATGGGTCTTGTTTTTGAATCCAGTCTGTTAGCCTGTGTCTTTTGATTGGGGCGTTTATCCCATTTACATTCAGGGTAACTATTGAAAGATAGTAATTTAGTGCCATTGTATTGCCTGTAAGGTGACTGTTACCATATATTGTCTGTGTTCCTTTCTGGTCTATGTTGCTTTTAGGGTCTCTCTTTGCTTAGAGGACCCCTTTCAAGATTTCCTGTAGGGATGGTTTTGTGTTTGCAAATTCCTTTAGTTTTTGTTTGTCCTGGAAGCTTTTTATCTCTCCTTCAATTTTCAATGACAGCCTAGCTGGATAGAGTATTCTTGGCTGCGTATTTTTCTCATTTAGTGCTCTGAATATATCCTGCCAGTCCTTTCTGGCCTGCCAGGTCTCTGTGGATAGGTCTGTTGCCAATCTAATGTTTCTACCATTGTAGGTTACATATCTCTTCTCCCGAGCTGCTTTCAGGATTTTCTCTTTGTCTATGAGACTCGTAAGTTTTACTATTAGATGTCGGGGAGTTGACCTATTTTTATTGATTTTGAGAGGGGTTCTCTGTGCTTCCTGGATTTTCATGCCTGTTTCTTTCCCCAAATTAGGGAAGTTCTCTGCTATAATTTGCTCCATTATACCTTCTGCCCCTCTCTCTCTTTCTTCTTCTTCTGGGATCCCAATTATTCTAATGTTGTTTCGTCTTATGGTATCATTTATCTCTCGAATTCTGCCCTCGTGATCCAGTAGTTGTTTATCTCTCTTTTTCTCAGCTTCTTTATTTTCCATCATTTCATCTTCTATATTACTGATTCTCTCTTCTGCATCATTTATTCTAGCAGTTAGTGCCCCCATTTTTGATTGCACCTCATTAATAGCCTTTTTAATTTCTACTTGGTTGGATTTTAGCTCTTTTACTTCTCCAGAAAGCGTTTCTCTAATAACTTCCATATTTTTTCAAGCCCAGCTAGTATCTTTAAAGTGATGATTCTGAACTCTAGATCTGACATCGTACTAATGTCCGTATTGAGTAGGTCCCTGGCAGTCGGTACTACCTCTTGTTCTTTTTGTTGCGGTGATTTTTTCCATCTTGTCATTTTGTGCAGAGGAGAATAGATTAATGAGAGAACAAAATGCTAGCAGAATAACCACGTCCCCAGAAAATATACTCTAAACAAATCAGAAAAGACCTAAAGCAGTGGGATAAGAAAGGGAAAGAGAGAAAAAAGAAAAAGAAAAAAAAAAAAGATAAAGATAAAAACAAAAACAAACAAAACGAAACAACAACAACAAAAGGAAAATCAGAATATGATCAAATATGATCTATATGGTATATAGATCAGTGCCACACACTAGATTTGGGGTGTATTTTGGTCTTTTAGAAGAAAGTGCCTCCCAAAATTTTAAAGAAAGAAAAACTTATATATGTACAAAAATAAGGGTTGATATGATGAAGGGATGGAATATGATTGTAAAAATGGAAATTATAAAAATGTTATAAAAGGAATTGATAAGAAGTTGTTTGAAAAAAGAAAGAAGAGGATTTAAAAAAAGAAAAAACAAAAAGAGAAAAAAAAAGGGAGAGGATGTGATCAGGCAAGGGAATAGAAAGCACCATATACTAGAGATTTAGGGTATATTTTAATCTGTTAGAAGAAACTATCTCAAAATTTTAAAGAGAGAACAACTTATATATATAAGCCAAAAATATGGGTAACTACTATGAAGGGATAGAATATGACTCTAAAAATGAAAAATAAAGTTTTTTTTTTGTTGTTTTTTAAAAAGGGATTGATAAGATGTTGGTAGAAAAAGGGAAAAAGAAAAATTCAAAAAGATATAATAAGACAAAAAGACAGTTAAAAAAAATTGACTTTAAAAGACTAAAGAATCATGGTAAAAAAGCCGTGAATTCTATGTGCAGTAGTCCCCTAGCGCCGGAGTTCTGCCGTTCTCATTGATCGGTAAACTTGGTCTTGGCTGGCTGTTCTCACTGATCTTCTGGGGAGGGGCCTGTTGCCGTGGTTTCCAAATGTCTCTGCCGGAGGCGGAATTGCCCCGCCCTTGCCCCCTCCCGGCTAAGTAATCTGCTCGGGTTTGCTCTCCGGGGCTTTTGTTCCCTGCGAGCTTTCCGTACAGCTTTGGGGGCGGAGAGTGAAAATGGCGGCCTCCCAATCTCCGCCCCAGAGGAGCCGAGAACTCGGGGCCCCGCTCCTCAGTGAGCCCCCAGAGAAAAGCCGTCAGTCACTCCCGTCTCCCCGGTCTCCGCCGCACTCCGTGCTCACCGGGCCTGCGACCGCGCGTTTCTCTCTCTGGCACCCGACCGTGTGTGGAGTCTCCAAACCCAGCAGATCCCTGCGGTGCGCTCCTGCGCCGCTCCTCCCAGGGGAGGAAGGGGAGTTACCCCGGATCTGCCGCTTGTTGGGTCCCTGCTGGAGGAGCAGGGGCTCGACTGGGCCGCGGATCGCGGTTTATGGCCACCCCGAGCTGAGAGCCTGCGCCTGGGCTCCACCTCTGCAGCTGGCTTCCCTGCTCCGATCCCTGGGAGCTCTGCTGCACTCAGGCACCCCCGGTCTTTCTGTGACCCCGAGGGTCCTGAGACCACACTCTCCCGGAGGGTTCCACCCCCCGCTTAGCCACCAGAGTGACGTCCCTCAGCGGAGCAGACTTATAAAAGTTCCGGTTTTGTGCTCCGCGGCTCTATCACTTGCCAGAAGCGGCCGACGGAGGCCCCTCCCCCGCCGTCTATCCTCCCGAATATCGCCGCAGATTCACTTCTCCGCACGTCCTACCTTCCAGAAAGTGGTCGCTTTTCTGTTCAGAGAGTTGTTGCTCTTCCTTTCTTCGATCTCCTGTTGGGTTTGTAGGTGTTCAGAATGGTTTGGTCCCTATCCAGCTGAATTCCTGAGAGGAGACGAAATCCAGGTCTCCTACTCCTCCGCCATCTTGCTCCGTCACCTCGCTGATTCTTGCAATGAGCCAGAAGAGCTGCACAGAACCCCTGAGGTCCCCAGTGATGTCCACAGGGGACCCGGAGGCTGTTAGGAGCCAGTCTCTGAGAGGCTTTCTGAGGCCTCGGGGCTGTATATTGGGAAGAGGTCCCTGGGGCCTTCCTGAGCTCCACTAGGAGACAATCCCAGGAGACTGCCTGAGGTTGTGTCAGGAGGGAGTCCCTGCGGATCCACTGAAACTTTATTGGAAGATCTCTGGAGATTCCCTGAGGTCATGTAAGGACAGGATCCCGGAAGAGCTCATCAGGCTATGCAACGAAGGAGCCCTGAGGATCTAGTGAGGGTATGTCAGCTGGGGATCACCAAGGATCCATTAAGATCACACCAAAGAGAAGTTTCCTGGAGTTTCTATGGTGACAAAAGGGGGTCCCTGGAGAGTTCCCATGGTTGTCATTCATCCAACACACACTTGCAGAGGCAGAAGACCTCGGCCCCACTGAGCAGGATCTCACAAGCTACCTGTGGACACAGAGATCATAAAAACAGTCAGGTAAATGTTGCAGGGTGGGAGCAAGGACCTGTGGAAAGGGCATAAAATTCGGTGTCCGCGAGGTGAGCGAGCCATTCTGCTCTTCCGGGAGGGGCAGCCTTTGGGGGTGGTGGGCATACGGCTGCCGTACTGCATGTAAAGAACCCGGCGCAGATCTTGCGTGTGGCAAGAACTCCATCAGTGCTACCCATCAGTAAGCGAGGGGCACGGGCACACTTACACATGGAGCCCAATTCTTGTCTCACGAGAGAACTGGCGGAGGTGCGTCCGCGGACTGTCCTGCAGTCGGGAAAGGCCAGGACCTGGCTTCTCGGTCCGGGTCCGCGACCAAGAGAAATCCAGCGCCAGTCACGCACGTCACCCCACATCTTCGTTGGCTACGTCGAGTTAAAAGAAGCAAACACCGAAACACCGAAACATAACCTCAGCAGCTGTCATTTCACCACGTAACCAACGCAGACTCGCTCTTTTCAAAGATTTCATTCACTCGAGCGAGCTCTCGAGCGAGCGAGGGCACCAGCCGGGAAGGGGCAGGCGGAGGGGGAAGCAGAGTCTCCCCGCCGAGCGGGGGGCCCGACGCGGGGCTCGAGCCCAGGGCCCTGGGGTCACGACCCGAGTCCACGGCAGACGGCGGGCCGAGGGAGCCGCCCGGCGCCCTACCCGTGTAGACGGACTCTCCCTCCGCTCCGCTTCGTGCCGACTCTTCGAAAACCCTGCCGGGGGCTTCCTGCGCCGGGTTCCGCGACCCCCAGGCGCCCCCCCCCCCCCGCTCCGCCGACCCCGCTGCCCCTCGCTGCCTCCGCGCGCCCCGGGCCCTCCCGCCGCCTCGCCCGGCGGCAGAGCACAGAGCCGGACGGGGCCCCAGCCAGCCGCCCGCACCGCAGCCACCACACCCCTCCCCGGCGTCGCCCTTGAATGCCGTCACGCCCGCGCCTTGCGTCCGGCGCGCCTGGGCGGAGGCGGGACTTCCGGGCGCGCGGAGGCGGGACTTCCGGGAGCAAGCGGAAGAGCCTCTGGGCTCTGGGGTCATGACCTGAGTCCAAGGCAGATGGCGGGCCGACTGAGCCGCCCGGCGCCCCACCAGTGTAGACGGACTCTCCCTCCGCTCCGCTTCGCGCCGACTCTTCGAAAACCCTGCCGGGGGCTTCCTGCGCCGGGTTCCGCGACCCCCAGGCACCCCCCCCCCCCCCGCTCCGCCGACCCCGCTGCCCCTCGCTGCCTCCGCGCGCCCCGGACCCTCCCGCCGCCTCGCCCGGCGGCAGAGCACAGAGCCGGACGGGGGCCCCAGCCAGCCGCCACCACACGGACCCCCGCCGCCCGCACGGCAGCCGCCACACTCCCTCCCCGGCGTCGCCCTTGAATGCCGTCACGCCCGCGCCTTGCGTCCGGCGCGCCGGGGCGGAGGCGGGACTTCCGGGCGCGCGGAGGCGGGACTTCCGGGAGCAGGCGGAAGAGCCTCTGGGCGCTGGGCTCGGGCGTCCGGGGGCCGCTGAGGGGCCACTCGGGGTGCAGGAAAGGGCCCCCGGGCCTGGCCGGCCGCGCTCGAGGTGTCGGGCCGCGGGCCTGAGGGAGGAGGAGGGGCCGTGGCCGGCGACGGGGCCCGGAAGCGGTTCTGGAGGCGCAGCAACGGCGAAGTCTCGGGCAGGTGGGTGTGACGGGGAGGCCGGTCGGTGTCAGGGCTCAGAGGTCGGGCGGGCGCGTGGGCCCGCGGGGCTGCGGGTGGAGTCGGGGGTCTGGGGAGGGGTGAGCTGGGCTGCGAGAGGGCTGCTGGGGACGAGAGGGACGTTGGGGGGCCGGGGGGCTCGAGCGCAGGGTCTGGGCGGTGACGGGGGCTGCGCGCAGACCGAGGCTTGAAGGGAGGAGGAGCAGCTGGTCGCGAGGCTTTCCGAGGCCGCAGGCTCTCCTCGGTGACACTCCTCGGCAGGCTCTCCTCGGTGACATCCCGGGCGCCCTGGGAAGCCGAAGGGGACCGACTCGGGTCGCGCTGCGAAGGGTTCGGGGAGTGCGGACCTGGCCCGCTGGCCGCGCGGGCTGCGCTTGCCGGGCGATCGCCTCTCCGGGGGGCGCGGCGGTGGGACTCCCTTGAATGGCTTTCTTGTCCCTCCCGCGCTCGGCTGCGCTTGCCGGGCGATCGCCTCTCCGGGGGGGCGCGGCGGTGGGACCCCCTTGAATGGCCTTCTTGTCCCTCCCGCGCTCGGCTGCGCTTGCCGGGCGATCGCCTCTCCGGGGGGGCGCGGTGGTGGGACCCTCTTGAATGGCCTTCTTGTCCCTCCTGCGCTCGGCTGCGTTTGGCCTCGAGCTCGAGGACTCGCTCCGGTAGATTTGAGCCTCCCTGTGAATTTCCACGTACCCCACCTTCCGGCCGCAAAACCAACTCCTTTCTTGAGTCCGCAGCAGGAAGCGAATTAAGAAAAAGAAATTAAACAAAAAATGAAGTGCGTGCAATGACCCGGGTGCACCCTGGAAGCTGTTCGGCTCCAAAGTCCTGATCAGCGTGCGGCTGATCCCCGGCCCGCGCCCCGGGGAAGGTGAAGACAGTGCGTGGACAGTGCCTGGCGAACTTAGATTAGAGAGAAACGGATGTCAAGATTACTTTTTCTTTTTTAAAGATTTTATTTATGTATTTGAGAGAGAAAGAGAGAGCACATGAGAGGGGGGAGGGCCAGAGGGAGAAGCAGACCCCCCGCCGAGCAGGGAGCCCGATGCAGGACTCGATCCCGGGACTCCAGGATCGTGACCCGAGCCGAAGGCAGTCGCCCAACCAACTGAGCCACCCAGGCGCCCCATGATTTTATTTATTTAAGAGAGAGAGAGCATGAGAAGGGGGAGGGTCAGAGGGAGAAGCAGACCCCCCGCCGAGCAGGGAGCCCGATGCGGGACTCGATCCCGGGACTCCAGGATTGTGACCCGAGCCGAAGGCAGTCGCCCAACCGACTGAGCCACCCAGGCGCCCTGCCATCATCTTTTAAATTATGGAGTCTTACCAAAGAAACTGTGTCACTGGTGTATCTCTAGTAGGTGATTTGGCCAGGGTCTCACACTGCATGAGAGGTGGTCTTGCCAGTAGCCCCCCCTCCTCTATTCATGCTGGTCCTTAGGTTGTCTATTTGGCTGGGGCTTTCTTAGAAACTTCTGGATGAAGCAGGATGTGTGATGTGGTGGAAGCACCTCTGACTTGGTTCTGTGGTCTGGGTTTCAGCCTTTTTTTTTCTATTAATCTCTGTGTGACTTTCACCAGGTCATGTCACCCCTGGGGCCATCAGTTTCTGCCAGTGTAACCTGCTGAAGCTGGATGAGACCTAAGTGGCTGAGATCTCCAGGCACATATTTGTTCGGTCTGGTCCGATTCTCTTTGATGAGCACGAGAGAGGGCCTCTTGGAGGAGCTTTGAGAGTTTGAAAATTCATTCATTCAGTAGATATTTGTTTAACCAACTCTTGGTGCCAGTAACAGTTCCAGGGGCTAGAGATACACCAGTGAACAAAACAGATCAGAACCAGTGCTGTCTCAGAGCTTACAGCGGAGCTGGAGGGGCAGAGAATAGAGACCATGACTAAGTTAAGAAGAGAGTTACCCCTGAGAAGGTGGGAACTGTTATCCTGTTATTGAAACCTCAAGCAGAGAATTGGGATTGGGAGGCGTGTGGAGTGGGGAGGGTTTCCCGGTGATAAGGTGGCCAGAGAAGGTCTCACAGAGGAGGTAACATTTGAGCAGGACTCACAGGAGGGGAGCGAACAGGCCCCCTGGGTGGCTGGGAGGACAGTGGTCTGGGCAGAGGGCCAGTGGAAAGCCCCCGGTTGGGAGCGACAGCGGTGTGCTCGAGAAGAGCGGGGGGCCTGGTGCCTGGAGCCAAGGGAGTAGGGGGAGAGTCCTGGGGCACGAGGTCCGGAAGCTGGTGGGGGCGGGCCTCGTGGTCACAGTGGAAAGACGTGGGCTTCCTGTCTCTTACTCTGATGGGGGAGCGCTTTGGATGGTCTTGGCAGAGGTGAGGCAGGATCCCTTTGGCCTCTGGGTGGATGGCAGGTTAGGGGCTGGGAGGGAAGGACGGACGCAGGGAGACCAGTTCGGAGGCTGTGGTGAACGTCCGGGTGAGAGAGGACGGTGGTGTTGCAAGAATCAGAGGGCGGGTGGTGGGGATCAGGACGTGTTCAGTCTGTGACTCTCTGGGGCTGGTTCTCTCTTGGGCCAGCGACCCACTTGGCTCCGAGGGGCGGCTGCCCTCTGCAGTTGTGGGTGGCACTCTTGCCACACTTAGCTGTCAGTGGCAGGACGAAGTCACCGCCCACCGCGGTGCGAGCGCAGACGGCCCTCCGGCGTGGGTCCGCCGGGGCCGCGAGCGCTGTGCACAGGAGGCCGTGCGGGCGGTGGGGCCTGTGGAGGGCGACCTTTGTGAGCGGGATGGAGGCAGGAAGGGCCCAGACTGAATCGGCAAGGCTGTGGGTGCTTGGGGTGGAGCTGGAGGAGAAGACAGCTCACGGTGTTGTGGCTCCGACAGCTTTCAGCTTCCAGCGGCCACAGCCCGAGGAGTCTCCGAGCCGGTGAGACATCAGCTCCACCGTCACTGTAACAGGCCGCCATCACTCATCAGCTGAGGGGAGGACTTGTTGGGGGGACAGTTCATTCGTTCAGAACGCATTCTGTGTGCCAGGTCCCGTGCTGAATGCTGAGCCAAGAGATGTGGCTCTCAGAGGCTGCTGGGGTGAGGGAGACGGTAAGCACATTGGTATGTTCTTCGAAGGTCATCATTGGGGGCGTTGGCAGAAGCACAGGACCCTGCGTCAATGGAAGGCCATGCCCTTCCAGAAGAGGTCATGCCTGACCTGAGACCTCTAGGTGGAGAGGGAGCCAGCCCACAGAGATGCACAGATGCGGAGATGCAGGGTGGGCGTCAGAGCACTCCTGGCAGGGGAAGGGTGCTGCGGGGACCCTGGGGCTGGGGAGGAGGACGGCAGGAGGGGAGCCTTGTGAGAAGAGGGGTGGGAGGTGGGCAGGGCTCGGAAGGCCATAGAAAAGGGCCGCCATGAAGCACTGAAGGGTGGCGATCACCAGGGTTCTGGCCTGAGGGATGGGGCGTGGTTGCAGAATGATGAACCCCAAAGATGTCTGCATCCTTATCCCTGGAACCTGGAACCAGACCACATGGCCAAAGAGTGGAAGGTGCAGATCTGCTGACCCTGAGGTGGTACCTTTTCCTGGGTGGCCTGGTGGGTCCAGTAGAATGGAGTGAGCGCTTAAAAGTGGTCAGAATCAACAGCAGATGGACGCTTGTCTTGTCGCTGGCTCTGAAAGTGGAGGCGGGGGCCATGAGCCGGGGGGTGCGGTGGCCTCCAGCATTTGGAGTGACCTTCTGCTTGCAGCCGGCGGGAACCTCGGTCCTACAACCGCAGGGAACTGGATTCTGCCAACAGCCTGCATGAGCAGGACGTGGACTCTCCCCAGAGCGTCCAGAAATGAGTGCAGTGGCCAACACCTACACTTTAGTCCCGTGAGAACTGCCTTGGACTCTGACCTCCAGACTTTAAGATAATAAGTGCGTTTCAGGCTGTGTGTGGAGGACCGTTAGAGCAGCCACAGAAAAACCCTGAAGTGGGAGGAGGAAGGTTGGAGGAATGTGCGGGAGGGATGTTGGATGGGAAGGGTTGTGGGTCCGGGTGAGAGAGGTCCGCACCTGACCCTGCAGAGTCTTGCCCTTGAATGTGGACAGGGCACCTGCTTCCGTCTTCCCGGGTGGGCTGGCCCCTCACCGCCCACCTCTGCAAAGTGCATTTAGTCCCGAAGGACTGGAACAGCACTGGGAGGGCTCTTCCTCATGTCTCCTTGGGTCCAGGAACCAGGTGGAGGCCCTGCCTCTTTTTCCGGAAGCTCGGATCTGCTGCCCTGACCAGCTTGCTCTTGTGTTTTCAGAAACCTGTTTGTTTCCTTGCTTGTATTTTTGAAGTGGCTGTTTGGACGGAGTGCCTTTTTATTCCTCTCTTCCCGTGTTGCGAGGAGCCCGGGAGTCTCTCGGGTGGGTCTTTGTGTCCTGTGCGAGCGGGTCTCTCTGGGCTCCGTCTGTAAGTGGAGTTGGTCTTACTGTGCCAGCGCCTTGGAAGCACCGGGGGTGGGGGTGGGGGTGGTTTGCTATGCACACAGTTCCTCTTGCTTGTTTGTTTCTTGGTGGTCCTGTTTGATGTTACTAAATGCCTTTTTAGCTGGTCTGGAAACATTTTGAAAGATGAACTTGATGTGAATCATGTTTTTTCTCTTTTACACATTTGTCTAATGTAGCAAGTCTAGACTCTTATGGGTTAATCTTAAGTGAGGACAGAAATGATTAAAATAAATAAATCCCTGATGATTTTGATTAAACTTTTTTTTTTTTTTAAACTGAGAGCAGGGGCAAGTATTCCATTCCCCGAGGGCTGTGAAGACATGGTCGGAGGTCATGGGTGGGAACGAGTCAAAGTGCCCTGGGAGCCTACGTCTGTTTCTCTGTTCCCCAGACTGCCCTGGGCCAGCCCTGCCTGCGTGCAGCACGGAGGAGGACGGTGGAGCAGTGACCGGGGCCAGTATGGGACACCCGCCCCGCCCCGGCCTCTCCAGCAGCTCTGTCTCTAACCGCTCCTCAGCTTCCTGGTGCTCAGACGTGTGCAGTTTGGAGTCTGGCCCTGCAGGCCCTTCAGGGTGCAGCACGGGTCCGCCAGGGGGGTCCTGCAGACAGCCGGGTGTCGGGATGGCCCTGTGCCGGGCCCTGGGAGCGCAGACAATGCCGAGCGAGGCTGCGGACAGACGTCCTGGGGCAGGGTTTTGTGCCACACCCCGGACGAGGCACCGTGGGCCTTGTTGTGACACTGTACGCTCGAGACTGCTTCTCTCCTGCCGGGGTCCTGACACGCGCCGCGCCGTCGGCCCTCCCTACGGCCGGGGGTTTGCAGACCCGGAAGCCTCGGCTGTGGGTGGGTGGCAGAGCTGGCTCCCACTGCTGGCCCCTGGGCTCGGCCCTCGCCCGGCTCCTCTGGCCTGGGGTTCAGGAACGCGGTTCCTGTGCGCTCGGATTTGCACAGCGTGGGGGTTCTTCAGGAGGAGAGGAACAGCTTCTTCTAATTTCACCCTGATATTCCCTACACAGGCCAGAGGCGGAGGGGTTGGGAGGCCCAGAGGGAATGGGGCAGCCTGGGTTCTTCCCGTCTGTGGGGCCCTGGGCTTGGGGGACTTTCATTTTGAGTATCCCTAGTCTTTGTGTTCCCCCATTCTGAAATGCTGTTTCCTCTTTTCTGGGGGTTAACATGGCAATTCCAGCCTGAGTGCTGAGGGTCACAGAGGTGGGTGCCCGTGGTCGTCAGTGGTTAGAACAGTGTGGACCGCCTGCAGTCACGTGAACTAAGGGCTGCAGATGCTGTTGCCGGGGCTCGCACAGCCGGCCGGGGAGCCCGCGCACCAGGCCCTGTGGCAGCCCTGCCCGAGTGTGCTCCCATCTGCCCAGTCGGTGCTGCCGAGCTTGCGTCTGTCCCAGGCCCGTGGCGCCTAAGCGAGTGAGCCGCCTCTGAGCCCAGGCATGCTAGTTCAGGGCAGAGCTGTACACTTCTGGGTCCCCGACTGCATTAGCTCTGTTCCCTGGGGACCCTCCTGGGTGTTCTTGCCCGTCCTGGCATCCATCCTCTGGGGGTCTGGAGTTCGCCGGCGCTGGTGTGTGCCCACTGCCCCGGCTGGCATGTCTGTCGTCTGCTGTCTTCCTTCTCACACAGCCTCTGCACTTGAGCTTGGCCATGCTGCTCGTGGCCAGCCCCCCTCGGTACGCTTCTCAAATGTGCCATGGAGCAGCTCTCCACCTGTTCCCGCGTATACCTTGCTCCAGTTTTGAAAGGACCCTTCTTTCAGTGAACCTTTGTACTAAACTAAAAGAATAAGGCTTGCTGGCTCTAAGGCTTATGCCCAGGGGAGACAAACAGCGCTTAATTCCTGTCTTCTGGATGAGCTCCTGATCCTTCACGGAAAGCCCTCCGCAGGGTGACTGGGAATGTCACGGGGCACTGGGCATGATGTGTGTGGAGAGCAGGGCAAAGGGCAGGGTCTTGGAAAGGGGACGGGTCCCTCGGCGCCACTGTGAACATTGGAGGCAGGGGGCAGTCCGTTTGAGGGTGTTGATACACGGGGTTCTCTAGTTTTTCCAGTGAACTTGTTTGCAGGGGCTGAGGCCAGCCAGTTGGTGGGACGATGTGTTGGGCTGTCGGCGTGGGGATCTAAAGGGGGCCTCTGGCCACGCTGCTTTCAGAATTCAGGCCGGCTCTGGGAGGAGAAAAGCATTTTCCTCCTCCTGTCGGGGGCGCTGGGCAGTTTGATGGGGTGGGGAAGGAGCACATAGGCCTGTCTCCGCCGACGGTAGCCGTCTGCCGGGCCGTCTGCCGGGCGAGCTGGTAGTGCCTCGGGTCGGGCCGCCGTGGCATGGCTCTGGGCCCCGTTTTGTTTTCTCTTTAGGATTGTGCTCTTTCTTGGATTAGTTTTCTGTTCCCAAACCACTCACTAGAGCTGTGTGGCATTTTATTTCCAGACCAAATGTGGATTCAGAGACCGGCCTCATTTTCAGTGGCTCAGTTGGGATGGGTCAGGCCAGGGAAATGCAGGAGCTGATCAGAGGGTGCTCTCCTGTTGGGTTCTGAGAGAGTGTGCTCTGTCCTGTGGAACTTAACTCCTTCACGTGTAAAAGGCTCAATCATTCAAATATTTGTATAACGAAGAAGCATTAAATGTCTCAAGCATTTATTGGATGCCTTCTGTGTGCACAACAGGCCCTAAAGTTTGCTGGCCTGGGCCCCTGCAGGGCAGTCTGGGGGGTGCTCCCAGTTCCTGGGGCAGCGTGGGCGAGGGACGGGAGATGCTGGTGGAGGAGGGTGGGGGTGACCTCAAACTGGACCTTGAAGGACCGTCCGTTCCTATAGGTCCGTACTTGGTTGTGGGGGTGTTCTGTAGACAGGGCCCGGGGCTGGCCTGTGTGGCAGCCGAGTGGCTGCATGAAGGCCCGGCCGAGGAAAAGGTGAGCAGGAGAGAAGAGCATTGCTAGCAGGGACCTGACCGAGGGGGCTGGGCGTTCAGACGGGGTGGGCTGGAGGCCAGCGCTGGCCCCAAGCGGGGGTGTTGGTGTGGGGATGGGCGGGAGAGGAACAGGGAAGGTTCCAGTTGTTCCCCAAGGGCGACAGGAAGACCTTGCAGACTTTGAGCTGGGGAGTGAAGCTGTCCCCTGACTGGCAGAGCCGAGACCAGAACCAGAGGCAGCCGCGTGGGACAGTGACAGAGGGGAGGGTGGAGCTGTGGGAAGTGGTTCAGGGTTTAGGAGGACGTGGAGATTGGCTGAATGCGGGTGGCCTGCTTCAGGGAGGAGGGGAGGGGGGCCCTTGGGCTCCTGGATTGCCATTCATGGAGATTAGGTCATGGAGGGAGTTGGTGACCTGGGCAGGAGGAGAGACCGAGCCCCGATCCAGGGTGGTGGGGATAGCAGGTGGGTTTTGACGCCACAGACGTTGGCGGCCCAGGAGGGCCAGGAGCTGCTGGTGGCAGAGGGGCGTGAGGGGGTGCAGGAGGCAGGGTGCGCTCGTTAGTCTTCTGCCTGACCCGTGGGGGTTGTCCCGGGGCTGGACACTGTGAGAAGTGGGCATGAGGTGTGGCAACTGGGGCAGAGCTGACTTCTGTAGTGGACCCGATAATGTGAGGAGGGGAGCGTGTGGCTGAGTTGCCAGTGGTGCCCCAGAGGCAGCGGTTTGAGAACCCTTTACCTAGAGACGGTCAGGAGCATCAGGAAAGAGCGTGGTTTCCCGTAAAGTGGGAAGAAGGCAGGGCTGGGGCCTCGGCTGTGGGGTGTGGAGGTCAGGAATGTGCAGAACAGTCTGAGGAGCCCCTGGACAGGCCGGCAGGAAAGGGGGTGCGGTGGCATGGGGGGATGGAGAGCAAGGTCGGGAGGGCTGGACGAGGTGCGTCTGGAGGCCAGACGAGGGCAGGAGGATTGAGGGAAGGTGGGATTTGGGGGTGGCTGGCCACCACGCTATACACTTTCCCTGCTGATTCCAAAGCCTCCTTTCTTCCTACTCATCGTATCTTCTGTTTTCCATAATACACACCCATCACTTTTGTCTGGGTGGAGGTCTCGTGGACGTAGAACATTGTATGAGTTTTGGGCGACAGTGTAATGATTTGATACGTGTATATCTTGTGAGATGATCACCACAGCCTGTCCTTAACCTCCACCACCACACAAGGTTCAGATTGCTTTTCTTCTGGTGAGAACTTGTGAGGTCTTCTCTGTCAGCTGTGGTCAAGTCTGCGACACCGTGTTACTAACTGTAGTCACCGTGCTGCCCACATCACTTCCCCAGGACTTATTTAAGTTTGTGCCTCCTGCCCACCTTCACCCTTTTGCCTGACTCCCCCCACATCAGACAGCCACCAGCCTGTCCCCTGTATCTGTGAGTTCACACGTTCCTCTTCTCATGTGGAGGAGCACTTTTTTGTAAACATGCTCATTTCCAAGATCTATTCCAAGAGACTGTCCATGGAGCAACCTGCTGACCGACTCAACAGCTGCCCGAGTCTCTGCTGGGTTCTGGGGGCCCCAAGGAGCATGACAGGAGACAAATCCTGTCCCTTTCACGGGGAGCTCTGGCCCCGTGGGGGCACTGGACGGCCAAGAGCGTGTGGGACAGGCTGAGCGGCAATGCCGGGTGGGGTGGCGCGGGTGTCATTGCTGGGACAGCTCGAGAGGTGCTCCGGTCTGGGTCCGTGGGGCCACGTGTGCCTGCAGCTGGCTCCGCGGGGGCCGAGAGCTCCAGACTCTGCTGTGGGTGGAGGGACGATGGAATTGTTTGCTGTGGTGATAATGGTGTTTCACACATTTTCCTCTGAAGCCCTCTAAAGTTAATTTCCTTGGAAAACTTACTTCTTCTGAATATTTTATAAACCTGGGGAACATTGCTGTGTGTTAGAGCGAGCCTAATGGTAAATCAGTCGCTAATTGAGTTCATATTTCAGAAAAGCATGTTGAGCGCAGAGGGGGCGCAGCATGGTTTGTGAGCCCGGCCGGGGAGGCTGGTGGCTGGGGAGGTGGTGGCCGCGGGGGGGCTCCCGACCTGCCCACTGATGCCCCGCGCCCGAGCTGCGGGCGAGCACTTCATCCTAAACCGGCATAGGTTCTTGGTTTCCTTTTAGGTGCTTAGGACACTTCTTTTCCGTACTTTCCCTTCCTCTCACGCTTCACTGTCTCAGGGCTGAAAGCAGCCCTGCTACTCCAGCCTTTCACTGAGGAACAGAGAGCCATCCTGGTCCCTGGCTCGTCAGTTTTGTTGCCACGCCAGGGCCTTGGTGGTGGGGTGTCCTAGTTAGACCAGAGACATGTTTGCCAGGACACGCGGGAGAGAATCGCCCTCTTGCTTCTCCCGCTGCTCTGCTCACCTGTGTTCAGATGATCGCCTGCCATCGTGGGAGCCGGGGGCGGGCAGGGGTTGTCCCTGTGTCCCTGGCTCCCTGGCGTCTCTCCAGCTCCGGTGCCGCTGCCTGCAGCAGGTGCTCAGCCAGTGTCTGCCGAATGAAGGGTGCTCTCCAAGGGGGACCAGGCTTGAGCACTTGGCCATCCACAAGTGGGCACTCAGACAGCCTTAGATTCTGGTTTTTATTATACTTTCCCTGCCCGAGTTGTAAAGGTGGTGGAGCAGAGTCCTGAGGAGCCAGCGGTGATTGTTCAGGGGTCCCCGTCTCTCTTCTGTGGGCCTCCCCCAGCTGACCCGTGTCTCCAGCCTGTCCTCACCTGTGACCTCCTCTGCCTGGGGGCGCCCCTCGCTCCCACCTCCTGCTTGTGGTGAATCTCAGCTTTACTGTCTCTGTCGCCTGCCTTCCCCTTCCTGGTGGGGGCGTTGCAGGGGTGACTCCCTGTGCCTCATGCAGGAGGGGTGTGCTCTGTTGAGAACTCAGGGGCTATTGTCGGGGGGTCCTCTTCCGGGCGCCATCCTGGGGGGCATCTCTCCACCTGCCTGTCCCTGGGCTGCCCTGTGGGGTACAGTCCTTGGTCTGGGCGCCTCCCTCTCAGCTGGATGGGAACCTCTGTGGGGCCAAGGGTTGGGTCCATGACTCATCGTGAGTTCTCGTGCATTTGTTCTTCCATCTGAGAGTCCTTCCCGGCCACCCAGTTGTGTGGTCGCTAACGCTATACACTACGTATACTATATACAGGATGGAGACCCGCCCGCCCAGATTATGTAGCTGTGGTCCCCACTGTTGGCCTGCTGATAACCAATGAATCCTTCTGAAGTTTCATGGTCTTAGTTCAGGGGTGATATCATGTCTGTCATTTTCACTTGAAGCTACTAAAATGTTTTGTTCTGGGCTGGTGGCATTAGGGACTTCTGTCATTCGGGGCTGCAGAGGTAGACTCGGACCTGTTTAAAGGCCAGCCGGGTGGCTGGTGCAGAAGGGCTGCCTTGCCCCAGCCTTCGCCCCCCGCGGCACAGCGGCCTTCCCGGACACCCGGTCAGGGAGGAGACCCTCCTGCTTCTTCCGCCTCTCCCCGTCCCTCCCTCCCTCCCTCCCCCTTTCCTCCCTTCCTTTCAGCATCTTTGTGGAGACGTCATTTACCTGTCCTCTATTTCACTCACTTAAAGTGTACAGTTCAGTGTTTTTAGTCTGTGGAGTTGGACGATCATCACCATAGTCAATTTTAGAGCATTTGCCTCACCAGCCGTGACTCCCCAATCCCTCCTCCCCAGCCCCTGGCTCCCACTCATCTGCTTTCTGTTTCTGTAGACTTGCTTATTCTGGACATGTGCTTATTCATGCGTGTGGGATCATATGAATGTGGTCTTCGTGACTGGTTCCTTTCGCTGCGCGTGATGTTTCCAGGCTTCATCCACGTGGGAGCGGCTGTCAGCCCTTCATTCCTTGTTGGAAGCTGACGGTATATTCCGGCGTGTGCCTGGTCACCCACCGATGGGCCTCGGGACTGTTTGCGCACTTTGGCTCTTCGGAGTTGAAGCCGTTGCATCCTCTTCCCGGCCCCAGAGTCCCCTCCACCCCCAGCCCTCCGCTCCCATCCTGTTCTCCGTTTGTTTTCATCACCATCATGAGCTGGGAGTTTTGACCACCATGTATGTATCCGACACGGTAGATAGTTTCATTTTCTCGTTTTAAAAACATTTTATAGATGACATCATACTGTGCATATTCAAGTTACTCTTCAGTGGTAGGCTTGTAAGTTCCCCGATCTTGGTTCTTGTAGTTCCTTCGTTTTTATTGTAGTTAGTATTCCATTATAGGTGTATGTTCCAGTTTGTTTATTTGTTACTCAGTTGATAATGGACAAAGGGATAATGTGAATTCATTCTTCAGTTGATGATGGATAAAAGTTTTTCTTAATTTTTTTTTTCTTTTTAGCGTTAGTGACATCGCTGAACCTGCCTCCTGCGTCCTTACACAAGGGGTTTTCATGGCGTGTGCCTAGAAGTGGCATTATGTCGTGTGTATCTGCTTTTTGTGAGGAATCACTGGGGTCCTCTTTAAAGCAATGAGTTACTGTGGTGTTTTTAAGCAGTACAATTCATTAAAAAGTTTATTGGTGAACATATTTTTTAAAGAATGATTTCATGATGTGCTACTTATTCTTTTAAAATGGCTTTAGCTGAAGCCTGTTTTTCTTTTTGGCTATGCAAGACCAGATAAAAATGCAATTTTAATAAGATAAAACGAGATGCCTTTTAGTCTGAGCTTGAACTTTGCTGGAACATTTTCTGCTCAATAAACACAAGTGGTGTGCCCATGAAGAATTAATGCACTGGCGCTTTCCTGGGAGGCAAGGGGCCTGCAGCTTGTGGTAACACTGCAAGACCCATGGAAATGCCTTGCACATAGAGGGCAGAGGCCCACTGCCTGCTGGTTTTGAGCCCTATTCGTGTACTGAGACATAAGGGAAGGGTGCAAGCCAGCAAGGTAGGTGCATAGTACCGGTGAATGCTGTCTGTAGGTCACTTGGCGGTAGTCAAGCTGCTGCCATTTATGGCTGTCTCATTTCTTACACGTTCTTATTCCCATTTCCGAGACGAGGAAGCTAAAGCCTAGAGCAATTACCCAGGCCCTTTGGTTCTTAAAACAGGAAACCTACCAAGGTCGGGGAAGCCTCCAAGAGATTTCTGGAAAGGGACCACGACAGAGGGGTTGTGCATGACCTCCGTGGGCTGATACTCTTTCTTTCCAACAACAACAACAAACCCCCAAACCCTCCTGGATTCTGTGGGTCAGACTGGTCTCTTTTCCATGGTGTCACTGGGAAGGTTCAGAGGCTGGGAGGGAAATCAGAAGAAGGCTGGTGACTCACGCCTGTCGAGGTTGATGCCGGCCATCATCAGCTGGGACACCCCCTGGAAGCTGTGGTTCTAGTGCTTACATGTGGGCTTCTTCAAAGCCTGGTGCCTGGGTTCCAAGAGAGAACCCAAGAGAACCAGGTGGAAACTGTGCTGCCTTTAAAAGCTTACATCTTCATTGAGACTCACATATAATAATAGTTCACCCATTAAAATTCACGTACAACACCATTCCCTCATTTAAGGGGTGAAAGTCAGTGGTACTGCGGTGTATCCGTCACCACAGTCAACGTTAGAATATGTTTGTCCCCTCAGGAAGAAGCCCTGTAGTCTTCTGCTGTCACCCCAGTCTCCCATCCTCCACCCCAGGCAACCACTAGTCTCCCTTCTGTCTCCCTTCTAGACATTTCATGTCAGTGAGATCATAGAATAGGTTTTTTTTTTAAAGATTTTTATTTATTTGACAGAGAGGGAGTGTTAGAGCAGGAACAAACAGGGGGAGTGGGAGAGGGAGAAGCAGGCCTCCCTCGGAGCAGGGAGCCCGATGTGGGGCTCGATCCCAGGACCCCGGGATCAGGACCTGAGCCGAAGGCAGACGCCCAACGGCTGAGCCACCCCGGCGCCCCAGAATAGGTGTTTTTTCATGACTGGCTTCCCATGCGTAGCGTGATGGTTTCAAGGTTCTTCCGTGTTACAGCGTGAGCTAGCACTTTATTTTTTAGCTGATGACTATTTCACTGAATAATATTCCAGTTTACCATGTTTTTGTTGTCCAAGAACATTATAAACGCCAATTCATTTTTTTTTTTTTTTTTTGTAGGTAAACTTAAAGGTTCGTGCGAGTTTGGAGTCCAGTGTGCTTGTCTTTGCCTGCCTCATACTCCTCACAACCCCGTCGCAACGTGGGGGCTATCGAATGTACGTTAAATTTTGCTGAAACATTTTAGGATATAAAAGGGAACATTTTCTGTAATTAAAATGTTGTGTCACAGGCACAGACATGGAGGAATGAATGGAAAACTGAAAAAATGCCCCAGCATAGAGTAATCTCCTGCGTATTGAAGACAGTGTCCGCAAACCAGTAGGGAATAGGATAGGTTTTTAACCAATGTCATTGGAGCAGTGGATTATTTTTTAAAAAAGTTTTCTACAGGCGCCTGGGTGGCTCAATCCTTAAGCGTCTGCCTTCGGCTCAGGTCATGGTCCCAGGGTCCTGGGATCGAGCCCCACATCGGGCTCCCTGCTCGGCGGGGAGCCTCCTTCTCCCACTCCCACTCCCACTGCTTGTGTTCCTGCTATCGCTATCTCTCTCTCTGTCAAAAGAAAAAAAAAAGTTTTCTACAGTCTGTAGCAAAATAAAATAAATTCTAGGTGACTCAATACTCAAGGGTAAAAAATAAAACCACACAAGTGTGGAACTAGGACACAGTTGGAGATTTATGCCATCTCAGTAAGTCGGCTGGGCTGAATGTTCGTGCGCTCCCAAAACTCACAGGAAGCCCTACCCACCAGACTGAGTGTGTTAGGAGGTGGGGGTTTTGAGGGGGTGAGGAGGTCCTGAGGCTGGACTCCCCCAGGGTGGGATTAGAGCCTTTATAAAAGAGACCCCAGAGACCTTCCCTGCCTCTTCCGCTGGGTGGGGACGCAGCAGAAGGCACCAGCTGAGGCCCTCACCAGATACCAAATCTGCCAGCACCTTGATCTTGGACGTCCAGCCTCCAGAACTGTGGGGAATAAATGTCTTTGTTTATAAGCTGCCACATGCGTGGTATTTTTGTTATAGCAGCCGGGATGGACTAAGACAGTTGGGGGTGGGCCTTTTTAAGTAGAGTCCTCAAAGGAGAGCCCCGTGTAACGCATAAAAGTGAGGTTGACTTAACCACAGAGACCTTTAAGCTTCCATAAGCCAAGAGGATGGCTTTGTCACCTGTCTGTCACCATTCTGTTCTCTTTTGGTTTTCTGCTGCTGCTGTAACAAATCAGCATAACCCTATTGGCTTATAATACACACTTGCTGTCTTATAGTTCTGGTGCTGGGCTAAGATGAAGGTGTTGGCAGGGCTGCAGTGCCCCCGAGACCCGTGCTCTTTCTCATCTTCCTGCCGTGCCCGCGTTCTCGGGTGGTTGATATCTCCTGCTCATTTCTCATGGTGGCATGAGGCTGGGGAACCTCTAGGCCTCACATGTGTGTTCCAGGCAGATGAGGAAGGGCCCACACTGCTGGTGACTGAGCTGCGCTGGGTCACAGGGCCTCCCCTGGCTGGACGCCCCCGCCGAGGAAGGGGTGCGGGTGCAGCCACTCAGTGGACCGCCCTGGTGTCTGCCACGGGGGCTGTTTTGTTTCCATCTGTTTTCCAAGTTTACTCTGATGAACAGAAGACTTTATTTTTAAATTTAATTTTTATCTTTTTTAAAAAGATTTTACTTAATTAGAGAGGGAGAGAGAGAGAGAGAGAGGGCACGAGTGGGGGAGCAGCAGTGGGAGAGGGAGAAGCAGGCTTCCCGCGGAGCAGGGAGCCCGATGTGGGGCTCGATCCCAGGACCCTGGGATCATGACCTGACCTGAAGGCAGACGCTTAACTGACTGAGCGCCCTGGGTGCCCCCAGAAAACTTTTATAATAAAATCATTAAGTCTTTAAAAAACACATTTATCTTCTTTTTGTGATTCTGCATTCTGTCTTTGACGAAATGGCAGCAGATGGGAATTTCCAGACGGGCATTTCAGCATTAGTTCGTAGTCCTGCCGCTGGCACACGGTCCGGGAGCAGAGGCTGCTGGAACTGGGCGATGCTGAGTGGCTCCCAGCTCCCAGCAGCCTCGTCGGCAGCGGCGCCTGAGGCCCTGCCGATGCGGTCAGGGCTGCGGCTCCCTGGGCTGAGGCCCATTTGCCCGGCAGGCTGAATGCCCCGTTGTGTGTGTGGCGTGGACCTGTGTGGCGCCATTCATCCCTTCCAGACGGGCCCTCGGGACCCGTGGCAGCTGAGGGAGAGTTGCTGCTCAGGCGTGTAGGTTACTGGGAACTGGTCCTTTTCCCGAGTTAGTGTGGGCTCTTGAGGAAGCCGGAGAGAAGCTAATCGGTTTTCCTTTCTTTTTAAACAGCATCCAGCATGTGTACGGCGCCCAGCACCCCCCCTTCGACCCACTGTTACACGGCACGTAAATGAGGCCTGTGGTCATGCTGCATCACGCACGCGCCTGGGCGTCCTGGTGACCCGCCGGCCTCCTCGGGGTCCTGAGGGGAGCAGCGTGGTCTTCCCTCGAGCAGACACGCGTCAGGGCCTCGCACGACTGGTCCTCCGGACAAGGGCAGAGGAGGAAGCCCAGCCCAAAGTGGAGGAGAGCACGAAGCTGGCACCCCCTTAGCTGACGGGAGGGCCTGGCCCCGGGCCTGTTCTCGGTGGTCAGCTCACTTCCCTTGCCCTCCACTGCACGCTCTGCCCCTGTGTCTGGCTCCTCCACCAGAGCCACGCAGGGGGCTGATGTGACCCCCCGCCCGTGCTGGCGGGTGTCACTGGGCCCCCCGCGGGGCCTCTTGCTCTAGTGGTGCTGTGTCGTGTCTGCACGCCGAAAGACAGCCGCTCCTGCCCCCGCCGCCCCCACTGCTGCCTTAGGAGGTTTGCGGGCACTGGCCCGGGTGAGGTTTGGGGACTCCCTGTGAATGCCGTGACTGCGGTGCTGGGGTTCCTCCTGAGTGGCTTCTGTCACTGAGCAGAGACTGCTCAGCGGTACTGCCCCTCGAGAGCCTCTCCTTCCTGCCCCCGAATCCTAGGAGTCCTCTTCTGTTTTTTTTTTTAGGATTATTTATTTGAGAAAGAGAGCGAGAGCACAAGAGTGGGGGGTTAGGGAGGGGGGCGAGGGAGAAGCAGACGCCCCACCGAGCAGGCAGTCCGATGTGGGGCTCGATCCCAGGACCCCGGGATCACAACCTGAGCCGAAGGCAGACATTTAACCGACTGAGCCCCCTGGGTGCCCCAGGAGTCCTCTCTCGGATGCCTCTTTGGGTTGTGCTTGCTCTTCACCCTCAGCTCAGTTGACACTGGAAGCTTGAATGTGCACCTTTCATCCATGGGCTCCTTTCTGACCGGTCGTGGGGTGAGTCCGCTCCAGCCTCCGGGGGGACAGCTGAAGTCTGCCTTTGCTTTGCAGCTTGCTCAAGGGCGCGCCCAAGGCGCCCGCCACACCCGTGAAGGCCAAGAGCATCAGCACCTTCCCGGAGTTTGAGAGCAACACCAGCGACGCCTGGGATGCCGGCGAGGACAATGACGGGCTCCTGGCCGTGGCAGCCGAGAGCCTGAACACCGACGTGGTCATGGAGACGGCCCACCGCGTCCTGCGCAACCACAGCCAGCGGCAGGAGCGCCGCAAGCCGCAGGAGGCGCCGGGCCCCGAGCAGGAGCCACAGCCTTCGGCAGAGCCTCCTTCGGTCCCGAGCGGTGACCTCGGCTGGTGAAGTCCGTCAGCGAGAGCCACACATCCTGTCCTGCAGGTGGGCGGGGGCGCGAGGAGATGACGCGCAGTGCTGCGAGGGAGAGGGGCTGGAGGCCTCTCGGTGCGGGAGGTTAGCGGGCGTTCCGTCCTCTTTGCCACAGGAGCTCGTGCCCTTGGAAGACCTTGGGGTTGTGATCCACGTGCCCACAGGCCTTCCCAGGCAGGAGAAGCCGTAGACTTTTCTTTGTGTCCCCAGCTGAGTGCTTCTCTCCTCCGGGTGGAGGGTGTGCTGTGTGGCTTTCGTGGCCTGGCTGTGAGAGGCCCACAGTGAGCACCAGGCCCCAGGGGACTGTGTCTCCCTTCTAAGTGTGCCCCGGTTGTCCCAGGGGGACATTTCCAGCTCAGGGGCCAGGCCAACTGCACATTCAGAGGCTGCACCTCCTCCGGCAGCTTCCAATGACACCCCCTCCCCCGCCGGGACACCTGCACGTGGCTCAGAGTCTGTAGGGGGCAGAGTCTGGGGTGTGGAATGACTGCCTCCAGGTCATACACTCAAGGATGCGATCAGCGCATGTCTCGTACCCCGTGCCTGGTGCTCAGTAGCCTTTCTGGAGACGGCTCTCAGTAGCTTTGCTTTTTGTTTTTGGGGGTGTCTATGATGTAAAACAACACAGTGTTTGATGAGCCTCTGTGATGGGCCAGACTCTTAGGGCTTGGGGTGCCCCCAGGAAGTCCCTGGCCTGGAGTGTGTGTTCTGGTGAGGGGGACAAGCACTGACCTACACGTTGGGTCAGTAAGGAGGCCTGGAGCGTGCGGGGAGGAGACAAGCGCCCTGGGTCGAGACAGAGGTGGGAGGTGGTGACAGCAGCCTGGACCTGGGGCGTAATCTTCAGTCAGAGCATCCAGATGCCCTACTGAGAAGGTGACACGTGAGCATCAGTGAGGTGAGGCAGTGAGGCGTGGGGAGCTGGTGGCAGAGGGGCCGGCCTGCACCGCGGCGGACTCACGGCCTCCCTCTCCCAGGGTCTCTGGGGGTCAGGGGGACTGCCCCTTGTTTACAGAGGAGAGAAGAGGGCATCGGGCAGCCTCAGCTTGCCCTGCTGGGACCACGGAGCTGGCGTTCATCCCCCTGTCTAGTTTTCAGAAACCCTTCCCGGGAGCTGACTAATGTTTGGAACATCACACGTCTTCGTGGGTGAGAACGCTGTGAATTAGTTCCTTTGACCAGTTTTCATATTGGAATCTGAACTGTTTTTCTCCAAAATAGGCTGAACTTCAAAGTATTTGAGTTTAAAAATGAAAATCTGTTTAGGGCTTCTGCGAGTGGGTCGGGGTTCCCCGAGACTGACGCATCCTATGCCGATTACCGCCTGCGCGCCCCGGCCGGGCAGTGCCCTCAGCCTGGGTGCCTGTTCAAGTTGGCAGGTGCCCCGGATTCCTCTGCCCTCTGCTGTGCCCCACGCCTCTGGGGCCTGGGTAGAGCCTCTGTGACACCTGCCATCTGAGCAGTTGCTGGGGGGCGGGCCTCAGCACCCGTAGAGGTGGGGGCCCATCTCGGCTGAGCGGGCAGGCTCCTGTTCTCTCAGGCCGTGGGGCTGCTGCGAAGAGCACCACAGGCCGATGGTGCATGAGCAGCAGAAAGTTAGGTCTCCTCGTTCTGGAGGCCGGAAGTCAGGTCAGGCGGCCAACACGGTTGGGTCCTGGCTCTCTTCGGGGCGCAGACAGCTGCCTTCTCACAGTATCCCAACATGGGGGAGACTAGAGAGGGGAAACGGGCTGTCTCGTGACTCCTCAGGAGCACCGATCCCATCAGGGGACCCCACCCTCCTGACTTCCTCTAAACCTGAGGCCCTTCTTCCTAACACCGTCCCGTCTGGGGAAGGACTTGCGCATACGGACTTTGGGGCCTCACGGCATTCAGCCCATGGCCAGGTATGCAGTTGGGCTGCATCCTGCCAGGGTGGGGAGCCTTGGGGTGGCCTCCTCCTGTAAAAGCCAGGTGAAGGATACCCCAAGCGGCTCATGCTGGGGAAGGGGCCGATTACTGTGTTTGCCTTCTGCCTCCACCCGTTTGCGCATCAACCATCTTTCCTTTGCTTTCTGAGCAGGCTTTTTGTGAGCAGTTCATTTCATGGTAGCAGCTAGTGTTTATCCATCGCTTACTGTGGGGCAGAGACTGTCTCGGGCCCTCGTCATGAACAGATCCCTCTGACTTTGCAGCCAGTCTAGGAGAGAGCTTACGGGGGAGGTATAGGGAGGTCACGTGGCTCGCCCAGCATGCTGAGCGGTGGGGTAGGGTTCAAGTCCAGGGCGTCTGAGGCCAGGGCCTGCTGCTAGCTGCTGACCTCCCCACAGAGAGCAGGGCCTCTTCGCTGGTGATGCCGCCCCCAGGGGACATGAGGTCCTGTGTTAGGACCTTTCCTGTTAACATCTGGGGCAGGGAGTGTGTGCTCCTGGCATGAAGTGGGCAGAGACCAGGGTGCCTGGCCCCCAGGGGACTCTCTGGCCCGACCGTGCACAGTGCCAAGGGGGAGAGGGCCGCTCTGGAGCCCGAGGTGGCCTCTCAGGGAGCCGACCCCACGGGTGGCTGGCAGTGGTGCGCAGAACTCGTGGGCCTGTGTTCAGTTCCCTTGGTGGGCTGTTAGTCGTGGGGCTGGCTTACTCGGTGTTGGCGCTAAGACGACCACATCAGCCCTCATTCTTACTGGGCTGGGCCCGGCGCAGATGTGTTGACTGGCAGGCAGTCTAGTGGGGAAACACAAGGATCTGAGTCTTTCACCTCCCTGGGTGGAATGGAGCCTTGGAGTGATGGACAGGACCCAGAAGCACCCAGGGGTAGAAGTCCCAGTTCAGTCTTGTTGGGGAGGGCCAGGACGTGTCAGGGAAGGCTTCACGGAGGAGGTGATGTCTCTAAGGTTACCGGTAGGGTGAGGCTCCAGGCTTAGGAGGTGGGGCCATCCCAGCCGAGGGGAGGTGCCGGGTGGGCTGGGCTGGCTGACTGCACACCTCATCTACGTGGTTTGCAAGTTCCCCCAAGGCAGGGACCATGCCCCATTACCTTTGTTTCCCTTTGGGGTCCTGTGTCATTATGTGAATGTTGCTGAGCTAAACTGAGGTGTCTTCAGGGCCTGGTGACCGCGGGCTCTCCCCTCCTCCATGTTCTGCCCCACTCTTGTCCCTGCACCGGCCCCACGGCCCAGGGCCAGGCCAGGCCTCTGTTGAGGTGAGGGACCTTTGAGTGCCATTTCATGTGACTGTGCTCCTCGGAGCGGAGTTGTGTTTCTGGGGCCTGGACGCTGTGTTTCACGGGGCCCAGTCTGATCAGAGTGCTGCCTGCCCTTCCCACTGCCGGCATTGTGTCGGTGCCTGTCCCTTTATGGTGCGCCACCGTGGGAGCTCACGTCACCCCACGCAGCCTCAACAGGGCCTGCTGGCTGCCCTCGCCTTTGGCCTTCAGCCCTGGGTAGATGGCAGCCTGAAAGTTCCGGGATGCTTCAGCAGGGGTCTCCGGCTGGCCTTCCCCGCGCCTCCTGCTTACCTTTCGACTGTCCTGACTTTCTTAATCAGCGTCTGAGGTATCTGTACCTTTGTATCTGAAGTCAGATGCCCTTTGCTTGGTCTAGGGTGCCGCTGGCGTAATGGGGAGCCTGCGCCTTTGGCTGCGAAGGGCTCAGTGGGCGTGGCTGGGGAGGACTGTCCATCGCTGATGGGGACTGAGCTGCAAGTGGGTCCTGGGTGGACACTGGCTGCCCCGGAGGGGGACACTGATGTGTTTTCCACTTACAGTAGCAGGGAGACCTGCTGTTGACCTTCCTGCTTCCTCGGGGGGCAGGGGGCATCACTGTGCCTTGCAAACCCTGCCCGTCCCATCTTAGAGGGGGACCGGATGTGTGCTCTCCTCAGGACGACGTGGTCCTTACATGTCGGAGTAGATCACAGGGATGCTCTCTAAGATGGCGGAGAAGTAAAACTCAGCACGTTTGGTTCCGCGTTAGAACGAGGAATCCCTCCTCCCGCCCATCGTCTTTCCTGAGGAATCATGACGCACAGCGGAGTGGCAGATTCCGAGGGCGGGGAGGAGGGGGTCTGAGCATCGCTGCCCCGGGGCCTCCCGGAGGGCAGGCCGGTGGGGACACCTCCTGCAAGCGAGGGGTCAGCCCTGCGGAGGGGCTGGGACTTGCCCTCACCTCGACGCCCACCTCTCCAGGCTTTTCTGGAAGCTTAACTGGGCCAGACACTGCTCCTCTGTAGCCTGAGGGTTTCTGTGTGAAGCCTTTCCGGGCCTCGATTTTAGGGTAATGAGTCAGCTCTGCGGGAAGGAGGGGGTCGGTGGGAGTCTGATAGCGGCGGCCAGGAGCCGGCATGTTTTCTTCACTTTGTTTGGTTCCCGCCCCATCTCCTGGAGTTGGTTTTTTCCTCTACTTTAAATTTCAGTTCTGGGAGATGTGACCATTCAAGGGTATTTAGACCTGGGGGTGTACAGCCTGGTGCTGCCTGTTCCTGTGGGCCCCTCGTTGGTCCCTGGTGGCTCTTTCTGAGTGGGTGTTGGGCCTTGGGCTCTTTTCTGTGGCTCTTCCTGTTCTGGGTTCCTGGATTTAACGCACGGTTTCACTTCGGCCCTGTGTGTCCCTGTCGGTGGGCCTTTGTGCGTGGTGGTAGGTGGTGCCCTGGGGCGGGGGGTGCTGGGCAGGCCTGCAACCTGCTGCCCCTCCCCTGCTTGCATGCGCTCTAGCTTCCTGTGCTTTCTCTTGGTGATGGTCCCTGCCCGCCTCCCTCATGGGGCTTGGGGAGATCCAAGGGGTGCAGTGCCTTTGTGGGCTTCATGCTCCTCCACGTGTGGCTCGGTGGCTTCCTTCTGTGCTCAGGCCCAGGTGAGCCCCACAGGCACCAGCAGATCCTTGGGTTGTGTCACCTGGGCAGGCCTGCTAGCAGTGGGGGAGCCGGGGGGGTCTGGAGTTTTCTGGTTGTCGTTTTGCTTTTGTGTGAGGCACGTCTGTTTTCCCATGGAGTAACGCTCTACCAGTAAGGCCAGTGGGCTTCTTGGGTGTTCACTAGTTTCACTTTATTGCCCCGGTCACGCGGGTCTGCACTGGCCGGTTACGGGAGGAGGGGATGGCTGTGGCACGGTGGCGTTCCCGAAGGGCAGGTGGCGCGGGTGGGAGCCTTCTTACTGGGGAACAGGGCCATGGGGGGGGGGTCCAGGAGGCCATCCTCACCCCCTGCGCGCTCTCTCCCCAGACAGCGCCGGCGACACTGCTCCTCTGCAGTGGTCCCAGTCTCTCCCGCACTCGGTGGCGGCCGCCGTGGGTGGCACGTCTGACCCCAGCGCCCTCAGCAGCTCAGCGTTAAGTGAACGAGAGGCCTCCCGGCTCGACAAGTTCAAGCAGCTCCTTGCCGGCCTGAACACAGACCTCGGTGAGTCCCTCGCCGGCGGAAGGCACGTGCACCTGCGCCCCCACGTGTGGTTTACTTTGTCAGAGGGCGATGTGTTTGTGCCGTCCTGCGCGAGTCACAGAGATGAGCCGTTTGTCCTTGAGGTTTACTTCAGCTGTGTGTTGGTCATGGGCTTCCGGGGCCATTGATCCGGTATTTTCTGTTCTGTTCTATTTTTTAATGCTCCGATTGAACTCCTTTGGCTTCTTGGGGCTGAACTGGTTTGCTCCACAGGACTGGCCAGCTTGGTGTCCCTGCTTTTCAGAGTCTTCGTGGGGACACAGAGCTGGTGACCGGGGTCCTGAGTGCTGCTGACTTTACACCTTCCTTGGTGTAAAGTGTGGGATAGGCTGTGAACACCCCGGGAGCGCAGGCGGGGCTGGGGTGGGCGGGCCAGCAGGGGGCCGTACAGTCAGCAGTGTGGTTCTCGGGGGTCACCATGGCCGCGGGGCCGCTCTGCCACCAGGCTCTGAGGCGGGTGCTCGCCTCCAGGTCCATTTGCTGGGCTTCCCCTCGAAGCTGCGTCCTTTCCTCGGTACGTCTCATCTTTGCGGAGTGCCACGCTGCATTGGGCATATTGCTGGCTGCGGGGGCTCTCCGGAAGGTGGTATGTGGCCGCGGTCACGAGATCACGCATGGTGGAGGGTGGGTGCCAGGGTGGCACGGAGGGCTGGCGCGCCTCGGCCGCAGTGGCCCGCTCCGCCAGCAGGTGGCGCGTGAGGCACGCGGCTGGGCTGCCCAGGAGGGAGGCGGGCGGAGGCGGAGCGAGCATGGAGCTGAAGGATAGGCCGTGTCCCTGAGGATGCTGCTCCCCTTGTGGGTGCAGAAGGGTTCCTCCCGCGAGTTTCTGCGTTTTCATTTTCCTGATTGATTTGCTCACGCACACGTAAGACAGTCACGCGGCACCAGAGGATGTGCGGTAAAAATGGGTCGCTCTCCTCTTCCCCAGCCCTGCTTTCCCTCCTTCGCGTGATTCCAGGTGTCTTCTTCCAGGGACAGGAAGGGAGGCCTCTCGTTCTCTTAACGCTGAGCTGCTGAGGGCGCTGGGGTCAGATCTCGCACATGACGATGCACGTGACGTCTTAAACCTTTTATTTAGGTGTAATTTCAAATGTAGAAGAAAGTTGCAAGAACGGGTTAGGGTTAGGGTAGGTGACCCTGTGACCCATGCAGCCCCACAGTCAGCATGTTGGAGCCAGGAACACTCCCCCTGTGCTGAGCTCCCGGGCAAACCCTGCAGGTCCCCTCCCCTGGCTGACCCCCTGAAGTTTCTGTCCCCACCTGCCATGAGTTGGAAGTCCCCACAACCTCCTCTTCAGGTTTGGATAATCTGCTCCAGTGGCTCATGGAACTCAGAGAAACATGTGTGATTCTTGGGCACAGCCATGAATCTCAGCTTCTTCATGATGGGGGGCAGCCCAGCAGCTGAGTGACCATGCAGGGCTGCCTCTGCTTTTATTTCATTTTTTTATCAGAAAATCAAGGGCAGTTGCCTCAAAGCGTGGGAGAGGAGGACAAAGGGATGGCAAGTATCCTGAAGCGGTAAAGCAGTCCTGCACCCTCCCCTAGGGGCAGGCACTCAGGGAGGCAGTCATGGGATAAGGGGAAAGTGGGATGTTTGTGCTAGCAAGCACCAGGTGCAGAAAGGGGACCTGAGGGTTACATTCTTTCCTAGCTCCTAACCTGTGCCCTGCCCCTGGGGATCATGGGATCCTGCTCCTACTGGGCCCTTGCGTTCAATAGTCTGAGAACAGGAACGCTGTTGACCTTTCAGCTGCTTCCACAATCACTCCTGTGGGCTTACAATATATTTTCTAAGAATAATTCCACACTTCCTCCGTGAGGTGGACTACCTGGTATGCACAGAGGTGGATATGAAGTTCTGCGACCACGTGAGTATGGAGATCCTGTCCCCCCTCTTTGGCACCCTGCACCCCGGTTTCTACCAGGCAGCCCACAAGGACTTCAGCTACGAGCATTGGCCACAGTCGCAGGCACACATCCCCAGGGACAAGGGCGACTTTTACTACATGAGGACCTTTTTTGCGGGGTCGGTGGTAGAGGACCAACTGACCTTGGCCTGTCACCAGGCAATGGGGGTCAACCTGGCCACTGGGATTGAGGCTGTGTGGCACAATGAGAGCCACCTGAACAGGTACTTGCTGGACCATAAGCCCATTAAGGTGCTGTCCCCAGAGGACCCGTGGGACCCTCAGCTGCTGGGCTGTCCCCGAGAGGACCTGTGGGACCCACAGCTGCTGGGCTGCCCCTGGAGGACCTGTGGGATCCACAGCTGCTGGGCTGCGCCCCATCATGAAGAAGCTGAGATTCATGGCTGTGCCCAAGAATCACCAGGACATCAGCAGTGGTTATTACTTGAGGAGTCATTTTGGTGCCCACCAGGTCTTTCACTTGAGTTAACAGATGAGCCCGAAGGAAGGACGTCATCAGTTAGGAAGTACAGACGAAGGTCAGAGTGGAGGTGGGCAAAGGCCTCTTTAACTCAGAGAGCGGGGGAGCCCCGAGGTTCTTCTACACACCTTGCCCTGCTCATCGATTCCAGCTGCCTGGCTCTGAGTTCTGTCCTTTTAATGAACTGGTCATCTAGTAAGTAACATGTTTCTCTGAGTTCCATGAGCCACTGGAGCAGATTATTCAAACCTGAAGAGGAGGTTGTGGGGACTTCCAGTCTGTAGCCCATAGCTCGGAAACAGGGGTGACCTCTCTGCCCAGCCACCGGCTGACCACTGAGTTAACAGCACAGGGATTCAGTGGCCACACACGGCAAAGAATCAGACTTGACAAAGTGAGTTCAGAAAAGTCACTAAGCCAACAGTAGCAACTACAACGAGCAGCAATCATGAAGCCTGGAGTGGGGAAGGTCTGATGTTCAGGATGCTTCCATTATAATATTCATAATCACACCCTGGACTTGTCACTGGGGCCAAGTCCCCCGGCTGGGGGTCAGGTAGCTCCTACATGTTCCACGTGCCTCTCTCTGGCTCCCCCAGCCGTGCACAGTCCTATGCTGCTTCCCAGCAGAGGTCAGTTTTAACCAAAGCCAGGAAGATGGGATGGGTTTTCCTGACTCCCCACCCCTGCCCCACAGGGCTGCAAGAGAGGAAAAAGGTTTCCTCAACCCTGTTAAGGTCCCCGGCTGAGTCTGGAAATTGACAAAGACAGATGAACAGGAGAAAAGCAAGCAAAATGTATTGATTGCTTTGGTGGGAGCCTCACAAGACCATGAAGACCAGCAGAGGTGACTGGAGCAGACAGCTCTTCTACCTTTTAGACAAAGAAGCAGTAAGTGTGTGAAGAATTGACAGACGCAGGGGTTTGGACTAGGGCTCGTAAACCGTAAAGAAGTAACTAGGAAGATAAGGGTTAGTTTAACCAGGTGTGTGTGTATAGACCCCGTGGTCCTAAATTCCTTGACTCTGGTGATAAGCACGTCATCTCTGTGGTCCGGGGAGAGAAAGTTCCACATGGCAGTCTTCTGACCTGCTTAAGGGAAAAAGGGCTGATGGCTGGGGGTCAGAGAGACCTTCTTGCTTTGCTCTATGCAAAAGTTCTTTTAGCTTCTGTATTTATTTTGCCAAGGTGCCGTATTTGGGGTAGTGTGTCCTAACCCTCACTGGCCTGGTGCTGTACTCTGTCTCCTAGTATCCAGGACATTGGATGTGCTGCTGTGGAGACCTTCCAGCCCTGGGGTAGCCCCTTGTCCAGGGAGGCACCTGCCTCAAGGGGAGGGTCGCTAAGGGTGGCCGCCCCTCCTCAGGGAGATTGGGTGGGAGAATGCAGATCTTACTTCGAGAAACTGACTTTATTTCCTGAAAAGGTCTACCTGATAGTGGGATCATACGGGAGTTCTTTTTTTAGTATTTTTGGGAAGCTTCATCCTTTTCCCAGCATGGGTGTGCCAACCAAAGTCAATTCCAGATGATTTTTACCTATAAACCAGAGATTTTGCAAGAACCTCTCCAGCAGAGAACATGAGGAGAACAGTTTCAAGACCTTAGACAGGCAGAGATTTCCCAGGATGCAAAATATACTAACCGTAGGAACAAACCGGTGACTTAGAAACTATGAAATGAAGAACTGGCTCTCCTTCTTCCATTTCTGGCTAGTGTGCTGGTCTGTGGCTCGATCTCACCTCAGGCAGCTGAAAGGTTGACCTCCCAGGTCAGCTACCACTGAGATGGCTACTGTTTCTAGAAATTCTTCGGGGTGTGGCCGGTTTTCCCCACCTGTGCATTGATCAAGTCGGCGACCTCGGACAGTGGAGCCACGGGTCCTCCAGGCATGGTTCCCCCCCAATGCCCCAGTAAAGCCATTCCACTGAGGGTTTAGGGGGACCGGAGCTGCCCCTAGGCAAAAACACCAGAGGTTCTCACTGTCCCTACCTGGCCTTCAGATGCTCCTCAGTTACTCCTGTGCCTCTGGTGTCTTCCTGGAACCCTGACCTGGCTGGTTTTGGACAGTTTGTCCAGTGGTACCCTCACTTTCTGGGAGGGGGATTTGCTGGAATCCGCAGTGTGTCCTGCAGCCCCACCGGGATCACTTTTTGAAGGCACGTCGCCTGGGCCATCTGAGGACTCAAGACTGTGGGTCTGTGGCTTGGAGGGATTCTGAGCAGCTGGTGGGATTCTGAGCGCTGGTGGGATGGGAGGGCTGCAAGGCCCAGAGGCAGGTTTCCAGGAAGCTGTCTGGGGTCCCCGGCATCCTGCCGTTTTTGAATCAAAGCCCTGAGATCTTTAAAATGCCAGCAACGTTACAGCATGGGCCAGAAAAGCAAATGTCCCTGTGCACCCAACACCACCTAAACTATTGGCCATTTCTTGTCACTTGAGTTGAGTAGAAAGGATTGGGAGTCAGGGCTTGAGGGGGGTCCTGGGTCAGACTTTGTGTTTGGGGGACAAAGGTCATCCGGACAAGCTTGTGCTGAGGCTGAGGAGGGGGTCTGTGTGGAGACCCCAGCTGCAGGCACTGCTGTCCAATGATGCCCCCTCAGCCCGACCCAGTGCACCTGCTGCTGGGGGAGAGCCTGCCCCCTCCTCTCTGCCTGAGGGCTCTCTCCTGCACGAGGTGTGCCTCCTCCCCTGCCAGTCACTGCCAGCCTGCAGCCTGGGAGGGTGGGAGGGTGGCTACCCCGAGTTCCTGCAGCTGCTCGGGGAGCGCCTGCCCCCTCCTCTCTGCCTGAGAGCCCAGGCTCTCTCTCACACCAGGTGCCTCCTCTCCTGCCAGCCACTGCCAGGCTGCAGCCTGGGAAAGTGGCTATCCCGAGTTCCTCCAGCTGCTGGGGGAGCGCCTGCCCCCTCCTCTCTGCCTGAGGGTGTATCCTGTACCAGGTGCCTCCTCCCCTGCCATTCACTGCCAGCCTGCAGCATGGGAGGGTGGATACCCTGAAAACCTCCAGCCCTGTGGACAGAGTCAGTGCAATGTGGTCTCCCAGCAGGTCTGAGCACCAGGCCCCCACATTGCTCACTCTCGTCCTATGGGCTCAATGTGCCACATCCTCCCTCAGGCTCCCTGGGTCCGAGTCCTCCTCTGCTCGTGGACCATCCTTGGCCCAGGCTCCACACGCTGGGACTGGGAGCGGGTCGTCTGGACGATCTGGACTCTCGCTTCTGTTCCCGTGACACGGGCACAGGCCGGCCTCACAGACTGCTCAGAGGAGACTCAGCACAGGACGATGCAGGTCGCTGTAAGGGGAGATGCCAAGTGACCCCAGAGGGAGCGCACAGGCCTTGCAGAAGGCGCTGGGCTCATGGGGCTCAGTGTGGGATGCGGGCGCCCAGCCAAGGGGCATGGGGAATCCTGGTGAGGGCGGCCCTGGCAAGTGGGGTAGGGGGAAGCCACAGAAGGGTCTCAGAAGAGGCAGGAGACAAGGAAGAGGACAGGACAGAGCTTCCCAAGGAGGTCGATGGAAGGATCAAAGGATCACAGAGACCCTTGGGGAAACTCGGAGGCCCTGGAGATGTTGGCTGAAATGCTGTCATTTGGTCAGAAAAATTGTGTCACAACTCCCCAGTTGACACTGGATGATTTACTCTTTGTTGGTTCTAGGAATCAGTGCATACCTGCCATTAGAACTCACATGGCATGAAGTCTAGGACATACTTACTTTTCATCACTTTTCAGGACGAGATTTTTCTAGAGGAGGTGCTAAACACGGGTCTCTCCATTCTTTTCTTTGTGCGACTGGCCTGTTTCCAGGAGCAGATTCCTAGTGCTCATCGCCAGAGCTAGCCGTGAGGACTGCCCCCCATCACCTCCCACAGTGGACGTGACCATGTGGGTTGGGGGGTGCTCACTGATGAAGCCCCAGTGCTCAGTACCCAGCAGGGACCCCAGATCCTGTGCTGAATGAGGGAGGATGGGAGTGAGGGAAAGAGAGAGGGAGGGACGATGGGAGAGAAGGAGGGGAGAGAGGGAGAAGGGAAGGGAGGATGGGAGGGAGGCAGGATGGGGAGGGGGAGGGGAGAAAGGCAGGAGGAAAGGGAGGATGGGAGGGGTAGAGGGGAGGGAGGGAGGCAGGGAGGATGGGAGGGAGGCAGAGAGGCAGGGAGGGAGGGAGTGGGGGAGGGAAGGGAGGAGTGGAGGGGAAGGAGAGAGAGGGGGGAATGAATGAGTGAATAAATGACGTACGGAGGGAGGGAGTGAAACCACAGAAGCTGGATCTGTACCTCAGGAGCCATTATTTGGGGTGAGGTCCGAGGGCATCACAGCCTGGGTCCTGGATGGTGGCTCAGGGCACGTCCATCTGTCCTCCCAGTGCTGACCTTCCTTCTCCTTGGACCCGGTGTCATCCTGGATCCTCTCCATCCCCTCCTCAAACAATTCTCAATGTTCCCAGGAACAGGGTGGCAGGACGGAGTCTCAGGAGGGGCTTCCCGGATCCTGTGCCCCGAAGGACAATGTGACAGTGGCTACAGGACATTCTATCATGAGGACTGGGACCATGGATCCCATCCATCTCCTTGGTCATTAGCGTTGTTCCATTCCCTGCTCTCTCCACCACCGCTGTGCTGAACACTCCTGAAAGCAGATCTGTGAAAAACCGAGCCAGAGTTTCCGGGGGTGAGTCCGAGGCCGAGCATGCCAGGTGATGGGTGCACCTGCAGCCTGGGGTGGGTGATGCTCACTGTTCTCCCAGACAGGGGTGCCCGTCACCCTTTCCTCCAGGGGACCTACATTGGACCTCCGCTTCCTCACGTTCTCCCCAGACCAGACACCTGCCAGTCTGAGGGTGATGAGCGCTGCCTCCATAGGGTTTCCTTTGCCGGAATCCTTCCCCGGGAGCTCCACATCTCTGACACATATTCCCTGCGTGCCTATCCTCCCCCTTGGACTGGCATGTGTTTGGTCTCCATCCCTGTGGAACCCAGTGACTTGGAGCGTGGTTTGGACCAGAGTCAGGTGAAACCTTTCTCTGGCCTTGCTTTGTGGTGTGTCTTCCAGCTTTCTGCGTTTCCCTGGTTTCTGTGTGGGCCACAGGAGTAACCAGCCGTTTCCTGTCTGGGGTCAGGCTGTGGTGTCCCAGCAGGTACAGGGGTCTCTGCCCCGAGATTGTGCCCATAATTCCTTTTTTAAAAAAAGATTTTATTTATTTGCGAGAGAGAGTGAGAGGGAGAGAGATCACGAGCAGGGGGAGTGGGAGAGGGAGAAGCAGGGTTCCCATGGAGCAGGGAGCCCAATGCGGGGCTCGATCCCAGGACCCTGAGATCATGACCTGAGCCGAAGGCAGATGCTTAACGACTGAGCCACCCAGGCGCCCCTGTGCCCATAATTCCTAAAGTGGCCTCTATGATTACATCTGATCTGTAATCAATCGGGGATTTCAATATCGAATAAGGGAAATTTTATGACAAATAAACAGAAGAAAACGAGTCCCCTTTGAAAATAAGTGGGCAGACACAAAGGCTCCTATTGCATGATTCCATGTACAGAAACATCCAGAACAAGTAAAAGAATAAGGAGAGAAAGCAGCTTAGGGGTTTCCAGGGTATGGGCTGGGGGCGAAATGGGCAGGGGGGCTTCTGGTTCGGGGACTCCTTTGAGACATGAGATATTCCGCAGCAATCTTCTGGGGTGTGGTGGCACAGCGTTGGGAATGTACTTATGCTCATCATATGTTCAGTTGAAAACAAGTAATTTTATTTAAAACAAATAATAAACAGTATACAGAACATGAAAATGAACAATATGAACTAGAACAATATGAACCAGAGAGAAAGAACATAGGGGGAGGGGATGAAACAATCCGGAGGGGCGTCGGGGTCCGGCGATGGACCTAAGGGTAATTGTACAAGGAGCTCTCCCCGCAGGGCTGTGGGCTCTGGATGTGGCTCTGGGAGCCCTGCGGGAGCAGGAGTAGGGGCAGGGGTTGGGATAGGGGCAGGGCCAGGGGCAGGGCCAGGTGTAAGAGCAGGCCCAGGGGCAGGGGCAAGGGGAGGGATAGGATCAGCAGTCGTGGCAGGTGCAGGATCTAGGGCAGGACCTGGGTAAGGAGCAGGAACAGGAGCTCCGGCAGGCGCAGGGGCAGGGGCAGCGGCAGAATGAGCAGGAACAGGAGCTCAGGCAGGGGCAGGGGCAGCAGGTCTGACAGGGGTAGGGTTATGAGCAGGAGCAGGGTCAGGGACAAGAACAGGAGCTCAGGAAGGGTCAGGGGAAGGGGCAGCGGAGTCTGGGAGGGGCAGGGAGAGGAGCAGGAGAAGGAGCAGGAACCGGAGCTCAGGCAGGGGAAGGGGCAGTGGCTCTGGCAGGGGCAGGGGAAGGGGTAGGAGGAGGATCAGGAGCTGGGTTGCAGCAGTGGCAGGTGCAGGATCCAGGGCAGGAGCTGGGTCAGGGGCAGGATCCAGGGCAGGAGCTGGGTCAGGGGCAGGAACAGTAGCAGGAGCTGGGTCCGGGGCAGGTGCCAGTTCTTCCTGGTCCACGTCAGGCTGTCCGTGGGTGGGTGCCGGGTCACCTGCCGTCTCCTGGTCTCCTCCTGAAGTCGCTGCAGGCACCACCCCTCCCTCCAGAGCTCCCGATGGAGTTGGAACCGGCTCTAGCTCCTCAGGTGCTGGAGCAGCTGTGAGAGGAGAAAAGCTCACCCCGAGCCCGCTCTCCGTGGGCCTTTGCGGAGACAGAACCCAGCCCAGGGCCTCCCAGAGAAGCCGCAGCCAGGAAGGAGCCCTCCCTGGGGTGTCTCCCCGACTGCAGTCCACCCGCTGGATGCTCTGCGCCCAGTCGTTGCTCCAGGCCCCACACCAGCCTCTGGGGGCTCGTCCCTGTGGGGCCAGCACCGACCCATCCCCACACACCACAAACACCCAGCCCCAGCCTTCTCACCCTCGGGCTCGGTCTCCGTGGGCTCCGGCTCCTGGACCACTGTCCGGTGACCAAGCACCTGGGACAGTGGTCTGGGGGGTGTTGGAGGTCTTGCCCGGCAATCCCTAGCACTTGTTTTGGGGGATGCCTGTGGGGTCAACCCCTCCGTCAGGGAAGAGGGCATGTCCGCCAGCCGCCTCGGGAGGTCATCCGTGGCCTTCTGCAAAGACAGGGACGGGTAGCTGGCTGGAGGCATCACAGCCCTGCCGGGCCATCCTCACTGTCCTCCTGCCCAGTCCCCCTGCTGCTCCCAGATCAGACACAGTCCTGTGAGTGCACACCCCTGCACCCTGGATGCAGTGACCCATCCCTGCAGGGCTATCTGGATAAACCCTGGGTAGAAGGGGCAGCGCCCACACACCCCATCCGACACGGCCAGCCTTGACCTTGAACATGACCTGCCCACTGGGAATCTGACCCCTCATCAGCCTGCTCCTGCTCAGGGTGGCCCCACCCTGCATGACCCCTCTTTACACACACACACACACAGAGACACACACGCACGCACACACACACTCACACACAGACACGCACAGACACACACACACGGAGGGGGGCCTGGGGCTGCACAGGCAGATCAGAGCGTGTGGGGCTGGGTGGCAGGCTCTGGGCCTCCTGGTGTCACCTTTCTGTCCTTCCGGCCAAATGGCCAGAGGCTGTGGGGAGCCCTGATTCGACATCCCCAGCGGGGGACAGTGTTTGCAGGGCGCTCTTTCTTCAGCCTGCAGCGTCCAGATTTGGGGAAGCAGCACCCGAACATGCTTTTTGTTGGAGGGTCTCCAAAGAAATGAGCTGGGCAGGGGGCTGTCTCTGGAATGTGGGTGCCTGGTTACCGGGGTTCCAAATTCTGTTGGGCTCTGTTGTCAGGGAAGTGAGGTCACCACTGCCTGGGGTCCCCTTACCCAACTTCCTCCTCACACAAGACCCCCGCCCGAGGGCCCCCTCCCCCGGCTGCTCAATGCTCCCCCTCCCCCCATGCCCCATCCATACAGTGACTCCCTCAAATGGTTCTAGTTAAGTTGACATTTCTAACCTGGTAGGAGTGAAGAGCAGATTGCTGCTGCACATCTTCAAGTGTGATATTGGTCATTTCATTTGGCATTAGTGTACAATGTATTTAGTGAATATCCACTCTCTACCAGGTAGTATAGATTGGTCTCTTGAATTCCGTGTTGACACCTTCTGAGCAGGAGCTTGGGAGTTAGGACAGATGCTGAATGGAAGACTCACACTTAATGTTTGTGATTCTTTCCTCTTATGTGTCATATGCATATACACACAAGATATGGTATATCTAGTAGTAAACCTTGGCATTCATTTAAATGATCACTTATCCTTTTCTATGCTGGTTGCCTAGGGGAATCTGATTGGATGCTCAGTCATAGTGTATCTTTCTCATATCTGATTTATATGTTTGGTTTTTTTCTCTTATTTTTCTTTCTATTTGATTAGTCTCATTAGACATGTATTTTTTTAATTATAACTAATAATCCAAGGTTATTTTTGGTTAAGTGTGGAATATTAGTAAATTATTAGTAAAAATTAAGTACTCTACTGAACGCTAATCTCAGAAAACTATGTTATGTAAGAACATTATGGTTATATTTTACTCACCAAGTTATTGAATTTTGCTAATAATTTAATATTTGCAAAGCAGTTTCAGAGACTATCAGTATAAAAAGATCATGTGAATTTCTAAATTTAGTTAAATGTTTTTAATTTTATAAAATACTTCGTTCCATTATTGATGGTCTTTGAGTTTCTTTCGTAAGTTTTTATATTGTGAATTGGAACTTCTCGATAACCCTAGAAATGAAAATTGGAATACTGGGTAAAAAGCACATTAGTCATTTATCACTGATTTCTTAAGCTTGGCATTACAAACATAGAGAACTACTCTGAGTTCTTCATCCGCTTATTTAATTTCATTTTTATAAGCCATTCCTCTTAAATACTTTGTATTCCTAGACTTCCTCAAATGGTACCCCGGTTCAGCATTCAGCAGTTCAACCCCAAAGGTTTTCTGCAGAATACTAGAATAATATGAAATATAAAAACACATCAGCACATTTAGTATTTAGCTGACCTTTGGACTCATGGGTTAGATCTGAGGAAGGTAGAAATCAAAAAAGCTATTTGATCTCCAAAACTTTATCTGTTGATCAGCCCTGAGAAGGACACTGACAGATATCCAGTTTATTGATGGCAGGTGTTAAGTGAGTTGTTTTTCTTCCGTTTGAAGAGGAAATCAGGTTCTATAATTGGTTTCATTCAAACTATTAATTTTTTTTATGTGTAATCAGGCAAGTTTAGATCAAATTAGAGAAAGGCATCTTGAGTCAAAGCCAACTTCAAAGTTTATATAGATAAGAAATCCTTATTGTCTTCTTGGACTAAATTATCTTAAAATACAGGCAATCTGGGATCCAGTGTCTATGGCCGGGCTTCAGGAGGCCATTGATGTTCCCAGTAATTTTATGTCAAAGTTGGTATGTGACTTTATTTCTCTAAGGATAATCCATTGGAAACCTGTGGGTTTTTCTCTCTGGTAAGAATTTATGAATATATTTTTTAGAAGATTTATTTATCCATTTTAGAGAGAAAGAGCAGAGGGGAGGGGCAGAAGGAGAGTGAGAAAGAATCCCAAGCAGACTCTGCGCTGAGCACAGGACCTAATGCGGGGCTTGATTTCATGACTTAGAGACCATGACTGAGCCAAAACCAAAAGCCTGGATGCTCAACCAACTGCGCCACCCAGGCACCCCAAAATTTATGAATATTTTAAGTGGATAATGAAAATTAGTATAGTAGTTTTAAAAAATCTGCCTTATAAATCATACTAACCTAGAATACAGGTAAAATATACAACAATTTCTTTTAACATAATACACTTTTTAATGAGTTGCCCCATTGTCCTTTTCTTAGTACTGTTCTTATTTTCCTTTTTCTTTTGTAGGGCTGAGATGCTTCTAGATCAGTACCGAAAGAAGTCAAAGCTCTTCCGTACTACAGTTGTCCTGGCCCCACTAGGAGATGATTTTCGCTACTGTGAACGCATAGAATGGGATCATCAGTATAAGAATTATCAGCTGCTTTTTGATTATATGAATTCTCATCCTGAGTATAATGTTAAGGTAATTTGAAAATATTTAATTATGATACTGTATTTGAAGTTGAGCCTTCATTATTAAATGAGGCTAAAACACAACAGCCTTAGTTTCTTTGTCCCACATCCCAATATTTCCTAGAATATGTAGTTTGTATGTAAGAGTGTAGTTCTTAAAGAGGAAAATTATCTAGTACTATAGTTGCATTTCTGAAGTTGTCCCTTTCCCCCCATTCCTACAGCATTAAAGAGACTTTACTTTTATGTAGTTGTAAATATGCACCTACTAAGTTGTGATCTTCAGTTTTCAGTGATGTCCTGTTTTTCTACCAGCATCAAAAGTTTGTTTCTCTGACGGCTGCATCCTTGTGATTTTAGTAATGTGACGGGCAATGCAGATGAACGTGTCATGAATTTTGCAAATTAATGTCTTGTGTCCAGAGAATACACTAGCATCTTTCTTAGTTGAGAAGACTTCCAAAATTAATCATTTACCTGTAGTTCTTTCTCTCTTTTTTTGTTTCCCTTTTGGAAAATTTTGAATGTACCCTAAAGTTTTGAGAACAACTTAAGTACCCTTCCCCTGACCCCTGCCTCCCCATATCCATAGCTCAGCTACCACATTGATCAACTCGAGGTCACTCTCACTTCAGCTGTGCCTCACTGTCCTCTCTCACCCTCTCCCAGGGATTATTTTGGAGGAAATAGTAGTCATGTAGTTTCATCTGTAACCATTTCATTATGTATCTAAATGATAAGGACTCTGTTTAAAAATACAATCATAATGCCACTATTATATCTAAAAAATTAACAATAATTCAATATTATCATATATCCAGATAGATTCAGATTTTCCTGATCACATACAGGCATTTTTTTTTAAGCATATGTTTCATGAGTCAGGATTCAAACAAGAGTCCTATATTAGACCCTATATGAGAAAATTACCCAATGTGTTTATTATATTCACATACTAACCTATGAGACAGTAGAATATTTGTGGAAATACTACAGAAAGGAAGAGATGTTACTGTTTAGGAAATTAGAAAGCTGATGATAGGTCACATTTTATGTAGGGAGAATTCAAGTTTATTAAGTAAATGTAAATAATATTAAATAGTTAAATAAACTTAAATAAAATGCCAGGTGTATTCAAGATACTTACAACTGAATTTCTACCAAATTATGAACTTTAGGTCTATGTTTAAATCATCTCTATAATCTCCTCAAAGATGAAGCTGATACACAAACATTTACTTAGGGGATGGCATATGCAGATGGGTATTTTATCCCTAAGTACATCTTCCTAGTGAATGGTTTTGAGATCCATAAAAGGATCTACCACTCATTCTAAAGAATTAAAGTACTGATTTTTGTATTTTACCTATTTCCTTCTTTGCCCAGTAGGGCAATTTGTAAAGTCACTTTAAAAAGCATCCAACTCTTGATTTTGGTTCAGGTCATGGTCTCAGGGTCACATACTTAAGATTTCCTTCTTGTATCATTTCAAAAGAAAAAACACTAACCATGATGATAGAAGGGAAAATAAGGTTACTTTTGTAAGATTTGGCAATGATTTGAATGAGCGGGGGGGGGGGGGGCAGGGGGAGGGGAGAGAGAGACTCTCAAGCAGACTCTGTACTGAGTGCGGAGCCCAATGTGAAGCTCATTCTCATGACCTTGAGATCATGACCTGAACCAAAATCAAGAGTTGGATTTCTTAACCAACTGAGCCATCCAGGCGCCCCACAGTATATTCAATTTTAATACTGTATATTATCTTTAATATCCATTTGATAAATACATCACGATTTGTCCATTGTATTATTGATGGACATTTGGGTTGTTTCCAGTTTTTGTGTATTACAAATAAAGCCATTTTGAATATTTTGTGCATGTTTTTATATACATGTATGTGAATTTATGTGGGTATAAAATGGGATAGAAATTTTTGGTCACTGGGTATGCACATGTTCAACTTCAGTAGATATTGCCAAATGGTATCCCAAAATAGATGCACTAGTCGTTGCATTGTATGACAATTTCAGTTGCTGTACTTCCTTACTCAGATTTTTTGTTAGGATTTTTTTTTCATTTTTATTTTTTTATGATCGATATGATGGTTTTATTTTATATTTCCCTGGTAGTTAATGAATTGAACCTCTTTTCATAAGTTTATTGCCATTTAGGTATCCTCTTTTGTGAAGTGACTATTTAAATCTTTTGATGACTTTTCCTTAAATTGGGTTGTCTGTTTATTTTGTACCATTTATAACTCTTTTATATATTTTGGTTTGAGTCTTCCTTCAGATAAAAGTTATGCAAATATTGTCTCCCACTATGTGAGCCTTTTTTTTAATTTCTTTCTTAATGCTGTCTTTTGATAAACAGAAATTCTTTGTTTTAATTAAATCTAATATAACAGTATTTTCCTTTCCATGTCATGTTCTGCTTAAGAAATTTTTGTTTATACCCCATAATTATGAAAATACGCTTCCTATGAAGCTGTCCTCCAGAAGCTTTATTGTTTTACCTTCAATATTTAGGTCTGTAATCTGTTTGGAATTGATTTTTTTGTGAATTGTATGAAGACAGGGATCAAGGTGCATTTTTGCCCATATGGGTATCTACCACCATTTATTGAAAAGACCAGTGTGCCCACTTTACTGCAGCATCATCTTTTTCATTAATTTTGAGTGAAACTATTTGTGTGGCTCTTGTATAGACTCTATTCAATTTTGTCTATTTAGTCTCGGACTGTCTTAATTACTATAGTTTTAGAATGGATCTTAATTTCTGATAGCATAAGTCTTCTAATTTTGTTTTCTTTCTCAAGATTGCATTGGTTTTCTTTATAGTTCTGTATAGGTTTAAGATCAATTTTTAAATTTCTACCAAAAAAAGTTGGAATTTTGATTGGCATTGCATTGAACCTATAGATCAATGTGAGTACCGTTAACTTCTTTACAAATATTAGGCCATCCATGAATGTGGTATATTCCATGTATAAAAATACACTTGACTTTTGCATTCTAACCTTGTACCCAGTAACCTTCATGCATTTCCTTTCTTTCTGGAATTTTTGTCACTCAAGTGTCGGCTGCTTTGATTGTCCTTAGATACCTTCAAACAAAAGCTTTTTTTCTCTCTGTGGTTTATCTAGTATCTGTTCTCTGTAGGATGTTTGAAGTTATTTTGTCCAAGCCAGAAGCTTCAGTTTATTATTTTCTTTTAATGAAAGGAAAAACCCAAGTAAGCAATTGAATTTAGATGGCTAAAAAATTGACATTGTACCAACCAAGCCAGTCAGTTTCCCATTGGTCATCACTTATTTAACAATTTATGTATTTTTCTCATATGTTGCTCTGATAGAGGAGTTTGATTATGTTTAAGATTAAGGTTATGTTAAAGATATAATTTGTTGCCTTTTGAAGTAAAAAACATCTACCTTTTTTTTTGGTTATTTGGAATACGTACTTTGAGCTACCAAGAGACTATAGAAAAATTCACTCTTAAATAATTTCTTTTGAAACTACTCTAGGATAGATACAGGATTATATATCAGTCCTTTGAGATTGAATTAAATTTGTGAGAATGCTCACCAGGCTACTTAAATGAACTTTGCCTGGGGCAATTGCCAAGAAGGAAATACTTTCATCTTGGCTAATACCAAAAATTAGTTACAATATTCTAAAAGGGTATACTTTGTTGTGAATATTAACTCTGTAGCATGCCACAGTTCCCTAAAATCTGAAACTGAAGGGAATTTTTGTTATCTCATAGAAATCCCTTTTTATATAGATGAGAAAGTGAGTCAGAAATTTAGATTGTTGAATATTTTTTACTTTTATCAGTATACTTCCCTGAGCTTGTCTGTACTATTGGGCCTGAAGTTAATGCTGTATTTCTTTGCATTTGTGACCCTCATGGTTATACACACACACTTATATTCTGCTTCTTAGAATGTGTTAAGTGAGTAATAAATAACACTTAATTTTTGAGTACTTACTATTTGCTATTAACGTTTTCTTTTAGAGAGAGAGCATGCACTTTGGGGGTGCGGGGGCGTGGGGATGGGGAAAGGGAGAGAGAGAATCTTAAGCAGGCTCCATGCCCAGCACAGAGCCCAATGTGGGGCTCGATCTTATGACCCCGAGATCATGACCTGAGCTGGAACCAAGAGTCAGGTGCTTAACCAACTGGGCCATCCAGGCACCCCTGCTATTAACTTTTTAAAGTGCTTCACTTTAGTTAACTTATTTAATTCTCTGAACATTTTCTGGTAGGTACTATAATTATCCCCATTAGAGATGAGGAAACTGAGGCACAAATATATTAACTTGCCCAAGATACATTGTATTTGGTGAAGCCAAGATAAGACTAGGTAATATTATTGAAAATTGCTTTTCTGTGATGTAAACATAAGGATTTAGAAATAATTATCTATTTTGCTGTTATAAAATTTATTGTGTCACAGGTACATGATAACTTCTATTTGTCTTACTAATATCATCATGTTTCCAGCTGAAATTTTGCCTTTGCAATAGAAAAATGATAGCTAAAACTTAGACCATTATTTCCCAGTTGTGTTTCTAAGCATTTTACTTAGATCCCTCTTAGCTGTAACACAGACACAGAGACAATATATAAATATGCTCAAAACCACATTGTTAGGTAAATGGTAGAGATGGAATTCAAACCAATGCTATCTGGATCCAGGTTCTGTGCTGTTCTTAACCACTCTTCTAGAGTGCTACTCACTGTTTTTAACTACTCTTTTTTTTTTTCTTAAGATTTTATTTATTTGACAGAGACACAGCTAGAGAGAGAACACAAGAAGGGGGAGTGGGAGAGGGAGAAGCAGGCTTCCTGCAGAGCAGGGAGCCCGATGTGGGGCTTGATCCCAGGACCCTGGGACCATGACCTGAGCCAAAGGCAGATGCTTAATGACTGAGCCACCCAGGCACCCCTGTTTTTAACTGCTCTTAATTATTTTTCTGCCACATTGAATCAAAGTAGCTTTTAGTATCTGTGTGTGTGTGTGTGTGTGTGTATCTGTGTGTGGTAGGAAACAACAAAAATAGCATCTTAATATTCAAAGAAATACATTCCCTGTTAAATTCTCTGTTTATCTCTAAAAACACTGCCTTTTAATATCTGTTTACATGGTGTGGTATAATACTTCTTTTTTCCTTTGATTTATGGAATAGTTTGGGCTCATAAAAATGGATTTATGTTCTGGTAATTTAAATCATTAGTCAAAAGACCTTTTCATTTGAGCAGTCAACCTTGCAGTTCTTGTCACTCTTTGTGTTTTACTTCTATTCAATGTTACCTGCTGGTAGAGCAAGTCCATTTTTTTAATGACCTGCTGTTCTTAAAGTCTCCCTTATGAGAGCTCAAGCAAGGGGGATGGGGAGGCCAGGGGAGTGTATGTGCATATGACATATGAAAATACTTAATGGTTAACCAAACTGTATGTAAATGTTTTATTTTTGCTGCTTCCTCCCATCTTTTATTCATCTCTGAATTATTCTATTCCCTGACCCTTGCACACTTTGAAATTCTGGAGATGGGTAAGGTGTTTTCAGATCCACAGATTTGTATATCTCAGTAGTTCTTCTAACTGCTTAGGGGTGTAAGTTTTATTTTAGTTTACTTTGGGACCTGATGCAAGTGAAAGAGCTACTGTATATTTTTCCCCCTGCTTTTGAGTTTTGTAAAATCTGAGCTAGAATTTCATCTTAACTGGAAAGCGCATCTTAAATATTTACTGTTAACTTTTCCTTTTAGTGCTAGAAGTAATTTTAAGGTAGAGATGAATAAGTGTCACTTTTTTTTTTATTAGATACAGTTTGGGACTTTATCAGATTATTTTGATGCACTGGATAAAGAAGATGTAACCATTAGAAAGAATAGCCAATCCATGTTCCCTGTTCTAAGTGGAGATTTTTTCACTTATGCTGACCGAGACGATCATTACTGGAGCGGCTATTTTACATCCAGACCCTTCTACAAACGAATGGATAGGATATTGGAATCCCATCTAAGGTACAAAATTTACGTTTAGAAAGCTACATTAATTATTCACCTTTTTTATGTGATCATAGCACATAGCATAGCATAGAGTTTTGCATAATATACAACATGTATGCAGTATTGGGATGTGTTTAATGTAATTGTGAAATTTTAATGCAATCAGAGCTATGTCTCCAGTGCATAATCAGATTATTATATGGGCTTTTGTTCTGAAAAAAGCAGTTTATCTGATTAGACTTTCTCCTGTATCTTATGTTTTATATGTTTCTAATTAATTACTGGTATTGTTTGCACACCGTGATAATATCCAGTGGCATTGTTATGTGTGTCTGCAGGTCAGTAGCCAGACAGACTAAATTGCTGGAAACAAGCAAGGGTCACAAGGAACAAACAGGGCCTCTCTGTGGCTAAAATGTGGGCCTCAAAGTACACAATCTAAAACTAATGTATTTTATATGTGGGAGAACTTCAGAGGCTCCACCTCAGTTCTCATTTATTGAAACATATTTCTATAGGTGTGATTCTCTGCTTAGAAGAGCAAAACTTGAAAGAGATGAGAACTGATGGCGGCAGAGTGATTGGCTGAAAAAGCATAGTGACAGGGAGAAAGCAGAAAAGTCAGGAGAAAACAAAAACGCTCTAACCAGCGTTGTCCAGTAGAACTTTCAGTCACTGTCCAACAGAACTTTCTGCAGTGGTAGAAATCTTCTGTTTCTGTTTTCTGCACTGTTTAGTATGGCCACTTGCCACATGTAACTGTTGAGCACTTGAAATGTGACCAGTGTGGCTGAGGAAGTGAACTCTTAATTTCCTTTAATTTGAGTTGATTTAAATGTAAATAAATAATCACACGTGGCTAGTAGCTATCTTTGTGGGTCCTGTTGCTTTTTGGTAAGGATGAACCACCCTGGGGGCTCCTGGGGCTCTCTCTATGTGTGTGTAGCGTGGGAGCTTAATTCATTTTCAGGATGAGTTCACTTTCAGCTTAGTTCAGATCATGAATTCATGATGATTAATTTTCATGATGAATCTCAGTATTAAAAATAAAAAGTCATGTTATATCTACCTTCTTCTCCGTACTGGTAGAAATAGTACATTTTGGAAAGCCCTTTTATAAAGATCATGAATTTCTCCCAGAGTTGTACTTTGGTATAGTAGTGTGTTTTTTTTTATTTTTACTGTTTCATGCTGTCAGCATTATTTCAAAAGCCTGACCTTTGCCTTTTTTTTGGGATATTCACAAATGTGCCAGATGGATACGTATTCCTGTATTTGTAATAAAATAGTATTTCTATATTAGAGAGATTGATGCATTCTTGCCCAATAGAATATTAATTCTCTATTATGTTACTCTAAACTACCTATGATAAAAACAGAGAAAGTACTAAGTAATGTAGAGATTCTTTTGGACTACTGCACTTTTTTAAAAGTGTCAACTATTTTTTAGTGACAAAGAGTTACAAATATTGATTCAATTTTAATTTATTGAACATATTTAAGGTGAAGTACTTAGTGTGAGTAATAATATATTTTGAAAATTCTGCTTTAAAATAAAATGACAAAAAACCATATAATAATGACAAATTTCAAAATGTAATCAACTTACTTGAAAATAAGTTTATTGTCTGATTATAGATATTTCATCTTGATGCTCATTTGTAAAACATTTGGATAGGATAGAGGAGTATAAAGAAGAAAATATTTTTTAAACCCCCTTTTTACATTTTGGGATATCTATATGTATAGGTACTCTTTGCAAAGCCAGGAATATGTGCTATGGGTATAGATGGACATATATACACAATTTCTTTAATTCAAACTTAGTGTTTCTCCTGCCATGAATTTTAGAAAGATTAGAATTTAAAGGCAGAGATTATTTAGTATCTTCTAATTATTTCAAAATTTAAAACAATTCTTTTTTTTTTTTGAGTACTTTAAATTTGTCCTTTTCCTTATATTGTGATACATTTTCAAGCTGCCTTGGTTTTCTCTCCATCCTTCTTAATATGTTTGGCATAAAGAACCTTCTTAAACTTTTTACTTCATCAAGCCATCTCTCTTTTTTTTTTAAAGATTTTATTTATTTATTTTTAAAGATTTTATTTATTTATTTGACAGAGAGAGACACAGAGAGAGAGGGAACGCAGCAGGGGGAGTGGGAGAGGGAGAAGCAGACTCCCCGCGGAGCAGGGAGCCCCATGTGGGGCTCGATCCCAGGATCCTGGGACCATGACCTCAGCTGAGGGCAGACGCTTAACGACTGAGCCACCCAGGCACCCCAAGCCATATCTCTTTTTTAAAGAACTTTTTCGAAACCTGTCTTGAACCATATCCTCTGATGAAAAAAATAAAGCATGAAAATGATAAGTCCCCATATTCTTGCTCAAAAACTACTCGTAAGCCCAAGTGTTTTTTCTTTAAGATAAACGAGAAGCGACAGCATATGTTTTATCACCTTTCAGTTTATATTGTTACTTTCCCTCTAGTTGTTGAATGTTCTCATTCAGCACAGAGACTAGCTGTTGTCACTGAGCTGTCAGGCCATCGCTTTCTGCCTCTCCTTCACTGTTAGTCTCCCACTCATGTGACCATTTCTGCACCGTCTCTCCTTTAATGTATGTATGTGAGAGTGAATGGCTTTCTGGTGATGAAGTTCCTGGTATGTGTCTGGGCTGATCTTGGAGAGAAGAAAGGGCAGCAACCATTATCCACTTTTTACTGCTGTTTCGAGCTTTTTTTTTTTTTTCCACTATGTTATACATAAGTACACCTATCTCGCTGCCAGTGGGTACTGGCTTCTTTCCAGGACCATCTAGAACAAGCGTCCTTTATATCAATTTAGACATGATGTTCTCTGATGATTGATAATCTAGATATATTAGATGGATACCTAGATGGTTTTATAGGAATGTTTATTATCAATATCTTTTTTATCAATTGTGCTGAAATGTGGATTTTTTAAAAAATGCATTTAAAAATTGTATCAGTACCACATATTTTAAATAGTAAATGTTTGTTTTGAAATAAGAATTAATGACTGTTTTATACAATTAGGGCTGCTGAAATTCTTTACTATTTCGCCCTGAAACAAGCTCAGAAATACAAGATAAGTAAATTTCTTTCATCATCCCATTACATGGCACTGACAGAAGCCAGAAGAAATTTGGGACTGTTTCAACATCATGATGCTATCACAGGAACTGCAAAAGATTGGGTGGTTGTGGATTATGGTACCAGGTAATATAATTATTAAAAAGTGATTATAAAACAATTTTTTTTTAATTTTGGGTCACAGGCTTATATCTTTGATGAAATTGTTAATGTACATCAGACCATATCAATAATGACATCCCTTATAAGTATTGCTATAGAAAAACAACATCAATATTCAAAGCATTTTTCAAGAATTGTATGGAGAATGTACTAGCTGTCCTAACTTTTTATTGCAGTGCATTTCTGCAAATGGAGTAGTAAAACATTATTATAAAGCTGATTCTGTTTTCTCCCAAGTATAATGTGGTAATTGGGGTTACCTTGTTGACCAGGGATTTGGTATCAAATAAATCATAGCTGTAATCCAAGGAGATAAAGACCCATACTTGATTGTATAGCAGTTTAATTTCATCCTATTTCATATCCAGTTGTTCTCAGCCTAGAGTTTAGCCAGGAAGTAGAAGAACCTAGAAACTTTGACATATATAGATGATATAAGGAATTGGGATGAGAAGGGTTGGCTTGGGTATTGATATCAAAACCATCTTCAACTCTTAGAAGGTCTGTGAGATGAGTGAGGGAGGGGAAGCTCAGTTATTTTCACATTGCAGGATTGGAAACAGTGAGTACAGGCTTTAGCTCAGAACAGCAGGAGACTTTGTAAATAGTGCTTCCCAATAATCAAAAGGCTTACCTTTTGTGATAGTGAGATTTCCATCATCATGCCCTAGTTTGGGTAACCATTCATTAGGATCATTGTAGAGGAGATTCCTATGTTGGGGAAGGAGTTTTGACTATTATTTCATTATGGCTTAGTTATTATTTCTTCCAGATTTTTTTCCTATCAAAAATGGTGTACTTCAATAATATTTTAAAATTGTTAAAGTGTGCTCTGATTTTCTTATAATACAGATTTAAGAAGTGAACCTCTTTTTTTAATAAATGCTCTCTCCCGTATGTTAAAAGTGTATACAACGTATAAAGTCAACATTACAGATTGATCCACAACTGATATCACTAATCATTATAAGTGTTAATTAAAATTTTAGTTATAGTATTTTGACTGCCTTTCTAGATATTTGAAAAACAAATTCTTGAGGTTTCATTAGTTGACTTGAATCCTTGAAAATATATTCATGGTAGCATCTTGAATATCTTCTCAGTTTTCTTGTGGCAAATGTATTTGGCATCTGTTGAGGTTGAGCTGGGCTTAAAATGGAAAACATTCATTGGCTGATAATGATAATTGGTTTTTCTCCCACAGAAGGCATTTTTTAAAATAAGGTCAGATCCTCCATTTTTTTCCTTTTCACCTGCTCCTGTCTTCTTGGTTTATTGAATTTAAAAGTGAGGCTTATATTCAGAAAAGAGTTCCTAAGAGGAAATGAAGAAGTCATTCTCCTATACTGTCTACCTGCTCTCTCTCTGGCTGCCATATTGAAAGAGACTTGGGTACAGGTCATTGAGTTTTTGCAACTGAACATTTTCTATCTCATAACCTTTCCAGAAGGGCTGTCATTAGTTCCTCCATATGTTTGGTTATGCTTTTAGCTTATAAAAACATCACCATACAAAATTGCATCTTAGAGAAAAAAGACAATAATTCTCAAATTATACTTGACATTTGTAAATTTGCTTTGCGAGCACTTCACACTTCATTGAGAAGTCATACACAATTATCAAGTCATTAGCATAGACATTTTAAGTAGGAAATTTCAAAACACAAGTTAGAGAGTTATAAACAAAGAGGCAGCTAGCATTGGGTGCTCTCTTGTTCTTAGACTGTTGACTGTTTATTCAAATGTTGGCAGAAGTGTCCCTGTGAACAAGTGTATGAGTTCAGGATTGCATTTGGCTGCTAGTAATAACAACTTAAAACTGAATAAATCCTATCCTACTTATTTTTATGCCACGTGGAAGAAGTCTGCAGGTCCCCAGTTCAGGTATAGCAGCTCTACAGTGCCGACAGGGGTCCAGACCCTTCTAGCTTTCTCTTCTGCCATCTAAAGGTGATTCTTACTTAGAGTACTGCTCTCAACAGTAGATTGAATGTTTATATAATTATCACCTGGAGAACAAGAATACATCATGGCTATTTGAAGGTTAATTCTAATCATGGCATGAAAAAATGAATTAGAGGGGGACAGTGTTTGTGATGGATGTTCAGCCTAAAAGTGGATAATGGGGCTATGTGCAAGAGAAGAAATGGTAATGAGATCAGTTACAGAAATATTTAGAATTCTGCCTATTTCTATGTTGTAGTTAAGGTAGGTAGGAGAAAAAAATGAACAAAGGGTAAGTATGAGGGCCCATATGTATAGATCAAACTTCACTGACAAACATGATAGTATCTGCCTGAAACAGTAGTAATGATACCAGAGTAGAAAACTGTGATTTCTAAGTGATGGTCCGGTTCAGTGATAATAAAATACGGGCATGTTAGAAAATTAGAGGCTCTGGGAAATCCCACAATGATGAATTGTTGAAACATTAAAATTTTGCTTTACCCAATGTTTCCCAAACTTATTTACTGTGTTTAGTCTTGTTTTGCTTTAAACAGAATGGCTTTATGCATCCTGAGAAAGCATTTGGGGAATACACTACCAGTTCTTAGTGCTTACCTCGTTAGAAGACTGTGCATGTGCCTTTAGGATACAAACATTGATGTGTGGCATTCCCTCAGTTTAAGCTCCAGTGCACTGTAATACATATAAGGTTTTAGCTGATGGAGAACGTGACTTTTTTTTTTTTTAAGATTTTATTTATTTATTTCACAGAGAAAGAGACAGTGAGAGAGGGAACACAAGCAGGGGGAGTGGGAGAGGGAGAAGCAGGCTTCCCGCTGAGCAGGGAGCCTGATGCGGGGCTCGATCCCAGGACCCTGGGATCATGACCTGAGCCGAAGGCAGATGCTAAACGACTGAGCCACCCAGGCGCCCCAAATAATAGATTTTAAAGAATAGCATTGACCGTTCTAAGGAGTCTAGTTTTTTGTTGTTTCGATTTTTTTTTTAATCAGTGAGGAATTAAAGGTAAACTACAGCTCATAGTAGCCGTTCTAGGAAGGGTAGTGGATCCTAAGTATAAGCTGTATCAGTCTGTTCTCAATTGGACAAGAATTTGGGTTTGGGGTTGTTTTTTTTTTTTTTTAAGATTTTTATTTATTTATTTGAGAGAGAGAGTCAGAGAGAGGGCACAAGCAAGGGGAGCAGCAGAGGGAGACGGAGAAGCAGGCTCCCTGCTCAGCAGGGAGACCGACGTGGGGTTTGATTCCAGGAACCTGGGATCATAACCCCAGCCAAAGGCAGACGCTTAACCGACTGAGTCACCCAGGCACCCCAGGAATTTGGTTTTGATTGACTGTTCTTATACCAAAGAAAAAATGAAAAATAACAATACTTCTGGAATATTATGCATGGGCAATTGTGACTAATTTATTTAAAATTATTCTATCTTTAAATAGCTCTAATATTAAATTAAAAAACCAAGAGAATTATCATATATTTACAAAGAGAAAATAAAAGACTATCAGGGAGGCAGGTGGGTGCATCAGAAACAGGTAGGAGCCCAGAAATCCCCATGCCAGCTTTCATGTTCTTCCCTTACTTTTTAGCTATATGGTAAAATTAGGTCCAAGAACTTTGTAAACTCTTAATGCATTATATTAATTTCAGAATATTTTTTCTAGAACCAGAGAGGTACATTTGGAAGAAAATTTCACAGTTCTGAAAATCTGATGCTACTTAAGTAGTTCGCAATGCAAGCCTAGCTCGTCATGCCATTGTTGAGCTTCTGCAGCCTGTAATGCTTAAGAAAATATAATTCCTTCAAAAAAAAAGAGAAAATATAATTCTTCATAAATGCTTTCAATGTGTTCCTATGTCACAGAAGTATGTTCTGTTCCTGATTTTTCTTGACAACTAGATTCGAAATGACGAAACCTTAAACCAGTGGTTGCCATAGTTTTTTCAAGTTTGTAAATTTGCTTTATATTCAGTTCTTTCTAGTAAAAGGGCAGTGTGTTTTATAGACTAGTAAACCTAAGTGTGATTAAGCAATTCTCTGAATCCTGCTTTCTGTTTGCTTAGATGACTCCCTGTGGTCATCCTTGCCACCTGCCCGACCCCTGAACATTAGGGGGCCACGGTTATAATAAACGTTTGCCTGGGAAAATGTCACTGCTGTAGAATGAATGGTATTTCTAATAAATAGCACATGGACAATATAGAAGGGTTTTAATTAGAAATTTTTTTTAAGACTTTTTTTTTTTTAAAGATTTTATTTATTTATTTGAGAGAGAGAATGAGAGAGAGCACATGAGAGGGGGGAGGGTCAGAGGGAGAAGCAGACCCCCCGCAGAGCAGGGAGCCCGATGCGGGACTCGATCCCGGGACTCCAGGATCATGACCTGAGCCGAAGGCAGTTGCTCAACCAACTGAGCCACCCAGGCGCCCTAATTAGAAATTTTTATAGCTGGGAGGGAATGTTTGTAGATCACCTAGGCCAGTCAAGTTGTAAACATTTTTATTTTCTATTTTCAGCACTTTTTGTCTAATGAAAAACCTTATACTCCATTTTTATAGCATGCGCCTGTTCTGATACCTTGTAAGGTTTTGTTTTCACTTGAGATTGCAAATATCAGGTGGTATGTATTTGCCATTTGGGAAATGATAATAAACATCCCTTGGAAAAGTTAAAAGCTGAAATTTTTTCTTAAAAATGTCATTTCCTCCTCAGCCTTATGTTTACACAACACTGCCCTTTGTCAGAGTGCAACGTGGAAGGTTTTACTCAGACGTGACTTGCTTTTTGGAACATGTTACCCATAGGGTCCGACTGTACAACATCCAAGGTAAGAAAACAAAGCAATAGCTGTGAAACATGTACTCTGGTTCTGGAATTCTTTGTGTGTCATTTTTAATAAACTAGCAATTGGTTTTTTGTGTGGGGTTTTTTTTGTTATGTTATGTTAATCACCATACATTACATCACTAGTTTTAGATGAAGTGTTCCATGATTCGTTGTTTGTGCATAACACCCAGTGCTCCATGCAGTACGTGCCCTCTTTAATACCCATCACCAGGCTCACTCATCCCCCCACCCCCTCCCCTCTAGAACCCTCAGTTTGTTTCTCAGAGTCCATCGCCTCTCATGGAGCAATTGGTTTTTGAACATGGTATTTATGGTGGTCTTTCCTAAACTTGTCATTATACTCACTGTGTGGTTTAAAAATATACTTAGCCTTTTGATAATCAGAAATGGTAAAACATTTAACTCTACATATGTATGTTCTTTCCCTATATATATCTCCTCTTACGTCTCATAATATTTGTCTTGGTCATGAGTTCATTAATTGGAATCTTTATTTCTAAGATCTAAAAACAGTGGGGTTTTTTGTTGTTGTTTTAATTTTACAAAATGGGAATTCTGTCAATTACGGCTTTCAGTTAGTAGATCATTGACCGTCTCTGACATGCACACACCCCCCCCACGTATGGCCTGCCTTAAATATGGAATGTATTACAATAGCAGGTGTTACTGGAATTTAACTTTCTTTTAAGAAAAACGTTCGTTACTAGTTCTTTCTGTTTACAAGTCTTTACCTGGGAGAGTATAAAATCGGGCGATTGTTTATTGCTTTTAGGATGGGACTGATGAGCAGCATCTTTATCAACCAAGTGACAGTAAATAGGCTTTTAATCCTCTTAGGGACTTAACCATGGGCAGTGGTTCTTGTCCTTCCTTAGGATTTGGATGGAGCCGTGGCTCCCAGACACCCTCAGAGTTGCACATTTATGTTGGTTCATGTTGAATTCACTTTTTTTAGAATGGAGTACTTTTCCAACCACAAATGTAATCCTAGTAACCAGACCACTTAACCATGGTATCAACTCTCTTAGAAAAGGACCTCATAAAAATGCCACTTTAGATTCTTCTTTGCTGTTAGCTAGGCTGAAAAAGTTAGAAAAGGAAATATTGTTTCCTTGAATCTTTTTTTTTTTTTTTTTTTTTTTTTTTTTTTTTTTTTTTTTTTTTTTTTAATTTTTTTATTCTTATGTTAATCCCCTTACATTACAACATTAGTTTTAGATGAAGTGTTCCATGATTCATTGTTTGTGCACAACACCCAGTGCTCCATGCAGAATGTGCCCTCCTAAATACCCACCACCAGGCTAACCCATCCTCCCACCCCCCTCCCCTCTAGAACCCTGTTTGTTTTTCAGAGTCCATCGTCTCTCATGGTTCGTCTACCCCTCCGATTTCCCCCGCTTCATTCTTCCCCTCCTGCTACCTTCTTCTTCTTCTTCTTCTTTTTTTTTTCTTAACATATATTGCATTATTTGTTTCAGAGGTACAGATCTGAGATTCAACAGTCTTGCACAATTCACAGCGCTTACCAGAGCACATACACTCCCCAGTGTCTATCACCCAGTCACCCCATCCCTCCCACCCCACCCCCCACTCCAACAACACTCAGTTTGTTTCCTGCGATTAAGAATTCCTCATATCAGTGAGATCATATGATACATGTCTTTCTCTGTTTGACTTATTTCACTCAACATAATACCCTCCAGTTCCATCCACGTTGTTGCAAATGGCAATATCTCATTCCTTTTGATGGCTGCATAATATTCCATTGTATATATATACCACATCTTCTTTATCCATTCATCTGTCGATGGACATCTTGGCTCTTTCCACAGTTTGGCTATTGTGGACATTGCTGCTATAAACATCGGGGTGCACGTACCCCTTCGGATCCCTACTTTTGTATCTTTGGGGTAAATACCCAGTAGTGCAATTGCTGGATCATATGGTAGCTCTATTTTCAACTTTTTGAGGAACCTCCATACAGTTTTCCAGAGTGGCTGCACCAGTTTGCATTCCCACCAACAGTGTAGGAGGGTTCCCCTTTCTCCGCATCCCCGCCAACATCTGTCGTTTCCTGACTTGTTAATTTTAGCCATTCTGACTGGTGTGAGGTGATACCTCATTGAGGTTTTGATTTGGATTTCCCTGATGCCGAGCGATATTGAGCACTTTTTCATGTGTCTGTTGGCCATTTGGATGTCTTCTTTGGAAAAATGTCTGTTCATGTCTTCTGCCCATTTCTTAATTGGATTCTTTGTTCTTTGGGTGTTGAGTTTGATGAGTTCTTTATAGATTTTGGATACTAGCCCTTTATCTGATATGTCATTTGCAAATATCTTCTCCCATTCTGTCGGTTGTCTTTTGGTTTTCTTAACTGTTTCCTTTGCTTTGCAAAAGCTTTTTATCTTGATGAAGTCCCAATAGTTCATTTTTGCCCTTGCTTCCCTTGCCTTTGGCGATGTTTCTAGGAAGAAGTTGCTTCGGCTGAGGTCAAAGAGGTTGTTGCCTGTGTTCTCCTTTAGGATTTTGATGGACTCCTGTCTCACATTGAGGTCTTTCAGCCATTTGGAGTCTATTTTTGTGTGTGGTGTAAGGAAGTGGTCCAGTTTCATTCTTCTGCATGTGTCTATCCAATTTTCCCAACACCATTTGTTGAAGAGACTGTCTTTGTTCCATTGGACATTCTTTCCTGCTTTGTCGAAGATTAGTTGACCATAGAGTTGAGGGTCCATTTCTGGGCTCTCTATTCTGTTCCATTGATCTATGTGTCTGTTTTTGTGCCAGTACCATGCTGTCTTGATGATGACAGCTTTGTAATAGAGCTTGAAGTCCGGAATTGTGATGCCACCGGCTTTGCTTTTCTTTTTCAATATTCCTCTGGCTATGCGGGGTCTTTTCTGGTTCCATACAAATTTTAGGATTATTTGTTCCATTTCTTTGAAAAAAGTGGATGGTATTTTGATGGGGATTGCATTGAATGTGTAGATTGCTCTAGGTAGCATTGACATCTTCACAATATTTGTTCTTCCAATCCATGAGCATGGAACGTTTTTCCATTTCTTTGTGTCTTCCTCAATTTCTTTCATGAGTATTTTATAGTTTTCTGAGTAAAGATCCTTTGTCTCTTTGGTTAGATTTATTCCTAGGTATCTTATGGTTTTGGGTGCAATTGTAAATGGGATCGACTCCTTAATTTCTCTTTCTTCTGTCTTGTTGTTGGTGTATAGGAATGCCACTGACTTCTGTGCATTGATTTTATATCCTGCCACTTTACTGAATTCCTGTATGAGTTCTAGCAGTTTTGGGGTGGAGTCTTTTGGGTTTTCCACATAAAGTATCATATCATCTGCAAAGAGTGAGAGTTTGACTTCTTCTTTGCCAATTTGGATGCCTTTGATTTCTTTTTGTTGTCTGATTGCTGTGGCTAGGACTTCCAATACTATGTTGAATAGCAGTGGTGATAGTGGACATCCCTGCCGCGTTCCTGACCTTAGGGGGAAAGCTCTCAGTTTTTCCCCATTGAGAATAATATTTGCTGTAGGTTTTTCATAGATGGCTTTTATGATATTGAGGTATGTACCCTCTATCCCTATACTCTGAAGAGTTTTGATCAAGAAAGGATGCTGTACTTTGTCAAAAGCTTTTTCTGCATCTATTGAGAGGATCATATGATTCTTGTTCTTTCCTTTGTTAATGTACTGTATCACATTGATTGATTTGCGGATGTTGAACCAACCTTGCAGCCCAGGGATAAATCCCACTTGGTCATGGTGAATAATCCTTTTAATGTACTGTTGGATCCTATTGGCTAGTATTTTGGTGAGAATTTTTGCATCCATGTTCATCAGGGATATTGGTCTGTAATTCTCCTTTTTGATGGGGTCTTTGTCTGGTTTGGGGATCAAGGTAATGCTGGCCTCATAAAATGAGTTTGGAAGTTTTCCTTCCGTTTCGATTTTTTGGAACAGTTTCAGAAGAATAGGTATTAATTCTTCTTGAAATGTTTGGTAGAATTCCCCTGGGAAGCCATCTGGCCCTGGGTTTTTGTTTTTTGGGAGATTTTTGATGACTGCTTCAATTTCCTTAGTGGTTATAGGTCTGTTCAGGTTTTCTATTTCATCCTGGTTCAGTTTTGGTAGTTGATACATCTCTAGGAATGCATCCATCTCTTCCAGGTTATCTAATTTGCTGGCATAGAGTTGCTCATAATATGTTCTTATAATTGTTTGTATTTCTTTGGTGTTGGTTGTGATCTCTCCTCTTTCATTCATGATTTTGTTGATTTGGGTCATTTCTCTTCTCTTTTTGATAAGTCTGGCCAGGGGTTTATCAATCTTGTTAATTCTTTCAAAGAACCAGCTCCTAGTTTCGTTGATCTGTTCTACTGTTCTTTTAGTTTCTATTTCATTGATTTCTGCTCTGATCTTTATGATTTCTCTTCTCCTGCTGGGTTTAGGCTTTATTTGCTGTTCTTTCTCCAGCTCCTTTAGGTGTAGGGTTAGGTTGTGTACTTGAGACCTTTCTTGTTTCTTGAGAAAGGCTTGTATTGCTATATACTTTCCTCTTAGGACTGCCTTTGCTGCATCCCAAAGATTTTGAACAGTTGTGTTTTCATTTTCATTGGTTTCCATGTATTTTTTTAATTCTTCTTTAATTTCCTGGTTGACCCATTCATTCTTCAGTAGGATGCTCTTTAGCCTCCATGTATTTGAGTTCTTTCCGACTTTCCTCTTGGGATTGAGTTCTAGTTTCAAAGCATTGTGGTCTGAAAATAGGCAGGGAATGATCCCAATCTTTTGGTACCGGTTGAGACCTGATTTATGACCTAGGATGTGATCGATTCTGGAGAATGTTCCATGGGCACTAGAGAAGAATGTGTATTCCGTTGCTTTGGGGTGGAATGTTCTGAATATGTCTGTGAAGTCCATTTGGTCCAGTGTGTCATTTAAAGTCTTTATTTCCTTGTTGATCTTTTGCTTAGATGATCTGTCCATTTCAGTGAGGGGGATGTTAAAGTCCCCCACTATTATTGTATTGTTGTTGATGTGTTTCTTTGCTTTTGTTATTAATTGCCTTATATAATTGGCTGCTCCCATGTTAGGGGCATAGATATTTACAATTGTTAGATCTTCTTGTTGGATAGATCCTTTAAGTATGATATAGTGTCCTTCCTCATCTCTTATTACAGTCTTTGGTTTAAAATCTAATTTGTCTGATATAAGGATTGCCACCCCAGCTTTCTTTTGGTGTCCATTAGCATGGTAAATGGTTTTCCACCCCCTCACTTTCAATCTGGGGGTGTCTTTGGGTCTAAAATGAGTCTCTTGCAGACAGCATATCGATGGATCTTGTTTTTTAATCCAGTCTGTTAGCCTGTGTCTTTTGATTGGGGCATTTAGCCCATTTACATTCAAGGTAACTATTGAAAGATAGGAATTTAGTGCCATTGTATTGCCTGTAAGGTGACTGTTACCGTATATTGTCTGTGTTCCTTTCTGGTCTATGTTGCTTTTAGGGTCTCTCTTTGCTTAGAGGACCCCTTTCAAGATTTCCTGTAGGGCTGGTTTTGTGTTTGCAAATTCCTTTAGTTTTTGTTTGTCCTGGAAGCTTTTTATCTCTCCTTCAATTTTCAATGACAGCCTAGCTGGATAGAGTATTCTTGGCTGCATATTTTTCTCATTTAGTGCTCTGAATATATCCTGCCAGTCCTTTCTGGCCTGCCAGGTCTCTGTGGATAGGTCTGTTGCCAATCTAATGTTTCTACCATTGTAGGTTACATATCTCTTCTCCCGAGCTGCTTTCAGGATTTTCTCTTTGTCTCTGAGACTCGTAAGTTTTACTATTAGATGTCGGGGAGTTGACCTATTTTTATTGATTTTGAGAGGGGTTCTCTGTGCTTCCTGGATTTTCATGCCTGTTTCTTTCCCCAAATTAGGGAAGTTCTCTGCTATAATTTGCTCCATTATACCTTCTGCCCCTCTCTCTCTTTCTTCTTCTTCTGGGATCCCAATTATTCTAATGTTGTTTCGTCTTATGGTATCGCTTATCTCTCGAATTCTGCCCTCATGATCCAGTAGTTGTTTATCTCTCTTTTTCTCAGCTTCTTTATTTTCCAGCATTTCATCTTCTATATTACTGATTCTCTCTTCTGCCTCATTTATTCTAGCAGTTAGCGCCCCCAATTTTGATTGCACCTCATTAATAGCCTTTTTGATTTCTACTTGGTTGGATTTTAGCTCTTTTACTTCTCCAGAAAGAGTTTCTCTAATAACTTCCATATTTTTTTCAAGCCCAGCTAGTATCTTTAAAGTGATGATTCTGAACTCTAGATCTGACATCGTACTAATGTCCGTATTGAGTAGGTCCCTGGCAGTCGGTACTGCCTCTTGTTCTTTTTGTTGAGGTGATTTTTTCCGTCTCGTCATTTTGTGCAGAGGAGAATAGATTAATGAGAGAACAAAATGCTAGCAGAGTAACCACGTCCCCAGAAAATATACTCTAAACAAATCAGAAAAGACCTGAAGCAGTGGGATAAGAAGGGGAAAGAGAGAAAAAAGAAAAAGAAAAAAAAAAGAAAAAGATAAAGATAAAAACAAAAACAAACAAAACAAAACAACAACAACAAAAGAAAAACCAGAATGTGATCAAATATGATCTATATGGTATATAGATCAGTGCCACACACTAGATTTGGGGTGTGTTTTGGTCTTTTAGAAGAAAGTGTCTCCCAAAATTTTAAAGAAAGAAAAAGATATATGTACAAAAATAAGGGTTGATATGATGAAGGGATAGAAAATGACTGTAAAAATGGAAATTATAAAAAATTTTATAAAAGGAATTGATAAGAAGTTGTTTGAAAAAGAAAGAAGAAGATTTAAAAAAGAAAAAAGAAAAAGAAAAAAAAGGGAGAGGATGTGATCAGGCAGGGGAATAGAAAACACCATATACTAGAGATTTAGGGTATATTTTAATCTGTTAGAAGAAACTATCTCAAAATTTTAAAGAGAGAACAACTTATATATATAAGCCAAAAATATGGGTAACTACTATGAAGGGATAGAATATGACTCTAAAAATGAAAAATAAAAATGTTTTTTTTTAAAAAAAGGGATTGATAAGATGTTGTTTGAAAAAGGGAAAAAGAAAAATTCAAAAAGAAATAAAAAGACAAAAAGACAGTTAAAAAAAAAAAATTAACTTTAAAAGACTAAGGAATCATGGTAAAAAAGCCGTGAATTCTATTTGCAGTATTCCCCTAGCGCTGGAGTTCTGCCGTTCTCATTGATCGGTAAACTTGGTCTTGGCTGGCTGTTCTCGCTGATCTTCTGGGGAGGGGCCTGTTGCCGTGGTTTCCAAATGTCTCTGCCGGAGGCGGAATTGCCCCGCCCTTGCCCCCTCCCGGCTAAGTCATCTGCTCAGGTTTGCTCTCCGGGGCTTTTGTTCCCTGCGAGCTTTCCGTACAGCTTTGGAGGCGGAGCGTGAAAATGGCGGCCTCCCAATCTCCGCCCCAGAGGAGCCGAGAACTCGGGCCCGCTCCTCAGTGGGTCCCCAGAGAAAAGCCGTCAGTCACTCCCGTCTCCCCGGTCTCCGGCTGCACTCCATGCTCAACCGGCCTGTGACCGCGCGTTTCTATCTCTGGCACCCGACCCGGTCTGGAGTCTCCAAACCCAGCAGATCCCTGCGGTGCCCTCCCGCGCGGCTCCTCCCGGGGGAGGAAGGTGAGTCTCCCCGGATCTGCCGCTTGTGGGGTCCCTGCTGGAGGAGCAGGGGCCCGGCTGTGCCGCGGATCACGGTTTATGTCAACCCCGAGCTGAGAGCCCGCGCCTGGGCTCCGCCTCTGCAGCCGGCTTCCCTGCTCCGATACCTGGGAGCTCTGCCGCCCTCAGGCACCCCCGGTCCTTCTGTGACCCCGAGGGTCCTGAGACCACACTGTCCCGGAGGGTTCCACCCCCCGCTTAGCCACCAGAGTGACGTCCCTCGGCGGAGCAGACTTTTAAAAGTTCCGATTTTGTGCTCCGCGGCTCTATCACTTGCCAGAAGCGGCCGACGGAGGCCCCTCCCCCGCCGTCTATCCTCCCGAATATCGCCTCGGATTCACTTCTCCGCACGTCCTACCTTCCAGAAAGTGGTCGCTTTTCTGTTCAGAAAGTTGTTGCTCTTCTTTTCTTTGATCTCCTGTTGGGTTTGTAGGTGTTCAGAATGGTTTGATCCCTATCCAGCTGAATTCCTGAGAGGAGACGAAATCCAGGTCTCCTACTCCTCCGCCATCTTGCTCCCTCTGTCCTTGAATCTTTATACCAGTAGATAATAAAGCGTTTGAAAACTAATGATAAAATATATGGGCAGGCGCTGTTTGCTTTTTGGGTTTTGTGGGGAAGCAAAGGGTACTGTGTTCAGGGAATGTTCACTTTGCTACCTACAAGAAAGTCTGAAATAATCTTTTATTGAGTTTTATTGAGTTTTCTAAAATCTCTGGTAAGCCAGAAACAATATTTTTGACCATCCTTTTCTACTCTTGCATAAGCCATTGTTCAACATCTCTGAGAGCTCTAAAATTATACCTTCAGCTACGGCCAGAGGTTTCATTTTATGGGTAGAAAGTAGCATCCCCATCACACAGGAGATGTGCTTATCTGCTTTTAGATTTGCTTAAAAAACTGTTGCTTGTAATGGAATGTTTCTTCCTTGAGTACAGCATGGCCCCCACTTTGGCCCAGGCCTGTGTCATCAAGCATGGTTTACTGTTGTTTTTCCTTAGGTCTACTTAGGAGGTAGGCTGTGTGACAGAGTTAATGCTGAAGCAGCTCGCCAGAGAATTCCTACTTCTCAGTCAAGTCCGTTTGCTTAATTGCTTTTCTTTTTGTTTAAATGAGTCTGTCACCATCATTGCAGCCTCAGAGTTTTCGCAGGTTGTCCAGGGGATCTGGAGCTCATCACAGAGGATGGTTTCCGTAAATTAGAGGGCCCTCTTCTGCTGCTGTGACTATAAGCTTAGTTTGCCGTCATAGCCCAGTGGTTGATTTGGAAATTAATAGGCTCTGACTTGCTGTGTACTCAACCCAACAAACATGCATTTACCAGGCCCTAAAAGCTTTTCTTTTCTCCTCTTTCCTTCTCCCCAGCTAAGCAGTCCAAAATGTCCAATGGCTGACTAGTAGCCCCTTTGCAGAACCAGGAACCACCAAGATTTAACTGCCTCCCAGCCCTCCAAGGTGACAATGCCAGTGGATTGGTCAGTTAAGAAAGAGAAGTTGTTCTCAACTGGACGCTTAGAGTATTAGCATAACAAAAATAATAATAATAAAATAAGAATACAGACCTCGAATTGCCTCTGGATGTCACATGGGTGGAATAAACAGGGTGAAGCATTTGGATGAGATTTCTGTAGCTTGAAAGCAGAAAGCTTCAGAAGTTGGTGGGAAACAACAGATAAATAAGTTAGGTATAACGTGAAGTTAACTTAGAGTGCTTCTCCAGATGGGTTTTACTGTTCTTGGCCTGGATTGAACCTGAAACCAGCGTGTATAACCATTCGAAGTGACATAGCGATCTTTATTTTTGCTCTCTCAAGCCCAGAGTGTTTATATTTTTTGTTTTTTTCCAACATGAAAGCGATCGGTGGGAGATGGAGATACCAGTTCACCTGAAAGGCTTTCATTCAAACTATACATCCTTCTATGTTTGTATCTGAGCCCCTCTCAACAAATCTCCCTCTTGGAAAAAATAAGCCCCGTTGTGGAGAGAGAGCCTCTTCTCAGTCGCCTTCCTGACCTCCCTCCATCTGTCGTTTTCTTTCACATACCGGTGCATGAAGGCTCAGGTTGTCTGGATCCTGGCTCATTGGGGTTTTAATTAAATCACTGGTCGAAACCTAAGGAAGAGATGTGAGGTCTTCAGGGTGTTTGGATGTCGACGAGTTCAAAGTGCCTGAATGGGGTCTGGTTATGCTGCACCAAAGCAGCCATACTGTGAAATACTTGAAAGCTCTTCGGTGTTTTAAACTTCGGCCTCATGTAAACCAGGTATCTGGGCGATTGATCAAAATCCATGGACAGGATGTAGCTTTTCGTCTTAGGTGTAGAGAAAACATCAGCCAACTTCCATGCTTTTGTCGAGTGGCTTGTGTTTAATATTTCTTGAAAGAACGTAAATACCTACTTTCAAATTTAACTTTCTAAATTGTCTTTGGATGCATGCTAATTGTGCCCCCTTTAAATAAACTGACCAGATGCAGTTATTCGGATGAGTATTAATGAATAGAGCTTGTTTGTTGTTAGTACCAAATTTATGAGCCAGAAAAAAATGGGGCTTGGGGGAGAGAAACTATTAATATTTTATGATTAGGTACTATAATGGTATTAGGTTACTAAACCATTAATTATACAAAAGATTTTATTACCTCTCAGCAACAAGGATAAAGAAACAGAAAGAGTTGATATTATGGAATATCTGTCTTTGTTGAGAGTCTATATTAAATGTTTCAAATTCAGTTTACTTGAAATATTCTTTTAAAAAAACTAAAGTAATACAAACCTGATAAAGTATCCTTAAATTCCTCAGTCTCTATTTTAGTTACTCTTTGACCGTTTTCTCCCCCAAAGTAACCTTTGGCTCCAATTAAGCTTTGGGAGAGAAAACAAAAGCAAGAACAGAAATCAAACAGCACTTCTTAGATTATAAAAACTGTGTGGTCATCATTGATTTTGCAACAAACTGAGTTGGGAGGCGTAGGTTCAACCAACTTTGTTTTTTTGTTTTTTGTTTTTTTCTTGGTGTTTTATATTTAAGTTTTAGTGTCTATTTGTGTTCTCTCCAGATTCTGAAAATGGTCAGAGGTGCAGTTTAGAGTCCTCTCTTAACATCATTTAAGCTATTAAAAAACACTCTTGTGTTTCTTTTCATTATTGTTCAAACATTACATTCAAAACGTTTCTAGAAATATTAAATTAGAGGAAATCTTGTGCTCACTAGCTTTAAAAGCTCTACAAGATCAGAGGGATTTGAAAGAGTTCTAATGCAACACAATGTATCGCCTTCTATCAGGTTAAATAAGAAATCCATTTTGTAGCACCCATAATTTAATGAAATGCCCCTTTGGAACTATTTTTTTTTTAATTTTTCAAAGATTATATTTAGTTTGTAGAAAATAACATTTTTCTGGAGGAAAAGATGGGAGAAATGAGGATTAATTTTTCTTGCACTATAATCATCTTTCATTAAATTGAAGCTTTTCGTGTCACTAAGGCTACTTTAGCTTTTTTTTTTAATCTTGATATGGAAGATAGAATGTGATACAGGCAGAAGCCCCTGTATCCCCTTACGTTATATTTGTTTCATCACAACAAGTGCATACCTTGCAGTGACATCATGATCAGTAAGTGACATTTGCTAGCTGTGGCTTCATTTGTCTTTGGAGTTGTAATTATTAGACTTTGGTGCCCTAGTTTTTTGACATCAACAGCTACTTTGAAGAATGAGGTTGCTATGGGTTACCAGTGTGTCCTGTACATTTTCACTAGCACAAGGTTCAGGTTCCAGATCGGTTAAAATATATACCTTCAAGCTTCCCCCCGCCTCTCCGCCCCAGGACTACGTTCTCCTAGGCGGGTGTTTGTGAATGAATGAGTATGTGTGCAAACCATGTTTCAACCCTTAAGAGAAATATCTAAATGCAATACTTTTGCCTATTTTCCACCAACATACTATGAAAGTACTATATGTAATGGATCTTGCTAAAAGAAAGCAAGTAGCCTGGAGGTAAAATGTAATGAACTGCCATCAAAAAGTATGGAAGAAAAGACTTTCCTTTGGCTGCAATGACTGAGTAATTTCCTTGCATGGGCACATTTAGCATTCAAAAAGAGGTCGCTTAGTTTTTCTCTGTTTTGAATATGTAATGTGATTGGATTCATAACATGACCCTTGACTTTTAGAAAGTCAAAATGAACTCCATCTAGTTAAACACATAAGAGAATCACACTGGGAATTAGAGGTCTGAATCCTCAGTTGTGCCTTGAAGCCAACCAGTGACCTTGAGTTTGTCCTTAGATTTCTTACGGACTCAGTTTCTTAAACTGTAGAAAGACTAGATAGATGGCCAATTAGGTATAACCATTAAAGAGTCTTCACAAAACTTAGTATTACATAAAGTCTCTGTTGTGCTTAACTCCTTGCTCCTAAATTCATCTTCTAAGGATGGTTGAATCTGGGCCTTCCATCCCTGGAGTCCTCCTCCTTGTAAACAAGGTCTCAGAGCTTCACTGAAGTTGTTTTTATTTCCATGAAAAGATTCATGAGGATATTAAAATGGTTTGCAATCAATCTCTCATTTTTTTCCCAGGACTGCGTTCCATATTTAGTTTAAGAGTAAAAAGCATTAAGTAAGTTATGGCTAGGCAGACTTAGGTAATTCAGACATTTTTGGAATACCATAATATGCAATTGACTGCTAAGGATTTTTCTTTCCTGTTAATTGGAACTTTTAAAAATTGAATTAAGTAGCTATGTGTTGAATCTGATTATTCCCTACAGGCATGAAAGAGGAGGTTATTTTAAGGGACTATAAGCACATTCTGGCTACACAAATTGAGAACTCAGAGGTTATCTTGGGGGCTCGTTGACAGCAGCTGCTGTGTTGAAAGCATAGCTTCTTAGCAGGGAAGCATCCTCCCCTACAAATAAGTGTTGTGCTAAACTCAGATGAAGGGCAGGGGGATGGGAAATATAGGGGGAGTATGGTGGTTAAGAGCTCAGACTCCAGAGTCCACGTACCTGCATGTCATCTCCAGCTCCTATCCCAGCTCTGCCGCTTACTAGCTAGCTGCTTGACCTTGCGCAAGTTATTACCTCTCTGTCCTTGGTTTTGTCATACTGAAAAAGGTGACAATAATAGAATCCACCTCACAGAAGTGTTGGAAGATTAACTGAGTTAATATACATAAAGCCTGGCACATATTGAGTGTTGTGTCTCCTTAAGAGGTTGTGTAGGCTTTGGGCACCTGGGTGGCTCCGTCGGTTAGGCGTCTGACTCTTGATCTCAGCTCAGGTCTTGATCTTAGGGGTTGTGAGTTCAAGCCCCACATTGGGCTCCGTGCTGGGTGTGGAGTCTACTTAAAAAAAAAAAAAAAAAAGAGGATGTGGGCCAGATGAATTAGACATAAGTGTTACAAAAGACAGTAGCCATTGAGGGTTGGGGGTGTTGGGGAAGATTTGATAAAGGAAGTGAGCTGTTGAGATGCTATGTCTTAGAGAAATGTCATTTATATAGGCAGAAAGGAGGGAAAGAACATTACAAAGCGTGAAGTGGGTTTTTTTTTTTTTTAATCAGACTCCTTTGTTCCTATTAGAATTTGAAAAACTTACATATATTTAAGTTGGCATCTAGTTTTTATACATTTAAAGAATTGCAGATGTTTTTTTCTGGAATATAATAAATATTGACATTTTAAAATAAGCATATCCAGTGAGTAGCAATTTGATTTCCAAATCATGCATTTTTAAAAAGGCCTGAATAAGATCTTTAACAGTCAAATTTCGCATCCTTATTTTCTCCTTGAACTCGTATTTCCATTCTACTTCCACAGAATTTTATCTTAATGTAATATTTTTATGCTTGAGAGTCTTGTTATTCATCAACCTTTCATTACTCTTATGAAATACATATGTATGTGTATATTAAGTTTAAAAATTCTATCATCCTAAAAGTAAGTATTAAATTTTTTCTGGATTGAGTTATAAAGATTATTAGTAGTATACAGTTGATCAAAACAGTCCCTGTATAGGGGCACCTGGGTGGCTCAGTCGTTAAGCGTCTGCCTCCTGTATATTGCCATTTTGGTCATTTATTTCATGAACTTATAGGAAACTTTTTGCTCAGTGGATGAATCGTTTCTACCCTTTGTATCCCCATATGTTCATGTATCCATTGGTGAATGTTACTTATTGCTAGAATGAGATAGGTTTCAGCATCGATTTTCTTCTTAATTTTTGTTTTTATAAAGGTAAGGCCAAAAAATGATGTTACCATAAATAGGTGGGAATGGAAGGAGTTCTATTATAAGAATGTCATTCAGTCCCTTGAACTCCTTATGAGTTATGGTCCATAAATCACAGAATTGTCTATTGTCAAACTTGAGTTTCAATCAATTATTTTTAATGATCTACTGCCTGACAAATTGATTAGATACACCTTCAGTTTTGTTGAAGGCAAACAATAGAAAATCACATGTTTTGGAAAATATTTGTTACCCAGCCTTTAAAGTTCAACCAAACACCAGTATTGCAAATTGTCTCTGTTCAGCGTCCACTGGAGTTAGGATGAATGAGTGGTATGCTACTGATTCTTTTTTGTTAATTCAAGAGAAGGAACGGTAAAAGTGTGATTTGAAAAAAACAAGGAAGAACTGCTTGCCTCCATAGCAAGATCAACTTGAGAAGTAAGAGTACACAGAATCCAGGCTTCCTGCATTAAGCTACCTTGGAAAGGAGCATGTTTGGGAGAGCGGGAAGTAGGCAAGTTCAGAGTGACTGTCAGTGTGGAGAGTATGCGAACAGACCATTATGAGTATTCTAGCATTCTTCCCTCGCTTGTCCTGGACCAGCCCCAGCTTGGATCCTTGGGAAGGGAACAGGAAAGCTCTACAGTGTTGTGAGCTGTTTTATTCACTCCCCATGGAAGTGCTTTCGTTAGATCTTGTCTGTTTTGGATTTAAAAAAATGTTACTGATGTAGATGTTGTATTCCCTCCAAGAGAGAGCTTCCAAAAAACCTATTGTTTCTTTTTTTTTTTTAAAGATTCTATTCATTTATTCATGAGAGATAGAGAGAGAGAGGCAGAGGCAGAGGGAGAAGCAGGCTCCCAAGGAGCAGGGAGCCTGATGCGGGACTCGATCCCAGGACCCTGGGATCATGACCTGAGCCGAAGGCAGACGCTTAACGACTGAGCCACCCAGGCGTCCCAAACCTATTGTTTCTTAAAATCAATGCTTAATAGGACAAAAAAAAAAAAAAAGACAGCTTTCAGTGTTATTGTGTGTTTTTTTTCTATTACTAGGTCTTCAAGTATATTGTAGTTAATTGGTGTCATCTTTAACCAAAAATTGCAATCCATGGAATCAAAATGCTCTACTTTTCCTATTATGCATTTACTTTTGTGTCATTTTAAGAATTACTGAAATGAAAAGCCTAAAATATGTAGACTAGTGCCTTGCTCATGATAAGTTGATCAATAAGTCGTAGTAGTTATTTATCAAGTGCTTTAGAAATGAAACGAAGTGGTGCATCATCATTTTCTTAAATTCAAGACTTGGAATGAAATTTACTCAAATTTATATTCATGAAAGCAGATGTTAAAATTTTCACTTGTGGAGAAATAGTCAATATGAACATTTACAGACCTGGAAATCAGCAAGTACCTCAGAGGATAAATTAGATCTTACAATGGATAGGCAAGTTGAATAAGTCAACATGGACAAAAAGGTCATCTAGTTATGGGAGTTATTACCATTTTTATTCTTGGTACTTTCAGATATGAGTACAGTTTTTAAAAATGATAATATTTGCTTTTTTAGAAACATCATCTCCATATTGTCCTACTAAATTTATCATTGTTGCGAGAATTGTCGTTTATGTGTTGAGTGAAGCAGTGTGTATTAGTTAATAACCCTAAGCGTCAACTCCTGGTTAAGTTGGGTAAGTTCGGGGGCACCTGGGTGGCTCAGTTGTTAAGCGTCTGCCTTCGGCTCAGGTCATGGTCCCGGGGTCCTGGGATCGAGCCCCGTATCGTGCTCCCTGCTCAGCGGGAAGCCTGCTTCTCCCTCTCCCACTCTGCCTGCTTGTGTTCCTTCTCTTGCTGTGTCTTTCTCTGTCAAATAAATAAAATCTAAAAAAAAATAGAATAAAAAAGATAATAATTTTTATGTATACAAATAATATATATGTATACTCTTTTGACAAAAGTGTCACACATTATAGTATATGTATATAATGTAAAATCCCTCTAGAATCTGTGCGTGGTCCCTATCCACTACTCAAGAGAGGTAATCAGATACCTGTGTGCACCCTCGGATCACTTGCATTCTCTCTCTCTATCTCCTCTCTCTCTCTCACACACACCTCTCTTGCATGCATATCTGCAGAAAGGTATAGTATTGTGTTTGGTTTTAGCAAAAAGTTCATCACACTGTGCAAATGCTCCATTCACCTCTTGCATCAGATATCTTTCTTTGCCGGGGCAGAGAGCTACCTCATTCATTTGCTACAGAGCAGTCCAAAACGTGGATGTACTGGTTTTATTATTCATTTGTCTGTTGGTGGGCATCTAGCCTGTTTCCCCATGTTTCTACCCTTGGCACCAGTGCACAGTGAACATGCTTGTGCTTGTGATTAGTGTTCATCTTAGGTAAATACGTGAGATCACAGTGTCTTTAATTAGTATATATTACTTTATTGGCTTCTAAAGTGACCGTGACATTTTTAAAGAAAAGATTTCGGATTGTTTTGAAGAAGTTTTGTATTCTGGCAAGCCTGTCCCATAATTATTTTTTATTATTTTTATTTTATTTTACTGATAATGTATTTGTCTCCTTTAGGTAGCACTTGCAGCATATCATCCCAGATCAGTACCCTCTCCCTTTCTTAAAAAATAACCTGGAGGTCTCCTTTCTACTTAGAGTCACTGCAAAGCTTCTCTAATCCATGGTCCCAAAGTAACTTTAACATTCTCTAGTGGTCAATTTGCCAGTGAGACATGATGGCCGAGAGGCTTAGTGCTGGTTCTGTCAGCCTTGTGATCTGGGGCAAGGTATGTTCTCCTAGGCTTAGGGTCAGGATTGAATGAGTTACTGTATGTAAAGCATATGGCGGGGCATATGGTACATAGCGGGGACTCAGTAATTGTTGGCTGATTCTTCCATGTAGCTGCTGCCCGTTACTCAGCAAACACTATCTGCCTATTATGTGCTGGGAGCATAAAGATAAATAAGACATGGTCCCAGTGCTTGAGGAGCTTACATTCTAACATGCATGTGTTTGCTCAAAATCTAAGTACTTATTCCCTTCTTTCTATTTAAACTCTGTCCATGGCCTAGTTTGCTTTCCTCCCATGTCAGCTGACTTCTGCATCATGAAGGACAGCCTCTCACATCTTAACTCATTCTCTTTAATGGTGATTCAGCACGTACTACATCCCCAAATTATTGTTAAAAACTGGAATGCAGAGATGGTGTGTAAGACAATCTGTAAGGAGCTAACAGGCTCCAGGGAGGAGAAAAAAAAAAAAAAAAACAAAACTTCAGAGTTCTGCAAGACTCTTTCCGCTTCTCTATGATGGCTTTCCACCTGTGGACTTGCTCTGTTTTTACCTTGCATTGCCTCTGTTAATAAAGATAAATAATCTCCATTCTCTCTTTCTGGGGACAGAGGGTGAGGTGTTAGCAGCAAGGGAGTTCTTAATTCTCTGTCTTTATCAATGACATAACTCTTTGGACTACGCTTGTTAGGTAGGAGCTGTTTTCTTTCCCAGGACTGAAGAAAAACCAGAGGGGCTTAGAAATTCCTGGCCATCCATGCCCAGGTGGAACCAATTTGGTAAAAGAACCTTTTGCTGCAAAGGTTCTGCAGGTCACTGAGACCGATCGGTTCATACCCATGCTTCCCAGGGAGTTCTCCCCTCAATCCCATGAGCTTCTTTGGGAATGGCACACTTTAGGGAATTCTTGACCTAGAGTAGGAAAAGGTAGCAGTCCTTTATCCCCCTCACATAGATTCTTCTTTAAAAAGTAATAAATTACCGTTGATGACTCAGGGATACCTCCTTGCTTTGATTACCATTACAAGATTTATTTGGTTTGTTCGTAATAAGAGTATTAGGTTTGATCTTACTTTAAAAGCCTGTCCTGGCACAGATGTCTTGCTGAACTGTGAATGGACATCGAGGCTCCTTTTAAAGGAGACTTAAGCATTTGTTGCCACAACCGGATCTGAGCATAATACTGAGCTCAAGAAAGATCATTTTCTCAACAGAAATAATTTATTATTGCCGGAGGTAATGTGAAATTATTTATTTTTTCTTGAAGCATGTTTTTTGTAAATGTTTTCCAGAGATACGTGACTTGAAATTAATGACACTCTCCTTTGTAAAGACTTTATTTCATTTCATGTACTCTATTGACCCCCTGGGAGAATATCCAGTCTAGAGAGGAGAAAACGGACGTGGTGCCAAACAGCCACGAATGCCTCCAGTAGATGAGGTGTTCGCCTGAATGCTTCATGGGGGACTTCATCCCTATGCTGTATTTTGTGTTTTTTGGCATCTTTGGTTCATTTGTGGAAGCTTGTCTGTTAGAATTCCATATACATTTCATTGGCTTTGAAAGATATTGGGGTTGACATAAACCTACTGAAAGGAAAGTTTGCATCGAAAGTAATACATTTCCTAGTCAAAGAAAACACCGTTGTTCTGGCATCAGTGGATGTGATTTTTGTTTTCTTTTAACTTCCCAGTAGTAGTGAAGCTATTTGGGTCAGTTATCTGGTAATTGTCAGAAGGAAAGTTATATGTATATTTTACTGGTTAGTGGTTCAGACTGGCCATAAAGTGGGAGGGAAAAGAAAAGGACCTTCTTCCCCCACACATGAGGTCATACTGCTCATCACAGCTTTATGAACATAGTAAGAAACTGAAGTCATCTCTGACTGAGGTTGTCGAGTTGGAGGCGTAACATCTCCCAGAAAAGAACTTCTGTGAGAATTCTGAAAAATCTGTTGATGGAGGCTTCTGCCCATTTAGTATTGTCAGCATATTACTATTGATGTCTTACAATTTCCGGTGTACTTCTCACATAAACCTATAGTGCCTCAGCTAGCTGCATTTTCATTATTTTCCACCAGTCCCACCGATTCAAACTTCCTTCCTTTAACTGTTTGCTTTCATCTTCTCTAAGCCCTGGGGATTCTTCTTGGCTTCCAGAAAAAGTCCTCCTTACTCCCTTCTCCCACTCCCCATTTCTCTTTACATAGCCTTCTTTGTCTAAAGAGTGTCCTGGTGATCAGCACGCTGTGACAGAGTGTGTGTGAGGCCTGGTGGGTAACGACTGAAAACTGCAGGTACGTGTCCAGGGCTCTTAGAACCTTAAAAACCTTCTGCCGTATGAAATAGGATAGGGCCGGTCTTTCTTCTTTTGATTGCTTGCTTTCCTGATTGCTCTTTTGTAGGAGATCCAGTATCTCTTCTACATACTCAGTCTGTATTAGGAGTGTTGGATAACTCCATAACTCCCCTCTCCGTCTCGGAAATAGAACCAAGGCTTCACTCAGGACCAGAAGATATAGTTAGGGTGGCATGACAGATAGAAATTAGTGAAAAGTTTAGGCTTATCCAAAAAAATAAATGTTTGATACATCTGGGACTTCTTCAAGCTGTCCTCTGCTTCATATAGCAAAGGGCAAAATGAATCACTCCATAACAAGGGGTCCTAAGAGATACCAAACTCAATTAAAATTGATTTAACTTGGGGCACCTGGGTGGCTCAGTCGGTTAAGCGGCTGCCTTCCGCTCAGGTCATGATCCCAGGGTCCTGCGATCGAGCCCCGCATCGGACTCCCTGCTCGGCGGGAAGCCTGCTTCTCCCTCTCCCACTCCCCCTGCTTGTGTTCCCTCTCTCGCTGTCTCTCTCTGTCAAATAAATAAATAAAATCTTAAAAAAAAATTGATTTAACTTCTGTGGAGCTGTCCAGATTATACTCCACAAATACTAATATGATAATATCCATTTTAGCCATAAAGCATCTCATTGGATCTCGTGTCTCTTTTCCTAGATTATAGATCATGGGCAGTAATAGACTGTCTCTTGAACCAACAGAGTGTAGATCTCACTGCTTCAGATTTCCAGCACGGAAGGCGAGCCGTGAAGAAATAAGCTCACATGGCTCTGTTGGAGAATGGCCGTACACGTGACAGGCGGCCTGGCCTGGAGTGGGGCTAACCTTTTCTCATTTAAAGTTCTCTTTTCCCTCCAGAACTCATTGGAGAATCATTTGCATGTTATATTTCATCTGCGTTTATCTCATCCCAAGCTCTTCATCCTTCTGTTGAGTTACATGTTCTCCGGAGTAAATGTTTTCTACTGTCTGACAGTGTAAAAAAAAAAAAAAGAAAGAAAGAAAAGAAAGAAAAAGGTGAACGGTGGCACAGTTAGCATGAAAAATGGTGAAGATAGGAATAGAAAACGGGAAAATGTATGTCACTCTGGAAGTTCTGTACAGTATAAGAAAAGTGGAGCAATCAATTTCTATTAACATATATATTCTTTTAAATTTAGGAATAGACGGACAGTCTGTGGAAGTGTCCAATATCGTGGACATCTGAAAAGAACATAACCGTGAGATTGCAATGAGAATTTTTTCTAGCATAAACAGTCAAAACAAATTCTATACTGACCTGAATGGATATCAGGTAATTTTCCCTTAAAATGTCTAAGTAATAGCTGTGTTAGTGTGTAACTTTTATATATGGTAGTGGGCCAGTTAATTTTGGATCCTTTGAAAAATATGCTTAAGTTTACAAATTATTTCTAAAGGAAAACTGAATTTTAACAGGTACTTATAGGTTCTATATTCAACCAGATGTCCAAAGTTAGAACAGATATTTGAGAGATTGGTTTGTAGAGCATCTGATTTACGGAGGTAGTTTTTTCAAAGGCAGATTTGGTGACCATTTGCATGTTAAATGCCTTGACACCAAAATATATCTGAATTTGTTTAATAGAAAGGAAACATAATTAGGGATTGGTGGAGTATGTATTTTTCCCCTCATAAAGAAATGGTATGTGTGTATTTAATCTATTACATATATACTTTTAAATGTATAATGTAATAATGGGCTCTTTTAAATTTCAGGAAAGCTCTTTCCCTCTTTTTATCAATAATGTATGTGTATTTACCTTTATGCACACACTTGTGTACATATACATAGACAAAGAAATACAAGCACATATATAGAAATGTGGGCAGGTATGTATTTAATCAAAATGTTCACAAAATAGTTTGAAATAGTAATGAGAAAATTGACTCAATTTTTTTCAGATTGTTAGCTCTTTAATTTAATAGGGCTCTTTTGATTGTTACATAAATTTCTATATTCAGAGTATATGTGTGTGACAACATAGCTTTGAAATACTACCACTAAAAACATTAGCATGTTTTTGAGACATTAGCATTTTAGAAATTTCTGGCTATGAATAGAAATAATTTCACAACAAATGATTTTACTTTGTCTGATTTTCAACTGGGATGAGTGGAAGGGGTTGTGATAATTTTCTCTTCTACAATTTCCTGCAAAGGTTAAATTTAAACCTTTTCCAAAGCATAAAAATTGCATTATACACTTTGAATTTACATGTTAATTCTACCACAGCTGTTTGGTTTTCAAATGAAGCCCTGACTTTATGGTGATTCATTTTCCTTGTGTACAAAAGAAACTCTTTTCTTAAAATCTTACAAAAGCAATTATTTGTATGTGTGGGTGTATACATGAATGAAAAAAACTTAGTAAAAGTGAATAAACATGTGAATTTTCTTTTCAAGGATCAAGCATTTGAATAAATGGGAAAATATTATTTCTAAACTTCTAAATTTCTAAATTTATGACCTAAATATTTCTGCTTCTAAAATAGGCCATTTTTTAAGCCTTGGAAAGAGTAGTCCTTGAGCAAAACTAGAAATCTAGACTAACAGGTAGGGAGTGAGGGTGGCAGCCCTATAGTCATGACAGTGTGAATGTCCTTTTCAGTGAGTATACAAGTTAATTTGATTGGGAAGATCCAGATTGGAAAGGAGAAATGGAAAATTCTTTGAAACTCTCTCTTCTTTTTTCTTTCTTTCTTTCTTTCTTTTTCTTTTTTTTTAACATTTTGCAGTTGTTTCTTCAGGTTCATAATTTCCTGGGCCTGTGATACAAATTACCACAAAATGGGTGGCTTAGAACAACAAGAATTTATTCTGTCATAGTTCTGGACACCAGAAGTCCCAAATCAAGATGTCTTCAGGGCCACACTCCCTCCAGAGGTTCTAGGGAAATACTCTTCCTTGCCTGTTGGGGCTTCTGATGGGCTTGTAGACCCATCACTCCACTGTCTGCCTCTGCTGTCCCAGAGTCCCTGTCGCATTTTCCTTGTGTTGCCGTGTGTGTCCTTTCGTGTCCAGGTTTCCCGCTTAGAAGGACACCAGCCCTTGGATTAGAGCCCACCCTAATCCACTATACCTTATGTCTGTAGAGATCCTATTTCAGAACAAAATCACATTCACAGGTTATGGATGACCATGAATTTGGGGGACACTATTCAGTACAACCAGTAAGTTAAAGGATGCACTACAGGGTTGTTGTAAAGATTAAAGATCATATTTGTGAATGCCCGTACTTTGTCTCGTTATAATGGGCACTCAATACTATTACATTAACTTTGTACTCCTTTTCTTCTTGAGTGTCATGTCAGACTTGCATGAGCTGAACAGGAGAGATGTCATTTTTATGTGGTGTGAATAAGATACCTCATAACAAAGTCTCTGTTTGATGTTTCCTCCTGAGGTTTGAGGGACTCTCCTCAGCCCCAACCAGCTTAGTGAATTTTCGGTCAAAAAATAAAATAATGTATTTCATGCATTCACATACCAGACCAAGAGAAGTTAAAATATGGAACTACCTACATTGACACTAAACAGGAAGAATAAGCACTGAAGAGTTTTTAAATATAAATATTAATTTGATTATTTTAATGTAATATGTTAGAGGATTTGATAAGGGGATCTGTGGTATTTATTAAAACTGATTCAAGAATTATAAGAGAGATTTTTTGAAAGGGGATAGAGAGCTATTATGCTTAGCATTCATTACAAAAGCAGTATGTTAGATTTAGATGAGAAATGAATACTTGCTACCTTTATAATTTGTTTTATGCAAATATTGGAAAGCTAGAAGACTTTTGTTAAGGATTTTTATTCTGAATTTAAATAGGAATGCCTATTTTAAGAACCTGGATAAGTTCTACCTTTCTCACCTAAAAGTTTTCTAAGATCCTCATTTTTTTTTTTCATATTGTTTGAAAGAATGTTTTAATTCCTAAATTAGCTCTTCCTTTGAACAAGAAAGGAAGCTATACCTTTTTCTTTTTGGAAGAAACGTCATCTGTAGTCAGTACTAATTTTTTAAAGTACATCTGTAAATATCCCTTGATTTCTTTTTTTTAAAGTGAACTGTTTGGTCTTATAGATTCAGCCCAGAATGACGATGAGCAAATTGCCTCTTCAAGCAAATGTCTATCCGATGACCACAATGGCCTATATACAGGACACCAAGCATCGCTTGACATTACTCTCAGCTCAGTCTTTAGGGGTTTCAAGTTTGAAAAGTGGTGCGTGTTGTTTGGATTCTTTTTTGCTCTTACAAGTTTCAGTTCCAAATGTATAATTTTTCTGTTGGTCATATTATTAATTATCATCTTCAGACACCAGCTATTAGTTAATTTTGGTTTTGTGAGAATAACATAAAATAATGTATTTCTTCAATCTTCTGATGAAGAATGAGGGACCTAAAGCTCCATGAAACCATGGCTTCTTAAAGATAATTTTTCTCTCCTGATAGCTCATTGTTTGCACAAGCCTCTGTCGTTGTCATAATGGAATGGCTGTGGAAACTCTCCCAGAAGCCAAAGAGGAGAGGGAGCTGGGGTAAAAGTTAGAAATTCCCAGAGTTGCCTAAGTTCGCAAAGGCGGGACGTAACAGTTCAAACCTAGGTCCTTCTCTGAATCGTATCGTTCTAGGGCACTTCTACCCGAAAGAAGAAAGGGAGTTGCAATGATACAGCTAGGCAGATAAAGAGGTGACAGACACAACTTTAAGGATTCCAAAAGATAGAACAAGATGGACAGAGAAAATAAATCGTAAACACAGATTAATTTTTATAAAACCTTCTATGGAGAGGCGTATGTCCTTTATAATACATATTTTTTCATTATCATTTATATGTAGTCAAATTGCTCTTCTTTCTTACATATTAAGAGTTGCTAAGACAAATGTCTTAAGGAGCCAGGCAGATAATAAAGGTGTGCAGGTACCTGACGTACCCTTTGCCCCAAACCCACTTTTTTAATTGGGCATATACATACATTCCATATGTCCACCCCCACAAAAAAGCATACTACTCATCTTCTTTTGTGGCTTTCATTACACAGACTCATGAGATGATGCCGTAAAGACATTAACGCTGTTAGAAAAATAATAATGGCCTCACATCAGGGATGCAGCGGGGAGTGGTGGGGCTTCGGCAAACTGGGGCACACCATTCCCAGTGAACGGTGGGGCAGCCGCTGCTCAGCGCCAGGTTGTTGTCACCATGGGGAAAGGGGCCCAGGGTTGCCAAATTTTTCTGCTTCTGAAGAGCCCAGGAGTCTGGAATTTTTTATGTTTTTATTTTTATTTTTTTTTTGGAGATTTTATTCATTTAGTTGACAGAGAAAGAGAGAGACAGCGAGAGAGGGAACATAAGCAGGGGGAGTGGGAGAGGGAGAAGCAGGCTTCCCAGGGAGCAGGGAGCACAATATGGGGCTCGATCCCGGGACCCCGGGACCATGACCTGAGCCTAAGGCAGCCGCTTAATGACTGAGCCACCCAGGCACTCCATATGTTTTGATTTTTAAAAAATTAAGTCAACTATTTATAGATTGGACAACTTCACATAAAATTCCTAAATGTGGTTTAGGGACAGAGGAGCTTTATTTCTCAGCTTGCCTTTGTCAAGGGAAGTGACATAACTGTCTACTCCATGATTGCTCCAGTCCTAATGTCTAGTTCCCTATTTAAGGACCCAGCTTTGAGAATTTAAGGCAACGTTTAAAAATGGGGGGCTCAAGAGTCACACCTGGCCCAGGTGCCCCTGCTACAGACAGCCAAGCACCCTAGCATTTCAGTACCTACAAACAGAAGAACAATTTGAGTACAGCCCAGGAGATTTACTGAGTGTCACATATTATGAGGGCTAACATTTGGAGGCAGGGAGAAGAGAGAAACTGCCAAGAGATTGATGTACTCATTTGGGTGTGACATGATCAAGCTCTAGATGGCCAATTCGTCCCAGTGCCTGAGGAGCACATTCTAGACAGTTGTGTTCTAAAATAAATATGGAGGTAGTAACAACGAAAATTCTGACCATCACTGGCAGTTTTATGTACTGGGTACCTAAATTGAGAAGAAAGAACTAAACAGAGTTGGATTGACTGTGTAAAAATAATAGTTATTAAAATATTTTATGTATTGCTCTTTTATGCCAAAAGATCATTTAGTACTGTAACAAATGTGAATGAGTGGATGGATGAATATGCATATATTTTTTTATGTATGACTAGGTTTTTTTTTAGTGTAAATATATGACTGTGGCTCTGGGTGGTTTTTTGCTTTGTTTTGGATAGGGTTTTTTGGTTTGTAGTCTCATAGCCTAATTCTTAGCTTACAACTTAACCTAGAGGAGGTGTGGAATTACTGCACAGCCAATGAAGGAACCAAATATGACCTCTTCTTGAACTAGAGGAGAGAGGATAGTTGATGCCACTAACTTAATACCAGGGAGGGAAGGGGGTACGTGCTGGGTGTCTCCAAATCCTGGGGTTTCTTCAGAGAATCAGCAGATACCAAGTAACCAAAACGCTTAGTCTTTCAAATCCTTTTTAGATTCTACACATCTGTATTTGCCTTGTTACTCCAGGTGTGATGTATGTTTCCTAATGAACCTCGTAAATGTTTTTAAATTCCAGGTGCTACCACTAAAAATTTTAGAGGACATAATTTACTCTTCAGATTAATTCTTTTTAAATTTCACTTAAGTTTTGATCTGTCTCATTTTCAAATTTCTTACCAAATTTTACCAGACATTTATGAAGAAGAATGGAAATAAAGTCCTGTTTTTTGCATTTATCCTAGCTGTTTTGAGAAAGCCCTTGGTACTTTGGGCTATATGGATCTGTCTCCTTGGCTTAAATCAGGACCGTGCCTAAACTTATGTGATTGTCACTGGATGTTTGTATTAAATAACTCTGGCCAGTTTGTTTGTTTGTTTGTTTGTTAGGTCAGATTGAAGTTATCATGGATCGAAGACTCATGCAAGATGATAATCGCGGCCTTGAGCAAGGTGTCCATGATAACAAGGTTACAGCTAATTTATTTCGACTACTACTGGAAAAAAGAAGTGTGAATACGGTAGGAAAAAATAATAACTCATACGTTCTGATGTTGTTTGTTCTTTGCCACCCAAAATTTGAAATTATGACTGTCCACTTTTTTTATGATTTTCAGTTCCCAGGATTGAGATATCTTTATAATAGGTGTAGCCTATATTGACAAAAAAGAGAACTTCAGTTACACATATGTCAGATTTGCATTTAGGTCATCTTATTTTTTATTTTTCCTTATTATGTAGATGTAAAATGTTAAAGAATCAGTTTGGGTGAGATTTTCTGAGATTATTTTGAAAGAAAATAAGAGTTGAATTTAAGAATAGAACTTAATCACATACTTAGATTAAGTTTGATTAGTAAAATTTATGGGAAACCTTAGTGTGCTTATTCTAGTCTTAGACTCCTCAATTGAAAATGGATTTACTTGTCTATCTTCTTGCTCAGTTTTCATTTCTCAAGACAAAACCTCAGCATTCCATTAAAAAAATCTGGCTAAAGCTCAGTTGGATGTAAACCAACATGACAATACGCCTCTTCAAGGCTACACAAAAGTCATCATCACAGTCCTCCGTGCTTTACTGATTTCCCACCTCAGATGATCTGTACACAGCCCTTTTTTTCTCACTCTGCTCTCCTTCTTTCTTCACTGATCCATTTCAGATCTTTTCTACTCTTTTTAGCTGGTGGCCTCACCATCGACTTCACATCTGACAGGGCTCTCTGTTCTAGGTATCAACCATCTCCTCCCACCCTTTCCTTCTTCCCTCATGTTGCAATAGAGACATTTTTACCTTCCTTTCCTCCCAGGCCAGTACCTCCACTTGTCCTTGCAACGTACCCCAGCGCCCTCCTCAGCATCATCATCCTCCTTCCCTCTCTCTGCCCTTCATAGCTGACATTTCCCTAGGAAAGAAACCCTTTCTGCAGGCTTTTAGACACTCTTCATTTTCTCCTATTAAAAATAAAAACCAAGGGCGCCTGGGTGGCTCAGATGGTTAAGCGTCTGCCTTCGGCTCGAGTCATGATCCCAGGGTCCTGGGATCGAGTCCCACATCAGGCTCCTGGCTCAGCGGGGAGCCTACTTCTCCCTCTGACCCTCTCCCCTCTCATGCTGTTTCTCGCTCGCTCGCTCTCTAAAAAATAAATAAAATCTTTAATAAATAAATACATACATACATACATACATACCAAAAACAACCTCCACACAGACTCGTGTCCATTTGCCCTGCTCTCCCGTCCTGTCTTCCACACCCAGTTGAGCCGCTTTGGAAGATGGGTTTATTTCATTGCTTCCGTGTCACACTCGACTCATTTCAGATTTGCTTTAGCTTCCCCCACCACACACACACCCTTGCCAGTGTCACGAGATCCACCATCTTACTTCACCTTGCAGCAGCATTCGACACTGACCATGTCACTTCTTAGAAGACAGTCTAGCCAGGGCTTCCGTGGTGCCATGCTCATCTGGTTTTCCTCCTAGCTCTCAAGTGGTTCTTTATCTCTCTGATGGTTATTAAGCCATTAAATGTCAGAGTCCTCAAGGGTTGGCCCCACGCCTTCTCCTTTTCTCGTTTTATATGTTCTCCCTCTGCAATCTCTCCTACTCCTGTGGCTTTGGTGACCACCTCTACGCAGATGAAACCCACACATATATTTCACCTCTTAACTGCAGACCCATCTACCTAGCTGCATCCTGCTATTCAGACCCGACATATCCATGATCACTCTCATGATCTCTCTTCCCTTCCCCCCAGACCTGCTCTTTTCTAGTGTTTGCTCTCTCGGGGACTAGTACCACCTTCCATCCAGTGCCACATACATAGCAGTCATCTCTCATTGATACTTCTCCTTTGCCTGCCCCTTTCTTAAAACAATGATCACCAGTGTTGACTATCTTATTGCCTAAATATTTCAAATCTATAAACTCGCTTATTTTGACCACCATTATCTAAACAAACATCATGTGTTTCCTGAATCATTCTGCTCTTCTTTTCCTGCCGTATTTGTTCTCAAATCAAGTAAGCAAAGTGATTCATCTTTTCAAAATTCAATCTGACCTCACTGCTCCCTTCTTAACCCTCAGGTGTCTTCTCATTGCTCTCCTAATAAAAGCCAAAATCCTTCCCATGGCCTGAAGAGCCCCTCATGATCTGGGCCCTGCCTGTCCCCCAGCTTCATCCAGCATGACTCGTGTTATTTCTGCTCTAGGCCCACTAGTTTTCTTTCAGTCCCAAGTGCTCCCTACGCACCTGGGGCCCACAGCACCTTTGCATTTGTGGTTTCATTCTGTGCCCAGGGAACTCTTCATAATAGTTCAGGCCAAAGCTGCCTTGGTCAACTGCTTTTTCTTGACCAGGCCAGATCACCATCCTCAGTGCCTCCTCAGAATTGCGCATCTGTTCTCCGTGCATAGATGTGATTATATTTGATCATTGTCTCTCTCCTCTTTTGGACCATAACTTCATGAGAGTGGGGGCCATGTTCCTCTGCTTCTAGAATTGTTCCTGGTAGAGGAAGCACCCGATATGTGTTGCATGAATGAATGCACAAATGCATAAATGAGTGAGCTGTAATAGCGCATGGTGCCACCGCATTTATCCCAGCCCCTGCTTACTGCCTTGTCATACTCGGCATGTTCTCTTCCCCTGCTCCATTCCAGGGACTTGTCTGCTTCATTTTTATGTACCCCACAGGGCTCCTTGCCTATGGTAGCTATTCTATAAATAAAACACTGGTTGATTGAATGAAATGGCAACAGCTCATTAAAGCCAAGAATTCTTTCAGTATCTAGAATCTTTTAGGAAAAAAGATTTTAATATCCATTTTTAGATGTCAAGATTTAAACCAGTTCTTGGGACTCATGGTTTAAATCAATTACTGACAAGATAGCTTAATTTGAGGACTAAAACTGCACAGGAAAATCATTGTCTGAGTGCTGGCAGCTACTGTCTTTTTCTCCTCCCGAAAATGTCTCTGGCTTTTATGATTTTTTTTTTTCTCTCTATATAGACACTAATTTGCAAAGCTTCTATTAACTATGGCAATAAGCATTTTCATGTCAGATCTATAAAGCTTTCACTTAGAAGTGAAATAATTTGTTTATTCCCATTCAAAACTCCTTGGATAGTAATTGATTGAAATTTGATCCAGTGTTTGTATAATCCTATGTTGGTTAAATTTTTCTTTTTGCTCAACTATAGATTCTTGGACTTAAATCAATAGTTTCTTTTCAATAAAAAATGAACTAGAGAAGAGAAAATACATTTTAATTTCTAGTGCAATTGATTAAAAAGGCATTTGATTAAGGAATGTTCCATCTCCTATAACTTAAACTTTATAGAAAGTGTTTTTATTTTCAACTCAGACTCTCATGTTTAAGATGTCGATGGTAGGAACCATGGTGAGGAGACAGTCTCTGTACAGGAAGGCATTTTAGTAGAAAGTCTTCAGCCTGCCAGAGCCTCTGGGAGGAGTTATCTGGGTGACTAAGTGGAACCAAATCCTGTTCGTGAGTGTTCTGCAGAGAGGCAGTGAGAACAAGGACTGGAATGATAATTGCTGTGAGATGTGCAGATGCCCAGTGGGTTACTGTAGCTATGTGAGGTGGACTATCATCCATGTGTAATGACCAACGGAAGCGGAAAGTGGGAATTGTCTCTTTGGCATTGACCCTTTAGGTTTTGTTTCTTTGACACTTACTCCCTATCCCTTCCTGCTGAAGACTGCTATAGGTAGAGGGCATTGAACCAGGAATTAGAAGTGCTGGGAAGTGTTCAGGTATTACAGTTGTGTCATTTTACCTGTGGATACCAGTTCTTTACATGTCAGGAAAAGGAGCTAGGAGAGATCAGATGAAAAGCTCAAATGCTGACAGGACTCAGAAAAGTGATGGCATGAGGGAGGTTGGTCAGGTTTAAGGGCAAACGCGTAAGTGAGGTGACCCCAGGTCTGTGATGAGTGAGGACACATCCCACTAAGGAGCTACAACTCAGCTGCGCTTGAGGGAATATGGGGGCCCAGGGTGACTTGGGTTTCCAGTGTTTTGGGTTTTAAAAAAAAAAAAAGTTACCTGTTTTAGGGAGTTTTTTTGTTGTTGTTGACAATTTCACTGTGAAATCTCCTGGATTTTTTTTCTTTTTTGAGAGTTGGCCAAAAAACAGACAACTTTTTAATACCATGCAGACCTATCAAAACCTATCTGTAGGCAGATTTAGCTCACAGATCACCAGGCTTCACCTCTGCGCTAAATGAGATATATTTCTAAATCTTATGATTCATTAATTTTCATCAATTATTTCTTCTGTCTCTTTTTACCACATCCTTTCTCCTACTGTATTTTTCTCTCCTTTATTTATATTACATTTACTTGTTGATAGATTAAGTTTAAAAAAACATTTATCCAGTTCTCACCATGTATCAGGTCATACTGAATAAGCCAAAGTGACTCAAAATATCATCTCTTATTGTCTTAGATAATTTATTTAGCAAGTTTTGCTGTAGATGGATGGAAACCTTTGATGTTTAGGGATCAGATAACTTAAATGGGCTTCATGAAGGACACCATGGAGCCTAGCAGGAAGTTCTGATTTATAAAATAAGGGCTGGAACCCAATGGAGATCTCAACTTCTTGTGGTTTGGATCAGAATGTGCTATAAACTCTTTATAATTTCATACAGAATGCAAGGAGAAAGCTAGATCTGAACAGCTTGAAGCCTTCCAACCCACAAGGAACCAAATAATGTTTAGAGTAGTATATTAGTACTGCAAGTCTGGAGAATTCATTTACAGCTTAAAATTTCCTATAGCAAACATGTGTTATAAGCTTTGGGTTTATCATAAAGGTTACAGTTAAAAGATTACCTTTCCAGGAGATTAATCAAAAGGTGATAATTCACCAGCTAAATATCTTGTCGAGCCCCTCGTTGCTATAAACATGTTAAGAAAGTGCATGAATCATGGAACCTTCTGTGAGATTTTGTCCCACCCTGCCTGGCCAGCTTCCAGCAGCGTTATTTGTTCGTGGTGCTTTTATAGCTCTGAACCACAAATCTTCCCTAAACTTCTCTCCCTTATCCTGCTTAGGACAGTAAATGGCACAGTTCTTGAATTCTCGAAGCACTTACAGTCATGATATTGTTTCCTTTGACGAGACTTAGCATTAACATGTTTCTGAGTCTGAATCATTTTCTTAATCCAAAACTAGTTAAAGGATGAGACTCAGACATTTGATTGCAAAGGCAGCGGTTTCTTCTACAAGGTTGGGAGGATGTCTGGGGTGATGGTTCCCAGCACGTGTCCACAGAGCTGTGTCAGACTGACCGAGATTTGAGATTCACTCTGGGGGCTGTTAAGCTTTGGCTACCTAGGGCTCACCCCTGGAAATTCTGATTAAGTAGATTTGGGTTAGGGTTCGGGGATCTATGTTTAAAGCTCCCCAAGCCATTTTTATGTATGGTAGGTTGCAGGGGGGCACTGAGAGTCAAGGGAACTGGTGTGGTTGGGAGGAAGAGTATATATGCACATTACTGTTTGAAAGGTATACATAATCCATCAAGAAGTATCCCACCTATTCACTGAAGTGTCCAGGGATTCCTCCAAGAGCATAGAACAAAGCCAGAGAGCTTTCTCTGAATGTTACTTGACCTAGAATGGACTTAATGCCTTCTGATTCTGATACGGCAGGTGTCTTCTTTTCTGTTGGGATCTTTTATCTTTTATTATTGAAAAGTGATTTTGTCAGCAATCCTGACCTAGATTGTGAAGTCCTTTGATCTTGGAGTACATTTAAAGTTTCCAGTTGAAACTGTTCCCTCAGTATTCAACAACATGCATTAAATTTCAGTATTGTTGGTGAATATTATTATATATGCTTTTTTAATCTTTCTTTTAAAAAAAGAGTGTGGGATGAGTGCATATTTTATTTACAAGTCATTTAGACCTTGTGTCAGTATCTCAGTATGCACTGTCCCTCTACTGCCTTTAATTTTTTTTCTTTCTCCATAGTCTGAATTGTAATGACATCTACAGTTCGCTGCTGGCAAGATGCTTGTCACTCTTTGCTCAATACCCTCTGTTCAGTGCTAATCTGACATTCTGAATTTTAAGCCCCGTATCTCCTATAAATCCTATCTTTTCGGCCAGATAAGTAGCCAAGCCTTTTATTTGAGCCCTGTATTGCAGAAAGGATGCAAAATCAGAGGATATCAGTGAAATGGACAGTTTAAAAATAAGATACAAAATTAAATTTGTTCCACATGTCACTGTTGATCAAAAAACCTTTCTACATAAATTATTTTCTCTTCTCAGTGTTTTTCTCTGTGTGCTCTTATACCTTAGGCATTATTGGTTAAGATTCTACTTAGTCATTGATTTAGTTAATTGAGTGTGTCATCTACCATATGCCTATCGCCAGCCCTGGCAGACTTGTTTAATGTTTGAACATGCAGAACCACTTGTCTTTAAGTATATACCATAGCAATGACTAAAGTACTTTTAAATTCTACTGAATAATTGTGTACTAGGTAAATATGTACTAACTATTATATAACATAATTTAACAGTTTCAGTTCAGTGGTAGTGATTTACCAAATTTAACAGATGATATAGGTATACTCCTTGTGTTATTTTAAAAACCTTATTTATTTTGAGAGTTTTTCCCCCAAAAATCCTGTCATTGGGTAACATGTATGGAGCATAGCTTCAGATCACAAGATGTTATGGTCTAGTTGAGTGTATAAATGAAACCATGAGTATATGGTGGGTAAAACCTGAGGGAGAAGAGATCACATTTGATGATGTGCAAGATGTGTGAATATCCCAGCCCATCTATTTAAGAATTTTGTGGTAGGTTGAGAAAGAGTTTCCGTAAAATGTTATGCCTTGTCCTAAAATGTTTTTTGGAAAATGTTATCAGGATTTTTAGTACTAAAGCAATGGAAAAAAGATCTTTCTAAACATGAGTTAGGTGGACACTGTTCATTTTCTTGTATTGCTTACAAATGGACTTGGTAATCTCTGTGTTGGCTAAGACTGTTATTTACAAAATATAAAATTAAAATATTTGTTTTTGTTTATATTTCTTTTCTATTTAAACCCTGTCAGGTAATTCCATTAATATTGTGAAAACTGCATATATATATAACACTTAAGCATTTCTGTTTTTTCTTGATAGGAAGAAGAAAACAAGTCAGTCAGTTATCCTTCTCTCGTTAGCCACATAACTTCCTCTTTCCTGAATCATCCTGTCTTTACAATGACAGAAAAGATCCCCGTGTCCACCCCTCAGCTGCTAGGTGAATTCTCTCCGTTACTGTCATCTTTGCCTTGTGACATTCATCTCGTTAATCTGAGGACAATACAGGGGCGCCTGGGTGGCTCAGTTGGTTAAGCGACTGCCTTCGGCTCAGGTCATGATCCTGGAGTCCCGGGATCGAGTCCCGCATCAGGCTCCCTGCTCGGCAGGGAGTCTGCTTCTCCCTCTGACCCTCCCCCTTCTCATGTACTCGCTCTCTCTCATTCTCTCTCTCTCAAATAAAAATAAATAAATAAATCTTTAATAAAAAAAAATCTGAGGACAATACAGTCAAAGGTATATCCCAAAATGTATCTATAAAGAATTACTTTTTTGTGATGTATTTGATATAAGGGGATGAGAAGCAGAAAGAACTGCAGCTGACCCTTGAACAGCATGAGCTGGAATTGCACTGGTCCACTTACACAGATTGTTTCCCATAAACACACTACAGGACTGAAAATGTATTTTCTCTTCCTTATGATTTTCTTAACATCATCTTTTCTCTAGCTTCTTTTATTATAAGAATACAGTGTAACATACATATAACATACAAAATGTGTGCTGATCAACTGTTCATGTTATCAGTAAGGCTTCCAACCAAGAGTAGGCTATTAGTAGTTATGTTTTGGGAGAGTTAGAGTCATGCGGATTTTTGACTCGGGGGAGGGGGATCATCGCCCCTAACCCCCTGCACAGCTCAAGGGTCAACGGTACTGTGGGTTTTACTGCGCCTCAAGGAGCCGTTAAGAGGACTTGGCCTTTAGGCAAAATCATTCTACCTTTCATTTGACTGTTGCTGTGTAGTTTAGAGCATATCCCACTACTAATTTATGTTATTCCCGGAAAAGTTCTTTGTGGTGAGAAGGTCAGGGTATATTATCTTTGTACAGATAAGAAAGCAAAAACTGGCCCTGGGGTCACATTATAGTAGGTGGGAGAACAGGCCATAAGATCAGCTCTTCTGGCATTTTCCATTCATTTCTCCTTGTTAGCCAGTGTTTCTTGAGGAGTTAGAGAATTAAGAAGCATAGCATTTAATTATTTCTGTATCAGAGGCCTTGTACATTCATATCTTTCTCTTGAAAATCACTGCAACTCAGATGTTTGCATTGAGAAACCCAACTATTTAGAGACATCCAAAGATATACTAGAGGAAGAGAGGGGAAGGTTTTATTAGATTTGGAATTTTAATTCAGTTAGACTGCTTTTGTTTACATGTATGCCTACTTTTAAAGTCAGAGATTGCATTTGAAAAGAATAAAAATTAGACATTTGACATCATTTTTATCTTTTGTAGAGCTGTTTTGTGATATTGTGAATTGACATATGTGTAGCTACAAATAGTCTTAAGTGCTTAGGGATTCTGCAGGGAATGTAATAAATGGTCTGAGTATGAAAAGAAGAGAATGCTCATGTTTGAAGACCACATAAGAAGAGAAAAATGTTTCGTTTAAGCACAAAGAACTAAAGCAAACCAAGTAAAGTAAGGATAAATGCCTGCAAATTTGGACATATAGGGCTTTTAAAACTGTATGACCAAGAGAAGGAACTTAGGCCTATGTAGGAATATCCATGAGGCTTATGATAATGAATACAGGTGAACACAGGAGGCCTGCGTATATCTGCATGTGTCAAAAGCCTTGTTTGATCATGCGAACGAACCAGGATTTATTTCATGCCTACTACGTGCCAGTTATAGCTAAAGGCACTAGGGATACTGTCATGAGCAAACCAGACAATCACCCCTGCGTTTCTGAAGCATGGATTCTGGTGGGAGGAGAAAAATAAGAAAAAATAAGAGAAACATATAATGTGTTAGATGGTGATAAGTGTTAGGGAAAATAGGTAAGGATGGTTCTGGAAGATGATGCGAGTTTGCATAGTGTGGTTGGAAGAGGACCTTGCAGAAAGGGTGTTAATGGAGTAAAAATCTGAAGGAGGTTAGAGAGTAAGTGACTCATGCAGATTTCTGGGGGTAGAGTGGTCCAGGAAGAGTTACAAGCAAGTAGAAAGGCCTAAACGTGGGTGCCGTGGTGAGAATAGAAGCTCCATGTGAGCTGGTCTTTTCTTTGATTCCTTGCTGCATCCTGTTGCCTAGAAGAATGGTTGCACATAGAAGGGGCTCAGCAACAATTTGCTGATTGAGCGAATCTCATGAGCTCTGTTTCTAGGATTCTGCTAGTCTTTTGTGGGTCAACTTTTTGACTCATGGAAAGAACACACCAGCGATGGATAGCCTCCCTGAGCTTTTCCTCTCATTAATTCATAAGCCAAAGGGAATGAGGGGATGGGGGGGTGGTACTAAAGACTCTGAGCCTCAGGTTGCCACCTCTGGGCATGATGGTAGAGGACATTAGCAACCTAAGGATCTGAAGGCTTCTGGGGCACATGGCGGCCACTGTTCCTTAGCCTCGTTTCTAGATGACTCTTTCCCATGATTGTTTTCTGGAAGCAGATCCAGTTGTCTGGAGTCAATGAATGTTGCTATTCAGTTGGTTCACACTCTGAAGAATTCGGCTCCGTGTGGTCTGGTCTCCACTCACTATGTCCGCTTGGCTTCCCCTTGTTCCTCACACCCTTCAACAGGTGGCCCACCTCCACTCCCTGATGGCTGGCCGAGTGCCGACTCAGCTGCCCGTTATAAAATGGGGCTGATATCAGATCTGCCTGCTGCGGGTCTGTTGTGAGCAACACATAAACTAATGCTTGTGAGAGCCCTTTGGAAACAGAAGTGCTTTATAAACATACGTTGTCCTGATGGTGCTTATGGTACTTGCCGGCTCAGGTGCAAACTAGGGTTTTAGCAGAGGAAATAGAAAGCAATTTAACAATTTGACCAGGAAGAATAAAGGCTGAAATATTATGTGTAACCATAACTAGCACACTGGCGCATGATCAGAAGTCGGTATTATTGGGGGCTGTTTTACTTTATCCTATCAATCAGTGCCAGTTCCTGTGTTAGTCTTTGACTCTTAGCACATATTTCTAACAGTTGGTTAAAAGCTCACCAGTAATCCAAGGGGATTGATTTGTCCATTCAAAATCACTTCTTTAAAGAATTGCATTCTGTCCCTTAACCTCTGATAATAGGAAAATAATCATTGAAAGAAGCTGACGTAGGTATTGAATCAAAGAAAGCTCGGTACTTAAAAAGGTGTCAAGTGTAATTTCATGGTTACACTAAAAGAAGACAAAAATCACTTGGAAGAAATCCAGAAACCAGACCTCAGCATTTTGGATTGTATCCCTATTTCTGTGTGCTGGCAGCTCCAAACATATAATAATGAATTGTTCCTCTGGAGGTTGCAAAGCATTTTTCCCATTGAAGTAGTGTGAACATAGCTCTTAGCTTCCAAGCCAGACCAGGGTCTCCACTGGCCTGTATGTAAGTAAGCATTTTCCTAACTACCACCTCCCACAAGAAACATGTCTGAGAACAACCTTCACACGATGGAGGCATGTCTTTGTTTCTGCCGCACCTCCTCGTCGGCAGCGGGATGGAGGAGGCCCCTGCTTGCCCAGCTCCCGGGTCACCGTCTGATGGTTCTTCAAGTTCTAAACGTCACATGGGCAGCCTGACTCCTCAGGGAGAAAGGGGTTATGGACTCGAGCAACAGTGAGAGAGGCAAGGTAGGGTTGGAGGTGTTGCTAACCCACAAAGGTGCTGCAGCATTTCCAGCTCCCAGTCCTCAGAGTCCTATGTGTCCAGATCACACCAGGGAGATTTTGAAATAGAGAAGACTTACAAATTTCCCCATCTCTGAGATTCTGATTCCCTAGGTCTGGGGTGGGGCAACTTAGGAATCAGTAATTTTCAAAAACTCTCATGATTCTAGAAATTACTGTTATCTCCATTGACTAAATTGGGAAAGTAAAAGTTAGAAATTAAATGACTAAGATAAAATTACACAGTGGTACATAGCAGAATTAGGGCCCACATGCAGGTTTTCTGAATCTGGGTGCTGTACAGGGCCTCAGAGGGTGGCGTTTGACTTCTTAAGAGTTACTAAATCTGTTCCTCAGAGTCCAGTTTTTCAGGAATTATTCTGTATTGGTAGATGAGTTTATGGTTTTATATAAGCATATGTTGCTCTTATTTTATATGTTTTTGGAAAAAACTGATTGCATGTCATCTAGTTGCAGTCAGAGGACGATGGGAGCAGGCATCTCTTAAACCCTGCCTCGCAGCACCACCGAGTGTGCCAGTGAAGTCCCGTCTAGCAGTGAACTGTCAGCCTTCTCCTCCTGGAGGCTCGGCCCCCCTCTCTTCTCTTTACCATCTCCTTTTCTTGTACTGTCAGAAGCTTGAGATATTAAAAAGAAGATTCTGTAAAGGCTTGAAAGCTGGGGAACAGGAGCACCAGTGAAGTGGTCGGGAACTGGAAAACCATGCCATCCTCAGGAAAGGGTATTGATTGGGGGGAAGGGAGTCTTGGTAGAGAGGATGCTGGGAGAATCTCACAGGGGCATGGATCATCGGTCGGGGTTCTGTAGGCTGGAGAGATAGCTTCAGCCTGGAATGCAGACATTCCAGGGACCAGAAGGAATTTGATTAAGCCATTTAATTAAAGGCTTCATGGAGCCATGCTGCCTTGATGTTTTGCACAATGATACGTTGTTCAACCTTTTTCTTTCCCCCAGATTATTTCCACCTCTTTTATGTTCAGATGTATTTTTATTTAATTCATTTATAGATATGTATCTTTATATCTGTATCTACTTCTCTCTCTGTGTATTACATTTAGCTCTATCTCTGACATTTTATTCTGATTTCTGCTTAACCATTTCTTGCAAATAGTTAAATATTATCATTTCAACATCACCACTTACTGAATAAGATTTTCTCTCTCCACTTGTTTACACACCCCCTTTTCTTATAAGAGGCAGTTTAAGGTTTTTACTTCATTTTGCCTTTCTTAGAAGAATTGATCGGTGCTTTATTAATCTCCCTGGCTTCTGGAAAGGTGAAAATTGTGGAGAAAATTTCCTCGTTATACAGCCCTTCACCTTCTCTGTTCTTTCTGTCATCTTATCTTGTTGATCGAAACAGGATAACTGTTATTGGACATTTTAATGAATGCCCTGGAAAATGAATTCCTACTGGTTACATCCTGTCTCAGGACTTAAAATGCAGTGTGCAGTTTTCCCACCTTTCCAGTTGCCAGAATACAGGGAAAGATGGATGTCAGTCGGCATTTTCATGGAATCTGGGCAGGTTGGAGAAATTTCTCCACCAGCTGTTTAGCCATGCCTTAATTTGTATGGACCTTAGACATTCTTTGAGGAGGATAGAGACACATTTCTCTTAGGGAATCTAGTCGAAGTTATGGCTTCTCTCTTCCACAGAAAAAAAGGGTGCACACATAACGTTGACTACAGTTTCCAGGAGTGTGCTTATCTGTGAAGCTCACCTTATTAATGAGCAAGTCAGATTTCTTTTGGTGTGAGACGGGACGGCCACAGCTCTCTCCTCTGGGTTCTCACCCATGTCGATGGAGGGACACTTGCCTGCTGCTCTGCTTATGAGACACTGCCGTGTGCATATATGATTTTCAGAATGGCTTTAAATCCCGTTTAAAATGGGGCGGGTGGGTGGAAATGACAGTGTCCATGCCTTCCTTTCTCAACTAATGTATGTTCTGATAAGTCGTGGTTTTAGGCTGCTGGAACCTTGGATTAAATACTCCCTTTTTCTAAGCTCAGATCAGAGAGTGAGCTCCTTCGGGTTATAGGCTTTTCTTCTGTTACATTAAAAGTGATCTTTCTCTTTCCCCTCCTAGCGGGTGTCCTTGAGCGCCAGTCCATAGCTAGCGCGAAGGCAGGGGGGCGAAGCTGGTAGAGCACTTTGGAGTCCCGCTGCCTTTGTTTGAGCACATCACCTGTGCTTACCGGCCAGTTTGCTTAGCACACAGCCCCTCATTCTCCCATTTGCCTCATTCGCAACGTGGCCATGATAACAGGACACACCTCAGAGGTGTCCTAGGGATCAAATGAGTTAATGTTTGTAGAGCACTTAGAACAGTATCTGGCACGTACTAAGCACTGAGTGCGTGACGAATGAAGGTTGTCAACAGTGAGAGTTCAGTCATGAGCAGTGGTGATTGTTGCTAAAAATGAAATAAAATATAGGCACTTTTTTTTTATAAATTGGAGGTTGAATTTTATTCCCAAAGTAAATCTCGATGTCACCTTGACTTGTATTCCGTATATATTTTTTGAAAAGTTAATAAGATACCTAAAATTGTGTGCCGGGCATTATGCTGAGTGTTTTCTTTGTAAAGAGAGCCTTATTTAGCTCTCCCAGCAGTACTGTGAAGGTAGGCAATATTGTGCCCCCCTGTTACAGAAGAGGAAACTAGCTGACCTAAAGATGGTAGGTAGCTTTCCCAGGTCATGCAGCCAGTAAATGGTGTGCTGAGAGGCGCACCCCAGCATGTTGACTCCAGATCCCCGCCCAGAACCTTCTACTCCTCTTGTATGGAAACAAAGGGGAGTGAGAGTGCTGAAAATGTTAGGGAATACTCTGCCTGTTTTTCTCTTGACCACTCAGTTATGATGGGACACCCTCAGAAGGATCCACCATCTGTGGGAAAGGTCATGAAGGACTAATGTAGGGTCGGTCAGTGATCATTGCTAGTTGACTATGAGAAGGCATGCTTCATGATTGCGATGTTCATGTGCACTTAAATATAATAATACAAACTTGTATACCAACTCCACTGTTTCAAAGGCTGTTATGAGATGAATTGAGTTCTTCCGTGAGAAGTATTCTGTACAGGGTCCCACACACGGCAAGTGCTCAAAAAGTGTTAGCTGCGATTACTGTTACTGTCATTGTGGTTGGGACTTGATCCTCAGAGGGGCGCTTCACGAGTCTCCCGAGTTTTCTGAGTTCTGAGAGGTTAAATGACGTATCTGCAGACACAGGACTGGTTCGTGTGTTTTGCCCCCAGTCCAGCTGCTTCTAGCCTTGATGGCGTCGTTCTGCCAGCCGCACCATCTTCCGTCCCCCCCACCCCACCCCGTTGCCAGAGAAACCTCCCGGGCCCTGCTTAGCCTCAGAGCCACAGGTTGCTTTATCCCCTGGAAGTAAGTTCTGCGGTGGATTCTCCAAGTGACTTCGGAACACCCAGGCCTTCCCGAGGGGATTCAGTCTCAAATGTGATCTGAGCTGTAAACAGAGACACTTGATTTGAAGTTCACCTAGCATAGTGCTTGGTGCAATTTCAAACTTGGTCAATTTTCTTCCCTCCTCCCTCCCCCCTTTTTTTTCTGAGGTCCGGATAGTACTCATACATTAATGAATATAAAAACAGGTCTTTCAGAGTCTGTTTACTCTCCTCGAGTGAACAGCATCTTTTTTGCGAAAGTATCTGTTTTCTTGCATGCATATTCAAGTTAAATTCACAGTTTCCCTACTTTGAAAAACAGTTTTCTTGGAAATAAAATGACGAGACAGACTTTGAAACTGAAAAACTGCTGCTTTGCCTCAGGTATTTTTGCTTGAAAACTGATACTTTCATGAATATTTAATTTTTAAAAACTTGGACAGGATGATTGCTATTTCAGTTGGTGTTCTGGTCCTTACGAAAGTGATGCAGTTTTGGTTTTTAGAGAAAGTGTAACATTTTTCCATCAGTGAAAATTACTCTTTATGACTTCAATTTCTACTTTTGTATTGTTTAAATCTCTTGTAAAACTAATGGCAAAATTCCAAAGATGCTTCCTTTTGCTTTTTTTTTTATTATCACCTCCAGTCTGGTAAAGGCCTCACACATTCATTATTTCAAGAGCAGATGTGTTGCAGGAATTTTCACAAAGCCGGCTGTCTGGTGGTTTTGTAAGGATGGTTTAGTGAGTTAAAATGGCTAAATGCTTCAGGTTATAATGATAAGTGCTTTTAAAAGAGCCTCATCAATAGACCATGTAAATAGTGAATCTGAATTGGGACTTAGTCATGATTTTGTTATGTTATGATTTTGATGCATAATTGTTGACATACAGTTTGGAGGGTCTCTGATTCCTCAGCTACAGAGTTATAATGTCACTAAAGAAAATTTGTGAATAAAAAATTAAGTGAGCTATTGGGAAAATAATCACCAGTACTTATCTGATAGATTACAATGACAGAAAGAATAATGGCTAAAATGTACCAAGGGCTTCCTCTGCTGCAGACACTGGGCTGAGTCTCTGTTACACAATTGAATTTCATCTCCATTTTATGCTACAGGAGAAACCAGGTTTTGCTAAAAGCATCTAGGAAATTGCAGAGCTAGGATCTAGATGTCGAGCTGCCTGACTCCCAGCCCAGGTTCTGATCCATTTTCTGTAGCTTCTACACCAACACATTCTGTCCTATAAGCTAAGCCACCATACCTCGTATTTTCAACGTCTTACTAGACGCCATGACTCCATGAAGAGGGGAAACCTGCATTAGGTCCATTTTATAGGCAAAGAAACTGATGCTTAGGTGATCAGTAACTATTCCAAGCCTATACACTTAGCACACGAGAGACTTGTCCTTGTCCTTCTGGAGACCTTATGTATGTCATAAATGAAGGATTTTTTTTTTTTTTTTTTACTGTGCTCTTTTCATGCTCTTTTGGGACTGTGTGAAACACCTTGAAATTTTATTTTTTTATTTTTTTATTTTTTTTTAAGATTTTATTTATTTGAGACAGAGAGAATGAGAGACAGAGAGCACGAGAGGGAAGAGGGCAGAGGGGGAAGCAGACCCCCCGCTGAGCAGGGAGCCCGATGTGGGACTCGATCCAGGGACTCCAGGATCATGACCTGAGCCGAAGGCAGTCGCTTAACCAACTGAGCCACCCAGGTGCCCCATGATTTTATTTATTTGAGAGAGAGAGAATGAGAGAGAGCACATGAGAGGGGGGAGGGTCAGAGGGAGAAGCAGACCCCCTGCCGAGCAGGGAGCCCGATGCGGGACTCGATCCCGGGACTCCAGGATCATGACCTGAGCCAAAGGCAGTCGCTTAACCGACTGAGCCACCCAGGCGCCCCACCTTGAAATTTTATTAGAAAACATTGTCATATGATTTAAACTTGCTATGTTTATCATGTTGGTCCTGTGATGACTCAGAATTCCTTAAATGACTTTTTCCTCTCCCTTCAAACAAAATCTTAGCAGTACCACTGCAGAATACCAGTGTGAAATATCATAAAGCAGGTTATTCCAGCCAAGAATCCGAGGTGAGGCCAGCTTTAAATTGTTGAGGCACATTAAAGTCAAATCAGTGGTGAGAATGCTGACAGCTCCTCCTCAGAAAAGATGTCTCTGTGGCACATTTAAAAATCATATCCCCCAGTGAAGATGATTAAGAACTTGGACATATTCGTATCTGTGGCCACAGAGGAGAAAAAGGGATCATTTTCATCACAGGTCAGTGCTGAGCACACTGAACTCCTTTGAATAGCTGTCCCTTTCTTAATTCGTCCAAGGATTCTTAATTTATTTTGCTTATTATCAGAAGCGTCTCCCCCCTTGAGGAAACATAAAATTTATTAAGAGAATTGTAACTTAAAATATTCAGAGCACTCCTGGCATCTTTATTTAAATGGATGCAAGAAATTTTACTGCAAGAAAGTATATATTGATCCCTGTAGCTTACTTGTCATGTTTAGTATTTTTCTCTTTGCACAAGAAGAATAGCTTCTGTAATGTGAATTTAAATGATACATCAAGCTAATAAATGTGGTTGGCCTAGCAAGTGATAAGCATAACTAACTCAATTTAAATGTCTTTTATATAAAAATAATGAACCAGTGTATTAAAGATTAAAAATGTTAATGCAATTAGCAAAAATTAGCATTCAATAAAGAAGTGTGTTTCAGTTTTGAGATGGATGATACATCATTCAATGACCAGATAAGGACTAAATTCAGGTACACTTTATTCAGCTGGCGTGTATGTTAAAAACCAAATAAATAAAAATTAAATGCTTTATTTGCCCCTTTGCAACGACGTGGGTGGAACTAGAGGGTCTTATGCTAAGCGAAATAAGTCAGTCAGAGAAAGACAATTATCATATATAATCTCACTCGTATGTGGAATTTAAGAAACAAAACAGGATCATAGGGGAAGGGAGGAAAAAGTAAAACAAGACAAAACCAGAGAGGGAGACAAACCATAAGAGACTCTTAATCATAGGGAACAAACTGAGGGTTGCTGGAGGGGAGGGGTTACAGGAATGGGGTAACTGGGTGATAGACATTTAGGAGGGCACGTGATGTAATGAGCACTGGGTATTATATAAGAGTGATGAATCACTGACCTCTACCTAGACATGAAACCAGTAATACACTATATGTTAAGTAATTGAATTTAAATTAAAAAAATGTAAATGCTTTATTTGAAGAAACTTTGATAAAACAGTATGTGGCATGTAGACAAAAGGACACGCAGGTCCTTGGGGACTGTGCCAGAAACCAGGGCATGAGGTGACTTAAAACATATTGTCACCTGCCTCCTTGTGGGGGAGGTAGAGGGGATGTAGCAGGTGTGACAGTGAACGTGGGACTGGAGGGGAAATGAATTTTCCTGGCTTCACTGCTAAATAAAGTGAGCATTTTTGGTTTGGGGACGCTGACTTTAAAACAGTGGAGTATACAGTAGTGTCGCTATTTGCCTTAATGTCGCTGTGGCGTCTTGTCACTCTATGCTCATCTGCAGGTGGATGGCAAGCATTCCGATGAGGCAGCCTTGATCCTCCACAGGAAGGGGTTTGACTGCCGCTTCTCGAGCAGAGACACGGGGCTGCTTTGTTCCACAACCCAGGGAAAGGTGAGCTGAAAAGTGGTTTTTGCTTGTTGATTTCATGTGCTTTGAAATCCTTGCTTTCTGCTAATCATTCTGACAATAAGATAATGTTTCATTGCCTCTTCGTGGACTCATTCCCCTCAGCTGCTGTAATTTAGCTCAAGTCTCTCCATCTTAAGAAAGCACTTTCTCAACCTTCGATCTCTTCTCCTTGTCAGCATCAAAATGCACGTCTGGAACATGGGCACGTGTAGGGGCAACATTCTCCTCCATTCCTAGGCCTTCCGTTGCCAGCTGACAAAACATCCTCTCCCCACCCCCCATCCCCCAATATTCCCTCCTCTCTCACACATGCTCATGTAGGATCTAGGTCCATGAAGTCTCAGAGGGGCAAAAGCAGGTTTTATAATAACTAAAGGTGGGGTGGGGTGGGGTAGGGAAGTGGTGACACTGGCCAGTCGGGGAGTTTCACCACGGCCCCGAAGCAACCTTACTTAGCTCCAGTCAGTTGTTGTCCCAGGGGAAATGAGGGTCTAGATCTCCTGATCAAGACAGATTTGCATAGGAGTCCTCGCTGTGCCAGCCAAACAGGTCTTCAGGCTGACCTGCCGGCTGCCCAGTTTTTCTGTCTCCTTTGAGCTGGTCTTTCTGATAGTTCCCTCAGGCTCTCCTTGGAAGGAAATGAACCTCCAGCCTTCTGCCTCTGGCTCTGAGCAGGTTGTGCTCAGAGAAGACAGCTGGATGGCACACAGGCAGGTCTGCCCCACGGGGCAGCTCAGCTGACCCAGCTCTTCTCCAAAACCTCACAGATAACCTGTAGATCAGACTTAAGAGATTCATTTCCAACCCTACCAACTAGAATGTGCATAGGGTCTGAAAAGGAGAGAAAAGACAATATGGTAGGGGGTCAAAATCCACTTAGGCAGATAAGCTTCTTCATTTCTCGTATCATGCCCTCCGTGGAATTGGTGCGAAGAAAGCACTGATGGTTTTGGGTTTGTTTTTCATGATATTTACGCTTCACCTTATTACTGATGATGTGAGTGTACTTGGTTGTAAGCATTTGTATATAGACATTAAGGCGTCAAGTTTTAAGGGGATTATATGGTCCAGAGAGACATGGGATGAGGGTAGTACTTTCTCAGCAACCCCCCAACCCTGAAAATGGGACTCACTGACATGAGGAGCCTGTGTCCTTTCTCTCAGCTCTTTGGGAACAAGAAGAACGACAACTGTTAGGTGTAAATGTTGGGTGTAAGAGGATACGGATGTTTTTAAAGCTTGCTGGCTCATAGATGTGTTTTCTTTTATTGAAAAAGTGGCCCCTGCACGTGATAAGTTCTCAAGAAATTCAGAAGAAGAATGTAGAGTGAGCTGTCCTCTCCTGGTTACACTTCTCCTAGGTGTCCCTCCCAGGGTGGTCTGTGTGTCCAGGCATGCATAGCTGTATCTAATCTCCTTCCTCTTCCTCTTTTTATCATTAAAAGGAAACTTCAAATACACTGTTTTACTCTCCTACTATTTTCCACTGAATAAATATATAGATGTGTTACTAATCTTTCTTCAAAGTTGACCTAACTGTGCAATTTTTTTTATCATTTATTTTCTAGATTTTGGTACAGAAGCTTTTTAGCATGTTTACTGTCGCAAGTCTCATACCTTCATCATTATCCTTGATGCATTCACCTCCAGACGCCCGAAATATAAGTGAGATCAACTTGAGTCCCATGGAAATCAGCACATTCCGAATCCAGTTGAGATGAACCTGGCTTTCAAATTTGGATTGGGAAGCATTGTCTTTTATACACTTCTTGGTTTGACGTGCAATAAGGAAGCACATTATTTTAGCTTCTGGCTACTGTGAGGACATGAATTCTGTGATTGTTATTATAATTATTATTATTATTATTTTTTTTTTTACTAGTACAGAAAGAAAAAAAAAAAAGCCATGCTATAGCCAGTTTTTCTTTAAGTTCCATCCATGAATCACCACCATCAGTATGAATCGATGCAACAATGAAGGAAGAAATGTCTAAAACAACCTCTCCACAGATTGTATCTCAGGTTAAATGCTAACTAACTATATCTGTGTCGGGAGTTGTGAAGAGATTGTTATAAGTATTCATGTTGCTGATCCTTCATTAGTTTTACAAAAATACCCATTTTTACCAAAATGGAATAAAAAGCTGAAGGGTAATAGCTAATGGCCAAAATGGTTGCAATTGTTCATACGCATTCGAAAAATTGTGTGTATTGAAATATGTGGAAAAGTGCAATCCATCAACCCTTATGATATCTGTACATCATTGATCTTCACACCTTTTTCTAATGTACCACTTGACCCCTCCCTTCTCACTCTTTGTATTTCCAGAAATAGCAGATTTTGAATCATTCAATAGTAGAAAAAGAGGCATATTTCCATTACTTGACAATGTGGGATAGGTGCAATTTATTCCATTGTCACTAAGGTAGAAAAAGCAATCCCATAGGTACCATAACCTCTTTTAGGTACCACAAGGTGTCTTTTTACACAGCTCATTTGAATACAGATGTTCGGAGAGGGGTTTTCTATTTTAAAAATAACCATATCAAAATAAATGTGCCTTATTTTTTTATAAGTCTTGTTAAATATTTTGGTGTCCATATGACTGAGAAAGGGGGAGAGGGCGGGGGTGGGGAGGAGGTGGGTACTTTCTATGACACGTAAAGTGTTATCGGTTTTGCCTGACAATGCTGGCCACATTCTGATCTGTTTCATTAAATTTGTGGTGATGTTATTCTAAACATTTTGACTATTTGAATGTACTGAGATGTCAGAAAACAAAACAAGGAAGAAAAAGTACTGTTCATTAAAATCCGCTGCTGCCAAGAAGATGGCAGCTTGAAGCAAGGATTTTGTGACATGCAAAATCCATACACTGTTTCCATTTCACAGGAGGTAACTCTATGAAAGAATGCTTTAAAAGGGACCCTGTTTTGAAATCCACTTATAGGTAGCTCATCCTGATTTCTTTTATTAAAGAACATGTGTGTTGAGTGAATTCCAAACTTTTGTACGTGCTAACCTCAAAGCGAAGTTCCAAGCCTATGTGCCATTACAGTACTTTTGATAAAATTTATTTGGGATCATGATTAACATGACATTAACACTGAAGCAACATTAGAAACATTTAGAATATTCAGTTTTAGGATAGAAAGGATTCACTGAGTATGTACACTTTTGAAAATTCTCTTTGTGTTACCTAATAAATTTAGTATTCTCTGACTTTAAACTTCCTTTTACCTCCTGCCATTCCAGCATCTTTATAGAGAAGTTGAAACCTAATTTCTGTTTCACCAGGTAGTCTGATGATCATCCTTTTTTTTTTTTTTACCAAGATGCAGCTCCTACAATTATTGCTAAGTTATGTTAAGTTCATAAATTTTTTTCGCCTTTAATAATTAAGGAAACAATACTGGTGTTGATGAAGATATTATAAGGGAGTAATTTCATGCAATAAACATGTACTGTAAGTTTCCTTCCTCATTTTGGGGGATAAACAACTAAAAGAAAAAAAAAAACAAAACACTTCCTTTTTGTGGACATCTACAGATGTTAAGATTGCCAGAAGCAAATCCCAGGAATAAGATCAGTATTTTCATTGCATCTTAAATGTAAAACCTTCCTTTGGGAGTTCACTGTGTTCTGTGGTTAAGTGGGTGTGCTTAATCATTGTGGAAATTCTGATCAGTTGAAATAAAAAATCCTGATGCAATAACAGTGGTTTTGCCACTTCTGGTTGTTTGAGATGGATCTGTCCCATGTCAGTCGGGGTCTTAGTGTGTGTTGCCACCGTTCACAGGTAAAGCAGAAATTCTCTTTAAACCAGCAAATTTCTGCTTTTTATTTTTAGAATAAATCATCAGGGAAATGAGGAGAGGATGCTTTTGCTTTGGGTTGTGGTCACGAACTGATTAATTTAGTGTCTCTGGCACACCTAAAAACCATACATTTCAGTTGTGATCTCGGTGGCATATTTGTTTGCTTGGGTTTAATTACATTTGTTACCGCAGATGTTCAGTTGAGCGAGTAGGTCATTCCTGTGATTTTTTTTTTTTTTTTTTTGGGTAATTTGAGCTTTTACCTGCAGTGTTTGAGAACTCGGCATTCTTGTTTTCTTCAAATACTGATTAAAATAAAATGCTATAAAATGTGTTGTGAAACATTTTAATTACCTTCCCATGTCTTTGTTGTACTTGTGTCGAAATGTTTTCACATTCCTTTGGAAGAAAATCTTTGCTTTCATTTTGATTATGTTGCTTATCTTGGAATCAAATAGGTTTTGATATTTTTCTCTTGGAAGGTTTTATATCTTTTTGGGAATATGTAATATAAGATCTCTAATAAAAGATAAATCTTACCATGTACGTAGTCCTCCAGAGTGCTGCTTAAGTCTTATTTTGTAAACAACAAGAATTAGTACATTTTGAGGGGTAGGGTGGAAGAGTGCGGGTCTGTTCTTTGTTCCTTCAAGAATGAATCACTCCACCTTCTGCCCAGTGCTGGTTGGGAAATACAGTTTTAGAGAGCAAGTGGCAGGCGGGGGTGGTGATGAGTTCGTCTGGGTTTGTGGCCACCTTTGAGTTTGGGGTGTGGGAACCTTCTGGACAGTGGTAGCTGTGGGGCCTTCTGAGCCAATTGGAGGAGCAGGGTCTGGTCAGATTCCGTATATTACAGGACAGTAGTGAGAGGAAGACGACACAGGAAGCCAAGAAGTTTCCCGTGAGCTGATCAGGAGGGCGAGTGGGATCTGGAGGCACCCCGCCGGCCCCACCCAGCGCCCAGGGCGGTGGCTTTCAGAGACGTCCTTCAAAGCCGGGAGGTGGGGCGGCTGAAGGACAAATACGCCGGAGGATCCTGTGGGTTAGCCGGGCAAGTGAGAACGTGCTAACTGGGGAGTTTGGGCTTGTTTTGGGTGATGTAGTACAGAGGCTAGTCAATTTGTAGTATGCATGTGCCAAGCTAAAAACTTGGGAGAGAACTCTCCATAAGCATCTCATTAGCATATAAGGAAAATCGTGTTTGGCTCCATCACATTTGATTATCAACACGTCAAAATAATTTGGCTATCAAGACTTGTAAAGAAACACGTAGTTTCGGTAGGTATCTGCTCGCAGACTCCCGCGAACCTGTGAGCGGCAACCAAGGGAGCGCGAGCGCGACTGGCCGGCTGAACGGGCGGCTGGACGGGGGGTGGCCGAGCGTCAGCAAGGCCCCGGCTGAAGCGGAACGAGGAGATGGATTGTTCCCGGTAAGGAACGGTCCAGGGTCGAAGGAGCTCCAGAGACAGGCAGAGCCAAGCACGAGACGACGTCGTCCAGGATCTGTCTTCATCTCCTGGGTGCCCCGCTGAGAGAGCGCCCTTAATTATTCAGCCAATGTCCTGGCACTGACGTCACTGGCTTCCTCTGGCTCATGTGCTAATGACCGTGGCCCCCTGGCTGAAGCGGAACGAGGAGATCGATTGTTCCCGGTAAGGAACGGTTGAGGGTCGAAGGAGCTCCAGAGACAGGCAGAGCCAAGCACGAGATGACGTCGTCCAGGATCTGTCTTCGTCTCCTGGGTGCCCCGCTGAGAGAGCGCCTTCAATTATTCAGCCAATGTCCTGGCACTGACGTCGCTTCCTCTGGCTCATGTGCTAATGACCGTGGTGAGGGCGGCGTTCGGCTCGCATGAATCCCACGGAATCGCGTGAGCGAGAAATAGTCCTCCCCCCCGCAACGTGCACACCCATAGAATGTGGGGTTCTACAACCAGAGAAAAGGGCTGGGGACCTTGAATACGAGGTGGACAAAATACAGTAGAAACACATCGCGGAGAAAAACCAAATACGCAGATCGGAAGGAAGCAGCTCACCCAGTTTCAGTTCCAGGAAGCTCCGTAGAAGACACAGATTTGAGACAGTTCTTAAAAGATGCATTTGATTCGAACAGAGACAACACGTGCGTTCCTTGGAAAAGACAGAATAAGGAAAGATGGTAACAGGAGGCGTAGAGAACTAGAGATAGTTTCCTCTGCCTGGAGCAGCGCCACCCAGTAAAACTTTCTTTAATAAGGGCAAGTTCGTCATCCATGGGCTGTCCCATAGAGCAGCCACTAGCCACCTGTGGCTTTGAGCATTTGAGATGTAGTAGTGCAACTAAGGAACTGAATGTCTTATTTTAGCTTAATTAAATTTAGCAACATGTAGCCACTGTTTCAGTACCGGTCTGTACATGGTATGCACAGGACAGTAGTAGGAAATACAACTAAATATGTAAGTTAAGGTCACTTGTGCTAGAATCCTGCTACTGAGTGTGGTTCTCAGACCAGAAGCTGTGACATCACCTGGAAACTGGTTAGACAAGCAGAATCCCAGGCCCCACCTCAGACCTCCCGAGTCACAATCTGCACTTTACAAAGATCCCTAGAGGATTCACATGCACACTAAAGCACTGGCCTAGAACATTCCCAGGGAGTAATTTCTCTCTGCTCTTACCGAACTTTTCCAAGTAGCTCTTGACCGTAACTCCTATACCTCACAGTCTCTAGGAAGCATCCCATAATACCTGTCTACTTGTCCCACTGCCACCCAATTCCAAGTCACCTTCGTGCACCTGGGACTCTGCCTTACAAAAGAGTTGTAAGAGGGCTCCTGCCCCTTATGTCTCTTTTTTTTCACACAGAAGCCAGAAAATAAAAGAAAGTAAAATTTGAAAAATATCTTCCCTCTTGAAAACTGTGTGTTTCCCGTTACACCTGGAATAACATACAACCTTTCACCATGGCCAGAAGCCGTGCCTGGCTTGGTCCGTGTCCTTCTCCTTCATCTCAACTCTGAGAAGGGGGCGAGGGTGTTTAAGAAATCCTTTCCCGACCCAAATCAGCTTTATCTCCCACCACGCCCCCTTCTGACTGTTGTCTAGGATCCTTATGGGTCTCTAACATGCCAAGATTATCCCTCTTGGGGGCTTTGTACTTGTTCCTTCTGCTTCAAACTTGCTCTCAAATCCTCCCCTGGCAGGCACCTTATTATTCTGGTTTAATTCAAGCATCATCTTCTCAAGAATCTTCCTTGACCAGCCAATTTAAACCAGTCCCACCTCCACTCCCTCACTGAGTATTTTTATTACACTGCTTCCTTTCTGCTTAAACAGAGTCAAATTTGAAATGATGTAGTTTGCCTTCCCCACCAGAATATAAGCTCTCCTGAAGGCAAGAACCCCAGCATTTATTCAGCACTGCATCCTCACACTTGGAACAGCAGGCGTTCGGAAGATATTTGTTCAATAAATGAATGAAAATATGTGTACCACCAGTAAATGTTGTGAAACAAGAATTATAATTTTCAGAATTACCATTTTTCCAAATCCCTTACATCTTAATCTGCTCATGTTATTTTCCTGCTCAAAAGCCTTCAGGAAGTTCCCATTACCAGAAATTAAAGTATAGAGGTTTCAAACTGCATTCCTAATCTCCCTGAAGTATGTGACCTCCTTATGGAAGATACTGTCGTTGCTTAATGACCAGTCATTGCCCCTCTGCCTTCCATGCTAATAAACCCTGATTTTATTCATAATCAGATACCCAGGAGCTTCAGGATGTGAATTGTTCTTGATCTAAATTAGTCATGAGAATTTTCTTCTCCAGGCTGGATGATGAATTTAGGAATTGGCATGTGACACAATTTTGGCCAATGGGAAGTCAGTTGGGGACTCCTGGGGGAGGCCTCCTTCCTCTTCAGAAGGAGGGAGCATCTTACCCTCAGAGCGCAATGTTTAAAGGTAGTATTGGTGTAAGTGTTGATGCTTGGGCTGCCGCAGCCACTTTTGCAACCTTGCGGTGGCAAGCCTGAGGACAAAAGTCAACTAGACGACCAAGTCAAAAATGAGTAGAGCCTGGGTCCCTGATGATATTGAGCAGCTGAATGAACCAACTCCAACCTTCTCGTTATGTGAAATAATGCCACCTTGCTAAATGTTTAAGCCATTTGAGCTTAGTGTTTTGTTAGAAAGAGCTAAAAACACTTAAACTGGTGGTTCTCACCACTGCCCCAGTGCTGTGCTTTCTCCGTTAGGTACTTTCCTGGACGGGGGCGTGTGTACTTGCACAACTAAGACTCGGTCGTAGTAGGTTCCTCAGAACACATCCTCTTACATTGTCCCTGCTGCTCCCACCACCTTGCATATTTTGCTCAATATGTTTAATAAAATTGTGTTTAATTAATTATATCGTGAAGGAATTTTTTTCAAATGTAAGGAAGAAGAATTTTTAAAAAATGATAAGTGAGTTAAGGATGTGTGTACTAGCAACTTGCCCAAAGATTGCAAAGTTCCTTTGGCACAGAGTCAGATTCACTTCAAGTGTGGGATTGGGGCTGGCTCCTGTGTACCGAGATGAACCTTCCAAATGTCAAACAAAATCTGGAAGGCAGAGGAGAAAAGGACCAAGGGGTTGGGGTGGGAACAACGAGTCAATGGGACTAGCTCCTTTGAAGTACGCCAGCTAACGCTTTAAATATTTTAATATTTTTTTCCCAATAAATGTCTATCATTGAAAGATTATAAGTGAATTTCTGAATCTCCGAACAGGCAAAGGAGGGAAATTGGAAGAGTGCTGTTTAAAAGGGCATATTTTAAGGGCTTTGGATGGAGCCTAGTGTTCTTGGTTCCCATGCTCCATATAGCTTCCCAATTTTTTTATTCACAGGCTTAGCCTTGGGGCTCATTTTCTGGTCCCAAATCTGAGTAGCGTTGCTACCAAGCAGGATGTGTCTCTAGGGTCTGGATGTATAAAACTCTTCACTAAACCAAAGGTAGCCTTCGTTGGTTGGCTTTCAAAGCATGATCTGAAGTTTCAGCAAGGTCTTTGTTTTGGTCCAAAACTCCCCTCTGGAGCGAAAGATCAGAGCACTTGCTTTTCTTGAGACAGATTTCCTTGCCACACACAGGACTGAAATCATTCTGGGCTGCCTGTATGGAAGTGAGTTTTCAAGGAAAAAATTTGACTCATTCATTTGTCTTCCTAAATGGATTTTTTAAGTGCAGTTAATAAGATTACTTTGAAGTTAAAATCTATTTTCTTAGGTAAAAACTACAAATTAATCCCATTTAATTTATGGGGCTCCCCTTAATAGAGCCTGAAAGTAATCTGTTTTAGATTTTGCACTGAGCTTTCAATAAACATTAACTGAAGTTGTCATTTGGGCAGGGTACCTGTGCTAGGCTCCGAGGGAAAAGGATTTTAATAATCTTACCCTGTGGTCTAGTAAAGGAGAGAAGAAATCCTGTATGGAGTCAAGAAGCCATACGATCAGAGAGCAAGGGAGTCACCTCAGCGCTGACTGCACGGGTGATGGATATTTGGATACAGGGGAAGGAGAGTTGGCTTCTGCCCCGAGTGATGCAGAGGGACAGCAGGGAGGTGGGAGGCTCTGAGCTGAGCCCGGAAGGATGGACGCATATCACCTACCAGGTGTGGGAGAGGAGGTGGCAAGGCACGAACGGCACCAAAAGTAGTTATCTCAAATCTGACGGAAGTTTCATGAAGGGAAATCACTGGAAGTTAGACTGGAAGTGTCTTTGCTGAATTTAAAGACCCTCTGTAATGTGTATCTAAGCTTTGGACCCCACCGAAGAGGACGGATATGTGGTAGTGTGCCCATGAAGGTTGATCTGTTGGCACATTGAAGAAAGTGAAAGGAAAGAAACACGTGTGTCATTTTCAGGAAACTTTAATGCAATGTCACATAGTTGCCAAAATTGTGAAGAAAAGGACACCTGTATCTCTGATTTTGTGATACTTTTTTTTTTAAGATTTTATTTATTTATTTGACAGAGAGAGACAGAGCAAGAGAGGGAACACAAGCAGGGGGAGTGGGAGAGGGAGAAGCAGGCTCCCCGCAGAGCAGGGAGCCCGATGCGGGACTCGATCCCAGGACCCTGGGATCATGACCTGAGTTGAAGGCAGTCGCTTAACCAACTGAGCCACCCAGGCGCCCTGATTTTGTGATACTTTTATTGGAGCCATGCGCTGGTGCATTAAGGCAATTATGAAATGGATATTTCTTATATATGAACGTGTTGACTTCAGAGCTCCGTGGCAATGATACGGTGAAGACTTCCAGTGTCGAATCCAAGCTTGGACAGAACAATTTTACAGGGTATTTCATTAGTTTACAGTCAATCTACTTCAGGACTGTCTCTAGGGTTTAATTTGTCAACCATAAATTCAGGAATATTTGTCACCTAGATAAGAGGTTAAAGAATTAATGAGACACATTATTAAATACTTTCAGCTTTAAAAGGGTTTAGTATTTTAAAGTTTAGTAGAACCTTGTCATAATGCAATCTCTGGGGCCTGTGTCATTGAAATGTAATAATGATGAAGTTTTATAATTCAGTAAAAACTACAGCAGGTGAAAGATAGCCCACCTTATCCTGAATCCCACCCTATTTGCATGAGGAGAGATGAGTAAGGTTTCAACAAAGCTGAAGCCCCAGTTCCTGTAGCTTTCACAAGCACTGGAAAGATGGAGCTCTGTGAAGTACAAAATCTCGAATGAGAAGGGAACAGAAGGGGCAGGGTGGCACCAGCAAAAACGACTGGTCTTTGAAACTATGCACCTGGCTTCATTAAAATCTCTAGAAATAAACAGTGAAAGTGAAAGCTGTTCAATATTTTAAAAGAAACTACCTATTTGAGCACCTGGTGTCAGGGAGCCAGGAGGCTGTTGGAGCTCAGAACTTACCAGGGTTCCAAATAGAAGACACACTGTCTATCTGAGGCATACGGAGCCCTGGGAGCTCAGAGTGTGATGTTACCATCTGTGTGATTGTGATGATCAGCTACCCAATAATGTCCATGAAGCAGTGGGGGGCTCATGGCAGTGGGCACGTTTTGGTTTGTCTGGGTCAAGGGAAAAAGAAAGATCACTAAATGTTGATTCCTTTGTTTCTCTTCCTTTTTTGGAAGGTATGGTAAAAAGTAAACTAGTGGTAAAATAATAATAAAAAATAATAATAGGGGTGAATGGGTGAAATAGGTGAAAGAGATTGAGTATACTTATCATGATGAGCACTGAGTAATGTATACAATTGTTGAGTTACTATACTGTATACCTGAAATTAATATAACAGTATGTTAACTGTAGTGAAATTAAAAAAAATTGAAAGGGGCACCTGGGTGGCTCAGTTGGTTAAGTGTCTTCATCTCAGGTCATGATCTTGGGGTTCTGGGATTGAGCCCCATGTTGGACTCCCTACTCAGCAGGGAGTCTGCTTCTCCCTCTCCCTCTGCCCCCCAATCCCCCCACTCAAGCTCTCTCTCTCTCTCTCAAATAGATAAATAAAGTCTTTAAATAATAATAATACTAATAATAATTGCCAACATTTATTGAGTGTTATGTGCCAGGTGCTATAAACAGATGACCTACTCACATCATTGAAGCCTTACAACCAACCTATACAGCTATACTGATTATTATACCCTTTTTACAGAACAGGAAAGTGAGGGTTAATGAAACTGGACTCCAACCTTAGTCTATATAGGGGCCTGAGAACTACAGTCCACAGGCCAAAGCTAGCCCACTGCCTGTTTTTGTAATTAAAGTATTATTGGAACATAGTGATGCCGTTTGTTTACATATTTTCCATGGCTGCTGTACGGCTACACAGACAGAGTTGAACAGTTGTAACAGAGACCATATGGCCCCCAAAGCTGAAAATATTTACTAATGGTCCTTTAGAGAAAGCATAGAGTCCACTTGGTGTAGAATCCCTAGAGCTGTCACTCCAGGGAGTATTTTAGTTACAAGAGAATGGATGGGGTGCCTGGGTGGCTCAGTCGGTTGAGTGAGAGACTCTTGGTTTTGACTCAGGTCATGATCTCAGGGTCGTGGGATCAAGCCCCACGTTGGGCTCCGCAATCAGTGTGGAGTCTGCTCAAGATTCTCTCGCCTTCTCCCTCGCCCCACTTGTGTGCATGCTCTCTCTCTCTCTCAAATAAATAAATAAGTAAAATATTTTTTTTAAAAAAGAGGGAGAATGGAAAATGTATCAGTAGTGGAAAGAGCACTAGACTGGGAGCCTGTAAAAAGTGGCCATGGGACCTTGGAAAAGTCACTCCACCTCCTAAGAAATCTTTTTTCTGATCTACTAATTAAAGCCACACTGCCAAGTTTCCAAATTAGAAGGTGTCCTAAACACTTCTTTCTGGTTTGCAAAAAGCTATTTTAGCAGATGAAACAAAATGCATTTTTACTGGTTCTCCATGGCAACGCTCACAGCCCTTGCCAAGTCACCTTTTGAAGTCCTATTTCTCCATGTTTTGGTTATGGCACCTTTGGGTAGCTAGACGTTTGGGAATGGAAATAGAATTATCTGTTTGATGCAAAAAATGTATTTTTGTTTTGTTTTCTTTTTGTGAGCACCAGTGTTTGCTTTTCCTGAAACAACCTAAGCCTGAAGCTTTCTCTGGAGGGGTAGATGACTAAAGTTGAAGAGCAATATGAAAAATCCCGAAAGGACTATGTGAAAACCATTGAGCTTTGCCCTATGAATGAGCACTGAAAACTCCTACACAGCATGGCTTCAGATGAGTGCAGGTGCCCCTGGGACAGGAGATTCTTCCATTGAAGGACTAACACAAGAGATCACTTTAGATCTCAAGAAATCTTAATCTTTGGCCTTCTGTGGTTAAATTCAGTCGTGCTGTAGCTTTGCTCTGAAAGATTGAGGGCAAGGTCTGCTTAGGAAAATACAGGCTGCCCTTGTGAGAAGCTCCCAAGCTGTTGCCTTTTGCAAAGGGATTTGATGGGAAGGCTGGTGTTGAGATCTTTTATCTTGTTCCATGAGGCGACATGGTAGTTTGAAATAAGAAACGTGCTAGTTTGGTGATCCTGTCTTGACTCTTTTCTATTCAGGGTTTGAAGATTTGGAGTGGGAGCCAGAAGGAGATAATTAAATGTAAGTCTTTGAATTCAACCTCAGTCAAGTTTGAGTCTGAGAGAAGCTATATGAATATTTTAGGAACAGCAAAATGTCAGAACTTCATGTGCATCATTCGAAAATGAACTTCCACTTGGCTAATATCAGCTGTGGCCTGTTGGGTCTCAAGCTGATAAAGTACTGCATGTTCTGAGCTTGCTTTGCGTTTACCTCCTCTTATGATACAAGGCATTTGAGGTGGGTTGAATGGTGGCTCCCAGAAAGATCTGTGTCCTTATCCCAGGAACCTGAACATGTTACCTTATTTGGGAAAGGGGCCTTTGCAGATATAATTCAATTAAAGACCTGGAGATGAGATCATCCTGGATTATCCGGGTGGGCCCTAAATCTAATGACAAGTACCCTTAATAAGAGCCAGAATAGAAAACACAATGAAGAAGAGGCAAGGTGACGTCAGAGGCTGAGACTGGAATGACGCAGCTGCAAGTCAAAAAATGCCAACTGCTACCAGAAGCTGGTGGAGCCAAGGAAGGGTTCTCCCCTGGATCCTCCAGAGGGAGTGCAGCCCTGCTGACACCTAGATTTCAGACTTTTCTGGCATCCGGAACTGTGAAAGAATAAATTTCTGTTGTTTGAAGTCACCCGGTTTGTGGTAATTTTTACCACAGCCTCAGGAAACTAATAAAGAGTTCTCAAAACACATTTACCCAAGCCATCCCACTGCCCTCTGGAGAAGCGCGCGGGGGCTTCTCGGGTCTCCCCGGGACCCTGCCCGAGAATGAAGGGCTGCGGGATTATGTTGACTTGTGACAGACATGGTCCTGGACCAAGAGGACAAAGGCACAAAACTAGACAAGAGGCCTTCAGTCTTTGATTCATTTTGTAGGATGACTTCCCCACTGGCAGTTCAGAATACAAGTTGGACTAAAAACAGGAAGATGTTTTCACTGATTTGCCACCATTTACCACAGAATGTTACTCATCTAGTTTCAGTCCGTTCGAGTAAAGTCTTTTCAAGATGAAATCGCTGGACACTTGTCAATAATAGAGAATACAAATAATTCTCACTTCTCAGGAACATCTAATTTTTAGAGCACTTTTAATACACAGACCAATTTGCACCCTCTCGTCTCACAGTAACTCTGTGAAGCAGGTCAGACAGGTATGATTATGGATCTTTCAAAGCTGTGCATCTCAACGTTGGAGAGCTAGTGAAGGAAGCCAGATTGGAAGATTATTTTTCCTGATCCAACACCCTGCTCAGTGGCTTTCTCTTTAGGGAATAACTGCGCTTAACAGAGACTTGGCAAATTGACACTATATTTACCTAGAGATATCCTTGCATGAGACCAGGAAAAAAAAAAAGAAAGAAAAAAAGCTTTAAAGAAGAAAAATAGAGATTTTTTTCCTTTCACATAACAAAACATACATATAAAATATATACATGTGTCCTACATAGAACATGATAAAGATTGCTTTCACATTGGTGGTAAAGAGGTAGATCATTCAATAAATAGTAGGGTGTTTATTTGGAGAAAAATAAAATTGCATATCTACCTCAAACACACATAAAAATAATTTGCAGATGAAAGATTTATTGCAAAAATTAAGACTATAAATATAATAGAAGAAATGCAGGAAAATATCTTAAATCGTTGGAGAGTAAAAGCCTTTCTATGCATGGTATGAACTTGAGAGCAAAAAAATAAATGAATTTAATTATAAAAGTTAAAAAATTGTATGGCCAAAGACACCATCAATAAAGTTAAAAGAAAAAGAAAACAAATTTATTCAACACTTTTGAAGCTATTTATTCAAGTATGGGCCAGACACTGTAGTCGGAGCTGGGAACAGAACACTGAATAAGACAAGTGCATGTCTGGGGTGCCTGGGTGGCTCAGTCGTTGGGTGTCTGCCTTCAGCTTGGGTCATGATCCCAGGGTTCTGGGACTGAGCCCCGTGTAGGGCTCCCTGCTCAGTGGGAGGCCTGCTTCTCCCTCTCCCATGGCCCCTGCTTGTGTTCCCTCTCTGACTGTGCCTCTCTCTGTCAAATAAATAAATAAAATCTTAAAAAAAAAAAGGACAAGTGCATGCCTGACCTCATGGAGCTTGTGATCCAGTGAATGAGGAACCCACACTGAACAAATACCTTTGAGTGTAATGAGTATCATAAAGGTCAAGTCTGATTGCCATGGGAAAGTATGATGTGGATGAGTATTGACAGACAAGTGTTAACACCTCTAATGTATAAAGAACTCATGGAAATCAGTAAGAAAAATATTAGTATAGAAAAAAAGACAAAAGATATACAGTGGAAATTCCCAAATGAAGAAATATAGCCCACCAATAAACATAGGAAAAGATATTTATCTTCATGAATAATCAAATGTATGCAAATCAAAGGTAGATATAATGTTTTACCTATCAGATTATCAAAGAATAAAATGAGTTACAATAGTTAATGTTGTTGATGTTAATGATGAGATGTAGAGGATTGGGCACTCTTGCATACTTCAGTAGGAGTATAAATTGTAGAAAGTCTGATATGCATATGAACATTTACTATTTAAAAATCTGTTACCCTGTCTAATATGTTATAGACTGAACATTGCTGTCCTCCCCAAAATTCATATGTTGAAGCCCTAACCTCACAATGTGATAGTATTTGGAGATGGGGCCTACGGGAGGTAATTAGTGTTAGATGAGGTCACAAGTGTAGAGCCCCATGATGGGATTAGTGCCTTCATGAAAAGAGACACCGAGAGCTTGTTCTCTGCTCAGACACACTCTGCAGAAAGGCCATGTGAGGTTAAAGGGTACTGTAGAGGATTATGCGGCAACTGATAGGGAGATTCTTACATATAGACATGGATATATGTCTTAAGATATTTTGTTAAGTGAGAATTATAGCTCAATATGTATAACATGATCCATTTATGTAAACAATATATATAAAGATGGATATATACATTTTTATGCAATGATTTATAAAGTGCTAGGGCGTGCCAAGTACTGTGATCAGCACTTAGCATAATTTATCTCATTTTTTTTCCATATAAGAGCCACATGTGGTAGGTAGTATTATTATTCCTGTTTTACAGATAAAATATTGAGGGCTGAAGTTAATTTGCCTTGTCACACAGCTAGTAAGTGGCAAAGCTGGAATGTGAATCCATGCTCTTAACTATTACACTCTGCATGAATCTTCAGAAAGGACAAATACTAACAGTTACTGTCATAGAATAGGAATGGGAATAGGAATAGAACTATGGATGTCTTAAATTTTTTGATATTATTTCTTGTGTTCACTGGTAATATGGCATTATTGTTAAAAATTCAAAGGTACTTCTGCTTTTGGAAGAAAAAGACTGTATGAGAGCATTCCATGACCTTTGTCTATCTAGGAAACAATGTTTACAGTCAGTAAACTGTTGATTGCTGTCACATTAATGCAAAATACACTGAAAGCTGTCATTTAGGATCACTTCTTAATTAATTAAGCTGTTATCAGAAAACCAACTCAGTTTATAAATGAAGGAAAGAAAGCTTTAATATACATTATTTTTCTATAAAACTTGCAAGACAGGGAAAACTATAAAATGTCAAAGCTTGGAGTAACCACCATAGAGTCCCCTAAGTTTTCATTAGTCAAAGGGATACAATTTTCCTGCCAAGTCATTTGAAAGGCATAGTTGTGGCTTGGTGAAAACACGTTTACAGTGGAAATAAACTAGATTGAATTAAGTTAACGATTTGGATTTAAATCTTGGCCCTGCCCTTTTACTAGCTAGTTCATTAAATAACAAATTATTTACTCTCTTGAAACCTAGCTTTCTTCATATTTAAAATGGGGATGTTAGTCCCTAACTTTCTGGGTTTGCATACATTAAACCCTCCGGCACATTGCCAACCACTTAGGTGCTTAATAAACATTGGCTCAAGTAGAGAGTTAAAATTGGTCACCTCAGATTTTTCTGTCCTCAGCTACACTAGTCCAGAAGGAAGGTGGTTTTCTCCCACTCACTAGCAGAAGCCGGCAACAGCACCATCCGGACTGGATGTTCATCACTATGGTAACAACCGTGGTCTCCCTGCTTTCTGCTCAGTGTTTGTTCTCCCATTTTTCTCTCTTCTCAGAGCCAGACTCAGCTTCATGGCTCCCACTCAGAAGTCCTTTCAAAAAGAATAGACAAATTATAGCAAAGGGAAATTGGACATCATCTCTTGTTCCCTCAAAATAAGATACTGCTATAGTACCCCCCCCTTTTTTTGGTAAGAGGAATCTAAATATGGTACTTCCATCCTTGTAACAACACAAGATTACCTCGTTTGATGAAAATATAAGCAGGAGACAAGATTTTTGATATTCACTTAATCCTAACGGATTTGCTGACTACTCTTTAAAGCCCTAACTGTGAGAGCAAAGACACAGATACAGGAATGCAATCAGTGGATCGGAAGGTCTGTGGACTGGCTGGCTTCATTGAGAGAGAAGGTTGACTCAGGTGCAGAGTGGGATATAAAGCTGGAGTGCTAGTTTGGGGCCATGTTGTCAAAGAGTAGATACTACTCATCTTGTTAGTTTCTTGAAAGAAGTCATCTCTCATTGTACCAGTTTTCTCAGTAATGATACCTAGAGTACTGCACTCTGTATGTTTCTATGATTCTTGCATCTGCAAGAGACCCTGAAGTAGAGAAACTCAACAATGTTTGGTCTTAAGTTTGCCATCTAAGGCCCTAGGTGCAATGCTTACACTTGCATAAATTATTTTCTTCCTAGCTTCCTGTTTCTGAGAGGCAATCTATCTAGATTATTGTTTTTACAGGAAAAAATATTTATGCAAACATTAAACTGACTTTTTTTCATTCCTAGAAGTCATATTGCTGTGTGGCTTGGCACTTATTAAATCAATGGGCTTCATCATTTCACAGGAGGTTGGAACAGAGAAGTCATTTCTTGGCCTTCAGTGGGAAAACATATTTTTAAAAACTCACAGTGGGACTGTAGTATTGAAATCCAGGCTTTGTTGAGAGGGGGAAAATGTTGTTTAAATTTGCCAAAATTCCTTTTATAAATCGAATGCTAAGCCTAGAGAATCTGGGTCACTGAATTTTATTATAAGCCATAGTGTAGAGGACTGATATATGCTTTAAGGGCCATTTCTACCTTGGAGGAACAGGGAAAACCCTTCATATTTCTGAGAGGAGGTGGCTGGGAGGAGAAAGAAGAAATACATGTCATTAGACATGAATATCCCAGCAGTCTGGCCCCCCTTGGGGTTGTACTTTGTTGGATTCTGTGGTGGAAACATGTTCCAGAACAGTGGGTTTATCCTAGCATATATTTCAGAGCCTCCCCACAGTTGGCATGACACTACGTCTAACGTGGTGCCAGACAGGATTTTAGAAATGGCTGAGGGAGGTGTCTAGGGGGCTGAGCTTTAGATATCACCCCATTTCTTCATATCCTACCATATGCCTTATCCTTGACAGAGATGGGAAAGGAAAGAAGCGGTGGACAGAAGAGCCCGAGCATCAGAAAGAAGGCATTGCATGTGTGACCTTACAACTAAGGCTGTGACCTCAGCAGAGGGTGCCCATGTGGCATTTGAAGGAACCAGATGAGGAGAAGCATACTTCAATGGATGCAACTACTGTCACATGGGCGACAGACCAAACAAGTGGCAGCACATCAGAGACCAGCAAGGATCCAGGGGATGGCACATGACCCTAATGACACTTCTTTTCTGGTATGTGGTCACACACAGGTGTACCTTTATGTCCAGATGCCAACTTGAGCAGGAAAGAGGGCAGGACAATACTGAGAGGAAGATCAGATTTTGAACTCTCTAGGATGGAGGCATTTTTAGATAGCAAATAATTAGAGGATCGAGAAAGTTTATTTTTACTCAGAGTGTGGTTATTTTGAACCCTCTACAGCAGCATTCTTAACCCCACAGAGAACTTCTTGGAAGAGTTCTGGAGGAGTAAATGTATGTTTAGTCTTAAATAATAGAGAAAAATTAGCCACTCCTAATGGTTGACCTAAGGATATGATAGAATCATAACATCTCATGGTTAAGGGAGATCTTTTAGTTTAACCATGTAGTTAACCTGTACCAGTGAAAAAGTGAGTGTACCAATCAATGTGCTGCCAGCAGCATGCCGTGATGTACCATGATGACTGGAATCCTTGTTGTCCAACCCAGTACCCAGTGAATATGGATTTCAAATGAAAATAGATGTTACTTGAGCACATTTGGTTTTTGAAGGCATGGTGCATTCTGTGAAGGCTCAATAAATATTGAGTAGAAGAGGGTAACTTGTAAGAGACCTTAGAGGTCATGTATTTTAAAGTTTCTCTGGATCATCTGCATTGGAATCCCCTTGAATGTGTTCAAATGCAAATTCTTTGGCCCTACCCTTTATCTACTGAACAACAAATCACTAGGGATGGGCTTGGGGTCTGCAGTTTATATAGCAGATTTGCTTTATGCCCCTCACGCCACTGATCTATCCAACCCCTCATTTAGCAGATGAGGAAACTGAGGTGAAAAGCAAATGGGTTGGTCTGGATCATTCCACCTGTTAGTGAAAGAGCCAAGATGGTATCTAATAATGCTTGTTGACAGTTCATTCATGCAAGGAGTCAGTTTCTATACACAGTATGATGAAAGAGGAGGGAGAGACGGTGGGGATCATTGCATGAGATACACCAGGCTGGTTGATCTTGGCTTGTAGTCACATGATGCTCCTTTCTCTCCCACACTCCACCTCCATGACTCTCCTAAAGCTGTTGTTCATATGGTCATCGTTCGTGTGGATCTGACTAGGTCGGTAAACTCTGTTAGCTAGGAGTTACAGTCTCAGTCCAGTGATATAAGAATTTCGATGATCGGCACATTCCAGTGATGAGGTTCCAGAAGAACGGACTTCTTATCCAAACCCATATTCAACTCTGCTTTGTACTGGGAAGGTGATTGCCTGCATTATATGGGAGGTACAGGTGGACCCAGAACCAAGACCAGTCATCCACTGGAGGTTGAGAAAGGAGGTTAGGCTTTCAGCCCAGAGATGATTTCTTTTCAAAGGCACAGTTGCTGTGAACCATTTGCTGTCATCAGAGGCCCCAATGGTTCAATCCTTCTTCTTTTTTTTTTATATTTTATTTGTTTGTCAGAGAGAGAGTGAGAGAGAAAGAACAAGCAGGGGGACTGGCAGGCAGAGGGAGAAGCAGGCTCCCCGCTGAGAAACGAGCCCCATGTGGGGCTCAGTCCCAGGACCCTGGGATCATGACCTGAGCTGAAGGCAGACGCTTAACCAACTGAGCCACCCAGGCATCCCTAGTTCCATTCTTCTATTGTCCTAAATACAATGCAGATTTTTGTCTTTATGTCTCCAGCAGATATTCAGTCTTGCCTAATTCCTCTTCTCCGTGGAATGCTTGCTTATTTCTAGAGTTGTTCTACGACCTGCTTTTGCCTACCTGTTTATATGTTTATGTGCATTTTTATGTTATCATTGTCATTGAACAAATGAGACTTTTAAGGGACAGTCATAAAGTAACTGAAAAAAATTTTTTTCTCTTACAACTACTGCAGCAAACCTACTTCAGGGACTGGCTCTTTTCTGTCCCCTGATGAAATCACACATCAGAAAATAAAATAGCCTTTCACTTCCAGAGTAGTGTCAATTCTGCCACCTGGATGTCTGTCCAGTCAAAACTTCAAAGTTTATTGAAAGTTATATTCTCCCCTCTTCCAGCTTTGGCCTGGCAGGGCCCAAGAGGAGGTGAGCAAGATGTGATTGGCTCCCTTACTCTGCAAGCTCTTCTCTGCCCTCCTCCCCAACTCTCGGACAAGAGGGAAGGAAGAGAGGCCAGAACTGGCATTAATCTGTGGTAGACATTTAAAGTTTACTTTGTCCTGGAACATTTTCCTGGGTTCTTTGAGATCATCCATTGCTGGGAATCTCTCACCAACCTTTTCCTCCATATGGGCACATGCTTTTGTTAATCATTATGGCTTCCTTCCCCTACCCCCTAGGTATCTTGTGTGCATCTCCATCCTTGAGTGCACCATCTTCCCAAAACACAGCCCATTTTTCCTTTAGCCACCTGTGGCACCAGCCACATAGTTAACTCGTCGATTTCCCTGGCGCTAGTTGTGTGCTAGCTTGGTGTTGGAGATCACACTGAAGCTTCGACTTGTGGTCTACTTTCAGCCCCCTCACTAGACTTGGAGAAATGAAACACAGCAACAGCAGACAGCAGAAAGCAACACTGATCACTCTCCCAACTGGGGTTGGAGAAGGCACAGGGTGTGGGAAGGGTTGAGACTTAGCGCTGTGGCAAATCTTAATTTTGGAATCTGAGAACAGTTTCCAGCTATCGTCCTAGAGCTCAGACTCAGCCGAGACTGAGTCCCATTTTATCTTTCTGTGGTGTTCAGTTGGCAACAGATCTGTGCAACTGGGGTATAGTGCGGTGAAGACATAACCTCTGAGGGTTTATCCTCCTGCTTCCTTATGTTTGGGACCTTCTCCTCCCCTCTTCCACCTCTTAAGTGCCTTTTCCTGTGAAGTCAACTGCACAGCGCCTATTTTGTACCATTATTCATTCTTTGATTCTGTGACTCTCCCCAGTTTGATATTTCCTTGGTTGATATCTCCCTACCCTTAGACCTGAGGATTTTTAGGTTTTGTTCCTACTGACTATTCAATTCAAGGCTCCTATTAAAAGGTAAGAGTTATAGCTTTTATTTATGTATTTTTAATTGAAAAAAAAATTTAAAGATTTTATTTATTTGACAGAGAGAGCACAAGTAGGCAGAGGGAGTGGGAGAAGCAGGTTCTCCGCTGAGCAAGGAGCCGGATGAGGGACTCGATCCCAGGACCCCGGGATCATGACCCGAGCCGAAGGCAGACACTTAACCAACTGAGCCACCCAGGTGCCCGGAGTTACAGTTTTCAGAAAGGAACATTAGGGAAGTTTTTCCAATACCCTGGGCTCTTGGTCCCCTAAGTACTTGCCCTGCAGTCCTTCCACAGAGTCTTGTTCACTTCAAGGGAACTCTGCCTGCTTGTAGGCACAGAGAGACCCTGTTGTTTGTTTCCTACAGAAGTGTGGTATCAAGCATTAGAAGGGATCATGCTGTGAACTCTATTTGCCAGTGTATTTCAAGCTTGCATGTACGTATTTTTTTCCACTTCTTTACTTGCAGTCAAAGAACAAACAAAAGCAAACTTTAAAAAATGACTTTGGAAAAAAAAATTAAAAATAAAAAATGACTTTGGTAAAACAACACAAAGCAAGCATGGCCATTTTTTTTCAGACTAAGATTTTTTTTTTTGAAGTATTTTATTTACTGTTGAAAAGAAACTAATAGAAATAGATTAAAATAACGTAGATGCAGAGCTAGGAAGATATTAAAATCAACAGACTGCATTATATTGTTATCAGTGATCTATCTGGCCACATGACAAACGTTATAAATGTTTCAACTTTCCTCTAGACCATAAAAGGAACGTTTCTTCACATTAGACTAATATACTTAGGAAAATAATTTGAATTTAAGAAGCTAAATATTTAGAACAATTTTGATTAGACTGTATATTAAAGAGGGCTTATATATTCATCATTAGTAATTCCCAGTCTAATATTGCCAATGAGGAAACTCAGAGCTGCCATCTAGAATTCTAAAATATCACTTGCTGATAAATGTGCAACATAAGCACCATAGCTCAACAAAATGAAGTGCAATTTTCTCTTCAGTCAGAGAAAAGAGCAAGTTCAAGATTAGTTATGCATTAAACAGTCCATTTGGGGAGGCTAATTAGAGAGAGAAGACCTTGAAATAGAAGTCATCTGAAAAAGCTAGCAGATGAGTATTTTGGAGACTTAATTTGTCTTTTGTCACAGACAAGAACACCTGTGAAAAGTGCAAGCTGCCCTCATCCAAACTCTGGTTATGAGGTTCAGAAGGTTTTCTAATCCTAGAGAGGAAAAAAAAAGCCAAAACAAAACAGTAATAGTTCAGGAGACTGTCTTTAGGGGTACTAGAGCCTTTTGAGTTCAGGTTTCCAAATCGGTATAATAGGCATGCAAATTAAATGCCCCCAAAAGACATGAGCACAGAATTTGGATTGTTCTCTTTTCCCCAGGACTTTACAAGGAAGGACTGAGAATGAAGAGGGCATATAGTGTTAGGAAGTCACATTTTTCAAAAGGAAATCGAACATGTGAAAAAAAGTATCTGAATTCTATGCCATTTAATTGCACTCGGATCAGTGTAATTCTCACTCCCACCGTATACCAATGCTCCAAAGCTACCCCAGTTTTATATCACATATTTTTTTTGTAGTACATTAATCAAGAACAAGAAAGAAGTAATTCTTGTATAAGTTGGAATCACGTTAGTATCATTAATGTGCGAATTTCCCAGAAAAATCAGATGGTATTTTTAAACAAATTTGTGTTGGATGATCACTATCTAGAAGGTTTCTCAGTATTTTCACATAAAAGGGCAAGGGAAAAAAAATGTTTTGGAGAACGGTAAGAGTGTTGATTGTTCATTATGAGGGGTGTCTACCAGAATTAGAGATCTCTCCTATGAAGTATGTCCGAGCAGACTGTCCTAGGCCTGTCTTTTCTAAAGAATGGACAAAAATGCCTTCAAGAAAAGACCAGAATCATAAATTAAGAGCTTTTTTTTTTTTTTTTTCTTAGACGCTATTTTCTGAAGAGTTGGCAGCCCAGCCCTGAAGCGAGATAGGCCAGAAGTCCAACTCTTAAACTTTATCAGTGTCAAAAACTCTCCGATGATCTATTAAAATCTAAGGTCATGTATTTTCTCTTCAGAAAAACTATTTTTATTGTAAAAATGAACTAGTTTTGTTCTTCCTGTGCAAGTAGCGAGGCTCAGGAAGGTCCCTTGCGGTGATTACATAATGAGGCTTCGTGCATGGCTGACCTTGCCCGCTCCTCTGGACCCGGGGGCAGCAGCGCTTAAAGGCCAGAGAGTTGCTTCTGGGTCGAACAGGTCAGTGCTCTTCCGCCTCTCCTCAATCTTCCTCACCTTTGTAGGGGATGTAGCTTAGTCCCAAGAGGCAAAACAGCCCATTGACCTGAGCAGTTTACTGCGCGTATATGCTTTTTGAAAAAAAGCTCCAAATCTCCTCAGTCTATGATCTCACCCACGTGAATCACCTCATCCATATTTAATTCGCGCAACCAGAGAAAATATTCAAACTATTTAACGACAATAAGGCACCTTTACGGGTAATTCCAATGGCACCCTGGAATAGTGTTGGAGCAGGGCCCTGGAGGCCCCTCTGCCTTTAGCTGGAAGATTACGGAGAAGGCAAGTAGAAACCATGGGGACACTGGAGGGCCGAGGGCAGCCGTTATTTGCCAACTGGTACTGAAGAATTTCAGTATTTTAATAATCAATACAGCCGTACCAGCATGTGCCGTCTGGATAGAAGCCCTGCTCACAGCACTGTGAGGTGGAAATTATAATCGCTCCTTCAGTTGAGGAAACGGAGACCCAGAAGGTTAGGTATTTTTGTCGTGGTCACTCAGCTAGAGGGAGACAGGGATGGGGGAAACCTGGAGGGCAGCCTGGCTGGTAAGACTCTACGTGGCCTCTCTGTGAGCCAGGCCAGCATTTGTCATCAGCTCCTTAGTGTCAAGTCTGGTGTTAAACCAAGCTTGGATACGTCCTCCGAGGCTTCCTCGTTCTGTGAAGTTGGCCTGGCCAGAAAAGGCTGCAAGGAGACCAGGGGACTGAGCGTCTACAGAGAATGTCCCACCCCTACCTCCAGCAGCTGCAGGAGCCCATGGCTGTATTCAGGCTGTGCAAGACCCCACGGGCTGTGTGCCCGAATAAGAGATGGGACTTTGAGGGGCCATCTTTTCTGAGGTTGCTTTGGGAACAGGAGGCTTAAATACAGTCCTCTTAAATGTACTTTTTTCCTCCTCCGTTTTTTTCTCTGAAGATCAGGGAAGCGTATGAAGGAAATGAATTTTCTTTTTTCTTTTTAAAATTTCTTGAAATTAAAAAAAAAATTGGTATTGCCTGTAAAATTCACATATACTCATTGTAGACAATTGAGAAAAAATGGAAGGCACTTTTAAAAAATACTTATGCTCAAAAAAAAATTACTTATGCTCCTATTGCCTGCTATTTTATTTATTTACATACATAGTCTTGGAATCATACTTAACGTTTTAAAGTTGTTTTTAAAATTATTATTTTTTTAGGGGTGCCTGGGTGGCTCAGTCAGTTAAGCGGCTGCCTTTGACTCAGGGCCTGATCCCAGAGTGCTGGGATTGAGTCCCGCATTGGGCTCACTGCTCAGTGGGGAGCCTGCTTCTCCCTCTCCCTCTGCCTGCCGTTCTGCCTACTTGTGCTCTCTCTCACTCTATCAAATAAATAAATAAATAAATAAATAAATAAATAAATAAATAAATAAAATCTTTAAAAAAATTAAAATTATTAGTTCTTTAAAGCTATTTTTGAAGTAGTTTCATGAACCCTTCCCCCATTTTATTACATTATCTTTGAAATTTATTTGATTACTCCTTTATTGTCAGACATTGAGGATACATCCAGTGTTTCACCGTTCTGCATGAGACTCCATCTAAATCCTGATAACACGACTCTCTAACTCACCACAGACTATTTCCTTAGGGAAAATCCTAAAAACTGAGTTGACCTGAGTAGATTACTGCACGTATATGCTTCTTGAAAAAAAGCATTGAGAGATTGTCCTTAAGGGCCCTTTATGATTTTTGTTTTTCTAGTTTCTTACAGCCCTTGGCCCACGGTTATAATCATGATAGTGCTTATCTTAAGTTTTTCCTTTAACTTCTTTATATTACAGAAGTTTTGTATTGAACTAGCATATTTCATATCAAATAATAGCATTCAGTATATTGTTTACCAATTGAGAGTTGGTTTTTTGGGTTTTTTTTTGTATAGAAATGTTTTCCATTTTATGACCAATTCCACTACCCTTTTCTATTTTAATTCTTACATTGGTTAATTCTTTAAAAGACATTCCAAACATCCCATTCAGATCTGATAAGGATTAAATATTTTTCTTCTCATTTGTTTGAGGCTAATTTTTAACATTTGACTCTAAGCCATTAGAAGTTTTATTTGATTAAGGTAATTTTTTTTCTTCAAAATAATGCTGTAGTTACTCCAGCACTGTTTATTGAATATTCATTCTTTCCCCCATTAAGATCTGCTACTACTTTCCTCTTACACTAAATCATTACATATACAAACACGGAATATTATATATATAAACCAAGTATTGGTTTCGTGGCAATCTGTTTTGTCCTATCAATGTACCTATATTTCCTCGAAGCAATACATACCACTTTGTTTATTGAAACAAGAGTCATAGGATTACCATAAAAGAATTACTGTCTATGCTTGAATTTTCATTTTTAAAAACCATTATATATTTTAAAGAACTAAAAAAATAACGAAGAGATGTATGTACATAATTTATTTATGCATCTTCATTACCAAAGGCTTTCAAATATTTTAGACAAATGTAATATAGCACAATAGAATGAAAAATTTAAAAATAAGGTAAATTCAGGAGTCAGGTACAGTACTCTAACAGTGATACACGCTTTGCTACACCCCAACCCCAACCCCCCACCCCCCACCAGGACCTTTCCAAACACCGTCTGTAAACTGCTTCAGTGCTTGTTTTCCTAACCTTTGTGACAGGCATAGTGCTTGGAACAGTAGAGGGCTCGAAAATTATAAAAAAAAAAAAAAAAAAAAAAAGAAAGAAAAGAAAAGAAAGAAGGAAGGAAAAGGGAGGGAAAGGGGAGAGGGGAAGGAGAGGACTTTGAAATCAACACTGGCTGAAGTTAGCGCTGACTTATTTGATACTTTTTGATGCTATTGTGAATGAAATTGTTTTTCCCGATCTCCTTTCCAGGTAGTTTGTTATTATCGTATAGAAAGGCAACTGATTTTTGTATATTGATTTTTGTATGCTGCAACTTTACTGTATTTGTTTATTAGTTTTAATATTTTTTTTGTGTGATGTCTTCAGGATTTCTTATATATAAGATCATGCCTTTGGCAACAGGGACTCTTACTTCTTTCTTTCTGATTTGCGTGCTTTTATTTCTCTTTCCTGCCTAATTTCTCTGTCTAGGACTTCCAGGACTGTGTGGAATAGAAGTGGCAAGAGCGGGCCTCTTTGCATTGTTCTTGGTATTAGAAAAGCTTTCTGGTTTTCACTTTTGAGTATGATGTTAGCTATGGGTTTTTCATGTATGGCTTTTATTATGTTGAGGTACATTTCTTCTATACCTAGTTTATTGAGCATTTCTATCATGAAACGGAGTTGGATTTTATCAAACACCTTTTCTGCATCTATTGAGATGATCATGTGATTTTTATCCCTCATCCTGTTAATGAAGTATATCACATTAATTGATTTTCATATGCTGAAACATCTTTGCACCCCAGGGATAAATACCACTTGGTCATGGTGTATGATCCCTTTAATATGCTGTTGAATTTGGTTTGCTAGGATTTTATAGAGGATTTTTGTATCTATGTTCATCAGGGATATTGGCTTGTAGTTCTCTTTCCTTGCGGTGTCTTTGTCTTTGTCTGGCTAGTGTGTTTTCAGTTCAGTTATCTTCAGCAACCTGATTGTTATTTGATACTTAAAAAACATCTTTTCTGTTTGTTGACATTTTCACTTTGTTCATGCATTGTTCTCCTGACCTCAGGAACCATCATTATCATGGTTATTTTGAATTCTTTATTAGGTAAATCATATATCTCATCTGATTATGATCAGTTTCTGGAGATTTATCTTGTTCCTTTTGTGGGGAGGGAACAAAGGGGAGAACATATTTCCCTGTCTCTTTATTTTCCTTGACTTTCTATGTTGGTGTCTGTGCATTTTATAAAATAGCCACTTGTCCCAGTCTTCATGGACTGTAAAGGAGAAGACCCTCAGGGACGCCTGGGTGGCTCAGTCAGTTAAGGGTCTGCCTTCTGCTCAGGTCATGGTCCTGGAGTCCCAGGATCGAGCCCTGCATCAGGCTCCCTGCTCAGCGGGGAGTCTGCTTCTCCCTCTCCGTGTCCCCCTTCCCACTGCTCATGCTCTCTCTCTCTCTCTCTCTCTCTCTCTCTCAAATACATAAATAAAATATAAACAAAAAAAGAAGAAGAAGAAGACACTCAGCAATATGTCCAGTCAGAGATTCTGGAGCCCTCTCAAAGCTTAGTGCTTATCCAACCTGTTTTCTTTGTTCTTAGCAGCCCCCAGGCATCCAGTGTGTGCCAGGTGCTGTCAGTACTCGGAGGCAGACGAGACGGAAGCCAATTCCTCAGGCAGCCCCCAGAAAAGTTGGATTGTTGAACACTTCGTCCAACTCTTTCCCTCCCCCAAAGAGAAGCTGGGATCTGAGGGGTTTTGCCTGTTTGTTCTGGGTTGGCAGGCGCGGCTGTGGTGACTAGTTGTGTGCTAGATCGCAACGCCGTCTTTGTTCTCTGTGGCCCCCAGGGGCTAGTGTATGTCGGGCCCCATCAGTGCTCCGAGACAGACGAGACTGAAGCCAGTTCTTCAGGCAGCACTAGGAAAAGTTGGGACATTAGATGTGCGATTGGACTTTCTCCCTCCTCAGGGAGCAGCTGGGGTTTAGGGCCTGCTCACTGTGCGCTGAGCCTGAGGGGAGAGCCGTGGTGCGTGCCCTCCCGCACACCCATGCAAACTACGACTTTGTTCTCTGTGATCCCAGGGGACTAGCAACTCCCTGCGAGAGGCAAGATACAAGCCAGACCCTTGGGTGGCACTCAGCAGAGTTGGGACACTGGACGTGTGTTCCAACTCTTTCGCTCCTTAGGGAGACAGGGGGCGCTGGGAGTTCCTTCCTCATCATATGGCTCTGGGCTCTGTCCCAGGAGTGGGGATTCTGGCGAGAGAGTGTTCTCTGTTTTCCAGACTGGCTCTGATGTGGCTGGATTGGCACTTGTCCGGGGCGCGGGAACCTTTCCCCTGGGTTCTGGGCTTCTCATGAAGGGCATTGAGCCACGTGCTTTTGTGAATCGTTGTGGCTATGGAAGGTGGAGTATCCGGGGCTTCCTATTCCTATACCTTCGTGATGTCAGGGGAGCCCCAGCCTGTCCTTCTAACTTGTCCCTGGAACCATCCAGGGTCCCAAATTCGGTTCCCACCACGCAGTGCATTAGGAATGGGATTTTAAGCTCTTCTTTCACTGTCCCCAATCCCAGCCCTGACAGTACACTGTATATGCTCATAGTAAATGGCACCAGATGATTTTTATTGTCAAAGTGATGGAATTTTAGGGACAGAATCATTTCCAGTTAATAGTGTGACATTAGTAGTTGATAGATTTAGCTTCAGCCTCAGAAGCTAAGTCCAGCTCACTCAAACTGCCTTCAGCGATGCTGTAACTTAGCTCAAAAGGACCGTTTGGGAAGCAGAGCTGCCAGCCACTTGCTCACTGCTCCTAAGATAAGGGAGGCCCATTCCCTTTGCTTATTCTCTGCCCATAATGTGCTCACAGCATCTGTCAGGACTCATTGCTTACAAAAGAAAAGGACTTACCTTAAATCAGCTTACACATGAAATGAAACTCAAAGCAACTAACTCATGCAACTCGTGCAACTAAAATGTCTAAGGAAAGTTGTCTCAGGGCTCAAACCAAACCCTGTCACCAAGCCTCGGTTTCTCTCTTTTTCTCTCTCTTCACCTCTCAGCTCCGTTCTTGTGTGTTGGCATTAATCTTAGGTAGGTCCTTCCCACAGGTCTTTTTAGCAGTTCTTGCTCTATAGCCTACCAACGTGTTAACCCCAGAAGAGAACTTCCCTTTTCATTTTATTTTCCTTTCTCCTAATAGCTTATAGGCCAAGTCCCAAAATCTGAGTGAGACTCAGTGGTCTGTCTCAGAATCACTCACTCTATCCAGGGGGTTGAAACGCTCTCATTGTCCATTCCTGGAAATTTAGGGTTGGGATCAGCCCTGGCCCAACTACATGGATTGAGTGTGGACAAGTGTGGTTCCCTAAAGGGAAATAGAGTCATGGAGTTAAAACAGGAAAGAGTGGATGTTGGGCAGATGTAACGGTTAATTTTATGTCAACTTGACTGGGTCGCAGGGTGCCCAGATATTTGGTCAAATTATTTTGGGTATTTCTGTGAAGGTGTTTTGGCATGAGATTAACATTTAAATTAGTAGATTGAATAAAGCAAACTGCTCTCCCTAATGTTGGTAGGCATCACTCAATCAGTTGCAGGTCTGAATTTTAAAAGGCTGACCTTCCCCCAAGTGAAAGAGCATGCCCTTTATCCCAATACATTTGACCTGGGACATTGGCTTTTCCTTGTCTTCAGACTCAAATTGAAACGTCACCTCTTTTTGGGTCTTGAGCCTGCTGGCCTTTGGATTGGAACTTACACCATTGGTTCTCCCTTCAGACTCAGACTGGAACTATCCCATAGGCTCTCCTAGGTCTCCAGCTTGTAGACTCACCCTGCAGATCCTGGGACTAGACAACCTCCATAATAATATGAGCCAATTCCTTGTAATAAGTATCTTTTAAAAAATATGTATTTTATTTATTTATTTGAGAGAAAGAAAGAGAGAGAGAGCATGAGCAGGGGGAAGGGGAGGGGCAGAGGAAGAGGGAGAAGCAGACGAGGACAAAGATGCAGGGCTTGATCCCAGGACCCTGAGATCATGACCTGAGCCAAATGCAGCTGCTTAACCGACTGAGCCACCCAGGCACCCCATAATAAATATCTTTATATTTGTAGATATATCCAGCCGGTTCTGTGTCTTTGAGAAACCCTGATTAATAAAGCAGGCAAAACAGTAGAAACTCTCTATACCCTTCATTTCCTCTCTAAACCCCTCTGGTTGTTTTTGTTGTTGTTGTTGTTGGGTGTGTGTGTATGTGTGTGTGTGTGTGTATTTTTTAAGGCCCATGTTCTGCCTGCATCCTCTCCTTCCTGTCCCTGAAATACGTGGGTGGCCTAGTCCAGAGCTCATCCTCAATCTCTCCTTTAAAGTCCTCCTTTGTTTTATTCTTGAAGAACTAGGCGTCACCTACTTCATAGTTTCACAGGGCACTGGAGTTCCTCGCATCTGCTCATTCTGTTTCCACATAGACTTCTCTAGCTTCCCTACCTTTAAGGAAGAAAGCACACTTTCTTTTTCTGTGCACCTACTATGTACAAAACACTGTGTTAAAATGTTTTCTGTAACATGGATAGGAAATACTTGCTTCTTTCTCACCAACAAGGCAAGAGTCAGGTAATCATGGTTTCCTCCTCCCCTCTGCTAACCTAGCTTTCTTATTCATCTCTGGTCAGGCGGTTCATGATATTTTTAAAAGTTCTACTTTGTCCCCAGCCCTGCTGTTAGGGTAGTAATTAGGTTCTATGACCAGCTGCAATAAAGCAGAGAGACGTCTGGACAGAGCAGTGGAATTAGCTTGAGTAGCAAGTTACTGGTAAGCACTGTGAGAGTTGGTCCCTCAGGGTGGTTAGAGCCTGCTGAAGGAGGGTCAAGACCAGAGACGGTGTGTTGTGCCTGAATGGGGAGTGACGTCAATTACAAATGTACCAGCAAGACCCACCCCCAAAACATCTGGTTTACCTTGTAGCAGCCAGTCTGGCATGCTGTAAATGATCACAAGGCCCAGGATCAGATCTGGTGCCACCATTGTCCCAGTGTGAGATCATGGAGAGGCCACTTCATGTTTTGGGCTTTGCTTTCCCCTCTGTGACTTGAAGATAATGTGTCTTCAAGGCTGACTTTATGGTTGTGATAGCTCAGTGCAGTCCCTCAGAATCCCATGCTTAGAATGGCTCCATACTTGGGTTAGTGCTCTGCTGTCACTGTCTTGAAATTCTTAATGACATTTGAATAAGGGGTCCAGCATTTTCATTTTGCACTGGGCCCTGCAAATTATGCAGCCGGTCCTGTGGGCCAGGTCAGTGGGCACATAGTATCCCTAGGCTTCTTCTATGGACTGAGGAACCCCAAACCCTATTAGTTTGGGAAAAAAATAGGTTAACTGTTAACAAAGCTAAGTAGGTCTCTGTGTTGGAGGACATCTCAAAGTCTTTAGCATGTTAATGTGCTTTGTCATTTTCCAGGAAGGGGATATGAAAGTCATTTTCGAAACTTATTTGACCACAAAGCCCCTCCACTTTTTTTTAAAGAGGCATCTCACGTAACAACTATTACACATCCTGGGGAATATTGACCTCTGTGTTTGCTTAGGGGGCTGTTATCTCTAGCAACCTTGACTTTTTTGATTTTTACGAGTCATGTGTGGAGGGTGGAGGTGGGGGGTAGGAAATAAAGCTGGAACCAAGGAGTGAGGATAATGCTATTTCATGCCCCACGACTCTGTTGCAAGGAAGAGTTATGCTGTTCTAGTCTCCCCGAAGCCCAAGTAGACCCACCATTTTTTCTCCTCTGAATCTTTGCTTATGTTGTTCTGTCTGCTTAAATGTCCTGCTCCACCTTCATCTAGTAAATTCTTGTTTCTTTTTCCGAAATACATCTCAAATTTATTTACCTTTATATCTCCCAGCTTCACCCTTATATAAAATACATTGTCACAAGTGGACTAATGCTATTGTCTCCTAGCTCAACTCCCGGCTCCAGCACATTCTCCACATGGGACTCTGACTTGACTTCTCTTTTCAAAATGCCAGTTGGCCTCATGCCACTGCCCAGCTTAACACCCTTCAGAGATCCTGCTATAATTAGGAGAAAATCCAGATGCTCTCCCATGGCCAAATGCCTGACAAGACCTGAACCTCACCTACATCTCCAGCCTCTTCTCCAGCTGGCCTGCCCATTGCTCCCATTCTCCATCAGCGTGAGCTTTTGAGTCTTCCTTGATAACCCCCAATTCTTTTTCTTTTTAGGAATCTTTTTCTTACTGCTCACCGTATCAAATGCTAACTCCTTATCTATGTTGTCTTCCCTGACTTTTTCCAATCAGAAGCAAGTCTCTTTTGTCTAAATTTCTGTACCTCTTTAATGTACTCCTTTATAGCTCTCACCTCTGCTTCTTAGTATTATTTGTGGGTTTACTGTATCTTCCTAGTTCCTCAAGTTCCTAGAGCAGTATCTCACAGATCTTTTTATACCCCAGCTATGCCTGGCACAAAATAGGTGCTCCGTAAATTCTGACTGAGTTGTTTTGAATAATTGAAAGAGCTTTCAATAAAATAAGCAATGAAAAAAAAATGTTAGAGAGGTTTATTTAAAAACAAAACCACAATAAGCACTGGACTCCTTGCCAAAAATGGGCATGCTTCCCGGACGTTTTAGAGGTCTTGGAGGATGGCCTAAACACTGATCTCCACTGATCCAAATCAACTTCATTAAACACTCCCTGGGCCTGGGAGATGAATGGCATGGGAACCAAGTCCTGACAGGTAAGGAGAAGAGATCTCCTGCCTCCAGGTGTTCCTGGCCTCAATTAATGGCCCTGCCACAGAAACTTTCAAGGAGGAAACTGCCATGGTCATGGAGGACCGAATGGTGCCCTTTTCCGGATCTTTTGGAAGTTCCCTCCACCTTGGGAGGAAGCCTACATATGTGTGCATGGGTGTGATTGCAATGAAGACTTAGGGAAATGGGAAGGTGTCCGTTCTGGCCAGAACACTCAAATGTGAGTGATCATTACCACTCCGAGTTCATTTTGTTTTATCTGTAAAAGTAACAATACATAACTCACAGGGTGTGGGAGTATTAATTAGGACAATCTATTTCTTAACTTTATATACTTATAATAGTGGTAAATACATGTTAAATTCCTTCCTTTCTCCCCTTCCATTCCAGCTGAGAGCTCTACATGTGACCTCCAGGGTGGACCGCTTCAGGGTACATAGCTAGAATTTGTGGAAAGGGGAAGAATATATCTATATCTATATATACATATATAGATATAGATATAGATGTGTATGTATGTGTGTGTGTGTGTGCATTTGGCTCATGTATATATGTTATATAAAGGGAAGTTTCTATTTGCTATGCATTTTGATATAGTAAGTGAGCAACAAAATGATGTGCAATTAGCATCTGTTGCGTTTGCACCCACAAGAGAATGTGTTTGGACTTTTGATCTCAAAGGGGATAGAAATGAGTTGCTAGACTAATATTAGTCTGTAGGAAGAAAATTTCTACAACTGTAAAGGGGCAAACAAAAGTAAAATTTTCTTATTCAAGCCAGGAATAAGAACGCATTTAATCTGAGGCAGATTGATGAGCAGCATAGAAAAATCAGAATTTCTTTTTTTTTTTTAAAGATTTTATTTATTTATTTATTTTTTTGAGAGAGAGTGAGCGAGAGAGAGAGCACAAGCCGGGGGAACAGCAGGTAGAGGGAGAAGCTGACTCCCCACTGAGCGTTTTGAAAAATCAGAATTTCTTGTTTAAAGTTTGCTCAATAGCCAGAGTGAGGCATTTCCACTGGTAGATACAGAAACATTTTCCGGTCAGTCTCCAATATCTATTAAATGGGCATGGGAAATGAGTACCTGTATTAGTTTGCTAGAGCTGCTATAACAAAGTACTGCAAACTGGGTGGCTTAAACAATAGACATTTATTGTCTCATAGTTCTGGATGCTAGAAGTCAGAAATCAAGATGTCAGCAGGATTGGTTCCTTCTGAGGACTGTAGGGGAGGGATCTGTTCCAGGCTTTTTCCCTTGGCTTGTTGATGGCTATCTTCTCCCTGTACCTTCACATCATCCTCTGTATGTATCTGTCTCCATGTTGCTCCTTTTTATAAGGACACTAGTCATAGAGGATTAGGACCCACACTAATGTCCTCATTTTAACTTGATTACCTCTATCAGGACCCTATCTCCAATTTGGTCACATTCTGAGGAACCGGGGATTAGGACTTTAACATAGGAATTTGAGGTAAGGGGAGGGGATGCATTTCAATTGACTTTCATAACAATTTTAAACTTGAAAGTCTCTGTTAAGATGCTATGCTCCTAGCTCAGCAAATGAGCAGCCAAGTCATAAGACGGTCATTTTTTGGCCTCTGATGACCAGTTCTGGATGGAGGTATGGAAAACAGATTACTTGGAGACAGAACACTTCCAGGAAGAGCTCACTGAAGGTCAAGGACGTACTTAAAACAGTTAGCATGATGTGATGTGACAGGCTCACGTGTGGACCAACTGATGCAAAAGCATGGAAGACCATTGAGGCATGCATCTCCTCGAGGATTATCCCCACAACAACCTTACTTCAGTTTTCGGGAAATGATGCTTCTGGCACCTGCTCTGTGTGTCTGGCATAAGCTAATCTCTACCTGAAGCATTTCCTCCATTGTTTCATTATAAATGGGCAAGAGATCTAAAAAGAAAACCAAAATTACAGTAAACAAACAAACATAAAACCCTCAGAAGATCATATATGTACAGGAATAATAGATGGAATTTGAGACAAATAATAGATGCAATTTGAATGACAGCTGTCGTTGAAAACAGCTCTTTAAAGTTTTAACTGACTTTTAAATGGCATGTGAACTGGATAAGCATTGTGGGATTTTTTTTTTTTTTGCATTTCTTTTATAATTATAAGATGTGGAAAATAAAATGCATATTTGTTTTGTCGTTAATGTTGTTGAAAAGGACACAGTGTCACAGAAGGAGATTCTTTCGGAGAAATTGTCATCTGCCCTGACATTCAATACTCTAACAGCAAACAAGCAAAGCAATAGGGAACTGATGTAACAAGTTCCAGGAATGAGGCGTTCTTGACTCTTCTCTTCCCTGGTGTGTCATGATCCAGGGAATGAAAAGAAATTTGACCCTGGATTAGTCCCCTCCTTGGATTTTCCTTCCACCATGTTCTCACACGCTAGGACCAGCTGCCCATTCTGAGCTCAGGGCAGCCTCTTCAACCATTATCAGCCTAACCTGGCTTGTCAGGAAACCTACCCTGCCCCTCCAGATTGGGCCTGGCTGCTCTATTCTGTACCAAGTACTGGAGAATAGTGTCAAGTTCGTAGTAGCCCTGGTAGTTCCTAGATTCCCATCCTCTCCCTGCGGAGGTCAAACCAACTCTTTGTCTGTGGCCACAACATGCATTTAGCAGCACAGTGAAGGGCTTTGAATCTGGCTGGCCCGGGAAAGCAGTAGGGGTGGATAGAGCTGTCTTTCCTTCTGGGCTGTCTCCATCTGTCCCTACCCTTTACATGCCCCACCCTACTCCCAAAAAGTAAAAAAATCAGGATGTTTTTCACTGTCCATTGCTTTGTGTTTTAATAAACAATTTGCAGTGAAAAAATATTATATTAATTAATATATATAATATAATATATAATATATATCATATATTATATAAATTATATATAATATATAATATAAATTATATTATATATAATATTATATTAATATATAATATAATATATAATAGGGGCGCCTGGGTGGCTCAGTCGTTAAGCGTCTGCCTTCGGCTCAGGTCATGATCCTGGGGTCCTGGGATCGAGCCCCGCATCGAGCCCCGCATCGGGCTCCTGCTCGGTGGGGAGCCTGCTTCTCCCTCTCCCACTCCCCCTGCTTGTGTTCCCTCTCTCGCTGTGTCTCTCTCTGTCAAATAAATAAAAATCTAAAAATATATATATATAATATATATAATATATAATATAATATATTGTATATAATATTATATTAATATATAATATATATTATATATTATACATAATATATTATATTATATATAATATATAATATTATATATAATATATTATATTAATAAATAGTTAATATTTCAGAGCAACCTCCCCAACTATTTGTTTCCTCTCTCCTCCATCCCACTAACACCGTGGCACAGTGGCATAAGGTCATTTATTAGATGAGGCCATTTATAAGATGAATCAATGACGTTTCTTCAGAGTGGAGACCCATTCAGTCACTGAGGGAAGGCACAGGCCAGTAATGGGAATAGCATGCGTCCTGCAAGCATTATTAAAGATGGCCGGGCGTCGACACAGCAGAATGTCAAGATGTCTTTGGCGAAGGGTTTTAGCCTTCTTTTAGCAACGAGCAGATCACCTCATGTAAAGACAGGACAGAACCCTCTGAAATCTTCCCTGGAGCTTAACCAATGGATTTGAACATGCTTATAAAAATGACTGCATAAATATTTTTCTTTGCCCATTTCAGCGCATGCTAATCAGAAAGGCTCTCTGAAAACAATATTTTTATCTGTACCTCAAATTCATCCATACCCATTAGCTGCTCAATTACGCGAAACAAACTTTTAGTTGCATGCCAGGGGCTTAATTTAATTTGCCTGGGATAAGCAGTTGGCTATAACTGTGAAACCCTGTGTTTTTTTTGAAATTAAACCAGAGTAGTGAAGCAAAAACTTAAAACAGTGTGGAAATTGAAGCAGACCATAGTTCATATTGTGTGGCAATGCGAAGCAATTTAGTAAGCAGTATGCAGGTATGTTAGTCACATCCTCCCGACTTGTTCACTTTCCAGTTACTGCTTGTTCTTTCTGTTGTTTTTCGCTCTAGTCCTGTGGATTCTAAAGCAGAACAACTCAAGTGACATTAGTTCATGAAGACAAAAGCAGCTTTTTTTTTTTTTTTTATTGTGGCTGGGTGGGTGTTTAGTTCAAGCAAGAACAGAGCAGAATAAAAATGGTCTTTATAAATCCTTAGCCTAATGTAATTTTCTTGGATTCAAAATGTAAATTCTATTTAATTACTTTCCAGTCATCATAGAATGCACTTCAGCATTTTTAGATAGTGAGACACATTTGGCCTAAGTGCAAAGGGGGAAAACTTTAACTTTGCAGAAAACCGTTCTTTTGTTGCTCATCATCAAAACAACATCCACGATACGCAATTCTTATGAAATGGAAGTTACAAAGTTGATCCTTCCCGGCAGGTGAAATAAGTATATTTAGGTCTGAGGCACCTTCCTGGACAAACGACGGAATCCAGAGCAAAGCCTCTTTCCATGGCGGGTCTCTCACTGTCGCACACGTGGTGTGGAGAAGCAAGAAGAGCCGCGGATGGGGCGTCGCGGGCTCAGGGTGCGAGTTCTGCTCCGACGCTGCTGTTAGCTGCCTGACCGCAGGCAAGTCACCTGACCACGTTTTCCGTCTGTCTCCTGGTCCGTGAAAAGGTGAAAGGAGTACTGTGTGATACCGGCCGCAGGTTGGTCTTCCTCAAAGGAGAAAAAGATGAGTGTGATGACGTATGTCAGGGGGCAGGAAATAGGGCAGGGGGAATGTAGCTTCAGAGGAACTGGGAAGGGAAAAGCCAAAGGGCCGGACTCGCGGCTAGTGAGGAGGATGCGCAGAAGAAAAGCCTCGGGGAGCGTGAGCAGTGAGGGCTGCAACGAGAATGGACAAGACACTGCAGGGGGGGAAGCGTGGAGCTCCTTGAAGGAGACGGGTGGCATCTTCCGCCTCGACTGTCTTTGCAGTGTGCACCTTCCGCAGACTGTCCCGGCTCTGCGTCGGTGAGAGCGGGTTTTAGGAATCTTCGAGGAGTCAGAGCCAGGGAGGAACACGGGGAACAACTGCATTGTGTTGAGACGGAGTCCCCAGCCAAGCCTGGTGGATGGGAACGGTCCATGCAACCACTGAGAGTGATGAGGTGACAACTGAAGACACAGAGGAAAAAGGAGAGAAAGCCACTGGATGCCAGTCCCCTGAGATTCTCCGTGTGCTGGGTTTATCCAGCAGGGAAAAAGGAATAGAGGGAAGCGATTGGCTGGTGATCGCTCATTTGTAGATTTACTGGCTTAATTGCCAATGAGGGAGCGAGGCTGCTCACAGGTGAGGTGCCAAAGTGAGTAAATGTGAGTTATGTTAAGAAATTAACAAAAGATGAATTTTAGGCAACGTTCTTGAAAACACGGTCTGGCGATAAGATCCACTGGACTGTGAAATAGAATTTCAGTGGGAACGGGAGGGAGTGCCATCATTTAAGATATTTAAAACAAGACTAGCTAAAGCATCTGCTAGAAACTTATCCAGAAGGGAAAAATCCAGACCTGGCAAGAGATGAGCTAGCTGATGTCTGGGAGCTCTCACACCTCTAGTTCTTGATGTTGAGAAGTTGGGGTCGAATCCCTGAACATTTTCACAAATGCATTTAAGACTGGGAGCTTTGTGACTCATTAGTCATTGTGGTAATCTCTAGGATTCAGTGCCAGCTGTGGAATTTCAAGCAGATGTGGCAAAACAGTGACGATCACCTTTCAGATTCATAGCCTCTTCGTCTCTCACTCTGGTTCATCTTTGGGAGAATATAAGCATATTTTTAAAGGGCAAGTTAGGTAGTGGCAGAGATATAAAAGAAAAAAAAAAAAGGAAAGAGAAAAATCTGTTTGAGAAAGAAAGCTTCCAGCTTCCTAATTTATATTAAGGAGAGGAAAACTGCCAATGCCAGATTTGAGTACTGTGGACTATGCCTTGATCTGACCATTATAAGACTGTGCCCAACTCAGAACAATTGTCAACTGCTAATTATGCATTTGAGCATTAGGCCCAGCAAATTGATAATTCCAGACCATCTCCCCTCTGCTGTCTAATATGTTTCTAGCGTGTCCCTTGGCTCTTTGTTAGCAGAATGAACTATATCCTTGATAAGACGGTCATTTGAGAGGAAATGCATCTGGAAGGACTGGCAGAAGAGAAGAGATAGGAGTGCTCCCTTGGTAAGAGTAACGACCATCTGTCAGCTCTGAGTCTCTGGGCTAGGCTAGCTAGGGAAAAGACAGGTGCAGATCAAAGTGGAAAACACTCGTTTTGAATGAATTTGTCAAAAGTTTGCCTTACTTAATTTCCAAAAGATACTAAACCAATGGCTTTGAATTGGCCTCCTGAGAGCAGCACTTCCGTTGCCTACCACTGCACACATGGTGTGTGGAAAAGCAGAAAGAACCAGGGATGGGGCCTCAGAAGCTCAGTGTATGAGTCCTGGCTCTGATATTTATATTAGCTGTTTGATTTCAGACAAGTTGCTTAACCATATTGTCTCAGTTTCCTGTTGTGTGAAAAGTGAAAAAAAAAAAAAACCAACCTATCTTTCATAGATAGCCCACAGGGTTGTCTTTACTGAAGGAGGAAAAAAATGGAAGCAGCTCGTATATGTATTCTGAAAGAAAAGCACTTGGAGTAGAAAAATGTGTCCTATCAAAGCCAGGTCTTCTATCTATTTAGGAACTGGACTCACTTAAACTCCAACAATTCCTTATTGTCTTAGCCAGTTTGGGATGCTATAGCAAAAATATCATAAACTGGGTGGCTTAAACAGCAGAAATGTATTTCTCAGAGTCTGGAGGCTGGGAAGTCCAAGACCAAGGTGTTGGCAGCTTCAGTTCCTGCTGAGGGCCCGCCTCATGGTTTGTAGATGGACTCCTTCTTGCTGTACCCCCACATGGCAGAGAGAGGTAATTTCTCTCATGTATCTTCTTAAATGGGCACTAATCCCATTCATGAGGGCTCCACCCTCATGACTTAATCACCTCTCAAAGTGCCCACCTCCCAGTACCATCATATTAAGGAATAGGGCTTCAACATGGGACTTTTGGGGAGACACAAACATTCAGTCCATAGCATCTACCATCAATTTTCTCCTCTCTACTAGATGATTCCCACAGGCTTGCACTTATAATATTTCTCATCGTAAAACAAACCACATGGACAAAAAACGTCTTTGAACCCAAGTTTCACGTCTTCCTCCACCTACTGCCCACTTACGCTGCTGTCTTTGACAACATTCCCAGAGAGTTGTCTGTACTCTGCTTCCACTTGATCAATTTTCAGTCCCTTTTTTAACTCATTCCCTTGGGTTTTGTCCTCACTACTCTTTGAAACCATCATGGCAAAGTCATTAATCACTTCCCTATTACCAAATCTACTGGTCACCTGACAGCCCTCATCTTTTGTGAACTTGCAGCATCATTTTTTTTAAAGATTTTTTTTATTTATTTATTTGAGACAGAGAGAATGAGAGAGAGAGGGAGCACATGAGAGGGGGGAGGGTCAGAGGCAGAAGCAGGCTCCCTGCCGAGCAGGGAGCCTGATGCAGAACTCGATCCCAGGACTCCAGGATCATGACCTGAGCCGAAGGCAGTCACTCAACCAACTGAGCCACCCAGGCGCCCTATTTTTATTATTTTTTTAAAAGATTTTATTTATTTGACAGAGAGAGACACAGCGAGAGAGGGAACACAAGCAGGGGGAGGGTCAGAGGGAGAAGCAGGCTCCCCGCCGAGCAGGGAGCCCGATGCGGGACTCGATCCCGGGACTCCAGGATCATGACCTGAGCCGAAGGCAGTCACTCAACCAACTGAGCCACCCAGGCGCCCACAGCATCATTTGACATACATTTTCACTTCTTGTTTTTGAAACACTCTTCACTTGGCTTCTAGCCATCACAAGTGCCTGATATTCCTTCTATAACCTCAACTACTTCTCAGGCTTCTCTGCTGATTCCACCTTTTCTTTCTGACCACTATTCTGGGGTGCTCTGGGGTTCACGTCTCAGATCTCTGTCTTTATATCTGTAGGTGATTGCATCTAGTTTCATGGCTTTCAATATTATGTGTCTCCTGTCTCCAGCCCCAGCCCTTCCTCTGAGCTCCAAACTCACATCAAGGTGCCTTGCTGGCATCTCCAATGTCTAATACATTTCTCAAACTCAGCATGTCCAGAAAAATCTACTCAGGTATTCAGGTCAAAATTACAGGAGTAGCCTTTTAATCTTTTGCTTCCTTCATTTCCTTTTTTTTTTTTTTTAAAGATTTTATTTATTTATTTGACAGAGACAGAGACAGTGAGAGCAGGAACACAAGCGGGGGAGTGGGAGAGGGAGAAGCAGGCCTCCCGCTGAGCCGGGAGCCCGATGTGGGACTCGATCCCAGGACCCTGGGATCATGACCCGAGCCGAAGGCAGTCGCTTAACCAACTGAGCCACCCAGGCGCCCAGCTTCCTTCATTTCCTAAATCATATACATAAGCAAGTCCTGTCCACTCTTCAGGTTACATCTCAAATCTAGCTACTCCTCAATTTCAAGATGATTATTCCTTTGCTTCACCATCTGCTCTTATTTAGGGCAAAAGCCTCCTAATGGATTGTCTTGCTTCGGTTTGAAATGGCCCCAAATCCAATCTCCATACCACAGTCTCAATGATCTTTTGGAAACCTAAGTCAGATCCTGTCACTTCTCATTCAAAATTCTCTAACACATTACTATCACATCTATGGTAAAATTCAAATTCTTTATCAGGCCAACGAGTCCCATATAATTTGGCTTCTACCTACTTCTCTGATCTAATTTCCTACTTCTGTGCCCATTACATAGTCTGTTTAGTCATGTGAGCTTTCTTAGTTCCAGGAATATGCCAGGCTTATGTCTTCCACGGGATACTTGCAATTTCTCTTCCCTCTGTCTGAAGGGTTTCTTCCAGATCTTTACAAGAGTTTTCATGTAGAATCTCTCCCTGACCATCCTATCTGAAATAGTCCTTGTCCCCCACTGTCTTACCACAATCCTTCAACCTGATCGTATGTTCTTCAAAGCATCTATTAGTATCTGAAGTTATACCTTTTTTGTTGTCACTTGCTTTTCTCTGTCTACCCAATAAATGTAAGTTCCTGATTTAGTTTACCATTGGATCTTCAGTACCTAGAATGAACATAGCATACAGTAAGTTCTCTGCTATGGTATGAATGTTTGTGTCCCCTGTCCCCCTGCCCCCCTACCCCCCACCCACCAAATTCATATGTTGAAATCCTATCCCTCCCAAATTATGGTATTAGTAGGTAGAGCCTTTGGGAGGCAATGAGGTCATGAGGGTAAAGCCATCATGAATGGAATTAGTGCTTTTGTTAAAGAGATCCCACAGAGTTCCCTCATCCCTTCTACCATGTGAGGACATAAGGAGAAGGTCCTGGCTATGAGCCAGGCAGAGGACCCTCACCAAAATGTGGTCATGCTTCTTGAGCTTGGACTTCCCAGCCCCCAGAGCTATGAGAAAGAAATTTCTGTTGTTAAAAGCTACCCAGCCTGTGGTTTTTGTTATAGCAGCCTGAACAGACTAAGATATGCTCCACAGCCATTTTTTTTTTGCGCCTTGTTAATTCACCACATCTTTTACATTTCTTTAAAAATTATTTTGTTATGTTTGACTTTTGGTACATAAGGAGACTAGGTCTTCTTTATGGAGCCAGAAGATGCCTGCTGTATTGGCTAATTCCAACATGTTATTCTTTATTCCAATAGTTGAGTAGCAGTATTTGTTTAGTGGCTGATTCTTTATAACTCCTGTGTTTTTTCTCTCTAAGGACTTCTAGATATGTCAATGTACATAGATCACAAGCGGAATTGACCACTTGTATGTTCTTTGGAATTGGCTTTTTGATGAAACTATAAAAAATCTAGGTTCTTCTTCTTTGGTCATCTTCCTGAAACACAGATGTGTCAGTATGGGGATGCAGGTTGAAGCAATTAGACTTTAGAATAGAGGAGAGTGAGCTGACAAAAGAGTAAGCCATGTTGAGGCTTGGTCCCAGCATAGCAAAGAAAGCAGAACTGAGGGCCTGGTGCACAGATGGATATGATAGCTTGAGGCAGAGCAAAGAGGTCTGGTTGCTGGAAGGTGGGAGGCTAGTGAAGGCCAATGGCAAGACAGGAGAGGTGATAATGGGACTGAGCCAAAGGAGCAGATAGCAGTCTGCAGAAAAGAGGACATGGTGGTGAAGGAGAAACAAACTTCTACTGGGGCGTCCCTCAGTTATCTCTTTCTGGAGTACTAACCACATGCTTCATTTAACTTAACTGATCATTTATGAAGAGCCTACATCTTCCAAGCTTTGTGATTGGAAGCTAAAAGATCCATTCTGTGTCGTCCAAGTGCTCACACTCTGATGTGTTCTTTGTCCTCGATAAACCTATGTACGTAACAAATCTTCATTAAACTAAGGAAATTTGGTTTAATTTCAGAAAGATAAAGATAATGGAAACTGGTTGAGATTAGGGGACAAAAGGAAGGTTACACAGAAGAGAGAAGATTTGAGGAGGTAAGGTGCCTCCTTGAAAATAAAGAATTGTCTTTTTTGGTTTTTCATTATTATTTCAGTATTTATCAAAGGCTTCCTCAGTGTAACTAGTGCTTCATTGTCAATAGGGAAAATTGCCCCTTTTTCTCTTTTGCTCACATCAGCAAAGGAGCATGGATGATGAAATAGGAAATCTGAAATCAGTTAGATAGACACATTATTTCCAAGAGTGTCTGAAAAATTTTGTACAGGAGAATTTTGAATGTAGGCAAACGTTTAGAAATGCTGTTCTTATCTTCTATGCTCTTCTTTTTCCACCCCCTAGGACTCCTTGGAGGAGTTTGCATGACATTCTGTTTGACGTAAATTCAGCATGTGTCCCAAGTAAATCAACAACAGCTGTTTTAAATAGCAGATTGTATCCCAAAATATCATTATGAACCAGGGGAAGAATTGCTTGGATGCTTATGTTTTCGGATTACACTGATGGATCCTAGCATCTGGACATTGTGGCCATGGGTAGACAGAGTTCAAGTTGGCTGAGAGATGGTGAGCTATTACACAGAAAATGTGACCTTTGGGGGAAATTTCAGTGTGATCTCAGGGTTAGAGATGCCAGCAAGAAAGGAGCCCAGCTACATTCCAAGGAGTCGTGCTTCAGTTAGTTGAAGCTTTTACTTAGAATCTTGGGGATTTCTCTGAATGGGCCAGCAAAGCAGTTCAATAACAGATGGTTCCCCAAAACACCCACATCAGTGTTCTAGCAAATATTCAGTACCCTCCTCCCTCCAAGAATTTGTTATATAATATGATAGGCTAATTGTATTATGCAATGTCACAGAAAAAGTTTCTGTCCTATGACCTAAAGAATGTTTTAGACTCAGGATAGAACCAGCTCTACCTTCAGTCTCTCTCATTGCCTCCCATTAGTTGGGATTCCTTTGACAGTGACTGTGGCACTGCTCTCTGCTTGGATATCAGGCCTAAGAGAAAGGGTTAGGCATGGTGGTGGTGGCACATGCATATCTCAGGAGCTTCGGAGCAGGCCCAGTCCATCTTACCCATGTAGGCAGCACTTCCCTGGGGAGCCTCCCTTCTGCCTTACTTTGTAGGCTTGCTAAGGGACATTGCACCAACTTCCACTTCTAAGAGCTCCCTCCCTGCATGAGCAGGCTTGTCCATTGGGCACAATTTTATAAGGCCCTATGTCACCTCATACCTATGAGGATAGCTACTTTCAAAAAATCAAAAAATAGCAAGTGTTGGCAGGATATGGAGAACCTGGAACCCTTGTGCACTACTGATAGCAAGGTCAAATGGCACAGTTGCTATGGAAAACAGTATGGTCATCCCTCAAAAAATTAAAAATAGAATTACTATATGATTTAATAATTTCACTTATGGATATTTATCCAAAATAGGTGGAAGCAGGATCTCGAAAAACGGTCTACACACCCACATTAATTGCAGCAATATTCACAATAGCCAAAACGTAGATGCAACCCAAGTGTCCATCAATGAATGGATGGATAAATAAAATGAGGTATATACCTACAATGGAATATTACTCAGCCTTGAAAAGTAGGGAATTTCTTTTTTTTTTTTAAGATTTTTTTTTATTTATTTGACAGAGAGAGACACAGCGAGAGAGAGAACACAAGCAGCAGGAGAGGGAGAGGGAGAAGCAGGCCCCCCACGGAGCAGGGAGCCCGATGCGGGGCTCGATCCCAGGACCCTGGGATCATGACCTGAGCCGAAGGCAGACGCTTAACGACTGAGCCACCCAGGCGCCCCCAAGTAGGGAATTTCTAACATAAACTACAGCATGGATGAAACTTGGGGACATTATGCTAAGTGAAATAAGCCAGTCACGAAATGGACAAATATTGTACAACTCCAATGGAGAGTCGTTGCTTAATGGATGTAAAGTTAAGATTTTGCAAGATGAATAGAGTTCTGGAGACTGGTTATACAACTATGTGAATGAGCTTAACACTATTATACACTTAAAAATAATTAAGATGATAAATTTCATGTTACATATATTTTACCATCACCAGAAATTAAAAAAAAAAAAAAAGATTAAACAAAAAAAAGGCTGTGTGAGTAGTCTCATTATCTCATGGAACTGCCAGATTTGACCTTGTGCCCCAGATTCTCTGTGACATCACACCTTCTGTCTTTGGACTGACAGCCCTCGAAAGCTGGACCCTTGGCCAGAGCGAGTCCACCTTTCCTACATATACTCCCAGCCTGAGGACAGTCCCTTCCCAAGCCCCCACACTCAGCCATTGGCAGGGTTTTGGGCCCCCTGCTACTTTGGGATAAGGTTTGAATATATCTCCGTTGCTCATAAACCCCCAAAGACATTAATGAGAAACATCTGTTTCTATCGCTTATATCCAAGTTTCGCTTAGTACAAGTAAAAACGTGAATCCGGAAAGTTCACTGGTCTAGTTTGTGTTTTCCCACTGATTTGGTGCCCTTTTATTTGAAATGCTTGGTGGGGTACCTGATGAAATGGTTGCCAGTCCCAGACCTCTCTTGCCACAGAGAAAATGAATCTGGGGAACAAAATCACTTATTTATTTTTAAATATTTACTGTTAAAAAATAGGAAAAAAGCTCATAAATTTCAGTGCTTCTAGAATGGCTTCCAGTTAGGTCCAAATCATACCCACCCTATAAGGCTCAGCTCAAATGCCAAAAGATCCTCTGAGTCAGAAGTGATCAATAACTTCCTCTTTTGAATTCCCATAGCATTTTATCTGAAACTCTCTTAAGACCTTTATACTTTTTATCCTAGATTATGGTTATAGATCTATATCCATCTTCCATACAGACTCTATGTTGTGCAGGCTACTGTATTGCTGTGTCGCCCACAAGGCCCGTGCATGAAAGATGCTTAATATATATTTGCTGAATACAAAATATAGAAATCCTTGGGAAGGTTATGCTAACTCTGCAAAAACAGATTGAAAATGGCAAAATTTCTGGTCCCATAGCTCCTGGGCAGTGCAGATATCTTTGGCCAAGGGTGGTGGGCCCTTTCTGGTTCTTCCCACATCACCCTCCCCAGGCAGCTGAGACTCACAGGAAGCCTGACTCTAAGTGTGAAGTTGTTAATGAGACAAATGCAAAGTGATTTTGACCATGCATCCAAGTCACCATGGAATCTAATTAACAAGCGTGGTCTTGACCAACACGTGAGAACGAGAGTTCACGTGCGTGCTAACATTGCCAGGGAGACCTTTCTGAGGAAAAAGGAGTTTTACCGAGTGACAAAAATGGTCATTTCACAGAGAGAAGCAGCCCGATTGTTTTAATGGAGCATATAGGCAGGGAAATCTGTTCAGCCTGAGAGACCCAGACTTAACTCTTTCAAGTGAGCAACAAAGGACTCTCCAGCTTTCAAAATGCATTTCTTCTGTCTGGAACTCTCTCCTAACTCATGCCCAAGGTCAGACGAAGGATGGAGCTACAAATGGAGTTACAAAAAATTTATTATCGATGCTGCTACTTTTCCCTTGGAGGTTAATTTCTGTTCAGAATCCTCTTCACGGAAGAGCTTAGAAAAAACGCAGAAGAGAATCAATGGGAACAGCATCCAAATTGCTCTTTCCCTGGGAAAGAGCTCTTCACAAACCCTTCATGGGACACTCCACTGAGCAAGGCATTCTTGCTCTTCCCCCCCACCCCATAATTAACGGGTTATGCAGCCACGTTACCCTGCCCTTTCACCTAGATCCTGAAGTTACTTTTAGTGCCTACCAAAAACAGTGAATATGGAGAACATGTGGTTCATGCCTTCTGGTGTACTGTATTTACTGTGTGATCTTGAACAGCCAGGGAGTATATGGATGAGTCCCCATGACTGGCACCTCACGAGACTTCTTCTGGTATGTGGTATGTTTATTTCACCTTTATTAGCCAACTAAATGCTGCTTATATGTGCACAGTTTTCACCATTGTTCAATATTTGAGTGTCAACAATAAACCAAGTATTGAATATACATTTAGATAATGCTTCTACCCATAAGGATGTGCATGTGTAGTGGAAAGCAAAATGATTACTAAAAAAATGCAATGCCTAGAGGATTAGGGGAAGTACCTGCATCCATCCAATTTCCCTTTCCCTAGAGGAACCTGGCAGAAGCCTTCTTTCCTCACAGATGTCCTCCATTCCCCACCCACCAGCCCAGCCCTTCTTTTGCTCCCACATCAGGTATGCTTACAGACTTGAGGACTGGCTCTAGCTCTTCTGAATTCCTGAACCATATGTTTAAATTCTTTGTTTTGAAAAGTGCTGAGTGGTTCTACCAGAGATAGAGATTCATAGCCAAACTCTACAGTAAGTGCCCCCCTGCTTTGGGAGGTGAAAATGATGATGTTCAGCAAGAGCCAATGTCGCCTGAGTATAAACTAATTATGGGATAGTCACAGACCTAGAAAAGTGTTTTTGGGTATGTCCTGTGATCTAACATGTATGAGATGATCCAATGGGTCTTGGGGTTTTTCCAGGGGAAAATAAGAAGGCTCTGGAGCAGATTTATGTGGGAACTTCCATTTCCTCCTTATTAATCCTTTCTCCATCAAAATTTGATCTGATTCCTGAAAATAAGACAATAATCCTAGAATGTTCCATTCATTAATTTGTCTTTCAGGTAACATTTATTGAGCATCTGCTCTGTGCAGATATGGTTCTCCAGACAAACAGAACATATATATATATATTTATGTTTATGTTTAATAAATATATATACGATTTCCAAAGAAGAATTGGTTTCCCATGATTATGGAGGCTAAGAAATTTCACCATGTGCTGTCTGCAAGCGGGAATTCCAGGAAAAACAGTAGTGTAAATTCCAGGCTGAGTCCAAAGGTCTGAGAACCAGGAACACCCGATGGTCTAAGGTCCAGTGTGAGAAGACTATGTCTCGGCTCAGCAGTCAGGTAGAGAGAGCAATTCAACTTCTTTCTGCTTTTTGTTCTATTTGGGTCTTTAGTGGGTTGGTTGATGAATACCCTCTGTGGGGAGGGCAATCTGCCTTACTCAGCCTACTAATTGAAATGCTCATCTGTTCTGGAAACAGCTTCACAGACACATCCAGAGATGATACTTAACCAGGTACCTGGACATCTTGTGGCTCAGGCAGGTTGATACATAAAATTAACCATCACAGCAGGTCTTCGCTCTGGGTACAAATAAGTTAGAGCGGGGCCTTATCTTCTCCCTGCCTTTGTGTCCCCAACACACACTGATCTCTCAGATCTGAGCTCAACAACTACCTCCTCCATAAAGCCTTTCTTGATTTATTCAGCCACATTTGGATGCCCCTGCTCCAATATTCTCCTAACCCTTTGTACACACAATCTCATAAACTTGCTAAGAAATATGTCTCACCCCCAAACCATAAGCTCTTTGAGAGCAGAGGCCACATACTTTCATTTCTCTATCCCCATCATCTTCCACAATGGCTTGGTAGGTGCTCCACAACTATCCGACAATTAAATAAATAAATAATTAAATGTAGAAAATGACGAATACGGATAAGTGGCAGCTCTTGCTTATCGAGTGCTTCAGCTATGTCTGGCCTTGTACTAAGCTTGTTGCATTTGTTACGTCATTGTTATTTCCCAGGGGACAGATGAGGAACCTGAACTTGGAGAGGTTCGTTGTCTCGCCTGGTTTGACACAGCTAGATGTGATGGAGTCAGAATTGGACTCAGGCCTGCCGGGTTGCTCTTAAATGCCACATGGTGCTGTCCCCGTGGGGACTGAGTTGACTGACGAAAGTGAGCCTATAATTGAGGATGCTGAGGCTCTTTTTAAAAGCAGCAATCAAACCCACATGTAGTATTGCACATGGCTTGCCCATTATTTCCGATTCTGACCTATAGTCTCCGAGGATGGTTTTAGGAGGAAAAACCCTGGACCTGAATGAGCAGAGAGCAGGCAGTGCCTCTTCTTCAGAAGTTAGGTCACTGAGTAATGCACAGTGTTTAATTGATGCCTGATCAAATTCAAATCTCATTTGAATGTGGAAATTAAAGTTCTCTACAGTGAATTCTGAGGGATTTTGTCAACATGAGATAACTCTCTTCCAAGATAATGACTAAATTTAATCTCACATAAGCCTGATAACAGGCAATTCTCTTGACAGCCGTGGAGCTGCTAGGCTGGTGTGTGAGTCGTGAGGAGCTGAATGGTGTGCAGAAGTCTTGGAGTGTGGTGTGTGAGGGAGGCGGTGAGCAGATAACAGGGCATTTCTAGGAAAAAGAAGGCCCGAGTCAAAAGAGGCCTGGCTAGGCCTCTTAGAGCCAAGAGCTCTGTCAAAGGTACACACAAAGATATTACTGAAGTCTTAGAGACATTTTTGGATGTGTTCATTTCTATTTTTTTCTGTCTCTCTCTCTTTTTTTTAATGCTATGTTCCTCTTCCCCAACAATGCTGCCCCTGGGAATTGGTTTGTCCTCCTCAGGGTGAAATAAAAGATATAATATTTCCTCACTTCATACCCCAATCTAGAAACACTTGAGCCTAAACATATATTGTCCATATGGATTGAGTACAGGGAAATTAGCCAATGACTGAGGTCCTAGGTCCTTCTAAATTTACTTTTAAAAAAATCTAAGTCCTCTTATTTGGACTCTGCTAGAATCTGACTTTGAATGGATTTTCTTTCTTTCTTTTCCTCCTCAACCCCTGCGAGTGATCAGTGTGTCCGAGGCTCAGGAGGGTCCCTGTGCCTTGCTTCCTAAGGCAGGTGGAAGGTGGGACTGTTGACAGGCCACAGCCAGGCATGACTGTGTGGGTCCTGGAGAGTGAGGTGGGGGTGGGGCGTGCTGTCTTTCTGTTGTTTAGGGCTTTTTATCTGTGAGGGTCTACTCAGCTAGCTCTACTCAGAATTTCATTTCAAAGCCTCATTTCCAATTTCCCCAACTCTCTCTCAACAGGGCCTGGCCCTCCAAGGACACTCAAGGTGAAGCAAACAGGAAGAGTCCTTGTGATCATTTCCAGTGATTACCAGCTTCCTGTGGTCCATCCCCGCAGCTGCAGGAGGCTCATGGTCCTGTTACCCTTTCTTGCAGTTGGAAGGAGCCAGATAAGGCCTTTGGCTGCCAAAACGGGAGACCCAGAGCTACTCCATGGTTGGGACTAAAGAAAGATGCTGCAATTATGGATTGGAAGGCACCACTGTTTGTACCACTGACTCCCTCACTGAGGGGAGGATTACACAGAAATAGACAGCAGGGACATCCATATGGACAAGGCTTGCCAGACCTCCGTCGGCTGACCAAGGTCACGTGACCTTTTTGTGACCTTTGGAAATGACAGAGTGCTGTGTTCTCTTGACTCGGAGTATGAATGGTAAGGAGTGCGAAACCATTCCCTGGGATGTGTATTGTCGCTGTTTTATTTATTTTTCTTTCTAATCAGTCATGGAAATCCAAGAGTGTGCTGAAATGATTTGGGCTCTAGGAGCTTATAATATGGAGGGATACAGCGATAACACAGACATAATAATGGAGAACAATAGAAAGGAGTATAAAATGTCTGCAAAATTGTGTGCAGCCATCTGAAAGGGCTGTAGGAGGAAACTTGAAGGCTCCAGTAGGTAGCCAAGACAGGCTTTGAGAAAAAGTAACTGAAGCTTGGTCTTAGAGAATGTGCCAGATTTGAGTAGGGGGAGGGAAGGACATTCTGGAGCCAAGAACGAAGGGGAGGCTTACAGAAGCTTTTGTTCAATGTTAAAGTGGAACAACACTAAGCCACGGAAGGACAGGCCGTGAGGGTCTTTGACTGGGCGCCGAGTTCCTGAGGGCACCCTCGTTGCAGGTAAATCAACTGTGAATCTCCCGCCTGTCAAGGGTCCGTTGGGTGACCCCTCAAGGTCACCAAGCACCATGGTGCCAGATTGCTGTGGTGTATCTGAGCAGCTCTAGGCTCAAAGCACTGCTCTCTTCACCACCTTGCTCTTGCTCCTACTCCTAACCCCTCTGAAGCTTGCCAAAGCACAGGTGTGCTTTTGTTTTGATTACAAACTCGGAGAGTGCTTGTGGAACTTTCTGAATCAGGAGGCTGCTGTTTGTTCTGCAGCTGCTTCTGTCCTTCCCACTGAGGCCTGAGCTGTTGGGGGAGGGGAGCTTTTGGCTTCAGCGGTTTGGGTGGGAGGTGCCTTTTCCACTGTTGCTTCCCACCTTCCTCCCTTTCGAAGCAAAGGCTGCTGGCCCCTTTCAGAGAAGATCAGGAGCTTCCTCCTAGTCACGGATGGCTCTGCAGTGCCAAGCTCTGACAGGAGGTCACGGCTGCTTTCAGCTAAGCATTAGCCCTAATGGGTTTGGCAGGATTTTAAGATAATCAAAACAAAGCAGGTAAAAAGGTCTGGAGGCGGAGGGATATGGTGACTGCCTGAGCTGGGGTCACAGGATCTGCCCTGCAGCCAGGGCCCAGAACAGCTCCAAGGCCTGATGCCAAGGGTCTGAGCTGAATAGAAATCTGGAGTGGCTTTATCAGAGAAATTAGTCTGTGATTAGAGCTGAAAAGAGTCACGAGTCTTAACTTGTATTTAGCCCTCCAAGGATAAGGTGTCCCAGGTGGGACTGAATCATTCCCTCTGGCTCAGGCAGTCCGCAGAATGAATGGGGAGGCTTATCAAAGAAGGGGGGGTGGGGGAGATGGGGCAGATGGGCGATGGGGTGACTCAGAGGAATCTGGGAGTGGACATGCTTTGGCTTTGCTTGGGGAGGTTTCAGTTCAGTGATCATATCCTAGAATATGTGTTAGAACGAAGGAAAGACACAACTTTGACCAGGTTGGGTATTGAGCTTCTCATAAAATTAGAATAGTGAATAAAATACCTTTGAAAGAAAGAATAGGCCTTCAAGGTGGTGGAGAGCAAGGGAGTTACCCACCTATCTTTCCTTCTGGCTTTGTGTCAGGGGGATTGTGTTCTAGCCCCTGGCGCTGAAGCCTGGTGTGACCAGGCGTGACCGCCTGCTCATGGTAGGGACTTGGGCTTGCTTCCTTGTCCCTGACCCCAGGGCAGAACTCAGGGACACTTCAGGGGATCCGCAGTAAGTTACAGTTTGAGACCAGCTAGGGAGTGAGGCTGTTGTCAACAGCCATCTCTGGTTTTGCTCCCACTTCTGCCAGAGGCTCTCTCCTTCAGCCCTGGTGCTTGTCTTCTAGCTCCGCAAGCTTCTGGCAAAGAGAGCGTTGAAGAGATTCTTTCAGAGGCAGCAAGAGGATCTGGCTCTGAAACGGGCCAGGCATTGGTCAGGCCAGGTGGTGGGCAGGTTCCCAGCCCAGCATGGCCCTGAAGTCTGGACTGGGCCCTGCCCTCACTTGGCCAGGGGTCTTCCTCAAAGGCTCTTTGTGATTGCACACAAACCAGGCAGAATGCTGGACTGATGCTAAGAGAATGGGGCTCTTGCCTGAAACCAAAGGGAAGAACATGTGGCTAGGCTGGGGCCCAGGGCAGGCCAGGACCAGCACCTGGAAAATGCTCAGAAAGCAACACAATTTCTTTCTCTCTTTGTTTCACTCCAGGACTTGCCAGGCTCTGGCTCTCCACCTGCCACTGTGCTTCTGCTTTATTTTTTCTCTCTGTGCACCAGTGTTTGCTATTTCTTGAGCACGTGGCGGAAGAGCGCCACCTCTTAGCTCCCAGTTTTGCAAAACCCTCAGTTCTGCTGAACTGAGCCGGGCCTCTCAGTGCCAATTCCAAAGTCACAGAAAGGAATCTGATTAGTTTAGATTAAGTCCGTGCGGGTAAAAGGGTTGGGAGAGAGGGATGTGATGATTGCCTCAGTTTGGGTCATACTGTATACCTAGCAACCTGGGGCCAGAGCAGCTCCGAGGCTATGGTCATAGGGTAGTGCGACAAGGGAGGGAGAAGGAAGGGGTGTGGTACTAGAAGGTGGTCATAAAATATTATGCCTGCCTGGACCCTCATTCACTAGGGCTCAGAGATGTGTATTTATATGTGTGTTTGTGTGTCGTGCGTGTGGTCTTATGGTTGGACGCAAACCTCCAAAGTGCCTCGCACATCAGATAGATAACCAGAGAGAGGGGGGAAAGTTGGATCCACCTTTTATCTAGAAATTTCTTTTTTTTTGAAGACACCTCTCTGCTTTAAGTTCTTCATTAACATGGCCCTTTGGAATCTGGAGATTTGGTCCCAGATTATGTAATCATCCTCTGTTTTCCCTGGGTGGATAAACTGATATATGCTGGGGAGCCTTTTGTGAATTTACATTTCCTTTAATATGCATTGGGCACAGATGGTTACCAGGTTGTCTCCGATCCATAAGTCGTCTTTCATCAAGGGCTGATCAAAATTTAGTGCAAGCAGGTTTAAAGGGACAAGCTTTTAGGCTTGGAAATGTGCGTATAAATAAAAATGTTCCTGCAGTGGCTCCATTGTTAATGAAAGAAAAATGATCCATGTCCTCTTCTGGGATAGCGGAGTCTCTGAATATATTTATTTCAAGATTTAGGTGCTGGGGGGACTGGCCACAAATCACAGAGCAACCATTAATGAGCCTCTGTCCCTACCTGTTAAGCTTATTAACTGCCTCTTACCTACAGTTCTATATCCCACCTGGGGAAACAAAATGGATGCTTTGGCAATACAATGGCTGAAAAATACAGAAGTTAATCAAAAGCACAGGGGGGGCCTGGAAATTCAATCAGAAGACATGTGCTGTGTGAGATTAGTGGGCGACCCGCGGGTTCTTGGGAGGAAGCCTCCGACGCAGTGTGATCTGAGATTTATCTCATTAAACCCACCGGTCCTTAAATCAGTGACTCCTCGCTAAGTGCATGCAGAGGACATGAAAGGCACCGTCCTTGCCCTCAAGGAACCTGCATGCTAACTGGGTGGTCACATGCCACATACCTGAAGCAGAGGCATTCTGATGGCAAGCAAGTTCAGGGCAGTTAACGCAGAGTCTGAATGAATGAGGGCTCACGTGATAAGAAGGAGAGTGTGGTCTCCTGGAATGAGCCCTTAGCTGGGACACGGGAGACTTTGGGTTTTGCTTTGGTTCTACCACATGATAGTGTCTGTGCTATTTATTCATTCTCTCCCAGGCTTGGTTTACTCATTGATAAAATAAGATTTTGAACTCTGCCATTGCTGAAGAGTATTCATGAAATGCACTTTTATGTTTCCATGAGACAGGAGTAGGGGCAGAAAATTGCTCAGAGGAAGGGAGACTTGATGTGAGCGTTTAGCAAAGTGTAGGATTTAATTCACGGAGAGGAAGGAAGAGCCATTCTTAAGGATGCTCTTATGCCAGGAGCACAGAGGTCCTGCGGTGTGTGTATGCAGAGGGAGGGTGGCACACCTATGGCTGTATTCTCTGACACAGGTTTTAATCTTCCCCGTCGCCTCCGCACTTCTTGCTACTAACAGCCACAGCTGTCTTTTTTAAGTGATTTGAAGGCAGAGATAAATACTGGAAACTAAAAAGCCTTCACTCTATGATTAATTAAAGGAATCATCTTAAATTTAGAAAGTTGTTTAAATAAAGGAAGACACAAAATTGCATCAGTGTGCCTCCGTACGTTAATTATGGCGATTTTTCCTTGTTTCTGTGCTCCTGCTACAGCCACGGCCCATCTATCACTTGGTTTCCGGAGTCATGATCAATTGACTGTACCATAAACAACATGTTGTACATGTGGCAAATGGTAACATCATTTGACTCGACACAGGGTAAAAAAACTCCCACGTTTTCATCCTTCTCGTGTCTCAGAAGAGAAAAAGGACAGCCTTGAATTAATTCCTTACTTAGAGAGTCAAGCAGACATTTTTTGCAGACTCTAGTGGGGTAAAGAAGGGGGACCCAGCTGCCCCAGCGCTAGAGCCACTAAGACGGCGGCTGCGGAAAGGAGAGGAAACCTGTGCCCACCCCCCACCCCCCGCCAGAATAGCTCCTGGCGCGGAGTAGGCACTCAGTTGCTCTATGTTAACCAAACCACCCGTCCTCATTTTAGTTTCTCTGATGTAGGGGGTAAACTTCAGAGAGAATTAATATTCATCACCAGAAGAGATGTTTTTACCCTCGCAGAATAGCAAATCTTCTGTTTGTTGAAAATAAGTAAATATTGAAGATCTCCTAAGGAGGAAGCACTTCACTGACACCCAACTCCTTATGGAATTAACCGATGGTCTTCCATTTCTTCTCTTCTAATACATGGCGGTACTGCCCCTCGAGAGCCTCTCCTTCCTGCCCCCGAATCCTAGGAGTCCTCTTCTGTTTTTTTTTTTAGGATTATTTATTTGAGAAAGAGAGCGAGAGCACAGGAGTGGGGGGGTAGGGAGGGGGGTGAGGGAGAAGCAGACTCCCCACCGAGCAGGGAGTCCGATGTGGGGCTCGATCCCAGGACCCCGGGATCACAGCCTGAGCCGAAGGCAGACATTTAACTGACTGAGCCCCCTGGGTGCCCCAGGAGTCCTCTCTCGGATGCCTCTTTGGGTTGTGCTTGCTCTTCACCCTCAGCTCAGTTGACACTGGAAGCTTGAATGTGCACCTTTCATCCATGGGCTCCTTTCTGACCGGTCGTGGGGTGAGTCCGCTCCAGCCTCCGAGGGGAGAGCTGAAGTCTGCCTTTGCTTTGCAGCTTGCTCAAGGGCGCACCCAAGGCGCCCGCCACACCCGTGAAGGCCAAGAGCATCAGCACCTTCCAGCAGTTTGAGAGCAACAGCAGCGACGCCTGGGATGCCGGCGAGGACGATGACGGGCTCCTGGCCGTGGCAGCCGAGAGCCTGAACACCGACGTGGTCATGGAGACGGCCCACCACGTCCTGCGCAACCACAGCCAGCGGCAGGAGCGCCGCAAGCCGCAGGAGGCGCCGGGCCCCGAGCAGGAGCCACAGCCTTCGGCAGAGCCTCCTTCGGTCCCGAGCGGTGACCTCCGGCTGGTGAAGTCCATCAGCGAGAGCCACACATCCTGTCCTGCAGGTGGGCGGGGGCGCGAGGAGATGATGTGCAGTGCTGCGAGGGAGAGGGGCTGGAGGCCTCTCGGTGCGGGAGGTTAGCGGGCGTTCCGTCCTCTTTGCCACAGGAGCTCGTGCCCTTGGAAGACCTTGAGGTTGTGATCCACATGCCCACAGGCCTTCCCAGGCAGGAGAAGCCATAGACTTTTCTTTGTGTCCCCAGCTGAGTGCTTCTCTCCTCCGGGTGGAGGGTGTGGTGTGTGGCTTTCGTGGCCTGGCTGTGAGAGGCCCACAGTGAGCACCAGGCCCCAGGGGACTGTGTCTCCCTTCTAAGTGTGCCCCGGTTGTCCCAGGGGGACATTTCCAGCTCAGGGGCCAGGCCAACTGCATGTTCAGAGGCTGCACCTCCTTCGGCAGCTTCCAATGACACCCCCTCCCCCGCCGGGACACCAGCATGTGGCTCAGAGTCTGTAGGGGGCAGAGTCTGGGGTGTGGAATGACTGCCTCCAGGTCATAAACTCAAGGATGCGATCAGCGCATGTCTTGTACCCCGTGCCTGGTGCTCAGTAGCCTTTCTGGAGACGGCTCTCAGTAGTTTTGCTTTTTGTTTTTGGGGGTGTCTATGATGTAAAACAACCCAGTATTTGATGAGCCTCTGTGATGGGCCAGACTCTTAGGGCTTGGGGTGCCCCCAGTCCCTGGCCTGGAGTGTGTGTTCTGGTGAGGGGGACAAGCACCGACCTACACGTTGGGTCAGTAAGGAGGCCTGGAGCGTGCGGGGAGGAGACAAGCGCCCTGGGTCGAGACAGAGGTGGGAGGTGGCGACTGCAGCCTGGACCTGGGGCGTAATCTTCAGTCAGAGCGTCCAGATGCCCTCCTGAGAAGGTGACACGTGAGCATCAGTGAGGTGAGGCAGTGAGGCGTGGGGAGCTGGTGGCAGAGGGGCCGGCCTGCACCGCGGCGGACTCACGGCCTCCCTCTCCCAGGGTCTCTGGGGGTCAGGGGGACTGCCCCTTGTTTACAGAGGAGAGAAGAGGGCATCGGGCAGCCTCAGCTTGCCCTGCTGGGACCACGGAGCTGGCGTTCATCCCCCTGTCTAGTTTTCAGAAACCCTTCCCGGGAGCTGACTAATGTTTGGAACATCACACGTCTTCGTGGGTGAGACCGCTGTGAATTAGTTCCTTTGACCAGTTTTCATATTGGAATCTGAACTATTTTTCTCCAAAATAGGCTGAACTTCAAAGTATTTGAGTTTAAAAATGAAAATCTGGTTAGGGCTTCTGCGAGTGGGTCGGGGTTCCCCGAGACTGACGCATCCTATGCCGATTACCGCCTGCGCGCCCCGGCCGGGCAGTGCCCTCAGCCTGGGTGCCTGTTCAAGTTGGCAGGTGCCCCGGATTCCTCTGCCCTCTGCTGTGCCCCACGCCTCTGGGGCCTGGGTAGAGCCTCTGTGACACCTGCCATCTGAGCAGTTGCTGGGGGGCGGGCCTCAGCACCCGTAGAGGTGGGGGCCCATCTCGGCTGAGCGGGCAGGCTCCTGTTCTCTCAGGCCGGGGGGCTGCTGCGAAGAGCACCACAGGCCGATGGTGCATGAGCAGCAGAAAGTTAGGTCTCCTCGTTCTGGAGGCCGGAAGTCAGGTCAGGCGGCCAACACGGTTGGGTCCTGGCTCTCTTCGGGGCGCAGACAGCTGCCTTCTCACAGTATCCCATCATGGGGGAGACTAGAGAGGGGAAACAGGCTGTCTCGTGACTCCTCAGGAGCACCGATCCCATCAGGGGACCCCACCCTCCTGACTTCCTCTAAACCTGAGGCCCTTCTTCCTAACACCGTCCCGACTGGGGAAGGACTTGCGCATACGGACTTTGGGGCCTCACGGCATTCAGCCCATGGCCACGTATGCAGTTGGGCTGCATCCTGCCAGGGTGGGGAGCCTTGGGGTGGCCTCCTCCTGTAAAAGCCAGGTGAAGGATGCCCCAAGCGGCTCATGCTGGGGAAGGGGCCGATTACTGTGTTTGCCTCTGCCTCCACCCGCTTGCGCATCAACCATCTTTCCTTTGCTTTCTGAGCAGGCTTTTTGTGAGCAGTTCATTTCATGATAGCAGCTAGTGTTTATCCATTGCTTACTGTGGGGCAGGGACTGTCTCGGGCCCTCGTCATGAACAGATCCCTCTGACTTTGCAGCCAGTCTAGGAGAGAGCTTACGGGGGAGGTATAGGGAGGTCACGTGGCTCGCCCAGCATGCTGAGCGGTGGGGTAGGGTTCAAGTCCAGGGCGTCTGAGGCCAGGGCCTGCTGCTAGCTGCTGACCTCCCCACAGAGAGCAGGGCCTCTTCGCTGGTGATGCCGCCACCAGGGGACATGAGGTCCTGTGTTAGGACCTTTCCTGTTAACATCTGGGGCAGGGAGTGTGTGCTCCTGGCATGAAGTGGGCAGAGACCAGGGTGCCTGGCCCCCAGGGGACTCTCTGGCCCGACCGTGCACAGTGCCAAGAGGGAGAGGGCCGCTCTGGAGCCCGAGGTGGCCTCTCAGGGGGCCGACCCCACGGGTGGCTGGCAGTGGTGTGCAGAACTCGTGGGCCTGTGTTCAGTTCCCTTGGTGGGCTGTTAGTCGTGGGGATGGCTTACTCGGTGTTGGCGCTAAGATGACCACGTCAGCCCTCATTCTTACTGGGCTGGGCCTGGCGCAGATGTGTTGACTGGCAGGCAGTCTAGTGGGGAAACACAAGGATCTGAGTCTTTCACCTCCCTGGGTGGAATGGAGCCTTGGAGTGATGGACAGGACCCAGAAGCACCCAGGGGTAGAAGTCCCAGTTCAGTCCTGTTGAGGAGGGCCAGGACGTGTCAGGGAAGGCTTCAGGGAGGAGGTGATGTCTCTAAGGTTACCGGTAGGGTGAGGCTCCAGGCTTAGGAGGTGGGGCCATCCCAGCCGAGGGGAGGTGCCGGGTGGGCTGGGCTGGCTGACTGCACACCTCATCTACGTGGTTTGCAAGTTCCCCCAAGGCAGGGACCATGTCCCATTACCTTTGTTTCCCTTTGGGGTCCTGTGTCATTACGTGAATGTTGCTGAGCTAAACTGAGGTGTCTTCAGGGCCTGGTGACCGCGGGCTCTCCCCTCCTCCATGTTCTGCCCCAGTCTTGTCCCTGCACCGGCCCCACGGCCCAGGGCCAGGCCAGGCCTCTGTTGAGGTGAGGGACCTGTGAGTGCCATTTCATGTGACTGTGCTCCTCGGAGCGGAGTTGTGTTTCTGGGGCCTGGACGCTGTGTTTCACGGGGCCCAGTGTGATCAGAGTGCTGCCTGCCCTTCCCACTGCCGGCATTGTGTCGGTGCCTGTCCCTTTATGGTGCGCCACCGTGGGAGCTCACGTCACCCCACGCAGCGTCCACAGGGCCTGCTGGCTGCCCTCGCCTTTGGCCCTCAGCCCTGGGTAGATGGCAGCCTGAAAGTTCCGGGATGCTGCAGCAGGGGTCTCCGGCTGGCCTTCCCCGCGCCTCCTGCTTACCTTTCGACTGTCCTCACTTTCTTAATCAGCGTCTGAGGTATCTGTACCTTTGTATCTGAAGTCAGATGCCCTTTGCTTGGTCTAGGGTGCCGCTGGCATAATGGGGAGCCTGCGCCTTTGGCTGCGAAGGGCTCAGTGGGCGTGGCTGGGGAGGACTGTCCATCGCTGATGGGGACTGAGCTGCAAGTGGGTCCTGGGTGGACACTCGCTGCCCCGGAGGGGGACACTGATGTGTTCTCCACTTACAGTAGCAGGGAGACCTGCTGTTGACCTTCCTGCTTCCTCGGGGGGCAGGGGGCATCACTGTGCCTTGCAAACCCTGCCCGTCCCATCTTAGAGGGGGACCGGATGTGTGCTCTGCTCAGGACGACGTGGTCCTTACATGTCGGAGTAGATCACAGGGATGCTCTCTAAGATGGCGGAGAAGTAAAACTCAGCACGTTTGGTTCCGCGTTAGAACGAGGAATCCCTCCTCCCGCCCATCGTCTTTCCTGAGGAATCATGACGCACAGCGGAGTGGCAGATTCCGAGGGCGGGGAGGAGGGGGTCTGAGCATCGCTGCCCCGGGCCTCCCGGAGGGCAGGCCGGTGGGGACACCTCCTGCAAGCGAGGGGTCAGCCCTGCGGAGGGGCTGGGACTTGCTCTCACCTCGACGCCCACCTCTCCAGGCTTTTCTGGAAGCTTAACTGGGCCAGACAGTGCTCCTCTGTAGCCTGAGGGTTTCTGTGTGAAGCCTTTCCGGGCCTCGATTTTAGGGTCATGAGTCAGCTCTGCGGGAAGGAGGGGGTCGGTGGGAGTCTGACAGCGGTGGCCAGGAGCCGGCATGTTTTCTTCACTTTGTTTGGTTCCCGCCCCATCTCCTGGAGTTGGTTTTTTCCTCTACTTTAAATTTCAGTTCTGGGAGATGTGACCATTCAAGGGTATTTAGACCTGGGGGTGTACAGCCTGGTGCTGCCTGTTCCTGTGGGCCCCTCGTTGGTCCCTGGTGGCTCTTTCTGAGTGGGTGTTGGGCCTTGGGCTCTTTTCTGTGGCTCTTCCTGGTCCGGGTTCCTGGATTTAACGCACGGTTTCACTTCGGCCCTGTGTGTCCCCGTCGGTGGGCCTTTGTGGGTGGTGGTAGGTGGTGCCCTGGGGCGGGGGGTGCTGGGCAGGCCTGCAGCCTGCTGCCCCTCCCCTGCTTGCATGCGCTCTAGCTTCCTGTGCTTTCTCTTGGTGATGGTCCCTGCCCGCCTCCCTCATGGGGCTTGGGGAGATCCAAGGTGTGCAGTGCCTTTGTGGGCTTCATGCTCCTCCACGTGTGGCTCGGTGGCTTCCTTCTGTGCTCAGGCCCAGGTGAGCCCCACAGGCACCAGCAGATCCTTGGGTTGTGTCACCTGGGCAGGCCTGCTAGCAGTGGGGGAGCCGGGGGGGTCTGGAGTTTTCTGGTTGTCGTTTTGCTTTTTTGTGAGGCACGTCTGTTTTCCCAGGGAGTAACGCTCTACCAATAAGGCCAGTGGGCTTCTTGGGTGTTCACTAGTTTCACTTTATTGTGCATTTCTTTCCAAAGGCCTTTGTGAATTTCCTCAGGAACACATTGAATTTCCACATTGCATTGTGTACTATTGCCATCTTATCAATAATATGTCTTTTCATCACCATGGGGTCCTCAGATTTATTTAGGTTTCCCTTTCTTTCAGCAATGTTTTGTAATTTTCAGTGTACAAGCCTTGCACCTTGATTACATCTATTCCTGAGTATTTTGTCAATGTTAATGTTCCCTAAATTGGAATTGTTTTCTTAAATTATTTTTTGGATGATTCATGGCTAATGTATACAAATAAGAGAGATTTTTGTGTGTTGATATTAACTGGCTGTAATCATTTTTTGTTGATTGTTTAGGAAGCTCTCTATATAAGATGATGTCATCTCTGGTCTCTGAATAGACAAAGTTCTACTGTTTTCTTTCACATGTGGATTTCTTGCCTTATCATTCTGGGTAGAACTTCCAGTACGATACTGAGCAATGAGTGAAAGCCAGCATGATGGACTTGTTTGTGATTTCAGAGTAGAGCTGTCAGTCCTCTAAATTGAGCATGATGTTTGATTAGAGTTAGGGTTGGGTTAGGTGTTAGGGTTAAGGGTTAGGGTTAGGGTAGGTGACCCTGTGACCCATGCAGCCCCACAGTCAGCATGTTGGAGCCAGGAACACTCCCCCTGTGCTGAGCTCCCGGGCAAACCCTGCAGGTCCCCTCCCCTGGCTGACCCCCTGAAGGTTCTGTCCCCACCTGCCATGAGTTGGAAGTCCCCACAACCTCCTCTTCAGGTTTGGATAATCTGCTCCAGTGGCTCATGGAACTCAGAGAAACATGTGTGATTCTTGGGCACAGCCATGAATCTCAGCTTCTTCATGATGGGGGGCAGCCCAGCAGCTGAGTGACCATGCAGGGCTGCCTCTGCTTTTATTTCATTTTTTTATCAGAAAAGCAAGGGCAGTTGCCTCAAAGCATGGGAAAGGAGGACAAAGGGATGGCAAGTATCCTGAAGCGGTAAAGCAGTCCTGCACCCTCCCCTAGGGGCAGGCACTCAGGGAGGCAGTCATGGGATAAGGGAAAAGCAGGATGTTTGTGCTAGCAAGCACCAGGTGCAGAAAGGGGACCTGAGGGTTACATTCTTTCCTAGCTCCTAACCTGTGCCCTGCCCCTGGGGATCATGGGATTCTGCTCCTACTGGGCCCTTGCGTTCAATAGTCTGAGAACAGGAACGCTGTTGACCTTTCAGCTGCTTCCACAATCACTCCTGAGGGCTTACAATATATTTTCTAAGATTAATTCCACACTTCCTCCGTGAGGTGGACTACCTGGTATGCACAGAGGTGGACGTGAAGTTCCGCGACCACGTGAGTATGGAGATCCTGTCCCCCCTCTTCGGCACCCTGCACCCCGGTTTCTACCAGGCAGCCCGCAAGGACTTCAGCTACGAGCATTGGCCACAGTCCCAGGCACACATCCCCAGGGACAAGGGCGACTTTTACTACATGAGGACCTTTTTTTGGGGGTCGGTGGTAGAGGTTCACCGACTGACCTTGGCCTGTCACCAGGCAATGGGGGTCAACCTGGCCACTGGGATTGAGGCTGTGTGGCACAATGAGAGCCACCTGAACAGGTACTTGCTGGACCATAAGCCCATTAAGGTGCTGTCCCCAGAGGACCCATGGGACCCTCAGCTGCTGGGCTGTCCCCAAGAGGACCTGTGGGACCCACTGCTGCTGGGCTGCCCCTGGAGGACCTGTGGGATCCACAGCTCCTGGGCTGCGCCCCATCATGAAGAAGCTGAGATTCATGGCTGTGCCCAAGAATCACCAGGACATCAGCAGTGGTTATTACTTGAGGAGTCATTTTGGTGCCCACCGGGTCTTTCACTTGAGTTAACAGATGAGCCCGAAGGAAGGACGTCATCAGTTAGGAAGTACAGACGAAGGTCAGAGTGGAGGTGGGCAAAGGCCTCTTTAACTCAGAGAGCGGGGGAGCCCCGAGCTTCTTCTACACACCTTGCCCTGCTCATCGATTCCAGCTCCCTGGCTCTGAGTTCTGTCCTTTTAATGAACTGGTCATCTAGTAAGTAACATGTTTCTCTGAGTTCCATGAGCCACTGGAGCAGATTATTCAAACCTGAAGAGGAGGTTGTGGGGACTTCCAGTCTGTAGCCCATAGCTCGGAAACAGGGGTGACCTCTCTGCCCAGCCACTGGCTGACCACTGAGTTAACAGCACAGGGATTCAGTGGCCACACACAGCAAAGAATACAGACTTGACAAAGTGAGTTCAGAAAAGTCACTAAGCCAACAGTAGCAACTACAACGAGCAGCAATCATGAGGCCTGGAGTGGGGAAGATCTGATGTTCAGGATGCTTCCATTATAATATTCATAATCACACCCTGGACTTGTCACTGGGGCCAAGTCCCCCGGCTGGGGGTCAGGTAGCTCCTACATGTTCCACGTGCCTCTCTCTGGCTCCCCCAGCCGTGCACAGTCCTGTGCTCCTTCCCAGCAGAGGTCGGTTTTAACCAAAGCCAGGAAGATGGGATGGGTTTTCCTGACTCCCCAACCCCTGCCCCACAGAGCTGCAGGAGAGGACAAAGTTTTCCTCAACCCTGTTAAGGTCCCCGGCTGAGGCTGGAAATTGACAAAGACGGATGAACAGGAGAAAAGCAAGCAAAATGTATGGATTGCTTTGGTGGGAGCCTCACAAGACCATGAAGACCAGCAGAGGTGACTGGAGCAGACAGCTCTTCTACCTTTTAGACAAAGAAGCAGTAAGTGTGTGAAGAATTGACAGACGCAGGGGTTTGGACTAGGGCTCGTAAACGGTAAAGAAGTAACTAGGAAGATAAGGGTTAGTTTAACCAGGTGTGTGTGTATAGACCCCGTGGTCCTAAATTCCTTGACTCTGGTGATAAGCACGTCATCTCTGTGGTCCGGGGCGAGAAAGTTCCACATGGCAGTCTTCTGACCTGCTTAAGGGAAAAAGGGCTGATGGCTGGGGGTCAGAGAGACCTTCTTGCTTTGCTCTATGCAAAAGTTCTTTTAGCTTCTGTATTTATTTTGCCAAGGTGCCGTATTCGGGGTCGTGTGTCCTGACCCTCACTGGCCTGGTGCTGTACTCTGTCTCCTAGTATCCAGGACATTGGATGTGCTGCTGTGGAGACCTTCCAGCCCCGGGGTAGCCCCTTGTCCAGGGAGGCACCTGCCTCAAGGGGAGGGTCGCTAAGGGTGGCCGCCCCTCCTCAGGGAGATTGGGTGGGAGAATGCAGATCTTACTTCGAGAAACTGACTTTATTTCCTGAAAAGGTCTACCTGATAGTGGGATCATACGGGAGTTCTTTTTTTAGTATTTTGGGGAAGCTTCATCCTTTTCCCAGCATGGGTGTGCCAACCAAAGTCAATTCCAGATGATTTTTACCTATAAACCAGAGATTTTGCAAGAACCTCTCCAGCAGAGAACATGAGGAGAACAGTTTCAAGACCTTAGACAGGCAGAGATTTCCCAGGATGCAAAGTATACTAACCATAGGAACAAACCGGTGACTTAGAAACTATGAAATGAAGAGCTGGATCTCCTTCTTCCATTTCTGGCTAGTGTGCTGGTCTGTGGCTCGATCTCACCTCAGGCAGCTGAAAGGTTGACCTCCCAGGTCAGCTACCACTGAGATGGCTACTGTTTCTAGAAATTCTTCGGGGTGTGGCCGGTTTTCCCCACCTGTGCACTGATCAAGTCGGCGACCTTGGACAGTGGAGCCACGGGTCCTCCAGGCATGGTTCCCCCCCAATGCCCCAGTAAAGCCATTCCACTGAGGGTTTAGGGGGACCGGAGCTGCCCCTAGGCAAAACCACCAGAGATTCTCACTGTCCCTACCTGGCCTTCAGATGCTCCTCAGTTACTCCTGTGCCTCTGGTGTCTTCCTGGAACCCTGACCTGGCTGTTTTTGGACAGTTTGTCCAGCGGTACCCTCACTTTCTGGGAGGGGGATTTGCTGGAATCTGCAGTGTGTCCTGCAGCTCCACCGGGATCACTTTTTGAAGGCACGTCGCCTGGGCCATCTGAGGACTCAAGACTGTGGGTCTGTGGCTTGGAGGGATTCTGAGCAGCTGGTGGGATTCTGAGCGCTGGTGGGATGGGAGGGCTGCAAGGCCCAGAGGCAGGTCTCCAGAAAGCTGTCTGGGGTCCCCGGCATCCTGCCGTTTTTGAATCAAAGCCCTGAGATCTTTAAAATGCCAGCAACGTTACAGCATGGGCCAGAAAAACAAATGTCCCTGTGCACCCAACACCACCTAAACTAGTGGCCATTTCTTGTCACTTGAGTTGAGTAGAAAGGATTGGGAGTCAGGGCTTGAGGGGCTCCTGGGTCAGACTTTGTGTTTGGGGGACAAAGGTCATCCGGACAAGCTTGTGCTGAGGCTGAGGAGGGGGTCTGTGTGGAAACCCCAGCTGCAGGCCCTGCTGTCCACTGATGCCCCCTCAGCCTGCCCAAATGCACCTGCTGCTGGGGGAGAGCCTGCCCCCTCTTCTCTGCCTGAGGCCTCTGTCCTGCACCAGGTGCGCCTCCTCTCCTGCCAGCCACTGCCAGCCTGCAGTCTGGGAGGGTGGCTACCCCGAGTTCCTCCAGCTGCTGGGGGAGAGCCTGCCCCCTCCTCTCTGCCTGAGGGCTCTCTCCTGCACGAGGTGTGCCTCCTCCCCTGCCAGTCACTGCCAGCCTGCAGCCTGGGAGGGTGGGAGGGTGGCTACCCCGAGTTCCTGCAGCTGCTGGGGGAGCGCCTGCCCCCTCCTCTCTGCCTGAGGGCTGTCTCCTGCACCAGGTGCCTCCTCCCCTGCCAGTCACTGCCAGCCTGCAGCATGGGAGGGTGGATACCCTGAAAACCTCCAGCCCTGTGGACAGAGTCAGTGCGATGTGGTCTCCCAGCAGGTCTGAGCACCAGGCCCCCACATTGCTCACTCTCGTCCTATGGGCTCAATGTGCCACATCCTCCCTCAGGCTCCCTGGGTCCGAGTCCTCCTCTGCTCGTGGACCATCCTTGGCCCAGACTACACACGCTGGGACTGGGAGCGGGTCGTCTGGACGTTCTGGACCCTCGCTTCTGTTCCCGTGACATGGGCACAGGCCAGCTCACAGACTGCTCAGAGGAGACTCAGCACAGGACGATGCAGGTAGCTGTAAGGGGAGATGCCAAGTGATCCCAGAGGGAGCACACAGGCCTTGCAGAAGGCACTGGGCTCATGGGGCTCAGTGTGGGATGCGGGCGCCCAGCCAAGGGGCATGGGGGATCCTGGTGAGGGCGGCCCTGGCAAGTGGGGGAGGGGGAAGCCATGGAAGGGTCTCAGAAGAGGCAGGAGACAAGGAAGAGGACAGGACAGAGCTTCCCAAGGAGGTCGATGGAAGGATCAAAGGATGACAGAGACCCTTGGGAAAACTCGGAGGCCCTGGAGATGTTGGTTGAAATGCTGTCATTTGGTCAGAAAAGTTGTGAACAACTCCCCAGTTGACACTGGATGATTTACTCTTTGTTGGTTCTAGGAATCAGTGCGTACCTGCCATTAGAACTCACATGGCATGAAGTCTAGGACATACTTACTTTTCATCACTTTTCAGGAGGAGATTTTTCTAGAGGAGGTGCTAAACACGGGTCTCTCCATTCTTTTCGTTGTGCGACTGGCCTGTTTCCAGGAGCAGATTCCTAGTGCTCATCGCCAGAGCTAGCCGTGAGGACTGCCCCCCATCACCTCCCACAGTGGACGTGACCATGTGGGTTGGGGGGTGCTCACTGATGAAGCCCCAGTGTTCAGTACCCAGCAGGGACCCCAGATCCTGTGCTGAATGAGGGAGGATGGGAGTGAGGGAAAGAGAGAGGGAGGGACGATGGGAGAGAAGGAGGGGAGAGAGGGGGAAGGGAAGGGAGGATGGGAGGGAGGCAGGATGGGGAGGGGGAGGGGAGAGAGGCAGGAGGAAAGGGAGGATGGGAGGGGTAGAGGGGAGGGAGGGAGGCAGGGAAGACGGGAGGGAGGCAGAGAGGCAGGGAGGGAGGGAGTGGGGGAGGGAAGGGAGGAGTGGAGGGGAAGGAGAGAGAGGGGGGAATGAATGAGTGAATAAATGACGTAGGGAGGGAGGGAGTGAAACCACAGAAGCTGGATCTGTACCTCAGGAGCCATTATTTGGGGTGAGGTCCGAGGGCATCACAGCCTGGGTCCTGGATGGTGGCTCAGGGCACGTCCATCTGTCCTCCCAGTGCTGACCTTCCTTCTCCTTGGACCCGGTGTCATCCTGGATCCTCTCCACCTCCTCCTCAAACAATTCTCAATGTTCCCAGGAACAGGGTGGCAGGAGGGAGTCTCAGGAGGGGCTTCCCGGATCCTGTGCCCCGAAGGACAATGTGACAGTGGCTACAGGACATTCTATCATGAGGACTGGGACCATGGATCCCATCCATCTCCTTGGGCATTAGCGTTGTTCCATTCCCTGCTCTCTCCACCACCGCTGTGATGAACACTCCTGAAAGCAGATCTGTGAAAAACCAAGCCAGAGTTTCCGGGGTTGAGTCCGAGGCCGAGCATGCCAGGTGATGGGTGCGCCTGCGGCCTGGGGTGGGTGCTGATCACTGTTCTCCCAGACAAGGGTGCCCATCACCCTTTCCTCCAGGGGACCTGCATTGGACCTCCGCTTCCTCACGTTCTCCCCAGACCAGACACCTGCCAGTCTGAGGGTGACCAGCGCTGCCTCCATAGGGTTTCCTTTGCCGGAGTCCTTCCCCAGGAGCTCCACATCTCTGACACATATTCCCTGCGTGCCTATCCTCCCCCTTGGACTGGCATGTGTTTGGTCTCCATCCCTGTGGAACCCAGTGACTTGGAGCATGGTTTGGACCAGAGTCAGGTGAAACCTTTCTCTGGCCTTGCTTTGTGGTGTGTCTTCCAGCTTTCTGCGTTTCCCTGGTTTCTGTGCCACAGGAGGAACCAGCCCTGTCCTGTCTGGGGTCTGGCTGTGGTGTCCCAGCAGGAACAGGGGTCTTGGCCCCGAGATTGTGCCCATAATTCCTAAAGCGGCCTCTCTGATTACATCTGATCTGTAATCCATCGGGGATTTCAATATCGAATAAGGGAAATTTTATGACAAATAAACACAGAAGAAAACAAGTCCCCTTTGAAAATAGGTGGGCAGGGCGCCTGGGTGGCTCAGTTGGTTAAGCGACTGCCTTCGGCTCAGGTCATGATCCTGGAGTCCCTGGATCGAGTCCCACATCAGGCTCCCTGCTCGGCAGGGAGTCTGCTTCTCCCTTTGACCCTCCTCCCTCTCATGCTCTCTGTCTCTCATTCTCTCTGTCTCAAATAAGTAAATAAAATCTTTAAAAAAAAAAATAGGTGGGCAGACACAAAGGCACCTATTGCGTGATTCCACATACAGAAACATCAGGAATAGGTAAAGAAACAGAGAGAGAAAGCAGCTTAGGGGTTTTGATGGTGTGGGCTGGGGGAGAAATGGGCAGGGAGGGCTTCTGGTTCGGGGACTCCTTTGGGGAATGAGATATTCTGCAGCAATGTTCTATGGTGTGGTGGCACAGCGTTGGGAATGTACTTAATGCTCATGACGTACTCAAATGAAAACAAGTAATTTTATTTCAAACAAATCATAAACAGTATATAGGACATGGAAGGATAAAATAAGAGTTAATATGTACCAGAGAGAAAGAACATAAGGGGAAGAGATGAAACAATCTGGTGGGGCGTCGGGGTCCGGCGATGGAACTAAGGGTAATTGTACAAGGAGCTCTCCCCGCAGGGCTGTGGGCTCTGGATGTGGCTCTGGGAGCCCTGCGGGAGCAGGAGTAGGGGCAGGGGTTGGGATAGGGGCAGGGCCTGGGGCAGGGCCAGGTGTAAGAGCAGGGCCAGGGCAGGGCCAGTTGTAAGAGCAGGGCCAGGGGCAGGGGCAGGGACAGGTGTAAGAGCAGGGCTAGGGGCAGGGACAGGTGTAAGAGCAGGGCCAGGGCAGGGCCAGTTGTAAGAGCAGGGCCAGGGGCAGGGGCAGGGACAGGTGTAAGAGCAGGGCTAGGGGCAGGGACAGGTGTAAGAGCAGGGCCAGGGGCAGGGGCAAGGGGAGGGACGGGGTCAGCAGTAGTGGCAGATGCAGGATCCAGGGCAGGACCTGGGTAAGGAGCAGGAACAGGAGCTCCGGCAGGCGCAGGGGCAGGGCCAGCGGCAGAAGGAGCAGGAACAGGAGCTCAGGCAGGGGCAGGGGAAGGGGCAGCAGGTCTGGCAGGGAAAGGGGCAGAAGCAGGAGCAGGAAAAGGAGCAGGAACAGGAGCTCAGGCAGGGGCAGGGGCAGGGGAAGGGGCAGTGGCTCTGGCAGGGGAAGGGGCAGAAGCAGGAGCAGGAAAAGGAGCAGGAATGGGAGCTCAGGCAGGGGCAGGGGAAGGGCAGCAGGTCTGGCAGGGGTAGGGTTATGAGCAGGAGCAGGGTCAGGGACAAGAACAGGAGCTCAGGAAGGGTCAGGGGAAGGGGCAGCGGAGTCTGGCAGGGGCAGGGAGAGGAGCAGGAGAAGGAGCAGGAACCGGAGCTCAGGCAGGGGAAGGGGCAGTAGCTCTGGCAGGGGCAGGGGAAGGGGTAGGAGGAGGATCAGGAGCTGGGTTGGAGCAGTGGCAGGTGCAGGATCCAGGGCAGGAGCTGGGTCAGGGGCAGGATCCAGGGCAGGAGCTGGGTCAGGGGCAGGAACAGTAGCAGGAGCTGGGTCAGGGGCAGGTGCCAGTTCTTCCTGGTCCGCGTCAGGCTGTCCGTGGGTGGGTACCGGGTCACCTGGGTCTCCTCCTGAAGTCGCTGCAGGCACCACCCCTCCCTCCAGAGCTGCCGATGGAGTTGGAACCGGCTCTAGCTCCTCAGGTGGTAGAGCAGCTGTGAGAAGAGAAAAGCTCAGCCCGAGCCTGCTCTCCGTGGAGACAGAACCCAGCCCAGGGCCTCCCAGAGAAGCCGCAGCCAGGAAGGAGCCCTCCCTGGGGTGTCTCCCCGACCGCAGTCCACCCGCTGGGCGCTCTGCGCCCAGTCTTTGCTCCAGGCCCCACACCAGCCTCTGGGGGCTCGTCCCTGTGGGGCCAGCATCGACCCATCCCGACACACCACAAACACCCAGCCCCAGCCTTCTCACCCTCGGGCTCGGTCTCCGTGGGCTCCGGCTCCTGGACCACTGTCTGGTGACCAACCACCTGGGACAGTGGTCTGGGGGGTGTTGGAGGTCTTGCCCGGCAATCCCCAGCACTTGTTTTTGGGGATGCCTGTGCGGTCAACCCCTCTGTCAGGGAGGAGGGCATGTCCGTCAGCTGTCTCTGGAGGTCATCCGTGGACTTCTGCAAAGACAGGGACGGGTAGCCGGCTGGAGGCATCACAGCCCTGCCCGGCCATCCTCACTGTCCTCCTGCCCAGTCCCCCTGCTGCTCCCAGATCAGACACAGACCTGTGAGTGCACAGCCCTGCACCCGGGATGCAGTGACCCATCCCTGCAGGGCTATCGGGATAAACCCTGGGTAGAAGGGGCAGCGCCCGCACACCCCATCCCACACGGCCAGCCTTGACCTTGAACATGACCTGCCCACTGGGAATCTGACCCCTCATCAGCCTGCTCCTGCTCAGGGTGGCCCCACCCTGCATGACCCCTCTTTCCAAACACACACACACACACACACACACACACACACGGAGGGGAGGGGACCTGGGGCTGCACAGGTGGATTAGACCCTGTGGGGCTGGGTGGCCGGCTCTGGGCCTCCTGGTGTCACCTTTCGGGCCTTCCGGCCAAACGGCCAGAGGCGGTGGGAAGCCCTGATCAGACATCCCCAGAGGGGGCCAGCGTTTGCAGGGCGGTCTTTCTTCAGCCTGCAGCATCCAGACTTAGGGAGGCAACAAGCCCACATGTTCATGGTTGGATGATCTCCAACGAAATGAGCTGGGCAGGGGGCTGTCTCTGGAATGTGGGTGCCTTGTTACCTGGGTTCCAAATTCTGTTGGACTCTGTTGTCAGGGAAGTGAGGTCACCAGTGCCTGGGGTCCCCTTACCCACCTTCCTCCTCACACAAGAGCCCCGCCCCCGAGGGCCCCCTCCCCCAGCTGCTCAAAGCTCCCCATCCCCCCATGCTCCATCCATACAGTGACTCCCTCACAGCCCACCCACAGCCTTCCCAAGGCCTGGGTGCAGCCGGTGTCCCCGCTGTGAGGACACAGAGCTGGCTTCAGACTGGGCTCCTGTGCGTGCCCAGGGCTGTGACCCTGGACAGACCCTGTGCCTCTCAGGGCCTCCCCAGGCTCCCCATCTGCACAGTGGGTTGTTCTGGCTTCTACTCCTAGGGACGCCATCAGGGGTAGGACCTCTACATACATTCCGGACCTGCTATCCCAGGAGGCTGGGGCACATTTGGCAATGAAAGGATGAGCCAGGGGCTGGCGGGACATGGAGCATAGCTCAGAGGGGCCTGGGTCTGCTCTGGGGTCTGGGCAAAGCCACCCCCTTCTTGCCTGTTCCCAGCCCCTGTGGGAAGGTTGCAATGAATGGATTCCGAACTTGTCCCCTGGTGACGCACACTTCCAGGGGCTCCAACTAGGTTTAGGCTCAGGCCCCGGGGCCTCGTCTGCGCCCATGTGCTGGGCAGTCCCCACAGTGGTTCCCGGGCATTCCCGCATCCTGCTCACACATCCCTGTGGAATCCCCTCCCCTCCGGGGTGGATGGCCTGTGTGACTGCGCTCTCAGGAAGACAATGGGGCCAAATGCTGGGATGTCATTTCCAAGCTGATGGAGGAAAGTCTGTGACTTCTTCTGGTTCCCTCTGTCGTGTGTTCATTCTCCGTCTCCTTATCTGTTTCTGTCTCTGTCTCTGTGTCTCTCACAGGAGCAGGATCTGTGGACTCCAGGGGTGATGTGAGAAACCTCAGAAGCCTCCCTTGTCCGTGTTTCCCTCTTCTGTCCCGGTGCTCCATTCCTTCCTAAGGCCTTGTCACCCGGACCAGAGCAGTGAATCTGGAACCTCTTCCAAATGGAGACCCGGAGGCTGCAACAAGGAGGGTCTTGGCCTTGGTCCCCAGACTAGTGGTCAGTGCTCTGCCACGTTCTGCGTACCCAGGTCCTCAGCCCCCCAAGCCCCCAGTCTGTCCCCTGTTCCGAAGGACCTCGAGGGAGTACAAAGCATTTTCCCAGGACTGGGAGCACAGGGGGTCGGGGATGGAGGTCCAAGGCCAACAGACTCTCCCACAAGCCTGTGGGACCCTAGGGACACTGCATCTCTACAGCCCAAGTGACAGAAGAGTAAGCTGAGGCCTTTGTGCTGGAGCCCCTCTGGACCTGGTGGTGGGGATCTCTTCCTGCTTCCAAGTGCCCAGGCTGTTGATGGACACCGGAACCCAGACCTTGTCCTCTCCCAGTGCCCTGGAAACCCCATGGGCCCCTTGGGGACCCGTGACCCTCAGCCTGGCCTGTCTCCCCTCCCCATGCTATGGATCTGGGTACTTGCCAGGTGTCCAGATGCCCTGCCCCATGGCCCAGCTGTCTGCAACCTGTTTCTTCTTTCCCCCTTGTCACCCACCTCGCTCCCAGGGTGTCCTCCCCTTCTGACCCCGAGCTGGGCAGTCAGAGTGGTGTGTGTGTGGGGGGGTGTGTGTGGGGGGGTGGGTGTGCAGGTGCACGTGCCTCTACGTGCCTGGGGTTGCCAAGGTCATGTCCCCACATGGGACAGGGTGGGTAGCTCTTCCCGAGGATCTGAGGGACTGTCACCCCCAAAGCAAACCTCATGGGAGGGTTGGGAATGGCCTAGGACTGGAGAGCAGCTCCTTGGACTCTGCACCCCTCAGTTGTCCTGGGCCAGTCCCTGCCTCTCTTGAACCAGGTTCCCAACTGTCCCTGAGGGTCGGACATGGAAGGGCTTGAACGTGGCTGCTCCTCCAGGGGTAGGTGGGGGACAGGTGCACCAGGCACGCAGGCCTCCCCACCGAGAGGGCCAGCCAGGTGTGTCCTGGCCAGGTGTGCACAGACGACCTGCCCACACCTCCTGTACCATGACCCAGCCCTGCGGCAGATGTGCACGAGACCCATGGCTCCGCACGTGACCGGTCCCCCGCGTTCCCTCACCACCTCGGAGACAAGGGCTCTTCGTCCTAGGGCCCGTCATCCTTCGGAAAATGAGAGCAGAGGGATCCGTATGTAGAGGAGGCCGGCAGGGCGTCCCACGGAACGTCGTGTGCCCATCTCTGCTTTGTCGTCTAGGCTTAGCGGCAGACCCCCACCTAGAAAGAGGCCCGCGGGGCAGGGACATTTGTCTGCCCTGTTCCCTGAAGTATGGAAAATGTCTAGAAGGGGCTTCCTGTCCATGTGTGGAGTCGATGAAGCCCAGTCGCACCTTTCAGATGTCTGAGTGGCTCTGGGGCCCCTCTGCCAGCCCCCAGGGATCCCTGCTCTGGCTCCACCTAGGATGGAAGCCCCAGATGGAATCTGAAACCTCCTCACAGCCAGGAATGCGGCTTTGCCCGGGACACAGGACAGCTAGGCTTGGGGCAGAGAGCTCCTTCACGGTGGAGAGGAACCGCCTCAGGCCCAGGCCACCCTCCCCGTGGGCCGGCCACAGGGTCGGGGAGCGGTCCCAACAGGCCCGACGGCAACCCCGTGTGTGGGGCCTGGCCTCGTGGCACGCAGGGTCCCCAGGAGACACCTGAGGTTCGGAGAGGGGACGTGCCATGCCCGAGACACAGCCCGCAGGTGAGGAGGAGCCTCCGGGCGGGACGGGGGGCCCTGCTCACCTTGGTGAGCAGCAGGTGTGGGAAGGGCTGGGGAGGCGTTCCCCTGGGAGGTGCTCCGGGACAGGGGCCACAGGAGAGGGCCGGGCCCGGCTCCACCAGCTTCCTCAGGCTGTCAGCACGGACCGCCCACTGCCTCTGGCTCGCCCCCAGCGGCAGGGCCCACTCAGGTTCATGGTGGGCCTGATCTGTGGATAAAGGAGGGACAATTCACAACACAGAAACTGCAAAACTATTCCTGTCCGTGTCCTGAAGTGCAACAGAATATCCAAATTGGTTCGGATCATCTTCCACGTATGTGAAGGGTGATTTTGTACCTGGCCAAGGCTGGGGCTGGACAGGGTGTGTGTGTCTGTGTGTGAAGGACCAGGGGTGTGTGTGTGTGTGTTTGAAGGACTGGGTGTGTGTGTGTGTTTCGCGTGTGTGTCTGTGTGTGTGTGTGTGTGTGAAGGGAGCAGCCCAGACCCCTTGGGTTGAGATCATGGCCACGTAAGGGGCACAGCCACCGTGGCACCCCGGGTCGTCAGTGTCCCGGATGGCGTCGGGGCAGGAGACCCTCCCGGCCCTCCTCGAGCCCGGTACTGGAGCGCCCTCGTCCCCACACTCCCCCTGAGCCCGCACCAGCCCTTACCGACTGCCTGGTGCACGTGCCCCACGCCGGGGAGCCGTCGAGTGAGGCTCCTGTTGACCAGCTTGTCCCCAATTTCTTCCATGGGGCTCTGCGAAGACACTCAGCGGCGCCCGGCCCGGAGGCATCACAGCCCTGCCCGGCCGTCCTCACCGTCCTCCTGCCCAGGCCCACTGCTGCCCCCAGATCAGACACAGCCCCGTGCGGGCACAGCCCTGCGCCCGGGGTGCAGTTACATATATCGACAGGGCTCCGGATCAAACCTGGGGAGAAGGAGGCCGCCCCAGCACACCCCGTCCCACCCAGCCAGCCTTGACCCGGGGTGTCAACATGATCCACCCACCAGGCATCTGGCCCCTCATCACCCTGCTCCTGCTCAGGGCGGGCTACCCTGCCTGAGACCTCTGCACACACACACACACACACACACAGAGGGGCGCTGGGCTGCACGTCAGATCACAGCGGTGTCTGGCTCGCCTGGCTGGCTCTGGGCCTCCCTGTGTTCCCTTTGGGCCCCTCCAGGCAAATGGCCACAGGTGTCAGGGCTGGGACCTGACCCCAGGTTTGCAGTGTAGGCAACGGCTCTCAGTGTCGGCTTTGCTGAGACCACATCCTGGGGACATCGGGATACAGCAGGATTGCAGCATCTCCAGCCAAGTGAACTGAGTAGGAAAGGTGCTGTCTCTAGAATGTGGGTGCCTGTGACAGCACTTGGGCATCTTGGGGACGCCCTGGCCATCAGCCTGGCATGTCTCCCCCGAGCCCCATGCTACGGCCCCGGGCATGTTCCCAGGAGACAATGCCCACAGCCCACGGCCCAACTGCCTCCAACCTCCTCCTTCTTTCCCCCTTGTCCCCTCCAGGGTCCACGGCCCCTTAGACGCCCCTGGGGAGTTTGTGTGTGTGTGTGAGTGTGTGTGTGTGCGCGCGCGCGCGCACACAGAGAGCCTTGTGCGTACGTGTGCCCGCGCGAGGGTGACCAGAGGAAAGGGCCCCACATGGGAGTGTGGGCAGGGGTCCCCCAGATCTTAGGGGCCCTCGTTCCCAAAGGAAACCCCCTGCGAGGTGAAGCTTGGCCTCGGAAGCTGGAACCCGCCCTGTTCCTCTAGCCTCTGCTCAGCTGGTGGGTCCCAGGCAGTCCGTGCTTCTCCTGCCCTCAGTTTGCTGACTGTCCCATGAGGGCTTGGAGGAGGACCTTCATTAGCATGGCTCGGCGTGGCCGGTCGGCTCCCACCTTTTGGGTGGACGTGGCGCAGGTGCACTCTGGGTGGGCGGGGCCCTCCCACCAACGGTGGGTCGGAGGCAGGTGGATCCTGCGCAGGCGCACACAGCCCAGCAGACGGCGCCTGCGCGGGACCCCACCTGCCAGCAGGCCTGCACAACCCCGAGGGGCTGGCTGTGGCCTTGGTCCTCCGTGTCCCGATCTCCACTGCCTGCTCAGTGACCCTCACGTCCTCTTAGGCTGGGGGCCAGCCCCAGTCCCGCCAGGCAGGGCCGCTGGACTGAGTGGACATGGAGACCTGGGGACTAGAGAGAAATGAAATATACCACCGCTGCCGTCCTGGCCCCCACGTTCTACTTCAGTGTTCATCTCAGTGCATGGCGGGGGGGTCAGGGGAGGGTGATGGGGACACGTGTGGTAGGGAGGAGGTCAGGCCGCCTTTTCCTCCTCTACATCCCCTCCCCCTGTCTTCCTGGCAGCAGCCCTTCTCCCCAAAATCCAGCACTCACGCACCTTCATCTCTCTGCTTTCAAACCCAACCCATCCTCCTGAGGTGGGAGTCACTGACCCCATCTCCAAAGTAGAAAACTGAGGTCCCAGGAGTTTCCACAGGAGCTTGCCAGTCACAGGGCTGTGACATGGCCCTGCTGTGGGTTTGAACCCAGCTCAATCTGACCCAAAGCCTGAGGTTACAGAGGAGACGGAGGAAAGAGCCTTTGAGCCCAGGCTTGGAGGTGAGGCCACTCTGGATGGGGGTCATAGGGAGGGACGGCAGGGGTTCTGAGGGGGAAATTCCTGCCGGGCTCCCTGGGGTATGAAGGCCCTACAGAGGCTGGAGTGGGCTGAGGGGTGCACACTGGGGAGCATGTCTAGACCCTATCACGCAGGGCTCTCTGGATATTGGGCAAGGAGTCAGGGGACACTGCGGGTTGGGGGGTTCAGGGTACACAATCCGGGCAGTCTTACCAGAGCCACAGCATCGTAGATTGAGAAGGAGCTTGGTGAGCATGTTATTGTCCCCACCCAAGCATGGATCACCAAGCAAGCACCAGCCGGAGGTGAGGAGGCTGCCGCAGTTTCCTCCTGTGTAGAGTGGGGGCCGTGGTGGTCGTCTGCGTCCTTCCAGGCCTGGGCATGCTGCCTGGAAGTTCCAGAGGTGGCTTCTTGTCAGAGTAGCTAGCTGTTCCAGTGAGGTCAGTACTCAGAGACGTCTGAGTCAGGAGACCAAAGGGACGCCCCACGTGCCCAGTTCAGCGGGATGCTCTTGGACATGGTGCCGATCTTCATGTCCAGGCTGATGGGGTTGAGGCAGCAGCGCCCACCTGCTGCATGGAGAGCGGCAGCGAGGAGCCGTGGTTGCAGACCCCGAGACACGGCGCTCGTGTGAGTCCGAGGCTGCCAAAGATGTGATGGAGGCTGAGGAGGGGGAGGTGCTGACAGAGGCTGAGATGATGCCTGAGGTCTCCAGCGACGACTGGGAGGTCAACTCCGGAACTTGAGGAACGGTAAGGCCACCAGAAACACCAGACTGTGTAAGGCAACCCCGGTCAGCATCTAGCCCAGAAGCTTTTAGAGACTGAGTCTTCTTGGCCCCTTGTGGCTGTGGAGTGGGGACCCAGGCTCCAGAAAGGGATGTCTGTCACGGAGAAAGGGTGGGACAGTCACCTCCTTTTCCTGGCCATCAGGGATCCTGGGACAAAACCCACACTAATGTCGTCTACATCTACATCAGGCTGGAGGAGCATGCAGAGCGGGTAGGCGATGTCCCTGCTGCGCAGGTAGGGGCTGCATCTGAGCTGGTCCCAGGACTTGGAGTGAGTGCTCCTTTTGGTCTTGGGTGTTGTGTTGGGGGTGTGGTAGCAGAATTGAAGGGCTGACTTTGCATTGATCCGACCCCCTGGGTGAATGGGTGCTCTAGGGTGTCCATGGGCACAGGTGGCTGTGACCCACACATGGGAAGGTGTGAAGGAAGCACACAGAAGACAGTGCCCTGAGCTATGCAGGTTTTCTGCTCATGGGCAGTGCTCCTTGGCAAAATTCAGCTAGTCTGCTTGTTCCTAGAGCACAGAAGGCCCCTCAGGTCGTGAGTGGTTCATGGGAAGTCAGGTCAGTCTGTTGCTGGGCATCATGCCTGGCAGGAGGAGAGCTTCAGCCTGAAATGACGGTCTGGGGGTGACCTGGAATGCCAGGTGAGGTATAAATTGCCCAGGGAGCCTGATCCACTCCAGTCTATATTGCTTCTCTACCCAACAACACAGACCTAGACAATGGCCCTCTGGCTGCCTGGCATCTGGAACAGTTCGAAGGTTCCTCTGGTTCAGTCGAAGGAGAAGATCAAAGTTAGTAGATCAAAGGAAACTATGAAGATTAGGGCAGAGATACATGGAAGAGAAGAGCACGGGAGAAAAATCAGTGAAAACAACAGTTCTTTCTTTTGCAGATTTACCAAAATTGACAAAGAGACAAAAATGGAACCACTTTATACCAACCAATTGGCTCCCTGAGATGAAGCAGATCATTCTGAGAAGCACACAAACTACCAAAGTGACTCCAGAAGAAATGGAAACCCTGAGCAGACCTATAATAAGTAAATAGACTGAAGCAGTCATGAGAACTTCCCAAGAATGAAAAGTCCAGAACCTGATGCTTTCCCTGGTGATTTGTCCCACACGTTTAAAGAAGACAGAATACCAATCCTTCTGAAAGTCTGAAAAAAGTACAAGAGGAGGGAACACTTCCCACGTCCCCCTAGAATGCCAGCATTGTCCCGATTCCAAAGACTGACAAAGACCTTACAAGAAAAGACAGTTGCAGGCCAAAATCCATTATGAAGAGCGAGGCAAAAATCCTCAACAGAATTCTAGCAGACAGAATCTAGCAGCACATTGACAGGACTCTACATCATGACCAAGTGTGATTTACACCGGGAATGCAAAGGCTGTTCAACGTAGCTAATCAGTGTCCTAGACCACATCCAGAAGAAACATGATCATGTCAATTGTTGTAGGATAAGCTTTGACAAAATCCAAACCTTTTCATAACAAGTGTTCTCAATAAAATAGAAATAGAAGGTTAAATTGTGATAAAGGAGAGGTGCCTGGGTGGCTCAGTGGGTTGAGTGTCTGACACTTGGTTTGGGCTCAGGTCATAATCTCAAGAGTCTTCAGATTGAGCTCCAGGGAGGGTTCTGCACTCAATCGGGATTCTGCTTGGAGAGTCTCTCCCTCTGCCCCTCCCCACTCTTGGGCTTGCATGCTCTCAAATAAATAAATAAATAAATAAATAATTCTTTAAAAATTATGATAAAGGATATTTATGAAAAATAACTCACATGTATATCATTCTCTGTGGTGAAAGACTGAGAGTTTTCTCCTTAAAATCCCCAAAAAGTCAAGGATGCCCATGTCCACCACTTCATTTCAATATTGTCATGGAAGTTTGGTCAGAGAAATTATACAAGATTAGTTACTAAAAGCTCACAAATGGAAAGGAAGAAGAAAAAGGTTATTTATATAGGACATGATCTTCTATGCAAATAATCCTAAGAATTGGAAAAACTCTGTACGAGATTATAATATTTCCCGAAAGGTATGAGCAGAGAAGACCAACACATATGGATCAATGGGATACTGCTGAGAATCAAGGAATACATACATGTACAGTCAGTTGTTTTCGAACACGGAGACCAAGATCAGTCAATGAGGCAAAACCAGTGTCTCCAACAAACGGTGTTGAGAAACCGGATATCCACATACGAAGGAGTGAAGTCAGAGCATTCCCTTCCACCCTATAAAAAATGAAGTCCACATGGATCCAAGAATGAACTTTAAGAACGAAAATTCTTAACACTCAGAAGGAAACTAAGAGCACCTAGGGGCAGATCTTCCTTCCCTTGGATTTGGCAATATGGTGTCTGTTGTATGGCACCCGAAGCCCAAGCAACAACAGAGAAAACAGAGACACTGGACTTCAACGATGCTAAAAACTTTTGTGAATGAAAGGGTAATCTCAAGAGAATGTAAAGAAACCCAAAGAATGTTAGGAAATATTTGCAAATCTCATACGAGTCTTGCATCTAGAATGTGTACAAAACTCCTCCAACTTAAGAATCTAAACAACCCCACTGAAAATAATAGACATTTCTCCAAGGAAGATAGTCAGACGACCCAGTGAGCACATGGGGCGATTTTCATCATGAGATCGTAGGAAATGCAAGCCAACACCACAGTGACATTCCTTCCCCCACCCAGGAAGAGGGGCTATAGTGAATAAGCAGAAATAACAAGTGTCGGAGAGGATCTGGGGAAACAGAACCCTCCTCCATTGCTGGGGGAGATGTAATAGGGCGGAGCCACTGTGGCAAAGGGTGTGTCACGTCGTCCACACGTTGAGCATACTGTTCTCATTTTGCCAAACTCCACTCATTGTCTAAACAGAAGAATGGAATACAGGCCCTCTAACAACAGCCTGCACGTAAGTCTTCGTAGCAGCACTCTGGACAATAACCGAAAGATGAAAACAACCCACAGGTGCACCCACACTTGAATGGACACACACAACGTGGTCTGTTCATACAATGGGATTCATTCAGCCACGCCAGGAATGAAGTAGTGATACACGCTATCACGTGGGTGAACTTCGAAAACATCCTACTCAGTGGAAGAAACTAAACCCCAAATACCACATACGGTATGATCCCACGTGTATGAAAAATTTGTCCCAGGTAAATGATAGGTGCCAGATCAGTGGTTGCCTGGGAGCAGGGCGATGAGGAATGGCCAGTGACTGCCTGCTCAGAGGGTGCGGGGTTTCTCTCCATGGCATTAAATGTTCTGGGACTAGATAGGGTGATGGTGCCAGCACGGGAAATGGAGTTGATAACAGTGGTTTGCACACTTTGAAATGTTTATAAAGATAAAGTTTATTTTATCTTAAGCTACAAATATACCTGGAGATAGGAAAAGAAACTAAAGCCAAAAGAGAAGAAAAGCAATGCGTTCGCTGGTGAGGACAGGCCGACTCTGGTGCTGGAACTGGCCCTGGTTGGAGCTCATCAGCTGCTCCGGGAGGTGGGGCCGGAGCTGGCTGTAGCTGGTGCTGGATTGGGTCTTGCTCTCACTGGCCCTAGCTCTGCAGGGGGAGCCAGCGCTGGCTCCAGGTCGGAGGTGCCGCCGGAGCTGACTGTGGAGCCGGTCCAGCTCGGAGTCTTGCCTTGGCTCTAGCTCTGCAGTCGGCGATGGAGCCGTAGGTCCAGGGGCTTCCTGCCACTGGGGCGCACGTGGCTCCAGCTCCCGAGCTCCTGGCGAAGGCCCCGCAGCAGGACATGGAAATGCCTCGAGCTCTGCAGCGGGCTTTGGGTCTGTAGCTGCTTCTGCAGCCGCGACGACTCTGCAGCGGGGACCGGCCCCGGGGCAGAGGCCAGTTCTCCGTCTCGAGATGGTGCCAAAGCAGCAGGAGGAGAGAAGAGCACCACCCTGCCAGGGGGATCACCCTGTGCTGATCCCCACAGCCCGTCCCTGTGCCTTCTCAGAGGAAACCGGCCTCCCCCAGCAGCACTGAGCTGACTCGAGACCTGGCTCTCGTTCTCGGGCTGCCTCTCACTCTGCCAGTGGTGCCGGATCAGGTGGGAGAACTGGTGTGGAGGTGGCTCTGCTCTGGAATTCACCCCGGAGCTGCTTTTGCCTCCGGAGGGGGACCGCGGGTCGGAGCTGGAGGGGCTCTAGTGTGCGGGGCCCTGGCTCAGGCTCTCGAGCTGCTTCCACGGCTGGCTCGAGTCAGCGCCGGGGCACGTTCTGGTGCGTCAGATGGTTCGAGATCTTAGCTGCCCAACGGCTCGTGCAAGGTCTCGTGCTCGAGGTGCTCTAGCTCTTTATCACCCACTTGCTGACCGTGGGTGAGATGCTGACCCACCGGTTAGGCTGGGAGCTCCGAGGGCAGGGAGGGTGTCTGGGGGTCCCCTCTGCGTTCCAGGGAACAGACACAGGTGTGGGTGATGCCCGCGTGGAAGAAAGCGAGGACACAAGAGTCTGTGGCCCAGACCTCTCATGTGTAACAACATCCCCCGCATCCCGGGGCTGCTGGGGGAATCCCACCGACTCACTAAACTGTGAAGTGCTACCACATCCCAGGCACTGTTCTGGGGATTGGCGACCCAGCGGTGAGGAAGCACGGTCCCTGCTCGCGTGGGGCTGGCCGGAGCAGAGGTCAAACGAGGACTTCAGGTCCCCGGCAAGTGTCTCTGCTCAGCTGGGGGCAGCTGCCGGGAGCAGCGGGTCAGGCCCTTGTCTCCGTCTGGCAGCTCAGGACCGACCCGCGTGGGGCGCGTGGTGAAGGGGATGCAGGATCCTTGCTCTGAATCCCCCCGTAGCCATTACCCCTATGTAGCCGGTCCCGTCACCGTCCCGAGTTTTGTCATCCATGAAGTGGGCAGGGGAGGAAAGCCTTTCGTGGGTTCAAGAGCCCTATCCAAGTGCGGAGCTGGGTCTGGATCATCTCTGGAGGGGGATTCAGCTCCAGCACCTGCCCCAGAGCTCGAGCCAGGTCCTCCACCGATGCGTGCCGCAGCTCCCGAGACTGGGGCAGCTGCAGCTTCGGCTCTCGCGCAGCTCTGGGATCAGAGCCCGGTTTGGAGCTTGAGCAGCTCCAGCAGCAGCTAGGGAGCTCGCCAGCCAAGGGCCAGCACCTTCACCGTCACACCCTCGCCATCGTGCACGAGGTCAGGAGAGGGGCTGGGGGCGGGAGGGTCCCTGCTGGGCAGGTCACCCCGGGTACCTTGGTCACTCCACTCAGAGCTCCCCCTCCCCACCCCTCCCACAGGTCACAGCCCCAGGGATCCCCACCCCTGCTTCCCAAAAAAGGCTCAAGGTGGACAAGCAGACCTGGGATATTGGAAGTTGAGGCTTGTACCTTCAACACTGTATACGTGTTGACCCAGAAACTCCACTTTATGGATTCTGTTGCAAATAGAGGTTGATGGCCATGGTGTTCCCTTCGACACGGTGGGAGTGAGCTGCCCACGCTAGGTGATGGGTGCACCTGTGGCCTGGGATGGGTGCTGCTCACTGTTCTCCCAGACAGGGGTGCCCGTCACCCTTCTCTCCCGGGGACCTCCGTTTCCTGACGTTCTCGCCAGGGCTGCTGGTCCCCAGACCAGACACCTGCCAGTCTGAGGGTGACCAGTGCTGCCTCTATAGGGTTTCCTTTGCCAGAGTCCTTCCCCGGGAGCTCCTGCATCTCCGACTCTCCCCATGCCTCTCCCCCTCCCCTTGGACTTGCATGCATTTCATCTCTGTCCCTGTGGAACCCAGTGACTTGGAGCATGGTTTGGACCAGAGGCATGGGAAACCTTTCTGTGGCCTTGGGTTGTGAGCAATGCTTTGGCCCTTTGGGGTGTGTCTTCCAGCTTTCTGCATTTCCCTGGTTTCTCTGTGGGTCACAGGAGGAACCAGCCCTTTCCTGTCTGGGGTCAGGCGGAGGTGTCCCAGCAGGAACAGGGGTCTCTGCCCCGAGATTGTGTCCATATTTACCAAAGGGGCCTCTATGGTTACATCTCATCTGTAATCCATCGGGGATTTCAACATCCAATAAGGGAAATTCTATGTCAAGTCAACCCAGAAAAGAAGGAGTCCCCTTTGAAATTAGGGGGGCAGACACAAAGGCCCATTCTGTGTGATTCCACGTACAGGAAACCTCCAGAACAGGAAAAGGAACAGAGAGAGAAAGCAGCTTAGGGGTTTCCAGGGAGGCCTTCTGGTTCGGGGACTCCGTTGGGGAAGCAGATATTCCACAGCCATGTTCTGTGGTGTGGTGGCCCAGCGTTGGGAATGGACTTGATGCTCAGGACTTGTTCAACTGAAAACAATTCATTTTATTTAAAATAAATAATAAACAGCATATAGGACATGGAAAGAGAATAGAACAGTTAATATGAACCAGAGAGAAAGAACATAGGGGGAGGGGAGGAAACAATCTGTCGGGGCATCGGGGTCGGGTGATGGAGCTAAGGGGAATGGTACAAGGAGCTCTCCCCGTGAGGATGTGGGCTCTGGATGTGGTTCTGGGAGCCCTGCAGGAGCAGGAGGAGGGGCAGGGCCAGATGCAAGAGCAGGGCCAGACACAAGAGCAGGGCCAGGGGCAGGATCTACAGTAAGAGCTGGGTCAGGGGCAAGTAGAGGAGCACAGGCAGGTGCAGGGGAAGGGGCAGCGGCCCTGGAAAGCAGGGGAAGGGGCATCGGCTCTGGCAGGGGCAGGGGCAGGAACAGGGACACCGGCAGGGGAAGGGGCATTGGCTCTGGCAGGGGCAGGAACAGGGACACAGGCAGGGGAAGGGGCATCAGCTCTGGCAGGGGCAGGGGCAGGAACAGGGACACTGGCAGGGGAAGGGCCATCGGCTCTGGCAGGGGCAGGGGCAGGAACAGGGACACCGGCACGGGAAGGGGCATTGGCTCTGGCAGGGGCAGGAACAGGGACACAGGCAGGGGAAGGGGCATGAGCTCTGGCAGGGGCAGGTGCAGGAACAGGGACACTGGCAGGGGAAGGGGCATCAGCTCTGGCAGGGGCAGGGGCAGGAACTGAGATGCAGGCAGGGGAAGGGGCATCGGATCTGGCAGGGGCAGGAACAGGGACACAGGCAGAGGAAGGGACAGGTGCAGGGGCAGGAGCCGAGTCAAGGGCAAGAACAGGAATACAGGCAGGGGCAGGAGAAGGGGCAGGATCCAGGGCAGGAGCTGGGTCCGGGGCAAGAACAGGAACACAGGTAGGGGAAGGGGGAGGTGCAGGGGCAGGAGGTGGGTCAGGGACAGGAACAGGACCACAGGCAGGGGCAGGGGCAGAACCCGGGTCAGGGGCAAGAATAGGAGCGCAGGCAGGGTCAAGGGAAGGGACAGGATCCAGGGCAGGAGCTGGGTCAGGGACAAGAACAGGAACACAGGTAGGGGAAGGGGCAGGTGCAGGGGCAGGAGCTGGGTCAGGGACAAGAACAGGAACACAGGTAGGGGAAGGGGCAGGTGCAGGGGCAGGAGGTGGGTCAGGAACAGGAAGAGGACCACAGGCAGGGGCAGGGGAGGAACCCGGGTCAGGGGCAAGAATAGGAGCACAGGCAGGGGCAAAGGAAGGGGCAGGATCCAGGGCAGGAGCTGGGTCAGGGTCAGGATCCGGATCAGGGGCAAGAAGAGGTGCACAGGTAAGGGAAGGGGCTGGTGCAGGGTCAGGAGCTGGGTCTGAGGCAAGAACAGGTGCACAGGCAGGTGCTGGGGAAGGGGCAGGTGCAGGGGCAGGAGGTGGGTCAGGAGAAGGGTCATTGGCTCTAGCAGGGGCAGGGGCAGGGGCAGGGGAAGGGGCAGGAGTTGGGGCAGGGGCCGGAACAGGAGCACAAGCCGGGGGAGGGGAGGGGGCAGGTGCAAGGGGAGGGACAGGGTCTGCCGCATTGGCACGGACAGGAAGCGGGGCAGTATCTGGGTCAGGGGCAAGAACCGGGGCACTGGCAGGGGTAGGGATGGGTCAGGATCCAGGGCAGGAGCTGGGTCGGGGGCAGGAGCAGGGCCACAGTTCGGGGCAGGCGCAGGGGCGGCGGCTCTGGCAGGCACAGGGGCAGGCACTGGGGCAGGCTCTCCGGAGGCAGGTTGTCCAGCAGGCCCTTCCTGGCCCCCGTCAGGCTCTCCGTGGGCGGGTGCTGGGTCACCTGCCGGCTCCTGGTCTCCTGCTGAAGTCGCAGCCACCACCCCTCCGTCCAGAGCTGCCGATGGAGTTGGAACCGGCTCTAGCTCCTCAGGTGGTGGAGCAGCTGTGAGAGGAGAAAAGCTCACCCCGAGCCCGCTCTCCGTGGGCCTTTGCGGAGACAGAACCCAGCCCAGGGCCTCCCAGAGAAGCCGCAGCTAGGAAGGAGCCCTCCCCGGGGCATCTCCCCGACCGCAGTCCACCCGCTGGGCGCTCTGAGCCCAGTCGTTGCTCCAGGCCCCACACCAGGCTCTGGGGGCTCCTCCCTGTGGGGCAAGCCCCCACCCTTCCGCACACACCCAAGGGGACCCAGCCCCGGGCTTCTCAGCCTCAGGCTCGGGCTCCGTGGGTTCCGGCTCCTGGAGCACAATGCAGTCAATGACCACCAGGGACAGAGGTCTGGGTGGGGTCGGAGGCCTCTCCCCGCAATCCCCAGCACCTGCTCCAGGGGAGTCCTGTGGGGTCACGCTCCGGATCCCGGACATGGAGTGGGTGTCCGCCAGCCTCGTGCCGATCTCATCGGAGGTCTGCAAAGACAGGGACGGGTAGCCGGCCCGGAGGCATCCCAGTCCTGCCCGGCCAACCTCCCTGTCCCCTGCCCCGTCACCCTGCTGCTCCCAGATCGGACACACACCTGTGGGTGCGAAGCCCTGCACGCGGGACAATGACCCATCCCTGCAGGGCGATCGAGAGAAACCCTGGGCAGAAGCTCACAGGCCCCCACACCCCGTCCCACCCAGGCAGCCTTGACCTTGAACATGACCTGCCCACGGGTTATCTGACCCCCCATCAGCCTGCTCTTGAATTGCGTTGGCCCACCCCACATGACCCCTCTTCACACACACACACACACACACACACATACACACACGGAGGGGAGGGGACCTGGGGCTGCACAGGTGGATTAGACCCTGTGGGGCCGGGTGGCCGGCACTGGGCCTCCTGGTGTCACCTTTCGGGCCTTCCGGCCAAACGGCCAGAGGCGGTGGGGAGCCCTGATCGGACATCCCCAGCGGGGGCCAGCGTTTGCAGGGCGGGCTTTCTTCAGCCTGCAGCATCCAGACTTAGGGAAGCAACAAGCCCACATGTTCATGGTTGGATGATCTCCAACGAAATGAGCTGGGCAGGGGCTGTCTTTGGAATGTGGGTGCCTGGTTACCTGGGTTCCAAATTCTGTTGGACTCTGTGGTCAGGGAAGTGAGGTCACCAGTGCCTGGGGTCCCCTTACCCAACTTCCTCCTCACACAAGAGCCCCGCCCCCAAGGGCCCCCTCCCCCGGCTGCTCAATGCTCCCCCTCCCCCCATGCCCCATCCATACAGTGACTCCCTCACAGCCCCCCCACAGCCTTCCCAAGGCCTGGGTGCAGCCGGTGTCCCCGCTGTGAGGACACAGAGCTGGCTTCAGACTGGGCTCCAGTGCTGGATCAGGCCTTCAGTGCAACAGCTGCAGGATGAGCCGGCTTAGTGAGGACCTTGCCCAGGACACTAGCCCCATGACACCGTGAGGGTATTCCTAGTCCCCAGTTAAGTCATGCAGTGCAACAAGTGATTATACATCAGGGTGGCTGATGCAAAGTACAGTGCAGTGAGAACATGACAAAAACATTTAAATGACAGAATAGGATGTAGGTAAACATACTATATACTATGTAAGTGAAGGGAAAAGTAAACAACGGGGTCAGAAAGAGGAATGGGAGTTCCCAGAGGCGGGCTGGAGTAGTCAGGGGGTGGGGGGTGTCTCATGGAGGAAGTGACCAAGGAGACCCGTCACCAGTTACAACAGTGCAGCAGCAGGGTTTGAGCTCTGCTTGACCCACGACCCCCAGGGGCATTGGGGGCATTCTAGCTCCAGAGGATCTACAGGCTGCAAATCAGCCTGAGCCTAGCATCCGTGGTATGTCTTCTTTGCTCCCGGCTGTGGCTCTTTCTCTGCCTCTTGAGGCTGTTGAATCTCCTTTTATTTTCCTCTGAAGTGCACTATTTTGTGTGGGTTCAGTACTGTTAGTTGACACAAATTCTTTGTGAAAATAAGTGGAGTATAAATCCTACTTGTTTCCTAATTAGATCTGAACATATTCAATAATAACAGCTTTTCCCCAGGCCCCTGGGTCTTCATCTGCTCACCAACGGTGAGATTTTTAAAAACGTTATATTTTAAACAGTTTCAAAGAATTAGTTTGGTTTTTAAAAAATTCCAGAAAGTCACACTTTTAATACTCTATAGAATGATCTGTAAACATTGAATGAGCAAGGTTTTACAGGATGAGGGAAGAATTGGCTTTGTGGCCGGGTTTGCCCTAATGTTTACTCCCTGTTGCCCCCGTGTGGCCACTCTCCAGATAGCATGTGGCAGAATGTGTTCCAACCTGTCAAATTCAAGGGAGAATAAGATAGAAGAAGGTTGGTCCTTGGATTCCCTAGCTCCTAATAATCATGAAATAATTTATGAGCTATATTCTAAATCAGAGTATATGTTAACTTGATATTAGGGTTAGGTTCAGGGTCAAGTTGAATACAGTAATTATGTACAGCTTTTTGTAGGTCAGTCATACGTCCATAAACTGTTTTTAAAAAATAAAACGGGAGAGAATATAGTCACTCAAAGCACTGAGCACCTTTCCTGTCACAGTAAATATGTAACTAAACATAATTATTGCTTAACCTTAGCTGAGGACCGGGAGCTGGTCCTACAGGTACTTGGCAGGTAACATCTGTGGCCGGCTGCCCATCTCTTCCCCCGACACCCACACCCAGCTCAGCACATCCTCTGCTCTGCTCAAGGGCAGCCCAGAGAGACCAGGTCCAGGTGTGGCTCCCTCCTGTCAGGCATGGCTTCCTTCCGACAGGTAGAGAAGGTGGCCAGCTCACAGACACATGACATCTTCTTTTGGTTACTTGCTATCTGCGTCACCTTTTTGTCACCTGGTCATTAACATTTAGCTCCTGTGAGAACCTGAGTTTGCAGGTTTCTGTTCACATTTCAAAGTGTACAGATATGTGTTGACTTTGTTCGCTGTCCCTGGGGAGGATATACAGGGTTAGGGTATGGGTTAGGGTACGGGTACAGGTTAGGGTACGGGTTAGGGTACAGGTTAGGGAACGGGTTAGGGTTAGGGTATGGGTACGGGTATGGGTTATGGTACGGGTCAGGGAACGGGTTAGGGTACGGGTTAGGGTTCGGGTACGAGTTAGGGTTCGGGTACGGGTTAGGGTACGGGTTAGGGTTCGGGTACAGGTTAGGGTATACGGGTTAGGGTTAGGGTTAGGGTATGGGTTAGGGTATGGGTTAGGGTTAGGGTACGGGTACGGGTTAGGGTACGGGTTAGGGTACGGGTTAGGGTTAGGGTACAGGTACGGGTTAGGGTACGGTTACAGGTACGGGTACGGGTATGGGTACGGGTTAGGGTATGGGTTAGGGTTAGGGTTAGGGTACGGGTTAGGGTATGGGTTAGGGTTAGGGTACGGGTACGGGTTAGGGTACGGGTTAGGGTTAGGGTACGGGTTAGGGTACGTGTTAGGGTAGGGTTAGGGTTAGGGTTAGGGTACAGGTTAGGGTTAGGGGTTAGGGGTTAGTGTTAGTGTTAGGGTTAGGGTACGGGTTAGGGTTCGGGTACGAGTTAGGGTTCGGGTACGGGTTAGGGTACGGGTTAGGGTTCGGGTACGGGTTAGGGTACGGGTTAGGGTTAGGGATAGGGTACGGGTTAGGGTTAGGGTACGGGTACGGGTTAGGGTACGGGTACAGGTACGGGTACGGATACGGGTATGGGTACGGGTTAGGCTACGGGTTAGGGTTAGGGTTAGGGTATGGGTTACGGTATGGGTTAGGGTTAGGGTACGGGTACGGGTTAGGGTACGGGTTAGGGTTAGGGTATGGGTACGGGTTAGGGTACGGGTACAGGTACGGGTACGGGTACGGGTATGGGTACGGTTAGGGTATGGGTTAGGGTTAGGGTTAGGGTACGGGTTAGGATATGGGTTAGGGTTAGGGGACGGGTACGGGTTAGGGTACGGGTTAGGGTTAGGGTACGGGTTAGGGTACGCTTTAGGGTAGCGTTAGGGTTAGGGTTAGGGTACGGGTTAGGGTTAGGGGTTAGGGGTTAGTGGTTAGGTTAGGGTTAGGGTTAGGGTATGGGTTAGGGTACGGTTTAGGGTAGGGTTAGGTTTAGGGTTAGGGTACGGGTTAGGGTTAGGGGTTAGGGGTTAGGGTTAGGGTTACTGTTAGGGTTAGGGTTAGGGTTAGGGTCTCCCTGTCCTCTGCTGTATAGAGACCATTCTCCTCCGGTAAGCAGATTGATCATTTCAGAACATAACCTTTGAGCCTCTCTGCGATCCGCTCCCCACCTGTCTGTACTCTCCAGCCTCACCTCTCCCACTGCAGCCCCCCTCTGTGGGCCACCAAGCTGTGTGGTTGTCCCACATGTTCCTTGGGCCTTACTCCAATCCTTTACATTCCCTGTGCCCTCTGCCAGGAGCACTCTTCTCTCCCCTTGCATCATGTCTGGCTTGTTCCCCCATTGGCTGGGCCTCTACTTGCCCCCTGGTGACCTGACTCATGTCTGCTGGGTGTATGTGCTCGTCCCATATTTTAATGTAGTATCCACCTTCCCTGTGTGAGCGATTTACTAACCTGCAAGGTATGGGGTAGGCACAGGGAAGTAGTCTTAGTCCCTGTGTAAAAAAGTCGGTCTCAGGGCGCCTGGGTGGCTCAGTCATTAAGCGTCTGCCTTCGGCTCAGGTCGTGATCCCAGGGGCCTGGGATTAAGTCCCATATCAGGCTCCCTGCTCAGCGGGGAGCCTGCTTCTCCCTCTCCCCCTCCCCCTCCTTGTGTTCCCTCTCTAGCTGTCTCTTTCTCTGTCAAATGAATAAAATCTTAAAAAAATTCAGTCTCAGAGGGGCTCACCACACTTGTTGACAATGGGGGAGCTGCTGTCCCCACAGTGAGGGGCAGGTAGTCCCCTCAAAGGGGGACCAGCCATGTGAGGCAGTTGGACAAGACTTCCAATGTTTTGGGGCCAGGGAGATGTAGTCCTGGACCCAGAAGCTCACACCCGTGGATTCAAGGCTGGGGCCTAAGCAAGCCCCCTTTTCCAGGGGTCATCTTTCCCCTTCCCTGCCCATGGGCTGAACCTGATTCCTGATCTGGGAGTTCGAGGGTGACCCCTCCTAGGAATACCAGTGGTTTACTGATGGACCTTGTCAGCCAGAGGCCCAGTAGCCTTCAAGGGAGGACCCTATAGGGGGTGGAGACAGCTCTGTTGGGGACCAGCGACAGCCCACTCAAAGTAAAGTGGGGCAGCTGGCCGGCCCTGCTGATTCTACCCAGTCTGTAGGACATAGAAACACGGGCTGTGCCCAGAGGTGCTCAACTCATGGCAGGTGGGGACAGAACCTGCAGGGGTTCAGCCAGGGGAGGGCACCTGCAGGGTTTGCCCAGGAGCTCAGCACGGGGGAGTGTTCCTGGCTCCAGCCTGCTGACTGTGCGGCTGCATGGGTTTCCAGCCTCCCAAGCCTCAGGTTCCCCTTTGTAAGATGGGGCACTGATGGCCCCCATCTCTGGGAGCATAAGGTAGGGAGGCCCTGCTGGCAGATTCACTCAGGACAGGTCAGGAGGTGGCTGTTGCTTAAAGCAGCCCAGGGCCTGTCCCCATGAAGAAGGTGCACACGTCCATGACCCCCAGCTCTGGGGTCCTGCTGCCAGCCTCTGGCAGTGACCCTCTTCCTGCCCTGTCCCCTGCGCCTGTGGATACGGGGTCTTCCTGGAGCTGTTCCTGCAGAATCACTTCATGGTGGACACAGGGTCATCTACTATGTCTTCACCGACCAGCTGGTTGCTGTGTCCCGTGTGCCCCTCCAGGAGCACTGAAGGGTGGTGGTTCTTGACGTCCGCAGTGCCCCCCGCTGGCAGGATGTGTCCATGCAGCACATGGCGATGATGAGCCGCTTCTGTGAGGAGCCCTTCCTCCATGAGGTGGATGACATGGTGTGCGGGGATGTGGACATGAAGTTCTGTGACCACGTGGGCGTGGAGATCCTGTCCCCCCTCTTTGGCACCCTGCACCCCGGTTTCTATTGGGTAGCCCATGAGGACTTAAGCTATGAGCGCTGGTCCCAGTCCCAGGCCCACATCCCCAAGGACCAGGGTGACTTCTACTACATGGGGGCCTTTTTTGGGGGGTTGTGGCCGAGGTTCACCGACTGACCTCAGCCTGTCACCAGGTGATGGTGGTCAACTGGGCCAATGGGATCAAGGCCATGTGGTACGATAAGAGCGACCTGAACAGGTACCTCCTGGACCACAAGCGCTTCTGGGGTCCTCTGTCGCCTGCCCAGTGGTGCTGGCTGTGCTGAGGGGGCACACCCGGGGAGGGGATGCATACGGAGTGTTTAGGAGCGGGCCCAGCACACAGTGAACGCTGAACGGTGCTACTCATCTGCCTGATTCATTTGCGTTGGCCTCTTTACCCCTTACCTTGATTTTCAGAGCACCGATGCACGTGGTCGCTGTGGTCACTGCCGAGTCAAGGCGGCTTGCACGTGTCCTCTTGGTTGAGTTAAGCGGATTCTGACAGTAGGGGGCACGGAGGTAGTTGGTGAAGACAAGATACACTGATAGGAATTGCAGTTCTGGGTCAGGAGCTGAGCCCCCGTTAGTCTTCTGGTGGCCTTTGTCAGTGGACTAACTTGTGGACATTAAAATCCTACTTCAGAACAAAGCTTTCAGGACTCATGGGGAAAGCGGCTATGCACGGGCAGGAGGAAAGGTTAACATGTAAAAATAAGATTATTTTGTTGGGTTGGTGCCATTACGAGTGTTTTCTGTCTTTTGCATTCTGTTTAAGTATCAAATCTCACACCAAAAAGCTTTCAAAGTTAAACAATTACTGGATTTGTATTTAGTGGCAGGAGAAAACACAGCCAGTAAATTGCCTGTTTTTATAAGGCATTTAAGATAGCCTTGGAAGACAGTGGAATATATTATCTCCATGTTACATAAAAGACATAAGTGGCAAATATTTGCCAATGTTGGAGAAGCAAATCACTGATGTGAGAAGTGCCCACAGAAATGATTCTACCTGCTGAATGTCATCTCGTCGGCGGAGAGCTGTTTTTCTTTGTTTAGCTTGTGCTCTGTTATGAGCCTGGGGATGAAAGTAGCAAATAGAACTTAACAGCTCATTCTGCTCTTAGCATTGACTCAGTATTTACTCGTGCAAAAGGCTGCTGCTTTGAAGCCCAAGAAAATGACACTTGGGGGCATTCATTTTTATCGCGTGCGTCTGTGCGTGGGAGCAGGACTGGGCCGAGGGCAGAACACGCGGTCCGGAGGCCCACAGAGCCGCCCGGTCTCAGTGGTGGGGCTCGAGGACATGGGGTCTCTGGGCCTTCAGCCGTGACTACTGGGGGAGCGAGGCTGGCTGCACGGTCTCATTCCAGCTCCCTCGCCTGAGCATCCAGTCTGGCCCGAGGGTGGGGAGTGTCCCTGTAGATGGAGGTGGGGAGGAGAGGTGTTTTCTGGGGGAAAGGGGTCAGTGGAGCCGCTCACCCTGGAAGTGAGGTTTAGGTAGCTGCCCCCTCAGGGCCCGCGGCTGGAGGACAGCCCTGTGGGGCCGGGGTGGCAGGAGGAGGCAGTCCAGCCTTGGCGCCAGGCCCTGGCTCTGCAATCCACTCTCAGCAGGTGACTGGGGAAATGAGGCCCACCCTACAGGATCCTGTGACCCAGAGGTGATTTATGGAAAGCGCCCACAGGGTTTACTCATTCAACCGGGATTCGTTGGGCACTTGCTGTTGGTGTAGGCACTGGAGAGAAACAGGGAACCAGAACCCTGGGCCCTGCTCTTCAGGAGCTGACGTTCTGGTGTGAGGAGACAGGTGGGGACACATACACACACACTCAGTACTCCAGAAACTCACAGAAGGTGCTAAGGTGCACATGGGGAACAAAGCCGGTGGGTGGGTGCTGCTGTAGCTGAGCCATCAGCCAAGACCCTTGGAGTAGGCACCTTAATTCAAGATGAAGTTGAAGTTGGGCCGGAGCCTCCCAGGGGCTGGTCGGTGTTGGGACAGGGCTAGTGTTTGAGGACTGGAAGCAGCTGCTGAGGCCCAGGCCTGGCAGGGGAGGGGTCGGGAGGGGGCAGAGGCCAGCAAGCAGGAAAGGACAGGTCCTGAGGGCTCTGAAGGCCAGAAGAAGGAGCTCACCATGAAGCCTCTGGGAGGTTTGGAACCAGGGAAGCAAAGCTTGGCACAGGGCATCTGGAAGAAATAGGGTTTCTCCTCTGTGGAAGGAAGGGCCGTGGAAGATTTCTGGCCAGGGTGTCTCCAGCAGCTTTGGGCTGGGGCTGGGTCCGTGGGCAGCCTCTGGGAGTGCAGAGGGGGAGGGATGGAAGGGCAGGGAAGGAAGTAGGGGAGTAGACTGGGGAAGGGCCCGAGGGTATGGGCTGGGGGTGGGTGGGTGAGGGGGTTGCTTTCCCCGGGGACTGCAGGGCAGGCCGGCGGGGGCGGGGGGGGGGGTTGGCTGGCAGCTGGTTGGACACAAAGCTGGCTAGACTGGGGAGCAAGGGAGGCCAAGATGGGACAGTGGGAGCCTCGGGGCTGTGAGGAGGGGGCTTCTGGTGCACAGAGAGAGAGGGACTTGTTACACAAAGCTGGGGAAAGCAGTATGGACAAATAATTCCACGTTGTTGCCATTCTGGCTCCTCACTCCGTGGTGGCTACGATGTGTTTATATACACGGACAGCCTCCGACTTACGATGGTTCGACTTTATGACGGTGTGAAAGCAGTGCGCGTTCAGTAGACACTGTACTTGGAATTTTGAGTTTGGATCTTCCCCCGGGCTAGTGATCCCCGGGCTAGTGATTCCCGGGCTAGTGCTCCGCGGGCGCTCCTCTCCCGTGGTGCGGGGCAGCGGCCACAGCTCCTGGTCGGCCTCGCGATCACGAGGGTCAGCAGCGCTACGCGGGCACCCAGGCTGCTTCTCGCTTTCTGTACGGTGTTCAGTGGATTACATGAGCCATTCAACCCTTTAGTGTGGGCTCGGCTTGTGTTGGTTGGTTTTGCCAGCCGTGGGCTAGCATGAGCGTCTGAGCACGTTTAAGGTTGGCTGGGCTAAGCCGTGATGCTCGGTAGGTGAGAGCATTCGATGGATGAGGCGAGTCCGATTGTGCGCAGACTGTCGCCAAGCCCCGATGAGCAGGTCATCTGCTCCAGGTGGGAGCTGAGCCTGGTCTGCGGCTGAGGAGGTTGAGTCCTGGGCTCAGCAGGCGGGCCCTGCGGCCCCACAGTGAGGGCCACGCGGGATGGGAGCTGGTTCAGGACACGGGCTCCGGCCTTCTCCATGCTCTTCGGGGTCCTGAGGAAGGAGGGGCCCTTTTCATTCCCGAGGGCCTTGTCAGAGAGCCTGGAGCAGAGGGCTTGTCTTGGGCATCATGGGACGCCTCTGAAGGCCGTGTGGCCGCACTCCTGCTCCCTGGGGTCCGGGCGGTGGGCAGCTGCACCCAGCGTCCCCCTCTAGGGGTAACCACCGCCCGGCGCTGCGGGAGGTGTGTGCGCCCGCTCGGGTGCCCTGAGTGCCGGATGGGCTCCAGGTAGCTGGAAGGTGAGAGCTCCAGCTAGCTCCGACTTTTCCTGGGATCTCCCTGGGAGGACTGGCCCTTGGACCTGAACTGACCTGTTGGGATGAGTGGGCCCGTCTCCTCCCTGATCTTGTGGCCTTAGAGCCCCTTGCCTCTTGGGACGGCTGCCACGTGCTGTTGGCCCTCTTTCGTCTTTGTTGGAGGGCAGCTCCGTCGGGTCCCTGTGCTGGTGGGAGGCTGATCCAGATTCACCTGCCTGCTTCCTGCTTCCCAGCCCGGAAGGACTTTTAGGCAGCGGGCAGCAGAGGGAGGGTCCCGGGACTCCAGGATCATGACCTGAGCCAAAGGCAGTCGCTTAACCAATTGAGCCACCCAGGTGCCCCAAAGTTATTCTTGTTAATCACACGTCCAGCCGTGTGAGTTTGGATGAACTCGGGTAAGTGACAGTGATGGTGATTCTTTAGCTTGGTTGTGGTTGCTCTCTGGGGGACATCGGGAGCATGTTGGCCAACCCTGGAACCTGCTGCATCGGTGGGGTCATAGAGCTTCTTCCCTCTGCATTCGTTCACCAGGCGCCTCCTCCACATGCCTGCTGCGTGGCAGGCGTGGTGATTGGTAGGGCAGGTAGAGCCCCTGACATCTGGGGGGATAAAGTAGAAGCAGCGACGGTGGTGGGTGGGTGCGCACATGTGTGCATGGGGTGATGTGAGGAAAGCAGGGGAGGGCCCCTCTCACCGTCTTGGAGGGAGGGCCAACCAGGGGCCACCACCGTGGTGGTGTTCGGGGGACACTGTTAAGTGTCTTGTCTGCCGGTTGTGCCGTGGGCTTGGTGTGTCAGGGCTGGTGCGGGCCTGGTGAGTGTGTGCTTGTGTGCACGAGTGTGTGCGTGCATGGGAAATTCATAGTGGAAATAGGGTGTACAGAACCCTTTCGGGGAGGGATGGAGCTGGACCCCAGATTTAGGGAAATACTGTCCCGTTCAAACAATATACGGGTCACACCCACTAGGCTGGCTGTAATAGAAAAAGACACTAACGGAGGTTGGCAAGGATGTGGAGAAGTCGGAGCCTCCCCACGCTGCTGATGGGATCGGGAGATGGCGCAGCCCCTGTGGAACACGGTCTGACGGCTCCTCAAGCTCTTAAACTTAGAGCTGCCGTGTGGCCTCTCCTCTGAGTAAGGGTGGAGCGTTACTCAGCCACAGAAAGGGGTGAAGCGGTGACACGTGCTAGGACCCCAACCAACCTCGAAAACACTGTTCAGTGCAAGGGGTCAGCCTCAGAAGGCCACCTGGCATGCGATGCATTGGTAGTGAGATGTCCGGAATGTCCCCAACTGACGAGCCTGCTTCTGGGCCCAGGAGGCCCCCAGCTCCTGCTGGCCTGGAAGACTGTCTGTTTGCCTGGGCCCCGGAGCCCCTGGGCCGCTCCTATGGGGAACCTGTCTTGCTGTGGGCAGCACCTTGAAGGCCCTTTAAGACCAAGAGCTTAGCAGGCAAATGTCTTGAGGAAAGCTGGAAGCTTCAGAGGAGGCCTTGCCCCTTGGTGAGCATCCTTTCATGCTTCCGGACCTTGCCCCCTTCTACCTTCATCCTGGCCTTCCTTTCTCTTGGTCTTTTACGCTCCACCTGTGGCCTCCTGCCCCTGGTCACCTTCCAGCTTGCTTATGGGGCACAGGGATGATAAAGGTGTGCTGTAGGCTGAGTGTTGTGTCCCCCCCAATTCTTATGTTGAAACTTAATTCCCAGGGTGATGGTGTTAGAAGGTGAGGCTGCTGAGAGGTGATTAGGTCATGAGGATGGAGCCCACATGAACGGCATCAGTGCTCTAATGAAAAAGGCCCCAGAGAGCTCCCTTGGCCCATCTGCCATGTGAGGGCATGGAAAGAAGGCGCCGTCTGTGAACCAGGAAGAGCCTCCTGATACTGGACTTCCAGCCTCCAGCACTGTGGGAAATGCATGGTCATGGTTTATAAACCACTGTTGTGTTTAAGCCCCCCGGTCTGTGGAGTTCTGACCGAGCACCCCGAGCCCACTGGACGGGTGAACCCAGGGTGAGGTAGAAGCTCTGCTTGCCGACGGCGGCTGAGACACCTGCCAGAAGCGTGCCGATCCCCTCCCCGTGGACAGGTGGGCACGAGGTGTTGTGAACATCCATGGTCTTCATGCCCCAGCCCGGTGACTGCACCCGTGTGGCCGGCTTTGACCTCTACTGGGACTTTCCCTCTGGCTGGCAAGAGCATCAGTATGGCACACCTCATTTGGGGGTTTTGGGGTGTCACTTGCAGCTGCTTCCAGGGATGGTTTGAGATAGAGAAGTGTTCCGTAAGTGCCCTTTTCCTGAAATCTAGATTTTCCGGCCCACTTTGCTGGGGAAACTCATCTTTTGGAGGTCACCGACAATGTGACCTTTGCTTGGCAGTGCCCGAGAGCTGAATGGGAGCCGAGAAGTTAGTTGGTTCAGTTTCCTGTTTTGTAGCTGGGGACATGGGGCCTGCAGAGGCCGTGTTTCGGCACAGGCGTGTTCAGCGCTTATGGCGGCCTGCGCTTTGCTCTCTAGGCCCCGAGGCACAGCACTGAACGGAGTGGAGCGGTCTGCTCAGAGTGGCCGGGACAGTGCTGGGGACAGGGCAGCTCTAGAAGGCAGCCACTGTCCTTCTGCCCAAGGGAGGCCTTTCACAGGCTTTGACCTGGAGCATTTTGCACCAGTGAGTGCTTCTTGAAAGGTTTTCCTCCCTGGATTTCTGTGACCCCCACCATCTCTGAAGGTTCTATGACTCCGTTCTGCTTCTCCACCTCCAACCCTGTGTGTTTGCCAGTGTGCATGTGTGTGCACGTGTCAGCCCATGTCCTGTAATACTCTCCTTTGATTTGGGGTCCTGCACACTCCTGAGCTGTAGTCTGCAGTCTGCTGTTTTCTGGAGATGCCCCTTGCAGTATCCTTGGACTTTCTCCATCTACAACGTATAATAGAAAGATCGTGGACTTTGGTTTAGAGTCTCGCAGCTGAACCTTGTCCTCTCATTTGTAAAACGGGGCTGAGAAGCTATCCCATGCAGATGCGTGCCCAGCTCGGCCCTGCTCCGTTGAGTGCCTGCACCTGCTACTGAGTATCATGTCTCTCAAGCCGCTCCCATTGCTCTCTTCCTCCTCTAAACTAGCTAGCCCTCCCCAGCCACTTCTGGCTTAACTCAGAGCTGTCACCAATCTCTTTTACCCAGGGTAAAATTTGGGAGTCATTGTCAAGCCTTTCCATCTCGGTGTCTCCATATCTAGTTACAGGGAAGACTACTTGTTCTCATTCTTTCAAAATATCCCTGTGTTCGTTCTTTCGGTCTTTCCTCTCTATCTTTGATGGGCCTGCCCTTGTTCAGACCTTTATTATCTCTGCTGCCTTGTCTCCCTCTTCCGTGTACTGGCAGGAGGTGAATCACATTGCAACATGGCTCTCCCTCGACTGGAACAGCTCCCTGCTGCTTCCGGGACGGAGGTCAGACTCCTGGTATTTAGTGCCCTTCAGAACCGGACTCCTAATGACTTGTTCATCCTTCTGCTCCATCCAGACATAGGAGCATACCGATCCTGGACTGTTGATTTTTAATCTCTGCCTAATACTTGGGGATAGGACCTATTATAACGCGTAGTGAAACGTGAAATTCTCTGACGGTCCGCCAGGTAGCAGTATAAAGCAACTAGCGCAGAAGGTAAACAACAACACTTTACAACAGATCTCATCCTCCTCCTGGACCGTGTCTCTCCTCCTGTTTTCTTTGGTCTCCGTACCCCAGGAAGCCCCCTCGTCCTGCACTAGCCAGAGGACTGGAGTCTGCGCCCTTTCATGGTTGCTCACAGGCCTGAGACGTCAGAAGTGCTGGTTTGCCCTGTGGTCCTGACATAATTATTAATACTTGGTTACTATTACTAATTATTAATTTTGCTTTTAGATGTCGACTTTAAACAGTATATCATATGGCCATCCTGCCTCTGCATAGCGAAGAGTATTTCTTTCCTCTCTGCTCCCTGTTTGCACCTGTGTTCGAATGCGTGCATCCTGACATGCCCAAAGCAGCGGCTCCTTGGACTTACCTGGAGCCCTTATTTCTTGCCCACGTCACTTGGCAGGGGTAGGTTTTCGTATTGTTAGTAACCTTTTCAGCACTTTGTGCAGCCGTAATGGGAGGAGTTAGGAGTACAGGGATATGTAAGATAACGGCTCCCCGTCCCTGGAGAGCCCGAGGTCAGGGTACGGACAGACTTGGAACCAGATCTAGCTCGTGCTGGCATGCATGGAAGTGTGCACGCGGAGGAGGAAGCGGGTTATCACTCTGGTGTGGTGGAAGTGGCCGTGGGGGCGGGCTGGGAGCCAGGGCGGGATCCCTGGAATTGCTTTCAGGGATTAGCGGTGGAGGGCTGATCGGCACCAAGGTTAGACTGTGTTCTAGGCGAAAGCACCAGGTGTAGGCCTGAGATGGTGTAGGCTTGTAGACCCCTTGCAGGCCAGGGTCATTTGAGGACTGCACTGAGGTTAAGGTCGGCCAGGCAGGCCTAGGCCAGGAGGAGAAAATGTTCTCTTCCCCTTACCTCATGTTGCAAGGCCTAAATGCCTGGATCAGCAGGAAGTGGCTCTTGCCTAGCTTAAAGTGTATCTTTCTAATCAGAAGTGTTCTTTCTAAAGACAAAGAACATGTTGTCTCCAAAGGAAGGATGGCTAAGAGAATTCTTTATTCTGCAAGCATAAGCAGGATGTATTTTGTTCTTATTGCATTTCGTGTATATTTCACTTCACAGATGTTGGTTTGATACATTGTTATGTTTATCTGATCTCTGCGAGTATATAGCTACGTGAGAAATAAACGGCAGTATGCAGTTGCAAGTGCTGCCTTTGCTCTGCATGCCCTGTGTCCTGGTGATTTCATAGACCCTTACCCAAGGGACCCCAACGCACTAGACGTTGACATAGGCCCAGACTCGATGAAGCAAGCCTGACTTGCAGGCCTGCCGGTGGGGTGTATGGTCAGTTCTTGACTGTTGCTGGGTCTTTCTTTCATTGCCATCTGAGCCTTCCTTCTGTGCATTTCCATTTGAAATTATATGCAGGGGACTATGGGATTATGTTGCTTTGCCTTTGTAATTACATTGCATACTTATCTAAAATTAATTGAGCTTATCACTGACAAGACTGTCTTCTGCCTTTCTGTGGGCTGTATCCAGGTTCCTTTCTGCTGGATTCCTCAGGCATGTGGGACATTTAGGAGTGTGCCCGCTGGCCCTCAGAGCCACAGAGAAAGAGTGTGCAGAGGGGGTTCCCTGGCAAGAGCTGAGGGCGGCACGTCTCTTTTCTGCCTTTCCCTGAGGGTGTTTGGTCTAGGGCGCTTCTCCAGAGTGATGGGTGCCCAGCCACGTGAGCAAGTGCAGGAGGGACAGCGAACCGGAAGAGGTCATGATAACCTCAGGGCCCTAACCAAACGCGTCCCTATGGCCAGAAGCTCTCTCAGGGACCTCTGTGTGCCTGTCCCGTTGACATGAAGGTGCTGTGGGTCAGAGGGACTGTACTTGTTGGCCCCAGTCTTGTTATTGACCTTGCCTGCTCAGAGACGGACTGGCCTGCTGCCAGGTGCTGTTACTGGGAAACACTGCTGACTGAGAAGGGGGTGGAGCTAAGTCCCGTCCCATGTACATATATATTTTAGTGCAGGACTTCTAGGAGGCTGAGGATCTGTCTTGCGTGGGTCCACTGGAAAGCAGAGAAGCAAACTTCCAGCTTCTAATTTGCTTGAAAGGATTTAGATTTTTAACATCAAACAGCAGTAGCCTTCCCTTTAATGAAATGCCATGCGACACTGACTGTGGGATTGATGGTATCAAAGGGAGAAGGGGCCTTGTGAGGCCTTGCAGAGTGAGAACGGGTGACTGGATGAGCTCTCTGTCCGGGGGGCGAGGAGGTGGGGGTGGGCGAGGCTGGCTGCAGTATATGCACATGAATTGCACTTTACTTCTCCTTGCTGTCGACCTCGAGACACCAGTTGCCCCGTAAACATTTTGGGTGTATTTCCTGATTTCCTGTTAGTGAGCAGTGGATAGAACTCTGATTTCATCAGATCTCTACCATTAGACATTTAGATCGTATTTTTTAAAATCTAGAAATAGTGCTGCAGTGACCATCTTGATGCATAAATATTTATTTGCGTTTTGGATGATTTCTTTGGGACAGATTCCCAGAAATAAAATTACTGGTTGAGAGGCTGTGGGCATTTTCAGTGAGGCTGGGCCGTGTGCTGGCGGCATCTCTCCCTGGTAGATAGTCATAGAGTTGCCTTCAACCCTGCTGACTTGGTGAAGGCTGAAGCATTTCCGGAGTTGCTGTGGATGCCTGGGGCCCGCACACACAGGGCTTTGTGGGCAACACTAGGCCATGGCATCCTCCAAGCGGGTGCGGTTTGCCTTAGGTCAGTCCACAGACCCTCGCCAGTTTTGAACAAAACCAGAAGTAACACATTTGCTGGGGCAGGCCTTTGCCCGGGTTTTGGTTGGTGGAATGAAGTTGGGAGTCTCTAGGCTCCCAAGGCTGTCACTGCTCTTCCACCATCCTGCCATCTAAGGGGTGTGGAGCCCCTTCCAAATTCAGGTCCCTCCTTCCCCAGTTCTGATCGAACTTCTACACGCCAAAGTCCATCATTAGACTCCCTACAACAGAGCCTCCTTTCCCAGATCCACCCTCCTTACAAGGCAGTTGGGATTCTAAATAGCTTTTAAAAAATTCCTTATCAAAGGCTCTTTTAAAACATCTCTATTGAGATATAATTCACATACTATACGATTCACCATTTAAGTGTACAACTCAGTGATTGGTAGTGTGTTTGTAAAGTTGGGTGACTGTCACGACGGTACATAAAGGGACTCTGTGCCCATTAGCAGGCATCTTCCCCTCCTGCGGCCCTAGGCAGCCACTAGTGTACTTTCTGTCTCTATGGACTTGCCTGTTCCGGACATTTCATGCACAGACAGCCTCCGACTTACGATGGTTCGACTTTATGATGGTGTGAAAGCAGTGCACGTTCAGTAGACACTGTACTTGGAATTTTGAGTTTGGATCTTCCCCCGGGCTAGTGATTCCCGGGCTAGTGCTCCGCGGGCGCTCCTCTCCCGTGGTGCGGGGCAGCGGCCACAGCTCCTGGTCGGCCTCGCGATCACGAGGGTCAGCAGCGCTACGCGGGCACCCAGGCTGCTTCTCGCTTTCTGTACGGTGTTCAGTGGATTACATGAGCCATTCAACCCTTTAGTGTGGGCTCGGCTTGTGTTGGTTGGTTTTGCCAGCCGTGGGCTAGCATGAGCGTCTGAGCACGTTTAAGGTTGGCTGGGCTAAGCCGTGATGCTCGGTAGGTGAGAGCATTCGATGGATGAGGCGAGTCCGATTGTGCGCAGACTGTCGCCAAGCCCCGATGAGCAGGTCATCTGCTCCAGGTGGGAGCTGAGCCTGGTCTGCGGCTGAGGAGGTTGAGTCCTGGGCTCAGCAGGCGGGCCCTGCGGCCCCACAGTGAGGGCCACGCGGGATGGGAGCTGGTTCAGGACACGGGCTCCGGCCTTCTCCATGCTCTTCGGGGTCCTGAGGAAGGAGGGGTCAGCAGCGCTACGCGGGCACCCAGGCTGCTTCTCGCTTTCTGTACGGTGTTCAGTGGATTACATGAGCCATTCAACCCTTTAGTGTGGGCTCGGCTTGTGTTGGTTGGTTTTGCCAGCCGTGGGCTACCATGAGCGTCTGAGCATGTTTAAGGTCGGCTGGGCTAAGCCGTGATGCTCGGTAAGTTAGGTGTATTAAGTGCATTTTCAACCTCTTATATTTTCAAGTGACGATAGGTTCATTGAGACGTAGCCCCATCCATCGTAAGTCGAGGAAGATCTATAAGTGGAATCATGTAATGTGTGGCCTTTTGAGAATGGCTTCTTTCACTTTGTGTAATGTTCTCAAGGTTCATCCATGTTGTGGCAGGTGTCCTTCAGGGTTTTTTTTGTAGATTAATATTCCATTACCTGGACAGGCCACACTTTATTCTTCCATTCATCATGTGATGGATGTTAGGAGTATTTTCACGTTTTGGCTGTTACAAGTGCTGCTACCATGAATGTTCCTGTACGTGGCTCTGTGTGGACGTGTTCTCCTTCCTCTTGGGGACGCACCTGGAGTGGGACTGCCGGGTCCTGTGGTGACTCTTTGTTTGCATTGGAGGAGTTCCAGTTTCCCCACGTTGTTTATTATAGCCATCTGAGTGGGTGTGGTGTGGCATCTTACCATGGTTTTGAATTCCCTGATGGCTAATGATTTTGAGCACCTTTTCTTTCTTTTTTTCCCAAATTTTTAGAAAATTCTAGTTAGTTAATATACAGTGTAGTATTGATTTTAGGTGTAGAATTCAGTGATTCATCACTTACGTATAATACCCAGTGCTCATCACAAGTGCCCTCCTTAATGCCCATCACCCATCTAGCCCATCCCCCACCCACCCTCCATCAACCCTCCCTGTAGTTAAGTCTTGAATGGTTTGCTTCCCTCTCTTTTATTTTTTCCTCCCCGCGTTCATCTGTTTTCATTCTTAAATTCCACATATGAATGAAATCATATGATAATTGTCTTTCTCTGACTGACTTTGCTTAGCGTAATGCATTCTAGCTCCATCCACGTCATTGTAAATGGCAAAATTTCATTCTTTTTGATGGCTGAGTAATATTCCATTGTGTGTGTGTGTGTGTGTGTACATACACTCACTACATCTTCTTTATCCATTCATCCGTTAATGGACATTGGGCTCTTTACACAGTTTGACTGTGGTTGATGCTGCTGTAAACATCGGTGTGCAGGTGCCTCTTGAATCCTTATTTTTATATCATTTGGGTAAATACCTAGTAGTGCAAATGCTGGGTTGTAGGGTAGCTCTATTTTTACCTTTCCAAGGGACCTCCGTACTGTTCTCCACAGTGGCTGCACCAGTTTGCATTCCCACCAACAGTGCAAGAGGGTTTCTTGCACCTTTCTCCACATCCTCACCAACATCTGTTGTTTCTTGTGTTGTTGATTTTAGCCATTCTGACAGGTGTGAGGTGGTATCTCATTGTGGTTTTGATTTGTATTTCCCTGATGATGAGTGATGTTGAACATTTTTTCATGTATCTGTTAGCCATCTGAATGTCTTCTTTGAAAAAATGTCTATTCATGTCTTCTGCCCATTTCTAAACTGGGTTATTTGCTTTTTGGGGGTGTTGAGTTTGATAAATTCTTTATAGATTTTGGATACTAACCCTTTATCAGATACGTTGTTTGCAAATATCTTCTCCCATTCTGTAGGTTGCCTTTTAGTTTGTTGATTGTTTCCTTTGCTGTTCAGAGCTTTTTATTTTGATGAAGTGCCAGTAGTTGATTTTTGCTTTTGTTTCTCTTACCTCGGGCAACGTGTGTAGTAAATTGTTAATGGCCGAGGTCAGAGAGGTTGCTGCCTGTGTCTCCTCTAGGATTTTGATGATTTCCTGTCTCACATTTAGGTCTTTCATCCATCTTGAATTTATTTTTGTGTATGGTATAAGAAAGTGGTCCAGTTTCATTCTTCTGCATGTGGCTGTTCAGTTTTCCCTATACCATTTATTGAAGAGACTGTCTCTTTTTCCATTGGCTCTTTTTTCCTGCTTTGTCAAAGATTAGTTGACATCTTAATGGGTCCATTTCTAGGTTCCCTATTGTGTTCAATTGAGCTGTGTGTCTCTTTTTGTGCCAGTACCATACTGTCTTGATGACTGTAGCTTTGTAATATAGCTTGAAGTCTGGAATCGTGATGCCTCCAGCTTTGCTTTTCTTTTTCAGGATTGCTTTTGCTATTTGGGGTCTTTTGTGGCTCCATACAAATTTTGGGATTGTTTTTGTTCTAGCTTTGTGAAAAATGCTGGTGGTATTTTGATAGGGATTGCATTAAATGTGTAGATTGCTTTGGGTAGTATAGACATTTTAACATTATTTGTTCTTCCAATCCCTGAACCATGGAATGTTGTTTTTTTTTTGTTTTTTTTTTTTGTTTTTTTTTTGTTGTTGTTTTTTTTCCATTTCTTTGTGTCCTTTTCAGTTTCTTTCATAAGTGTCCTATAGTTTTCAGAGTACAGACCTTTTACCTCTTCGGTTAGGTTTATTCCTATGTTATCTTATGGTTTTTGGTGCAATTGTAAATGGGATCAATTCCTTGATTTCTCCTCCTGCTGGCTCATTGTTGGTGTATAGAAATGCAACAGATTTCTGCACATTGATTTTATATCTTGCAACTTTGCTGAATTCGTGTATCAGTTCTAATTATTTTTTGGTGGAGTCTTCTGAGTTTTCTACATAGAGTATCGCGTCATCTGTGAATAGTGAAAGTTTGACGTCTTCCTTGTCGATTTGGATGCCTTTTATTTCTTTCTGTTGTCTGATTGCTGAGGCCAGGACTGCCAGTACTATGTTGAATAGTAATGGTGGGAGTGGACATACCTATCTTGTTCCTGACCATAGGGAAAGGCTCTCCATTTTTCCCCACTGAGGATGATAATTAGCTGTGGGTCTTTTGCATATGGCCTTTATGATGTTCAGATATGTTCCCTCTACACCTACTTTGTTGAGGATTTTTATCAAGAAAGGATGCTGTATTTTGTCAAATGTTGAGCACCTTTTCATATGCTTACTGGCTATTAGTATATATCCTTTGAAGAAATATCTATTAAATATTTTGGCCTGTTTTTAATTGGGTTATATGTTTTTATTGATATCCAAGACTCTTAACATTGAATATCCATTTCTTCTCGCTGGTTGCCATGAGGATCAGGCTGGAGGTAAGGGTCTGCAGGGAAGCTGGCTGTAGGCTAGCAGGCTGTTCCTGCCGCAGCTGCCCCCCACTGCACCCCAGCTCTGCTGCAAGCCATGTGCATCCCTGGTTTAGCCCCGCTGGGCCCGGGTCCCTTGGTACACTTTTGCGGTGAAGCAGTCATGGGCAAGCGTGTTGTTGGCATCCTTGTAGGAATGCCTCGAGCCATCCCAGATGCTTCCCCTGCTGATTTGCGGGAAGAGAAATCTCCCATGCAGGAGAGCAGTTGATAGTGAGGACGTGCTGAGTTGTGGAGTGGGTCTGCCTTCAAGGGCCAGTGTGGCTGGGCAGGTGGCCTTAAACTTTGCAGGTGGGAGGGCCAAGGAGAAGCAGGACACGTACCATAGAGGAGGGGAGAGTTATTTTCCTGGCACTGCGGACAGAGTGACTTCTGCCTTGGTAGGGTTTGTTTTCCCCATTGTGGATAAATTGGGTGTGTTCAGTGAGGTAAGTTATAAAAACAAGAGAAAGTAGAAGAAACGAAAAAAAGAATTCTACTTGTTATACACACAGTTGGGTTAAAACAAGCAGGACCAAGCAAACCATAAACAAATGACAAGAAAATAAGTGAGATTACCAGAATCCTTTTTGATATAAATACGCACACTGCTATACCGTGTTCCTTTCTGGTTCTGACTTGGCCAGTGTCTTCTAGTGAATAAAATGCTTCCTGGAAATTTGTTCTGAAATCACATGAGGGAGGAATCCTGTTTTGCCAAGGGAATGTGCTGGAGCACCTGTGAACAGGAGATGCATTATTTGCCTATCTTATAAATTGTAGGAGTGTCTTGTGCGGCAGTAGATGAGGGTGTGGAGCGTGGTATGGACAGGGAAGGTGGATGTAAGTTTGTCACTCCTCTGGGGGAGGCCTTGCTAGCCCAAGCAGCTCTGTTTTGTAAAGGGAAATTTGAAAGCAAGTAATACGCTTTATTTTTAGAAATGTGTTTTATCTCATTTAAATGGACTTAACTGTTAAACATAGTGCCGTTTCTAGAATAAAGAGCATCTTTGTTTTAGTTTTTCAGTCCTTTTAAATCATTTATCTTTTGGGGGTTTTGCAACAAAGTGGTGCCGCCAGAGTCTGGAACGCAGGTGATGTGGCCATGTGTTTTCTTGCCGGTGGCTTGCAGGTTCTTGGGTCTCTGAGCAAAGGAAATGGCCAGAGACCCCAGGGGGCCCCTCCCCCTGTCTTTTTCAGAACTCTCAGGAGTGCGGGTACACTTTACGTCTTGATAAAAGTACGCAGAAGGGTACTTTTTCAATACTGTGCAAATTCTGCAGAGTCGTACAGTTGAGCCATATGCATTGCCTTTCTCTCTGCAAGGACAAGGGGTTAGCCTCTCCTCCTTCCCTCCCGATCAGGGTAGTTGATGTCACCGTTTCTGGGAAATTGGCATTCATTGTTCTGTGACTCAGGTTCACGATGGAGCTGTGAGGACCCGTGGTGAACTGTTTCTTTTGTCCCAAAGTTGTTAATCTGGGGGGTGAGGCCAGGATTCCTGCCTGGGCGGGGGCTCTGAGCGCCTCCTGTGGCCAGGAAGCAGGCCCCCCCAGGTCTTCCAGGGGACTCTGGGCCATGGTTTGCTCCCTGCCCCCATTCTGCTTGGCCTCCCCTCTGCTGGTGGTGGGCTTAGCTTCCCCCATTCTGGTAAGCTCCCACCCTCGCCTGCTTTCCGAGGCGACTGCTTTCTGAGTCTTCTGTCTTTCCGAGTCTTGTTGCCACTTCTTTTCTGCTCTGTCTCTTCTTTTGTGCCCTTGTCCTTGTTTATAACCTTATTCTTTTACTGTCATGGTTGGTAAGGTCTGGGGTATGGGCAGACGTAAATCTACCAGGTCTTAACTTGGCTCCAAGGTGCCTCTCAAGCAGCCGCTCACTGGGACCCTGGGATCATGACCTGAGCCGAAGGCAGACGCTTAACCGTCAGAGCCACCCAGGCGCCCCTAGCAGCTCACTGGGAATCTTTCCTGATGTCTCCCTTCTTTGGAGGAGAGGCCATCTCTCCTTTGGTAACCCACGTCACCTGCAGAGCTTTGTCATGTAGCACCCTTCACACTGGCGTTGTTGATTTCTTCCTCTCTACTTGCCCTTGAGCCCCTGGAGGGTAGGAGCTGGGTCTGATTGACCCACCAAGCCTAGCTTAGCTCCTGGTCAGTGGTAAGCATTGGTCGATGTTCACTGGGTAAGTAAATGTGTATCGCGGACTCCGAGTAGGGCCAGTGTTTAAGTGGCTTTGGCCCCAGAGACATCTTACACAAAGTGGGTGCTCATAAATGTTGGTCAAGTGGGCTGGTTTATGAGACTCTCATGGACTGTGGCTTTTAGGAACAAGAAATGTGCTTGCTTTGCAGACCCTTTTGCTGGTGAGTGCTCAGCTTTTAGATTAGATTGGCATTTATGCTTAAATGATTGCAATGTACATGCATTTCTTATTTTTATTCAGTGTTTCTCCCAGATTGTATTGCTATAAGAGATTTTCAAAAATCAGAATTCAAACCAGTTAAAAAGAGCTGAGTGTTAGGAAAAAATAGCTTAAATTATGGGATGATTTTTCTGTTATTCCTGGCTTTTCTGAAAAAGGTGCTTATAATTATGAGTTCTTTGCATACACCATTTTGTGACAGATTTCTGGTTCAGTCTCAAATGTGGTATTTTACATCCAATTAGGACGAATGAGTCCCAATTGCTTCATGGTTTGGGTTCACGTAGTGTGCTGAATAATTACATCAGTACGCATAGCAGAATCATCTTCTCGCATTTGTGGAGTGTGTTCCCGCTTACAAATGCTTTCCCATGTATTGTCTCTGTTCCTGGGGAAACTTCTGTGACTTAAGCGAGGCTGGTGTTTTTAATTTGTTCATGTTTCAGAGGAAGAAATTGAAGCTCAGGAGATTAAGGGGACTGTCTGAGGCCACACAGGTTCTTGCTGGCCCCTGAACCTGGGTCCATTGAGTTCACAACCAGTGTTTGTCCTCCTGTACGTCTCTGCTACCTCTCTGCTTCTTTTGGTCCTGGGCGGGGGGTGGAGGGTGGGGGGAGGTGGGGACTGGGAGGGGGTCTACTGTGGCAGTTTTCCGAGTGGGAATTTTATTGAGAAGTAAAGCCTTATAGAAGAGATGAACACGGAATTGTGGTATTGGTGTTTTCATCAAAACATTACAAAATTTTAATTTTCAGAAAACAAATTCACTGTTGTGGAAGGAAGACATGCTCTTTATTTCTCATTCGCTTTCAGCTTATTTAAGTTTATCTTGCATTTCTAGTGATTTTACGATCTGATTCCAAGAAATACAGGGATAGAAAGCTAAAAGGAAAGCCAAACGCAAGCTTTAAACAGGAAGACTCAGGCAGTTGAAATAAAAAGGTGGAAAAAGATATGTCATGCAAGTACTAATCATAAGAAAACTAATTTGCTTATAATAATAAGAAAAAATAAATATCTAGAAAGAGAGTTTTATTAGAGACAAAGAAGGATGTTTCATAATGATAAAAGGTTCAATTCATTAAGTAGATACATCTTTCCTAACTGTATGAGTACTTAATAATACAGCTTCATAATACATGAAGCAAAAATTGACAGAAATGAAGAGAGGAAGAGACAAATTCATTATCACAGGCAGAAATTTTAGCACCCCTCCCTGGGTAATTGATAGAATAGGTAAATTAAAACATCAGCAAAGATGTGGAAGATATGAATCAGTAAAGATGTGAAAGATACCACTGTCAACCAACTGGATCTAGTTGATTTATCCACCACCACATGTGGACATAGACCAACCGAAGAAAGCACATTCTTTTCAAGGACATGTGGCACATTCACCAGATAGACCATATGCTCTGCCAAAACAAGTCATAATAAATATTGAAGGACTGAAACAACACTATATTCATCTCACCAAATGCTTTAATTTAGAAATCAGTGTAGCGATAAGATATAGATACCCAGGAAATCGTCAAATATTTGGAAATTTCTTAGCATACTTCAAAATAACTCACGGATCAAGGAAATCACAAGGAAAGTGAGAATCTATGTTGAATTGAATGATAATGACAACACATATGAAAATCTGTGCTGCTGGTGAAACAGTGCTTGGAGGGAAATTTATGTGTTTAAATGCCTATTTTAGAAAGGAATAAAGACCTCGAATCAATAATCAAAGCTTCCTCTTTAAGAGACTAGGAAAAGAGGAGGAAATTAAATAAAACCAAGTAAAAGGAGGGAAATAAAACAAGGGTGGAAATCAATAAATTGGAAAATGGATAAACAAGAGGAAGAATCAACAAAATCTGAAGGTAGTTTTTTGCAAAGATCAATAAAAACTTCTAGTTAGATTTGATCAATGGAAGGAAGAGAAGACACAAATTGCAGTATCAGAAGTGAAAGAGGGAACATCAGACCCTACAGATATTAAGAAGATAATAAGGGCACATTATTTGCAACTTTATGCAATAAATTCGAGAACTGACACGAAATGGACATATTCCTTGAAACCCATGACCTAATAAAAGTGATACCAGAAGAAAGGGAAAACCCTAATATCTCTATGTGAATTAAAAATTTTTTTTTTTAAGATTTACTTATTTTTGGAGAGAGAGAGAGATGCGTGCATATGTGTGAGAGGAGGGGAGGGGCAGAGGAAGAGAATCCCAAGCAGACTCCCCACTGAGTGCGGAGCCAGACGTGGGGCTCGATCTCAGAACCCTGAGATCATGGCCTGAGCCAAAATCACGAGCCCGATGCTTAACCCAGGTGCCCCCTAAAAAAAAATTTGTAATAAAATAACCTCTAGGGGCGCCTGGGTGCCTCAGTTGATTCAGCATCTGAATCTTGATTTCGGCTCAGGCCATGATCTCAGGGTTCTGAGATTGAGCCCCACATTAGGCTCTGCACTCAGTGGGGCGTCTGCTTGAGGATTTCCCTCCCTCTCTCCCTGCCCCTCCCCCTGCTTGCCCTCACTCTCCAAATAAATAAATAAATCTAAAAAAAACAAAAAAACAAAAACGCCTTCACAGAAGGAGAGTATCAGGGTCAGATGGTTTTTCTAGCAAATTCTATCAAACATTTAAGGAAGAAATAATACCAATTCTCCAAAAGCTATCTCAGAGAAGAGTGGAGGAAAACCCTTCTCAGCTCACTTTATTAAGGCCCCATAACCCTAATACGAAAACCTTACAAAGGCTTTGTGAGGAAAAGAAGCTAGAGACCAATATCCCTGATGAATATAGACAAAAAATTCTTTAAAAATATGTTAGTTGACTTTTGCTTCAGCCATGAAGGATTAGTTGCCAAAGGAATTGCTCTTCTGTTGTGAATAAATAGGAACTTGGACCATGTATGTGAAACAGCTGTTTTCAGGCATTGTGTTACAGACTGTGCAGAACTGTGATCCTTGGGAGAAGGGAAATGCACAAGGGGAACTTTACATTTACTTCCGTTTATGCTTGGAAGCAGTTTTCAGGCTGCAGCACGGGGGGGGGGGGGGCGGACAGAAACTGAGACAGACTGTATGGAGCACAGCGCTGGAGAGCAGAGTGTTCCTTCCACAGAGATAGAGCCCATATACCTGCGGAGGGGTCCCATCAAGTCCTTGGTGGAGTGCTGGCCTGTTCATGAGCAGGGTGACCGTTCATGAGGTGGGGGAAAGCATCCCCAGGAAGCAGTCAGTTGACTCATCCCCAGAGCTCGCAGAGGTGTGTCTGCTGGGTGTTGCTGGCCTTCGCTTGCTGCAGGAACTGGGAACTGGGAAGTCGCTCTCTCCAGCAGCTGAATGTGGGAGAAAACCTGTGTGCTCACGACATGAGCACTCTGCAGGGGCCTAATGCCAGAGAAAGCATGCTCCAGAGAAGGTGAGTGCTGAAGAAGACCCAGCACCCACACTTGCTGCAGGGGCTGTGGGCCGGAGCCTGGTGAATGAGGCGTATGAGAACTTGGGGGAGAAAACCCCTTTCTCCTTCAGTGTCCCTCCTTCACTCTGTACTGAAAAGAATGACATCATGCCAGCGGGTCAAGGAGAAGTATTTACAAGACCCAGTTCCATGATCACAGAGACAATAAATTGATAACTGGCACATCTGGCATTCAATAAAAAAAAAATCAGGCATGCAATGAGATAGGGAAATATGATCTAGAATCAGAAGAAATAAGTATCATTAGAAACAGATAAGATTATGAACAACTTAATAAAAAGATGGATAAAAGATTTCAAGATAAGCATCATAGAAGATATAGAAATGGCTTGAAAGCACATGAAAATCTGTTTAATGCTCAACATGATTAGTCATCACAGAATTGGTGATTACAGTTATAACGAGATGCCTTTAACACTTACTGGAATGGCTAAAATTAAAGACTGACAGCACTGACTTTTGACCAGGATGTGGAGCAGTTGAAGCTTTTATACATTACTGGTGGGAAGTGTAAAATGGTACAACCATTTTGCAGGACCATGTGGCAGTTTTTTATAAAGGTAAATATGTATCTATCATATGACCCAGCAATTCTGGTCCTTCATGTTTGCTTCGTAGAAATGAAAACATAGACCCACAAAACACAAGACCGTAGGAGTGGTAATAGCTGCTTTATCATAGTAATGAACGCTTGTGAATAACCCAGCTAGCTATGACTATATAAGCAAATTGTGATATAGTCAAGTGTAGATTAGTATTTCTGCTTGTAAAGAATAAACCGCTTGTGCAACAGTATGACTGACATATTATGAGCAAAAGAAGCAGAATACAAGCAAATTCATTCTGTATGTACTATTTATATGAATTTTAAGATCAGGCAGGGATAATCTGTGGCGATATCAGAAAGGAGTTACCTTGGAGTGGGGGCAAAGAATTACAGAAAAGGGTGATAGAGGGCGCCTGGGTGGCTCAGTGGGTTGGGCGACTGCCTTCGGCTCAGGTCATGGTCCTGGAGTCCCTGGATCGGGTCCCGCGTTGGGCTCCCCGCTCGGCGGGGAGTCTGCTTCTCCCTCTGACCCTAACCCCTCTGATGTGCTCTCTCTCATTCTCTCTCTCTCAAATAAATAAATAAAATCTTAAAACAAAAAAAAAGAGAAGGGTGATAGAAATGTTCTACATCTTGGTTAGCGGAGCTAAATTCTTTTATTGCCTATAAATTGTATGTCAGTTAAAAAATATGACCCCCCCCCAAAAAAAAACCCACATCTAAAGGGGTAGAGGAAAGAATTGGACGTTCTTCTCTACAGCACTTACTGCCAGGCTGTGCAAGTCTCTGCCTCAGAACACAAAAGAAGCAGAATCTTGGCATCTGTCCCATAGGAACTCATAAACCACTTCTGGAAGATGAGATCGATGCTCATACACGGCACTGAAGGTGGGCTTTCAGGTGGGCTGGCCCTAAGTGTTCCTGGTGCTCGCAGAAGAGGGAATTGGGTGAGGCCCGGAGTTGTCAGGAAGGCTTCATAGATCTGGCAGAGGTTGAGCTGGGCTGGGAAAGTTGGGTAGATTTTGAAAAGTTGGAGGTAAGGTTGGAGACGTCACAGGAACTCTGTAGCTCTGTAGGAACACAGTAGGGTACACAATCAAAAGTATTTCTTCCGCTGCCCTTGAACCATTCTCTGAATCCCTCCCCCAAGGCTGGCTGTGCTTCCAGGTTCCAGTGTACACTTATAGAAATACTCAGTGTGGAGTGCCAGGGTGGCTCGGTTGGTTGAGCATTCCATTCTTGATTTCCACTCAGGTCATGATCTCAGGGTCCTGAGATTGAGCCCCGTGTTGGGCTCAGTGCTCAGCATGGAGTCTGCTTGTCCCTCTCCCTCTGCTCTGCTCCCCTGTGCACCTGCCACCTGCCATCTCTCTCATAAATAAAATCTAAAAAAAAAAAAAAAAAGAAAGAAAGAAAGACTCAGTGCATCTGCACTCTGCTTTCTCTTGTTTGTCTTCACAGACTTATTGCGTATTTACCCAGAAAGGCATCCATTCTTTTCCATGGTGGTGTTATAGTCCAGTGTGTGGATGTAATGGTGTTTTAATCATTTCCCTATTAATGGATACTCTGATTGATTCTAGTTTTTGTTATGACAAGGCTTAAGTGAACACCCTGTGAGTAACGCCTTGCAAATGTCCCAGTGGAACAGATTTCTTCAAGTGAAGTTGCCTCTCAAATGTTATATACCTTTACAATTTGACCAACAAAGGGGCACCTCGGTGGCTCGGTCGGTTAAGCATCCAACTCTTGGTTTCAGCTTAGGTCCTAATCTCATGGTCATGAGTTTGAGCCCTGTATTGGGCTTCATGCTGGGTATGGAGCCTACTTAAAAAAAGGAAAAAAAAAAGAATTCGACCAAGAAAAAGTTCTGTTCATATGCACTCTGACCAGAGTGTAAGAGTGGCTTTTCATCCAAAGTCTCATCAGTACTGGGTATTAGTCATTTAAAATTTTATCTAATTTATGACAGATTTATTGTTCTAATGGTGTAGTTCTTTAATCACTATTGAGAGTAGGCGCCTATTTTTGTACATTTATTAGCCATTTCTATTTCCTCTTCTGTGAATTTTCCATTTTTGTACAGATTGATCATTCTTCCTTTTGTATGTGTTCTTTATATATTAGTGATGTTAATCTTTTTCTATTGTATGTTGCATGTATTTTTCAAGTCTGTCATTTTAAAAAGATTTTATTTATTTGGGGGAGAGAGAGAGAGAGTGAGTGCACAAGGTGGGGGCAGAAGGAGAGGGAGAAGCAGACTCCCCGCTGAGCAGGGAGCCTGATAAGGGACTCGATACCCAGACCCTGAGATCGTGACCTGAGCTGAAGGCAGACACTTAACTGACTGAGCCACCCAAGCTTCCCAAGTGTGTCATTTTTTATTTTAACATTATGGTGGCTTTCACCATAGTAATTTCAAACTTTTATATAGTTCATTAACCTTATTTATAGTTCTCAGATTTGTGACTTGCCTGGAAGGCCTTTCTCCCATCTGAAAATAGCAAAATATTCCTCTGTATTTTCTTGTAGTATTTTTTATCTTTCCTGCACACATACATACACACACTCCACTTAGGTCTTTGGATCTTTAATCATTTGGAAATATGTTTTTGTGGTAAGATACATGGTCTGATTTCCTTTTCTGAAAATAGATGCCATATTGTTTGGACACCATTGGCTGATGGCCCCTTGATTTGAAATGCTGTGGTAATTGTAAGTACAGGCTTGATGTGAACCATTCATCTGTAACATTGATCTCCTTGCTTTAGTCTTGTTCCTAGAACCCCAGGGTCTTAAGTATTGTCACTCTCTTACACATTTGCTTATCTGGAAATGCAAGTCCTCTCACACTATTCATTTTGGAAATTTTACTGGCTGTTCTTATGCATTTGCTCTTTCATATGAGCTTAGTTTCAACTTATCAGGTTTCAGAACACAACAGTATATCCCACTGGGGTTTTATTGGGTTTGCGTTGAACTCAAAGAATTTTTAAGTGGCAGTTGACAGCATCGTAATGTTGGGACTAGATCCCGTGGTCCATGTTTGGTCATGGCTCTTCTTTTCGCTGCGACCCTCCGAGCCACTGTCCCTTCTACACTGAGCTTCAGAAGCAGCCCATCAAGTGTCTCCTTGTGACCACTGGCCCCTCTGATCCCTCTTCACACCGGGTCAGGGCTTTATGTCAGGTGTTCCCTGGACTTGAGAATATTCCCTTTCCAGCCCCTCTTCCTTCAGTAATTTCTCCTCATCTGTGGGTTTTTTCTCAGTTGTCATTTCCTCAAGGAAACCTTACCAACTAGGCAGAATTTCCTTCCCACGGTTGCCTTTCCCTTCCTTATCCCTTCTTCTGAGTCCAGTTGTCATTCCGCATTTGCTCTGAGTTCTCTGAGCACAGGGCTGCGTGTGCCGTTCCCTTGTGTGGTCCCTCTGCCCTCACCGGAGCAGGTGCTCCTTAGTGCCAGTGAGTTTGGTTTTTTCCTCTGCGTCTTCATGTCTTTAAGTAAAACCTTCACAGTTTGCTTTCCATGGTTGTGTCTGTTTTTTGTTAAGCTCATGTCTATAACATTTCCGATTTGTTTTGTTGCTGGTGGGGAAAAGCTGTTGATGTTTGAACATTCTTGTGTCTGCCCTGAACTCAGCCCTCATTGCTGCCTGTCTTGTTGGCTTCCTCCTCAGGCTGGTTGGGTACTGGTTAGGTGCAGCCCCAGCCTCCCCTCTGACCCTAACAGCCTGCAGAGGAAGCAAGAGATCGTTGCCCCCAAAAGACTTCTGAAGAGCAGGGAGGGGCTTTCTCCTCAGCAGCCCCCAGCTCATTTGCTCTCTTCTGTGGCTCAGACAGCGTCCCAGGCTCATTGCGGAGTCCCTCCGCGGTGAGGGCGGGGCTCAGCTTCGCACAGCAAATCAGTTCCAACTTCCCCCGGGCTGACTCCCCTCATTACCAGGGCTGCCGGGAGGTGGGGTGGGGGTTGTCACTTTGTACAACCGGGATTCTGCTAGAGAAGTGGAGGGGCAAACAGGCCCGGGGTGAAAGTCTACACTGGACATCCAACAGAATGGTCCTATGACTTTCCCATCAACCCGGTTGAATGCTTTGATAAAAACCAGAAGATGTCCTGACTTGGAGTTCTTTTATTCCTGGAGTAAATCGTGTGTACCAGTCTTTGAACGTCTGGTTGTGTTTGATCTGCGAGGATTTTGTTTTGGACCTTTTGTCCATATTCATGAATGAGATTTGTCTGTGTTACGGGAAGCCCTTTTAGTAATGGGAGTTACAGAGTGGAAACATTCTGAGATGCAAAGGTCACTTAGTTCCTGGGTCACCTGGCCTCGCTGAGCCTGCTCCTCATTGACACAGGGGGGACAGCCCTGATGGACTCGGGCTGCCGTGAGGAGCAGATAGTACCCATGAAAGAACTGGTTAATGCTAACGTGACGCAGACTCAGAACTCTGTCCCACACGTACACAAGGCACCGTGTTTGTGAGTTTCTTCCATGAGGAGACAGGTTTGGAGAATGCTAACAACGGAGATTTCACTCAGCTTTCTTCATATAAACCAACATCAGAAAACCAGCCTTGTGCAGGAGGAGAGGCCCTGGGAACATGACGGTAAACATTACATTATTGGTGTTCGGATATTAGGTTCCTGCTTTTCATAATATCCTCGGGGTGCGGGGGAAGATTCGGTATTTTCTGGGATTCTGCTGTAAAGTGCAAGTTATTGCTGGTACCGTCAGCCAATTATTCTGTACTTATTTTACTTAGACTGTAGTAATTGGAAAAAGATTAGATGTCAGGACTTTGTATTTTGTTGATTATATTACCAGAGCCTCTTTAATCGTTTCTTTTATTCCTAATATTAATCATGAGCTCCTAGCTGTTAGGAGAAGAGCCTGATGGTGGATTCCTAACTTAAAGAAATAATTACTTCAGTTTCAGTGGGATTGACTGAGTGTTGATACACCTGCAAATTGAAACGTGTTCTCTCACTGTTCGGGGCATGTGGCTGTGACACGGGGAGACACAGAAGGTCCGACGGACCTCGGGGGCCGCCCCCTCAGTCCCTGCCGTGCCCTCTCCTGCCCTCGGCAGCTCCACACCCGCTGGTTCCGGGCCCCTGTGCCCCTGGCTGGCCCTGCCCTCTGTGACCTCCCCACCCGTGGGTATTCGTGGATGCAGCAGCGATTGTAGTAGTCTACCTTGAATAACGTGGCTACCCCCTTGAGCAGTGCTCTGTGAACACAAGCTTATCTCTGTGACATGATCTCTGTCAGAAGCAGTCCTGAGCAAAGCACCTCATATTCGTAAGCAGTGAATGGTGAGAGGGAGATAGGATGCAGGAAAGAAGGGAGCACCGGGGGGGGGGGCGGAAGTGGGGACAAGTGTTGGTGGGACTGAGGGAGGGAAGGAGGGGGCGTGTGGAGGAGGCCTCTACTGCTCCAGGGAGGAAGGTGTGTGGTGCCCCACCTGTCCCAGGGTGGCTCTGGGGACACTTGCCATGCATTTAGTAAACGTGCACTCTGTGTGGCTTAAATGTAGACACTTAGCTCTGCCGGAGTGGAGGTCACTCAGCGTCTCTCGTATATTGAGAACAATCAGTATCTGAAATCTTTCTCACTTAGGTTCACTCTGGTTTCATTTATGGAGCCCCCCTCCCCTCTAGGAACACTGACGAAATAGGTCAAAGCCCTGTGGGGAGTTCGCTGTTTGTAAACCCTGTTATCTTTGTCTCTTTGTTGTCAACAGAGGAATTAAGGAAGTTGAGCTGGTCTGGAATCCCTAAGCCGGTTCGTCCAATGACCTGGAAGCTGCTCTCAGTAAGTCTCGGGGGGGCCTGGTCACCAGCGCGGCCTGGCCCAGAGTCTGGCCCCGAGTGTGGCCTGGAGTTTGGCCCGGAGTGTGGCCCATCAGCCGTGGCCAGGCACGTGCCCTGTCTTTGTGGCAGTGATCTGGGCCTTGGCCTGAGCTAAGGTGACATTTTCCATCTTTTGCTTCATTTCAAGCTTGGTTTGACAAGGCTGGCAGAAAATGAGGATGAGTAATTATTTATGACAGTTGTATTCTTTTCCTGTGGTTTTATTATTCTAGAAATCTTTGTAATATTTTCAAACCTGTGATAGAGAAAGGATCCATCATGGAAAACTATTTCAATTCTTAGGAATCCATCACAGTGAAATACGTTTGACCATTTTTTTTTTTTAATGTACTTTACTAGTGATGTAAGGGGGAGAAAGTGATTCTAAAAGTATCTGTGTTTCTTTGATGGAGGGTTGGGTTCTGGTGCCTCACCCCTGGTTCTAAACTGCCCAACTGTGGGGACTGCTGGAGAAGATGAGGTGGGCGGGGTGGAATGGCCATTAGCACTCTCTCTGGTGCTTCACTCCGGTCAATATCTGAAGTGAGCTTGGCCCTGCTGAAAACTTTGGAGTCATTTATAGACAGCTTTCTTCTCTTTCCCTTTTTAAATTATCTTTGGAGCTAAATCAGTAGGGAACTCTAAGTGTTTACTCTAAATTGGGTCTGACATTCAGTATTTAAAAGACTCTTCTTGCTAATGAGTCTTAATAAATTTGCAGCTTAGTACCTCGTAATCCTAAATGCAGATGCCGCTCTCAGCAGTGAATATTTATCGATTAAATATTCTCTTGCAATTAAAATTAGACCTGCTACAATTGCTTATGTTTCTGTTTTGTGTCTGTTATTTTAAGCATTTGTGTCTACTTTTCCAAATGTCCTATACAATAGGTTACAAGCTTTTTAGATTGAACTGTAGGAAGTTTTGAGGATAATATGTTTAAGACTTTATAGTGCGATTTTATATTTATTAAGGTCGTGCTGCTTCTGGGTAGAAAGCCTTCATGAATGATTTTGTCCCATTCCTTTCCTTTGGTTCTCGGTTTGTGTGCATTGTAGCTGAGCTACCCTGTGTGTGATGCCCAGTGGCTGGCTGGGCAGGCGTGCGACCTGGGATTCAGTGGGCATGGAGCAGAAGGGGGAGGAGATAGATGCTCCACTTTGTTGGTTTGAATGGGAGGGAGGGTGTAGGTGGGTAGAGTCTGTAACCGGGAATGTTGGGAGTACAAGGGAAAGAATATCCGGGCATCTCAGATACATGTATTTGTGTAACCCGTTAACTGACTGCAGGGACCACTTGCCCGGAGACAGAGATGAAGCAGATCCTAGTCCCCCCTGTTAGGAGGGGCTGGGTCAGGTCAGGGCTGCAGCACATTCTGGGATCACACACAGTGGGATGTGGGGGACGCAGGCAGGAAGGACGGGCAGCCACAGAGCAGGGCCACGTGTGCCAGGCTGGCATTCCCTTTCCCAGGGTCTGCAGGTGCTGCAAGGTGGGAGGCTGGGCACTGGGAAGGACAGAGATGAACTTGGCAGTTCTGGACCTCTTCAGGCTTGGGTTGACGGGTGAGTTAAAAAAAAGTGTTGGGGTCAGTGAGCAAAGCCTGTCTTTCCAAAGTGGCGGAGGGTGGGGGCACCAAGAAAGGGAGGGGCGGTTCCAGGGCAGTGCAGACTCCTGTGGATGGCAGGCCAGGCTTCTTGGTGAAGGTGGGGTGTTTCTGGAGCATCTTGAAGGATGTGTCAGTGTCCTTGGGTCGGGGAGACGGGGAGGGCGTACGGCCTATGGGATGCAGCTTGGTTTGGACGAGCAGGAGCCAAGGTGAGCTGGCTCCCTAGGAATGGCAGGCAGACTGCTTGGATTAGGGAGGGGGTGGCTGGGGACCAGGAGCAGGCCACGATGTGAAGGACTTCCGTGAGGGGTGAGGAGGCTGTTTCTGGAGTGGGAAAGCCGGGAGCCTCTTGAACGGTCTTTTGGTTGGTGCCTTCATTTATTTGATCAGTATTTCTGCAGCACTTTCTGTGTCTCTGGCTCTGTGTTTGGCACTGGGAGATAAGAAGGGAGAAGAACCAAGTCGCTGTCCCTCATGCGGCCTGCAGAAAGAGAGGGGGTCCCTGCCTTCCTCTCTCTGCCTCAGGACAGACTGGGGTCTCACCATGGGAAGGAGCCCACTCTCTCAGAAGTCTGGGCCCCAGGGCACTGCTCACCCTGTGTCTCTACCTGTACCTTTTTGCTTGTTTCACAGCATCTATTGAGTGCTTGCTGTGTGCCACGCTGTGCACATGCATGGGATTCCTGCAGAAGTGGTGATCTCTGAAGGCAGGGTTGCAAGAACAGATAGGCCGGAATGGCGACCAGGGTCTGGCACCAGCAGGAAGAATGTGCTGTGCTGCTCTAGGGGCCTGTCAGGAGGAGGAGGCGGGCAGCCAAGACACGGAAAACTGGGCAGGGGACGAGGGCCTGGAGGCTGCAGGGGCAGGTGGGTGGGACTCAGGCTGCTGGAGGAGGAAACTGGGTGGTTCTTTGGCGCCGTGCTCACTCATCATTCAGGGCACATGTGCTCATCATGCCTTTGCCATGTTCTGGGCCCGTGCTGGCGAGCAGTGATGTCATCCCAGCCTTCAAGTGTCCCCAGACAGCCCCGGGAGACAGGCCCATGCACATCCTGTATGCCCGGGGGGGAAGGATGAGCTCTGGGCATCCAGGGGCAGGGAACCCACCAGGTTGGGGGGTGCTAGTCAAACGTGGGCATGGACTGGGGGAAGGAGGTCAGAATGGTGGGGACCATCATTTCCTATCCCCTAAATGCTGACCCAGGAACTACCTTAGGAGTCTCTCCTTCTCTCCTCCTTACTGTAATGGAAGATTTGGGGAGCACCGTGAAGGATGCCAATCACTCATTTCTGATGCGGTGTTTCCCACGCGTCTGCCCTTTGCAAGTGCTAGGTCACAAAAGAGTCTTGGAAAATGGTGGGGAGAAAACCCGGCAGGCAATTCAGGGTCATGGGCAGGAGAAGGGTCCCCCAAGTTTAGGCCACCTCTCAGTCACTCTGAATCCGAGGCTTCATGTTCCACTCTCCTGGGAAGCTTTTGTAGATCTTGGTGTCTGGGCCCACAAAGCCAGTTGGAGCCTTGCGGTAAACTGAGGCATCAGGGTTTGTATCAATTGCAGCCTGCCCCAGGCTGGGCAGGGGTGGGGGCAGCAATGATACGGTGGCTCTGGGCTTTGGGCTGCCCTCTTGACCTCTTGGGTGCACGTTAGTGGTACCGGGGAGCTGGGGAACTGCCAATCTCTGGGGTCCCCAGGGATTCTCACGTGTGCCCAGGGTGGAGGCAGCTGCTCTAGGATGTGTGGGTTCCACGTGGGACAGGGCAGGGCACGCACGGACCAGCTGGGAGAGAGGACCCACTGAAGGCAGTAGAGCTGGGCCCGGGTGCCTGGGCTTGACCGACAGCGTGCTGTCCCAGAGGCTCAGCCGAGCGGGTGGGGTGGGGTGGCTGGGCCCAGCTCTTCGCTTCCGGACCCTGAACCCAGGACCGAGGAGAATCTGTCATTTGTCCGGTTGAAAAAGACAACTGAAGCTGCACTTGACTATGAATCTACTTCAAGACCTGGCAAACTAATGGCTTTTCCCCCCAATCTGTTCACGATTTGTCATTAATGTGATCCCGGTGGTCTTTTGAAGAGCACTATTCTTAATGGATGAGTAGGAAATGCTCCTTTAATGAAGAAAGATGGGAAACTTGGCTCCTGTCATTTACAGAGGACTAACATATACTCTAGTCCAGAACATATCGTTAAACCACCATTAATGCGATTTAACATTTAAATTCCCTGTAAGCACGGCAGTAACTTTTTAAAAATGAGCACTGTAGAAAATTATATTTTTGGCTCATTTTTTAATAACTACTTCAGAAACATTGAACAATAATTAAGCACGTAACATTTGTGCTGGTGAGCAGAATGGTTAAGAGTGATCAGTGAGGTGTTGGCATCACCCTTTTTTCTCATGGCGTGTCAAGGTAGGATCGCACATGAACCCGCAGGAGGGAGCCCCTGGATGCGTGTGTCATGGGGACAATTTTGATATAAGTATATGCAGGTATTATTGTTTTACATTTATGATTAGTGTTTTTATAGCATGCTAATACGGCAATTAAGTTTTCTGTAGTTCTGTCATTTAAAATTCATTGCATACTTGAATATGTTTCGTTTGCATAATTTCCAGTCTGGCTTAATTATCTGAAGGCCCCAACTTGCACATGTGTTTTCCTTTAGGGATGGGAGTATCAGGAGTGTGTGTGGGGGTGCTTTTTATTGCCTCTGTTCCTGTTATGACATCCTGGCCTTTTAGAATTTCTCTTTTAATAAGTGAAGTTAAAATCTGGGAGTGGGGAGAAGGTGTGAGTCCTCGTTCATGGTCACTAAGACGCCTGTGGTGTTACCGCGTGTGACAGATGGAAGGCCGCCCACACCGTTCCCTGGCTCATACCCCTCGTTGCCCCACTGCCCTGGATGGAAGGCCAGCTCTGGCCTGGCCCACAGGGCCCCCCACCGGCCGCTGCACACACGTCCCCGCTTCTCACCTGCCACGTGCTCTGGCCTTGCCGAGCGGCAGCCTGGACACGCTGCCCGCTGTGCTCGACGCAGGAGTGTGACCTTTCTCAGGGCATCTGCTCTGCTCCTCCCCCTGCAGCACTGTGTTCTCCAACACCAGGGCTGACTCCAAACCAGTCCAAAGCCGGCCCAGAACCGCGTGCTGATACTTGTAATGCAGTAGCTTAGACCTCTTCCTCCCTGGGCCCCCAGGGCTGGGGCCCTCTGGGGTATGGTGGTCCTGCTGCACAGCACAGCATCATTCATTCGTTCGGCAAGTCTGCCCTGAGTATCCGTGGTGTGCCCCGCGGGACAATGAACGTGGGGGGCTTGTGGGGGCGGAGATAGCCTGAGCACAGGGCAAGACCTCCTGCCCTGCTGGAGCTCGGAGCTCCAGGTCTAGTGGGCGGAGGCAGGGTGAGCCAAGTCCCCGCATCTGACTGGCTCTGAGAAGCACCTGGAGTGGGGGGGAGATGCTGAGGTCAGAGTGGTGATTCGGAGGAGGGAGTGCGGGTGTCTTGGGGAGTGTGCGCTCCAGGCTGGTGCATGCTTGGAAGAGACATGAATTGATTGCAGGGCCTGTCCCCGCGGGTTGCAGTGCAGGGAGCTGAGCTCCAGGGATGATGCACACAAGCCATGGCAACAAGTAGTTTGTCTGCTCCGATGCCGCGGGGGCGGGAGAGGCGCTCAGAAGACAGTGTGCTTGTGGGAAGGCCGCCGCGGCCCTCGTGCGCAGGCTGGAGGAGATCAGAGGCCAGCCCTGCTGCCGAGGTCTCGGGCCGCTCGGCCTCCGTGGCCTGGGGGCTCAGGCGGCTCCGTGTCAGCTGCCCCGCTCCGCCTGCTGGTGCCCACCCGCCTGCTGAGCCCTGTGTGCAGGCGGGAGTCCCGGCCCAGGAACGGGCGTTCAGAGAGAGGTCCTGAACCGGGGAGCCAGAGGGGCTGGCGGCAGAGTGGGGAGGGCGTCCGCCTCTGGGCAGGGGCATGATTACAAGCCTTGGCAGCTTCCGGAGCTCAGTGTGAGGCTGCGCGCAGGGTGCTGAGCCCAAGGTGCGAGGGTGCGAGGGCCTGGGAGCCCGGGACACATGCAGAGCTCAGTGAACAGGGTGTGTGTGTGTAGATGACTCCATAGGGCGGGGACTTGTTCCCTGAGTTTCTGTGACTTGAGCCAGGTGCCCCTGAAGAGGGCCGGCTGCAGTGTGCCCCCCGGCCCCATAACCCTGGGCTCGAAAGGAAACCCCGAGGCTTTTCCTCTTCTGCAAATGCAAGAACAACCGCATGTCCACCGAGGATTCAAGGCGGTGCCGTGTGTAGCCAAGTGCCCGCGAGCAGCCTGCTTGCTCAGCCTGCGGCTGTGGCAACCTCAGGACCAGTAGTTGTCTTTTTCCAGGAGATGACGGGGACTGGAAGTTGGCAGTGAGGTCAGATGGTTGTGGTGGATCCTGGTGGTTCCCGAACCGGTGGTCTGTGAAGGCGTCTCCGACGTGATGAAGCCGCGTCAGGGCTCACAGCCCCGGGAGTGGTCGGCCCCCCAGCAGGGGCAGGGCTGTGTGGGGCGATGCCCCGGCGTACTCTGGATGGTGCTGGCTGCAGAGGCCGGATCGTGGGGGTGCTGGCCCCACACAACACTGCTTCACCACGGTGGGGAGCTGGGCGTGGCTTTGAAGTGAAATGTGTAGGCACGGGATGTTGGATAAATGAAATTTTCTTACAAAGGAATGAGAAAGACTAATCATAAAAGATTAATAAAAGGGGCTCTATTAAAGTTAGGAACTTGTCTTCATCAAAAGACATCATTAATGGGGAGAAAAGGCAAGGCAAGGGGGGAGGAGGAGACGCTCACAGAGGACTCACATGCAGACGATAGAATAGACACGTACAGTTGAGCACGGGCAAGGCGGGGGTGACCTCACGGAAACGGGGCCACACTTGTACACGCATTGAGCAGCTGAGGACATGCAGCGGCACCTGTCAGTCTTCTGGGAAATGCAGATTAAAGCCACCGTCTAACAGAGACCTCGCAGGCCCACTGGGATGGCTGAGGTGAAGATGGACAGCACCAAGTGTTAGCCAGGATGTGGAACAGTGGGTGCTTGTGACTGCTTTCACTCTGGAAAATTCTGCAGGGGGTCTGTGAAAGGGAGGTGCAGCCAGGGGTCCCCCTCCTCGGTACATACCTGACGAGATGCATACCACGTGCCACAAAGGACAGGAACAGGAGTGTTTATAACAGAGGGTGGTGGCAACCCAAATGTCTGTCCACAGGATGGATTTTGTACGTGGGAACACGCGACGATGAAAATCAGTGACTCTTAACATGTTACAAGAATGAACGACTTTTTCAAATGTAATGTTTAAGCAGCCAGACAGAAAAAATGATTCCATTTATGTAAAGTTCAGAAATAGGCACAATTTACCCCAGTGTTAGCAGTTAGGGATCTAGCTCTAGGAAGGAGGTGAAGGACAGTGATTGGGAGGCTCCCGAGGGACCTTGAGATGCGGTCAGTTCGTGGTAATTCCGCACACATTTTGGGTGAGTGTATGCACACACACATTCTGTTTCAATACGTGTTTATTAAGAAGAAGCTTAACTCGTATGACCCAAATGAGTTAAAGCAAATGTGTGCGAGAGTGTAATTGATAACAGAATAGATGCTCATGGAAACACCTTCCGAAAAGAAAGGGAACAGAGGCACTCACACAACAGAAAAGCTGTGGCTGGATTCAGGCCCACCTCATCGTCAAGGCTGGCGACCCTCCGAGCTCAGTGCTCCTTCCCCTCGGCTCTTCACGGTGCACCTGCAGCCCGTGGTTCTCCCGCGTGGTCGCAGGGTGGCTGCCACAGCTCCAGTCTCTGCACATCCTCTTTTATTGGTATTATTATTAAAAGACTTATTTACTTATTAGAGAGAGAGAGCACGAGCATGTGTACACAAGCAGGAGGGGCAGAGGGAGAGAGAGAGAATCTCAAGCAGGCTCCCTGCTGAGTGCAGAGCCCGACGAGGGACTCGATCCCAGGACCTTGAGATCATGACCTGAGCCGAAATCAAGAGTCAGGTGCTCAACCAACTGAGCCACCCAGGCGCCCCGGATGTGGGGGAATTTTAAAAGGCAGAAGGTAACATATAGGATATATTTGTTCAGCCATTCACTTTCTTGCTCATACATAAATTCACTTAATAAAAATTTGACTGCCACGTGGCTAGCACACTGAGGGGCTGGTTCTGACGGAGTCTCTTGCCAGGTACTGCTGGAGCTTGGCGTGGCCAGCCTGCTTCTGGTGTCAGGCTGAGCCTCCTGAAGAAGAGTTATCATCAAAGAGACGCTTGAGGGATGAGCAGGAGGTAGCCAGGTCAAGCTTTAAAACATCTAGGGAAGAAACAAGGAAAGACTCTTTTTTATATAGAACAGAAGAAGCACTAAAAATAAAAGAAAAACTTTACAAGTTGGATATCATGGAAATTGAAAACTCCTGCTATTTGAGACAAAAAGGCCACAGATTAGTAGGAGAATATAATCGTAATATGTATATTATGTATCTAGATACAAAAATTCTGTCTAGAATAGAGAACCATAAAACTCACTAGAAGGACAAACAACTGGATTTAAAAAATGGGCAAAAGATTTGAACAGACACTTCACCAAAGAAGAGAAGCAGTGGCAGATGGGTGCGTGAGATGTTCCTCATTCATTTAGAGCCACTCAGTAGAATGGCTGATTGTTTTTTGAAGATTTTTTTTAAAGAGATCTTATTTATTTATTTATTTATTTTTATGTTTTAAAGATTTTATTTATTTATTTGACAGAGAGAGAGTGAGAGCAGGAACACAAGCAGGGGGAGTGGGAGAGAGAGAAGCAGGCTTCCCGCTGGGCAGGGAGCCCGATGCGGGGCTCGATCCCAGGACTCCGGGATCATGACCTGAGCTGAAGGCAGATGCTTCACTGACTGAGCCACCCAGGTGCCCCTGTTAAGTGTCTCTTATGGTTTGCTTCCCTCTTTTTTCCCCCTTCCCATGTGTTCATCTGTTTTGTTTCCTGTTGGAAACATATTCCACATATAACTGAAATCATATGGTATTTGTCTATAAAGATTTTATTTTATTTTTTAAAGTAATCTCTACACCCAACATGGGGCTTGAACCGACAACCCCGAGATCAAGAGATGCATGCTCCCCAGACTGACCCAGCCAAGTACCCCCAGGATGGCTAATATCTGAAGGACAATACTAAGTGTCAGGGAAGGTGTGGAGCATTTGAGATTCTCATACGCTGCTAGTTGGAATGTGAAACCGTACGATCACTCTGGGGAAGGTCTGGCAGTTTCTTAGGAAGCGAAACATGCACCTGCACAGTGAGCCAGCAAGTCCATCCCTAGGTGTGGAACCATGAGAAATCAAAGTGCATAGCCATAAAACCCTCGTACAAGAATATTTATAACAAGCTTTATTCATAATAGCCCCAAACTAGCACCAGCCCCGATGGTCAGCAGCCAGGGCATGGCCCGGCAAAGTGCCCCATCCGTACCATGGAATACTGCTCCCTAAGCCAAGGAAGTAACTGCTGGCTCACACTTCAATTCAGATGAATCACAAAGACCGTGAGGCTGAGTGAAAACCAAGTGTGGGTCCCCAAATGGTTCCGTGAAGTTCTAGGCCAGGCCTCAGTGCTCCCTGGTGAGGGGGTGAGCGCCTCTCCAGGCTCTCCGGTTGCGAGTGTGGGGAGGGACTGCTGTGGGCACAGGGAGGGTTTTGGGGTGATAGAAATGCTCTGCCACTTCACTGGGGTAGCGGTTACACAGCTGTGTACCCCCATCCAGGGTCACGGAACTGTTGACTTAGAAGGGGCACATTTTATATGGGATATGTCAGTGTTGATTTAAAAGGAGAAACAAAGAAATAAAAAGCATGTAAAACACCAAGCAGTGTGGCCCTGAGTCTGGGCTCTTCATGACCACCCGGAGCTGCCCAGCCCTTCTGGGTTTGAGTTCACTTTATGCACTGGGGCTGCACTGCCAGGCGCCCAGCGGTCTCTGCAGAGAGGGGGACATTTGCCTAGGCGACAGTCTGTACATGTGTGCGTGTATGCGTATTACGTGCACACGTACGCGTACAGGCCTCTGTTGTGTGTACATGTGAGCATGCACACACACACGTACGTTCTATTGTTGTCAGACCTGCAGACTTCTGAATCCTCTGAGGCACACGAGGCATTTAGAGAGCTGGGGGCTCCTCTCAGTCCTGCTCTGGAAGAGCACGAAGGACCAGCCTGCCAGAGGCTCCGGTCTTACTCCCACCCTGTGGCCGTGAGTCCCTTGTGGCGTGTCTGAGCCTCAGAGGCCAGCCAGCTGATTTCCTTGATGTCTGTTTCTGTTTTCACAACTCGTTATGCTCCCCCGCATCCAGTTTCAGAATCCCATTTCAGAATGGTGAATCTAGCATTAACCACATACATTTTGTTTCTGTTCTTTTTCTCACACAGGGTTACCTTCCTGCCAATGTGGACCAAAGACCAGCCACTCTCCAGAGAAAACAGAAAGAATATTTTGCTTTTATTGAGCACTATTACGACTCTCGGAATGATGGTGTTCACCAGGACACCTACAGGCAGGTGAGCTCCTCTCCCGTTTCATGTTATGTGAAGAACTTTAACTTGGTGATGATTGGTAGGAGGGAGTGTTCTCTCTAGCATGTCCCAAACTGGGTGACAGATTAGTGTTTTCTAATAAATAAGCTTGAGAATAAATAACAGTATGCTTCTAATAATAGTATTGGTGTAGCCATAATAATAGTATGCTTATCTCCGGCTCCTTCTATGAAAGTGAAAAGGGTTTTTTTAATTGGAGTTACAAAACGGAAGCCTAAGATCCCTTGCCAGGACCCCGAGACCTGGCTCAGGAGCGGGGGGCACCTTTTGGCTCAGTGAGCTGCTGTCTGACCTGAAGGCTCGGGAGCAGGCGTTTGCTGCTGGGTCGATCAGAGGAGAGTCTCTGTGGGCTTCGTGGGCGCAGGGCCCCCTGGGGCACTGGGGGACGGGATTTGGATGGACAAGAGCTGTGCTCGTCAGCTGGATTTGGGGGCACACAGCTCAGTCCATAGCAACACGTGTGGCCACTTTATCGTTCTTGCTGTTCACTTTAATTCAAAATGGGTATCATTACGGCTTCTTGAACAGTCCATTGACAGATGGTGTCTATAATGGGAAAAGTACTTAAAATTGATTTACAGTTCACAATACATTCAGAATTTGCTATTAGAATAGCTTTTTGAGGGCTTTGTAATTCTCACTGTCTTTGTAATATGTGAGAATTCAGAATGGTTTGTGCTGCATTCATTCATTCTCTTATTTTTGTGCTGCATTTAAATAAAAAGGTCGTTCTGAACTGGTAGCCCTGCCTTCTGTTTCTGAAATCAACTTCTGACTTTCCTGAGACTTGTCAGTACTGAATATTTCCTTTTGGAAATCCTTCTTCGAGGTGAAGGAGCCTTGCCGAATTTTTCTGCCTCAGATGTGGGCTGTCCACATCTCTCTGTCATTTCGGTATAGATCTGTTAGAAAGCTCCAAAGACAGGTCTTCCCTCTGACTGATAACTGGACGTTCTTCAAGGTTAATGGATTCTGGGGGAATATCTTCCTCACGGATGGGATACAGTGGAGCTTGGAGGATTGTCATGCTTGAGAGTGAGGACCCAGAAGAGGGCAGGAACTCACTTCTGTTGCCTCCTGGGGCGGGGCCCCTCTGCCTCGGGGCCCTCTGCCTCTGGCTCATCCTCAGCCTCGCCTCAGTGGCTCCGAGGGCACGAGAAACTGATTTGAGAGAGGTTGCATTTGGATTTGGTTAGGGAAATATTAGGTTACCCGGTTTTTCTTTACACTTCACTAATTTTAGGGAATGGGCCAATTTGGTATTGTTTTGAATATGTTCCTCATGAATTTTCATTCAAGAGAAAGACTTCCAAAGGATGATACCAGCATCTATCTATAAGAGTTACCAAGCTGTGTTCTATTATGAATTTCATAAGGGAAAGTTAATAAAAAATGGGTTACATGCATCTTTATTCAGTTACTATGATGGGTAATAAAAAGCTTCCATATTATTGCAAACTCCCAGAATGGGTCTACATTAATATAGCTGAGAACAACGCAGCCTGTGGCAGTTTGGTTGGCTTGCTGGCTTTGCAGACCCGCCTGCTGGAGGTGGACCCCGTCCTGTCTTTGCGGCTCCTGTCTCCGACACGCTGTTCTGTCCAGGCAGAGCCTGGGCTGGTCTGGGGCTCGGGCACCTGCTGTCTCCCTGCTGCCTGCTCCTGGTGGTTGCCCCGCCCTCCCACACTGCCAGGAGGTGGCAGGAGTACGGGGCTGTGGCCTGCTTTTACATCCCTCTGTGTCCTCTGTCCGTGTGCTTAGTGTCTGGTGGAAGACGTCATGCCCAGAGCACACCGAGTCGGTCAGATTCGAGATTCATCCGGTGTGTCCTCCCTAGGAGGGAGGAGTTCTGCAGCCGTCTGGGCCTCCCCTACATCTCAGCCCTGTACGTGGGGAGCAGGTGGCCTGGAGGGGTCCACAGAGCCCCTTGTGCCCAGCCTTGTGCAGCGCCCCCTCTCAGGTTGGACCTCCTCCTCCTGTTGGCACAGACCACGGTGGGCGGAGTTATGGTGCCTGCTGTCCTGTCCACTCAGAAAGCACATGACGGGCAGCTCTTGTGTAAGGGGGGGCAGACGTGTGCCTGAGTACGATGGCATGAGGGCAGTGTTCTCAGGGTGGCCCTCGAGGATGCCCTGGTGCAGGGGTTGTGTCGGGCTGGAATCCTCGGGCCCCCTAGGCTGGATGGTTCACCCCTCCCTCCCAGCCCCGCTGCCCGCAGGCCTCCTTCGCACATCGGGTCGCACGCATGTCTCTGCTTCCTCAATCTTCCCCGGGTCGCTCAGAGGGCTTGGGGCTCATCGTTTCCTGTGTTGCTCTTGTCTGGCTCCTTACTCTCATTTTCCTTCCCATTGTCCTTCATTGCTGCCCATGGACTGTGCTCCCCGAATGCTGAGTCCACTGGCCCCCAACTCCCTCCCGGTTCTCTCCCCTGGCTGGGTGCTGCTGAGGGGCTGCTGGTTTCCGGGTTCTCCCCTGAGGGAAGAGCCCCAGGCAGGAGCCCGTCAGTGGGGAAGCAGCCCCCACGCTGCAGAACGGTGTGGTTGGCGGGGGTCCCTAGGCTGTCGATCCACCTTGTGCTCTCTTCACCAGTCACCCTTTGAGGTATGGCAGGCACCTTCTAGACAAGGACGCCGAGCCGCAGGGCCTGAGTACTGTAGCCAAGGCTGCAGCGCTAATAAGGCAGAGTGAGGACACCGTCCTGGTCCTGTGGATAGTAGGATCCTTGTGGTCACGTACGAAGACAGGGGGATGGACCTGAATCGTAGACTCCCTCTTGGCATTAAAATGTGCACGTCTTCCTTCAGCAGACCTTTCCCTGGGTGATGGGGATGGTGACCGTGTTGGCCAGTGGGAGATATTCCTGTGGGATATTGGGAGCCAGCCTGTGATGCCGGCTCAAGGCCTGAACGCTCTTACTCGGTTGCTGCTTGAACGGCAGGTGTTTTCCTGTGCAGAGTGGGGGCCTTCGTGATGACTCAGGTCAGTCGGGGGCCAAGTAGGGATCAGCTAACACCAGCAGTGGTTTTCAAGTGCTTCCTTTGAGAAGTGCCCTGGATCCCCACGGACTCTGTGAAGTGAAGAATGTGGCCTGGGTGCCACGAAGAAGCTGTCACCGCCGAGAACTTGTACACTATCGATGCCCCTGAAGTGCTCCCCGTGTCCGAGCCTGGAAATCAATGTTTACTAATTGCTATGGATTATGTTGCTGAAGAGCTGAGGGCCGCTCTCTTCCTAATCACAGAGCAGCAACTGTTTGGTCGGGAAGTGTCAGGCAAGCCTTCACGCTGGGACTTAGGGAGCCCCATTCAGGTAGAACTGGCCAACTCCTCTGGAGCCGAACTCGGTGATGTAAGGAATTCGTGTTTTCAGAGTGGGGGCAGCTTAGAGTCCAGAGTAAATTCATTGCTGTTGTTCAGGGTTGCTATTTTAAGCACATGCTTATAATGACATTTGTCATCTTGTAAAGTAATACATCTTTCTCCTGCATCTCCAGATCCATATAGACATCCCTCGAATGAGTCCAGAAGCATTAATACTTCAACCCAAAGTGACAGAGGTAAGAGCCGGGGATCTGGAAATGCCTGTGGGGAGGGTGTTTCCTCCGTCGGGGTGGCGGGTTCCCACAGAACTAGTGAGATGGTTGGTGCAGTTGGGGTGCTTACCCACCACAGGTTTGGGGGTAGCCCTTGTGAACATAGTCCCGGACAAGAACCGCAGATTGTTCTTAAAATATTTTGTGTGTAATATTGAGACATATAAAGGATACAGGCGTGTGCAGATAGAGCGTACCCTCGTGTCCATCCCCACTGAGGACCGGGAACCCCACTCGCGTTGGACCCATTGTGTTGGAGCTGCTCCCAGTTCTCACACTGCTCTCAAAGGGCCCCAGGACATGACCGACCTCCTGACTCTGTGACTCCCCACGACCTCAGCGTGTGTCGTGTGGTGTTGTGGTCAGTCCCTCTCCAGGAAGCAGTGGGGGCCGCATCCTTTCTCCAGTAGCCTTGTCCATCTGCAGCTTGTGGTTTTCTTCCGTGTTATTTTCTCAGATTCATCCAATCTTGTGTCCAGTTGTGTAACAATCCATCATTTAAATATCGCGCACTCTCTGCGACCTTTTTCCCGTTGCCGGATATTTGGGTGGGGTCTCATGTTCTGTGCTCGGGACCTTCAGGCACTTTCTCGCAGGTGCCCATGGGCAGGAGTTTCTCTGGGGCACTGCTGTAGACGTGAACTAGTTGTGTGCTGGGGTGTGAGCCTCCTGAGCCCGCAGGATGGTGTCCGCTGCTCCCAGGTGGGCTGGGCTCCTCGAGAGCTCGCTTGCGGAGTGTGAGTGCCGTGCTCCACATCCCTGCCAGGACTTCCCACTTCGTATCCCTCTGGCGGGCATTCTTGTGGTGGCCTTCGTCTGCGTGTCTCTTTTTCCAGGTGGCAGCGAGCACCTCTTCCTGGATTTATGGGTCCCTGCCTTCCCTCCTCTGTGAGATGCTTGTTTCTGTCTTTGGCCCATTTTTCTTTTGGGTTGTTGATCTAATTTTTTATCGGCTGCTGGTCTTTGTATGTTAAGGATTCTAAATCTTTGTCATTTCGCGGGTCACACGCATCCTCTTCCACGCCGTGGCTGCTTCTCACGTCCTTCTTGGCGGCTTTTGGGGACCAGAAGTTCCTTGTTTCCATGTGGTCGAGCTTCTCCATCTCTTCAGATGTTCCGTGCATCTGTCAGTGCCTGCTGTGCATGATGTGAGGTAGGCATCCAGGGAACTTGCCCATGAAGGGACCTGCCGGGCCCGGCCTCGTGCGTGGCCTCCACCTCGTCTGCCCGTGTTCGCAGCCTCCTTTCTGGTGTTCGTCCTCACACTTGTACACGTGTTTCCGTGGTCTCTGTTTTGGCCCAGGATTCAAGGTGTCTTCCCTCAACACCACACCGGCCAGTGAGTCCAGCTGTGTCCTGAGTGGCCCCGCGGGCGGAGCCCCAACCCCCCCTTCGCTGGTAGGCCTCAGGCCCTTGCACGCCCACCTGAGCCTCACGGTCAGATGTCCCCAGCTTCTCTGTGCCCCGTTGGTGTTTACTGTCTGCTGGTCGTGTGGTGGGAGCTGCACAGAGTCTGGAGACCAGTTTGGGAGGATGGACGTCTTCGTGAATCACAGTCTCCCTTGTCACCAACGTGTGGATTCTCCATGTTCTAGGCCGTTTCAGTGTAGTTTTAGAATGGGCTCCATAAAAGGTCTTGTGTGTGTTTTATTAGATTCATTCTTAATTATCATATTTTTTGTTGCTATTATAAACAGTATCTCTTTAAAATGGATTTTTTTTTTTTTTTACCGTTTGAAGTATTTTCTTTCATCTTGATTGCTCCCCTAAATGCACTTTTAAACTTTGCTGTCTCTTGTATGTTTGGTAAGTTTGTTGAACAAAAATCCTGGATGACGAAAGCAAAAATACTTCTAGATTATAGAACACAAAAGGAGAAAATTAGTCTTCCACAGAAGTATTCATTTTGAGACACTTCTTTTTGATTGTCTTCTTCAGCAGTTGTACTTACTGTATCTGGGAAACAAGAGATAAGATATTGTTATCTCTTTTTTACTTATTTAATGGAAGGTGGAGTCAGCCATAGACCTTTGGTTTATTTCATTTTTATATTTTACCCAACACTTGACACTTTCCTTGCAGAGCTGAGCTCACAGCCGCAGTTGGTGTTGATTGGTCTACTTGTCTCTGACGTCCTGGGACCTTGGTCCCATTGTTTTGAGGCGCCTCTTCCCTGGCATCCGGTCTCTCTGTTAAACAGTTTCTTGCTCTGGGCTCGTGTGCATCCCCTGGAGCTGCAGACCCTGCCTAGGCCCCCGCTCAGCAGGGCAGTGCTACCCAAGGGGCTGCTGGGCTCCCCGGGAGGACGTGGGGCTCAGGCAGGCTGCCACATGCAGGAGAGGGCCATTTGGGCCCAGCTCTGGGTGTGCAGGGAGTGAGGTGATAAGCAAGGGGCTTTAGGAAAAGTATGGCCTTGTGATCGGCGGTAGGCAGACCCGGTTCTAGTTTCTGACGTTATGGAGGCTTGGCTCAGGGGTTTCTGCAACAGTCAGTTGGTGGCCTGACCGCACAGAAGGGTGTTCCTGTCTCAGGCACGGGCTTGCTGGCCGTGGGGTGGCTGCTCCTCTGTGCTTGGCCTCCCCCTCATGGTCCCCGCTGGCCGCTCTGTCTAGCTCTCTGCATCACGTTTGTCTTTGAGCAGCATGAAGGACAACACGCACAGAAGGTCGTGCCCCTCCCTTTCCACCTTTTGTAGAAGTTGCTCACAGTGCTTCTCACATCCCGTGGCCAGAACGGAGTCATGGCTTGTCCTTGGTGTATGGTACCGGGAAAATGTCACTCCGATTGTAGCTGGTCCGTGTGCCTCCCCGAAGGCTGGGGCTTCTGACTGCTCGGGAAGAAGGGTTTCGGCATTTCCCCCCATCTGTCCCCATGTTCCCTGATTCACTCAGCAGGCGAGGTCTGGTTCTGCTTTGGTGGTCCTTCTCCACCTCCCCCCGTCCTCTTCCTCCTGTGGCTTCACTGAGGTCTAGCGGACATAAAATAAAATTCACCTCTTTGAAGTGTGCAATTAGATTGGTTTGATACCTGTATGTAGCAATATGACAACCACTTGAATCATGATCTAGAACATTTCCATCACCCTGAAAAGTTCCCTTTGCTGTCAGCCTCCCGTCCCCACCCCATGCCCCTGTGAAGTACTCATCCACTTTCAGGCTCTCGAGGTTTACTTTTTAAGAATGTCTTACAAATGGAATCACACGAATTGCAGCCTTGCCTGAGTGGCCTCTCTTGGTGCTCAGACACTCGTTCGCATTGTCACATGTCACTGCCAAGTGGGACTCTGTTGTCTGGGTGTATACCTCAGTGTGGTTACCCATTGGCCAGTACTCGATGAGTACTCGGGCTCTTCCCAAGTGGGGTCATCGCAGATTTGCTGTAAACCTTGCAGAGTGCTAGCGAAGGCCCCTGTGTCCCCTCTGTGCTGAGTACATGGCAGAAGGGTGGTTGTATGGGACGTGAATGTGCATCTGCTTCATGAGAAACTGACAACCTAGTTTCCATAGTGGCTGTCCCAGTCTACACTCGCACCAGCAGGGCGTGAGAGTCTTGCTCCATATCCTTGTCAGTACTCGGTATTGCCAGCCTTTTTAATTCTCGCCAGTTTTGAGCGGGTGTGTAATGTATCTATGGGGTTATAATTTGCAGTTCCCTGATGACTCATGATGTTGAGCATTTTTACAGATGCTCATTTGTCATGTGTAGATCTTTGATGATGTGTCTGTTCCATTTTTGCTCACTATTGAATTGCTTTTCAGACCTTTTGCTTGCCTGTCCCTGGGGCTAGCTCACCCTGGAAATCCCTATTTTATGGAAGCTCAGCTAGATTTGGAGGCCTTGGGACTTGTTTAACTGCTGATAGGAAGGTCTTGAAATGAGCAGAGTGGATGGTGTAGGGCCGGATGGCCATCGCCCAGGCGCTCCCAGCCGGGAAGCAGAGGCTCAGCGGTAGCCCGTGGCCTTTGTCAGGAGGTTACCGCCCCTCCCCCAGGTTGAATGGGTCCCAGGAGGAAAGCAGACCTTCTAGCTCCAGTGCCTGAGGCAGCGTGTGTCCCGGAGCCGCTATTCACGGCTACTTGTCGATGAACAGCTGACCAGATGCCTCTTTCTCTCACCTGTGACGAGTGAGTGTCTGGTTCCCTCTGGGCCTTCAGATCTTACTGGAAGGTGGTCTTGTCAGAGGCACAGTCCCTGATGACCCTCTCGCGGCGCTTCCTGTGGGATTGTGTGTGACTTTTTGTTTATGACACGACTCCCTCTTCCTGTTTGTCCGCTCCTGAGGGCCGGGCTGGGCCCTGGCTGTGTCCTGGGTGCCTGGAGCATCTCCTGGAACCTCATGGGATTTAGGAGATTTTGCTGAAATTGATAATGTTTTTATCCAATGTTGTTGTCTGAAAGTAAAATTCATAACTTTCTGGCTCCCTGTTTTTTTGATTTTTTTTTTTTTTAATCTTTTGCTCAGTATTGAACAAACTAGATTTGTTACATTAAAAAAATATGAATTCGGACCGGTGGCCCTGTGGCTACTATGGTGGGTGCAGTGAGTTTATTACAAGAACCATATTCAAATATCGCTGCTGGGCCTTTTCTCCTGAGAAGTTCATCATCTACTGAGTGACTTTGCCTCCGTGGTTATTACATTTTCTGCCCTCTGGTTATCTGCTTCTTAGAGCAGTTTCACAAATTAGGGAAATAAGATGCTTTTTCCAATTAGCCATGCAGAAGTGATGTCTCATTACATTTAAACAGACACAGAGGATAATGAAACATGCAGGCTTTTTAAGCCACATTATTTATGTACAGTTTTTAGAATTAGGGTGATGAGTTTTCCATGGCCCTGAAGGATGGACATTTTCTAGGAGGCACATAGAAGCGGAGCACAGGGGACGTTCAGAGTGGGCTCCTGCCCGCGGCCGTGCACTTCCTGTGCTCTTGTATGGAGACGCGTGGGCTCTGCCCCCTGCCCCCGGCCGGGCCGGTAGTAGCTGGAGGAAGACCGCTTCTGGAGGCTCTGGGGTTGGCCACCAACGATCTGGGGCCACATCCAAGTGGGTACCTGGCATTTGCCCATGGAGGACTCCTCAGCAGCCTGCTCTGCGTGGCTGACCCCTAGACCCAGGCCTGAGCTGGCCAGGTCAGCCCCACCTGCTCCTGCCACGGTGGGCCCGGCAGTGCCCGAGTTTCCTGCTGCAGCCCATTCAGAGTCTCTGTCCCATGCGACCTCGCTCGGAGGCGCAGCAGCCTGCACGCTGGTGTCTTCCATCCCGGCTGCCTGGCAGGGGTCTGTTGGGTCAACTCAGCGAATCTGTGAGCTGTCTGCCAGGATTCTGGCCATGGCTGAGCTCCTGGCTTGGTCTCGTCAGACTGTGAGAACGGGGCCTGGGACCCCTTCCTCCTGCGGTCCCTGTGGTGGTGCCTGGCGTGTGGCACGGTGGCTGAATGATGCCACATTAAATCACACACTCCTCCCGTGTGGGTATTCTGCAGGTCCTCCCACAGGAGAGGTGACACTGGAGGGTCCTGCAGGTGTTGGGCGTGTTCAGTGCTCCCCTTTCTGCGGCTTCTTCCTCCTCGTCTCTTCCTTTGGGTCATAATTGAGCCATTCCCTCCACAGAGGTGGGGATGCGTTTGTGAGAGGCCCTGAAGTACTTATTTGTTATATAATCAGTTCGCTAAACTCTCCTGGTATATATATCGGGGCTCTGATCCATAGATCTTTCCTTTTCTGTCTCTGTTTTTATGGCAAAACATATCAGAGCAGAAGGATTTCTATAACATATATGTTCAAATTCAAAGACACGAGTAAGCATTAACTTACAGACGCCCACTGTTAGCTGAAGAAAGAGCAAGAGCTAGTGTCTGTGAAGGCCCCTCTCTGGCCCTCCCCAAACACCTCCCTGTCTCCCAGCAAGTGACCATTCTCTTGAATTTTGGTTGACCATTCTCTTGCTTTGCTGTCTGGTTTTATCATGTGTTTATATGCATATATATATTTTTACCCTTTTTAGTTTCTATTTTGTGATGGGATCATTCTAAATATATCTGTGGTTGCTCTTTATGTCACAGCATTTGGTTTTCAGGGTTATGTGTTGGTGCCTGTGGGTGGCATTCATTTTTCGGTGCCGCATAGTTCTCTGCTGCTTGGTGTGTGTGTTGATCCCTCCGGTCTCATGCCGCTTGGGCATTCTGGCCATTTTCACTCCTGTGTGTTTTCTCAGGACGTCGCTGTGCACGTTCCTGTGTGAGCCCAGTGTGCGCATAGAGAGTGCCTCTGGCGTGTGTACGGGGAGGGGTCCTGGGGGCTGGCGCAGTGTGCACAGCTGACACTGGGTGGAGGTCTTGGGGAGAGTGCCCAGCGCCATCCCTCACCTGCACTTGGGATTGTCAGGCCGAGCCCCCTGCCCTGGCTGTGGACATGAAGTGGTGGCCTGCTGGGCTTTTGACTTTCACTCCCTTAAGTGCACATGAAGTCAAGTATTTTTTCATAGGTTTCTTGGCCATTTGTGTTTCTTCTCTTGTGAAATGCTTTTGTTCCATATTTCTATGGGGTGTTTGTTAGCTTGTTCTGTTGATTTAAAGGAGTTGCCAATCTGTTGAGGGTGCTAATTCTGTTTTGGATGCATATGGATACATGCATCTCCCTTCCGGTAGTGGGTTGTTCTTCACCCTGATGGTGAGTAGACATTCAATTTACTGTAGCCAGTTCCCTGGTCTTCACCTTTATGATTATGCCTTTTTGCATCTGTTTTTATTTTTTATTTAAAATTTTTCTTTTTTTTTTAAAGATTTTATTTATTTATGAGAGACAGAGAGAGAGGCAGAGGGAGAAACAGGCTCCCAAGGAGCAGAGGGCCCGATGCGGGACTTGATCCCAGGACTCTGGGATCATGACCTGAGCCGAAGGCAGACGCTTAACCATCTGAGCCACCCAGGTGCCCCATCTGTTTTTATTTTTTAAAGATTTATTTATTTGAGTGAGAGAGAGAGAGAGCGTACATGCACGCATTTGGGGGGAGGAAGAGGGAGGGGGAGAGAGAAACTCAAGCAAACTCTGTGCTGAGCATGGGTCCTGACACAGGGCTTGATCTCACAACCCTGAGATCATGACCTGAGCCTAAACTGGGAGGCGGACACTTAACCGACTGTGCCACGCAGGTGCCCCGCCTTTTTGCATCTTAAGACATTCTGTTTAACCTCATGATTTCAAAGAAGTCTGAATCTTTCTTCCAAGAGTTTTAAAGTTCTGTCCTTTAGGTTTAGAGCCATAATCTGTTTGGAATGGACTTTATGTGCGTGGAGTTTGATGTGGCAGTCTGATTTCTGAACACGTTCCCCACGTGGATAAGCAGTTGTGCCCCCACCCATGGATCGGCTCGGTCTTAAATCAGGATTCCATACGTATGTGGGCTCCGTGTGGGTTGTCATCCATTCTGCTCGTCTGTCTGTCCGTTTGTCCCTCTGCTGGCTTCCTCTTCTTGCTTCTGTGGTTTTGCCGTCCTGCAGGCCAGGCTGCCCGTGCCTCATTCTGGGCCATTCGTGAAAATGTAAAATCAGCTCGTTAGTTTCATGAAAATCCTAGAAATCACATTGAATCTGCCCATCAGTTGGAGAGAATTCACATTTTGTTTTTGCATTTCTTTAGTTCTCTGGATCTTTTATTTTTATTTATTTATTTTTAAATATTTTATTTATTTATTTGACAGAGAGAGACACAGCAAGAGAGGGAACACAAGCAGGGAGAGCGTGAGAGGGAGAAGCAGGCTTCCCGCGGAGCAGGGAGCTCGATGCCCGCATCGGGACCCTGGGATCATGACCTGAGCCAAAGGCAGATGCTTAATGACTGAGCCACCCAGGCGCCCTGGATCTTTTATTTTTAAATAATGTTTTCTTTCTTGCCTTCTTTGGATACTCTCTAGAAAGGCTGTTGACTTTTGTCAGTGAATCTTCTATCTGGCACATTTTACTAACTTCTTTCATCAGTTCTCATGTTTTGTGTGTGGATGTGGTTGAGGTTTTAGAGAAGGTAATCATATTACTTGTGGATAATGGCAGTTTCTTTTTCTTTTCTGTTTGTTTTGTTTTACTGGCGAAAACTCCTGCCATAATGCTGAGGACAGTGGGGGAAGCAGGCATCCCGGTGTCGGTCCTGATCATAACGGGAGGCCTGTTCACATTACACTGACTTAGGGTAGTTACTCTAAGCCTTACAGATGCTGTTTGTCATGTGAGGGGTGCTGCCTTGCTCGTGGTGTTGAAGTCATAAATGGTTGTTGAGGTCTAACAAGTCCTTCCCCCGTCATCTGATACGAGAATATTTTTGCGCCCTTATTCTCTTAACGTGGTGGATTGAGGGACTGTATCTTTTGGAAGTAAGTCTGGTTGTTGGGGGTGGATTTTTCCAGGGCCTGGCGGGAGCAGGTCAGCGGCCATCTGGTGAGCCGCACCGCCAGAAGGGAAGTCTGGTCGCTCCTGAATTTGAAAAATGCTTTTTTCTGACCAGCCCGTTTCTTCACAACGCTTGGACGTGTAGCTGTGGTTGTTGTGTTGAATCTTTGGTCTGGTAATAGTGACACTGCGCTGTTCTGTTTGAAAGTGTTTTGAGTGTAGCGAGACATCTGTGCCTTTACTAACCTATTAAACACTTGTCTCGAGCTCAGAACGTGGGGCGTAAATTGCCATGTTTGAAGGAGGTGAGTGTCAGGTAATTCCCACACCACACTCGGCCTCATTGCTTGCTTTAAGAGAGCTCTACGTTATTAATTAACATCGTGATAAATCATCAGGGGCCGTCTTGGTATGTCCGGCGGCTATTCTGTGTGATAGGTGGCTGCCTTTTAGTGCACATGTTAGATCTGTTACGGGCTCTTACTTGGTGTCATTCATCAGGTGTTAGAATTCATATGGGGCTGGTGTTCCTTGGATCAAGTTGCAAAAGCTTGTGCTGTGGTAACTTCTTTCTGGGCCACATTGCTCCTGGGTTTCCAGGGATGCGAGCCCCCCAGTCCTCCCAGCAGAACTGTGGATGATGATGTTCCTTGCACAGAAATGATCTCCATGGTGCTTTGTGTGCTGTGTGTGGGTCATGCATATGGTAGAGTGTTTTCAGATTTCTGAAATCAGATTTTTGTAAGTCCTCACGGGCACAGTGGCCTTCTTGGGTTTAGTGTCTTTCGTGTTTTAGACCACAGAGTGGTTCAGCAACTGGAGCGCCCCGCGGTGCTGGCCGGGTCCTGCCTTGGGGATCCATGAGGGCATGGCATGTTTGCAGAGTGAAGACGGGGACCTCTCGAGCCCTCCCGGGAGCCTTCTGTGCAGGGATGTGCTTTGAGGTTTTTTAGGAGAATCCTTTCTTGATGCTCAGGCGTCTGATGTCTGGCGAGCGAATGAGCTGGGAATGCCTGCCACGTTTGCATTTTTTCAGCCCCGGTGGTGACAGATAGTAACAACTCTTTTATTACTGTTCCTGAGTGTAAGCTGGTTCGTAGAAAAGATACTTTGGGAAGAGTTTCAAGTTTGAACTACTTTTAATGAATTCCGACTCTTTAGACAAGCACATCAGGAATGTTAACAGAACTTTAACGGCTAGTAAGACCCAATTTGTATTCATTGTTTGAGCCATTTCCCATCATCCTGTGTCTTCACTAAACTTGTCCTTACACGCGGCGCATCCTGTCTTTATTGTCCCTTGGCAGATGATAGTGCTACTTAAACTGACAGCACATTACTTAATCCTGAGTTAGCGCGCCGTGAGGGCTCTCTCCCCTGGCTCAGCACGCCTCTCCCTCCAGCCGCCCCGTGTGAGCAGCCTTGCTTGCACCTGTCCCGCTGCGGTCACTGAACCCCCTGGACCTCTGGCAGATGACGTGCTGGGGGCTGCGAGCCCCTGAAGAAGTCCGAGTGGACGCCCAGGCCCGGGCGTGGTCTCTGTCCTCAGCACACCTCAGCACAGTGCTGCCGAAGGGTGGCCACAGACAGGCCTGCAGGAAGTGGAGGGGGTCCTGCCGCTTCGTCCAGAAAGTCTGTGTGTGTGTGTGTGTGTGTGTGTGTGTGAGAGAGAGAGAGAGAGAGAGAGAGAGAGCGAGTGAGCGATAGCCAAGTGCTCTGAAAGTCTGGGGCTTAGTGACAGGGTTGGGAGGGGTCCATTGCTGACATGACCACTCCCCCAGGATAGTGAGATTGCAAAGCAGGAAAGGAGATTTCGGTGCCCTGAGCTCTGGCTTTTCCTCCAGTGCACACGCACGTGCCCCACACACCTGCCCGCACACAGGTACCACACATCTGTGGGCACACGCACCTCACACCTGTGCACACATCTCACGTGTCTGTGTACATGCATGTGTACACACCAGGCCCCTCTGATGACCAGGTCCCTGCTAGGCCTCGGACAGGTGGAAATCAAGTTTAGATGTAGTTTGCTCAGCAGGAGCTCATTGACTTGCTGTTTCTTTCTTACCATATAGTTATAATTTTTTGGTGGTCTCTCGTTTTTGATTTGCATATGAAAGCATATGTACTAATGCAGATCGGTGGTGGCATTTTGTAGGCCTCACAAGACCCCCGTTTAGTCAGATACCAGCGTGGACTCCTGGCTCTGCTGCTCTGGGTGAATTGCTTACCCTGTGGCTGCCTGAGCTTTCTCATCTGTATGAGTTACCTGTTCCCGTGTAACGACATCACCACAAAACTAGCACTTCAAACAACACACACTTACTCCTATTTGTTGTCCCGCAGTTTCGGTGGGTCAGGAGTCTGGGCATGTCTTAGGATCTCCCCAAGTGGCAATCAGGTGTGGTCTGGGCTGCAGACGCATCTGAGGCTTGACTGGGGAAGGGCCGCTTCCAGGCCCACGTGGTTGCTGGCAGGATTCGGTTGCTGGTAGGCTGTGGAGCTGTGGCCCGGGTTCCTTGCTGCTTCTCAGCTGCCCTCAGTTCCTGGGCACACGGCCCTTTCCTTATGCAGCTCACAGTGTGGGAGCCTGTGTCCTTGAAGTCAGCAGGGAGAGCGTCTCCCAGCAGGACGGTTGTCGTCCTCTGTGACATAATCTTGCACATCCCATCCCCTGTGCAAAGCAGGGTGCAGGGCTGTTCACACTTAAGGGGAAGGGGCCACACAAGAGCGCGTACACCAGGAGGTGGGGGGAGGCACAGAGCCATCCGGGGTCTGTCCGCCACCTCGTCTGAAAGGGGTAGTAATCATACCTGCCTCCACGTGTAGAGGAGGATGAGCTAGTGAAGGTGGTCAGGACAGTAGCATTGAATCGATGTTAGCAACTACGTGATCACACTAGCGTTGTCATTCCTGGGGTTAGGTTGCCTACTGACGCCCACGTACTGCACTGTGGCATCCAGGGCTGTCCCCAGTGACGCCTTCCTGTCCTCAAGGCACTCCTCCATCTCTCCTTTGCTCTCAGTGGCCTCCGGAATGCAGTGTGTACCACTGTGGAGCCTTTCCACCCACGTGGTGGGGGGCTGACGCTGTCCTTTGTTCCCAGCCCTCCTCAGGCCTGGTTGTCGTGTGGCGACCACAGAGGCCCTTGCTCCCTGCCTTGGGTCACCTGGAGGGTGCCGCAGACAGTGCCCTGCACCATGTGGTTCTCTGTTGTGGTGCCCTGCTCGGGTGCCCAGCCCGGGAGCTTCTTTCAGAGTAGGCTGACCCCATCTCTGGGTGCCCCGCTGCCATGTCTTGAGGGTAGCCCTGTAGAGGGGACAAGGGCCATGCGAAGAATGGCCGAAGGAGTGGCCTGATCCCATCCTGGGTGCTCTTGGGGCCATCGAGCATCGCCTTGTGCAGGGGATGAAGGCCGTGCTGGGAATTGAAGGAGCCACACTCCACCAGGGAGGCATGGGCCAGAGCGGGTACTTTTCACCTCGCTTGGCCCCATTGTCTTACCTGTGGGTCTCCGGTTGGGGGCCTGCCCGAGCTGACGGTGGGGATGCACCTCCGCTATTCAGGCTCCACTGTTCCTGGCCACGTTGTGACTGAGCGTGCATGCACGGGAATTCCCCATCTTCCTGGTTGTCTTTGCTAGAACTTTCCAGTGTGGGGTAGAAACCGGCCAGTGAGCTTCGGGGTCTTATTCGTGAGGAGATGCTTAGCTGACTTTCACGGCTCTGCACTGCTCTGTGGTGAACTGTCACAAGTTTGTCCTGCTGGGCACTGCCCCCGCTTGTCCTCATGCAGCCTGGTCCTGCCCATTCTCTGTCCCTGGTGCGGTCTCGGCGCTGACTGTGCCCTCGCTTGCTCAGCCTGTCCCTACCCTGTCCACGGCGAGGAAAGGGTTGGGACACTGTCCCGGGCTTTCCTTGTGCCCAGGTGGCCGGGCAGGGCCGTGACTGCTGCGTGGCTGCCCGGAGGCGGGGGGGTGGTGGCTAGGGTCTGCGAGAGGGGTCCTCCCCTGCATGGGCCCTGCGTGCCCGTCTGACCACCATGCCACTGCAGTGACGGGTCGAGTGCTGCTTCCAGTGTCACCAGGGAGAGGGCGTCCAGTGTGGCGGCACGGTGTCCGCCACGTCGTGTTTGCACAAGAGAAATGGCAAATGATGCCACGTATTGAGTGGTTTTGGTCTTTTGCTCTTGTTTGAATATTCTTGCTAGTTCTTGCTAGAAAGCGGTTGTAAAATGAGACACAGGTATGAACGTATGTCCATGAACGCACGACTCGTTCAGCAGCAGGTCCTTAGCAGCTGCCCTGTTGGGACAGGCTCTGTGCCCAGGTGCCCCGGCTTATGTGCTGGCTACTTTCTTTGTTGGGAGCAAGCACAGTGGATGGGGGCCTGGATTCTAGGGCTGGTGGTGCCCCTTGTTGCCCGTGGGCCCTGGGTTAAGAGACTTCCCCATCTAGGCCCCAGGGCCCCTGCTGTAGAGCTGTGTTGGTGCTGATTTGGGGATGCAGACCACAAGCTCGGTGATATTTGGGAGTGAGGGCAGTGCAGAAAGGGGTTGACCTCCTCGGGTACAAGCGCAGTTAGCCCTACAGGCTTGACTTCTTTGGAAATGAGGCAATTCACACGCTGTTTGGGCATTTGCTCATTGAGCCTGCCCCGTGTGCCTTCTTAGCATGAGGCCTGGGTCAGCAGTGAGGGTCTTGCAAGGAGAGAGAGGAGGCTAAGCTATTCCTGTGTCCATAGCCTGGGTGATGGAACGGCTGGTGGGAATGTATGTGATGGGAAGATGCCGGAGCAGGTGCTCTTGGGTGATGATAACTGTGCACCGATTAAACAAACCAAGCGCATGGATACAGAGAACAGATGGGTGGCTGGGAGAGGTGGGGGTGGTTGTGGGTGCAATGGGCGGGGGTGTCAATGTAAAGTAAGTCAGGGATGTAATGGACGGTGTGCTAACTGTTTAATAATACTGTGTTGCATGTCTCCAAGTTGCTAAGAGATGTTCAAAGTCCTCATCACGAGAGAAGAAATTTGTAACTGTGACGGGTGTTAATTAGACTTACATATATTACAAAAGATCATTTTGTAATATATACCAATGTTGAGTCACTCTTCAAATATTGTACACCTGAAACTAATATAATGTCATATGTCACTTCTGCCTCATTTAAAACAGTCTGTTTACCATATGAGGGAAATTCAGAGCATCTTTCCATGTACCCCCTCCCCAGACCACAGCCCCCATCCCCCCACCATGCTTCCTTCCTTCTCTCCATTCACCCATCCATCCTTGGGTGCACCTGCCCGCCCGCCTGCCCGGCCCTCTGCTCTCCCATCCCTCCACACGGAGGGAGCACTCACCCAGAGGCCAGATGCTGCTGTACCACCTGACCACGTCCTGGGCAGCCGTGTGCAGTCTCTGCCCGCGGGGCTTGGGGCGGGGGCGGACAGTGTCTCCTGTGGGAGCCAGCTCGTGTGGCAGGGCTGAGCCCGGGGCTCCGTGAGACACTGCAATTGCGTTTAAGTCAGTAAGAAATTAAGATCATGGGGATTTTATAAAAAATTAAGTAGCAATTAATACTTTGTTTACATTTTTACTTTTAATGTTAGAGACAGTGAAAAATGTTGCTTGTATATATGTATTTTGAGGGAAAGAATGCGTACATTTTAAAGTTTCTGATGTGTTTACTTTTGCTTCACCACCTGTTCAATTTTCTTGCAGATTTTTGAAAGGATATTGTTTATATGGGCGATACGTCACCCTGCCAGTGGATATGTTCAGGGGATTAATGATCTTGTCACTCCTTTCTTTGTAGTCTTCATGTGCGAACACATAGGTAAGACCATATCATGATGTTTTTTTCCCTGCAGACATTAAACGTGAACTTTGGTGGCCTTGCCAAGTTACTATGCATCATTGCACCAATGTTGAGATGTGCCATTAAGTTAAATGTTGTAATGACAACTGAAAATAGAGTATAGTTTCCTCATTGACGCCAGCTTTAAAAGAATCTGTAAATCCACGTGTTTAACTACTGAAGAAGACATTAAGATGCAGTTTTTACTCTTACTGTCTTCTTTTTAACCATACACGAGGAGCATGGTTTTGTTCTGATGGCTGGCTTTCACAGGGTGGATTTGAATGGGTCGGGTCAAGGTGACAGAACGTTAGTTGAATGTTCTGCTGACAAGCTAAAACCTGAGCTTTGATTGCATTCTGCAGCACGTTGTCTCCTTTCTATCTTTGATGTTAGTAGCGGTTCATTTTATGGGAATGTTAATTACATGCAAAGTAATTGGTTTAACGGAGATTTAGGTTGGGCAGTGCGGTCTCTCTTTGAGTGCTGTGTATTTTTTTCTCCATTTATGGTATAGCAGTCAACTGTAATATAACTGTACCTGTTATGAACATATGTTAAGCCTTAGAAAAATTCTGAAAATATAAATGTGGGATCTACTTTAATTTATCTGTGGATAAAAAATAAATAACCAAAGGAGGGATTTGCCGTTTGTGTGCAGTATTTTTATTAAAAACCAATTTTAATTTGTCTTCACGTGAACCTTCCCAACTTGATATTTGTTTGTTTTTATGAGATTGTGTCTTTAGCCGCTTCAGCTTCTCATCATGGTTGTGATCCGAGGGAGGAGGTTTGGCTGGGACAGATTACTCTCTGAGGACGAGAACATGCTCGTTCAGTGCATTTTATTGCAACCTCTCACACTTTGTTTGCGTTGCTGATTTCATAGGAGGGCTTTCATTGCTAAGCAACTAATGAGGACCACCACGGCTCTGTCTCTAATCGGCTCTCATGGAGGGGAGAAGCCTGCTCCGAGAGCGCTTGCCTTTCTGCTTCTTCCTCCCGCCTTGACAGATAATGAAAATGTTCTTAATGATCCTAGCACAGTAGGGCCTGTCAGTAGACTTCGGGGTTGTTAATTGAAAGAAGAAGTTCAGCTGAGATGGGATTAGAGAATTGATATTCCATGTTAAATAGACCATTTAATTAATGTGGTAAGTAAGTTTGTCTCAACTACTTTACCACCAACTCATGCCGTAAGACCCAAGCCATCCTTAACTGGGTTTGCCTGAATCGTCAGCGAGACGGACTGTGGTGGTCATTGTCTAGAAGAGAGAAGAACCAGAGGAGCTAGGATTTGTGCTCTGTCCTGCCTTCCTGTGACACCCCCCTGCACACACGTGTGCACATGCACCAGGACGCGCACGTGCATCGAGTGGATGTACGGGGTGGTTTGGGGACATTTGTATGAAACGCACCATTTATTTCTGGCAGTTGGCTGTGTCTTTAAGTGGACATGTTTTACTTTTTGGTCCTGGCTTTCAGGTATGATTGGTGGGTGTGAGTTCTTTCACCTCTTGCCATCCGCACTTGGGAGTGTTCGTGTGTCGGTCCTGGTCCACCTCTCCTTACTTTAGAAAGCCTCAGGTCTGTTGAAGTGTCCTGGAGCCCAACCCGCCAGCCTCCTGTGCGGTAGTGTCATTCACGAAGACCTTCATGGGCGGGCGCTGGGGTGCTGGTCTTGGGCAGAGCACCAGCGTGTGGAGACCGCGTCAGTTCAAGTCAGCCTGTGTCGAGAGGGCATCTCCTGGTCCTCGGCAGGGTGGTAGGGACACAGGCGAGCAAAGCGAGTATGGTTCCTGCCCCGTTGAGCTTGTGGTTACAGCAGGAAGACAGGTTTTAAACCAGTAACGAAGAAGTTTAATGAAAACAGACATTCGTGTTATCTTGAGGTGCATGGGGTGCAGGAAAGCAAACCCAGGCCTAGGGCTCAGACGACTCTGTGGCGCTCCAGCTGTGCCTTGTGGGATGAGCAGGGGCGTTGTGTGGAGGGAGCGTGGGAGTGCAGTGGACGGGCTGGAAGACCTGCTGTGATGCTGGGCCTGGTGACGAGGGAGGGCGGTCCCCATAGGATGAGTCCCCGCGGCAGCTCTGGGACAAGTCTGCTGGGCGCGGGGAAGCCCGGGCGCTGTGCAGAAGCTCCCGGGCATGGGGCACGCATGCTGCCAGCCACTAGGCTGAAGGTGTTCTGGTTGGCTGGGTTTTTAAGCGGGTAAACCTTATATGCTTTGCTTATTGAAGATCTTGCAGATACAGTTTTTTCTTTCAGAGGGTGAAACCTGGTCATAGGATTGTGTGGTTTGGATCCCTGAGTGTCCTGCAGGACTTTGGGGTCTGCATTCTGTTCCCACATGACCGTTCAGACGCTCGTGGTGCCCAATGGCACAGGGGTCAGCCCGCGTGCGCCCTCCCTCCCAAAAGATGCCCATGACTCTGTCCTCAGGACACGCGTGTGTTGTTTTGGTTTTCCTTTCTTCTAAGCTGAACTCTGGGAAACAGTCCCCATTAATTGAGGGCAGAAGAATCCCCTCCTGGTGTGAGATCCCTCCAGGCGCCCTCAGGCTGCGGTGGGCAGAGCTGCCGGGCCTGATCAGGAGCCGGGCTTTGCCCGTGGAGGGTTTGTTGCACGTCCCCGGCTCCAGGCCTGCCGTGCTCCTGCTGGTTCACGAGCGAGGAGGGGAATCCGGCATCAGCTCCAACGACTGTGATGTCCCAGGCAGGGGCAGCCACTTCTGAGCAGCAGGGGTCCTGACTTTGCAGGTCCTGCCACATAGCGGCCTTTTAATGCCATGTTTTGTGACTTGAAAAAGACGGAGATGGGAAGTGAACAGTGGCTGATGTATCTGGGGTTGACAAACAGGGTCTGATTCGGAGGACTTTGGCTCATCAAGTAGATTGACTGCTTCCTTTGCAGAGGGTTGGTTCATCTTCATGGGGAGGCTGGCCAGGATGATGAGTGGTGGAAGCAACTTGCAGGGCATGAAGAAATGGTCAGAGAACACGGGGAAGCCGGGAACAAGGGGAGAACAGGAGTAGCCTGGAAGTGGAGCAGCATGGAGCTGGTCCAGTGGCCCTGACGGTCTCCCAGGGCTGTTAACACAGCGCTGGGATGGGTCAGAGTCGTGTGCCACTGGCTCAGGTCTCCTCGCGGAGCACCTCACACTGCTGGGGAAAGGCCGTTTGGTCCCACTTTCAAAGGTCACAGCGTCCCCCGATGCAGGTTTAGCACACGCACATCTATGCTCACAGGCACACGCGTGTGTGCACGCACAGCACATGCCAGCCACCACTTGCCTACGTAAACGTGGCACGGATCCTTGACTGCCCTCTGAATGGGCCCACAGTCTTGGGTGGGCTCTGGAGGCTGTCATCCTCAGGAGGGGTGGGGGAGGAGGTCAGGAGACTTCCTGTGATCTCAGAGGTGGGGTGGCAGTGTGCAGAGCCCGTCCAGGTGTGGAGGCTGGTAAGTACAGTCATTTAGGGTGCACTGAAGCCTGGGGAGTCCCCATGAGTGGAGTTCTATAACGGGAGTAGATGACATGCTCAGAAAATTCCGCCGTGGAAGAGTGCCCGATGCCGGGAAGGTTTGGGAATTTAAGGGGCTGAAGCCTTAGGGATAAGAAGCTTTAGGTGCATAGACGCTAGGTTTGCCGATGTGTGAATGTGCCCGTTCTCGATCCGAGCCACGCCTTGGTGCCTGATCATGCAGAGTGCATCCTTGACCCAGAGGCCAGGCAGAGTGTGCAGGACTGCCTAGCCAGCACACCTGGTAGATATGTCACCTTCCTCTCGAAACAGGTATGTGACAGGTGCTTGAATTTTACCTTTTGGAAGTTAGAGGAAGCAGCAACGTAGCTGCTACTTTGGACTTAGTTCAGGCCCCTGAGGAAGGCAGGTCTAGAACAAGGTTGAGAGAGGACCCGCGCTGTCCCAGCAAAAACAAGGACCGTGTGCATAGAGAGACATCGTGGGCTGATGGGAGCAGGCCCAGAGGCAGGTGAAGGCAGGGCCCAGCACTGGAGAGAAAGCCTGGCCGGCGAGGTGGTGAAGGGGTTGACGTAGAGGGGAAGGAGGCTGATGGGAGCGGAGGGTGAGGAGAAGGAGAAGTCTGGCATGTTCCTAGGGTCCAAGGTGGATGTGGTGCCATTGTCCTGGACAGGCAGCTGGTTTAGGAGGTGAGATGACCATTCTGGGTTCGGACTCGTTGATCTGGAGCTGGGGGAGAGGTTTGCACTGGGGGTTGCGATGAGAATTGTAGCCCTGGGGGTGGCAGCTGAGAGGCGTGGCTCTGAATGTGCTTATCCAGAGTCCTGCGGTCACCAATGTGTTAGGGGTCTACGGGGACCTGACGGTGGAGGTTTATGGCTCTCTCCTACGTTGGCGTCTGGATTTCAGCAGTCCAGGCCTGTGCTGCTGCTGGGGGTGAGTCATCGGGCCCCGTGGTAACGTTCAGCGCTGGAGCCTGGCCGCCGGGGTTCAGACCCAGGCTCTGCCCCTTACCAGCTGTGCATGGCCTTTGTGGACGTGGGAATCGGAGGGCATGGCACCATTGCCTTGGTTGCCGTGAGGCCCGCGGGAGTTACTGTGTGAAGAGCTTCGAGCCCGTGTGTGAGCGGCTGCTGGGTGCATCTTCTGCACGTTCAAGGTCCGTCCAGGTAGCAGGTGTTGGCACTTCAGTCCTTCTTGTGGTCAGATGACCTCTGGTTGCATGGATACAGCACGTTCTAGTCATCCACATATCTCCTGATGGACGTTTGGGTTCTGTCTACTTTTTGGTTATTATCAATGCTGCAGCAGTGACCCCGTGTGCGAGGCGTGGCACGCACGTGCTTTCATCTCTGGGTGTCTGTGGACCCAGCGGTCACATGGCAGCTGCCGTTGGACGTTCCCGCCGCAGCGTGGGAGGGTTCCTGTGGGCCCACATCTTGCCAACACTTGCTACTGCTTGGTATTTTTCAAATGAGGTGGAAGTTACAGGTGTCCCTTCTGACCTCTGGGTCCCGTGACTCGGTTTCGCCCCGTCCCTGCGTCGCCGTGTTGTTTCCCTTCTCTCCTCTCAGCCCCGTTGATTTCAGCTCCTTGAAGCAGGATGGCGTCTCACGTGTGAGTGTGCTTGGCACAGACTGGAAGCTCAGCGGGCCCGTACTGAGCCAGATCCCTGCGGGGTTTTTGTGTGTGTCGTGCAGTTAGAAAACATGCTTTTCAGTGTGTGAGTAGAAGTACCTGCTCAGTATAGCGAAGCTGGGAAGCTGAGGCAGTGTGGCGGGGAGCCAGAGTCCTTGACTTTGACAGCCCTACCATTGACAAGGGGAGCCTGGGTGTATGTCTCTTTGCAGCCATGCAGGGAGCGCTGGGGAAGGAGCTCCTCTCTCTCCATCCCTGCACTCACGCTTCCCACCCAAGGGGTGGCTGCTTGGCTGGGGGGAGTCTCGCATCTGCCCGGGCCCCATTTCTGTGCCTCGGGTGGAGTCACGGTGTCACCTGTTCCAGTGCCTTCCCGTGGTGAGCCATCCTCTGGCCTCCTGCTGCCCACAGCCAGGCCTCCAAGTGCCTGGGCCTCTTCTCTGGGCTGTTGGCTGGGAAGCCAACTTGGCCCTGGTTTCTTCCTTCCTAGGCTCAGGTCCGCAGGTGGGTCCCAGCATCTAGATCTGCACGGGGGTAGGGAGGGCTCATCTAGCCTTGAGCCTGAGCTGCGTTTTTCCACCTGTCCTCTGTGTCAGGCCCCTGTCGGTTGCTCATTACTAATCACTCTGGTTCCTGTCCTGTGTGTGTCCCGGCAGGCAGGTGCAGGATGGGGCCAGGCCCACGTCAGCCCTCCAGGGTACCAGCTGTTTGGGTATAGTTCCTCTGTCTTTTCTTTGTGCATTGTAATTACTTAGTCGAGGGCATATTGTGTATAAAATTCTGTTTTGTGCTCTTTTCCCATTTAACCTTATAGCAAGCTTTCCCCTGTATCATTAAGAAATCTTTGTAAAGATGATTTCTACCTCCTGCACATAATATTCCATTGAGATAATATAGCATATTTCATGAAACCCTTCTACTGTTGTTGGATTTTTTTTTTAGGCTTTTTCCCTCCAGGCATGTTGTAATTTTAAAGTAAAGACTGTATTTTTCAAGTGGCAACTGTCATATTCCTTTTAACAGTGTTAAATTTGATTTAGAATTAAGAACCATTCCCTCACCTTGCATTGCACAATTTAAGCAGAGAATTATATTTTAGTTTTAAACATTTTCAGCAGGGTGAAAAACAGAGCAGCATCCCCCAGCCCCTATCATCTGTGCTATTAAATTCAGAAACAGTTCTGGTGGGGCACTTTGGACGGACACCTCAGGCTGACTGTGTGTGGGTTGGGCCTGTGGGAAGAATGGTTGGGATGGCAAGGGGTGTTTGTCCATTGGTTCTCATTATCAGCCTGTGTTAAGCTCCAATCTACTTGATTCTGTGTGTCATTTTTTCTTAAAGGAAATTACTTTTGACAGCAAATATGGAAAGGAACTGGAATAAACAATGTACTCACTTAAGAAAATTACGAATATGTATTTTTATGTTCCTGTATGTAAGTCAGAATCTCAAAAGTACAGGTTGTTTTTCAGTACGTTACTTTTGCCCAGAGAAGACGGTCAGCACACATTTGCACTTGGCACAGACTGGGGTTTGTGGGGCTGTAATTAATGCCCGATTGACGCAGGAGGTCAGCCCCCACAACCAGTCAGGCCGCGTGGGGGAAATCATGCGGGGGATTTGCGATTCACCGACGGTGAGCAGGTGTGGTCATTCTTTTGCCTGTCTCCACTCTTGGAGTATAAATTGGGCTCCGGTCACAGTGGGGAAAGAAGAGCTGCTGCCAATGATGAATTCGTTTCAGAAATTGCCGCCCTCACTTCCCTTGTTTGCACTGAAGTCTTTCTCATTGCGCTTTGTTTTCTCCACGGGTCACGTGAACCAGAGCGGCTGCTGGGTGCGTCTTCTGCATGGCTTCCGTGTGTGTTCGTCATGGCTTCGTTGTTCCCAGAGAGCGTGAGAACAGGGAGTTTCCTGTGGATGTTCTGGTTCCTGTGGGGACCGAGGGGAGCAGAGGGCCCTGGGAATCGGGGCGTCAGAGCCAGAGCCGGGAGGGCTGCTGGTTTTGCAGCCCCAGCAGTGACAGTGAGGTGCCGCGTCCTTGCAGGGCCTGTGACTCATACGGAGTCATATTTTCTATTTACAAACATGTTGATAATCCAAGTAATGGCCTTCTTGTTAAAAGTTAGAAAACTCCGTGACAGTATGGGTCCACGGCCCAGAAGCTGTGTCACTTGCATGTTTTGTTAATTTCTTCTGGCCTTCGTGTCAATGTACTTTTTTTTACAGGGTAGCAATTATGTTATGCAAGCACATTTTAATACTGCTTTTTTTTTTAAATATCTAAGCATTTTCTGAAGTCCTAAAACATTTTTTGAAATGTCTTTTTAATAAGTAGTGACATGCGGCTTTCAATGATGGGTGAGAAACTGGACAGAAGGTCAGCAAGCAACTAGAAAGAAGACTAGCAACTGAACGGCAGCTGAGCTAACTCGTCTCCGGAGCACTGCACCCAGCAGCAGTGGGACACACACCCTTCCCAAGTGCATGTGGAACAGTCTCCAGACCACGTGCCAGGCCATAAAGTGAGCCTCGGTACATTTGAAAGGATGGGAGTCATACAAAGAGTGCTCTCTGACCTCAAGGACATTTAGTTAGGTATCAGTTATAGCAGGAAATGTGAAGAAATTGGCAAATGTGTAGAGATAAGCAGTGAGTCAGAGAAGAAATCATAAGGAAGATTAAGAAGTAACTTTGAGATGAATGGAAAAGAAAACACAACATACCAAAACTTAGGGGATACATCTATGTCAGGCTCCAAGAGAATCTGTGGTCTTCAATGACGGTGTAGAAAGAACATCAAATCATTAACTTAACTCTTCGGTTTTTAGAAACCACAAAAGGAAGAGTATACTGAAGCCAAAACAAACAGCAGGAGGGAAATAAAGACTATAGTAGAAATAAATGAAATAGAGAATAGAAAAACAATAGGGAAAACCAACAGAACCAAAGCCGGTTCTTCAGAAATATCAGCAAAGTAGACAAACCGTAGCCTAGATTAACCTGGAAGAAGAGAAGACTCACATCACTAAAATCATGAGTGGGTTTAGAAATAAACAGCATTAAGGGAACACTATGAACAGCTCTCTAAATCAGGTAATGTAGATGTAATGGGGATATTCCTAGAAAGACACAGATTACCCAAACTGACTATGACGGTAATTTTGTACCAACTTGACGAGGCAGTGGTGCCCCTTGTTTGGTTAAACACCAGCATGGACACTGCTGTGATGGTATACTTTAGGGGTGATTAACGTTTAAATCAGTAGTCTTTGACTAAAGCAAATTATCTTGCTTGATGTGGGTTGGCTAATCCAGTCAGTCGAAGGGCTAAGAGCAAAGACTGAAATTTCCTGAAGAAGAAGAAATTCTTCTTAAGGCACAGAATGTGTCTGAATTTCTAGCCCACTGGTCTGTCCTGCAAATGTCAGACTTGCCAGTCCCCGTAATTATGTGAGCCTATTCCTTAAAATAAGTCTGTTTCTCTCTCTGTCTCAATGTGTGTGTGACCATGTTTATTGGTATTAGTATATAAGAGCAATATATATGAGGCTGAATTACTAATTTAAAAAAACTACAAAGAGAAGTCTAAGACCAGATGACTTCAGTGGTGAATTCCACCAAATATTTAATAAAGAATTAATACCACCCTTTCACAAACTTCCAAAAATAGAAGAGAAGGAACACTTTTCAGTTCATCCCATAAGGCTCATATTTTCCTGTTATCAGAATGAGACAAAGACATCACAAGGAAAGAAAACCACAGACCAATATCCCTTATAGAGATAGATGTAACAATCCTCAATAAAACATTGACAAACAGAATGTACCAATATAGTAAAAGGGTTATGCATCATGACAAATGGGATTTATCCCAGGAATGCAAGGTTGGTCCAACATATAAAAATCAATCAGTGCAATACACCTGTTAACAGAGTAAGGGACAAAACCCACATAATGACCTCAACTGAGACAGAAAAAGCATTTGACAAAATTTTGCACATTTTCATGATTAAAACACTCACCAAATTAGGAATAGAAGAATTTCCTGCTAAAGATCATCCATGAAAAACCCACAATTAACACCATAGTCATTGGGAAAGACTGAAAGCTCTCCCCTTAAGATCAGGGGCAGGACAAGGGTATCTACATTCTCTACTCTTCAACATTGTACTGGTTCTAGTCAGTGCAGTTAAGCAAGAAATTGAAGCAAGAGGCATCCAGAATGGAAATGAAGAGGTAAAAGTTGTCTCTCTTTGCAGATGAAAGATCTTGTATATAGGAAATCCAAAGGAACCCACTAAAAAACTATGAAAGCTGCTAAATGAGTTCAGGAAGAGTATAGGATACAAGATCGAGATATAAAAAGCAGTTATAGGGGCACCTGGGTGGCTCAGTTGGTTAAGTGTCTGACTCTTGGTTTCGGCTCAGGTCATGATCTCAGGGTCCCGAGTGTGAGCCCGCTTTGGGCTCTGCGCTCAGTGCAGAGTCTGCTTCTCCCTCTCCCTGTGCTCCTCTCCCCTGCTCATGCCCCCCCAATAAATAAAATCTTTAAAAAATCAGTTATATGCCTATACACTTGCAACGTGAAATCCAAAAATGAAAATATGAAAACAATTTCATTTACATTAACATCAAATTGAATAAAATTAGGTGTTAATTTAGTGAAAAGGTATAAGATTTATATTTTGAAAACTGTAAAACATTGTTGAAAGATACTAAAGATTTCAGTAAATGGATCCCACGTTCGTGGATTGGAACACTTTATAGTGTTAAGATGGTGGCCCTCCCCAAATTGATGTAAAGATTCACTGCAACCCTGTCAAAGCCATAGTGACTTTTTAGCATAGAATGACAAGTTTATCTTTAAATTCATATGGAAATTTAAGGGACCCAGAATAGTCAAAACAATCTTGAACAAGGACCAAGTTGTAGGACTCAAACTTCCTGATATCAGAACTTACTACAAAACTACAACAATCAAGCAAATATCATCCTGGCATATGGACAGACATGTAGGTTAATGGAAAAGAATTGAGAGTCTAGAAATAAATCTTCATGTTTATGGTCAGTTGATTTTTGACAAGGATGTCAAGACAATTAAATTGGGAAAATGGTGTTTTTGAACAAATGGTGCTGGGACAACTAAGTCTCAACTTGCAAAAAAAAAAAAAAAAGAAAGAAAGAAAAAAGAACGTCCCTGGGTCTCTCCATACACAAAAATAAAATGAATCATAGACCTCAGTGGAAGAGCTAACGCTATGAGAAGACATAGGAGTAGATCTTTACGACCTTGGGCTAGGCCATGTCTTCTTAGGTATGACACCAAAAGTGAAGGTGACAAAAGAGGGATGTAGGTAGTTTGGATGGATAACATCAAAATTAAAACTTTTGTTCTGTAAGCAATAGTCTCAAAGGAAGTGAAAAGACATCTTCAGAATGGGAGAAAATGTTAGCAAATCGTGTATCTGATAAGAGACTTAAATCCATAATAACATAAGGAGCTCTTCTAACTCAGTAAGAAGACAAGCTAATTAAAACATGAGCAAAGTGTTTGGACAGAAATTTCTCCAGAGAAGGTGTATAAATGGCCAGTAAGCACATGAAGAAACTACAGCGAGGTTCACCATTTCATACCCACCACGGTAGCTAGAATCAAAAAGGGGAACAGTAGCAAATGTTAGCAAGGGTGCGGGGGAATTCGAAGTCTCTTGTGTTTTTGAGGGGAACGTGAGACTGGTGTGGCCACTCCGGCAGACAATCTGGCATTTCTCGAGAGTTGGACACAGTTACTGTGTGAGCATTCGTGGGAGCATCGTTCATTAAAGCCAAACCAGGTGTTCATCAGCTGATGCACACCGTAGTGAAGGGTGGTACACCCAGACGGTGTGACGTCACAGAGCAAGAGAAGAGAGTGAGGCGCTGACGCGCTGTATCACACGGGTGGGCCTGAGGACCGCACACGACGTGAGCCATGCCAGACAGCGTCCACACGGTGCCAGATTCCACTGATACGAAATATCTGCAGCAGGCAAATGTGTAGAGACAGAACGTAGATTAGTGGTCTCTTGTGTCTTAGGGACAGAATGGGGGTCATGGGCATTGACTTTTAATGGGCACATGGTGGAAAACGTCCTAAACTTAGATGTGCTGGTGGTTGCACAATTTAGCGAATAGACTATAAACCACTTTACGTGGTTGTGTTATGTGGCATGTGAGTTGATTCTCAGTAAAGCTCTTTAAAAAGAAAGTAGAGGCCATCTTAGTCCAGCAGTGTGTCAACGACAAAACAGCAGAGTGGGTAGCTTCTACCAACAGAAACTTACCTCTCAGAGTGGTGGAGGCTTCTCCCCTGCTTGTGAGCCGACATCCTCTCTCCTCGCTGTGTGCCCCCGTGGTGAAGGAGCAAGGGAGCTTTGTGGGGCCCTTGTAAAACACTGACCCCACTCATGGGGGCTCCTTCCTAAGGACCTCTCCAAGGCCACAACCCCTAACGCCATCATCTCTGGGGGTCAGGATTCAGTGTGTGGATTTTAGGGGGATGGAGACATTCAGACCATCGAGGGCCCTCATTCCAGTGACAGGAGATGGCATAGCCTGGCGGTTTTCTGTTGATGAACATCTGTGTGGTTTCTGCTTTTTCACTGTTACAGTATCTGTAAATAAATTCTTGATCGCATTTTGGATTATTTCCTTGTCACGCATTCTTAGAAGAGGTGTTTCTGCATCATGCTTGTCAGTATTTCTAAGTCTTGATGACATTTGTGGGGTATTTACCGGGAAGATGCTTGAGGGCCTACACCTGCCAGCCACGTAAGAGATTGCCATCTCCCTCTGGCTTTAATTACGAATGGGTCCTTGGTATGCTGGCTGGAGACAGGACCAGCGTCTGTGTCTGTGTGCTTACCCATGCGCTGCATTCGTTGGTAGATACTTTAGTATTTACGTGTGAGCCTGTTCGACACAGGCTAGAGCTCAAAGATGTTAAGTGACTTGGTGAATTAATTGGAGAGCCAGGAGTAATTAATACACTCTGCAGTATTGACATTTGAGTTTTCAGCCTGCAAGAATCTTATTCAGCTGGCCTAATTAGGAACTCAGGAAAGACCAGGGTGTGTGTGTGCGTGCATGTGCGCGTGCATGCAGGTGTGTATAGTAGAACAGCAATGGGGTGGGAAGCCGGGGACTGCAGTGCTCAAGCTTGTATGTGCCCATGTTGCAGAAGCACAATGTTTGACCAACAGCCTCTTCCAGGTGACTTCCTTCTCAAGAAGGTTTGCTCCTGGGTCCGTGAAGCATGCGCGTGCCCACAGGTCCTCCCTCCGGAGGGACAGCCGGCCCCGCACTCTGCACACGGACCCTGTTTCCTGGGCCTGGGTCAGGAATCCCCGTGAGCATTAAAGCCTTGCAGGGCAGCGTAGGCTCACAGAAGGCTCCGCCACTTACATTTGAAGAACCTCATCCTTCCTCCCATAGACGGTAGCTCTCCTTGCCTTTTTATATTCTGCTCTGTTGGAGTCGGAGACTCACAGAATAGTTCTTAGGTGACACGCATCAATGACTGTCCTCTTTGCCTTCCAGTGTCCCGACGTGTTTCCAAGGTGATCATGAAAGTCCCAAGGCCACTTTCAGACCAAGTTATTACCAGTTTTGTACCAGTTTCCCAAGTCATTCACACACAGGTTCTTGCACACAGGTCCTTCCAGTACTGTGTGTCACATGAGCCGTTGGCGAGGTGTGACAGCTTCTCGGGCTGGGGCACTGGCCTGGGTCCCATGCAGCTGCGGATGGCGGACAGTGCTGGTGAGACCGCCCTGCACGGTGTGCCCGCGGGGGGCCGGCCGTGGAGGGGACACTCTGTGCGTGCGACAGACCAGCTCATGGGCGGGTATGGTCACCAGTGCCCTGACGCAGCTCGATTTGGAGGTGCGCTTTTCCCTCTTTGTGGCTCTGGCATGTCCTACGTTTTTATTTTACCCATAGAAATTTCACTGGGAGTTTTTTTTAATTGATGGCATTCAGTTACGAGATCCTTACGATATCTTCAGTGATCTGTTGTTTTCTCTGTATTTCCAATTCTGTGCTGCAACTTGGGGAAAAAATCCCTGCTTACAGATTGATTAATTGTGAAGGAATACTTTATTCTGGTCTTCGGAGGTTTCTTTTCTGATCACATACACAACCGTGTGTGAGCTTGGAGGCGCGTGTGCTCTGCCAGCCAGAGTGAGGCTTGATTCACGGAGAGAAGTGCACCATAGCGAGTTCACTGCATCGGACGACAGCGCGCTCAGAGCCATCACCCAGGCCGTCCCTGAGGACCCACGTCACCACGGGGCCCGGGAGGCTCTGCGCGGTGACGGGGCTGCCCGAGGCCAGCCATCGGGTGCCCCGCGTCACCACGGCCACCACCCCGCACTCGTGCTTTCCAGCAGCGTGCTCCTGTTGGAGCAGAGCGGGAGGTGGGCCGGTGCAGACTGCAGTGTGGCGTCGTGTTCTGACCGCCCGTTTCTCCGCACCGATGATCCTGAGTGGTGCTGGCCCTCAGGCTCAGAGGTCCATGGCACGGATGCTTGTGCGAGGAGTGGCCGGCTCCGCTTGCTCTCCCTCAGTGTGTGGGTGGGTGGTGGGAGCGAGGGGGACGGCATGCTGAGATGGGGTGCATATCTGCTCACGACCATTCCTTTGAGGGCGGGCAGTCTCACTTTCCAAGCTATGTGGCCGTGGTTTTACTGTAATTTTATTTTCCCCTTTGTGTTCGGTGTTGTTTTGAGAGGGAACACTGGGAGATGGGTGGCTTGGCAGCTGCCGTTGTCCTTTGTTACTTGCATTTCCTCCCTCCTGACTGATGTTCTGTGGAAGGCCCGCCAACCACCTGTTCCTGCCTTGGAGCTGTTAGCATCCAGCGCCAGGCCTAGCATGTGCCGCTCTTTCCAGGACCAGTTTCTAAAGAAACTAGAGTCAGGCATGATTATAGTCATGGTGTCCCTCTGAGCGGCGAACAGAGGTGCAAGGGAGGAGAGTTATTTCCTGGATGTCAGGTGGGCGTGCCCGCCAGGGGGCACAGGAGGCTCATGCTGGGGATGGCGTGCCCAGGACGGCACAGCAGGTGTGTCCTGTCCTGCTGGGTGGGGTCCACTGGGCACTGTGTGCCTTCCCCTCTGGGCGTCCTGCACGGCCTCCCTGGCTGGGAGCGCTCAGGAGTTAGGAGTCCTCCAGAAATAACTCCGATATGCAAGCAGTGCGAGCACTCCCTGCCTTGGCCCCCTATCCCCCAGCCGCCCACCCCCGGGCTCGGGGCGTCTTTTAGGTCCCCCTTTGATGACCTCCATCACCAAGCAAGGTCTGCGGACAGGCAGAGACAAGCAGAGCATGAGACAGGCTTGAGGTAATTATGGATCTTTCTGTCAGATTTGGACAAGGGCTCTCAGGTAGCCGCTCAGGCTCTGTGATGGATCCCTGAATAAAGAACAAAATGTGAGGAGGGGCCTTGCTCACAGAGCTCTCGCGTGTGTGGACACACCAGGCCTGTGGAGCAGAAAGTCAGTCCTGGCACTTACTGACCTGACCCGAGAATGTCTAACCTGCTCTGCTCCTCAGTAATTAGGCTCGACTGAGGGACTGTTCAGAGTTTTGTCAATGGGGCGCCTGGGTGGCTCAATCCGTTAAGCGTCTGCCTTCAGCTCAGGTCATGATCCCAGGGTCCTGGGATCGAGCCCCGCATTGGGCTCCCTGCTCAGTGGGGAGCCTGCTTCTCCCTCTGCCTGCTGCTTCCCCTGCTGTGCTCTCTTTGCTCGTGCTCTCTGTCTCTCTCAAATGAATAAATAAAAAATCTTAAAAAAATAAAGTTTTGTCAAATTCTGTTAAGAGTGTTATTCTCAGGATTCATATTTACACCTCACAAACATAACCTTGGGTTTTTTGGGGGAGGGGGCAATGTAGGGTTCTCTGGCGGACCCATGATCGGGCCTGAGGCTACAGACATGTTCTTTAGTTTTGAAGAAGGCTGTTAACCTTCTGTAGACCCTCAGGGTCCAATTCAGTACTTTCGTTTTTGAGTTTACTGTTTGAACATTTCAAACTTTGTAAGATTTGATATTTGATGACTTTTATTCCGTTCTTCAAAGCTCAGGGAGAAAATCTACTTACTTTTGAAAAATAGAGTAAAATCCATTCTTGTCTTGCAGCTACTATATTGTCCATTGGACCTTTTTATAAATCGAAGATACAGTGTCAGATCTTTTTTTTTTTTTTAAGATTTTATTTATTTATTTGAGACAGAGAGAATGAGAGAGACAGAGAGCACATGAGAGGGGAGAGGGTAAGAGGGAGAAGCAGACTCCCCGCCGAGCAGGGAGCCCAATGCGGAACTCGATCCCGGGACTCCAGGATCATGACCTGAGCCGAAGGCAGTCGCTTAACCAACTGAGCCACCCAGACACCCCAGTGTCAGATCTTAATGATCTATTTTTTTGTCTGTATCTTAAAATACTTTGCTGGTTTTTCATCCTAGGAATTGTGTTATCATTACTCATTGATTATCCTTAACTCTGGTAAAACTAAGACTCAAATAGGAAGAGGGTGGAAGAATAAGAGATGGAGTCATCCAGAAGAATCATGTCGTAGTGAAATAAACCATCCCTTTTATGTGATCCTTCACGTTTCTTATTGTGTTTCCCAGACAATTGCATTGTCTTTCAACAACGTGTGAAAGAAATCTGGAGGCATTTTTGTAGTCTTTTTTTTTTTTTTTTTAAGATTATATTTATTTATTTGAGAGAGAGAGCACGCACAAGCAGGGGGCAGCAGGCAGAGGGAGAAGCAGACTCCCCGTGGAGCAGGGAGCCCGATGCGGGGCTCAGTCCCAGGACCCTGGGATCATGACCTGAGTGGAAGGCAGACAGATGCTTAACCGACTGCAGGTGTCCCTGCAGTCTTTTGTTTTTTAAGCTTTTATTTTTTTTTATTTTTATTTTTTAAAAATATTTTATTTATTTATTTGACAGAGAGAGACACAGTGAGAGAGGGAACACAAGCAAGGGGGGGTGGGAGAGGGAGAAGCAGGCTTCCCGCGGAGCAGGGAGCCCGATGCGGGGCTCGATCCCAGGACCCTGGGATCATGACCTGAGCCGAAGGTAGACGCTTAACGACTGAGCCACCCAGGCGCCCCCATTTGGCATTTTTTATATTCCACCCATAATGATGAAGAGGAGAATGGCAGAGGAAGACCCTTGCCCACTGTTGGGTGCAGAGAGGTAGAGAGCAGCCGTCTAGACGTCCTGTCGATGTTCAGTGGACAGCATCTCAGGTGCAAATATCAGTGAGTGAACTGTGGAATTCTCAGGACATGAAGGAAAGCTGCTTTCTCGTCCAGTTCATCATTCAACAGGAAGGACCTCATCACATAATATTTTGTGGCAATTATGAGGACTGTCTTCTCTTGCCAAAAAGATCTGTATTCTTTGATTTTCCATGACTGACGTTTGTGGGTCAGACTTGGATAGAGGTGACAAATGCTGAAAGCAGGTGTGTGCTCAAGAGGTGACTGGAAGATGTGAAGAGGAAGTTGTATAAATGGAGAAAAGCACTGGCTCATCATTCTAACTGGTGTCCATAAATCAAAAAGTGAAAATTCTTTGTGTTTCCATAGCAGAGAAGATCACTATCTTCTCTTCAACAAAATTGTAGCCCACAACAGACTCAAAAGTATTGAATTTTGGGAGCGCCTGGGTGGCTCAGTCGGTTGGGTGACTGACTCTTGGTTTTGGCTCAAGTCGTGATCTTGGCATCACGGGATCAAGCCCAGTGTTGGGCTCCGAGCTTGGTGCAGAGTCTGCTTGGGACTTTCTCCCTCTCCTTCTATTCCTCCCCCTGCTCTCTCTCTCTCCAATAAATAAATACATTTTTTTTTAAAAAGTATTGAATTTTGAAAACAATAAGGCGAACTACAAGTAATAATCACCCGAAACCTTTTGGAGATGAATTTGAAATCTGGGAATTTGATTGAATTTGAACAAAGCAAGTGCAAGAACCAGAAGTCATGACAAGTGAGGATGCATCAGAGAAGACTTTGAAACCTGGAACCATGACTGCATTTTGACAGTGTTGGTAGAGCGAGAACCACAGTCCTAACAAGCGACACACTACAGGAGTCCGTAAGTTGTCACCAGCATTTACAATACGGGTGTGATCCGGCCTCAGTCATGACACTGTGAGCAATGATTTGTTTGCAAGGGCTGTTGTCTATTTCGAGCCTTTTGTATCTTCAAAACTAGGAAAATATGGGGGAAAAGTCAACTATGTTTAAAATCATGTTAAAATTTCTAACAAAGTTGTCTTTTACCTTCCCTCTTTTCTTAATTCTGTAAATTATTTGTAAAATGGCTTAAAAATACATAAACATAAAGTGTGTATGGGATTCAGATGACAAATGATGGTCATTTTCCCTGATATGCTGTGGGTTCTTGCAGTATCTAGTCTGTAGTCTGCAGGTGGTCCCCTGGGGTGTCTGAGAGCCTTCTGGAAATGTGGGTGTGGAGTCACTGCAGGTCAGTGTCAGATGGACTGGGGGGGCACGCCTGCACTGCCTCTCTCGTGGCCTGGCTCCGGAAGGCTGTGATGACCCCTGGTTCTTGTGTCTCAGTGAATGGCAGAGAGGGCTTCTGTCACCTTTCTGAACTCGGGGCAGCGCTGGGGACCCCAGCGGCTTTGGAGCGCCTGGGTGGGTGTTGTTGGCCGTGGGGGGGCAGAGCCGGGCTTTGCAGATGCGCCCCTTGCTCTGTGGGGTTGGGGCCTGTGTGTGCTCTGCAGGTGGCCAGCTGATAATTCAAATTTAAAAATTGGTGTTGTGGTAAGTTAACTTGCAAAACCTGGACCTGGATGGTCGGCCTTTATCCTTCTTCTCCCCACTCCCTGCAAGAAAAACGAGGCCTTGGGATTGTTTCGGCAGGAATGCCTACTCTTGGTGTGTCGGGCACTGTGCCCAATGTTCTATGTGTATTCGGTCTGAAAAGGATGCCATATTCCAGCCGGGAGAACCAGGCTCATTCACTGGAGAGACCTGGTCAAGGTCATGGGGCCTTGCAGCAGGTTGGACTCCAGGCCTGGGAGAGTGAGTAGTGCCAGGGTTCTTTTGTGCTTTCCTTTTTCACTGGGGAAGGCAGGCTGCTCTGTATGCTGTCCGCGTTAACTACCAGCAATAGAGCCGTCTCTGTTTTGTTTTAACTTTGTTCTGAGGTGTTTTTCTCCTCATTCTTTATAAAGACGTCTTATGGACTTCTGAGGGCCCTATGCATCCCCGTCACAATTGGTTTCCTCGGGGAGTTTCAGGGACTCTCTCGTGGGTAATTAGAAGTGGTCACTCGCTCACACTCTTGCAGCTGCTTAGCTGTGCTGCTAATGTGCGTCTGCGTTTTTGCTTCAATAATAAGAATTGAATAGTGTTCAAGAAGGATTCAAACCGCATTAATATTTAAGAGCCTTTTTGGATCCAGAAAGCGCCCAGGGAAACCCTTCTGGGTATAATGTATATAGCCCATGTCAATTAGGAAGAAGGATGGGGCGCGCTCAGCTCCCCGTCCGCAGAGGCTTCCTGCGAGCTGGTCTCCGGGAGGCGCTGCTCCTCCCGCGCTCGGCCGCCAGACTCCCAAAGGCGTCCGCCCTGACAAGTCATGCTTCCTCTTCCTTTGTGGTTCTAAATAGATCTGTGTCCCGAGCAGAAAGGAAAATCAATTTAATTACTTATGAAACTTTTCCTTAAGGGCGATTGAATTATGAGGAAGAAATGAAGTATCTGTCATTGCTAAGTTTATTTCAGGGCTGAACACAGGAGAAATTCATTTTGCTACGAAGACTAGGTGTCCATTGGTTGGTGAAAATAGACACAGGGTGCACACAGAGGCATGCTCATCCAGAACCGTGGGCTGGAGAGGCTTTGTGCCTCTGGGAGCATGGGGTAGGCAAGCACGAGTTCTAACGCCTGCAGGAAGATGGGGTTGAACACAAGCCAGAGGACTTCGGGAAGCAGGTGTCAGAGCAGAGGAATTATGAAGGAGGACAGAGCTAATTGCAGTTAATGTAATTACGAGGAGAGAGATGTACTCTGGGGGGAGCTGCCTGCCTCACTTCTGGCGAGGGCTGACCTCCCGGCCTCCCCGCCTCCCCCATCCTTGTGTGACTGATGAGCCCCGTGGCCTGCTCATCGGAGCTGGTGATGGTGGGCGTCCTGCCATCGGCCCCATAGCCGTGAGCTGTGGGCAGAAGCTGCTTTGTGATTTTTCTCTACATGACAGAACTTTGCAGTGTATCTCCTTGAGCAGAAATCGGCTCAGAGAACAAAGTTGTCTTATAGCTGAGGCCTGAAGTGGTCGTGTGTCACGGATGGCAGAGTGAAACAGTGGAGTGGGCCACTGCATGGCAGGACCGGGGTAGGACTGTGATTGAAAAGGGGACAGGAAATCAGCTCTCCCTGTCCCTTGCTGGGATAGTCTGTCTGATCAAGCGATTGATTGATCAGTCTGCCCCCCTCCTTACCTACCTGAGCACCTGCCTCTCTTTTAAGGTAGATAATTCAATGGCTTTTAGTGAATTCACAGAGTTGTGTGACCATGACCACCAGTTCCAACACATTTCCACCTCTTAGAAAAAACCCTTGTGCCCATCTGTGCTCACTCCCCAGCCCTCCTCCCCACACCCCCTGGCAATTCCTAGTCTACTTTCTGTCTCTGTTCATTTGCCTCTTCTGGACCTTTCATACAATATCTGGATTCGTGTGGTATGTGGCCTTTTGTGACGGACTTCTTCCACTCAGCATAATGTCCTTGTGATTCTTCCACGTTGTAGCGTGCGTGTCCGGATGCCATTGCTTTCAAGGCTGAGGATCTCATTCTATGGTTGGACCACATTTTGTCTGTCCATTCATCGGCTGATGGACATTTGGATTGTGTTCACGTTTTGGCTGTTGTGAGTGATGCCGCCGTGAGTGTGGGTGGACACGTGTGTTTGTTTCTCTTGGGCGTACACCTCAGAGCGCAGGTGCTGGGTCACGTGGAGGCCCAGTGTTTACCTGTTGGAGGAGCTGCGGGACTGGTTTCCACAGGGGCTGTAGCATCTCATGCTCCCCCCCAGCAGCGTGGGAGGGCTCTGGTCTCCCTCATCCTCACCCACACGTGGTAGCCACTGTCTTTCTGTTACCGCCGTGCTCGTGGGCACGCAGCCATAGCCTGTGGCTTTGGTTTGTATTTCCCTGATGACTGGTGCTGCCAGGCACCTTTTCATGTGCTATTTGATGCTGATTGGATTCACTTAAAAATCTTTTAAAATTTGAATTCCTCCGCTAGTATTAAAGTCTACATGCTCCATGTTTTATTTGTGTTTAATAAACCTTTTCATTCAGTGCTTTTTAACCTTACAACTTGAAGGAATTGGTCCCAGGTTTTGTAAAGTTAAGGTACTTCCTTTTTCATCATTATTTTTTTTTTATAAAAGGAAAACATATCCTCGGATGGATGCAAAAATTTGATTTATTTTCTAGATCCTTCAAACTGAAAGTAGGGGTTGATTTTAGGACAGAGGTTTATGTCTGTGTGGAGGCGATTATCTCTGTCACCTCGTGCCTAAGAGAGGCCACAGGATGGCCTGGGGGTGGGGGGGAGAAGCCACTTGTCCAGCTTCACATTTCTGGCAGCCAAGCCTCCTCAGAGTCTGTGGGCTGGCCATGACTTCAGCTTTTAAAGTGCTGGTCTCCTGGCGGTTTCAGTCCATTCCATAGACTTCCGTAAAAGCCCTTGTGGCAGTCGGTGTTGGAACACCGAGACTTGTGGGCCGCGGGCTCTGCTCGTAGGTGGTTACATTCCAGGACGGAGGCGTGGTGTTTATGGTGTTCAGTTCAGCAGTTCTTGGGAGGAGCTGGAGAAACAGGTGGTGCAGATGATGATCACGGCGGTGGCCGTGGTGGCCGTGGTGGCTGTGGCAGTGGCCGTGGTGGCCGTGGTGGTGGCTCACCTTTACTTGGTGCTTACTTTGTATGCCGGGAACTGTTTTCTTTTTAACGATTTCTTTAGAGAGAGCGAGTGGGAGGAGAGAGAGAGAGAGAATCTCCAGCAGACTCCATGCTCAGCACAGAGCCTGATACTGGGCTCGATCCCAGGACCCTGAGACCTTGACCTGAGCCGAAATCGAGTTGGACGCTTAACTGACTGAGCCACCCAGGCGCCCCTTGCCAGGAACTCGTAAAGAGCATTCCTTGTTACTGTATCACTGCTCCTTGAAGTCGATGCTGTTATCCCCGTTTTTCACATCAGCAAAGGGAGGCACACGCAGATTCAGCTGATCAAGGTCTCCAGCCGCTGCTGGGCAGAGTTAGCATCTGCACCTGTCTCCGCGTACTGAAGGCATATCTCTCTGAGGTCAGGACTCCAGGCTGGGTCTGTAGCTGCTTCCGCAGACGCGTCGACTCTGCAGCGGTGACCGGCCCCAGGGCAGCGGCCAATTCTCCATCTCGAGATGGTGCCGAAGCAGCAGGAGGAGAGAAGATCACCACCCTGCCAGGGGGATCACCCTGTGCTGATCCCCACAGCCCGTCCCTGTGCCTTGTCAGAGGAAACCGGCCTCCCCCAGCAGCGCTGAGCTGCCTCGAGACCTGGCTCTCGTTCTCGGGCTGCCTCGCACTCTCCCAGTGCTGCCGGATCGGGTGGGAGAACTGGTGTGGAGGTGGCTCTGCTCTGGAATTCACCCCGGAGCTGCTTTTGCCTCTGGAGGGGGACCGCGGGTCGGAGCTGGAGGGGCTCTAGTGTTCGGGGCCCTGGCTCAGGCTCTCGAGCTGCTTCCACGGCTGCCTCGAGTCAGTGCCGGGGCACGTTCTGGTGCGTCAGATGGTTCGAGATCTTAGCTGCTCCACGGCTCATGCAAGGTCTCGTGCTCGAGGTGCTCTAGCTCTGTATCGCCCACTTGCTGACCGTGGGTGAGATGCTGACCCACCGGTTAGGCTGGGAGCTCCGAGGGCAGGGAGGGTGTCTGGGGGTCCCCTCTGCGTTCCAGCGAACAGACACAGGTGTGGGTGATGCACGCGTGGAAGAAAGCGTGAACACAAGACTCTGTGGCCCAGACCTCTCATCTGTAACAACATCCGCCGCATCACGGTGCTGCTGGGGGAATCCCACCGATTCACTAAACTTTGAAGTGCTACCACCTCCCAGGCACTGTTCTGGGGGTTGGGGACCCAGCGGTGAGGAAGCACGGTCCCTGCTCGCGTGGGGCTGGCTGGAGCAGAGGTGCAACGGGGACTTCAGGTCCCCGGCAATTGTCTCTGCTCAGCTGGGGGCAGCTGCCGGGAGCAGCGGGTCAGGCCCTTGTCCCCGTCTGGCAGCTCAGGACCGAGCCGCGTGGGGCGCGTGGTGAAGGGGATGCAGGATCCTTGGTCTGAATCCCCCCCGTAGCCATTACCCCCATGGAGCCGGTCCCGTCACCGTCCCGAGTTTTGTCATCCATGAAGTGGGCAGGGGAGGAAAGCCGTTCGTGGGTTCGAGAGCCATATCCAAGTGTGGAACCGGGTCTGGATCATCTCTGGAGGGGGATTCAGCTCCAGCACCTGCCCCAGAGCTCGAGCCAGGTCCTCCACTGATGCGTGCTGCAGCTCCCGAGACTGGGGCAGCTGCAGCTTCGGCTCTCGCGCCAGCTCTGGGATCAGAGCCCGGTTTGGAGCTTGAGCAGCTCCAGCACCAGCTAAGGAACTCGCCAGCCAAGGGCCAGCACCTTCACCGTCACACCCTCGGCATCGTGCACGAGGTCAGGAGAGGGGCTGGGGGCGGGAGGGTCCCTGCTGGGCAGGTCACCCCGGGTACCTTGGTCACTCCACTCAGAGCTCCCCCTCCCCACCCCTCCCACAGGTCACAGCCCCAGGGGTCCCCACCCCTGCTTCCCAAACAAGGCTCAAGGTGGACAAGCAGACCTGGGATGTTGGAAGTTGAGGCTTGTACCTTCCACACTGTATACGTGTTGACCCAGAAACTCCACTTTATGGATTCTGTTGCAAAGAGAGGTTGATGGACACGGTGTTCCCTTCGACACGGAGGGAGTGAGCTGCCCACGCTAGGTGATGGGTGCACTAGTGGCCTGGGATGGGTGCTGCTCACTGTTCTCCCAGACAGGGGTGCCCGTCACCCTTCTCTGCCAGGGACCTCCGTTTCCTCACATTCTCACCAGGGCTGCTGGTCCCCAGACTAGACACCTGCCAGTCTGAGGGTGACCAGGGCTGCCTCCGTAGGGTTTCCTTTGCCACAGTCCTTCCCCGGGAGCTCCTGCATCTCTGAATCCCCCCATGCCTGTCCCCCTCCACTTGGACTTGCATGCATTTCGTCTCTGTCCCTGTGGAACCCAGTGACTTGGAGCATGGTTTGGACCAGAGGCATGGGAAACCTTTCTGTGGCCTTGGGTTGTGAGCAATGCTTTGGCCCTTTGGGGTGTGTCTTCCAGCTTTCTGCATTTCCCTGGTTTCTCTGTGGGTCACAGGAGGAACCAGCCCTTTCCTGTCTGGGGTCAGGCTGAGGTGTCCCAGCAGGAACAGGGGTCTCCGCCCCGAGATTGTGTCCATATTTACCAAAGGGGGCTCTCTGGTTCCATCTCATCTGTAATCCATCGGGGATTTCAACATCCAATAAGGGAAATTCTATGTCAAGTCAACACAGAAAAGAAGGAGTCCCCTTTGAAAATAGGGGGGCAGACACAGAGGCCCATACTGTGGGATTCCACGTACAGGAAACATCCTGAACAGGTAAAGGAACAGAGAGAGGAAGCAGCTTAGGGGTTTCCAGGGAGGCCTTGTGGTTCGGGGACTCCTTTTGGGAAGCAGATATTCCACAGCCATGTTCTGTGGTGTGGTGGCCCAGCGTTGGGAATGTACTTGATGCTCAGGACTTGTTCAACTGAAAACAATGAATTTTATTTAAAATAAATAATAAACAGCATATAGGACATGGAAAGAGAATAGAACAGTTAATACGAACTGGAGAGAAAGAACATAGGGGGAGGGGATGAAACAATCTGGCGGGGCATCGGGGTCGGGTGATGGAGCTAAGGGTAATGGTACAAGGAGCTCTCCCCGTGAGGATGTGGGCTCTGGATGTGGTTCTGGGAGCCCTGCAGGAGCAGGAGGAGGGGCAGGGCCAGATGCAAGAGCAGGGCCAGACGCAAGAGCAGGGCCAGGGGCAGGATCCACGGTAAGAGCTGGGTCAGGGGCAAGTAGAGGAGCACAGGCAGGGCCAGGGGAAGGGGCAGCGGCCCTGGAAAGCAGGGGAAGGGGCATCGGCTCTGGCAGGGGCAGGGGCAGGAACAGGGACACCGGCACGGGAAGCGGCATTGGCTCTGGCAGGGGCAGAAACAGGGACACAGGCAGGGGAAGGGGCATCATCTCTGGCAGGGGCAGGGGCAGGAACAGGGACACTGGCAAGGGAAGGGGCATCGGCTCTGGCAGGGGCAGGGGCAGGAACTGGGACGCAGGCAGGTGAAGGGGCATTGGCTCTGGCAGGGGCATGAACAGGGACACTGGCAGGGGAAGGGGCATTGGCTCTGGCAGGGGCAGGGGCAGGAACAAGGACGCAGGCAGGGGAAGGGGCATCGGCTCTGGCAGGGGCAGGAACAGGGACGCAGGCAGGGGAAGGGGCATTGGCTCTGGCAGGGGCAGGGGCCGGAACAGGGACGCAGGCAGGGGAACGGGCATCAGCTCTGGCAGGGGCAGGGGCAGGAACAGGGACGCAGGCAGGGGAAGGGGCATCGGCTCTGGCAGGGGCCGGAACAGGGACACAGGCAGAGGAATGGACAGGTGCAGGGGCAGGGGGTGGGTCAGGGGCAGGAAGGGGCGCACACGCAGGGGCAGGGAAACGGGTAGGGAAAGGGGAAGGAGCTGCGTCAGAGGGAAGGATAGGAGCACAGGGAGGGGCTGGGGAAGGGACAGTTGCAGGGGCAGAAGCCGAGTCAAGGGCAAGAAGAGGAATAAAGGCAGGGGCAGGAGAAGGGGCAGGATCCACGGCAGGAGCTGGGTCCGGGGCAAGAACAGGAACACAGGTAGGGGAAGGGGCAGGTGCAGGGGCAGGAGGTGGGTCAGGGACAGGAACAGGACCACAGGCAGGGGCAGGGGCAGAACCCGGGTCAGGGGCAAGAATAGGAGCACAGGCAGGGGCAAGGGAAGGGGCAGGTGCAGGGGCAGGAGGTGGGTCAGGAGAAGGGACATTGGCTCTAGCAGGGGCAGGGGCAGGGGAAGGGGCAGGAGTTGGGGCAGGGGCCGGAACAGGAGCAGAAGCCTGGGGAGGGGAGGGGGCAGGTGCAAGGGGAGGGACAGGGTCTGCCGCACTGGCACGTATAGGACCCGGGGCGGTATCTGGGTCAGGGGCAAGAACCGGGGCACTGGCCGGGGTAGGGATGGGTCAGGATCCAGGGCAGGAGCTGGGTCGGGGGCAGGAGCAGGGCCACAGTTCGGGGCAGGCACAGGGGCGGCGGCTCTGGCAGGCACAGGGGCAGGCACAGGGTCAGGCTCTCCGGAGGCAGGTTGTCCAGCATGCCCTTCCTGGCCCCCGTCAGGCTCTCTGTGGGCTGGTGCTGGGTCACCTGCCGGCTTCTGGTCTCCTGCTGAAGTCGCAGCCACCACCCCTCCGTCCAGATCAGCCGATGGAGTTGGAACCGGCTCTAGCTCCTCAGGTGCTGGAGCAGCTGTGAGAGGAGAAAAGCTCAGCCCGAGCCTGCTCTCCGTGGAGACAGAACCCAGCCCAGGGCCTCCCAGAGAAGCCGCAGGCAGGAAGGAGCCCTCCCCGGGGCGTCTCCCCGACCGCAGTCCACCCGCTGGGCACTCTGAGCCCAGTCGTTGCTCCAGGCTCCACACCAGGCTCTGGGGGCTCCTCCCTGTGGGGCAAGCCCCCACCCTTCCGCACACCCCCACGGGCACCCACCCCGGGCTTCTCAGCCTCAGGCTCGGCCTCCGTGGGCTCCGGCTCCTGGAGCACAATGCAGTAAATGACCACCAGGGACAGTGGTCTGGGTGGTGTCAGAGGCCTCTCCCCGCAATCCCCAGCACCTGCTCCAGGGGAGTCCTGTGGGGTCACGCTCCGGATCCCGGACATGGAGTGGGTGTCCGCCAGCCTCGTGCCGATCTCATCGGAGGTCTGCAAAGACAGGGACGGGTAGCCGGCCCGGAGGCATCCCAGTCCTGCCCGGCCGACCTCGCTGTCCCCTGCCCAGTCGCCCTGCTGCTCCCAGATCAGACACACACCTGTGGGTGCACAGCCCTGCACGCAGGACAATGACCCATCCCTGCAGGGCGATCGAGAGAAACCCTGGGCAGAAGCTCACAGGCCCCCACACCCCGTCCCACCCAGCCAGCCTTGACCTTGAACATGACCTGCCCACGGGTTATCTGACCCCTCATCAGCCTGTTCTTGAATGGCGTTGGCCCACCCCACATGACCCCTATTCACACACACACACACACACACACACACACACACACACACGGAGGGGAGGGGACCTGGGGCTGCACAGGTGGATTAGACCCTGTGGGGCTGGGTGGCCGGCTCTGGGCCTCCTGGTGTCACCTTTCGGGCCTTCCGGCCAAACGGCCAGAGGCGGTGGGGAGCCCTGATCGGACATCCCCAGCGGGGGCCAGCGTTTGCAGGGCGGGCTTTCTTCAGCCTGCAGCATCCAGACTTAGGGAGGCAACAAGCCCACATGTTCATGGTTGGATGATCTCCAATGAAATGAGCTGGGCAGGGGGCTGTCTCTGGAATGTGGGTGCCTTTGTTACCTGGGTTCCAAATTCTGTTGGACTCTGTTGTCAGGGAAGTGAGGTCACCACTGCCTGGGGTCCCCTTAACCAACTTCCTCCTCACACAAGACCCCCGCCCCCGAGGGCCCCCTCCCACAGCTGCTCAATGCTCCCCCTCCCCCCATGCCCCATCCATACAGTGACTCCCTCACAGCCCCCCCACAGCCTTCCCAAGGCCTCGGTGCAGCCGGTGTCCCCGCTGTGAGGACACAGAGCTGGCTTCAGACTGGGATCCTGTGCGTGCCCAGGGCTGTGACCCTGGACAGACCCTGTGCCACTCAGGGCCTCCCCAGGCTCCCCATCTGCACAGTGGGGTGTTCTGGCTTCTACTCCTAGGGACGCCATCAGGGGTAGGACCTCTACATACATTCCAGACCTGCTATCACAGGAGGCTGGGGCACACTTGGCAATGCAAGGAGGAGCCAGGGGCTGGGCGGGACATGGAGCACAGCTCAGAGGGGCCTGGGTCTGCTCTGGGGTCTGGTCAAAGCCACCCCCTTCTTGCCTGTTCCCAGCCCCTGTGAGAAGGTTGCAATGAACGGATTCCGACCTTGTCCCCTGGTGACGCACACTTCCAGGCGCTCCCATTAGGTTTAGGCTCAGGCCCCGGGGCCTCGTCTGCGCCCATGTGCTGGGCAGTCCCCACAGTGGTTCCCGGGCATTCCCGCGTCCTGTTCACACGTCCCTGTGGAATCCCCTCCCCTCCGGGGTGGATGGCCTGTGTGACCGCGCTCTCAGGAAGAGAATGGGGCCAAATGCTGGGATGTCATTTCCAAGCTGATGGAGGAAAGTCTGTGACTTCTTCTGGTTCCCTCTGTTGTGTGTTCATTCTCTGTCTCCTTCTCTGTTTCTGTCTCTGTCTCTGTGTCTCTCACAGGAGCAGGATCTGTGGACTCCAGGGGTTATGTGAGAAACCTCAGAAGCCTCCCTTGTCCGTGGTTCCCTCTTCTGTCCCGGTGCTCCGTTCCTTCCTAAGGCCTTGTCACCCGGACCAGAGCAGTGAATCTGGAACCTCGTCCAAATGGAGACCCGGAGGCTGCAACAAGGAGGGTCTTGGCCTTGGTCCCCAGACTAGTGGTCAGTGCTCTGCCACGTTCTGCGTTCCCAGGTCCTCAGCCCCCCAAGTCCCCAGTCTGTCCCCTGCGCCGAAGGACCTCGAGGGAGTACAAAGCATTTTCCAAGGACTGGGAGCACAGTGCGTCGGAGATGGAGATCCAAGGCCAACAGGCTCTCCCACAAGCCTGTGGGACCCTAGGGACACTGCATCTCTACAGCCCAAGTGACAGAAGAGTAAGCTGAGGCCTTTGTGCTGGAGCCCCTCTGGACTTGGGGGTGGGTATCTCTTCCTGCTTCCAAGTGCCCAGGCTGGTGATGGACACCGGAACCCAGAGCCTGTCCTCTCCCAGTGCCCTGGCAACCGCCCTGGGCCCGTTGCGGACCCCTGACCCTCAGCCTGGCCTGTCTCACCTCCCCATGCTATGGATCTGTGTCCTTGCCAGGAGTCCTGATGCCCTGCCCCATGGCCCAGCTTTCTGCAACCTGTTTCTTCTTTCCCCCCTGTCACCCACCTCACTCCCAGGGTGTCCTCCCCTTCTGACCCCCAGCTGGGCAGTCAGAGTGGTGTGTGTGTGGGTGTGGGTGTGTGGGGGGGGTGGGTGTGCAGGTGCACGTGCCTCTACGTGCCTGGGGATGCCAAGGTCATGTCCCCACATGGGACGGGGTGGGTAGCTCTTCCCGAGGATCTGAGGGTCTGTCACCCCCAAAGCAAACCTCATGGGAGGGTTGGGACTGGCCTAGGACTGGAGAGCAGCTCCTTGGACTCTGCACCCCTCAGTTGTCCTGGGCCAGTCCCTGCCTCTCTTGACCCAGGTTCCCAACTGTCCCTGAGGGTCGGACATGGAAAGGCTTGAACGTGGCTGCTCCTCCAGGGGTAGGTGGGGGACAGGTGCACCAGGCACGCAGGCCTCCCCACCGAGAGGGCCAGCCAGGTGTGTCATGGCCAGGTGTGCACAGACGACCTGCCCACAGCTCCTGTACCATGACCCAGCCCTGCGGCAGGTGTGCACGAGACCCAAGGCTCCGCACCTGACCGGTCCCCCGCGTTCCCTCACCACCTCGAAGACAAGGGCTCTTCTTCGTCCTAGGGCCCGTCATCCTTTAGACAATGAGAGCAGAGGGATCCGTATGTAGAGGAGGCCGGCAGGGCATCCCAAGGAACGTCGTGTGCCCATCTCTGCTTTGTCGTCTAGGCTTAGCGGCGGACCCCCACCTAGAAAGAGGCCCACAGGGCAGGAACATTTGTCCGCCCTGTTCCCTGAAGTATGGAAAATGTCTAGAAGGGGCTTCCTGTCCATTTGTGGAGTCGATGAAGCCCAGCCAGCACCTTTCAGATGTCTGAGTGGCTCTGGGGCCCCTCTGCCAGCCCCCAGGGATCCCTGCTCTGGCTCCACCCAGGATGGGAGCCCCAGAGGGAATCTGAAACCTCCTCACAGCCAGGAATGCGGCTTTGCCCGGGACCCAGGACACCGAGGCTTGGGGCAGAGAGTTCCTTCACGTTGGAGAGGACCAGCCTTAGCCCAAGGCCACCCTCCCCGTGGGCCGGCCATAGGGTCGGGGAGCGGTCCCAACAGGCCCGACGGCAACCCCGTGTGTGGGGCCTGGCCTCATGGCACGCAGGGTCCCCAGGAGACACCTGAGGTTCGGAGAGGTGACGTGCCAGGCCCGAGACACACAGCCCGCAGGTGAGGGGGAGACTCCGGGTGGGACGGGGGGCCCTGCTCACCTTGGTGAGCAGCAGGTGTGGGAAGGGCTGGGGAGTCGTTCCTCTGGGAGGTGCTCCGCGAGAGGGGCCACAGGAGAGGGCCTGGCCCGGCTCCACCAGCTTCCTCAGGCTGTCAGCACGGACCGCCCACAGCCTCTGGCTCGCCCCCAGCGGCAGGGCCCACTCAGGTTCACGGTGGCGCTGATCTGTGGATAAAGGAGGGACAATTCACAACACAGAAACTGCAAAACTATTCCTGTCCGTGTCCCGAAGTGCAACAGAAAATCCAAATTGGTTCGGATCATCTTCCACGTATGTGAAGGGTGATTTTGTACCTGGCTAAGGCTGGGGCTGGACCGGGTGTGTGTGTCTGTGTGTGAAGGACCAGGTGTGTGTGTGTGTGTGTGTTCGAAGGACTGGGTGTGTGTGTGTGTTTGGCGTGTGTGTCTGTGTGTGTGTTTGTGACGAGAGCAGCCCAGACCCCTTGGTTTGAGATCATGGCCACGTAAGGGGCACAGCCGTCGTGGCACCTCGGGTCGTCAGTGTCCCGGATGGCGTCGGGGCAGGAGACCCTCCCGGCCATTCCCAAGCCCGGTCCTGGAGCTCCCTCGTCCCCACACTCCCCCTGAGCCCGCACCAGTCCTTAGCGACTGCCTGGTGCACGGGCCCCACGCTGGGGAGCCGTAGAGCGACGCTCTTGTTGACCAGCTTGTCCCCAATTTCTTCCATGGGGCTCTGCGAAGACAGTGAGCGGTGCCCGGCCCGGAGGCATCACAGCCCTGCCCGGCCGTCCTCACCGTCCTCCTGCCCAGCCCCACTGCTGCCTCCAGATCAGACACAGCCCCGTGTGGGCACAGCCCTGCGCCCGGGCTGCAGTGACATGTATCGACAGGGCTCCGTTTCAACCCTGGGGAGAAGGAGGCCGCCCCAGCACAGCCCGTCCCACCCAGCCAGCCTTGACCCGGGGTGTCAACATGATCCACCCACCAGGCATCTGGCCCCTCATCACCCTGCTCCTGCTCAGGGTGGGCTACCCTGCCCGAATCCTCTGCACACACACACACACACACACAGGGGCGCTGGGCTGCACGGTCGGATCACAGCTGTGTCTGGCTGGCCTGGCTGGCTCTGGGCCTCCCTGTGTTCCCTTTGGGCCCCTCCAGGCAAATGGCCAGAGGTGTCAGGGGTGGGACCTGACCCCAGGTCTGCAGTGTAGGCAACGGCTCTCACTGTCGGCTTTGCTGAGAACACATCCTGGGGACATCGGGATACAGCAGGATTGCAGCATCTCCAGCCAAGTGAACTGAGTAGGAAGGGGGCTGTCTCTAGAATGTGGGTGCCTGTGACAGCCCATGGGCATCTTGGGGCCGCCCTGGCCATCAGCCTGGCATGTCTCCCCCGAGCCCCATGCTACGGCCCCGGGCATGTTCCCAGGAGACAATGCCCAGAGCCCACGGCCCAGCTGCCTCGAACCTCCTCCTTCTTTCCCCCTTGTCCCCTCCAGGGTCCACGACACCTTGGACGCCCCTGGGGATTTTGTGTGTGTGTGTGTGTGTTTGTGTGTGTGTGAGTGTGTGTGTGTGCGCGCCCACGCAGAGAGCCTTGTGCGTACGTGTGACCGCGCGAGGATGACCAGAGGAAAGGGCCCCACATGGGAGTGTGCGCAGGGGTCCCCCAGATCTTAGGAGCCCTCGTTCCCAAAGGAAACCCGCAGCGAGGTGAAGCTTGGCCTCGGAAGCTGGAACCCTCCCTGTTCCTCTAGCCTCTGCTCAGCTGGTGGGTCCCAGGCCAGTCCCTGCCTCTCCTGCCCTCAGTTTGCCGACTGTCCCATGAGGGCTTGGAGGAGGAACTTCATTAGCGTGGCTCGGTGTGGCAGGTCGGCTCCCACCTTTTGGGTGGACGTGGCGCAGGTGCACTCTGGGTGGGCGGGGTGGGTCGGAGGCAGGTGGATCCTGCGCAGGCGCACACGGCCCAGCAGACGGCGCCTGCGCGGGACCCCACCTGCCAGGGGGCCTGCGCAACCCCGAGGGGCTGGCTGTGGCCTTGGTCCTCCGTGTCCCGATCTCCACTGCCTGCTCAGTGACCCTCACGTCCTCTTAGGCCGGGGGCCAACCCCAGTCTCGCCAGGCAGGGCCGCTGGACTGAGTGGACATGGAGACCTGGGGACTAGAGAGAAATGAAATATACCCCTGCTGCTGTCCTGGCCCCCACGTTCCACTTCAGTGTTCATCTCAGTGCATGGCGGGGGGGTCAGGGGAGGGTGATGGGGACACGTGTGGCAGGGAGGAGGTCAGGCCGCCTTTTCCTCCTCTACATCCCCTCCCCCTGTCTTCCTGGCAGCAGCCCCTCTCCCCAAAATCCGGCACTCACGCACCTTCATCTCCCTGCTTTCAACCCCAACCCATCCTCCTGAGGTGGGAGTCACTGACCCCATCTCCAAAGTAGAAAACTGAGGTCCCAAGAGTTCCCACAGGAGCTTGCCAGTCACAGGGCTGTGACATGGCCCTGCTGTGGGTTTGAACCCAGCTCAATCTGACCCAAAGCCTGAGCTTACAGAGGAGCTGGAGGAAGGAGCCTTTGAGCCCAGGCTTGGAGGTGAGGCCATCCTGGATGGGGGTCATAGGGAGGCACGGCAGGGGTTCTGAGGGGCAAATTCTGCCAGGCTCCCTGGGGGACGAAGGCCCTACAGAGGCTGGAGTGGGCTGAGGGGTGCACACTGGAGAGCATGTCTAGAGCAGATCACGCAGGGCTCTCTGGATATTGGGCAAGGAGTCAGGGGACACTGCGGGTTGGGGGGTTCAGGGGACACAATCCGGGCAGTCTTACCAGAGACACAGCATCGTAGATTTAGAAGGAGCTTGGTGGGCATGTTATTGTGCCCACCCAAGCATGGATCACCAAGCAAGCACCAGCCGGAGGTGAGGAGGCTGCCGCAGTTTCCTCCTGTGTAGAGTGGGGGCCGTGGTGATCGTCTGCATCCTTCCAGGCCTAGGCATGCTGCCTGGAAGGTCCAGAGGTGGCTTCTTGTCAGAGTAGCTAGCTGTTCCAGTGAGGTCAGTACTCAGAGACGTCTGAGTCAGGAGACCAAAGGGACGCCCCACGTGCCCAGTTCAGCAGGATGCTCTTGGACATGGTGCCGATCTTCATGTCCAGGCTGATGGGGTTGAGGCAGCAGCGCCCACCTGCTGCATGGAGAGCGGCAGCGAGGAGCGTGGTTCCAGACCCCGAGACACGGCGCTCGTGTGAGTCCGAGGCTGCCACAGATGTGATGGAGGCTGAGGAGGGGGAGGTGCTGACAGAGGCTGAGATGATGCCTGAGGTCTCCAGCGACGACTGGGAGGTCAACTCCGGAACTTGAGGAACGGCAAGGCCAGCAGAAACACCAGACTGTGTAAGGCAACCGCGGTCAGCATCTAGCCCAGAAGCTATTAGAGACTGAGTCTTCTTGGCCCCTTGTGGCTGTGGAGTGGGGACCCAGGTTCCAGGAAGGGATGTCTGTCAGGGAGAAAGGGTGGGACAGTCACCTCCTTTTCCTGGCCATCAGGGATCCTGGGACAAAACCCACACTAATGTCGTCCACATCTCCATCGGGCTGGAGGAGCATGCAGAGCGGGTAGGCGATGTCCCTGCTGCGCAGGTAGGGGCTGCATCTGAGCTGGTCCCAGGACTTGGAGTGAGCACTCCTTTTGGTCTTGGGTGTTGTGTTGGGGGTGTGGTGGCAGAATTGAAGGGCTGACTTTGCATTGACCCGACACCCTGGGTGAATGGGTGCTCTAGGGTGTCCATGGGCACAGGTGGCTGTGACCCACACATGGGAAGGTGTGAAGGAAGCACACAGAAGACAGTGCCCTGAGCTATGCAGGTTTTCTGCTCATGGGCAGTGCTCCTTGGCAAAATTCAGCTCGTCTGCTTGTTCCTAGAGCACAGAAGGCCCCTAAGGTCGTGAGTGGTTCATGGGAAGTCAGGTCAGTCTGTTGCTGGGCATCATGCCTGGCAGGAGGAGAGCTTCAGCCTGAAATGACGGTCTGGGGGTGACCTGGAATGCCAGGTGAGGTAGAAATTGCCCAGGTAGCCTGATCCACTCCAGTCTGTATTGCTTCTCTACCCAACAACCCAGACCTAGACAATGGCCCTCTGGCTGGCTGGCATCTGGAACAGTTAGAATGTTCCTCTGGTTCAGTCGAAGGAGAAGATCAAAGTTAGTAGAGCAAAGGAAACTATGAAGATTAGGGCAGAGATACATGGAAGAGAAGAGCACGTGAGAAAAATCAGTGAAAACAACAGTTATTTCTTTTGCAGATTTACCAAAATTGACAAAGAGACAAAAATGGAACCACTTTATACCAACCAGTTGGCTCCCTGAGATGAAGCAGATCATTCTGAGAAGCACACAAACTACCAAAGTGACTCCAGAAGAAATGGAAACCCTGAGCAGACCTATAATAAGTAAATAGACTGAAGCAGTCATGAGAACTTCCCAAGAATGAAAAGTCCAGAACCTGATGCTTTCCCTGGTGATTTGTCCCACACGTTTAAAGAAGACAGAATACCAATCCTTCTGAAAGTCTGAAAAAAGTACAAGAGGAGGGAACACTTCCCACGTCACCCTAGAATGCCAGCATTGTCCCGATTACAAAGACTGACAAAGACCTTAGAAGAAAAGACAGTTGCAGGCCAAAATCCATTATGAAGTGCGAGGCAAAAATCCTCAACAGAATTCTAGCAGACAGAATCTAGCAGCACATTGACAGGACTCTACATCATGACCAAGTGTGATTTACACCGGGAATGCAAAGGCTGTTCAACGTAGCTAATCAGTGTCCTAGACCACATCCAGAAGAAACATGATCATGTCAATTGTTGTAGGATAAGCTTTGACAAAATCCAAACCTTTTCATAACAAGTGTTCTCAATAAAATAGAAATAGAAGGTTAAATTGGGATAAAGGAGAGGTGCCTGGGTGGCTCAGTGGGTTGAGTGTCCGACTCTTGGTTTGGGCTCAGGTCATGATCTCAAGAGTCTTCAGATTGAGCTCCAGGGAGGGCTCTGCACTCAGTCGGGAGTCTGCTTGGAGATTCTCTCCCTCTGCCCCTCCCCACTCTTGGGCTTGCATGCTCTTAAATAAATAAATAAATAAATAAATAAATAAATAAATAAATAATTCTTTAAAAATTATGATAAAGGATATTTATGAAAAATAACTCATATGTATATCATTCTCTGTGGTGAAAGACTGAGAGTTTTCTCCTTAAAATCCCCAAAAAGTCAAGGATGCCCATGTCCACCACTTCATTTCAATATTGTCATGGAAGTTTGGTCAGAGAAATTATACAAGATTAGTTACTAAAAGCTCACAAATGGAAAGGAAGAAGAAAAAGTTTATTTATATAGGACATGATCTTCTATGCAAATAATCCTAACAATTTAAAAAACTCTGTACGCGATTATAATATTTCCCGAAAAGTATGAGCAGAGAAGACCAACACATATGGATCAATGGGATAGTGCTGAGAATCAAGGAATACATACATGTACAGTCAGTTGTTTTCGAACACGGAGACCAAGATCATTCAATGAGGCAAAAACAGTGTCTCCAAAAAATGGTGTTGAGAAACCGGATATCCACATACGAAGGAGTGAAGTCAGAGCATTCCCTTCCACCCTATAAAAAATGAACTCCACATGGATCCAAGAATGAACTTTAAGAGCGAAAATTCTTAACACTCAGAAGGAAACTAAGAGCACCTAGGGGCAGATCTTCCTTCCCTTGGATTTGGCAATATGGTGTCTCTTGTATGGCACCCGAAGCCCAAGCAACAACAGAGAAAACAGAGACGCTGGACTTCAACGTTGCTAAAAACTTTTGTGAATGAAAGGGTCATCTCAAGAGGATGTAAAGAAACCCAAAGAATGGTAGGAAATATTTGCAAATCTCATACGAGTCTTGCATCTAGAATGTGTACAAAACCCCTCCAACTTAAGAACCTAAAGAACCTCACTGGAAATAATAGACATTTCTCCAAAGAAGATAGTCAGACGACCCAGTGAGCACACGGGGCGATTTTCCTCATGAGATCGTAGGAAATGCAAGCCAACACCACAGTGACATGCCTTCCTCCACCCAGGCGGAGGGGCTCCAAGATCGGGTCAACCTTCCTCTTGTAAATTTCCACAAATGGAAGCAGGCAGAATCCTAGAGATGTTCTTCCAGTGGTGACCCCTCTGACGCTCCTGGATCCGAGTGGTGCCAAGGTGGACTGCAGCCAGCGCTACAGTGTGCTGCCCAGATGCGCTCCTTGGGACAAAGGCTCTCATTTCCTCCGTGGCCGGGAGTGCTAGCTGCTGATGGCTCAGAGAAGTCCCTCTGAGGAGCTGCCTGCAGCTGCAGGGCCCCCCTCCCAGGGGGCAGCCGTGCAATGACTGGTTTGTGCACAGTGCAAAGGCTCCACCCTCTGGTCTCAATTCAGGATTTCTCTCCAGGTGGCCCCTCACCGTTCAACCTCTCCTCCCCAAGAAGCTGCCTGCACGCAAGGATCAGCCATGCCCAAGACTCCCCTGTTACCCAGCGCTCCAATTTTGTCTCCCTGCTGCAGCTGTGATGCTCCCTCTCCCTGGAGCCACTCCTTGCATTTTGTCCCATCTTGCCAGCTTGCCTTAAACTACAGTCACAGGTCTCATCAATTGTCCCGACCCCTCCACGCCTCTCAGTGAACGCTGCTCATTCATTGTCTCATCCTTTTCCAAGAGTGTGCTCACAGACACAGCAGTAAGAGCTCCGTAATCAAACATTTTATACATGGGAGAAGTCATAAATAATAGAACAACAGCAGCATGCATTCCCTCGGCCATCAGAAATAAAGCATAATCAAAAAACTGAAGCCCCTTGACTTCCTTACTTACTGATCAAAGTCCCCACCAATACCCAGAGGCAACCACTCTCCTGAATTTAGTGTTTAGCATTCTTTTTTACTCTAAAAGAATGGAATTAGGGGCGCCTGGGTGGCTCAGCCGTTAAGCATCTGCCTTCGGCTCAGGTCATGATCCCAGGGTCCTGGGATCGAGCCCCACATCCGGCTCCCTCCTCCGGGGGAAGCCTGCTTCTCCCTCTCCCACTCCCCCTGCTGGTGTTTCCTCTCTCGTTGTGTCTCTCTCTCTCTCTGTCAAATGAATAAATAAAATCTTAAAAAAAAAAAAAAAAGAATGGGATCAAATAGTGCATGCATCCATATTCAACTTTTTTTTTCATTTAACCTTGTGAAAATCATTTGTGTTGATATATGTAACTAATTTATTCATTTTGTTACCATATAGCATCCTATTGGATAGCTATGTATCATTTACCAATTCTCCTAGAGATGACTTGATGACCTTCCCCGCTGCCAGCAAAAGCAGCATGTTGCAGTGAATGTTCTTGTCTTTGCACACTTGGGTAAGCTGCTCTAGGGTACACACCAAGGGTGGAATTGCTGGGTTGTAGAGTATATGCATCCTTAACTACTAGAAATTGCTAGATGGCTGTTGAGAATCACTAAATCAATTTATACTCCCACCAGCAGTGAATCAGTTCATTCTGCACCGCTCACAAATCCACATCCTTGTCAATTTTGGCATTGACAGATTTTTAAGTTTTAGCCCATCTGTCATGTGTGAAATGGCATGTCCTTGGATTTAATTTCCATTAGCTTAAATCTTAGTGAAAGTGACCTTCTTGTTTGTTGGGGCACCTGGGCAGCTCATTAAGCATTTCCTTTGGCTCAGGTCATGATCCTGGGGTACTGGCATCGGGCCCTGCGTCAGGCTACCAGCTCAGCGGGGAGTTTGCTTCTCCCTCTCCCTTTCCCCCCTCCCCCTCTCGTGCTCTCTCTCTCTCTCTCAAATAAATTAAAAAAAAATATTTGTTGCACAGGGGTGCCTGGGTGGTTTAGTCTGTTGAACTTCTGACTCTTGATTTTGGTTCAGGTCATTATCTCGGGGTCATAGGTTTGAGCCCTGTGTGGGCTCTGCGCGCTCAGCGGGGAGTTGGCTTCTTCCTCTCCCTCCTCATCTGCCACCATCCCCCATGCCCTCTCTCAAATAAATAAACAAATCTTTTAAAAATTATTTGTTGCACAAATAAATACAAAGTGCTCCACTCATTCGTTCTGGTTCATGCATCTGTCCTGTTTGATGCCTGCAGAGATCCCATTCCTAGACTGTACATATGTTATACTCAGTTTATACACCTGGCCTTCTACCAAACGCTCCTTTTACATCCTATCCTTACCAAGCTCCCCAGCCAAAATCCATTTCTGGGGATTGTTTCTTCTTGGCTTTGTGTTTTGATTATGTTGCCATGATGCTGACCTATTCCTGTGACTTTGCCCTGGCAGATCCTCCCATCTCCTTGTCTGGAGACTAATCTGTCCTCTAACCTCGTGCTTGGCTGAGGTCTTACATCTGTGACCTTGACCCAAGTCATCCTAAACCAATCATAAACGTAGGCTGCAAACAGGCTGACCCCTTGCTCTCCTGTTTCTGATTGGCACTACTAACTCTTTGCTCAGTGGGTCCGGAAGCCTTCATCAATCTTGGTGTCAGTCTTGCTCCTTCCCCCAGGAGACCTGAGGCAGGAAAGCATCCTCAAGCTATAGAGACAACTGATCTAAGATGCTATAATTGCATCCAGCCAGTCACTAACTACTGTCCATTTTTTCTCTGTGAACTCTACTTCCATCATCTTCGGTCCTGCTGTCACCTCGCTGATTCTTTTTTTTTTTTTTTTTATTCTTATGTTAATCCCCATACATTACATCATTAGTTTTAGATGAAGTGTTCCATGATTCATTGTTTGTGCACAACACCCAGTGCTCCATGCAGAATGTGCCCTCCTCAATACCCACCACCAGGCTAACCCATCCTCCCACCCACCTCCCCTCTAGAACCCTGTTTGTTTTTCAGAGTCCATCGTCTCTCATGGTTTGTCTACCCCTCCGATTTCCCCCGCTTCATTCTTCCCCTCCCGCTACCTTCTTCTTCTTCTTTTTTTTCTTTTCTTAACATATATTGCATTATTTGTTTCAGAGGTACAGATCTGAGATTCAACAGTCTTGCACAATTCACAGCGCTTACCAGAGCACATACCCTCCCCAGTGTCTATCACCCAGTCACCCCATCCCTCCCACCCCACCCCCCACTCCAACAACCCTCAGTTTGATTCCTGCGATTAAGAATTCCTCGTAGCAGTGAAATCATATGATACACGTCTTTCTCTTTTTGACTTATTTCACTCAACATAATACCCTCCAGTTCCATCCACGTCATTGCAAATGGCAAGATCTCATTCCTTTTCATGGCTGCATAATATTCCATTGGGTATATACATATATATATATATATATATATATATATATATATAAAACATCTTCTTTATCCATTCATCTGTCGATGGACATCTTGGCTCTTTCCACAGTTTGGCTATTGTGGACATTGCTGCTATAAACATCGGGGTGCAGGTACCCCTTCGGATCCCTACTTTTGTATCTTTGGGGTAAATACCCAGTAGTGCAATTGCTGGATCATATGGTAGCTCTATTTTCAACTTTTTGAGGAATCTCCATACAGTTTTCCAGAGTGGCTGCACCAGCTTGCATTCCCACCAACAGTATAGGAGGGTTCCCCTTTCTCCGCATCCCCGCCAACATCTGTCCTTTCCTGGTTTTTTATACTCCCTGGTTTTTTAGCCATTCTGACTGGTGTGAGGTGGTATATCATTGAGGTTTTGATTTGGATTTCCCTGATGCCGAGCGATATTGAGCACTTTTTCATGTGTCTGTTGGCCATTTGGATGTCTTCTTTGGAAAAATGTCTGTTCATGTCTTCTGCCCATTTCTTGATTGGATTCTTTGTTCTTTGGGTGTTGAGTTTGATGAGTTCTTTATAGATTTTGGATACTAGCCCTTTATCTGATATGTCATTTGCAAATATCTTCTCCCATTCTGTCGGTTGTCTTTTGGTTTTGTTGACTGTTTCCTTTGCTTTGCAAAAGCTTTTATCTTGATGAAGTCCCAATAGTTCATTTTTGCCCTTGCTTCCCTTGCCTTTGGCGATGTTTCTAGGAAGAAGTTGCTTCGGCTGAGGTCAAAGAGGTTGCTGCCTGTGTTCTCCTTTAGGATTTTGATGGACTCCTGTCTCACATTGAGGTCTTTCAACCATTTGGAGTCTATTTTTGTGTGTGGTGTAAGGAAATGGTCCAGTTTCATTCTTCTGCATGTGGCTATCCAATTTTCCCAACACCATTTGTTGAAGAGACTGTCTTTGTTCCACTGGATAGTCTTTCCTGCTTTGTCGAAGATTAGTTGACCATAGAGTTTAGGGTCCATTTCTGGGCTCTCTATTCTGTTCCATTGATCTATGTGTCTGTTTTGTGCCAGTACCATACTGTCTTGATGATGACAGCTTTGTAATACAGCTTGAGGTCACCTGCTTTTGTTTTATTTTTATTATTTTAGTGAATTTTAAATTAACGTATAATGTATTATTTGTTTCAGGGGTACAGGTCTTTGATTCATCGGTCTTATACAATTCACAGTGCTCACCATAGCACATACCCTCCCCAGTGTCCATCACCCAGTCACCCCACGCCTCCCAACCCCCTCTACTCCAGCAACCCTCAGTTTGTTTCCTGAGATTAAGAGTCTCTTATGGTTTGTCTCTCTCTCTGGTTTCGTCTTGTTTCATTTTTGCCTCCCTTCACCTATGATCCTCTGTCTTGTTCCTCAAATTCCTCATATCACTGAGATCATAGGATAATTGTCTTTCTCTGAGTGACTTATTTTGTTTAACATAATACACTGTAGTTCCATCCACATCGTTGCAAATGGCAAGATTTCATTTTTTTGATAGGTGCATAATATTCTCTGTATATATATACACACACACCACATTTTCTTTATCCATTCATCTGTTGATGGACATTTAGACTCTTTCCATAGTTTGGCTATTGTGGTCAGGAGCATCAGGAAAGAGCGTGGTTTCCCGTAAAGTGGGAAGAAGGCAGGGCTGGGGCCTCGGCTGTGGGGTGTGGAGGTCAGGAATGTGCAGAACAGTCTGAGGAGCCCCTGGACAGGCCGGCAGGAAAGGGGGTGCGGTGGCATGGGGGGATGGAGAGCAAGGTCGGGAGGGCTGGACGAGGTGCGTCTGGAGGCCAGACGAGGGCAGGAGGATTGAGGGAAGGTGGGACTTGGGGGTGGCTGGCCACCACGCTGTACACTTTCCCTGCTGATTCCAAAGCCTCCTTTCTTCCTACTCATCGTATCTTCTGTTTTCCATAATACACACCCATCACTTTTGTCTGGGTTGAGGTCTCGTGGACGTAGAACATTGTATGAGTTTTGGGCGACAGTGTAATGATTTGATACGTGTATATCTTGTGAGATGATCACCACAGCCTGTCCTTAACCTCCACCACCACACAAGGTTCAGATTGCTTTTCTTCTGGTGAGAACTTGTGAGATCTTCTCTGTCAGCTGCGGTCAAGTCTGCGACACCGTGTTACCAACTGTAGTCACCGTGCTGCCCACATCACTTCCCCAGGACTTATTTAAGTTTGTGCCTCCTGCCCACCTTCACCCTTTTGCCTGACTCCCCCCACATCAGGCAGCCACCAGCCTGTCCCCTGTATCTGTGAGTTCACACGTTCCTCTTCTCATGTGGAGGAGCACTTTTTTGTAAACATGCTCATTTCCAAGATCTATTCCAAGAGACTGTCCATGGAGCAACCTGCTGATCGACTCAACAACTGCCCGAGTCTCTGCTGGGTTCTGGGGGCCCCAAGGAGCATGACAGGAGACAAATCCTGTCCCTTTCACGGGGAGCTCTGGCCCCGTGGGGGCACTGGACGGCCAAGAGTGTGTGGGACAGGCTGAGCGGCAATGCCGGGTGGGGTGGCGCGGGTGTCATTGCTGGGACAGCTCGAGAGGTGCTCCGGTCTGGGTCCGTGGGGCCACGTGTGCCTGCAGCTGGCTCCGCGGGGGCCGAGAGCTCCAGACTCTGCTGTGGGTGGAGGGACGATGGAATTGTTTGCTGTGGTGATAATGGTGTTTCACGCATTTTCCTCTGAAGCCCTCTAAAGTTAATTTCCTTGGAAAACTTACTTCTTCTGAATATTTTATAAACCTGGGGAACATCGCTGTGTGTTAGAGCGAGCCTAATGGTAAATCAGTCGCTAATTGAGTTCATATTTCAGAAAAGCATGTTGAGCGCAGAGGGGGCGCAGCATGGTTTGTGAGCCCGGCCGGGGAGGCTGGTGGCTGGGGAGGTGGTGGCCGCGGCGGGGGCTCCCGACCTGCCCACTGATGCCCCGCGCCCGAGCTGCGCGTGAGCACTTCATCCTAAACCGGCATAGGTTCTTGGTTTCCTTTTAGGTGCTTAGGACACTTCTTTTCCGTACTTTCCCTTCCTCTCACGCTTCACTGTCTCAGGGCTGAAAGCAGCCCTGCTACTCCAGCCTTTCACTGAGGAACAGAGAGCCATCCTGGCCCCTGGCTCGTCAGTTTTGTTGCCGAGCCAGGGCCTTGGTGGTGGGGCGTCCTAGTTAGACCAGAGTCATGTTTGCCAGGACACGCGGGAGAGAATCGCCCTCTTGCTTCTCCCGCTGCTCTGCTCACCTGTGTTCAGATGATCGCCTGCCATCGTGGGAGCTGGGGGCGGGCAGGGGTTGTCCCTGTGTCCCTGGCTCCCTGGCGTCTCTCCAGCTCCGGTGCCGCTGCCTGCAGCAGGTGCGCAGCCAGTGTCTGCCGAATGAAGGGGGCTCTCCAAGGGGGACCAGGCTTGAGCACTTGGCCATCCACAAGTGGGCACTCAGACAGCCTTAGATTCTGGTTTTTATTATACTTTCCCTGCCTGAGTTGTAAAGGTGGTGGAGCAGAGTCCTGAGGAGCCAGCGGTGATTGTTCAGGGGCCCCCGTCTCTCTTCTGTGGGCCTCCCCCAGCTGACCCGTGTCTCCAGCCTGTCCTCATCTGTGACCCCCTCTGCCTGGGGCGCCCCTCGCTCCCACCTCCTGCTTGTGGTGAATCTCAGCTTTACTGTCTCTGTCGCCTGCCTTCCCCTTCCTGGTGGGGGCGTTGCAGGTGTGACTCCCTGTGCCTCATGCAGGAGGGGTGTGCTCTGTTGAGAACTCAGGGGCTATTGTCGGGGGGTCCTCTTCCGGGCGCCATCCTGGGGGGCATCTCTCCACCTGCCTGTCCCTGGGCTGCCCTGTGGGGTGCGGTCCTTGGTCTGGGCGCCTCCCTCTCAGCTGGATGGGAACCTCTGTGGGGCCACAGGGTTGGGTCCATGACTCATCGTGAGTTCTCATGCATTTGTTCTTCCATCTGAGAGTCCTTCCCGGCCACCCAGTTGTGTGGTCGCTAACGCTATACACTACGTATACTATATACAGGATGGAGACCCGCCCGCCCAGAAAATGTAGCTGTGGTCCCCACTGTTGGCCTGCTGATAACCAATGAATCCTTCTGAAGTTTCGTGGTCTTAGTTCAGGGGTGATATCATGTCTGTCATCTTCACTTGAAGCTACTAATATGTTTTGTTCTGGGCTGGTGGCATTAGGGACTTCTGTCATTCAGGGCTGCAGAGGTAGACTCGGACCTGTTTAAAGGTCAGCCGGGTGGCTGGTGCAGAAGGGCTGCCTTGCTCCAGCCTTCGCCCCCCGCGGCACAGCCACCTTCCCGGACACCCGGTCAGGGAGGAGACCCTCCTGCTTCTTCCCCCTCTCCCCCTCCCTCCCTCCCTCCCTCCCTCCCTCCCTCCCTCCCCCTTTCCTCCCTTCCTTTCAGCATCTTTGTGGAGACGTCATTTACCTGATCTCTATTTCAATCACTTAAAGTGTACAGTTCAGTATTTTTAGTCTGTGGAGTTGGACGATCATCACCATAGTCAATTTTAGAGCATTTGCCTCACCAGCCGTGACTCCCCAGTCCCTCCTCCCCAGCCCCTGGCTGCCACTCATCTGCTTTCTGTTTCTGTAGACTTGCTTATTCTGGACATGTGCTTATTCATGCGTGTGGGATCATATGAATGTGGTCTTCGTGACTGGTTCCTTTCGCTGCGCGTGATGTTTCCAGGCTTCATCCACGTGGGAGCGGCTGTCAGCCCTTCATTCCTTGTTGGAAGCTGACGGTATATTCCGGCGTGTGCCTGGTCACCCACCGATGGGCCTCGGGACTGTTTGCGCACTTTGGCTCTTCGGAGTTGAAGCCGTTGCATCCTCTTCCCGGCCCCAGAGTCCCCTCCACCCCCAGCCCTCCGCTCCCATCCTATTCTCCGTTTGTTTTCATCACCATCATGAGCTGGGAGTTTTGACCACCATGTATGTATCTGACATGGTAGATAGTTTCATTTTCTCGTTTTAAAAACTTCTTATAGATGACATCATACTGTGCATATTCAAGTTACTCTTCAGTGGTAGGTTTGTAAGTTCACTGATCTTGGTTCTTGTAGTTCCTTCATTTTCATTGTGGTTAGTATTCCATTATAGGTGTATGTTCCTCATTTGTTCCTTTATTTGTTACTCAGTTGATAATGGACAAAGGGATAATGTGAATTCATTCTTCAGTTGATGATGGATAAAAGTTTTTCTTAAAATTTTTTTTTCTTTTTAGCGTTAGCGACATCGCTGAACCTGCCTTCTGCGTCCTTACACAAGGGGTTTTCATGGCGTGTGCCTAGAAGTGGCATTATGTCGTGTGTATCTGCTTTTTGTGAGGAATCACTGGGGTCCTCTTTAAAGCAATGAGTTACTGTGGTGTTTTTAAGCAGTACAATTCATTAAAAAGTTTATTGGTGAACATATTTTTTAAAGAAAGATTTCATGATGTGCTACTTATTCTTTTAAAATGGCTTTAGCTGAAGCCTGTTTTTCTTTTTGGCTATGCAAGACCAGATAAAAATGCAATTTTAATAAGATAAAATGAAATGCCTTTTAGTCTGAGCTTGAACTTTGCTGGAACATTTTCTGCTCAATAAACACAAGTGGTGTGCCCATGAAGAATTAATGCACTGGCGCTTTCCTGGGAGGCAAGGGGCCTGCAGCGTGTGGTAACACTGCAAGACCCATGGAAATGCCTTGCACATAGAGGGCAGAGGCCCACTGCCTGCTGGTTTTGAGCCATATTCGTGTACTGAGACATAAGGGAAGGGTGCAAGCCAGCAAGGTAGGTGCATAGTGCCGGTGAATGCTGTCTGTAGGTCACTTGGCGGTAGTCAAGCTGCTGCCATTTATGGCTGTCTCATTTCTTACACGTTCTTATTCCCATTTCCGAGACGAGGAAGCTAAAGCCTAGAGCAATTACCCAGGCCCTTTGGTTCTTAAAACAGGAAACCTTCTACCAAGGTCGGGGAAGCCTCCAAGAGATTTCTGGAAAGGGACCACGACAGAGGGGTTGTGCATGACCTCCGTGGGCTGATACTCTTTCTTTCCAACAATGACAACAAACCCCCAAACCCTCCTGGATTCTGTGGGTCATACTGGTCTCTTTTCCATGGTGTCACTGGGAAGGTTCAGAGGCTGGGAGGGAAATCAGAAGAAGGCTGGTGACTCACGCCTGTCGAGGTTGATGCCGGCCGTCATCAGCTGGGACACCCCCTTGAAGCTGTTGGTTCTAGTGCTTACATGGGGGCTTCTTCAAAGCCTGGTGGCTGGGTTCCAAGAGAGACCCCAAGAGAACCAGGTGGAAACTGTGCTGCCTTTAAAAACTTACATCTTCATTGAGACTCACATATAATAATAGTTCACCCATTAAAATTCACGTACAACACCATTCCCTCATTTAAGGGGTGAAAGTCAGTGGTACTGCGGTGTATCCGTCGCCACAGTCAACGTTAGAATATGTTTGTCCCCTCAGGAAGAAGCCCTGTAGTCTTCTGCTGTCACCCCAGTCTCCCATCCTCCACCCCAGGCAACCACTAGTCTCCCTTCTGTCTCCCTTCTAGACATTTCATGTCAGTGAGATCATAGAATAGGTGTTTTTTTTTTAAGGATTTTTATTTATTTGACAGAGAGGGAGTGTTAGTGAGAGCAGGAACAAGCAGGGGGAGTGGGAGAGGGAGAAGCAGGCCTCCCGCCGAGCAGAGAGACCGACGTGGGGCTCGATCCCAGGACCGCGGGATCATGACCTGAGCCGAAGGCAGACGCCCAACGGCTGAGCCACCCCGGCGCCCCAGAATAGGTGTTTTTTCATGACTGGCTTCCCACGCGTAGCGTGATGGTTTCAAGGTTCTTCCGTGTTACAGCGTGAGCTAGCACTTAATTTTTTAGCTGATGACTATTTCACTGAATAATATTCCAGTTTACCATGTTTTTGTTGTCCAAGAACATTATAAACGCCAATTCATTTTTTTTTTTTATTTTTGTAGGTAAACTTAAAGGTTCGTGCGAGTTTGGAGTCCAGTTTGCTTGTCTTTGCCTGCCTCGTACTCCTCATAACCCCGTCGCAACGTGGGGGCTATCGAATGTCCGTTAAATTTTGCTGAAACATTTTAGGATATAAAAGGGAACATTTTCTGTAATTAAAATGTTGTGTCACAGGCACAGACATGGAGGAATGAATGGAAAACTGAAAAAATGCCCCAGCATAGAGTAATCTCCTGCGTATTGAAGACAGTGTCCGCAAACCAGTAGGGAATAGGATAGGTTTTTAACCAATGTCATTGGAGCAGTGGATTATTTTTTAAAAAAGTTTTCTGCAGGCGCCTGGGTGGCTCAATCCTTAAGCGTCTGCCTTCGGCTCAGGTCATGATATCAGGGTCCTGGGATCGAGCCCCACATCAGGCTCCCTGCTCGGCGGGGAGCCTCCTTCTCCCACTCCCACTCCCACTGCTTGTGTTCCTGCTATCGCTCTCTCTCTCTCTGTCAAAAGAAAAAAAAAGTTTTCTACAGTCTGTAGCAAAATAAAATAAATTCTAGGTGACTCAATACTCAAGGGTAAAAAATAAAACCACACAAGTGTGGAACTAGGACACAGTTGGAGATTTATGCCATCTCAGTAAGTCGGCTGGGCTGAATGTTCGTGCGCTCTCAAAACTCACAGGAAGCCCTAACCACCAGACTGAGGGTGTTAGGAGGTGGGGGTTTTGAGGGGGTGAGGAGGTCCTGAGGCTGGAGTCCCCCATGGTGGGATTAGAGCCTTTATAAAAAAGACCCCAGAGAGCTTCCCTGCCTCTTCCACCGGGTGGGGACGCAGCAGAAGGCACCAGCTGAGGCCCTCACCAGATACCAAATCTGCCAGCACCTTGATCTTGGACTTGCAGCCTCCAGAACTGTGGGGAATAAATGTCTTTGTTTATAAGCTGCCACATGCGTGGTATTTTTGTTATAGCAGCCGGGATGGACTAAGACAGTTGGGGGTGGGCTTTTTAAGTAGAGTCCTCAAAGGAGAGCCCCGTGTAACGCATAAAAGTGAGGTTGACTTAACCACAGAGACCTTTAAGCTTCCATAAGCCAAGAGGATGGCTTTGTCACCTGTCTGTCACCATTCTGTTCTCTTTTGGTTTTCTGCTGCTGCTGTAACAAATCAGCATAACCCTATGGGCTTATAATACACACTTGCTGTCTTATAGTTCTGGTGCTGGGCTAAGATGAAGGTGTTGGCAGGGCTGCAGTGCCCCCGAGACCCGTGCTCTTTCTCATCTTCCTGCCGTGCCCGCGTTCTCGGGTGGTTGATATCTCCTGCTCATTTCTCATGGTGGCATGAGGCTGGGGAACCTCTAGGCCTCACATGTGTGTTCCAGGCGGATGAGGAAGGGCCCACACTGCTGGTGACTGAGCTGCGCTGGGTCACAGGGCCTCCCCTGGCTGGACGCCCCCGCCGAGGAAGGGGTGCGGGTGCGGCCACTCAGTGGACCGCCCTGCTGTCTGCCACGGGGGCTGTTTTGTTTCCATCTGTTTTCCAAGTTTACTCTGATGAACAGAAGACTTTATTTTTAAATTTAATTTTTATCTTTTTAAAAAATATTTTACTTATTAGAGAGGGAGAGAGAGAGAGAGAGAGGGCACGAGTGGGGGAGCAGCAGTGGGAGAGGGAGAAGCAGGCTTCCCGCGGAGCAGGGAGCTCGATGTGGGGCTCGATCCCAGGACCCTGGGATCATGACCTGACCTGAAGGCAGACGCTTAACCGACTGAGCCCCCCGGGCGCCCCCAGAAAACTTTTATAATAAAATCATTAAGTCTTTAAAAAACACATTTATCTTCTTTTTGTGATTCTGCATTCTGTCTTTGACGAAATGGCAGCAGATGGGAATTTCCAGACGGGCATTTCAGCATTAGTTCGTAGTCCTGCCGCTGGCACACGGTCCGGGAGCAGAGGCTGCTGGAACTGGGCGATGCTGAGTGGCTCCCAGCTCCCAGCAGCCTCGTCGGCAGCGGCGCCTGAGGCCCTGCCGATGCGGTCAGGGCTGCGGCTCCCCGGGCTGAGGCCCATTTGCCCGGCAGCCTGAATGCCCTGTTGTGTGTGTGGCGTGGACCTGTGTGGCGCCATTCATCCCTTCCAGACGGGCCCTCGGGACCCGTGGCAGCTGAGGGAGAGTTGCTGCTCAGGCGTGTAGGTTACTGGGAACTGGTCCTTTTCCCGAGTTAGTGTGGGCTCTTGAGGAAGCTGGAGAGAAGCTAATCGGTTTTCCTTTCTTTTTAAACAGCATCCAGCATGTGTACGGCGCCCAGCACCCCCCCTTCGACCCACTGTTACACGGCACGTAAGTGAGGCCTGTGGTCATGCTGCATCACGCACGCGCCTGGGCGTCCTGGTGACCCGCCGGCCTCCTCGGGGTCCTGAGGGGAGCAGCGTGGTCTTCCCTCGAGCAGACACGCGCCAGGGCCTCGCACGACTGGTCCTCCGGACAAGGGCAGAGGAGGAAGCCCAGCCCAAAGTGGAGGAGAGCACGAAGCTGGCACCCCCTTAGCTGACGGGAGGGCCTGGCCCCGGGCCTGTTCTCGGTGGTGAGCTCACTTCCCTTGCCCTCCACTGCACACTGTGCCCCTGCGTCTGGCTCCTCCACCAGAGCCACTCAGGGGGCTGGTGTGACCCCCCGCCCATGCTGGCGGGTGTCACTGGGCCCCCCGCGGGAGCTCTTGCCCTAGTGGTGCTGTGTCGCGTCTGCACGCCGAAGGACAGCCGCTCCTGCCCCCGCCGCCCCCACTGCTGCCTTAGGAGGGTTGCGGGCACTGGCCCGTGTGAGGTTTGGGGACTCCCTGTGAATGCCGTGACTGCGGTGCTGGGGTTCTTCCTGAGTGGCTTCTGTCACTGAGCAGAGACTGCTCAGCGGTACTGCCCCTCGAGAGCCTCTCCTTCCTGCCCCCGAATCCTAGGAGTCCTCTTCTGTTTTTTTTTTAGGATTATTTATTTGAGAAAGAGAGCGAGAGCACAAGAGTGGGGGGGTAGGGAGGGGGGCGAGGGAGAAGCAGACTCCCCACCGAGCAGGGAGTCCGATGTGGGGCTCGATCCCAGGACCCCGGGATCACAACCTGAGCCGAGGCAGACATTTAACCGACTGAGCCCCCTGGGTGCCCCAGGAGTCCTCTCTCGGATGCCTCTTTGGGTTGTGCTTGCTCTTCACCCTCAGCTCAGTTGACACTGGAAGCTTGAATGTGCACCTTTCATCCATGGGCTCCTTTCTGACCGGTCGTGGGGTGAGTCCGCTCCAGCCTCCGAGGGGACAGCTGAAGTCTGCCTTTGCTTTGCAGCTTGCTCAAGGCCGCGCCCAAGGCGCCCGCCACACCCGTGAAGGCCAAGAGCATCAGCACCTTCCCGGAGTTTGAGAGCAACACCAGCGACGCCTGGGATGCCGGCGAGGACGATGACGGGCTCCTGGCCGTGGCAGCCGAGAGCCTGAACACCGACGTGGTCATGGAGACGGCCCACCGCATCCTGCGCAACCACAGCCAGCGGCAGGAGTGCCGCAAGCCGCAGGAGGCGCCGGGCCCCGAGCAGGAGCCACAGCCTTCGGCAGAGCCTCCTTCGGTCCCGAGCGGTGACCTCCGGCTGGTGAAGTCCCTCAGCGAGAGCCACACATCCTGTCCTGCAGGCGGGCGGGGGCGCGAGGAGATGACTGCAGTGCTGCGAGGGAGAGGGGCTGGAGGCCTCTCGGTGCGGGAGGTTAGCGGGCGTTCCGTCCTCTTTGCCACAGGAGCTCGTGCCCTTGAAAGACCTTTAGGTTGTGATCCACGTGCCCACAGGCCTTCCCAGGCAGGAGAAGCCGCAGACTTTTCTTTGTGTCCCCAGCTGAGTGCTTCTCTCCTCCGGGTGGAGGGTGTGGTGTGTGGCTTTCGTGGCCTGGCTGTGAGAGGCCCACAGTGAGCAGCAGGCCCCAGGGGACTGTGTCTCCCTTCTAAGTGTGCCCCGGTTGTCCCAGGGGGACATTTCCAGCTCAGGGGCCAGGCCAACTGCACGTTCAGAGGCTGCACCTCCTCCGGCAGCTTCCAATGACACCCCCTCCCCCGCCGGGACACCTGCACGTGGCTCAGAGTCTGTAGGGGGCAGAGTCTGGGGTGTGGAATGACTGCCTCCAGGTCATAAACTCAAGGATGCGATCAGCGCATGTCTTGTACCCCGTGCCTGGTGCTCAGTAGCCTTTCTGGAGACGGCTCTCAGTAGCTTTGCTTTTTGTTTTTGGGGGTGTCTATGATGCAAAACAACACAGTATTTGATGAGCCTCTGTGATGGGTCAGACTCTTAGGGCTTGGGGTGCCCCCAGGAAGTCCCTGGCCTGGAGTGTGTGTTCTGGTGAGGGGGACAAGCACCGACCTACACGTTGGGTCAGTAAGGAGGCCTGGAGCGTGCGGGGAGGAGACAAGCGCCCTGGGTCGAGACAGAGGTGGGAGGTGGCGACAGCAGCCTGGACCTGGGGCGTAATCTTCAGTCAGAGCGTCCAGATGCCCTCCTGAGAAGGTGACACGTGAGCATCAGTGAGGTGAGGCAGTGAGGCGTGGGGAGCTGGTGTCAGAGGGGCCGGCCTGCACCGCGGCGGACTCACGGCCTCCCTCTCCCAGGGTCTCTGGGGGTCAGGGGGACTGCCCCTTGTTTACAGAGGAGAGAAGAGGGCATCGGGCAGCCTCAGCTTGCCCTGCTGGGACCACGGAGCTGGCGTCCATCCCCCTGTCTAGTTTTCAGAAACCCTTCCCGGGAGCTGACTAATGTTTGGAACATCCCACGTCTTCGTAGGTGAGAACGCTGTGAATTAGTTCCTTTGACCAGTTTTCATATTGGAATCTGAACTATTTTTCTCCAAAATAGGCTGAACTTCAAAGTATTTGAGTTTAAAAATGAAAATCTGGTTAGGGCTTCTGCGAGTGGGTCGGGGTTCCCCGAGACTGACGCATCCTATGCCGATTACCGCCTGCGCGCCCCGGCCGGGCAGTGCCCTCAGCCTGGGTGCCTGTTCAAGTTGGCAGGTGCCCCGGATTCCTCTGCCCTCTGCTGTGCCCCACGCCTCTGGGGCCTGGGTAGAGCCTCTGTGACACCTGCCATCTGAGCAGTTGGTGGGGGGCGGGCCTCAGCACCCGTAGAGGTGGGGGCCCATCTCGTCTGAGCGGGCAGGCTCCTGTTCTCTCAGGCCGTGGGGCTGCTGCGAAGAGCACCACAGGCCGATGGTGCACGAGCAGCAGAAAGTTAGGTCTCCTAGTTGTGGAGGCTGGAAGTCAGGTCAGGCGGCCAACACGGTTGGGTCCTGGCTCTCTTCGGGGCGCAGACAGCTGCCTTCTCACAGTATCCCAACATGGGGGAGACTAGAGAGGGGAAACAGGCTGTCTCGTGACTCCTCAGGAGCACCGATCCCATCAGGGGACCCCACCCTCCTGACTTCCTCTAAACCTGAGGCCCTTCTTCCTAACACCTTCCCGTCTGGGGAAGGACTTGCGCATATGGACTTTGGGGCCTCACAGCATTCAGCCCATGGCCAGGTATACAGTTGGGCTGCATCCTGCCAGGGTGGGGAGCCTTGGGGTGACCTCCTCCTGTAAAAGCCAGGTGAAGGATGCCCCAAGCGGCTCATGCTGGGGAAGGGGCCGATTACTGTGCTTGCCTTCTGCCTCCACCCGCTTGCGCATCAACCATCTTTCCTTTGCTTTCTGAGCAGGCTTTTTGTGAGCAGTTCATTTCATGATAGCAGCTAGTGTTTGTCCATCGCTTACTGTGGGGCAGAGACTGTCTCGGGCCCTCGTCATGAACAGATCCCTCTGACTCTGCAGCCAGTCTAGGAGAGAGCTTACGGGGGAGGTATAGGGAGGTCACGTGGCTCGCCCAGCATGCTGAGCGGTGGGGTAGGGTTCAAGTCCAGGGCGTCTGAGGCCAGGGCCTGCTGCTAGCTGCTGACCTCCCCACAGAGAGCAGGGCCTCTTCGCTGGTGATGCCGCCCCCAGGGGACATGAGGTCCTGTGTTAGGACCTTTCCTGTTAACATCTGGGGCAGGGAGTGTGTGCTCCTGGCATGAAGTGGGCAGAGACCAGGGTGCCTGGCCCCCAGGGGACTCTCTGGCCCGACCGTGCACAGTGCCAAGGGGGAGAGGGCCGCTCTGGAGCCCGAGGTGGCCTCTCAGGGAGCCGACCCCACGGGTGGCTGGCAGTGGTGCGCAGAACTCGTGGGCCTGTGTTCAGTTCCCTTGGTGGGCTGTTAGTCGTGGGGATGGCTTACTCGGTGTTGGCGCTAAGACGACCACGTCAGCCCTCATTCTTACTGGGCTGGGCCCGGCGCAGATGTGTTGACTGGCAGGCAGTCTAGTGGGGAAACACAAGGATCTGAGTCTTTCACCTCCCTGGGTGGAATGGAGCCTTGGAGTGATGGACAGGACCCAGAAGCACCCACGGGTAGAAGTCCCAGTTCAGTCTTGTTGAGGAGGGCCAGGACGTGTCAGGGAAGGCTTCAGGTAGGAGGTGATGTCTCTAAGGTTACCGGTAGGGTGAGGCTCCAGGCTTAGGAGGTGGGGCCATCCCAGCCGAGGGGAGGTGCCGGGTGGGCTGGGCTGGCTGACTGCACACCTCATCTACGTGGTTTGCAAGTTCCCCCAAGGCAGGGACCATGTCCCATTACCTTTGTTTCCCTTTGGGGTCCTGTGTCATTACGTGAATGTTGCTGAGCTAAACTGAGGTGTCTGCAGGGCCTGGTGACCGCGGGCTCTCCCCTCCTCCATGTTCTGCCCCACTCTTGTCCCTGCACCGGCCCCACGGCCCAGGGCCAGGCCAGGCCTCTGTTGAGGTGAGGGACCTGTGAGTGCCATTTCATGTGACTGTGCTCCTCGGAGCGGAGTTGTGTTTCTGGGGCCTGGACGCTGTGTTTCACGGGGCCCAGTTTGATCAGAGTGCTGCCTGCCCTTCCCACTGCCGGCATTGTGTCGGTTCCTGTCCCTTTATGGTGCGCCACCGTGGGAGCTCACGTCACCCCACGCAGCGTCCACAGGGCCTGCTGGCTGCCCTCGCCTTTGGCCTTCAGCCCTGGGTAGATGACAGCCTGAAAGTTCCGGGATGCTGCAGCAGGGGTCTCCGGCTGGCCTTCCCCGCGCCTCCTGCTTACCTTTCGACTGTCCTGACATTCTTAATCAGCGTCTGAGGTATCTGTACCTTTGTATCTGAAGTCAGATGCCCTCTGCTTGGTCTAGGGTGCCGCTGGCGTAATGGGGAGCCTGCGCCTTTGGCTGCGAAGGGCTCAGTGGGCGTGGCTGGGGAGGACTGTCCATCGCTGATGGGGACTGAGATGCAAGTGGGTCCTGGGTGGACACTGGCTGCCCCGGAGGGGGACACTGATGTGTTTTCCACTTACAGTAGCAGGGAGACCTGCTGTTGACCTTCCTGCTTCCTCGGGGGGCAGGGGGCATCACTGTGCCTTGCAAACCCTGCCCGTCCCATCTTAGAGGGGGACCGGATGTGTGCTCTGCTCAGGACGACGTGGTCCTTACATGTCGGAGTAAATCACAGGGATGCTCTCTAAGATGGCGGAGAAGTAAAACTCAGCACGTTTGGTTCCGCGTTAGAACGAGGAATCCCTCCTCCCGCCCATCGTCTTTCCTGAGGAATCATGACGCACAGCGGAGTGGCAGATTCTGAGGGCGGGGAGGAGGGGGTCTGAGCATCGCTGCCCCGGGCTTCCCGGAGGGCAGGCCGGTGGGGACACCTCCTGCAAGCGAGGGGTCAGCCCTGCGGAGGGGCTGGGACTTGCCCTCACCTCGATGCCCACCTCTCCAGGCTTTTCTGGAAGCTTAACTGGGCCAGACACTGCTCCTCTGTAGCCTGAGGGTTTCTGTGTGAAGCATTTCCGGGCCTCGATTTTAGGGTAATGAGTCAGCTCTGCGGGAAGGAGGGGGTCGGTGGGAGTCTGACAGCGGCGGCCAGGAGCCGGCATGTTTTCTTCACTTTGTTTGGTTCCCGCCCCATCTCCTGGAGTTGGTTTTTTCCTCTACTTTAAATTTCAGTTCTGGGAGATGTGACCATTCAAGGGTATTTAGACCTGGGGGTGTACAGCCTGGTGCTGCCTGTTCCTGTGGGCCCCTCGTTGGTCCCTGGGGGCTCTTTCTGAGTGGGTGTTGGGCCTTGGGCTTTTTTCTGTGGCTCTTCCTGGTCCGGGTTCCTGGATTTAACGCACAGTTTCACTTCGGCCCTGTGTGTCCCTGTCGGTGGGCCTTTGTGCGTGGTGGTAGGTGGTGCCCTGGGGCGGGGGGTGCTGGGCAGGCCTGCAGCCTGCTGCCCCTCCCCTGCTTGCATGCGCTCTAGCTTCCTGTGCTTTCTCTTGGTGATGGTCCCTGCCCGCCTCCCTCATGGGGCTTGGGGAGATCCAAGGGGTGCAGTGCCTTTGTGGGCTTCATGCTCCTCCACGTGTGGCTCGGTGGCTTCCTTCTGTGCTCAGGCCCAGGTGAGCCCCACAGGCACCAGCAGATCCTTGGGTTGTGTCACCTGGGCAGGCCTGCTAGCAGTGGGGGAACCGGGGGGGTCTAGAGTTTTCTGGTTGTCGTTTTGCTTTTGTGTGAGGCACGTCTGTTTTCCCAGGGAGTAACGCTCTACCAATAAGGCCAGTGGGCTTCTTGGGTGTTCACTAGTTTCACTTTATTGCCCCGGTCACGCGGGTCTGCACTGGCCGGTTACGGGAGGAGGGGATGGCTGTGGCACGGTGGCGTTCCCGAAGGGCAGGTGGCGCAGGTGGGAGCCTTCTTACTGGGGAACAGGGCCATGGGGGGGGGGCCAGGAGGCCATCCTCACCCCCTGCGCGCTCTCTCCCCAGACAGCGCCGGCGACACTGCTCCTCTGCAGCGGTCCCAGTCTCTCCCGCACTCGGTGGCGGCCGCCGTGGGTGGCACGTCTGACCCCAGCGCCCTCAGCAGCTCAGCGTTAAGTGAACGAGAGGCCTCCCGGCTCGACAAGTTCAAGCAGCTCCTTGCCGGCCCGAACACAGACCTCGGTGAGTCCCCCGCTGGCGGAGGGCACGTGCACCTGCGCCCCCACGTGTGGTTTACTTTGTCAGAGGGCGATGTGTTTGTGCCGTCCTGCGCGAGTCACAGAGATGAGCCGTTTGTCCTTGAGGTTTACTTCAGCTGTGTGTTGGTCATGGGCTTCCGGGGCCATTGATCTGGTATTTTCTGTTCTGTTCTATTTTTTAATGCTCCGATTGAACTCCTTTGGCTTCTTGGGGCTGAACTGGTTTGCTCCACAGGACTGGCCAGCTTGGTGTCCCTGCTTTTCAGAGTCTTCGTGGGGACACAGAGCTGGTGACCGGGGTCCTGAGTGCTGCTGACTTTACACCTTCCTTGGTGTAAAGTGTGGGATAGGCCGTGAACACCCCGGGAGCCCAGGCGGGGCTGGGGTGGGCGGGCCAGCAGGGGGCCGTACAGTCGGCAGTGTGGTTCTCAGGGGTCACCATGGCCGCGGGGCCGCTCTGCCACCAGGCTCTGAGGCGGGTGCTCGCCTCCAAGTCCATTTGCTGGGCTTCCCCTCGAAGCTGCGTCCTTTCCTCGGTACGTCTCATCTTTGCGGAGTGCCACGCTGCATCGGGCATCTCGCTGGCTGCGGGGGCTCTCCGGAAGGTGGGATGTGGCCGCGGTCACGAGATCACGCATGGTGGAGGGTGGGTGCCAGGGTGGCACGGAGGGCTGGCGCGCCTCGGCAGCAGTGCCCCCTCCGCCAGCAGGTGGCGCGTGAGGCACGCGGCTGGGCTGCCCAGCAGGGAGGCGGGCGGAGGCGGAGCGAGCATGGAGCTGAAGGATAGGCCGCGTCCCTGAGGATGCTGCTCCCCTTGTGGGTGCAGAAGGGTTCCTTCCCGCGAGTTTGTGCGTTTTCATTTTCCTGATTGATTTGCTCACGCACACGTAAGACAGTCACGCGGCAGCAGAGGATGTGCGGTAAAAATGTGTCGCTCTCCTCTTCCCCAGGCCTGCTTTCCCTCCTTCGCATGATTCCAGGTGTCTTCTTCCAGGGACAGGAAGGGAGGCCTCTCGTTCTCTTAACGCTGAGCTGCTGAGGGCGCTGGGGTCAGATCACGCACATGACGATGCACGTGACGTCTTAAACCTTTTATTTTGGTGTAATTTCATATGTAGAAGAAAGTTGCAAGAACGGGTTAGGGTTAGGGTAGGTGACCCTGTGACCCATGCAGCCCCACAGTCAGCATGTTGGAGCCAGGAACACTCCCCCTGTGCTGAGCTCCCGGGCAAACCCTGCAGGTCCCCTCCCCTGGCTGACCCCCTGAAGGTTCTGTCCCCACCTGCCATGAGTTGGAAGTCCCCACAACCTCCTCTTCAGGTTTGGCTAATCTGCTCCAGTGGCTCATGGAACTCAGAGAAACATGTGTGATTCTTGGGCAGCCATGAATCTCAGCTTCTTCATGATGGGGGGCAGCCCAGCAGCTGAGTGACCATGCAGGGCTGCCTCTGCTTTTATTTCATTTTTTTATCAGAAAAGCAAGGGCAGTTGCCTCAAAGCGTGGGAGAGGAGGACAAAGGGATGGCAAGTATCCTGAAGCGGTAAAGCAGTCCTGCACCCTCCCCTAGGGGCAGGCACTCAGGGAGGCAGTCATGGGATAAGGGAAAAGCGGGATGTTTGTGCTAGCAAGCACCAGGTGCAGAAAGGGGACCTGAGGGTTACATTCTTTCCTAGCTCCTAACCTGTGCCCTACCCCTGGGGATCATGGGATACTGCTCCTACTGGGCCCTTGCGTTCAATAGTCTGAGAACAGGAACGCTGTTGACCTTTCAGCTGCTTCCACAATCACTCCTGAGGGCTTACAATATATTTTCTAAGAATAATACCACACTTCCTCCGTGAGGTGGACTACCTGGTATGCACAGAGGTGGACATGAAGTTCTGCGACCACGTGAGTATGGAGATCCTGTCCCCCCTCTTCGGCACCCTGCACCCCGGTTTCTACCAGGCAGCCCACAAGGACTTCAGCTACGAGCATTGGCCACAGTCCCAGGCACACATCCCCAGGGACAAGGGCGACTTTTACTACATGAGGACCTTTTTTGTGGGGTCGGTGGTAGAGGACCAACTGACCTTGGCCTGTCACCAGGCAATGGGGGTCAACCTGGCCACTGGGATTGAGGCTGTGTGGCACAATGAGAGCCACCTGAACAGGTACTTGCTGGACCATAAGCCCATTAAGGTGCTGTCCCCAGAGGACCCGTGGGACCCTCAGCTGCTGGGCTGTCCCCGAGAGTACCTGTTGGACCCACAGCTGCTGGGCTGCCCCTGGAGGACCTGTGGGATCCACAGCTGCTGGGCTGCACCCCATCATGAAGAAGCTGAGATTCATGGCTGTGCCCAAGAATCACCAGGACATCAGCAGTGGTTATTACTTGAGGAGTCATTTTGGTGCCCACCAGGTCTTTCACTTGAGTTAACAGATGAGCCCGAAGGAAGGACGTCATCAGTTAGGAAGTACAGACGAAGGTCAGAGTGGAGGTGGGCAAAGGCCTCTTTAACTCAGAGAGCGGGGGAGCCCCGAGCTTCTTCTACACACCTTGCCCTGCTCATCGATTCCAGCTGCCTGGCTCTGAGTTCTGTCCTTTTAATGAACTGGTCATCTAGTAAGTAACATGTTTCTCTGAGTTCCATGAGCCACTGGAGCAGATTATTCAAACCTGAAGAGGAGGTTGTGGGGACTTCCAGTCTGTAGCCCATAGCTCGGAAACAGGGGTGACCTCTCTGCCCAGACACTGGCTGACCACTGAGTTAACAGCACAGGGATTCAGTGGCCACACACAGCAAAGAATACAGACTTGACAAAGTTAGTTCAGAAAAGCACTAAGCCAACAGTAGCAACTACAACGAGCAGCAATCATGAAGCCTGGAGTGGGGAAGGTCTGATGTTCAGGATGCTTCCATTATAATATTCATAATCACACCCTGGACTTGTCACTGGGGCCAAGTCCCCCGGCTGGGGGTCAGGTAGCTCCTACATGTTCCACGTGCCTCTCTCTGGCTCCCCCAGCCGTGCACAGTCCTGTGATGCTTCCCAGCAGAGGTCGGGTTTAACCAAAGCCAGGAAGATGGGATGGGTTTTCCTGACCCCCCACCCCCTGCCCCACAGGGCTGCAAGAGAGGACAAAGTTTTCCTCAACCCTGTTAAGGTCCCCGGCTGAGTCTGGAAATTGACAAAGACAGATGAACAGGAGAAAAGCCAGCAAAATGTATTGATTGCTTTGGTGGGAGCCTCACAAGACCATGAAGACCAGCAGAGGTGACTGGAGCAGACAGCTCTTCTACCTTTTAGACAAAGAAGCAGTAAGTGTGTGAAGAATCGACAGACGCAGGGGTTTGGACTAGGGCTCGTAAACGGTAAAGAAGTAACTAGGAAGATAAGGGTTAGTTTAACCAGGTGTGTGTGTATAGACCCCGTGGTCCTAAATTCCTTGACTCTGGTGATAAGCACGTCATCTCTGTGGTCCGGGGCGAGAAAGTTCCACATGGCAGTCTTCTGACCTGCTTAAGGGAAAAAGGGCTGATGGCTGGGGGTCAGAGAGACCTTCTTCCTTTGCTCTATGCAAAAGTTCTTTTAGCTTCTGTATTTATTTTGCCAAGGTGCCATATTTGGGGTCGTGTGTCCTGACCCTCACTGGCCTGGTGCTGTACTCTGCCTCCTAGTATCCAGGACATTGGATGTGCTGCTGTGGAGACCTTCCAGCCCTGGGGTAGCCCCTTGTCCAGGGAGGCACCTGCCTCAAGGGGAGGGTCGCTAAGGGTGGCCGCCCCTCCTCAGGGAGATTGGGTGGGAGAATGCAGATCTTACTTCGAGAAACTGACTTTATTTCCTGAAAAGGTCTACCTGATAGTGGGATCATACGGGAGTTCTTTTTTTAGTATTTTGGGGAAGCTTCATCCTTTTCCCAGCATGGGTGTGCCAACCAAAGTCAATTCCAGATGATTTTTACCTATAAACCAGAGATTTTGCAAGAACCTCTCCAGCAGAGAACATGAGGAGAACAGTTTCAAGACCTTAGACAGGCAGAGATTTCCCAGGATGCAAAATATACTAACCGTAGGAACAAACCGGTGACTTAGAAACTATGAAATGAAGAACTGGTTCTCCTTCTTCCATTTCTGGCTAGTGTGCTGGTCTGTGCCTCGATCTCACCTCAGGCAGCTGAAAGGTTGACCTCCCAGGTCAGCTACCACTGAGATGGCTACTGTTTCTAGAAATTCTTCGGGGTGTGGCCGGTTTTCCCCACCTGTGCACTGATCAAGTCGGCGACCTCGGACAGTGGAGCCACGGGTCCTCCAGGCATGGTTCTCCCCCAATGCCCCAGTAAAGCCATTCCACTGAGGGTTTAGGGGGACCGGAGCTGCCCCTAGGCAAAAACACCAGAGATTCTCACTGTCCCTACCTGGCCTTCAGATGCTCCTCAGTTACTCCTGTGCCTCTGGTGTCTTCCTGGAACCCTGACCTGGCTGGTTTTGGACAGTTTGTCCAGTGGTACCCTCACTTTCTGGGAGGGGGATTTGCTGGAATCCGCAGTGTGTCCTGCAGCCCCACCGGGATCACTTTTTGAAGGCACGTCGCCTGGGCCATCTGAGGACTCAAGACTGTGGGTCTGTGGCTTGGAGGGATTCTGAGCAGCTGGTGGGATTCTGAGCGCTGGTGGGATGGGAGGGCTGCAAGGCCCAGAGGCAGGATTCCAGGAAGCTGTCTGGGGTCCCCGGCATCCTGCCGTTTTTGAATCAAAGCCCTGAGATCTTTAAAATGCCAGCAACGTTACAGCATGGGCCAGAAAAGCAAATGTCCCTGTGCACCCAACACCACCTAAACTATTGGCCATTTCTTGTCACTTGAGTTGAGTAGAAAGGATTGGGAGTCAGGGCTTGAGGGGGGTCCTGGGTCAGACTTTGTGTTTGGGGGACAAAGGTCATCCGGACAAGCTTGTGCTGAGGCTGAGGAGGGGGTCTGTGTGGAGACCCCAGCTGCAGGCACTGCTGTCCAATGATGCCCCCTCAGCCCGACCCAGTGCACCTGCTGCTGGGGGAGAGCCTGCCCCCTCCTCTCTGCCTGAGGGCTCTCTCCTGCACGAGGTGTGCCTCCTCCCCTGCCAGTCACTGCCAGCCTGCAGCCTGGGAGGGTGGGAGGGTGGCTACCCCGAGTTCCTGCAGCTGCTGGGGGAGCGCCTGCCCCCTCCTCTCTGCCTGAGGGCTCTCTCTCACACCAGGTGCCTCCTCTCCTGCCAGCCACTGCCAGGCTGCAGCCTGGGAAAGTGGCTATCCCGAGTTCCTCCAGCTGCTGGGGGAGCGCCTGCCCCCTCCTCTCTGCCTGAGGGTGTATCCTGCACCAGGTGCCTCCTCCCCTGCCAGTCACTGCCAGCCTGCAGCATGGGAGGGTGGATACCCTGAAAACCTCCAGCCCTGTGGACAGAGTCAGTGCAATGTGGTCTCCCAGCACGTCTGAGCACCAGGCCCCCACATTGCTCACTCTCGTCCTATGGGCTCAATGTGCCACATCCTCCCTCAGGCTCCCTGGGTCTGAGTCCTCCTCTGCTCGTGGACCATCCTTGGCCCAGGCTCCACACGCTGGGACTGGGAGCGGGTCGTCTGGACGTTCTGGACTCTCGCTTCTGTTCCCGTGACACGGGCACAGGCCGGCCTCACAGACTGCTCAGAGGAGACTCAGCACAGGACGATGCAGGTCGCTGTAAGGGGAGATGCCAAGTGACCCCAGAGTGAGCGCACAGGCCTTGCAGAAGGCGCTGGGCTCATGGGGCTCAGTGTGGGATGCGGGCGCCCAGCCAAGGGGCATGGGGAATCCTGGTGAGGGCGGCCCTGGCAAGTGGGGGAGGGGGAAGCCACAGAAGGGTCTCAGAAGAGGCAGGAGACAAGGAAGAGGACAGGACAGAGCTTCCCAAGGAGGTCGATGGAAGGATCAAAGGATCACAGAGACCCTTGGGGAAACGCGGAGGCCCTGGAGATGTTGGCTGAAATGCTGTCATTTGGTCAGAAAAATTGTGTCACAACTCCCCAGTTGACACTGGATGATTTACTCTTTGTTGGTTCTAGGAATCAGTGCGTACCTGCCATTAGAACTCACATGGCATGAAGTCTAGGACATACTTTTCATCACTTTTCAGGACGAGATTTTTCTAGAGGAGGTGCTAAACACGGGTCTCTCCATTCTTTTCTTTGTGCGACTGGCCTGTTTCCAGGAGCAGATTCCTAGTGCTCATCGCCAGAGCTAGCCGTGAGGACTGCCCCCCATCACCTCCCACAGTGGACGTGACCATGTGGGTTGGGGGGTGCTCACTGATGAAGCCCCAGTGCTCAGTACCCAGCAGGGACCCCAGATCCTGTGCTGAATGAGGGAGGATGGGAGTGAGGGAAAGAGAGAGGGAGGGACGATGGGAGAGAAGGAGGGGAGAGAGGGAGAAGGGAAGGGAGGATGGGAGGGAGGCAGGATGGGGAGGGGGAGGGGAGAAAGGCAGGAGGAAAGGGAGGATGGGAGGGGTAGAGGGGAGGGAGGGAGGCAGGGAGGATGGGAGGGAGGCAGAGAGGCAGGGAGGGAGGGAGTGGGGGAGGGAAGGGAGGAGTGGAGGGGAAGGAGAGAGAGGGGGGAATGAATGAGTGAATAAATGACGTAGGGAGGGAGGGAGTGAAACCACAGAAGCTGGATCTGTACCTCAGGAGCCATTATTTGGGGTGAGGTCCGAGGGCATCACAGCCTGGGTCCTGGATGGTGGCTCAGGGCACGTCCATCTGTCCTCCCAGTGCTGACCTTCCTTCTCCTTGGACCCGGTGTCATCCTGGATCCTCTCCACCTCCTCCTCAAACAATTCTCAATGTTCCCAGGAACAGGGTGGCAGGAGGGGTCTCAGGAGGGGCTTCCCGGATCCTGTGCCCCGAAGGACAACGTGACAGTAGCTACAGGGCATTCTATCATGAGGACTGGGACCATGGATCCCACCCATCTCCTTGTGCATTAGCGTTGTTCCATTCCCTGCTCTCTCCACCACCGCTGTGATGAACACTCCTGAAAGCAGATCTGTGAAAAACTGAGCCAGAGTTTCCGGGGGTGAGTCCGAGGCCGAGCATGCCAGGTGATGAGTGCACCTGCAGCCTGGGATGGGTGATGCTCACTGTTCTCCCAGACAGGGGTGCCCGTCACCCTTTCCTCCAGGGGACCTGCATTGGACCTCCACTTCCTCACGTTCTCCCCAGACCAGACACCTGCCAGTCTGAGGGTGATGAGCGCTGCCTCCATAGGGTTTCCTTTGCCGGAATCCTTCCCCAGGAGCTCCACATATCTGACACATATTCCCTGCATGCCTATCCTCCCCCTTGGACTGGCATGTGTTTGGTCTCCATCCCTGTGGAACCCAGTGACTTGGAGTGTGGTTTGTACCAGAGTGAGGTGAAACCTTTCTCTGGCCTTGCTTTGTGGTGTGTCTTCCAGCTTTCTGTGTTTCCCTGGTTTCTGTGTGGGCCACAGGAGTAACCAGCCGTTTCCTGTCTGGGGTCAGGCTGTGGTGTCCCAGCAGGTACAGGGGTCTCTGCCCCGAGATTGTGCCCATAATTCCTTTTTGAAAAAAAGGAGAGAGAGTGAGAGGGAGAGAGAGAGAGTGAGAGGGAGAGAGATCACGAGCAGGGGGAGTGGGAGAGGGAGAAGCAGGGTTCCCATGGAGCAGGGAGCCCAATGCGGGGCTCGATCCCAGGACCCTGAGATCATGACCTGAGCCGAAGGCAGATGCTTAACGACTGAGCCACCCAGGCGCCCCTGTGCCCATAATTCCTAAAGTGGCCTCTCTGATTACATCTGATCTGTAATCAATCGGGGATTTCAATATCGAATAAGGGAAATTTTATGACAAACAGAAGAAAACGAGTCCCCTTTGAAAATAAGTGGGCAGACACAAAGGCTCCTATTGCATGATTCCATGTACAGAAACATCCAGAACAAGTAAAAGAATAGGGAGAGAAAGCAGCTTAGGGGTTTCCAGGGTCTGGGCTGGGGGCGAAATGGGCAGGGGGGCTTCTGGTTCGGGGACTCCTTTGAGACATGAGATATTCCGCAGCAATCTTCTGTGGTGTGGTGGCACAGCGTTGGGCATGTACTTATGCTCATCACATGTTTAGTTGAAAACAAGTAATTTTATTTAAAACAAATAATAAACAGTATACAGAACATGAAAATGAACAATATGAACCAGAACAATATGAACCAGAGAGAAAGAACATAGGGGGAGGGGATGAAACAATCTGGCGGGGCGTCGGGGTCCGGCGATGGACCTAAGGGTAATTGTACAAGGAGCTCTCCCCGCAGGGCTGTGGGCTCTGGATGTGGCTCTGGGAGCCCTGTGGGAGCAGGAGGAGGGGCAGGGGTTGGGATAGGGGCAGGGCCAGGGGCAGGGCCAGGTGTAAGAGCAGGGCCAGGGGCAGGGGCAAGGGGAGGGATAGGATCAGCAGTCGTGGCAGGTGCAGGATCTAGGGCAGGACCTGGGTAAGGAGCAGGAACAGGAGCTCCGGCAGGCGCAGGGGCAGGGGCAGCGGCAGAAGGAGCAGGGACAGGAGCTCAGGCAGGGGCAGGGGCAGCAGGTCTGGCAGGGGAAGGGGCAGGAGCAGGAGCAGGGAAAGGAGCAGGAACAGGAGCTCAGGCAGGGGCAGGGGAAGGGGCAGCAGGTCTGGCAGGGGTAGGGTTATGAGCAGGAGCAGGGTCAGGGACAAGAACAGGAGCTCAGGAAGGGTCAGGGGAAGGGGCAGCGGAGTCTGGCAGGGGCAGGGAGAGGAGCAGGAGAAGGAGCAGGAACCGGAGCTCAGGCAGGGGAAGGGGCAGTGGCTCTGGCAGGGGCAGGGGAAGGGGTAGGAGGAGGATCAGGAGCTGGGTTGGAGCAGTGGCAGGTGCAGGATCCAGGGCAGGAGCTGGGTCAGGGGCAGGAACAGTAGCAGGAGCTGGGTCCGGGGCAGGTGCAAGTTCTTCCTGGTCCACGTCAGGCTGTCCGTGGGTGGGTGCCGGGTCACCTGCCGGCTCCTGGTCTCCTCCTGAGGTCGCTGCAGGCACCACCACTCCGTCCAGAGCTGCCGATGGAGTTGGAACCGGCTCTAGCTCCTCAGGTGGTGGGGCAGCTGTGAGAGGAGAAAAGCTCACCCCGAGCCCGCTCTCCGTGGGCCTTTGCGGAGACAGAACCCAGCCCAGGGCCTCCCAGAGAAGCCACAGCCAGGAAGGAGCCCTCCCTGGGGTGTCTCCCCGACTGCAGTCCACCCGCTGGGCACTCTGAGCCCAGTCATTGCTCCAGGCCCCACACCAGGCTCTGGGGGCTCGTCCCTGTGGGGCCAGCACCGACCCATCCCCACACACCACAAACACCCAGCCCCAGCCTTCTCACCCTCGGGCTCGGTCTCCGTGGGCTCCGGCTCCTGGACCACTGTCCGGTGACCAACCACCTGGGACAGTGGTCTGGGGGGTGTTGGAGGTCTTGCCCGGCAATCCCCAGCACTTGTTTTTGGGGATGCCTGTGGAGTCAACCCCTCCGTCATGGAGGAGGGCATGTCTGCCAGCTGCCTCGGGAGGTCATCCGTGGCCTTCTGCAAAGACAGGGACGGGTAGCCGGCTGGAGGCATCACAGCCCTGCCCGGCCATCCTCACTGTCCTCCTGCCCAGTCCCCTGCTGCTCCCAGATCAGACACAGACCTGTGAGTGCACAGCCCTGCACCCGGGATGCAGTGACCCATCCCTGCAGGGCTATCGGGATAAACCCTGGGTAGAAGGGGCAGTGCCCGCACACCCCATCCCACCAAGCCAGCCTTGCCCTTGAACATGACCTGCCCACTGGGAATCTGACCCCTCATCAGCCTGCTCTTGCTCAGGGTGGCCCCACCCCGCATGACCCCTCTTTACACACACACACGCACGCACACCCACAGACACACACACACGCACACTCACACACAGACACGCACAGACACACACATACGGAGGGGGGCCTGGGGCTGCACAGGTCAGATCAGAGCGTGTGGGGCTGGGTGGCCGGCTCTGGGCCTCCTGGTGTCACCTTTCTGTCCTTCCGGCCAAATGGCCAGAGGCGCTGGGGAGCCCTGATTCGACATTCCCAGCGGGGGACAGCGTTTGCAGGGCGCTCTTTCTTCAGCCTGCAGCGTCCAGATGTGGGGAAGCAGCACCCGAACATGCTTTTTGTTGGAGGGTCTCCAAAGAAATGAGGTGGACAGGGGGCTGTCTCTGGAATGTGGGTGCCTGTTTACCGGGGTTCCAAATTCTGTTGGACCCTGTTGTCAGGGAAGTGAGGTCACCACTGCCTGGGGTCCCCTTACCCAACTTCCTCCTCACACAAGACCCCCACCCCGAGGGCCCCCTCCCCCGGCTGCTCAATGCTCCCCCTCCCCCCATGCCCCATCCATACATTGACTCCCTCACAGCCCCCCCACAGCCTTCCCAAGGCCTGGGTGCAGCTGGTGTCCCCGCTGTGAGGACACAGAGCTGGCTTCAGACTGGGGTCCCGTGCATGCCCAGGGCTGTGACCCTGGACAGACCCTGTGCCTCTCAGGGCCTCCCCAGGCTCCCCATCTGCACCAGTGGGGTGTTCTGGTTTCTACTCCTAGGGACGCCATCAGGGGTAGGACCTCTATATACATTCCGGACCTGCTATCACAGGAGGCTGCGGCACACTTGGCAATGCAAGGATGAGCCAGGGGCTGGGCGGGACATGGAGCACAGCTCAGAGGGGCCTGGGTCTGCTCTGGGGTCTGGGCAAAGCCACCCCCTTCTTGCCTGTTCCCAGCCCCTGTGAGAAGGTTGCAATGAACGGATTCCGACCTTGTCCCCTGGTGACGCACACTTCCAGGGGCTCCCATTAGGTTTAGGCTCAGGCCCCGGGGCCTGGTCTGCGCCCATGTGCTGGGCAGTCCCCACAGTGGTTCCCGGGCATTCCCGCATCCTGCTCACACATCCCTGTGGAATCCCCTCCCCTCCGGGGTGGATGGCCTGTGTGACCGCGCTCTCAGGAAGAGAATGGGGCCAAATGCTGGGATGTCATTTCCAAGCTGATGGAGGAAAGTCTGTGACTTCTTCTGGTGCCCTCTGTCGTGTGTTCATTCTCCGTCTCCTTATCTGTTTCTGTCTCTGTCTCTGTGTCTCTCACAGGAGCAGGATCTGTGGACTCCAGGGGTGATGTGAGAAACCGCAGAAGCCTCCCTTCTCCGTGTTTCCCTCTTCTGTCCCGGTGCTCCATTCCTTCCTAAGGCCTTGTCACCCGGACCAGAGCAGTGAATCTGGAACCTCTTCCAAATGGAGACCCGGAGGCTGCAACAAGGAGAGTCTTGGCCTTGGTCCCCAGACTAGTGGTCAGTGCTCTGCCACGTTCTGCGTACCCAGGTCCTCAGCCCCCCAAGCCCCCAGTCTGTACCCTGCTCCGAAGGACCTCGAGGGACTACAAAGCATTTTCCCAGGACTGGGAGCACAGGGGGTCGGGGATGGAGATCGAAGGCCAACAGGCTCTCGCACAAGCCTGTGGGACCCTAGGGACACTGCATCTCTACAGCCCAAGTGACAGAAGAGTAAGCTGAGGCCCTTGTGCTGGAGCCCCTCTGGACTAGGGGGTGGGTATCTCTTCCTGCTTCCAAGTGCCCAGGCTGGTGATGGACACCGGAACCCAGACCCTGTCCTCTCCCAGTGCCCTGGCAACCGCCCTGGTCCCCTTGGGGACCCCTGACCCTCAGCCTGGCCTGTCTCCCCTCCCCATGCTATGGATCTGGGTCCTTGCCAGGAGTTCTGATGCCCTGCCCCATGGCCCAGCTGTCTGCAACCTGTTTCTTCTTTCCCCCCTGTCACCCACCTCGCTCCCAGGGTTTCCTCCCCTTCTGACCCCCAGCTGGGCAGTCAGAGTGGTGTGTGTGTGGGTGTCGAGGTGGGTGTGGGGGTGGGTGTGCAGGTGCATGTGCCTCTACGTGCCTGGGGATGCCAAGGTCATGTCCCCACATGGGACGGGGTGGGTAGCTATTCCTGAGGATCCGAGGGGCTCTCACCCCCAAAGCAAACCTCATGGGAGGGTTGGGACTAGAGAGCAGCTCCTTGGACTCTGCACCCCTCATTTGTCCTGGGCCAGTCCCTGCCTCTCTTGACCCAGGTTCCCAACTGTTCCTGAGGGTCGGACATGGAAAGGCTTGAACGTGGCTGCTCCTCCAGGGGTAGGTGGGGGACAGGTGCACCAGGCACGCAGGCCTCCCCACCGAGAGGGCCAGCCAGGTGTGTCATGGCCAGGTGTGCACAGACGACCTGCCCACAGCTCCTGGACCATGACCCAGCTCTGCGGCGGGTGTGCACGAGACCCACGGCTCCGCACCTGACCGGTCCCCCGCGTTCCCTCACCACCTCGGAGACAAGGGCTCTTCTTCGTCCTAGGGCCCGTCATCCTTTGGACAATGAGAGCGGAGGGATCCGTATGTAGAGGAGGCCGGCAGGGCGTCCCACGGAACGTCGTGTGCCCATCTCTGCTTTGTCGTCTAGGCTTAGCGACGGACCCCCACCTAGAAAGAGGCCCCCGAGGCAGGGACATTTGTCTGCCCTGTTCCCTGAATTATGGAAAATGTCTAGAAGGGGCTTCCTGTCCATTTGTGGAGTCGATGAAGCCCAGCCAGCACCTTTCACATGTCTGAGTGGCTCTGGGGCCCCTCTGCCAACCCCCAGGGATCCCTGCTCTGGCTCCACCCAGGATGGGAGCCCCAGATGGAATCTGAAACCTCCTCACCGCCAGGAATGCGGCTTTGCCCGGGACACAGGACACCGAGGCTTGGGGCAGAGAGCTCCTTCACGGTGAAGAGGAATCGCCTCAGCCCCAGGCGACCCTCCCCGTGGGCCAGCCACAGGGTCGGGAAGCGGTCCCAACAGGCCCGACGGCAACCCCGTGTGTGGGGCCTGGCCTCGTGGCACGCAGGGTCCCCAGGAGACTCCTGAGGTTCGGAGAGGGGACGTGCCAGGCCCGAGACACACAGCCCGCAGGTGAGGGGGAGCCTCCGGGCGGGACGGGGGGCCCTGCTCACCTTGGTGAGCAGCAGGTGTGGGAAGGGCTGGGGAGGCGTTCCTTTGGGAGGTGCTCTGGGAGAGGGGCCACAGGAGAGGGCCTGGCCCGGCTCCACCAGCTTCCTCAGGCTGTCAGCACGGACCGCCCACAGCCTCTGGCTCGCCCACAGCCTCTGGCTCGCCCCCAGAGGCAGGGCCCATTCAGGTTCACGGTGGGGCTGATCTGTGGATAAAGGAGGGAGAATTCACAACACAGAAATTGCAAAACTATTCCTGTCCGTGTCCTGAAGTGCAACAGAATATCCAAATTGGTTCGGATCATCTTCCACGTATGTGAAGGGTGATTTTGTACATGGCCAAGGCTGGGGCTGGACCGGGTGTGTGTGTCTGTGTGTGAAGGACCAGGTGTGTGTGTGTGTGTGTGTGTGTGTTTGAAGGACTGGGTGTGTGTGTGTGTTTGGCGTGTGTGTCTGTGTGTGTGTGTCTGTGAAGGGAGCAGCCCAGACCCCTTGGGTTGAGATCATGGCCACGTATGGGGCACAGCCGTTGTGGCACCCCGGGTCGTCAGTGTCCCGAATGGCGTCGGGGCAGGAGACCCTCCCGGCCCTCCCCGAGCCCGGTCCTGGAGCGCCCTTGTGCCCACACTCCCCCTGAACCCGCACCAGCCCTTACCGACTGCCTGGTGCACGTGCCCCACGCCGGGGAGCCATCGAGTGAGGCTCCTGTTGACCAGCTTGTCCCCAATTTCTTCCATGGGGCTCTGCGAAGACAGTGAGCGGCGCCCGGCCCGGAGGCATCACAGCCCTGCCCGGCCGGCCTCACCGTCCTCCTGCCCAGCCCCACTGCTGCCCCCAGATCAGACACAGCCCCGTGCGGGCCCAGCCCTGCGCCCGGGGTGCAGTGACATGTATCGACAGGGCTCCGGATCAACCCTGGGGAGAAGGAGGCCGCCCCAGCACAGCCCGTCCCTGTGCCTTGTCAGAGGAAACCGGCCTCCCCCAGCAGCGCTGAGCTGCCTCGAGACCTGGCTCTCGTTCTCGGGCTGCCTCTCACTCTGCCAGTGGTGCCGGATCGGGTGGGAGAACTGGTGTGGAGGTGGCTCTGCTCTGGAATTCACCCCGGAGCTGCTTTTGCCTCCGGAGGGGGACCGCGGGTCGGAGCTGGAGGGGCTCTAGTCGGCGGGGCCCTGACCGCTGTGGCCTCAAGATCGGGTCAACCTTCCTCTTGTAAATTTCCACAAAAGGAAGCAGGCAGAATCCTAGAGATGTTCTTCCAGTGGTGACCCCTGTGACGCTCCTGGATCCGAGTGGTGCCAAGGTGGACTGCCTTAGGAGGTTTGCGGGCACTGGCCCGTGTGAGGTTTGGGGACTCCCTGTGAATGCCGTGACCAGTTTTTACCATCTTGATTATGGTCTTCCATAATTTTTTTTTCCAAAAGGATGATACCAAATTACTATTTTTTTATGCATGCTTTTTAAACTTTTTCTCTACTGTATCTTCTGAAAGTACCTTCCCATATATTTCTGTTTTTTTTTAATTAACATAATACATTATTTGTTTCAGGGGTACAGGTCTGTGATTCATGTATTTCTGTTTTTAAGGAATTAATATTTCTAAATTTTCAGTGACTGAAAACATTTCCATGATATAGATGTACCATTTGACCAGTTCTTTACCTTTGGACATTCAGGTGTTTTTTTTCACTTCCTCTTTCTTACTGTCTTCCTGTTACTTCATTCCTTCTTCTTTCTGTCTTCCTGTTATTTACTGGTGATAGAACTTTTGTTTTTGGGTGTCCAGAGTTATTTGTTCGCTGGGCATAGAGTTATTTTATTAAACCCTAGTGTGGACTTTGGGTAGGCTGTTGCTTGTGAGAGTGCCACTTTTTGTGTTCAGGTATGGACTCATATCTTATGTGTATCTGTCTTCCCAGCATGTAGCATTTGCCTGGTACAGTGGGTGCTCACTAAAGAATTATTGTTCAGTTCCAGAAATATAAGGGCCATGGGACAGATATTTAAGTATTTACCACGTATTTAAGGCCCTATATATAGGAATGAACAAGACAAAGATTGTCCTTGCTCTCATAAGCTGAAATACTACTCTCTACAACAAGGTTTATGTTATAAAGATGACAAGCCTCTTAATGTGAGGATCAATTAAAAAACCTTAAAGTTGGGGCACCTGGGTGGCTCAGTCGGTTAAGGGTCTGCCTTCAGCTTAGGTTTTGATCCCAGGGTCCTGGGATCAAGCCCCACATCAGGCTCCCTGCCCCTCCCCCTCCACTCCTGCTCTGTCTCTAGCTTTCTCTCTGTCAAATAAATAAAATCTTAAAAGAAAAAAAAACCCTTAAAGTCACACAATGTAGGAGAAGCAGTCTACGTGACCTATAGCGTGGTTACTTTTCATGCATGTGGCTAATTGAGGGTTGACTAATTGATTTTCCTGTAGATGATATTTCTTATTTAGGATTGTCCACTAGGGTTACTACAATGGAATGATTTTTTTCAGGTTCATACTTTTTGACCCTTTCAAGTAACTAGAATCAGTTAACTAAAATTTAAAATTTCATACCTGAACATAATATGTTATACTTAGCTATTATAGAGAACTCAACAGATCTTTTAGGATTGGGTTTGGGGGCAATAGGAAATATATCCCAAAATATTTTTGGTTTTTCTCTTGCACATTTTAAAATATGATTAAACAAAGATTGCAGCCACGGAGATTTTTTGTTGTAAATTGGTGTTTCAACACTGCCAGCAGTCCACGCTTTTTGTGGTCCCACTTATAAAAGTGGAAAGTGAAGGGTGAATGGCTGCCCTCTTGGGCAAGCACATAATTTAAAAAAAAAAATGTGTGTGCCCCAGCAGAGCTATATTAGAGTTTCATATAGCTGCCTTTTTCTTTTTTATTGTAGGGCCAGCTCTCAATGTTGCAAGAAAAAATAGACCATTTGGAGTGTTTGCTAGCTGAGAATAATGAGATCATCTCAAACATTAGAGACTGGGTCATCAATTTGAGTGAGTCTGTGGAGGATGGTCCAAAAAGTTCACAAGGCAATTTCAGCCAAGGTGCTGGCGCACCTCTTCTGCCATCAAAACAGTTGTCCCTTGTAGTGGACCCTGAAGACTGTTCGTTCGCTTTGCAAAGTGGAAGTCGGAATTCAGATGTGCAGGTAATGTATGCATTCGTTAATGATCATTGGGATTTTCTTGCTTTTCTTTCTTTTTTGATCTGGTGTCTGTTTTAACTTAGTAAGTTGCTTAAACTCTGGATTCTAGTTTCTGTTTTTGTAAAGTGGATTAGTCACATGACCATTAAAGTTGTTTTTAGTGATAAAATTCTGTAATTCTTTATTTCCCTAATTATTTTTTTTATTATTTTATACTTTGTGATTATGGCCTTTTTGTATGCTTTTTAGGTCTTATTTTGTCTAGTAGATGAAGACTTTTAGAGGTTTGTTTAAATTTGACCAAAGAGATTTTCTTATCTTCCTATTAAGAGTATAAGAAAAGCCTTATTCTCACGATATATCTTTTATACATTATAGGTTTCACACAGTGTAGGGTTCGATACCTTCTGCTGAATATCTCTTTGTGAGAGAGGGAAGGGAAATATTCTAGAGCTGTGCTGTTCAGTATGAAAGTCACTGTCCACGTGTGGCTCCTGAGCGCTTGAAATGTGGCTAGTTTGAATTGAGATGTGTTCTAAGTGTTGAAGACTTACTATGAAAACGAATACAAAATACTTTGTTTCATTTTATATATATGTGGAGATAATATTATGAGTATATTGGATTAATTTAAGTAATTAATTAAAAAAATTACGGATTTGCCTTGCATTCTGTTTCTCTTGGATAGCGCTTTTCTAGAGGGTGGTGGAGTTGTAAACTAGGATAAGAAAGGACTTCTGCTTTTCTTAAATTTAAGGTGTGTCAAATGTGCTCTGTTCTGCCAGTTAGCAGAGAGCTGTGTTTAACCTGTACCTTAGACCTGAACTCAAACTTGGTGACGAGTCTGTACTTGTCAATTAATTTAATTTAATTTAATTTAATTTTGTTGGACAAAATGGGTTGGCTCTGGCCTTGCTTTGGAGTAGATGTTTCTACTAACTTCTGGGGACAGAGAATGTGATAGGATCTTGAAGCCCGTGGCTCACAGACCAAGCCAGCAGCTGGAGACAGAGTTGGCCAAGCCTTGTGCCCATAATCTTATCAACTAGTGTGTGGTCAGGTTCCCACACTATCAGGATTCTGTGCTGTGAAGGCATATCTATTTTTGTGAGTCTTGGCTTTGTATAGGTTTTAAATAAGTACCTTTTAAAGGAGAACAACAAAACTCTTTTTGGAGGGGGTTGTTAAATCTGGGCTGGACAGAAACAGCCGTATTGCTGTAGAACCCCAGAAGGCAGGCAGAACGAGGCAGTGGGGTACAGGGCGAGCTGCAGGGCCGGAGAAAGAACCAGAAGGAATAACAGAGACTGTTAACACATCCTCCTTTCCAGCTGGTTCCCTTTATTGACTCATCCTTGGGAGCATTTTATTTTATTTATTAAAGTCATACATTCTGAAGTGAGAGATATGTTGTTGCCTTAAAATACTTTGCATTCACTTTTTACATAATTTGCTCGGTATCTTTAAGTTTTTTTGTAACCCGCTTATATATTTTATAATATATAGTGATTTTTGTGTAATTAAAATTTTATATATAATTTTTACATAATTTAAATTTTACCAAAGTCAAATTTTGGTAAAATCAGTTTTGTGTTCTTTGTCACATTTAGTATTATAGAGGATATGAAAAATACCAGCTTTTAGGTTTTTTTTTTTCTGCAATATTTTTTCCTTTGTGTCCAAAAAGATTATTACCTCATACTACTACATTGGAAACATAGAGAGCATTTGAACATTTAAAAATTTCCATTTTTACATGATTATGCCTCATTCACTCAGTTGTAGTTTTAGTTTTAGAATGAAAAAGGTGAACATAACATTTGCTAAATGAAGGAACAGCTGTAGATGCATTTCCATTCAGATACAGATTTTAAAATATATGTGATTAATTGTAAAATAAAGACAACTCAAAGTAAAAAAAATCATCAGTATTGCTTGTGAAAATGCTGAAATATTTGGTCATAATCACATTTCATCAAGAAATTTTTTCTTTGCTGTTTAGTTCCTATCAGTTTCCACTAAAATGTATTAGAAGAAAAGCAGGGCAAGAAGGAATTGAATGAAATTATTTTTCATTAGAAGCAGATGGAGGAGGGGCTTATTTATCAGGATAGTTAAGTAACACAGTAGCATTTTAAGAATTTGAATGGTAATTAAATGTTTTCTGCCTTAAACTGTTCAGTTAATGTCTACAGAAATAGTTTTATCTAGTAAAATACATACACAGTGACTAGCTTTGAGCAAATATTTTCCAACATTAAGTTCAAATTAAAAATGGTAATACATGGTTAAATTTGCTCTTTTTTCCCCTATATTTTGTCTTTTGTATTTTTAGATGTTGGATGTTTACAGTCTAATTCCTTTTGACAATCCAGATGGTGGAGTTTGGAAACAAGGATTTGACATTAGCTATTTATTTAATGAATGGGACTCTAAGCCCCTTCAAGTCTTTGTGGTGCCTCATTCCCATAATGACCCAGGTAAAATTTACACTTCAAAAAAACTACAGGTTATTAAGCCCCTGTACACACAGAGTATTTTAACGAGAATCTGGTAGAGCTGATTTCTCAAGTTTTTGAGACACTATTTGCTGACTTGTTCCAGCAACGTATTCCTTTTATTTTGAGTTTTTATCAATTTATGTGCCATTCATGGATAGTACTTGTGCGATGTGAAATAGTAATAAACACAAGAAGGTCTTTGTTTTGGGGATGAAAAGTTGAATTCACTTAAGGTGCTGACTGTTCATCGTAGTTACTTCTTGTAAAATACTGCGTGGGAGAATTATTTTGTGTTCATAAACTGTGCACTAAAAAATGCAGAATTCTCATGGGAACGTTTGAATCTTTAAAATGGAAAAGCAATGTAAAGTGGTTAAGAGCCTTGGTCAGGTGGACATGAGTGTGGAGTCCCAACCCCATGGTGTGAGACAACTTTACGCAAGTTACAGAATGTGAAAGTAAGTATTTTCGCGGGTAGAATCAGAATAAAGTATCTACTTTATAAGATGAGTTGTAAAAGCGTGATGCATGGCCCCAGTAACTCCTGTCATTATCATTATTGTTATTATTTCATATGACAGCTTTTGTTATTTATTGGGGCTGGAGACCTTTTCCTCCAAGGTAAGGGAGAATTGCTAAAATTACAGTGGGAAATATGATTCAATGTATAGATTTGTTAGTGTGAGTACACTGGCACAGAGTAAATACTTCATGAATTCTGTTGCAGAATTTTTTGGGGAATGTACTTCAAAAGACTTCCTTTGAGGACTGACTTACACTTCTATTTGTTACTTTTCTCAATTTTTCCATTTCATCATTACTAATCAGAGGCACCATTATTCACCTAGTACTTTGAAGGTTTTTTTCTTTACTCCCAGCATTCATTTATCTCTGACTTATATCCTTTCCCATTGATTTATTGGCATATGTTCCCTTCTGTTTCTAAGACAGTAGAACTTGTTGCTTTAGGTCTGGATGGACACATGATTTGGTGAAGTTGTGTGTGTCTGTGTGTGCGTACACACGTGTGCTGCTTTGGATGTGAAAGGTACTCGGACAGTTTGGATGCTGAAATGTTTGAATTTCCATAAAACTTCAAAATTCAGTATGCACAGAGGTCTGAAATATGTGAAATCAATATTATTTTGGAAATTTGTGATGAGCATATGTCACACCAGCTTCTGACTTGGTTTCTCTGTCTTTGGTCTTAATGTCTTTATCTTTTCTTACAAATACCCATCCATCTTATTAACCTTTCCTCTTAAATGTTTTGCATCTTCTTCCTCCTTAATCTTAGCCTGTCCCTTCAAATCCAAACTCCGATGGCCAGGCATCATGGAAAGACTGCAGGGATCTGGAGCCAGGCAGAATGAGGCAGGCATCCTGGCTTGGCTGTATACTGGCCCCAAGTCCTTTGGGCACATTTGTGTGTCTGTCAAATGCAGATCATATGGTAGATCATCTTAAAGCAGGAGTTAGTTATCAAGTAAATACAAAAGGTGATGAAAATCACACGTAAATAAAATTCCTTTAGCTATTTACTTACTTGTATGCCAGATTAAATAGTACATTTGCATGTAGGGTATGTGTACTGAAAAACAGGTCTTTGTTTATATCTACACTTAACAGTGAGGTGAGGTGCTCACACTTGATACGTGGGATCTGAGTTTGCCTGTAGGACTACAGATGATTGATTTTCTCTGTAAATCTCATTCACTCTGAAATATCCCCTTATTGAGTGAAATGGTGGCAGAGCCCCTGTAGTATTTAAATTGTTCTCTCCTTTCTTCTCTGCCAGTTCATTTCTTGTCTCTTAATTGGGTGTGTGATGTGATTCCATTGTATCCAGTTTCTTATAGGGTCGTCAATACACTTTGCAGTATGTCTTGCAAGTCCTCATGTGAACCCATTTCTCCAACCTTTTAGATTTTTTAAAGACTTTTATTGTCTCTTCCCCTTTTCTGCCATCCTCAGTTTCCACCACTCATTTCTTGTAATTCTAGAACACGCACGCTTAACTGTAATAATAAAATTTGTGGTTTACCAGGCAGTGTGCCAAATGTTTTATAAACGTTGAGTGCTCAAAACAACCCTAGAAGGTGAGTGCCACTATTCCTGATGAAGGCGTTACCAACTTGTCAGACTTCCAGGGGCAGTAAGTGGCACCACAAGAATTCCGTGTTACTTTACCTGGACCTCCCACCTGAGTACACTCAAGGGACAGAGAACATGTGCCTCCTGTTCAGTCTGTCTCATTGCCTAGCCCAACACGTGGCATATAGTAATCGCTAAATAGAGACGAGGCCTTCCCGACCTGTCTCCATGCCCCCCTGAAGCTTCTTGAACCTTCCATACTTGCACACAGGCAGAGATGTCAACGTTTACAGCACTTCTGCTTTGTCTCCTCACTAGAATGCAAGCTCAGTGAGGGCTCACACTTTGTCTTATAACCAGCAGGTCACTAATGCCCAGAAGAGTCAGCAGCACCTGGTACTGACTCATTCGGTTCAATAAAATAGTGAACCAGGGAATGTGATTCTGCAGACTCAGATGAAACATTGGACCTTGACATTCACATTTCTTTAGCTTCCCTCCATCTCTTCTTCCTGTTGTCTTATTTCTGTTCCTTAAAAAAAAAAAAAAATTAAAATGTGCTTTGTAATTTTAAATACAAACAGCAGATGATATGAAGCTCTTCAAGGGCAGGGATTACCTATGCCTTTGAGATTTTGTTTGTTTGCCTTAGGGGTTCCCGCTGTAGTTAACGTGTTGTTCCGTGGGGAGATTTCTCTAATCATTGGTCCTGACTGCTCTAAGTGAATCTGTCTGTTGGTATCTTAGCAGCCAGAGTTGAGTCTTTTTGTCTTAGTAAAAGATGTTAATGACCCTTACCCTCAGGCCCTCCTCCACTTGAGGAAGAAATAATAGTCTGACACTGACCTTTTATTTTTTTTTATTTTTTAAAGATTTTATTTATTTATTTGACAGAGAGAGACAGTGAGAGAGGGAACACAAGCAGGGGGAGTGGGAGAGGGAGAAGCGGGCTTCCCGCCGAGCAGGGAGCCCAATGTGGGGCTCGATTCCAGGACCCCGGGATCATGACCTGAGCCGAAGGCAGATGCTTAATGACTGAGCCACCCAGGCTCCCCCATGGACTTTTTGAAAGCGAAAGCGATAGCGATTTTTGCTACCAGCAAAATAGAGAACAGAACCGCTGGCTTTTCTTGATAATTTTCACCGCTCCTTCACAAAAGTAGAGTTTAGGTAAGCTAAATCATTCTGTGAAGAAGTAAATCATTCAGATCATGAAGAAACCTCTTTTTCAGTGGAAGAAAAGAGATAAGTGTGTGCGCAAACATTCCGAGTCAAAATGTGACTCTGTAATGGGAAATCTTTGTATAATACTCCTAAATGAATGTGCAGTTAGGCGGTTTACTTTCTAAATGAGATTTATAGAGATTTGTTTGCATTTTCTGCAGCAACAGTTTAAAACAAACTTTAGCTTAGTGGTTTGTTTCATCGGAGTTTTGTCTGTTAGGGATAGGAATGTTTGAAATAGACTTATGAAAGATTCCTATACTGAGTTCCCTAACTTTAGGAATTCTGTGGCTGTGTTTTTATATATGTAGGTGTTTTTCTTTTTGGATCGAGTTCTGATATCTCACAAGACAGATAAATTTCAAATTATGTTTCGTATTTTAATTCCTAATCATGCCTTCTTCCAGTCTATGAGGACATGTAACAATTGTCATACAGTATTTTGTATGGTTTACATGAGTTAAAACAAAATTGGAAAGGAATTGTTAAGTAAATGCTGATAACTTTGTACTGTTACACTTTTGAAAAGTTTTGAATCATAGACCATGAAATTAAATGTTAGTTGATTGATACATGTTCATGTTATATTTAATAAGCTGATTAAAACAGCACCTTTGTATCTACAATCTTAATTCTTTCCTTCCCACTACTTAAACTGCCAAAATATTTAGTTAATTTTCCTTCAAAAAAGTCACAGTGTGTAGAGAGTAGATAAGGTATACTAAATGGAAAGTTGGACCGCATATTGTTAGTTAAGCAATTTGTAAGATGAACATTAGAAAATAATCCCCCATGTGGTATGACTCTGAATCAGAGAGACCTAGGCACAAGAGCCACAGTGGAAAATCATTTTATTTTGTGCATTTGCAGTTGTTTTACAGAGTTTTTATTGATTCAAATGAGTGAGTAGGATTTTTCACTTTTTTTTAAATTAAGGAAACAGAATTTTGCATTTAGCATTATATGATAATTTGAAATGAGTGTATGTACCCTTATTCTTTTTTTTTTTTGAAGATTTATTTATTTATTTTAGAGAGAGTGATATAAGTGGGATGAGGGGAGAGGGACAGAGAATCCCAGCAGACTCCCTGCTGAACGCAGAGCCAGACTTGGGGCTCAGTCTCACGACCCCGAGATCACAACCTGAGCCAAAATTAAGAGTCACCCTTAATCGTCTGAACCATGTAGGTGCCCCTGTGTGCCCTTTTTCTTAAAAAAAAAAAAAGAAAAAGCGAGAGAGAACAAAAACGTGAGGAAATCGCAGTGTGGCATTATTTTAAAGGTTTTCTGCTCATGTATTGTTCAGCACAATCAGAAGAAAAGAGTTCTGGTCAGCCATAGTTGGGTAACACCCAGTGGGTGAAAGCAGGGGAGACTTGCAACTCCATCTGCCAAAGGAACCTGCTGAGTGGAAGGAGATGGTCAGGAGAGGGCCATGTGTTTGTGGGCACAGTTTGCGGAGCACTTTGTTCTGTTTAATAATTGAGGGATAAAATGAGTTCTTCGGTTTTGGCCACTGTGATGGGAAATTTGAGTTTCTGGAGCTAAAATGCATGAAGAAGAACTGAGTGAGAACTGGTATTCATTGCCTGTCTTGTATCAGGGGAGTGTTAAGTGTGTGTTGCTTCATGTAATCCATTCTGCAACCCTTAAAACTGGTAAATTAAACCCCATTTACCAGGTGAAGACAGTGAGGCTAGGGTCGGTATACTAATGTCTTCGAGATCCATCAGTTATAAATTGGCACAGGATGGCGAATTAAAGCTCAGATTTGCCTAATTCTGAGATCTCTGTTCTTTCTACTTACCATGCTGCTTCTCAAGATATTTTATTTAGTTCAAATGATTTTCTTGCTTTATGGGCGTTAACTAATTTGACACATTTATCTGAACCTTGGGTTGTTAATAGAGTTGCCAGATTTTTTTTTTAAAGATTTTATTTGTGGGCGCCTGGGTGGCTCAGTTGGTTAAGCGACTGCCTTCCGCTCGGGTTATGATCCTGGAGTCCCGGGATCAAGTCCCACGTCGGGCTCCCTGCTCATCAGGGAGTCTCCCTGTCTCTCTGACCCTCCCCCCTCTCATGCTCTCTCTCTCTATCTCATTCTCTCTCTCAAATAAATAAATAAAATCTTTAAAAAAAGAAAAGAAATGTGTTGGGCGCCTGGGTGGCTCAGTTGGTTAAGCCACTGCCTTCGGCTCAGGTCATGATCCTGGAGTCCCGGGATCGAGTCCCACATCGGACTCCCTGCTCGGCAGGGAGTCTGCTTCTCCCTCTGACCCTCCCCCCTCTCATGTGCTTTCTCTCTCTCATTCTCTCTCTCTCAAATAAATAAATAAAATCTTTATAAAAAAAGATTTTATTTATTTATTTTAGAGAGTGCTCGAGCAGGGGGAGGGGCAGAGGGAGAGAGAGAAAATCCCAAGCCGAATCCCCGCTGAGCGCAGATCCTGACTCAGGGCTTGATCTTTCAGGACCCTGAGATCATGACCTGAGCCAAAACCAAGAGTCCGATGCTTCACCGACTTTTCCATCCAGGAGCCCCTTGAGTTGTCAGATTTTACTTTATAAAAAAAAAAATGTAAGTTAAGTTTACATTTCCAGTAAACGATAATTTTTTTAGTGTGTGTTCCAAATATCATATGGATCACACAGTAAACATTTATTCATTATTTATCTGGAATTCAAATTTAACTTGGCATCCTGTATTTTATCTGGCAATCTTAATTAAGAAAACACTGGCATTAAGAGTTAAATGTTTACACAGCACTTTAGAATTATCTTTTTAAGCGATCTCTCAAATTGGTGTATTGAGGTTCTTTTTCAGGGGGAGAGTGCTGATCGTTGCGGCTCTCACTGGACTGCATTCCTTAGGAGCATATACATCAAGTAGCACCTAGAGATGTAGGTGATCATCAGACATGTCCCCACCCTCCTGTTTTGGTTACTTTTGTCTGTCTGTCCAGTCTGGGTGCTTCAGAGCTCACCGATGTGCCAGTTATACAAATAATTGCTACTGCTTATGAGACTTTACTGTTTCAGGCACTGTTCTCTTCACGTATTAAATCCATTACTGCTCTCAGCCACTTTATGACAAAAGTCCTATTATTACCCTTATGTCACAGATGAGAAAACTGAGGCAGAAGAGAGTCCACGTAATGTGTTGGTGGCAGGGCTGGGCTTGAACCCAAGCTCTGGACTCGGACTTGTAACCACTATTTAGTATTGTTTCTGGAAGGTAATACTTCTGAAACCACAGGCAGAGCTTCTAGGAAGAAGGTCTTCTAAGTGTTTCCGTGTTAGATGTCATCCACTTTAGTATGATTAATCATATAAAACATTTTATGAACTATCTTGCAAAAGTAGACACCTCACCACACTGTTTCCCATCCTTTTTTCCTTCTGGTCTATCCTTATTGAAATGGATGTTCCTGTCCTTAAATACTACTTGAGTACATGAGATGGTGAGTGGTTTTCCTCATTGCTGCATATTTTACAATTAGCAAGTCATTTAGAAGCAGTATTTTCCAGCTTTTAAATGGTTTCTTTTAGAAACTGATAATTTGCCCCACATTTGCCCTGACCGTAAGGCTAAATAGCCTCATATCCTAAGAGTAACTCCTCGAAGGAAGTCACTTTTACTTTTACTTCTAATGGTTTCTTTCATATTATAGACACTTTTCATTTTTTCAGACCACTAAGCCCTGTTTGGGGAAGACGTAGTAGGCCTAAAGTGTCCTACTCGGTGTGAATTGATGCTCATGGATGGAGTCCTTAACAAGGGAGGGAAGTAACTTTAGCCCAGATTTAGAAATTATTGTGGAGGTTGATCTCACAATGGCAGGTGTTAAATATCGAGGTATGCAGGTCTTTTAAAGGGCATTTAGAAAAGCAATGTAGTAAGGGGTCACAATTGGACATTATACATACAGCTGCAGGGTGAACAAAACCCCAGCTGTCCTAACGGTAATGCAGATGGCTCCCATGGTGTGGGATAGAATTTCCAGTGAGGGCATCTTACACGGGTTCAAAAAGTGCTGTATCTCAAACAGCTTCGTGGACGTGAAGCTGATATGCTTTGAAAACTATTAGATGACACTGAATCACCTGGGAAAAAGGTGAGGTGATTCTGGAAACCTGAGTTCAGAAGCATTTATAGGATTCAGCAGGCTTCTAGGTTTCCAAAGACTCACAGGTCTTTGGAAAACCTCAGCTTCATCTTTGAGTCTCTCTCTCGTCTCTCGGGAGCTTCAGTCAGTTAGCATCTTCTCTTCATTTTGCCTCCTTGGTGTCATAAACGTTTTCCAGCAGAATTTTTGCAGTGGCCTCATTTCCTGTTTTCTACTTTACCATCTTCGTCTATCCTTTACACTCACAGCACACTCATTTTTGAAAGCACAGATCAAAAGACCTTAACTTCCTTCCTCCTAGATTTTCAGCAAGAACCAAAAACAGTTTAGAAGATTTTCGGTGATCTGACCCCCACTTCTGTTTTTATTGCTCTCTGTACTCCCAGCGTGTAAGCTGCCACGCAGCCATACCCACCTGCCTTCTCCCTGAAACTGACACAGACCTTTGTGGTTTTGTGTGTTTTCCACATGCTCTTCCTTCTGTTTGGGAACTACCACCTTTTTCCTCTATCCAGATGATGACTATTCTAAGAATCTCTCTTCTGTCCTCCTGGTAGGAATCCACCACTTCTATATTCCCACGGCATTTCGCTCATATTTCCACTGTGGAATCTGTTTTCATTGATTAGCTTTATTGCTTTGCCTTATTAGAGGCTTGGTTTGTGTTTGAATGAATAAACTGGAACAAGACGTTGGTGAAAACTCTTTCACAGTTTATCAGGGCAGGGGGAAACAAGCTTGACTTATAATGGAAATGTTGGAATTAAAATTAATCAGCAGTGGATTTGAGTTATGATAATACCAGTTAAGATGGTGCGTGATACCTTAAGTGTAAGAGTGGCTATTGCAGTCAACTATGGAAGGATTTGACAAGTGATGGAAGAAACCTGTTGATCATATGTTGATAGACAATAACTTCATTACTAAAATAAAGAAGCTTTCTTATTTTATAAACCTTTATATTTGTTTCTTAATTTGAGACTATTATGTTAAAACAGAAGTAACCTGAAGCTTAAGTTATAGTTTTTACATGTTTATTATCTGGATATAATTATTTTTGATTCAAAATTTACTATGCTCTCTTAACATTCAGTACCTATTTAACTTTGAGTAGAATAAATGTAATCATTAAAAAAATCATTATTGTAGCAGTTAAAATCACAACAGTGTAGCAATGATTTGAGGGGATGTGTGTTTTATTTATTTATTTTTTATTTATTTTTATTTATTTATTTTTTAAAGATTTTATTTATTTATTTGAGAGAGAGAGTGAGAGAGAGAAAGAGCACAAGAGGGGGGAGCGGGAGAGGGAGAAGCAGACTCCCGCTGAGCAGGGAGTCCGATGCGGGACTCGATCCCGGGACTCTAGGATCATGACCTGAGCCGAAGGCAGTCGCTTAACCAACTGAGCCACCCAGGCGCCCCCGAGAGGATGTGTGTTTTAAATTATCTTAGGGCTGACAGAGCTTTTTTAAATATAAAATAGAACCTTAAGAGATAATGACCAAAGATTATTAGGTTAGCATCAGAACAGACAATGAATGCATTAGAGCTAATTGTGTATGTGTGCAATGTCTTTTCCTTTTGGTTTCATTTCCAGTTGGAGTAATAAATTCGTATTTATATTTCATATACCTTTTTTCCCCTATCCTTTTGGCCGTGCATTTCATTCATCTATCACATACTTACTGAATTCTTGATGGTGTAGGCTTCATACTAGGTGCTGGCTTCATGAGAATTCAATGCTTTGAAGTTCGGGTTATAGGTTCTCAAATTTGTAGGAATTGGGGCAGAAATACCTGGAGGTCCTCAGGCCCTTTGTATAAACATTTAAAAGTTATAGATCAAACTGATACATTGCTAAATAAGGATAGGTCTTTTCATCCTGCCTTGAGAAATAGCACCATTATCAGGAAGGCCATGTGTGGGTTGAGATCGATCAGGCTCCAGTTCTCTACTGGAATGTGTTGGTGCATGTGGGAAGAGCCAGCCTATAGTAGCCCAGCCCTGTCTCCCAGAAATGGCCCTGTCCTAAACCAGGCCCTCCTTTGCAGACACCCCAGCACTCTTCCCACACCCCTGCAAACTGCATTCCCCCTGCCCATTGCTCAGGCTAGGGAGGTTACCACCTGCAGGTCGACTTCCCTATAGAAAAACCTATAGAAGGCCCTTGGTGGGCTCTAGAAACTGGCTTGAGGCTGTTTGAACACAGATTTCTGGGCCCTGGTACTCAGAAGGGCAGGTCAGGGCAAGTCAGGGCAGGCTCTGGGTGGGCAGGTTCTTTGCTTTGGGAATTTATTGTGTGAAAAGAATGTGGTCAGAGGACGAATAGGAAGATCCCTCAAGTGACCAGGGCTCAGGAAGGGATCCCCTTGCCCAAGTGCGAAATTGGTGCTGTGTATGCTCTTGAACCAAATAAAACTGAGTGTTCCTTGAGAGGATCAGAGTGCCACAAAGTCTTTAGATTTTGAAACAAGATCAAGAGTCAAATTTTAAAAAATAGTGTTTTGTCAGTGAACAATTACGAGGTGCTTAATTGTTCACAAGCATTTAAAATAAGCATTGGGTTGTCAACTTTATTAGGCTTTATATTTTAAAACTTAAAATTTTTTATGATAAAATAGTGATAGCAAACTTGGAGTTATGCCTGCTTTAAAGAACTTCTAATTATGTATTCTTTGTTTTAGATCTTTCCCCACTTACTTAAAAATGGTGACTAGCTGTTTTATGGGTTGAAGTGTTGTTAGAGGGGAAAAAGAGTAAATGGAAAGGTATTCTTCGTGCTATTCTAGCCCTGGTTCAATTTCCAAGTGTATTCAAGGGAAAGAAAAAGGCTGTGAATTGACCACTTAAGTAAATCAGTTTGCAACTCAATGTCCTAGGATTATTAAATCCAGAGGTAGGAATATAATTTTATGTCACAAAAAATCATCCCATACAACTTTTCATAAAATACTGTCTTTCTGATTGGTCTTATGTTAATATACAATTGTAGTTTTACAGTAATTGAGGAAAAGAAAGAGCCAATTCAGTGTAAAAGGGAATACTTGATTATTGTATAAGAGCAATAAAAGCTAATTTACTGTTATATTACTCAATATTGAAAGCTGCAAGAGGCTATCTTTTAGTTCATTCTTCATTAATTGTGTTATATTTTAGTGATATTAGTATCTATTATAGATGAGTTTTATGGAAGGCTTTTAAGTTGACATCTCAGCATGTATTTTGGCTCACGTAAATATCTTTGACATATTTTCTGCATGATTGTTGAAGGGCAAATGAAGTGTTGAAGGCAACATGGATTAATCAGTCACTGTGATTTCTTTATGAAAACTCCTATGATAAACTATTCTTTGAAAGGGTCTTAGCTAATAACAAATTATAACTGATGAAAACAAGTAATTGTACTTAAAAAAGAAAAAAAAAACCCTGTTACTTATTCAGCTTCATAAAGACAGTTTCTTCTAAATTTGCTTTCTATGCTAGATTACTAGAGTTTTATTATTAAATTAATTTTGGAGTCATTCCATTGTTAATAGCTCTTTTCTTTTATTGAGTTAATAGCCAAATAATTAGGGCTTAGTTTTGACCTTTGTTAAAATTTAGGTAAAACACCTATGTGTGATGTCTTAAAGACAATAATTTGCACAGAGCCATTTCAGGAATTTACATGGTCCTCACTGCACATGTATAATAAGAGCATGATGCAGAAGGAGAGGTCACTTCCAAACATTTGATTTTAGCTCAGTCTTGCAATATGGAGGTAGATACATGTTAAATTAAATATTATAATGGTCCTTGGTAAAATAAATTCTCCCCACAGTGCAATCTTTGTTTTTCGGATGGTAATAACACTGATTTTTTCTAGGGCTAAATTAGTTTGCTAGGGTTGCCATCCCAAAGTACTACAGACTGGGTGGCTTAAGCAACAGAAATTTATTTCCTTACAGTTATGGAAGCTGCAAGTCCAAAATCAAGGTGTCAGCAGTGTTGGTTTCTTCTGAAGGCCTCTCATCTTGGCTTGCAGATAGCCCCCTGTCTTCGCATGGTCTTCCCTCTGTGTATGTCTGTGTCCTAATTGCTTTTTCTTGTAAGGACATATTGGATTAGGGCCCACCTTCATGACCTTATTATACCTTAATCACCTCTTGAAAGACCCTGTCTCCAGATACAGTTGCATTCTGAGGTATTGAGGTTTAGGATTTCAACATAGGAATTTTGAGGGGACACAATTCAGCCCTTAATAGGGGCATAGAATGAATTCTTTGCAAACCAAAGTTTTGGATTACCAATATGTTTAAGATGTGGAACAGTTTATTTAAATGTTTTAAATAAATGTGCCCTTTTCAAAATTTAGTTGTTAGAAATATCTTTTATTTCCTCTTTCACCTGTTTTGATTGTAGAGATGGGGAAGGGTCCATTAAAGACTGATGAAGGTGATAATAATAATAGCAACTAACATTTATCAAATCCTGTGTTATATCCTGGACTCTGGTCTGAGCACCTGATGTTTTTTTGTCTTGGATGTTGGCATGGTCAGCATTAGCAGCGAGTTGGAGCATGCTAGGCGTAGGTTGGCTTTTCTTTGCTTGTCCTTGGGAATCCAGATGTGGATCTTGGCTTTGCGGTCTGGGGCAGGAGTCCCAAGTTTGTACCTTTGCCAAGCAAGATGGGATTCTTTGCAAACCACTATTTCATGAGCTATCTTTGAATTTTCTATATAGATAGGCTTTTTATTTAAACATGGAAAAGTTAAACTATCCATGTAGTATTCTTTGGTGACTTTAAAAATAACTTAAAGGTGTCCCAGATCAAGAAAGTCCTCGTAAAGAATATTTTACACTGAATTCCTCTTTGGCTTCTGGCTTCATACCTGTCGCTTTGTACATGCTCACTAAATAACTATGGAATGAATGAATAGATTTTAGTTAAAGCAAAAGGGAGAAATACAGAGTGTCAGTGCCCTTTTCAGAAGCTCATATTTACATTGTCAAAACAGTTGCATTGTCTTCTCTGCCCTAGCACATTTTATTATCTTCCAGCTTATACAGTATATTTCAGATATTAATTATAAACAAAAGAACTAACCAGTTGACCCCTTAATAGTTTAGTCTCCCCACATGTTTGAGGTTTGGAAAAAATAGAGCAGTAGTTTAGCCTGGATGTATAGAAACTCCTATCTCTCTATAAGATTTCATGGATAAGAGGTTGTTCTTTGGAAGGTCCATGTGGCCAATAGATAGCTGGGTATGATTTTGCCTCAGCAGCTCATCATGTTGCTTTAATGCTCTGCCAGATAGGGCTATGCTTGGACCTATGGGTCTTGTTAAAAATGTTTCTTTATAGGGATGGGGCACCTGGGTGGCTCAGTCAGTTAAGCGTCTGCCTTCAGCTCAGGTCATGATCCCAGGGTCCTGGATTCGAGTCCCGTGTCAGGCTCCCTGTTCAGCGGGGCGTCTGCTTCTCCCTCTGCCTGCCACTCCCCCTGCTTGTGCTCTCTTTCTCTCTCTCTGTCAAATAAATAGAATCTTATAAAAAGATGTTTCTTTAGAGTGAAATTGCAAATATCTTTAGATAAAACTTCCAGGATATTTGAGAAAAGTCTGAGAACTAAGTCCTCAGTATCTACAATTTTCTTTTGAAAAAGACTTGACATACATGTATACACTTGTGTTGTTTGATTAGTGTCAATTTGTGCTTCCAAAAAATGGAATAATTTACAGCCTTTGGAAACTAATGCCCGTTCTTGGCAGAATTCTACTTCTCTGTATTCATAATAGTGCTATTAATTACCTTACTGCTTTGCTGCTGACTTTTAGATATAGTTTATACTTTTCTTTTTCTTAATTTAACTTACTAAAATGGGTAGGGAGTTTCAGATGTGGTATGAAGGGATACAGTTTTCATTACATTATGAGTAGTACTGCCAGCTTGTTAACGCTGTTCAGATTTTTAGAATTAAAGCAAATTCCTTAAATTAGAGATAAATTATAAATAATTGAATTCAATACTATAATTACTAAGCATAAATAAATGCTTTTGGGCCTCAGGTCATTTTTTCTCATTTTTTCCCTCATTTCTATCTGAATTTGTGCAGTTTTCAGAGTGTTTTGTCATTAGTGACTTTTTGAGTTTCGTATCCATTGAAATGGAATTTCACCACTTGAAACATTTCTGAAATTTTTAAATGTGTCTTAATATGAATGAAACATCTAAGGGTATCCAAAGGTGATGCAATGGAATGTGACTGAGTTGAAATCAGACATATGAATCAGACCTTTGTTGTATATTTGTGTCTTGATTTAGGTTGGTTGAAGACTTTTGATGACTACTTTAGAGAGATGACTCAGTATATTTTTAATAACATGGTCATCAAGCTGAAAGAAGACTCACGGAGAAAATTTATGTGGTCTGAGATTTCTTACCTTTCAAAGTGGTGGGATACTATAGATAAGCTGAAGAAGGATGCTGTTAAAAGGTTTGTTTTAAAAGTGTTTTTTTGTTTGTTTTTTTGTTTTTGCAATTTGGTAATATTAAACATTAATTATACAGTGAAACAAGACTTGAATTTTTAGAAGGTAAAAATTCTTAGCCTTATATCTGAAACTAAAATATTTCTTCACATCCTTTTTTCCCTGATTCTAGTTCATCTCTGAAAAAGTGACTTGAAACTTTTCTGTTGAAGTCCTTATGTTCCAACTTTGTCCCGGAGATTGAATTATTAGGTCAAAGGGGCTTAATATTTTAAATGGTTTTTGAAGCATATAATCAAAGTGACCCTTGGAAAGATTGTTTCAGAGTATTCTTCTATCTTTCATATAGAATTGTACCAATGTCTCTGCCTAGTTGGCCACCAGTATAATTTTTTTCTAAAACTTTGACCGATTCGATGGTTGAAATATTTTAATTTGGATTTTTGATTACTGATAATGTTGCATATTTTCTCAGTGTGGTATGATGAGAGAATCTGTTCCCTATGTGTCCCTCCCTTCTGCTCCCAAGAGTTTAAGGATTATCATAGCATGAATTGCTTTCTTTTATTTATTTAATATCACACATATAGCACTTCCTGTTTTAATGCCTGTTCTGAGCACTTCACAAATGATAACTGATAATCCTCGCAGCAGTCCTGTGAAGTAGGTACAATGACTGTCCTCGTTTTACAGATAAAGACACCGGTTGTCCGGGGTCACCCAGCTGGGACGCGCCTCGCTGGCGTGCCATCCGGGGCCGCCTGTCCAGCCCCACAGGCTCTTCCCTCCCATGCTGTGCTCTGCTGCTGCCCTGAGATGTAAATTGTCTGGTTTTTTTCCTACTTATTTGAAGTGCCATCTTTGTTGTATTTAAATATGCATTGATTTCTGGGTTTTCTGACCTCTTTCATGGACTTTTCTGCTTGACTCTGATTGTCGTGGCTTTAAGATCTGTTTCATTAATGGGCAATTTAAATCTCCCTTTGTCTTTCTTTGCTGAAAAATTCTTTTAATGAGTGACCACTTAATTTTCCCAAGGAGCTTTAGAATTAATTTGTTAAATTCTTTCTACCGTATCAAAAAAGAAAAGGATTTTGATGGAAATTGACACAAACTAATTTAAAGATAATTTGGAGGGATTTGGTTTTCCATCATTATCCATCAGACCTTTTTTTTTCTTTTTCTTGATAGGGCACAGCATTCAAAAACTTTGTTAGTGATACACACACACACGCACGCACACACACAGAAGAGATGGGAACCTAATAAAGATGCTGGTAGAGATTTATGTATGTTAGGTGGTTAGAAATAACATAAATGCTACAATAAAAGACCTGAAGTTTATACTTGTAGACGTGGATGTCAGAAAGTGTACAGACTTTGAGTTAGTGCAAAATGGTAGAAAGTGGGTTATCTGAAATCTGACAGGAAGTTTTTTGGCATATGTGGATGATTGTGAACACAGACAGTGAATTGAAGTAACTGGTAGACCTTGGAGGGTGTGTGTGTGTGTGTCTTGTGTATCCCTATGTGGCTGGGTTCAACTGGGTGCAGTTTTCTGCCTTCTTCACTTCTGTTTCTCAGGGACAAAATTTCACTTAAGCAATACAAAATTTGCTCCCTGATATAATCATTCACTTTGGAATAAATTTTTTTGAAACAAGCATTTATAGCAGAAATGACTATACCTATTTTTTTTGCCACTGTTCCCCTGTCAGCTCCCTTTTATTTTTAGGGATTTTATTACTTTTTAAATTTAGTACATAAGGGTTTGTGCCCGATCTTTGCTTACTAGCTCATTCGGTCATGCATTCTGCAACTGCCCCAATGGATATCTCCAATGGGGCAAGAGCGACGAGGTTTGGACACTCGTGAGCTGAGTATTTCTTTTTCTTGATCATAAATTCTAACTCTCACCACTGACAAATAATTATCTTTTCTCCTTTTAATAACTAAAATTACTATAACTACCACTCACTTGTAGTTTGTTTGGATTTGCCTGATCTCTGTGCCCTTTTTACATTAGAGGGAATTCATTTAGAATAGTAGTTCAAATGGTTAGGCCCTGGAATGAGGCTACCTGGGTTCAAATTCTGGCAACTCCCATCTATTGTGTGAACTTTGGGCAAATTATCTAACCTCTCTGTGTCTCATTTTCTTTGTCTAGTGAGGATAATATTGGGACCTATTTTATTTGGTTTTTATGAAGATTGAATGAATACAAATAAATGCTTAGCCCAATGCCTGGCATATTTTAAGTCCTTAATAAATATTAAAAGCTCTTGTTATTTTAGTTTTTGTCACTTTGAATCTTTCTCTTGGACACTCAGTGTAGAACTTTAGTTCCGAAGTCATCCTTTTTTTTTTTTCTTTTAATAAAAGAATTTAACTGTAAAATATATGCTTTCTTTCTTAAAAAAGCTTTTTAATGTATTGCTTCAGTGAAGATAACCTTCCCCTCCACTTCCCCGCTCAGACATTTTTAGGATTTTTAAAATTTTATCCATGAAATTCTAAATTTTGACCGTGTATCTAGGTATAACTTATTATTAAACTTTCCATCTGTCAATTCAAACATATCTTCGGCTTATGTGTTCTGCCCTTACTATATACTGTTTTTATTTTCTCTGGGGATTAAATTTTCTAGTTATTGAGTCTCACTTTTCCACATGCATTTTTGATTTCTTTGTTATATTTACTGTGTTTGGGAGATTTTTCTTAAGGGTTTTAAAGATTTTCTTAAAGATTTTTCTTAAGGGTTCTTTTTTTCCCCCACTTCAGATTCAGTTCTTTGAGGGTATGAAACATGTTCTTTTCTGGCTTTGGTTTTAACTGTTTTTGTTTGCTTGTTTGTTTTTTACCCCTCAGTTCTGCATTCTTTATATGGTACCCTGTAAGTCCAAGTATTTTTGTCTTTTTTATTCATCCTTGAACAATAACAGATGTATATACACCTAGAATTTGTCCCAAAACAGAGAGTGTAACTGGCCTCAATTCCTTCCTGTTCTAACTAAATACTTTGTTTCCTTGCTGTGGGTGTTAGTTCATATTGACTGGCCAGCGTCCATTCCCCCTGGTTTCCTTTTGGGAAATGGCCTCTCACACATGTCAGATCCTCCATCTTCCTGCCTCAGGTCAGACAAGCCAGCTATGACCTGAGCTCGGCTAATCAGTGTATTACTGCCCAGCATTCTGAGTCGTTAGAAAGTGAAACGAGGGTGGACAAAAGGAAGCAAGGGAGGCAGACGTAGAGGGAAGGTTGCAGGTCATCCCTCACAGCCCTGGTGCGTTCATAATACTCTTCCTGTCCTGGGACATGGTCCCTGTGATCCCTGTAGCATGTCCTCTCGTTTTCTTCCAGCCCTTCGTTAAGCTTGGACTTGTAGTCCTCAGTTTTGTGTGTCCAGGAGAGTCTCCCAGTGCATTTCCTCTCTGGAGTCGGCGGGTGTTGTTGGCAAACAAGAAAGCTAGCTGATCTATTCCCCCTCAGATCCTTTGTTGGAGAGCTGGATTCTGAAAGATTGCATGAGCATCAGGGACCCAGCAGCTGGAGAATATGTCCCTGTCATGAAAAGGAATGGCCGAGGGGAAGAGAGTAGCTGGGGCTGTGGGAAGATGGGGAGATTTATGAAGTGTTTGTTCTCTGCTGGGTGAAGCTGTGGAGGCCAGGATTAGCTTTCTCCATTCAGCTTTCTCTTTTGTGACGTGTAAGCCAAGTAAGAGCTTTGGCCTGTCTGAAGGTCCTGCTTCACAAGAGTATAGGAGACTAGAGTCCAGCTACCTCCGAAGGAAAGTGGGCTTGCTGCCTGCTGCTTTTCGTAAGGTGAGGCCATGCTTGTTTCCTCCCAGGATGGCTGCATTAGGGAGCTACCCTCTGCAGCAGTAAGGACCTTGGGGTTGAGAGGCTTCTCTGTAGGATGAGCTCTCAAAGAGCCCTCAGGTTGAAGTATGGAGATAGTGATTAGTGTCTGTCCCAAGATACAGCTTTGCTTCAGTCCTTGGCCCTCCAAATTAGGGGCTGTTGCCCAAATCTCTCAGAGTCCTTTCTCTTTATGATTTGAGACTCCATGTTGATTTTTCTTGTAGGATGATGGCAAGTTAATACTTGAATTATTTTAGTTTCATCTATGTAGTATCTGTCAGAACCACCGCCAATTTTATAGCATGAGGATAGTCCCCTTCTCCTTATTCTAGCTGGGTGCATATCTCTCTCTCTTTTTCTGCTCTGTTGGCCATTTTACTTACGTTGAGCTGTATGAAATTGCCGGTATTTCACCATTTTTGATGTACAAAAATAGCAATTTCATGGGATTCAACCTAAGATTAAGGATAGAAAATGGTAAGATGTGGTAAGGAGTGGGAATACAAATGAGAATCTAATGCTCAATTCATTGTCTTAAACTTCTTTTGACAGATGCTATTTTGGCAGTGGGAAATATTCTGGAATATAGGCCTGATCTTGATGATACCATTTTGCTTGAAGAAAATATTGTTTTTGTTTGTTTGTTCTTTTTGTTTTGTTTTGTTTTAAGATTTTATATTTATTTGAGGGAGAGATAGAGCACAAATGGAGGGGCAGAGGGAGAGGGACAAGCAGACCCCTCTGCTGAGTGGGGAGCCTGACAAGCTCAATCCCAGAACCCTGAGATCATGACCTGAACCAAAGTCAGACGCTTAACTGATTGAGCCACCTAGGAGTCCCAAAGAAAACATTGTTTTTTATAGCAAAGTTAAGGCAAATGAGTTTTGTTTCTGGTCAAGCTTTGTCAGAGTTTTCTCCCTTCTTGGCATCATCATACACTTTTATTCACTTATTACATTTATCTGTGGAATTAGGGTCATAGCATTTTTTCCCCTACTTACTTAAATATAACATTCTTAGTATTTCTTGCCTAAATGTATGTTTTGGGGAAAAATTAATAGATGTACAGGTGTGCTTTCAGTATTTAAAATTCTGAGCTTGTACTAAGTGGTGTTAACTGATAGAATTTTTTTGACTGCTAGTATAATGCTTATGCAGTGGCTTATTTTTTCCTTTTTGAAGATGAGTCTATGGATTCTATGTCTGTACCTAAATTTGCAAGCTATCTATTGCAGAACAGAACCTGTTAATTCCAGCAGAGTTCCATGTAAGCTTTTATTGTCCCTGAAGAATACCAATTGATTGTGGGAACTTAACAGAAACATAACTCAAATGATCCCCATAATCTATTCTAGCAGTGACTTGTTTGATTCTCACCCCCTGTGGCAGCAGTCTTCAGCTCTATAAGCTTTTAAAAATGAGAATCTAGTTAACTAAAGGGAGATCCATGCAAACAACATCTAGCCTTTTGTGTGTGTGTGTGTGTGTGTGTGTGTGTGATTCAAAGTAATTTAATCAATTATAGTCATGGTGCCTACTTGTAACACATATCCAGTGGATTTAAAAGAAACTTCCTCCCATTAAATAATCAACACATTTTCTGTCTAGGCTTGTTTTATTTTTGAAAATGACTAGGATGTTAACATTCTTTTTACTTTTTAGGCTTCATATTTGAATATTCTTCAGCTAAATGCAGTTAAATACTGCATGATGTTTATAATACATCAAAATGTGAATCCTTATTCAGAATCAAGCAGCTGAAACATTAACCTTAGCATTTCTTTTGACTAGCACCCAGCATATTACATACTTATTTTTTTCTCTCTGGGCACTGAGACACTGAAACAGTTTTTACGGTGCATGTGCTCTTGCTGTTGAGACTGGTGTTCAGTGAAGAAGCTTAATGAGTTGTTGGAACCTAGAACAGTTTGTGTTCACCGAAGTCTTGACCAGCTTCTGTGTGGACATTTTGGTATGAAATAAGGCTTCATATGTGTGTGGGGAGGAAAGGTATCATCAGTGAATGGTTATTGAAGTGATGGTTAATGAAAATATTTTATCTTCAACACATTGCTGGGTTTCATTGCTTTGCCAAGAATGCACAATCTTTTTTTTTTTTTTTTTTTAAGATTATTTGTTTGAGAGAGAGTGCATGCATGAGAGAGAGAGCACTAGCTGGAAGGGGGAAGGGGCAGAAGGAGAGGGAGAAGCAGGCTCCCCGTTGAGCAGGGAGCCCAATGTGGGACTTGATCCCAGGACCCCAGGATCATGACTGAGCTGAAGGCAGATGTTTAACAGACTGAGCCACTCAGGTGCCCCAAGAATGGAAAATTTCTAATCTGTCATTCTCTTACATCTTTTTTCCTAGGTTTATATTTAAGTGAACCTTGTACCCTATTTTCTTAACTATCTGTTTGCTTATTGAAATCAGAGAAATGGGGGCACCTGGGTGGCTCAGTTGGTTAAGCGGCTGCCTTCGGCTCAGGTCATGATCCTGGGGTCCTGGGATCGAGCCCCACATCCGGCTCCCTGCTCAGTGGAGAGCCTGCTTCTCCCTCTCCCTCTGCCTGCCAGCCGCTCCCCCTGCTTGTGCTCTCTCACTATCTCTCTGTCAAATAAATAAATAAAATCTTAAAAAAAAAAAAGAAATCAGAGAAATGGTTGAGATCACTTTCTTAAATAATACAAATCCAAACTTATTGATGTGCATTTCAGGTTTCACTATAAAAATGTACTTTTAAAGTTCTCATACAGGTTAATTTATCATACATTTTATACAGGTCAAATTTTACGGTACTTGACTGAAGGCTGCTGTGAAATTTGCAGAGCAATAAGAAGTTACAGTGTGTCTTGTGATGTTCAGAGCAAATTGCAGATTTGGACTGAGTTTAGAGGCTAAAGATACATAGCATTTAATCAAAGGAGTCAAAGCAATTCGCCGGTGTCTAAAATAATCTTAGTTCTCATAGTTGAAGCAGCAGCATATGTGTATTTGAAGAAGTACGTATTTCACCCCACTTCCTCCACTCCCAGTTTATTTCCAATGAGGCAGCTTTGTGCAGCTTCCACCCCTCAGCCACTCCGGCTGCTGGCTTCTGTCTACCTCACGGATACTGGCACAAGCCACGAGGGGCTTCTCAGCTGCTCCATCCACTGGATGTTGGCGCCGTCCCCCTGAAGGCTTTCTTTGCAGCGTCAACACTGACCACTTCACTGTCCTTGAAATTCTTTCTTTCTTGTCTTCTCTGACCCAGAGCTGTTTGTCTCCTGTTTCTCTTCCTGCCTTGCTGAGCATGCCTTTTTCATCCCCTCAGTTTCCTCCTCTGCTCACTTCCTCCATGTCCCTTTCTCGCCTGTGGGGTCGTACCCCTTGCTTCTCCTCTTCATCCTGCAGGCTCATCCACACTGTTATTTTAATTACTAGGTGTTTGGGCTGCTTCCAGATCTAGAGTGCCAACCTCAACTTCTTTTTTCCCTATTTAATGACAATAGTAACAGCTAACACTTCCTGAGTGCTTAACGTATACCAGGCATGTTGTAAGCACTTACATGTATTTATCCAGTCAGTCCTATAGCTTTCTTAGGAGTTAAGATGAGTTGAGTTTCCTTATGAGGAAACTGAGGCAGGGGTGTAAAGGAACGCACCTAAGATTCTCCAGCTAGTGAATAGGTCATGAAGACCAGAGCCAGGCAGCCTGGCCCCAGAATCAGTGCTGTTAAGTATTGTGTGCTCTGCCTTTTCCATCTGCCATTCAGGCCAAATCCAGTCAGTCCCCTAAGCCTTGTCACTTACTCCTCTTTAGTATTTCTGTGCTCTGGACCCCAGTTCCAGGCCCATTACTCTGTGTTTCCTGCTATTATGAAAACCTCCAGCTGGTCTTCCTGTGTCTAGCTCTGTCTCTTCCAGGTGTCCTCCATTTCTCCCACAGAGTTAGGTTTCTAATGTATCATTCTGTCCATGTCACTTCTTGACTTTAAAACACTTCAGTGATGCTTCAGTGTCAAAAGGTACAGACCCATCTCTTGTCTGGCACACAGTGGCTCTTGCTCTGATTCCTCCCTACTTGTCCATCCTTCCCTCTGATCACTTCCTGCCTCACAGTCTATTCTTAGCCCTGCTGAGCTGTGTGGGTGTCCTCAGACACATGTTATTTCTTGTTTAGGAATTTGCCCACGAGTTGAGCTTAGAATTTTTTTTTTCCTTTTGTGCAATGGATAATCTCAGTCTTACTCATTTTTCAAGACTCAGCTGAAATATTACCTTATTTCTGAAGCCTTCCCTTATTTACTCCATCATTCATTCAACAAATACTGTGCTAGACTCCGGGGATACAGGAGATGAGGAAGACAGACCTGATAGTAGCAAAAGAAACAGTCAACAAAACCAAAAGACAACCAACAGAATGGGAAAAGATATTTGCAAATGACATATCAGATAAAGGGCTAGTATCCAAAATGTATAAAGAACTTATCAAACTCAACACCCAAAGAACAAATGATCCAGTCAAGAAATGGGCAGAAGACATGAACAGACATTTTTCCAAAGAAGATATCCAGATGGCCAACAGACACATGAAAAAATGCTCAACATTGCTTGGCAGCAGGGAAATCCAAATCAAAATCTCAATGAGATACCACCTCACACCAGTCAGAATGGCTAAAATTAACAAGTCAGGAAATGACAGATGTTGGCGGGGATGCGGAGAAAGGGGAACCCTCCTACACTGTTGGTGGGAAGGCAAGCTGGTGCAGCCACTCTGGAAAACAGTATGGAGGTTCCTCAAAAAGTTGAAAATAGAGCTGCCTTATGACCCAGCAATTGCACTGTTGGGTATTTACCCCAAAGATACAAATGTAGGGATCCAAAGGGGTACGTGCACCCCAGTGATTATAGCAGCAGTGTCCACAATAGCCAAACTGTGGCAAGAGCCAAGATGCCCATCGACAGATGAATGGATAAAGAAGTGGTGTATATATATACAATGGAATATTATGCAGCCATCAAAAGGAATGAGATCTTGCCATTTGCAATGACGTGGATGGAACTGGAGGGTATTATGCTAAGCGAAATAAGTCAATCAGAGAAAGATAATTATATGATCTCACTGATATGAGGAATTCTCAATCTCAGGAAACAAACTGAGGGTTGCTGGAGTAGTGGGGGGTGGGAGGGATGGAGTGGCTGGGTGATAGACATTGGGGATGTATGTGCTATGGTGAGTGCTGTGAATTGTGTAAGACTGTTGAATCACAGAGCTGTACCTCCAACAAATAATACATTGTATGTTTAAAAAAAAAAAAGCAGGAAGGGAAAAATGAAGGGGGGAAACCGTAGGGGGAGATGAACCATGAGAGACTATGGACTCTGAGAAACAAACTGAGGGTTCTAGAGGGGAGGGGGGTGGGGGGATGTGTTAGCCTGGTGATGGGTATTAAAGAGGGCACGTACTAAATGGAGCACCGGGTGTTACAGGCAAACAATGAATCATGGAACTCTACATCAAAAACTAATGATGTAATTTTGGTGATTAACATAACATAATAAAATAAAAAATAAAAATAAATAAAATAATAAAATAAGGGGAAAAAACTTAGTATCACAATAAAGTGTTTGCTTCTATGGAAGCAAGAAGGGTGTCTTGGGAGGCTTCCTGAAGCAGGTGGTATTCAGGCTGAAACCTGAAAGGGGTTATAATTAGCCAGTTACGTAGGGGGTGGGGAAGGAATTCCAGGTTATGAGAGCAGAATTGTGATTATGGGCCAGGGATTATTAGCAAGAGCTTGGCATGTTCAAACACCCAGAAGAAGTTTATGAGGCTTCAGCAGTGAGGAGGAAGGTGTGTGTGCTCGGGCTGGTTAATGTCTGGTCATCAAGGAGATGCAGATTATAACTACTGCAAGATTCTATCCCAAACCCTTTAGAATAGCTACAATCAAAAAGCCTGACAACACCAAGAGTTGACAAGAATGTGCAGCAACTGGAACTCTCATATTGCTAGTGGGGATATAAAATGGGACAATTGCTTTCTGAAAAGCCACCAAAGTTTTCCAAAGTAACACATACATAATGAGACCTAGGAGCCCCCTGCTAGGAATTTACCTAAGAGAAATAAAAACATGCTCACAAAAAGACTTGTTTAGACATTTTCATGGTGATTTCACACTGGAAACAGTTCAAATGTCCATCAGCAAGATAATAGATGAAAAAAGGCATATTCGTGCAGTGGAATTACTGCTCAGCAGTGAAAAAGAATGAATTACTGAAATACATGGTAAGATGGATGAATCTAATAAACGTGTTAAGCAAAAAAAGCCTGACAGAATAATAAATATTGTGTAATTTTACTTGATGAAGTCTAAGAGTAGCTAAACCTATCTATTATGATAGAAATGAAGTAAGAATGTCTTTCTCTTTTGGAGCAATTGAGGCGGGAGATAATTGGAAAGGGGCATGAAGGAACTCTCTGAGTTAATGGAAATAGTCCATATCTTGTTTTTGGTGGTGATTACAGGGGTATAAACACTTGTCAAGACTGATCAAACCAAACACACGTGTATTGTGTGTTGATATCTCAAAAGTCCTTTAAATACAGTACAGCCATAAACATGATGATAGGTCTGTTTATTAACATGGAAAGGTGTGCACTGGTATAGTATTAAGTAAAAGAAGTTGGTCAAAAACTGTGCCTACCATAACCCCTTATGCATTTATAGCAAGATAGTGAATAAATTTTTGAATTTTATTCTTTAATCTCATATATATTTTGATTCATTATGAATGAGCATTTTATTAATTTGTTTTGGAAAATGATAGAATGAAGTAATATTCACTATACAGTGAAATATTTAAAGACGATCCTCTTTTTTTTGTTTTCTTTTTTCTTTTTTTTTTTTTAAAGATTTTATTTATTTATTTGAGACAGATTTCATTCTTTTTTATGGCTAATATTCCATTATGTATATATATACATATATATATGACGGCTTTATCCATTAGTCAATGGACATTTAGGGTCTTTCCATAATTTGGCTGTTGTTGATAATAGTGCTGTAAACTTTGGGGTACATGTATCCCTTTGAATTAGTATTTTTGTATCCTTTGGGTAAATGCCTAGTGCAGTGCTGGGTTGTAGGGTAGTCCTATTTTTAACTTTTTGAGGATACTCCATACTGTTATGCAAACTGCACCAGTTTGCATAAAGAATATCCTCTTATTAAAACTTAACAGAAATGGGGGTCCTTGGGTGGCTCAGTCAGTTAAGCATCTGCCTTTGCCTCGGGTCATGATCCCAGGGTCCTGGGCCCGTGTCAGGCTTCCTGCTCAGTGGGGAGTCTGCTTCTCCCTCTCCCTCTCCCTCTTCCCCCGCTCATGCTCTCTACCCCCCTTCTCTCTCTCTCTCGCTCACATCAATAAAATCTTAAAAAAAAAAAAAGATTAATCGAGCCATCTAATATTGGAAATATTCTTAAATAACATTTCATGATTATTTTATGCTATAGCTATGTTAGTTTTCAATGTTTAGGAGAAATCGGTATAATATTTATAGTTTAGAAAAAAATTTTCATTTAATTAATGTGTTAATGTAAGTCCCAAGTGTATAAAGGGTACACAGTGAAAGGTAAGAGATGAACCACTCTTGTCTCTTTGCCATCTAGTTCTTCCCACAGAATGCAGCTGCTGTGAACTCTATTATAGATATACAGGAAAACATATGTACATATACCTGTGTGCAAATACATGTTTATTATGCAAATGATAGCATGGCACGCACATTGTGCTGATCTTTTTCTGAATGAGTCTTTTTTTATTGTAAAATATTCATAACGTAAAACTTAGCATCTTACTGATTTTATTTGTACCATTTGATTGCATTAAGTACATTCACATTGCTGTGCAGTCATAACTATCATCTGTCTCTAGAACTTTTTCATGATCTCAAACTGTAACCGTACCTGTTACACAATAACTTGCCATTCACCTTCCCCGTCCTGCCTCTGGCATCACCATTCTACTTTCTGTTTCTGTAAGTTTGACTACTTTAGGTACCTCATATGAATGGAATAATACGTGTCTCGCTTTGATTTCACTTAGCACAAAGTCTTCAGGGTTCATCCATGCTGAAGCATGTATCAGAATTCCCTTCCTTTTTTAAGGCTGAATAATGATATTTTATTGCATGAATATACCACATTTTACTTATCCATTCATCCATCATTGGACATTTGGGTTGTTTCTATCTTTTGGCTATTGTGAATAATACTGCTGTGAACCTAGGTGTTCAAATATCTGTTCAAGTCCCAGCTTTTAATTCTTTTGTGTGTATATCCAGAAGTGGAATTGCTGGATATGTAGTAATTCTATGTTTGAATTTTTGCAGGACCCCTCATATTTTCCACAGCAACTGTACCCCTTTACATTGCCACCCACAATGTTCAATAGCTCTGCATCCTTGACACCTATTTGCTGTTTTTTTTAAATCTAATTTCCATCCTAATGGATATTGTACCATGCTTTTCAATCTTAATATATCTTGGAGAACCTTTCAGGAAAGAAGAGCCCTTCTTTTTAAAGACAGTATAAAAATCTATTTTTTTGACTCTTCCCAGTGGGTGACCATGTAGTTTTATTTCTGGTCTTTTGTGAATGCATGGAATGTATCTTTATATTTAGTGTGTATAATGCTTCTGTTTATTTTTATACTTTATTTTTTGACTTAATTTGAATGAACATGTATAAAAGTGTATATGCATTTTACAATTTGATAGTTACTGCCAGAAATGTGTAACAATACCGATTTCCATACATCTTTGACCTCATAGTATGTTACACAACTTTTTGATCTTTCCAATATGATAAATAAAAGTGACATCTTGAAGTTTTAATTTGCATTTCCTTATGAGTGAGGCTAAATTTCTTTTCATTTTGGGGAGGCCATCATTTCTGAAATATATGCTGCATATTCTTTGTTCACTTGTCTTTTGAGTTATTGGTATCCTTTTTAATAGGAACCCTGAGTGTTAAATGGTGAGGAAACTAGGTGTGACTCCTGCCCTCACGGAGCTTACAGTCTATGGAGGGAGAAAGACAGTAAACATATAGTGTGTAATTAAGTTTTGTGATAAATGTTATAAAAGGAAAGTTTTGGGCTTTATGACAGATAACTGTATAGGTGGCTGAGCTTTAGACGAGATGTGGTGGCTAGGAAAGGCTCCAGGTGGATCCACAAGAGCCGGTGAGGCAGGTGTTGGGAGGGAAAAGATGCCAGGCAGAGAGCGCGTGGACAGTGAAATGAAAGGAGTGTGGCTGGAATGAAGTGAGGAAGGAATGATGAGAGAACACATTTGCCATCTGTCCCTCACGTTCTAAATCTTTATATAATTTATTTTAGAAAGAGAGAATGTGTGAGCAGGGGGAGGGGCAGAAGAAGGGGGAGAGAGAGAGAATCTGTAGTAGACTCTGCACTGAGATCAGAGCCTGACCTGGGTCTCGATCTCGCCATCCTGAGATCATGACCTGAGCTGAAACCCAAGTCAGATGCTCAGCCAGCTGTGCCACCCAGGCGCCCCCTCGTGTACTATAGTTTTAAAGACAGGCGTCAACAATATTCAGAAGTATACGATGAATATCCCCAATTAGTATTCTGTGAGGGGTCTTAAAACAGGTTTTATTTTTGTTCTCATATATTAGGTACTTCCCATGAAAGGCGTATGAATCAGGCACATGATAAGCAAATGTTTTTAGGCTATTAATTGATTTGTTGGGAGCCTCCATCTTTTGAATTTTCCACGTAACTAAATTTTTATTTAAGAATGAATCCCTGTACATCATCTTATATTATTTCATATTTCCCCAGATGTGTGATTACAAATTCAATTCGTTTTCTCATGTGAAATTAATTTGTGGTTCTTTGAAGCTGGCTAAATGATGCATTTTTTACTACTAAGTTATCTGTAACCATTTCCGCATTAGGGAAAAAAGCTCTTTGAGTCTATCTTTCTATGTGTGGCCAAGTTCCAAATGTGTGATGAGTCTACAGAGGGGAAAAAGTGACACTCAGAGAAAATGATTTGCAGCTTCGTGTGGTCAGCAAGGACATTCTTAAGTGTAAATTCTGCATCTTAGGCAAATTGAGCTGTGACAGATATGCTAAGCCTAATTTTGATCGGTTATTTTGTTAAGCTTATTATACCAAATTCCTAGGCAATGAAATAGTAGAAACAGAAATGTGTAATGCTGTTACCAGTGGTTACAAGTCAGCCATTTGAAAAAGTGAAACAGGAGTGTTGTTAATGTTGAAGTTAATGCCTGGTTTCCTATTTTCTGTATGTCTATATTCTTCTCTTTCCCTCCCTTTCCCTGTCTTTTCACTTTTGTTTCTAGATCTCATGTTTATTAGGAAATACGAGGAAAAGTGTACATGCAAAAATTTTGCCAGAAGCCAGTCTCTTGGCAGAAACGATGAATAGATCCAATGGAGTGGGCATGTCTTTTTCGATTTTGTATTCCTCTGGGCCAGAGAAATAGCTCAGTTTTGCTTGTTGAGCACTAAGTGCATGGACATTGGAAGCACCTGTATTCTAAGTGACTTTTTCTGTAGCTGTAGGTACTTCCCATTGCTTGATTTAAAAATAAAAAAAAATCAAAGTCTCAAATATACAGTTGCGGTCTGTCTTAATTTTATTTTCATCATGTTGCTAACAGTGGCAATTTATAAATATATAAATAATATATACTTAATATATAATATATATTTAATATATATTTATTTTATATATTATATATAAATAATATATATACAAATAAAAAAGCCACCTTTTTGTAGGCTACCATAGCCTTTCTATTATTGCTTATAAATATTTTTCTAAGTCTTTCCTGAGGTGGTGTTTCTGTAGACTGGCAGTTCTACTTTTTGTACTTGTTACTAAATGATGAAGATCATTGCTGTGTTTCTCAATCATCAGGTTAATGTTTTCCTCGTGTTTCTTTGGACCTTTTTTGTTTTTCTGTCATTCATGAGATACTTAACTGCATATATTCTAGAATACAGGCATATACATGGGAATTTTGTGCCCTTCTCTCTTCTGCAACTGCTGTGTGTGGGTTTCTGGTTTGGTTTGGTTTTGGTTTTGGGGAGTGTTTTTGCCTAACACAGTGAATATTTAATATAAGACCACACCTTCCTGCCTCTAGGAGTCTTCCAGTTTATCATCTGGTTTTCACCATTCTTATGTATAGACTAGGAAAACCAGGCAGTTCAGTGGAATAGGAGTACTCACCAACCTGATTGTTTGGCCAGGTGTCTAGTCATTGTTATATTGCTTCGTACTTCATATCATGTTTTTTTGTTGTTTTTTTTTTTTTCCGTTTGGTTTTTCTTCTGCTTGGTTAGAGACACTATCCTACGAAAAGCTAAAACCTGTGTCCTTTCTGGCCTGCGACTGTGACATTCATGCCTGTTGTGACCTATTCATATAGTTTTTCTTAAAAACCTATATGAGCATGCTCTTTCAAAGTATCAGTCTTTTGGCTTATATGACATAATAACTTGGCTTTCTTACAAGTTTGTTTTAAATCCCTCTGAGTGAAGCTTTTATAAATAAAACTATATCCCATTTTTTTCCAGTAATGTAATTTGCTATTTTAATCATATAAATATTTAAAAAATTTATTTCTCAGCTTTATATTCTGGCCCACCAATGTGTCCTTTTCTGAGTAAGTCGCAATTACATGGTAACTTTTTAACTGTAAAAATGCCTTTTACCAAGTGGGAGCGTAGGTTGCACCTCATTACTGCTTTCCAGAATGTTTCAGGCTGTTTGCACAGATTTATTCTTTTTATCTTTCACATTTCTTATTGCCTCTATTTCCTTTTATATTTTCCTTCTGCTTGGTCCTTGACTCTCCTTTTGATTGTTTTCTCCTCACCTCCTAGCTTCTCTGTTTCCTCTTTGTTTTAGTCCCTCCAAGCTTAATTTTTCTATCAGCCTTTTTTCTTGAACTGTTCATCTTCGGTTAGCTCCTTTGGGGTGTCTCACCATCCTATCGGACAGCCTTATCCAAATTTATATTTATGATCCCAAAGTGACCTCCCTTCTCACCTCCACTGTGTGTGTCACACTACGGTGCCGTTAGACACCAGGAATTAACACCCAAGACATACGTGCTTTCGTCCTTTGTTCTATTGCCAGTCATTGCCCAATTCCCATGGATGAGTTTTCATGAGACACCTCCTTTCTCTCCTTCCTCTTCCATATTTCCTACCACTTTCATATTTTTAAAAAAGATTTTATTTATTTCTCTGAGAGAGAGAGAGCAAGCAAGCAAGCAGGAGTAATGGGAGAGGGGCAGAGGGAGAAGCAGACTCCCCTATGAGCAGGGAGCCCGACACGGTGCTTGATCCCAGGACCCTGAGGTCATGACCTGAGCCGAAGACGGACACTCATCTGACTGAGCCACCCGGGGGCCCCACCACTTTCATATTCTGGGTCGTACCACCTCACACCCAGATTGTTCAGACCCCTTTCCACCTGGCCCCTTTCTGTCCAGTTTATTTTGCATATGTCTGTGAGCTTCATCTAATCTAAAACTTTCTGTCAATACTGACTTTGAGCCGAGAGTCTCGTTCAGTCATTCATCATTTATCTCACAACTGTCAGAGTGCCCCTTACATGCCACACACACTTCTCAGTGCTGGGTGTGGATAAGTGAGCAAAACAGCAGGTGCTAGGGCGCCTGGGTGGCTCAGTCGGTTAAGCGACTGCCTTCGGCTCCGGTCATGATCCTGGAGTCCTGGGATCGAGTCCTGCATCAGGCTCCCTGCTCGGCAGGGAGTCTGCTTCTCCCTCTGACCCTCCCCCCTCTCATGCTCTCTCTATCTCATTCTCTCTCTCAAATAAATAAATAAAAAATTAAAAACAAAAAAAACAAAAAAAACCCAGCAGGTGCTAGTCCCTGCTCTCTGGGAGCTTACATTCTGCTCTCATGGTGGGTGGGGTTGAGGAGGGAGAGGGAGGAGACATACATGGAAACGGAACAAGGTAATTCTGGTTGGTGATAAATGCTATCGTGTGAGAGTGTGGTAGTATGGTGGGAGAACTGATTTAGGTTGGGTGCTCAGGGAGATTTCTCTGGGCAGGTTTTATTTGGGCTGAGACATGAGGACACCTGGGACCAATCAGTTTGGGAAAAATAGGAGAGAAGAAAATAAGTAGGTAAAAAAGATCGTGGAAAACATTTTAATGCATGGGAGGCTTTTCATGCCTTCCCAAAATTGACAAGTCAGTCTTTAAGATAACCATTGCATTCGAATAAGAACTCAATACTGATCACAGACATCTGGGGCATCATGGGGAGGAGGAAGGGATAGATTGTTTACAAATGGACCTGGGGAAATTAGTTAATGTATATAGTAGGTATGATTCTTTGCTCACTTAGCTGTTTCTTGGAGTCCATTCATGCCTGGGGATAGGGATCATGTAGCAAAATAAAACTGAGATGAGAAATTCCATCATTGGAGTGTTTTTTTTTTTTTTAATTTTAATTTTTAGACTTCTTAATCTGTAATTTCTATTAACTGTTCAGAAGCAGCAAAGACTTTGTTTTGACCAATTTATTTCTGAAATTTTCCAAAAGATCTCTTTACTGGAGTGCTGAGATAAGGAGCCACGTTTCTATATTGATGGCCAGAGTTTAAATCCCAGATCTGTCCTGACGTCTCAGGCTTCCACGTACTGGTCATAAGACTTAAGAGCTGGGTCTGGGCCAAGGCCTCCAGAGTGTGGCTAAATCTGGCAATCACCAGAAAGATAAGAAAGAGAACTGACTGGAAGCAGTTTGACAGTAAGAATAGGATAAAATAGCTTTGGATTTAGTTGTGTTCTTAAAGAAATGTAGGTTTTGTTTTGTTTTGTTTTGTTTTGTTTTTGGAGATTCCCAGTTTGTATATTGTTAAGTTCTTGATTTGGGCCTCTGAGAATCTAAGGTTTGACTGGACATTTGGGTTTTTTTAGGCACTATAATGAGCCATCATAGTGTCCATGTGAAATTATGTTAGTTGGTGATTCCCATGGCAATACAGGATTAAATTAACATTTAAAAATTTTATACAAGGAATTATTCATTCATTTTTAAAATTTGTGTCCATTATCCACTCTCTCACTGGTTGTATGGTTATGCACATGTTTGAATAAATCAGATGTTGTGTTAATGTAGTGGATTCTGTTATAGGCTTTGTAGGAAAACGTTTATCTTCTATGCCTCTGGGCTGCTTTAACAAAATTTGGCTTGGTACTCGGCTGTTCAGGGTAGGTATCCGGTGATGTGTATCCTTATTAAAGCTGCTTTTCTTTCTGGAATTCTACACAATTTCTCAAGCCATCTTACTGCAGACTGACAAGTCTATGGCATTTAAGGTGTTTGCTTAAATTCTTGACCTCTATACTTCCTCAGGTACTTCTTCAAATTTTTAATAGTCTGCGATTTTGTTTTTTTTTTGGAGGAAGGGATCTTCTTGTAACAATTCAGTTGTTCCAGGGGTGGGGAATCTAGTTACCTTGTATGGCATTATGGCAAAGGAGTACCCAATGGACAGATAATGATAATGTTAGAGCTTTTCACTCAGTAATGTAAAATAAACTATATAGACACATTTTAACTGAATCTGGAGCAAAGTGCTTTATGATGTTTTCTGTATTCCCAGAGGCATATGTTATTTACTGGCTTTACCTTTATTATTATTACTTTTGTGTAGTTTGCATGATTAACTTACCATTGTCAGAAGGACTAAAATGAATATTGATATTCAATATAGGTATATTGAAACAAATATCATGCTTAAAATGACAGCCCTCCAGTAAACATTCAGGACATACTGCAAGTAAAGCACCTTGCTAGGTGCTTTGTAAGATTCAGAAATAAATCAGATGTGTCTCCTGACATCAGGATCTTTGAAGTTGTCTGGGAGATTATAACCTTATGAAAAGGAACTTCCAAAGTGACCTGCAGAGGCTTTGCCTAGGAAGGAAGGGTCACATACACACGCTTCACTAAGGATGTTTTATCACCAGGGCCCCAAAGTTGAAATTTATTCCCTGGTTTAAAAAACTTTTTTAGTAACTCATGTAAGTAATGGTTATACTTGCTTAAGGGCTGTCCCTGATGTTTACGCTATTTTAAATCTTTTATTTGAACTTTTCTTGTATATGTTATTGTAAACTCCTATATTTATTTTCTCTCTAGTTTGCTACAGAATGGTCAGTTTGAAATTGTGACAGGTGGCTGGGTTATGCCTGATGAAGCTGCTCCACATTATTTTGCCTTAATTGACCAACTAATTGAAGGACATCAGTGGCTGGAAAAAAATCTAGGTATGTATTGACGTCTTTTTCCTTCATTTGGACTACTTTGGGCAATTAATTTTGGGGAACATGAGATGAGGCTCTATTTTATTTTTTTAAATAACTGATTTTCCCAGTATTTTTTTTATCCTTCATTAATTTATGATGTTTCCTCCATCATAAGCTAAGTTGCATAAATATAATGTGGTCACTTTTAGTGTCATCTACTTTGTAATCTATTATTTTGTGTACTGTTTTATTAATTTTTAGAATAATTTTCTTCTAACAGTATCCCATTGGGATTTTAATTTTATATTAGTTAAGACTGTTGGTTAGAAGAGGCAAAAACCTAATTTACTTGCCAAAGAAAAAGAAGAACAAAAGGAAGGTATTAGTTTTGTCATTGAGAATTCAAGAGGTACGGTAGGTTCAGGTAAAGTTGGATTATATTGTTTGGACACTATCTCTTTTGGCTCTGCTTGCTTGCTTGCTTATTTATTTATTTATGAGAGAGATAGAGGGTGGGGGAGGGGCAGAGGGAAAGGGAAAGAGAGAATCTGAAGCAGTCCCCATGCCCAGCATGGAGCCCTACTCGGGGCTTGATCTCACAACCCTGAGATCATAACCTCAGCTGAAATCAAGAATCGGATGTTCAGTCGACTGAGCCACCCAGGCTCCACTTGGCTCTGCTTATTTTTGCATGGCCTTAGTCTTCTCCTGGTTCTCTTCACATGGTGAGTAAGAGGGCCATAGGCAACTAGGATTCTCATCTTCCCAGTCTAATCAGTAGAAGTTTTTCTTAATGTCTTACCTAATTGTCTCACTTTGGATTAAGTGCATAACTCTGAGCCAGTTTCTGTGGCCAGAGGTGTAGGGGCTGAAATCATCAAGCCCTAGTCAGTTTATTGGAAATGGTCATGCGGGAGAGGGGTTTGTGGAAGGCATGGTCCGCTCTACTGGAACCATGTGAATAGGTCCTCCATGGGAAAGAGGGATCTTGTTACCACAAGACATGGGGAAGAGGACACTGCCCTGATAAAACCAGGTGTTCACTACAACTGGTAAGAACATGGGACTCATTTAAATCTTTGCAGTACCTAGTATTTGCATCCTGCAATGTGGTATGTAATTCTTTTCAAATATTTCATATCTGAGTACAATTTTGTAGCATTTAGGAAATCCAGGTCCCCAGACACCAGCCAAGGGCAAACCTTCCAAGCAAGACCTTTCTAAAGATAGCACTTTCAGACCTCCTGTGTTATCTCTTTTTTGTGTACAGGCGTGATATCTGCAGCTTATTCTAGTAACAACAACAATCACACCAATGATATGGCAAAAGAAAAAGTAAAGCAAATATGTTAATAATTGGTAAATCTGGTGGAGGAGTTTATGGGAGTTCTTCATATTTTTCTTAAACCTTTTCTTTTAAGTTTGAATTATTCCAAAATATAAAGAAAGAATGAATGGGGATGGCAGGGATTTTATCTCTAACACAGAAAAAAATTTTAAATAGGAAAAAAATAGAAATGCCAAGAAGTAAGTCCAATAAAAAACATCTATCCTTACCACACAGATACTGTGGAATTGTTTCACTGTGTTTAAACTGTGTAAAAACAATGTAGTTTATGCTAATCACAGATGCTACTGTGATCATGTATTGAGTTCTTTTCCTTCTGGAAGTCCAGAATCTTAATATGTACTGCTAGGCTGAGGATGCCTCCATGACCAGCCCCCAACAAATACCCTGAACGCTGAGTCTCTTCAGGAGCTTTCTTGTTTGATAGCATTTCACTTTTGTCACAGTTGTTTCAGTTATCACAACATGGAGGGATTGAACCCATCCTTTGTGACTCCATAGGGAAAGGACTGTTAGAAGCTTGTGCTTGGTTTCCCGTGGACACTGTGCCCCCTGTGCCTTTTCCCTTTGTGGATTTTGCATTGTGTCCTTTCACTGTAATAAGTCATAGCTGTGAGTATGACCATATGCCGAGTCCTGTACATTTTCTTAACAGCTCACTAAATGGGGGTGGCAGACTTAGGGACCCCCTACACAGTGCCACTTTTCTTAAATAATTATGTTCTAAACCAGGAATATTTCTTTTATAAACTTCAGTTTGGGGATTTTTTTCTTTATGTTTAGCTTTTATTGACATATAAGTTCTATGCAGTGCAACATGCAAATCTTAACTATAGAGTTCAAGTTTTGGCAAATATATATACCCAGTTAAGCCACTTTTTCATCACCCCCGAAAGTTCCCTCATCCTCCTCAACTCTCCTGCAGCCAACTGCTCTCTGATTTCTATCACTGTAGATTATTTTTGCCTGTTTCAGAACTTCATATATATGGACTGACTCCTTTGGATCCATCAGTTTTTGCTCAGCATAAATTTTCTTCTTAAAATTGTGTTGTCTCCAATATCATAAAATTTATCCACCTAAAGTATACAACTCAGTAGTTTTTAGTCTGTTCACAGAGTTGTGCAACCGTTGCCACCCTCTATTAGAACATTTTCAACATCCCCAAAAGAAATCTCTTACCCATTAATAGTCACACTCCTTTCTTGACTCCACCCTTCCCTGCCCCAGGCCCATGCCACCACAAATCTACTTTTTTTTTTTTTTTAAGATGTATTCATGTATTTTAGAGACAGGAGAGAGTGTGGGGGGGGGGCAGAGGAAGGGCGAAGGGAGAGAGAGAATCCAAGTAAGACTCCCCTCTGAGTACAGAGCCTGACATGGGGCTCAATCTCAGGACCCTAAGATCATGACCTGAGCCTAAATAAGAGTTGGACGCTTAACCGACTAATCACACAGGAGCCCTCTCACCTGCTTTTTGTGTGGATGGATTTGACTCTTCTGGACATTTTACATACACCGAATCATACAATATGGCCTTTGTAACTGGCTTCTTTTACTTGGCACGATGTTTTCAAGTTCATTCATGTTGTAGCATGTATCAGTGCTTCATTCCTTTTTATAGCTGAATAATACTATTTTGTTTGGAAAGACCACAGTTGTTTCTCCTTTTTTCAGTTGCTAGACATTTAGAGTGTTCCCCTTTTTGGCTACTGTGAATAATGCTGCTATACACACTTGTGTAAGGTTTTGTTTGTTTGTTTGTTTTTTTGTTTTTTTTTTCCCCAGCAAATATATTTTTTTAATTTAAATTCAGTTAGTTAACATATAGTGTATTATTAGTTTCAGGGGTAGAATTTAGTGATTCATCACTTGCATATAACACCCAGTGCTCATCACATCAAGTGCCCTCCTTAATGACCACTGTCCAATTACCCCATCCCCCTACCCCACACTAGCGTAAGTTTTCGTGAGGACATATGTTTTCATTTCTTCTGAGTTTATACCTAGGAATGGAATTGCTGGGTCATATGGTAGCTCTGTGTTTAGCATTTTGAGGAGCTGCCAAATTGTTTTCCATAATGGCTGCACCATTTTACATTCCCCCCCAGCAATGTATGAGATTTCTATTTCCTCTACATGTGCAACATTTGTTATTGTCTTTTTTATTTTAGCCATGCTAGTGTGTATGAAATGGTCCCTCATTGTGGCTTTGACTTGCATTTCCCTAAAGACTAATGATGTTAAACGTTTTTTCATGTGTGTATTGGCTATTTATATATCTTCTTTGGAGAAATGTCTGTTCAAATTATTTGGCTATTTTTACATTTGGGTTCTTTGTCTTTTTATTGTTGACTTGTAAGAGTTCTTTGTATATTCTTGACGCTAGTTTCTTGTCAGACAATGATTTGCCAATACTTTTTTCCATTCTGTGGGTTGTTTTTCAGTTTCATGAAGGTGTCCTCTGATGCACAAAAGCTTTGATTTTGATGAAGTCCATTTTAGTTTTTCTTTTGTCACTTGTGTTTTGATGTCACAGCTAAGAAACCATTGTCTCACCTAAGGTCATAGGATTTACTTTGTGGTTTTTACCTAGGAACTTTATGGTTTTTAGCTCTTACATTTAGATAATGGACACATTTGAGAAATGGAATATCTTTTTGTAGCTTTGGCTGCATTTTGTAAATTCGTGTTCTGTTTTGTTTTTTAAGCAATTTAGAACAACAGCATGTTGTTTTGGATACTTTATATTTGGTCATGGAATGCTTTTTAAATTGTTCTGTTTTTTGTTAATTTCTGCTTTTGTGACCTCTGTTATGCAAATATGATCATTATAAACCTTTTGAAGTTTGAGTTATTAAGATTATCTTTTGCCCAAAATATCATAAACTTTTTGAAGTTTGAGTTACCAACATTGTCTTTTGCCCAAAATACCTGTTTTTCTAACTGTTCCCTGACTTTTCTTAAGCTTTAATATTAAATGTACTTGGAATAATCCAGTGACTAATTATATTATTCATATTACTTCTGTTCTAATTTTTAAGTCTGTTAGGTTTGTCAAAAATTGAGGGGTGTATTTTATTCTTTTTAATGACCATTTCTTGTCATTTTTCCTAACAATTTTTACTTTATTATGTATTTTGATAATCTTGCTTGATGGCACAAAATCTTTTTCATGATCTTTCCTGGTATTATTGGCAAACATACCCTTTATAAAACTTTGGCGCTTTTTTATGCTGCGCTTTTACCTAAATTTGCCCCTTACCCCTTTTAAAACAGTACTTACCATACCAAGGAAAACCCTAGTGGGATACTGGGGTCCTTTCTAGGTCTCTGCCTAGCTCTCACCTCCTTTCATGTCAGAGTTTTAAAAAATATGGTTTACATTCTTCCTTTTCTGTATCATCACCTCCCAGGGACTCTTAAGTCCACTGCAGCTAGGTTGCTGCTCCTGTGGATCATGTGAGTTTGATAGGGAAAACATCCCTAACGTTGCTAAAATCTGACATCACTGTAGAATTTGATGGTGATTTTTACTCTCACTTGTAAGCTAATTCCGCCCTTGTTATTTGGGACATTGCAATCCTTTATTATTTTATAACTTAATTTTGATATAATTTCAAACTTATAAAAAGCTGCATGACAGCTGGGAAGGGCTCTTTCATATGTCCCGTACTTAGATTCATAATGCATGTTTTTCTGAACTATTTGACAGTAAGTTGGAGGCATCTTCTTTCTTTATCTTCCAATACTTCATTGTGTGTTTTCTAAGAAAATAAGGACATTTTCTTCTTAATCTCAGGAAACAAACTGAGGGTTGCTGGAGTGGTAGGGGGTGGGAGGGATGGGGTGGCTGGGTGATAGACTTTGGGGAGGGTATGTGCTATGGTGAGTGCTGTGAATTGTGTAAGACTGTTGAATCACAGACCTGTACCTCTGAAACAAATAATACATTATATGTCAAAATAAAAGAAGATAGCAGGAAGGGAAAAATGAAGGGGGGGGAATGGAGGGGGAGAGAACCAGGAGAGACTATGGACTCTGAGAAACAAACTGAGGGTTCTAGAGGGGAGGGGGCGGGGGGATGGGTTAGCCTGGTGATGGGTATTAAAGAGGGCACGTATTGAATGGAGCACTGGGTGTTATATGCAAACAATGAATGATGGAACACTACATCAAAAACTGATGATATAATGTATGGTGATTAACATAACAAAATTTAAAAAAGTTAAATTAAAAAAAAGGACATTTTCTTATATAACCAGAAGAAAGTTATCAAATCCAGAATGTTAGCAGTGATATAATACTGTAATCAAATTCATAGGCTATATTCAAATTCTCAATAGCATTTTTTTTTTTTAATAAAAGGTGCTTTTTTTTTTTTCCCTTTAAGTCCAGGATCCAACCATGCTCATGTGTTGCATTTAGTTATCACATCTCTTCAGTCTCCTTTAATCTGGAACAGCTAGCTCCTCAGCCTTTTTAAAAAATTTCTTGACCTTGATATTTTTGAGGAGTGAAGGACTTTGTTGTAGGAAGTCCTTTTATTTGAGTATGTCCATTTCCTCACGATTAGCTTCAGGTTGTTTTTCCTTCCTCTCCTCCCTCCTTCTTTCCCTCCTTCCCGCTTTCCTTCTTTCCCTCCCTTCTTCCCTCCTTCCTAACCTAAACCAATCTACTTTTTTTTCTTTTTAAAGATTTTATTTATTTGTCAGAGAGATAGAGAGCACATAAGCTAAGTTGCATAAATATAATTTGCCCCACATTTGCCCTGACCGTAAGGCTAAATAGCCTCATATCCTAAGAGTAACTCCTCGAAGGAAGTCACTTTTACTTTTACTTCCTAGTGCTCATCGCCAGAGCTAGCCGTGAGGACTGCCCCCCATCACCTCCCACAGTGGACGTGACCATGTGGGTTGGGGGGTGCTCACTGATGAAGCCCCAGTGCTCAGTACACAGCAGGGACCCCCGGTCCTCTGCTGAATGAGGGAGGAAGGGGGGAAGGAGGGAGGGAGGATGGGAGAAAGGGAGGGAGAGAGAGGGAGGGAGGGAGGGAAACCACAGAAGTTGGGTCCATCCATCAGGAGCCCTTATTTGGGGTGAGGTCCGAGGGCATCACAGCCTGGGCCCTGGATGGTGGCTCAGGTCCTCCCAGTGCTGACCTTCCTTCTCCTTGGCCCTCTGTCATCCTGGATCCTCTCCACCTCCTCCTCCTCCAATTCTGAATGTTCCCAGGAACAGGGTAGCAGGAGGGGTCTCAGGAGGGGCTTCCCGGATCCTGTGCCCTGAATAACAATGTGACAGTGGCTACAGGACATTCTATCATGAGGACTGGGACTGTGGATCCCATCCATCTCCTTGGGCATTAGCGTTGTTCCATTCCCTGCTCTCTCCACCACTGCTGTGATAAACACTCCTGAAAACACATCTGTGAAAAACCGAGCCAGAGTTTCCAGGGGTTGGTCAGAGGCCAAGCATGCCAGGTGCTCCTGTGGCCTGGGATGGGTGCTGCTCACTGTTCTCCCAGACAGGGGTGCCTGTCACCCTTCTCTCCAGGGTACCTGCAGGGGATCTCCGCTTCCTCACGTTCTCCCCAGACCAGACACCTTGCAGTCTGAGGGTGACCAGTGCTGCCTCCATAGGGTTTCCTTTGCCAGAGTCCTTCCCCGGGAGCTCCCTCATCTCTGACTCTGCACGTGCCTGTCCTCCCCCCTTGGACTTGCGTGCGTTTGGTGTCTGTCCTTGTGGAACCCAGTGACTTGGTGTGTTGTTTGGACAAGAGGCATCGGAAACCTTTCTCTGGCCTTGGGTTGTGAGCAATGCTTTTGCCCTTTGTGGTGTGTCTTCCAGCTTCTGCATTTCCTGGTTTCTGTGTGGGCCACAGGAGTAACCAGCCGTTTCCTGTCAGGGGTCAGGCTGTGGTGTCCCAGCAGGAACGGGGGTCTCGGCCCCAAGATTGTGCCCATAATTCCTAAAGCGGCCTCTCTGATTACATCTGCTCTGTAATCAATCGGGGATTTCAATATCGAATAAGGGAAATTTTATGACAAACAGAAGAAAACGAGTCCCCTTTGAAAATAGGTGGGCAGACACAAAGGCTCCTATTGCATGATTCCACGTACAGAAACATCCAGAACAAGTAAAAGAATAGGGAGAGAAAGCAGCTTAGGGGTTTCCAGGGTCTGGGCTGGGGGCGAAATGGGCAGGGGGGCTTCTGGTTCGGGGACTCCTTTGAGACATGAGATATTCCGCAGCAATCTTCTGGGGTGTGGTGGCCCAGCGTTGGGAATGTACTTATGCTCATCACATGTTCAGTTGAAAACAAGTAATTTTATTTAAAACAAATAATAAACAGTATACAGAACATGAAAATGAGCAATATGAACCAGAACAATATGAACCAGAGAGAAAGAAC